>NC_092340.1:364630000-366047500 GCF_046630445.1 Rutidosis leptorrhynchoides | reverse complement strand
CCGTCCGGGAAAAAAAACTTGCCGTCCAGAAAAACTTTCTGGAACGAACCTTTTTGAACGACAGATTCCGGACGATGTGTCGTCCGGAAAGACTTTCTAGGACGATTAATCGTCCGGAAAGGTCTTTTTTCCGGTAGTGAATTTACAACTAAATGATGATACCCAATGAACACGTGTCAGGATCCACTGATTGATCACAAATTAATTGAATGAATGATTCATACCAAAACATGTATTCATCAATGGATCCTTGTATTCATTACTTCAACACATCATTCACCACGTATGTATGACCCATTATTCAGTGGATCCTTGTATCCATTATAATGATACAAAATAATTCTAAGTCATACAAAATAATACTACCAGTTAGACGGTTACTTGCATTATGCCCGTGGAATGGTTGAATCTTAAGTTTCCATATCAGCATCACGCAAGTAACTTAATTATCACAAATTCATAACATCTATATCACACAAGTTTCATGCATGAAGCATTCCCATATATGTTAATCATGCATGGCATATAAATTAAACAAGATTGAAAGAAATTGCGTACTCGTTGGTTGTTACACCATTTAAATCTTCATCAAGTTTTAAGATATCCACAAACTTATCCCAATGATTATTTATTCCTTTTACTCGCTGTATGGGTTCGTCCGAATCTCCTAATGCATCGGACTTCCTCTTCGGTTGCATAAATTTGTATGCTTTTGATTCAACTCATCTCTAAGAATTCTCTTCAACTTGTTTACGATGGTAATTTTTCGTTAAATAAGTGAGTAACTGGTTGAGTCATGAAAATAATTCATGACAACCACTCAAAACATATCCATATTGCAAAAAACTTGTTGACAGTCGGTGCCCAACACAAAGACACCAACGTACGGCCATCTTTTCCTCTTTGTAAGATCACGTATAATCAAAACCTTATCATCTTGAAATACTCTATTGCTTTCATGTCACGTTCTTCACCGATTCGTCATCCATGATTATCTTGAGAATACTTAATTAGTTTGTTAGAAATAAGGGTTGTAAATGATAATCCTGGATTGATTCTTGAATCGTGAAACACTTTCCTAATTAAGTATTTCAACCCTACTTGCCTCGGGTTACACGAAATCTTAATTGGGATAAGACAAGAACGTAATTTGACTCTAGGCAAGAAGAAATCAAATTATAGTATTAGTGAAGATGTGAATGTTTCTGTATGCTCATCATGAAAACAAAATCATATTCCTATATTTATAGGAAGTGAAAAGGTGCTAGTGAAAGGACGCGACTTTTCAACCAAAAGATGTAATCTTTCAACGATAAGACGCAACTTTTCGTTCACACCTAATGGAAAATGGTGGACAATTTCCATATTAGTATCAAGTTCACTTTTACGGGCGTCTACTCCACACTCTCCTAACCCGTTATTAAGTATAATTTGATTACCCTTGTTTTCAAGTAAATTTCAATTAACTAAAATGCTTGTTGGTAACACTAAATTCACCAACAAGTAGCAGGGTGGAAAACCATGTTTGAAAGTATATAAATTGATTGCCTCCTGAAAAAGATAGCTTCATAGCAATTCCCGCTGCTTTTACACAAGTAACCTACATGTTTCATAAGATTTTAGACGTGGCAAAATGGGTGGGTTCGGAAACGGGTCAAAACTAGTAGTTTTGCATGGATGAAACAAATAGGGTTGATCCAGAAAATATGTTATACAAACATTTTTATTTCGTAAAAAAATTAATTTCAGTAACAAGTATGGTTTACAAAAATTGTACTGTTTTAACATAATGACAATCTATTTATTTGATTAAGGACATTGTATGCCTTAAAAATACACTGCGTAAGACTTGTGACCCGTTTTCTTTTTAGCTAAATTTGAATATTTAACCCAATTAATCCTGATAGAGATATAAAGCACCCAAATAGACCCATTGAAAATAAACGGGTCAAGATTGAACCACTAGGAAAGGTAAAAGGAGACACCGCGAACAGTGAGGGAGCCCATAAGAGAGCAAATTCCATTGTATATAACCAGATGAGTTGCTCCATAGATTGGCACATAACGGTAAATAAGTACGCCAACAACAACGAAAACAAGGACATCATACACCATAAAACCTCTTAAAGACCTTAAAATTCCATGTTAAGAATATATACCAAAAAGAAATAATCTTTTTTTTTTTTTTTTTTTAACTTTTTTTTTTTTATCTCTATTTATCCTAGAAATATGACAAAATCTCTCCTTTAATTCATAAAAAATTGTGTCTATATACATGCATACACATGGTTACAATTTTATAGAAGCAACATATATAGATGGCAATATTCACCTTGACTTGGAAGGAGATGATACAACTTCTCCATCTTTAACATTCTTGGCCTCTTGAAGTGAAGCCAGCTGTCGAAGTAAAAATATTGATGTCTCCAAACAATGAATCTTGTAAAAGTGTTTTTTGTTTTTAATCTGGGCACAGGTCTTTGTCTTCCAGTTTTCAAAAAAATATTATTAATGCTCGTAATATTTTAGAAAATACCGGATAACATGGGACTGGAGATGGCGTTCTACGAATATATGTTGCTTGAGCACCCTTTTCTCTTGCCTTATGTCCTATAGTAGCTAAGTTGTTCATCAGTTGATCTCATGTTCTCGATCTACCACTCGGTTGTTTTACCTCTACCTGAATTGTCATTGGCACCCAAAATGTTATAACTAAAAGAAAACGAATGATAAAATATTACTTATCTACTGAAATGCAAAAACCATATATATCTAATCATAATATCATATCTTAATTAGACTAAACAAATGTTGTATTTCCTAAATCTATTTCAGGAATGCATTAGATATTAGATATAGATAAATATTGTGTCAAAATCTGGTTACAGAAATTAGTACACTTATATATAATTGTCTAAATAACTTCTATACTAAAGTAATGTAGTAATTAAGTAGGTCTTTTTGGATATACAATTTTAAATATACTTTACATAATTTCCAACTCATCTGACATGTTTCCTATCAAATCAATCTTTCTTGTGTAAATTAATTACAAAGTTAACCCAACTTAACCCATTTAATACTAAATGGGTCTCACTTACCACCTCAAGTAATTACATTTCATACTTAGTCATTTGGAAACAGGCAGGCTATAAAAGTTATGTAAGAAAAATACTTACCAACTTACCAAGTGCTCTAACAAACTACAGTTGGCCCATCGATTTGAAATCAGAGACTGCAATTTCAAAACTGGTTCTAAGATAAAAGTGGTTGCATCACATTAGATCCATGGTGTTTTTTCTAACTGATGATAAAATCTTGCAAAGTTACCTTCAGGCACATCATAGAATCTACTAAGTCATTTTGTAATTGATATAAGAACAACCAACTTCTTTGTTTCAAAACATATACTATATCACAACCTTACTAATACTAATGAACGCCTAATGTATATTCAGTTACTACTTACTCCGTATATAATAAGATGAGAAAACCTGGTAAATCATGGCTTTGTATAACCAATCCCTTAATGCAAACACAATCTAAATGTCATAAAATGTTAATAATAAATCTACTTATACAAATCAATAAATAGATCCTTATTGATAAGGAAAGCAAGCACCTTTACAACTTACCAATTATTTAAACTTTAGTGTCACATTTCATTCCAGTAATACCCTTGCTGCATAATACTCTCTTTCGAATGCCTTTTTAAGTGCCTATAAAAGAAAACGTGCAGAGAAAACAATATGAAAAAGAAAAACTGTTTTCATCGTATAACAAATATTTACACAATATGTGTTCTTGTGTTTTGGGGGTGAAGTCATAAAAAAAAAAAAAAAAAAAAAATATATATATATATATATATATATATATATATATATATATATATATATATATATTCACACAATCTGTTCATCGTATAACAATTATTTAACCTCGCAGAAAGATGATAGATTTTTTTTTTACTTCAATTCATCACAGATATAAGAGATGAATTTTCAACATCAATATGCACTTAAGCAATAGTATTGAATCTGATTCATAAAACCCTAACTAATAGAACTCGCAACAAACATTATATTGATGACAAATCAAATACTTTGAAAAAACGAAATCAATCAACAAAAAAACGTTAGTGAGTTGATTAACTGGAAATCAAATCAAATGCGCTGATAGAAAATTAGGTTACTGTAAAATCGAAAGGCCTCGTACTTCGCGCCTGGCGGCCCAAATTTAAATGGGCTCTAATAAGCCCAGAATCCAACATAACCCTATAAAATAAATATCTCATCTGTCGTTACGACGATTGCAAACATTAATCGATCATTTTCGTTTATCGCTGCTGCAGAAAAAGTTGTTCCTGCTACGACCTTAATTGATACCGAAATCATGTATAATTATACGAGTGTAGGAAGCACCAAAAGAAGAAGATTAAACAACAAAAGCGACGTCGTTTCTGTCGTTACGAATGGATCATTTTCGTCGTCGCATGATAAGGTATGTTCCTGCGAATACCTTGTTGAACAAATCCTGTTACGATTACCGGTTATATCATTGCTTCGGTTCAAGTCTGTATCCAAACACTGGTACTCTCTTATATCTGATTCTAGATTCCAATTCTTACGAACCACCCGTACAATTGATCCTCCTTCTAGTCTCTACGCCGTGGTTTGTAAAACCAACACAATGACACGAGACCATTTCATCGTCCCATTGGATGATGTAAAAAAAAATGGTGCTGCAAAAGCACCTTACGTAACCTTGAATTTTGATCCAACTGATTACGGAACAGTTATTGTGCACTCGTGTAATGGAATAATGCTCGTTTCTCAGAATTTGACCAATCCGTTTGGTGTCAATCGCTACGTATACAATCCAACTATCAACCAATTCATTGTACTTCCTAAGCACGAACCTTTTAATTCAAAATTTCATTGTGCTATTACCTTAGCGTTTGATCCTTCAAAGTCACCGTACTATAAAATCGTATCTATTTGTGGCTTTGGACCGAATTATTACCGGATAGGAATTTATAGCTCACAAACTTGCACTTGGAAGGCTTCTTGTAATTTTAATAGTAATATTGATAGATTTTATGGTGTTTATTGGAACA
Organism: Rutidosis leptorrhynchoides; assembly: GCF_046630445.1. Classification (NCBI taxonomy): domain Eukaryota; kingdom Viridiplantae; phylum Streptophyta; class Magnoliopsida; order Asterales; family Asteraceae; genus Rutidosis; species Rutidosis leptorrhynchoides. The sequence goes on along the minus strand of NC_092340.1, from coordinate 366,042,384 downwards.
ATGCTGTTCATTGGCTTGACAAAACCGGCTTGTTTTTGTATTTCAATTTGGATGAAGAGATTGTACGTGAAATGCATACCTCTTTTTGTTCTCTTGGTACTGAACATATGTTTGAGTCCCGAGACCACTTGCTTCTTGTTGAAGCTGATATCCCTTCGAAGGTGGTCAAAATTCATGAGTTGAAGAGAGATTATTCAGGATGGTTTGTGAAATACCACATTGAACTTGACCAACTTGGTAGGTCATTCCCTAAACTTGCAGAATACAAGTTTAGAGTACTATCGATTGTTTTGGACGAAAAAGAAGAAGATGAATCTTTTTTCGTACTAGCAATAGGCCGCGTAGCTATCCGATTCAATTTGGTAGCAAACACGTTTTACCAGCTCTATTATTTTAATGCCTCATACAATTATGGTGAAATGTTCATTAATCGATTTCCCGATACACAACAGTTCATACCGTCTCTCTACAAAGTTTGATTCATCATCGTTAGCTATGTTTTTTGTGGGCAGTCTTTGTTACTGCTCGTATACTTCATGCTATTGGTTTAATTTTATTTTATTATTTGTCATTGTACAGTTATGATTTATTAAGCATGAAACTGTTGGTTAAGAGCCTGATGTTCTGTTTTTATATGTAAATATGGCTATTCCTTTGGCCAAAATCTGATTTTTTAAGCAGTATTATTTGCAATAAAAGAAACTCGAAAGCTTCTGCCTTTCTCCAAAATCTGATGATGATAATAGAAATTTTGATAACTCAATTAAGTTTTTGCATGAACCCTTGATTTTATTTATAAGAACTGCATGAAAATTCTCGGGCTTTAAGAAATAGCAGTTAAGTTCTAACTTACAATACACATTGTAGTGTTTTGGGCTTTCTTATAAGTTCATATTGCATGAACAGATTAAAATTATTTCCATTTAATTACTATCGAGTAAACGGCTTCTCACGGGTATCCGAGTCCTCATTTATTCATTAACTATCGGATAAACGTTTCTCCACATATACCTAACTACAAGAATAAACTGTTGAAATAGTTGTGTATATATATCTTAACTATAAGCTCTATCATATCACCTAACTTCATGTTGAATGATGGCACTGAAAGGAATATTTGTGTATCAAATAAGACTTGTAACTTGAATTTTTAATAAACATAGATTTAAGCTCTATAAGCTCTCCTAACTATTTTTCAAACCTACATCAAGAGATACCATGTATACGAAATGCATAGATTTTTCTTTTCACTTGTATTTCTCAATACTTTTTGATAAAAACTGATAAACATTTTTCTAACATATCAGTAATGATGATATGCACATCAAAATCAAGAAAACTACTCTTAGATTAATCAGTTAAAAAATATTGTCAAAAGTATGTAAGCAATCATCCTCATGTTTCTCAGCATCAACCTTAGATGTATATTCACTATAATAGCCCTGTTGTTAACATCCTATAATCTACCACAAAACCACCATCACATTTAATAGAAACGACCTTCACAATTCAGGCCTTCTGGGACTATCGTTCTGGCTTTTGTTTGATAAATTCGAAAGTTTAGGCGATTCGACAGCTGGCACACCCATATCCTTAGTTTTATGAAGAAGAAACGTCCCCGCAAAAATCGTCACAAAACCACACAGTTCACTTATAATCTGTGATGCATTTTGATGTTTCCAGTTCTGCAGTATGACATTAATAAAAAGTTTGATCAAGAAACTTCCAAACACATTTAAAACATCAGAATAAAAATAAAATAAAATTAAAATAAATCACCTTAAACATGATCATACTGGCTAAGATGGTGAGTGTTGTAAACATGACATAGTAAACAGGGGAAATTACAGCAGTATTGAAGGTGTCTAACGCCTGCAACACATTTTTTCAACAAGGCAGGATCATTTAATAGTTATTTGTACATGGTCTGTTTTTTTACAGTTTTTATATTTTAAGAGAAAAAGTTAATTGTATGTTTATTGGTTTACCTTGTTTAAATAGTTGAGTTGCAACAGGATGAAACAAAGAAGTAGCAGGGTGAAAAACCATGTTTGAAAGTATATAAATTGATTGCTTCCAGAAAAAGATAGCTTCATAGCAATTCCTACTGCTTTTACACACATAACCTGCATGTTTCATAAGATTAAAGACGGCTGAAGAAAACCAAAGTACGTTACACATGTCAAAATGGGCGAATTCTGAAACGGGTCAAAACTAGTAGCGTTTTGCATGGATGAAACAGATAGGGTTGATCCAGAAATATGTTATACAAACATTTTTATTTCGTAAAAAAAACAAATTTCGGTAACAACTAACAAGTATGGTTTACAAAAACTGTACTATTTTAACATAATGATAATCTATTTATTTGATTAAGGACACTGTATGCCTTAAAAATAGACTGTGTAAGCTTGTGACCCGTTTTCTTTTTAGCTAAATATGAATATTTGACCCAATTAACCTTGATAGAGATATAAAGCACCCAAATGGACGCTTCAAAAAATATATAGGTAAAAAAAAGGAGACAACACGAACCGTGAGGGAGCCCATAAGAGAGCAAATCCCAACGTATATAACCAGATGAGTTGCTCCATAGAGCGGCACATAACGGTAAATAAGTACGCCAACAACAACGAAAACAAGGACAGCATACACCATAAAACCTGTTAAAGACCTTAAAATTCCATGTTAAGAATATATACCAACAAGATATAATCTCTTTTTATCTCTATTTATCCTAGAAATATGACATAATATCTCGTTAATTTCATGAAACAATTGTGTCTATATATATAACTACCTGGCTCAGTTGCAAAATTCCAAACTTCTTTAACCGAACTAACTTGGGTCTCTTGCGGTGCATGCAACACAATTGTGGTCGAACCCACCAAACAGAGTGCACACCCGACCACACCAAAAATATGCAATCTCTCGTTCAAAAAATAATGAGCCAAAACTGCACTGCACAACATTTTATGGTACAAGACAACAAGAATTCACATAAGTATCTGTAAAAAATGTCACCTAGAAATCAATAAATAATAGTAATCGTAATCATATGGTAAATTACCTAATTATCATACTTAAAGCTCCTAATGGGGTTACAAGTATCGCTGGAGCAAATGCGTAAGCAGCAAAATTTGCTACCTCACCTATGATCACTGCAATTTCGTAAATATTTAGGAATGAAATCAACATCGAATTGTGTAACAAATGAACGATATCCCATTTCAATATGTAACAAACGGTTAAAAATCATATAATAATACGGGTTTAAGGGGCAATTAGAACTTACTGCTTGCCATCCCTGCCCACCACCAGGGTTCTTTCAAGTACGAATAGCCTCCTGAACCTAATCAATGAATTAAAACACACATAAGGATGTTGAATTAAATCCATCATCCAGCATATACTTCATTCTTCATAGTGCGTTCGATGAAACAGAGTCAGGCAACTCGGTTGATCACATTTAAATACATATTACACGGATACAGTTACATTTTCAAGATAACCTGAACAGGAAAAACCTCATCCATTTGCACGTATAAGATATAAGCTATATCTCATATCATCCATAAATGTGGGATTGGTAACATGTTTTTGTCTAGTTTATATAACAAAAACATACAGTTCATTACTTCATTTACAAGTTGCTAATCTGTCATATATACTCTACAAATTACATTTTATGATTAAAGTTTCTAACTTTGTTTGCAAATCAAGTATTTTTTTTTTTATTTTTATTTTTTTTGCCCTGATAGACAATAACTCATGACCATGAGAGAGCAACATAAACCAAGAGTTGACTTGATACAAACCAATCATAGACTTGATACAAATCAATTTCTACACCCTATATCTAAACATACATTTATAAAGACTAAAATACACATAATATTTTCTAAAACAAATAAATAAATGTATGATAAAATTCAAAGGGAAAATGAAAAAAACCTGCTCTAACTCCAGTAGCACCTGCTTTCATTAAACCTTTTTTCTTAATAATAAAACTAGATCCAATGAATAAACTTGAAGAAAGAGCCAATATAAGTCCACGAATATTATCAGAAGATATTCCTCCCATTTTTTATATTAAAAAAATGGTAAAGATATTAAAAAACCCTAAAAATCCACAATTTGATAATTTGACATCCAAAAACTAAAAACCCTGAAAATGAAATCAAAACACCCACTAACCAAAGATGCAAACTTTAAACAATCACAATCAAAAATCAGACTGAAAACCTAAAAGTTGGAAATTTTTGGATGTGTTGGCAAAATGGGTATCTTATAAACCGAGATTTCGTTCAATGATTCATATGGAAAGTGATTGATCATTAATCACATGATTAAGGCAAAAGGGTATTATAAAGTTGCAACTTTTAAAAGAAAAGATTCGATTTTTGTATAAAAAAAGAAATAAATATTGGAGAATGAAGGGGAGGAACAGAGTATCAAAGTGTACGTCTGTTGTTGCATGCGCCTGAAAGAAATAAGAGTGAATTTTCATGAGTAGTCAATTGAACCCTGTTGAATTTTGTACTCGCTTTTTTTATCCCATCTGATCTGATTTGATTTGATTTGATTTTGAAGATTTCCGGCCTACAATCTAGAAGCCCACCTTCTAGATATTCAAAGTAGGCAAACTTGACAACTCATATGGAGGTAGCAAAGTTGATGATGATGACGGCCGCCAACCTTCTCCGTTCACACCATTCCACCGCCATAGAATTTTTACTATAAATAGAGGTGCAAACCTCAGTTGTAAATCATCCAAAATCACCCAGAGAAGTGTAATCACAACCTAGAGAGTGTGTGTGAGTTTTGAGAGTTTTTTTTTGTAAGAGTTTTGTAATACTCTGTAAATCTATTCTTGTGAGTAATGGAGTTGTTTTTCTCTCAAATTTATATCTCCCAACGTCCAGGCGATCCCCTCTTCCTAACAAGTGGTATCAAGAGCTTGGTTAGAGACGTTGGTTGAGTTTTTTGGGTTTTCGGAAGTTTTCTCAAAATTCAATTTTGAGTGTACCATTGGATTCGTCTCGTCGAACCGAGTCCAACGCAAAAAACGGCGACTTAAATGGAGTTATAACGAGCCCAGAAAACGCGGTCAAAGTTTGGTCAACTCGCCGGAATCTCACCGGAGAAGACGACCGGTGCCGGAATTTTCGCCCGAGAAGACGATCACTGTAGCAATTCACTGTAGCAAGTCACTGTATCAGTACTGTAGCAGTACTGTAGCAATTCTGAAATTTTACAATTTGGTCCTTGAAATTTTCAGAATTTCATTTTTGGTCCCTGAAGTTTATAACAAATTATAATTTTACCCCGTAAGTGGAATTTAAGCCGCGAAGTGTCTATTCCACCATTTTCAACCGTTCCGGACACAACGGTGATCTCTGTTTTCTACAATTCAACCCCGTTTGTGTTGAAAAATTATTTGTAAGGTGATAATGTCCACAGAAGAGTCAACATCATCTTCCGGAGCTATGATTATGCTCACAGCCACAAACTACACGCTGTGGAAACCTCGGATGGAAGATCTCCTCAGCTGTAAAGATTTGTTCGATCCTATTGAATTGAAGGGTATAAACCCTGATTCTGCCAAAGAGAAAGAGTGGAAGAAATCAAACCGAAAAACTATTGGTCAGATCCGTCAATGGATTGATCATAGTGTCTTCCACCATGTTGCACAAGAGACAGACGCATATGTCCTCTGGAAAAAGTTGAAGGACATGTACCAGGCCAAGACTGCTCGGAATAAAGCCCTGCTGATGAGGCGTTTAGTCAACATGAAGCTCAAAAGTGGAACTTCAGTTGCCGAGCATACCAGTGAGTTTCAGAACTTGGTCAACCAGTTATCGTCTGTAGAGATGCCGCTTGGCGATGAAGTTCAGGCGCTACTGCTACTTAGTTCCCTTCCCGATAGTTGGGAAACGCTGGTAGTAACACTCAGCAACTCAGCACCGAATGGCAAACTTACCATGTCAATCGTCAAGGATGCCCTATTCAGTGAAGAGGCAAGGAGAAAAGACATGGGCACAGATCAGACCCATGCCTTTGTCACAGAGAATCGGGGGAGACAGCGAATGAGTAGCAAAAATAAATGGAGAGGCAGAAGCAAGAGCAGGGGCAGGTCAGCTGATGGCAGAAAACCAACATATAAATGTCATCATTGTGGATTAGAGGGACATATGAAGAAGAACTGCTATAGATTAAAAGAGGAACAAGGTCAAAGCAGTTCACAGCCGAAGAATAAGGGTGGAGAAACATTAGTTGCTATCACAGGTGATGTAGCTTATTGTTCAACCCATGATGAGACATGCCTTCACGTCTCACGAGAAGACACAGAATGGGTGGTAGATACTGCAGCTTCCTACCACGTGACTCCATACAAGGAATACTTCACAACATACAAAGCTGGAGACTTTGGAGCTGTGAAGATGGGAAATTCCAGTTCCGCTGAGATTGTCGGAATTGGTGATGTCAAGATAAACACAAGTTCCGGGAGCACAATCACTTTGAAGGATGTCCGCCATGTGCCAGATCTTCGGCTAAATTTACTTTCCGGAGTAGCTCTCAATAAACAGGGCTATGATAGTCATTTCAGTAGAGGCACATGGAAATTGTCAAGAGGCGCTATGATATTCGCTCGGGGACACATTTGTGGCACACTTTACAAGACTCATGTGAAGATCTGCACAGACAGTATTAATGTTGCAGAAAAGGAGGCTTCACAAAATTTATGGCACCAGAGACTCGGTCACATGAGTGAGAAAGGGTTGTCTACCCTAATAAAGAAGAAGCTTATCAATGTAGACAAGGATGCTGCGCTAGATCCTTGCAATCATTGTCTGTTTGGTAAGCAGCATAGAGTCTCGTTTAATTCCTCTTCAACGAAAAAATCAGAGTTACTCAGTCTGGTACACTCTGATGTTTGCGGTCCCTTGGAGGTTGAATCAATTGGCGGCAATCGATACTTTCTGACGTTTATCGATGATACTTCTCGAAAGGTGTGGGTATATTTCTTACGGACGAAGGACCAGGTGTTCGATTACTTCAAACAGTTCCATGTCATGGTAGAACGTGAGACAGGAAAGAAGTTAAAGTGTCTTCGATCCGACAACGGCGGTGAATACTCTTCCAGGCAGTTCGATGCCTATTGCAGATCATATGGCATCCGACATGAGAAGACGGTCCCACGTACCCCTCAACATAATGGTATAGCAGAAAGAATGAACCGAACAATCATGGAACGTGTTCGGAGCATGCTCAGTATGGCTAAGCTGCCAAAGCCATTCTGGGGAGAAGCAGTCAGAGCCGCTTGTTATTTGATCAACCGATCTCCATCAGTACCACTGAATTTTGAAGTTCCGGAGAAACTTTGGTCTGGAAAGGATCCATCATACTCTCACTTAAGAGTATTTGGATGTTTGGCTTACGCACATGTATCCAAGGAGCTCAGGCAGAAGCTGGATGCAAGGACCACTCCATGCATATTCATAGGCTATGGAGATGAAGAATTTGGATACAGATTATGGGATCCAAAGGAGAAAAAGGTGATCAGAAGTAGGGACGTGGTGTTCCATGAAAGCCAGACAATAGAAGATATTGAAAAGCCCACAATATCTCAGAAGTCAAATGTTGCTGCTCAGGTGCCAGAGGCAACAACGGAATCATTCATGAGAAATGAATTTTCAGTGCAAGAAGAAATGCCAGAAGTAGAAGATAATGAGGAAAATGACGGTGCTGAGCAGGGGGAGCCACAACCCCATCTGCCAGACGTTCCAGCACCATCACAAGGTCAAGATGATGGTGGATCTCCTCAGAATGTTCCAGAAGTTCGTAGATCTGAACGAGGTCGGATTCCATCGAGTAGATATCCAGAATCCGAGTACCTTCTACTTACTGAAGATGGAGAACCGGAGAGTTTTCATGAAGCAGTAACTCATAAGGATAAAGAAAAATGGTTGCTCGCAATGCAGGATGAGATGGATTCTCTGCAGAAAAATCAAACTTATGAGATTGTAGAACTTCCACGAGGGAAGAAGGCACTGAAAAATAAATGAGTGTTCAAGCTGAAAAAGGATGGTAGTGGAAAAGTGGTGAAATACAAAGCACGACTTGTAGTCAAAGGATTCCAACAGAAGAAAGGGATTGATTTTGACGAGATATTTTCACCAGTAGTCAAGATGACTTCAATTAGAGTCATACTTAGATTGGTCGCAAGTATGAACTTGGAGCTTGAACAGATGGATGTAAAGACAGCTTTTCTTCATGGAGATTTACATGAAGAAATTTACATGGAGCAGCCAGAAGGTTTTGAGGTTTCAGGAGATAATCTCGTATGCAAGCTGAAGAAAAGTTTGTACGGTTTAAAGCAGGCACCTAGGCTGTAGTGACCCGAACTTTTCCATGTTTATATATATTAATTGAGATTGATATTTACATGATTAAATGTTTCCAACATGTTAAGCAATCAAACTTGTTAAGACTTGATTAATTGAAATATGTTTCATATAGACAATTGACCACCCAAGTTGACCGGTGATTCACGAACGTTAAAACTTGTAAAAACTATATGATGACATATATATGGATATATATATAGTTAACATGATACTATGATAAGTAAACATATCATTAAGTATATTAACAATGAACTACATATGTAAAAACAAGACTACTAACTTAATGATTTTTAAACGAGACATATATGTAACGATTATCGTTGTAAAGACATTTAATGTATATATATCATATTAAGAGATATTCATACATGATAATATCATGATAATATAATAATTTAAAATCTCATTTGATATTATAAACATTGGGTTAACAACATTTAACAAGATCGTTAACCTAAAGGTTTCAAAACAACACTTACATGTAACGACTAACGATGACTTAACGACTCAGTTAAAATGTATATACATGTAGTGTTTTAATATGTATTTATACACTTTTGAAAGACTTCAATACACTTATCAAAATACTTCTACTTAACAAAAATGCTTACAATTACATCCTCGTTCAGTTTCATCAACAATTCTACTCGTATGCACCCGTATTCGTACTCGTACAATACACAGCTTTTAGATGTATGTACTATTGGTATATACACTCCAATGATCAGCTCTTAGCAGCCCATGTGAGTCACCTAACACATGTGGGAACCATCATTTGGCAACTAGCATGAAATATCTCATAAAATTACAAAAATATGAGTAATCATTCATGACTTATTTACATGAAAACAAAATTACATATCCTTTATATCTAATCCATACACCAACGACCAAAAACACCTACAAACACTTTCATTCTTCAATTTTATTCATCTAATTGATCTCTCTCAAGTTCTATCTTCAAGTTCTAAGTGTTCTTCATAAATTCCAAAAGTTCTAGTTTCATAAAATCAAGAATACTTTCAAGTTTGCTAGCTCACTTCCAATCTTGTAAGGTGATCATCCAACCTCAAGAAATCTTTGTTTCTTACAGTAGGTTATCATTCTAATACAAGGTAATAATCATATTCAAACTTTGGTTCAATTTCTATAACTATAACAATCTTATTTCAAGTGATGATCTTACTTGAACTTGTTTTCGTGTCATGATTCTGCTTCAAGAACTTCGGGCCATCCAAGGATCCATTGAAGCTAGATCCATTTTTCTCTTTTCCAGTAGGTTTATCCAAGGAACTTAAGGTAGTAATGATGTTCATAACATCATTCGATTCATACATATAAAGCTATCTTATTCGAAGGTTTAAATTTGTAATCACTAGAACATAGTTTAGTTAATTCTAAACTTGTTCGCAAACAAAAGTTAATCCTTCTAACTTGACTTTTAAAATCAACTAAACACATGTTCTATATCTATATGATATGCTAACTTAATGATTTAAAACCTGGAAACACGAAAAACACCGTAAAACCGGATTTACGCCGTCGTAGTAACACCGCGGGCTGTTTTGGGTTAGTTAATTAAAAACTATGATAAACTTTGATTTTAAAGTTGTTATTCTGAGAAAATGATTTTTATTATGAACATGAAACTATATCCAAAAATTATGATTAAACTTAAAGTGGAAGTATGTTTTCTAAAATGGTCATCTAGACGTCGTTCTTTCGACTGAAATGACTACCTTTACAAAAACGACTTGTAACTTATTTTTCCGACTATAAACCTATACTTTTCTGTTTAGATTCATAAAATAGAGTTCAATATGAAACCATAGCAATTTGATTCACTCAAAACGGATTTAAAATGAAGAAGTTATGGGTAAAACAAGATTGGATAATTTTTCTCATTTTAGCTACGTGAAAATTGGTAACAAATCTATTCCAACCATAACTTAATCAACTTGTATTGTATATTATGTAATCTTGAGATACCATAGACACGTATACAATGTTTCGACCTATCATGTCGACACATCTATATATATTTCGGAACAACCATAGACACTCTATATGTGAATGTTGGAGTTAGCTATACAGGGTTGAGGTTGATTCCAAAATATATATAGTTTGAGTTGTGATCAATACTGAGATACGTATACACTGGGTCGTGGATTGATTCAAGATAATATTTGTCGATTTATTTCTGTACATCTAACTGTGGACAACTAGTTGTAGGTTACTAACGAGGACAGCTGACTTAATAAACTTAAAACATCAAAATATATTAAAAGTGTTGTAAATATATTTTGAACATACTTTGATATATATGTATATATTGTTATAGGTTCGTGAATCAACCAGTGGCCAAGTCTTACTTCCCGACGAAGTAAAAATCTGTGAAAGTGAGTTATAGTCCCACTTTTAAAATCTAATATTTTTGGGATGAGAATACATGCAGGTTTTATAAATGATTTACAAAATAGACACAAGTACGTGAAACTACATTCTATGGTTGAATTATCGAAATCGAATATGCCCCTTTTTATTAAGTCTGGTAATCTAAGAATTAGGGAACAGACACCCTAATTGACGCGAATCCTAAAGATAGATCTATTGGGCCTAACAAACCCCATCCAAAGTACCGGATGCTTTAGTACTTCGAAATTTATATCATATCCGAAGGGTGTCCCGGAATGATGGGGATATTCTTATATATGCATCTTGTTAATGTCGGTTACCAGGTGTTCACCATATGAATGATTTTTTATCTCTATGTATGGGATGTGTATTGAAATATGAAATCTTGTGGTCTATTGTTACGATTTGATATATATAGGTTAAACCTATAACTCACCAACATTTTTGTTGACGTTTAAAGCATGTTTATTCTCAGGTGAATATTAAGAGCTTCCGCTGTTGCATACTAAAATAAGGACAAGATTTGGAGTCCATGTTTGTATGATATTGTGTAAAAACTGCATTCAAGAAACTGATTTCGATGTAACATATTTGTATTGTAAACCATTATGTAATGGTCGTGTGAAAACAGGATATTTTAGATTATCATTATTTGATAATCTACGTAAAGCTTTTTAAACCTTTATTTATGAAATAAAGGTTATGGTTTGTTTTAAAAATGAATGCAGTCTTTGAAAAACGTCTCATATAGAGGTCAAAACCTCGCAACGAAATCAATTAATATGGAACGTTTTTAATCAATAAGAACGGGACATTTCAGTTGGTATCCGAGCGTTGGTCTTAGAGAACCAGAATTTTTCATTAGTGTGTCTTATCGAGTTTGTTAGGATGCATTAGTGAGTCTGGACTTCGACCGTGTTTACTTGAAAAATGATTGCTTAACAAATTTTGTTGGAAACTATATATTTTTAACATGTGAATATTATGTGATATATTAATCTCTTAACGCGTTTGATATTATGTGATAGATGTCTACCTCTAGAACAAGTCCCATTGACTCACCTAATAATAATGAAGAGTCAAATGTAAATTGGTATGATTCGTGGACTGATTCACAAGTTCCCGAAGAGGAACCGGAAGAAGAGTCGGAACCGGAAGAAGAATCGGAACCGGAAGAAGAATCGGAACCGGATGAAGAAATAGAACCGGTGGGGGAAATAATAAAACGGTTAAGTAAAAGAAAATCCTCAACCAACCGACCAAGGTTAATTATGGTCAATGGTGTTTCCGCCAAGGAAGCAAAATATTGGGAGGATTACCAATTCTCCGATGAATCGGATTCCGAAGAGAATTCCGATGATGTTATAGAAATTACCCCAACTGAATTTAAAAAGGCAAAAGAAAATAATAAGGGAAAGGGCATAAAAATAGAGAAATCTAATTCCAACCCCGATGAACTTTATATGTATCGTCAACGCCCGAAGTCCTTAAGTTGTAATAATGACCCGGGAACCTCTAAACCACCAGGTTTTTCTAAACCAATGTGGACAACGACGGCTCGTATTAGGGGAACATCATATATCCCTAGAAACTTGGCAAAACGAACCAAAACCGAAGAAGAAGAAACGAGCGAGTCGGAATAAGATAGTTGTATTCGTGTGGTGTAATATATGTAATATAGTGTTCTTATGCTTTATGATATATGTAAAAATTGCTTGTATTAATAAGTATTTTTTTTATGAATCTAACTCTTGTCTATTTTACAGTTTAAAAACACAAAATGGATAGACAACCCAATATTTTAAGAGACCTACCCGGAGACATGATTGATGAAATCTTGTCTAGAGTCGGCCAGAATTCCTCGGCACAACTATTTAAGGCGAGATCAGTTTGTAAGACATTCGAAGAACGTTCCAAGAATGTCTTGGTTTATAAGAGACTTTCGTTTGAAAGATGGGGGATATCACATTGGGAAACCCATAAGTTACGATGTGTTTACTTTGACGCATATATTGCGGGGAACCCAAATGCTATTTTACGCAACGGGTTAAGAAATTATTTTGACTCAATATATCCGAATATTGGACTTCGTGATTTAGAAAAAGCGGCTAACATGCAACATAAAGAAGCATGTTATGCTTACGGATTAGTAATGTTCGCTTCTCACCAAAGTGAGAACAAGAACATCGGGCTACAACTATTAAACAAAACGTTTCCACAAGTGACGGAGTCGGTAATTGGGGTAAGAAATGAGGTTTTTAGATTATTACGGGACTGTTGGACATTACGTAACCCTCGTCCCTTTGATGACGTTACAACACGCTGTCTTATCAATGGCCATAACGGTTATGTTGCACAAGACCAAGGATGGGAAGTAGTCCTAGTAAAACCAGAATGCATGACTTATTTCTGGACGTATGAATTACGTGTCTTTATTGCCTTTGCTGAACGACTTGTATACTAGCTAGAATTATCTTCACAACTATCTTGTATCAAAGTTATTGTGTGCTATATTTCATGCTTTATGTAAAATAAGCGGTATTGTAAGTTTGTAAAATATTGTATAAAAGTTTGAACGCGAAATATTATTATAATCAGTTTTTCATATAGAATTGTAGTAGTTGAATTGTATATTAGCTACTAAGTATGAACTTAACGGGTAGGTACTACCCGAATTTAAACTTATAAAACGCTAATATGAAGAAAAAGCTTTTATAAATGAGTTCATATTATGCTACGAAATACTATTAACTACTCTTAATATTCTGTATGATTAACTTGTTCCATTTAACTATTTTGAAGGAAATGGCACCGACTACTCGACACACCGTGAATATGAATGAAGAGGAATTCCGTACTTTTCTAGCTTCAAACATAGCCGCAGTACAGGCTGCGCTACATACCAACAATAACCTTGGATCTAGCAGTACAGGAAATCGTGTAGGATGCACCTACAAAGAATTCACTGCCTGCAAACCTTTGGAATTTGATGGAACCGAAGGACCGATCGGATTGAAACGGTGGACTGAGAAGGTCGAATCGGTGTTTGCCATAAGTAAGTGTACTGAAGAGGACAAAGTAAAGTACGCTACGCATACCTTCACAGGTTCTGCGTTAACATGGTGGAATACCTATCTAGAGCAAGTGGGACAAGACGATGCGTACGCACTACCGTGGTCAGCATTCAAGCACTTGATGAACGAGAAGTACCGTCCCAGAACCGAGGTCAATAAGCTCAAGACAGAACTTAGAGGGTTACGAACCCAAGGATTTGATATTACCACGTACGAAAGACGATTCACAGAATTGTGCCTATTGTGTCCGGGAGCATTCGAAGATGAGGAAGAGAAGATCGACGCGTTTGTGAAAGGATTACCGGAAAGAATCCAAGAAGATATAAGTTCACACGAGCCCGCCTCCATACAACAGGCATGTAGAATGGCTCACAAACTCGTGAACCAAATTGAAGAAAGAATTAAAGAACAGACTGCTGAAGAGGCCAATGTGAAGCAAGTCAAAAGAAAGTGGGAGGAAAACGGTGATAAGAATCACCAATACAACAACAACAGCAATTACAACAATAATCGCAACAATTATCCCAACAATCGCCACATCAATCGCAACTACAACAAACGGCCCAACAACAACAACAACAACAACAACAGCAACTACAACAATCATCCCAACAACAATAATAACCGCAACAACAACAACAATCAGAAGCAGCTATGCCAAAGGTGTGAAAAGAATCACTCGGGGTTCTGCACCAAATTTTGCAACAAGTGTAAAAGAAATGGTCATAGCGCGGCGAAGTGTGAGGTCTACGGACCAGGGGTTAATAGAACGAAAGGAACAAATGGTGTCGGAACGAGTAACGGCGGAGCAAGTAGTGTCGGAGCAAGTTATGCCAATGTAGTTTGTTATAAATGTGGAAAACCGGGCCACATTATTAGAAATTGCCCGAACCAGGAGAACACGAATGGACAAGGCCGTGGAAGAGTTTTCAATATTAATGCGGCAGAGGCACAGGAAGACCCGGAGCTTGTTACGGGTACGTTTCTTATTGACAATAAATCTGCTTACGTTTTATTTGATTCGGGTGCGGATAGAAGCTATATGAGTAGAGATTTTTGTGCTAAATTAAGTTGTCCATTGACGCCTTTGGATAGTAAATTTTTACTCGAATTAGCAAATGGTAAATTAATTTCAGCAGATAATATATGTCGGAATCGAGAAATTAAACTGGTTAGCGAAACATTTAAGATTGATTTGATACCAGTAGAGTTAGGGAGTTTTGATGTGATAATCGGTATGGACTGGTTGAAAGAAGTGAAAGCGGAGATCGTTTGTTACAAAAATGCAATTCGCATTATACGAGAAAAAGGAAAACCCTTAATGGTGTACGGAGAAAAGGGCAACACGAAGCTACATCTTATTAGTAATTTGAAGGCACAAAAACTAATAAGAAAAGGTTGCTATACTGTTCTAGCACACGTCGAGAAAGTACAAACTGAAGAAAAGAGCATCAATGATGTTCCCGTCGCAAAAGAATTTCCTGATGTATTTCCGAAAGAATTACCGGGATTACCCCCACATCGATCCGTTGAATTTCAAATAGATCTTGTACCAGGAGCTGCACCAATAGCTCGTGCTCCTTACAGACTCGCACCCAGCGAGATGAAAGAACTACAAAGCCAATTACAAGAACTTTTAGAGCGTGGTTTCATTCGACCAAGCACATCACCGTGGGGAGCTCCTGTTTTGTTTGTCAAGAAGAAAGATGGTACATTCAGGTTGTGTATCGACTACCGAGAGTTGAACAAACTTACCATCAAGAACCGCTACCCACTACCGAGAATCGATGACTTATTTGATCAACTACAAGGCTCGTCTGTTTATTCAAAGATTGACTTACGTTCCGGGTATCATCAAATGCGGGTGAAAGAAGATGATATTCCAAAGACTGCTTTCAGAACACGTTACGGTCATTACGAGTTTATGGTCATGCCGTTTGGTTTAACTAATGCACCAGCTGTGTTCATGGACCTTATGAACCGAGTGTGTGGACCATACCTTGACAAGTTTGTCATTGTTTTCATTGATGACATACTTATTTACTCAAAGAATGACCAAGAACACGGTGAACATTTGAGAAAGGTGTTAGAAGTATTGAGGAAGGAAGAATTGTACGCTAAGTTTTCAAAGTGTGCATTTTGGTTGGAAGAAGTTCAATTCCTCGGTCACATAGTGAACAAAGAAGGTATTAAGGTGGATCCGGCAAAGATAGAAACTGTTGAAAAGTGGGAAACCCCGAAAACTCCGAAACACATACGCCAGTTTTTAGGACTAGCTGGTTACTACAGAAGGTTCATCCAAGACTTTTCCAGAATAGCAAAACCCTTGACTGCATTAACGCATAAAGGGAAGAAATTTGAATGGAATAATGAACAAGAGAAAGCGTTTCAGTTATTGAAGAAAAAGCTAACTACGGCACCTATATTGTCATTGCCTGAAGGGAATGATGATTTTGTGATTTATTGTGATGCATCAAAGCAAGGTCTCGGTTGTGTATTAATGCAACGAACGAAGGTGATTGCTTATGCGTCTAGACAATTGAAGATTCACGAACAAAATTATACGACGCATGATTTGGAATTAGGCGCGGTTGTTTTTGCATTAAAGACTTGGAGGCACTACTTATATGGGGTCAAAAGTATTATATATACCGACCACAAAAGTCTTCAACACATATTTAATCAGAAACAACTGAATATGAGGCAGCGTAGGTGGATTGAATTATTGAATGATTACGACTTTGAGATTCGTTACCACCCGGGGAAGGCAAATGTGGTAGCCGATGCCTTGAGCAGGAAGGACAGAGAACCCATTCGAGTAAAATCTATGAATATAATGATTCATAATAACATTACTACTCAAATAAAGGAGGCGCAACAAGGAGTTTTAAAGGAGGGAAATTTAAAGGATGAAATACCCAAAGGATCGGAGAAGCATCTTAATATTCGGGAAGACGGAACCCGGTATAGGGCTGAAAGGATTTGGGTACCAAAATTTGGAGATATGAGAGAAATGGTACTTAGAGAAGCTCATAAAACCAGATACTCAATACATCCTGGAACGGGGAAGATGTACAAAGATCTCAAGAAACATTTTTGGTGGCCGGGTATGAAAGCCGATGTTGCTAAATACGTAGGAGAATGTTTGACGTGTTCTAAGGTCAAAGCTGAGCATCAGAAACCATCAGGTCTACTTCAACAACCTGAAATCCCGGAATGGAAATGGGAAAACATTACCATGGATTTCATCACTAAATTGCCAAGGACTGCAAGTGGTTTTGATACTATTTGGGTAATAGTTGACCGTCTCACCAAATCAGCACACTTCTTGCCAATAAGAGAAGATGACAAGATGGAGAAGTTAGCACGACTGTATTTGAAGGAAGTCATCTCCAGACATGGAATACCAATCTCTATTATCTCTGATAGGGATGGCAGATTTATTTCAAGATTCTGGCAGACATTACAGCAAGCATTAGGAACTCGTCTAGACATGAGTACTGCCTATCATCCACAAACTGATGGGCAGAGCGAAAGGACGATACAAACGCTTGAAGACATGCTACGAGCATGTGTTATTGATTTCGGAAACAGTTGGGATCGACATCTACCGTTAGCAGAATTTTCCTACAACAACAGCTACCATTCAAGCATTGAGATGGCACCGTTTGAAGCACTTTATGGTAGAAAGTGCAGGTCTCCGATTTGTTGGAGTAAAGTGGGGGATAGACAGATTACGGGTCCGGAGATTATACAAGAAACTACCGAGAAGATCATCCAAATTCAACAACGGTTGAAAACCGCCCAAAGTCGACAAAAGAGCTACGCTGACATTAAAAGAAAAGATATAGAATTTGAAATTGGAGAGATGGTCATGCTTAAAGTTGCACCTTGGAAAGGCGTTGTTCGATTTGGTAAACGAGGGAAATTAAATCCAAGGTATATTGGACCATTCAAGATTATTGATCGTATCGGACCAGTAGCTTACCGACTAGAGTTACCTCAACAACTCGCGGCTGTACATAACACTTTCCACGTCTCTAATTTAAAGAAATGTTTTGCTAAAGAAGATCTCACTATTCCGTTAGATGAAATCCAAATCAACGAAAAACTTCAATTCATCGAAGAACCCGTCGAAATAATGGATCGTGAGGTTAAAAGACTTAAGCAAAACAAGATACCAATTGTTAAGGTTCGATGGAATGCTCGTAGAGGACCCGAGTTCACCTGGGAGCGTGAAGATCAGATGAAGAATAAATACCCGCATCTATTTCCAGAAGATTCGTCAACACCTTCAACAGCTTAAAATTTCGGGACGAAATTTATTTAACGGGTAGGTACTGTAGTGACCCGAACTTTTCCATGTTTATATATATTAATTGAGATTGATATTTACATGATTAAATGTTTCCAACATGTTAAGCAATCAAACTTGTTAAGACTTGATTAATTGAAATATGTTTCATATAGACAATTGACCACCCAAGTTGACCGGTGATTCACGAACGTTAAAACTTGTAAAAACTATATGATGACATATATATGGATATATATATAGTTAACATGATACTATGATAAGTAAACATATCATTAAGTATATTAACAATGAACTACATATGTAAAAACAAGACTACTAACTTAATGATTTTTAAACGAGACATATATGTAACGATTATCGTTGTAAAGACATTTAATGTATATATATCATATTAAGAGATATTCATACATGATAATATCATGATAATATAATAATTTAAAATCTCATTTGATATTATAAACATTGGGTTAACAACATTTAACAAGATCGTTAACCTAAAGGTTTCAAAACAACACTTACATGTAACGACTAACGATGACTTAACGACTCAGTTAAAATGTATATACATGTAGTGTTTTAATATGTATTTATACACTTTTGAAAGACTTCAATACACTTATCAAAATACTTCTACTTAACAAAAATGCTTACAATTACATCCTCGTTCAGTTTCATCAACAATTCTACTCGTATGCACCCGTATTCGTACTCGTACAATACACAGCTTTTAGATGTATGTACTATTGGTATATACACTCCAATGATCAGCTCTTAGCAGCCCATGTGAGTCACCTAACACATGTGGGAACCATCATTTGGCAACTAGCATGAAATATCTCATAAAATTACAAAAATATGAGTAATCATTCATGACTTATTTACATGAAAACAAAATTACATATCCTTTATATCTAATCCATACACCAACGACCAAAAACACCTACAAACACTTTCATTCTTCAATTTTCTTCATCTAATTGATCTCTCTCAAGTTCTATCTTCAAGTTCTAAGTGTTCTTCATAAATTCCAAAAGTTCTAGTTTCATAAAATCAAGAATACTTTCAAGTTTGCTAGCTCACTTCCAATCTTGTAAGGTGATCATCCAACCTCAAGAAATCTTTGTTTCTTACAGTAGGTTATCATTCTAATACAAGGTAATAATCATATTCAAACTTTGGTTCAATTTCTATAACTATAACAATCTTATTTCAAGTGATGATCTTACTTGAACTTGTTTTCGTGTCATGATTCTGCTTCAAGAACTTCGGGCCATCCAAGGATCCATTGAAGCTAGATCCATTTTTCTCTTTTCCAGTAGGTTTATCCAAGGAACTTAAGGTAGTAATGATGTTCATAACATCATTCGATTCATACATATAAAGCTATCTTATTCGAAGGTTTAAATTTGTAATCACTAGAACATAGTTTAGTTAATTCTAAACTTGTTCGCAAACAAAAGTTAATCCTTCTAACTTGACTTTTAAAATCAACTAAACACATGTTATATATCTATATGATATGCTAACTTAATGATTTAAAACCTGGAAACACGAAAAACACCGTAAAACCGGATTTACGCCGTCGTAGTAACACCGCGGGCTGTTTTGGGTTAGTTAATTAAAAACTATGATAAACTTTGATTTTAAAGTTGTTATTCTGAGAAAATGATTTTTATTATGAACATGAAACTATATCCAAAAATTATGATTAAACTTAAAGTGGAAGTATGTTTTCTAAAATGGTCATCTAGACGTCGTTCTTTCGACTGAAATGACTACCTTTACAAAAACGACTTGTAACTTATTTTTCCGACTATAAACCTATACTTTTCTGTTTAGATTCATAAAATAGAGTTCAATATGAAACCATAGCAATTTGATTCACTCAAAACGGATTTAAAATGAAGAAGTTATGGGTAAAACAAGATTGGATAATTTTTCTCATTTTAGCTACGTGAAAATTGGTAACAAATCTATTCCAACCATAACTTAATCAACTTGTATTGTATATTATGTAATCTTGAGATACCATAGACACGTATACAATGTTTCGACCTATCATGTCGACACATCTATATATATTTCGGAACAACCATAGACACTCTATATGTGAATGTTGGAGTTAGCTATACAGGGTTGAGGTTGATTCCAAAATATATATAGTTTGAGTTGTGATCAATACTGAGATACGTATACACTGGGTCGTGGATTGATTCAAGATAATATTTGTCGATTTATTTCTGTACATCTAACTGTGGACAACTAGTTGTAGGTTACTAACGAGGACAGCTGACTTAATAAACTTAAAACATCAAAATATATTAAAAGTGTTGTAAATATATTTTGAACATACTTTGATATATATGTATATATTGTTATAGGTTCGTGAATCAACCAGTGGCCAAGTCTTACTTCCCGACGAAGTAAAAATCTGTGAAAGTGAGTTATAGTCCCACTTTTAAAATCTAATATTTTTGGGATGAGAATACATGCAGGTTTTATAAATGATTTACAAAATAGACACAAGTACGTGAAACTACATTCTATGGTTGAATTATCGAAATCGAATATGCCCCTTTTTATTAAGTCTGGTAATCTAAGAATTAGGGAACAGACACCCTAATTGACGCGAATCCTAAAGATAGATCTATTGGGCCTAACAAACCCCATCCAAAGTACCGGATGCTTTAGTACTTCGAAATTTATATCATATCCGAAGGGTGTCCCGGAATGATGGGGATATTCTTATATATGCATCTTGTTAATGTCGGTTACCAGGTGTTCACCATATGAATGATTTTTTATCTCTATGTATGGGATGTGTATTGAAATATGAAATCTTGTGGTCTATTGTTACGATTTGATATATATAGGTTAAACCTATAACTCACCAACATTTTTGTTGACGTTTAAAGCATGTTTATTCTCAGGTGAATATTAAGAGCTTCCGCTGTTGCATACTAAAATAAGGACAAGATTTGGAGTCCATGTTTGTGTGATATTGTGTAAAAACTGCATTCAAGAAACTGATTTCGATGTAACATATTTGTATTGTAAACCATTATGTAATGGTCGTGTGAAAACAGGATATTTTAGATTATCATTATTTGATAATCTACGTAAAGCTTTTTAAACCTTTATTTATGAAATAAAGGTTATGGTTTGTTTTAAAAATGAATGCAGTCTTTGAAAAACGTCTCATATAGAGGTCAAAACCTCACAACGAAATCAATTAATATGGAACGTTTTTAATCAATAAGAACGGGACATTTCATAGGCAGTGGTACAAGAAGTTTGACTCGTGCATGGTGAGTCACGGGTACAAGAAAACTGCAGCAGATGAGTGTGTCTACATTCAGAAGTTTTCTGAAGGAGATTTCGTTGCTCTTTGTGACGATCGCTCCAAATCCATATGGACGAACACGTCATTCATTGATTCCATTGCGAGGTATTTGACCTCTATATGATACGTTTTGTAAATATTGCATTCTTTTGAAAAGGCATACCATAAATGAATATTTAATTCCAAGGTTTTCGACATCTGATGATTTCTACATATAGACAACCACCGTAAATAATAGTTTACAATAATACTTCCGTTGACAATGCAGTCAAAATAGATACATGATGATGGTTTTGTGAATGCAACATTTTCTTGAATAAAGCATGCAAGACTCCATGCACATAGCTTGTATAACATGTAAGCAAACAGCGGAAGACTTCTAGGGAACCTGAGAATAAACATGCTAACAAGTGTCAACACAAAGGTTGGTGAGTTCATAGTTTTAGTGTTTCGCATAATCTGTATATAAAAGTGGATTACAAGATTTCAGTTGTTTCATCCAGAAACGTTTATCAAAATATTCTACGAAATTGAGCACCCTGGTAACTAAACTTAACGTATATATAATTTATACCCTTTGTATAATCATCTTAATAATACACGCAAACCAACGTGTACGCTTCTCAAATAGCATACGTCCGTTAAAAGGCTAGTGCTCTAGCTCGGACGGGGATATCAAGCCCTATGGATCCATATATAACTACTCGCGCCCACCAGTTCTTATAACCGGCAGTTACTAGTTACCAAAGCTAAGGGATTTTCGGTTCAAACTCGGTGTAGAATTTAGTATGTGCTTGTATCCATTGCATTTAAAATAAAGTGTATGTATTCTCAGCCCAAAAATATATTGAGTAAAAGGGATCATATGAAACTCACTCAAATCCGTTTTAGTTTTTGTATTCATTTTATAAAACAGCGCATGTATTCTCAGCCCAAAAATGTAGTGAGTAAAAGGGATCTTATGAAACTCACTGTTTAATATTGATATACAATATTGTAGAAAAGCACGTAGACGCATCGGAGATGATAAACACGAGATTTGCTTCACAAAAATACCCCCGAACATTACCCATAACCTCCTTGGTAATAACCCATATTTTCCTTAGCTCTAGCTCGCTTGGAACTCGTTTTGAAAATTACTTGGACAGCACTCCGTCGTAATATTTTATGTACATTATTATTTTTGTATCGCAAAAATAATAACACTAATAATAAAAATAATAAGATTAATAATAATCTTAATAATAATAATAATAATAATAATAATAATAATAATAATAATAATAATAATAATAAATATTATACGGAGTAATATATGTGAAAAAAAAATGGAACGAATTCGACTGAATTTATAGATGTTTTCTGGATCCAGCCTCCATGCGATCGCATGGAGTTTCTTTGGTATGCTCATGCGATCGCATGAGCTTAAATGACAGCTCACATTTGATTTGTTTTGTAGTTCGTCGACATAATTAAATATTAATATAATATATATAATTAATTATATATTATATTAAATTCACGTGCATAGTTGATTTGTAATTTTCGTTCCGATAAGTCGTACGTCATCACTCGACTTATGTCCCGGTTCCGGTTTCTCGAACGCATTTTTGTACGCTTAGAAAACTAGTACTTTTCGTTTTGTGACTCGTACCTTTGTCACAATATAACTTAAATTATCCCTAAATTATATCACTCAAATTATAACTTATACATTTGAGTGTTTTGGTCATTTACTTCTATAAATCATTGTCTCGCTATTTGTTAAAATACATTTTAAAATAGTGTTTTACTGTAGCAAAGTTACTGTAGCAATTCACTGTAGCAAATAGTGATTTTCGAAAACACTGTAGCATTTTGAGTAATGTGGCAATTTGAAAACACTGTAGCAAATTAGTGTTTTACTGGTTCATCTTAAACGTTTTAGTTAACTTATCTAAATATCAATCGAATCAATAATCGAATGTTATTATCGTTTACTAAATAACTTGAAATCATATATATTCAAATAGATATATAAACCAATAAGTTTAATGTACGGTATCATGCAATTAAAACTTTGTTACATTTTCAAGTTATAGTATATATATGTATCTATTTACATATAATGGTTCGCGAATCGTTGAGAATAACCGAAAGGTATTTGAATAGTTCAAAAATTTTGAGATTCAGTTTTACAGACTTTGCTTATCGTGTCAGAAATGTTAATCATACAAAGATTAAGTTTAAATTTGATCAGAAATTTCCGGGTCATCACACTCTTCTACTTTATGTAGACGATATTTTGATCGTAGGAAAAGACGTAACGAAGATCAACCAGCTGAAGAAGGAACTCTCTAAGTCTTTTGACATGAAAGACTTAGGACAGGCTCAACAGATTTTGGGAATGCAGATAACCCGAGATAGGAAGAATAAAAGGTTATGGCTATCTCAGGAGAAGTATATTGAACGAGTGCTTTCACGTTTCAATATGAACAATGCCAAACCTGTTAGCATTCCATTAGCTAACCATTTCAAGTTAAGCAAGAGTTCTTGTCCCTCATCCAAGGAAGAGATCGGGGAGATGTCGTCAGTACCATATTCCTCAGCAGTTGGAAGTTTGATGTATGCGATGGTGTGTACAAGGCCCGATATTGCTCATGCAGTGGGAACGGTGAGTCGTTTTCTCTCGAACCCCGGGAAAGAGCATTGGGATGCAGTAAAATGGATTCTCAGATATCTTAAAGGTACAAAGTGTGATGATCGCTCCAAATCCATATGGACGAACACGTCATTCATTGATTTCATTGCGAGGTATTTGACCTCTATATGATACGTTTTGTAAAGATTGCATTCTTTTGAAAAGGCATACCATAAATGAATATTTAATTCCAAGGTTTTTGACATCTGATGATTTCTACATATAGACAATCACGTAAATAATAGTTTACAATAATACTTCCGTTGACAATGCAGTCAAAATAGATACATGATGATGGTTTTGTGAATGCAACGTTTTCTTGAATAAAGCATGCAAGACTCCATGCACATAGCTTGTATAACATGTAAGCAAACAGCGGAAGACTTCTAGGGAACCTGAGAATAAACATGCTAACAAGTGTCAACACAAAGGTTGGTGAGTTCATAGTTTTAATGTTTTGCATAATCTGTACATAAAGGTAGATCACAAGATTTCAGTTGTTTCATCCAGAAACGTTTATCAAAATATTCTACGAAATTGAGCACCCTGGTAACTAAACTTAACGTATATATAATTTGTACCCTTTGTATAATCATCTTAATAAATACACGCAAACCAACGTGTACGCTTCTCAAATAACATACGTCCGTTAAAAGGCTAGTGCTCTAGCTCGGACGGGGATATCAAGCCCTATGGATCCATATACTACTACTCGCGCCCACCAGTTCTTATAACCGACAGTTACTAGTTACCAAAGCTAAGGGATTTTCGGTTCAAACTCAGTATAGAATTTAGTATGTACTTGTGTCCATTGTTTAAAATAAATTGCATGTATTCTCAGCCCAAAAATATATATTGCAAAAGCATTTAAAAAGGGAGCAAATGAAACTCACGCATATAAATCTAGTATTTTCAGTTTATAAAGCATTTGCATGTATTCTCAGCCCAAAATATATATTGCAAAAGCAATTAAAAAGGGATCAATGAAACTCACACATATAAATATTGTAAAACAGTTAATAAAGCATTTGCATGTATTCTCAGCCCAAAAATGTAAAGAGTAAAAAGGGCAAATGAAACTCACCTTAGCAGCATATAAAGTCGTTCACCAAAATGTGACTGAAACTCGGATTACCAAATAAC
This sequence comes from Rutidosis leptorrhynchoides, assembly GCF_046630445.1. Classification (NCBI taxonomy): domain Eukaryota; kingdom Viridiplantae; phylum Streptophyta; class Magnoliopsida; order Asterales; family Asteraceae; genus Rutidosis; species Rutidosis leptorrhynchoides. Next base: position 366,017,000 of record NC_092340.1, on the reverse strand, counting down.
CGTAGATCTCAACCTAGAGAACATATGTTGGTCAATAAATGTCTATCAAGCTAGGTCAGGTCATAGTGTATCATAATCCTAATGCTCGAGATTGACATACAAAAGTTATCCAAAGTCATTTCAAAAAGTCAATTTTGACAATAGTTCAACAAAACGAGACATACCTTATATAAGGAGTCATTTACTCGGTTGGTAATATTTAAAAGTTCACTTTATCAATCTCGTAAACAAGTTGTTTAAATCTTAATTACAGATTCAAAAGCAATTTCAATTAACGTCAATCATAATTCAGTTGATCATATCTTTTAATCCGTTCATCGAAACTATTCGGTGTCTAAATGAAAAGTTATTGATTTTTCGCCAGCTTTCCGAAAACATGTATATCATATACCTTTTACCAGTAATATATGTATTTAATTCGTGATTCATTATAAACTTGTTTAACGACGAAATTTAGCATACAAACATGTATAAATATATATACTCGAGCACTAGACATGGATACACAATTAATGTATAAAAGATAAAATATAAATGCTTACGTATCAATATTGTGATTCAATATTGCAGAAAAGTACGTAGACGCAACATAGATGATAACAGTAGGTTTGACTTGTAAATAATACCCATGAACATTACCCATAACCTCCATAGCTATAACCCATATTTCCTTAACTTTATCCCGCTCAAAAACCCATTTTTGAAAGTGACACGCTCATAACCTCGTCGTAGTATTTTATGTATAATACTAATTAATAATATTAATAATAATAAGATTAATAATAATATTAATCTTAATAATAATAATAATAATAATAATAATAATAATAATAATAATAATAATAATAATAATAATAATAATAATAATAATAAATACGGAGTAATATATAATTTAGAGAAAGAAGTGTGAAAACTGAGCAATTTATAGAACCTTTTCTGAAAAAGTACCCCATGCGATCGCATGGGATTTGTGCTTCAAGGCCATGCGATCGCATGGCCCTCTGATCCAGCTCACAAACTTTTAACTTTTTGTTTGTCGACATAATTTTATATAATATATATAATATATTTAATTTATATAATTAATTATATATTATATTAAATTCACATGCATAGTTGACTTGTAATTTTTGTTTCGATGACTCGTACGTTGTCACTCGACTTATGTCCCGGTTCCGGTTTCTCGAACGCATTTTCGTACGCTTAGAAAACTCGCAATTTACATTTTGTGACTCGTACCTTTGTTAAAATATAGTCTTAAATTATCAATAAACTATATCATTTAAAGTGTATCTTAAACTTTCGAGTGTTTTGGTCATTTACTTCTATAAATCATTGTCTCGCTATTTGTTGATATATAATAACAAATCGTTTTATGACCAAGTTAATATATATTTTCAACATTCATAAACACGTTTTAAATATACGTTGCAATTTATTCATACAATTAATATTCCAACTTATCATATATATTCAAATAAATATTTAAACCAATAAGTTTAATGTACGGTATTAAACAATTAAAATGTTGTTACGTTTTCAAGTTATAGTATATATATGTATCTATTTACATATAATGGTTTGCGAATCATTGAAAACAATCGAAGGGTAATTGAATAGTTCAAAATTTTGAGATTCAACTTCATAGACTTTGCTTATCGTGTCGGAAACATTAAAGATTAAGTTTAAATTTGGTCAAAAATTTCCGGGTCATCACAGTACCTCCCCGTTAAAGAAATTTCGTCCCGAAATTTGAGTGAGGTCGTCATGACTAACAATAAAAATGTTTTCATGACGAATACGTGTTGATAAATAGAATTTTTATCACCGTTGAATAATATGGATAAAACAATCCAATTACTCGAAGTGTATGAGAGAAGTTATCGTAATAGAGTGAAATGAAAGAATAGAGATTCGTCTTAACTTTTGACGTAGTTACGATTGATTTCCGGAATTTAAGGAATAGAAAATCTTCATAATCTAAATAAGATTTGATTCTTCGGAATTTGCGGAAATTAGGATTTTCTTTGATTAAATGCGTATCTGCCTCGATTGCTATGTCTGATATTTCGCTATAAATTGACCTCTTCCGTTTCATTTATTTTCAACACTCCTATAATCTTCTTTCTTATTTCATACATCCCAATAGATTGTGAAAATGCTTAATCCAGTTCCGATTCTTGATATTTTCCTGGCTATCGTATCCTTCATTCTTCTTTTTCATCTGCCACCAGAGGAAGTTATTTTCTTCTACTATTACCTTGGGGTTATAGTGTTTTTCATTCTCCCGTGTCTTTATATTGCTATACGCATTGATATACACGGTTTGTAATTTCGGAGTTGTTATCGGGCTTTATATTCTCTATTATATTTCGGAGCTTCATGCTTTCGTTTTCTCTTCCCGACCTTAAGTCAAGCGGATAATGGTCCAGAATTCGTAGGTATGAAGTTTCAGATGAACATAACTAATGTTCTAAGAAAGAAATGGTAATAGCACAATCTGACTTGTCAAATTACCAGAATACCTCAAAAAAGACCGAATCATTAAGAAAATATTTTATTGATATTTTTAGAGATTATATAGAATGAAAGAGTTATGTAACATGGTTCATGATGAGGGTATGATCTGTGAACCTTTATCACGTTCTATTAGAAACTCAGCATGACTTACTGTAATATAATCACGTTGATCAAGTGTCATTATATTATACTAATTCATGCTTCAGTTCCCAACACTACTTCAAAACATTCATATTTTAAACTTGAAGGTTTCAGAATTTAGAAACTAAAATAGTTTCTTTTATGATGTAACACAGATAACGCGAAGAGATGAATGATTTCAGATAAGAATAGTTATGAAGATACCTCAAGAATTATCGAGGATATTTATAATGAAAGGTACGATGATATCTTAGAATATTTAAGATAATGATGATGATGAAGAATATTGTCCGCAAAGGTTTTAGAGTAAAGAGAAAGGTATTTACTAAGGATTTCAGCAGACACTGAATCATTTGGATTCTTTGAAGGCAGGTTCAGTCTTTGTGATTTATCCACAGCCTCCTTCATACTTTGCTCAATCCGTTTTCCAGTTCCAAACCTTATCTTTTTCTCAGCTTTACCACCATACTATTCTTTATCATTAAACTTTTGACTGTTAAGGTCGTTTACAGTTTTTGCTGCTTCATCAGCATTGTTCCAATTTCAGAGAACTAGTTTATAGTTTGGGATGTTTTTTAGAAACTTCACATTCGAAGTATGTAAGTCTAGAAGATAGACATTATATGTATATATAACTGTTGACGTAAAATTGCTGCGATATTCAAAATACTGATTGCTAATTCCCGGTAGTTGATATGACAATTATTGTTACAAGATGTGGATGAGTACATGATACAGTTTCAATGAGTATAAGGATTTTTCAGAAGGTCAAAGATCAATGAAGTTGTTGGTAAATTTACTGCTAATGTGGTGGAACATAAAAGGTTCCCCAGTAACAAAAACGTATATACCAAAGTTTCAAGTCTGAAAGGTTGTCGTTGACTGGCTGAATGGTTGATAATACCGGATACTTTGAAAAGGGATTGCAAGGTTATTTTCGGTAAAAACAACGGTAAAGGATCTTGCACAGTTTTGAAGTCAAAGTATAGCTTCGAAAGATGTAGGAATCTAAGAATGATGTCTTTTGTTAAATCTTGACTTTGGATTTTGATTTGTCAAAATCAAAATATGTAATCAAATTTGGATGAGGATGGTTGTTTTGATTTTTATAAAAGAATATATATTGTTGTGAAAGTGGTTGTGATGCCCCGTACAAAACCATCGTGTACGAATCATCAACAACAGGATCATTACAAGGTTAAGTACTATATGCTGTAATTAAAGAAGTTGCATTCATGATAAAAAGCTGATGTCATAACCGACATCAAATGTTTTACATTTCAAAAGCATGCTTCACTAAGTAGAAGCAAATAATAAGTGTACGTGACCACAATGGTCGTTACAAGTCATAGTTCAAAAGTACGAATGTTTGAATGCAAAGTAAAGTAGTTCATGCGTGGACAACTCTAAGCAGCGGGTTCTACAGCACGACTAGTACACAACGGAAGCAACCTCAAGCACCTGAGAAATACATGCTTAAAAACGTCAACACAACGGTTGGTGAGCTATAGTTTAAGTATAACAGTATGTAAGGTAGGCCACGAGATTTCAGTGCTACAACGAGCGTTTCAAAACAGTATGATAAAGTATATGTTAACCGTGGGCACTTGGTAACTAACTTAACGTTTAAAATACCCCCTGAAAGTACACTTGGCGAGTGCGTATGTTTACGAAGTATTAAACACTCGTTGACTGCTAGCGCGACTAGCCCGAGTGGGGATGTCAAACCCTATGGATCCATATCTAAGATTCGCGTTCACGGTTCAAAAACCGATGATTAAACGTTACCGAGCTAAAGGGAATGTTTATGCCGTTGTATAACCCACACATATATAAAGTTTAAGTACTCGTGCCTAGTATGTAAAACATAAAATTTGCATGTATTCTCAGTTCCCAAAATAAGTTAAAGTAAAAAGGGAATGCTATAACTCACAATGATATGTAGCGGTAAAGTAGTAGTCGGGAAAGGTGTGCAAGTAAATGGTCCGAAGTCCTCAACCTAAGTCAAATAGTACTAAGTCAGTAAATCGTCTTAATAGGTTTAAAAGTATGTAATTAAGGTCTTAAGGGTCATCATCATTCATCATCAAACAAAAGGCGTAAAGTAAGTTTCGTTTATGAAAGTAGTTTTCAACAAAGTCTGACTTCAGTCAGTCACCACGGCCTCTAGCCTTACTGAATTAAGGTGAGACCAGTGGCCATGGCTCCATCTATGAGTCCCTTAAGTGTGGTAAAATTTACAGAAGCAAACTCGTCTTGGTTTGACCGTGGCGACGGTCTAAGTGCGAGTAGGTCAGAAATTTCTGCACAACGTTAAAGGACATAGTAACGATCGGAGGGCCATAAATGCTAAACCGTAACTCGGATTAAGACGAGTCCTATATGAAAAGTTATCTAATCGAAAAGTTCTATCTAAAAATCAAGGTTAGAACAGCCCAGGTCTACTGGTCTGTTCCAGAAGCATCAGGTCAGTAGGTTTTGGACAGAACAGTGAGTTTAAAAGGGTTCCGGTGATCTTGGTGCTTGATGTTCATCATGGTTCTCATCCTTGATGCATATAGCTTCAAGTGTACAACTCATTGATGTATCTACATCATCTTAACCAAGTCTTGACCATCATAACCCTAGTGCAAGTCTAAGACATGAAGCATAACTCACTTAAGAGTTGTATGAAGTTTGATGAACCAAAGTTACATCAAAGTCTTAGATCTAACACATACATGAACTATAAACATGAAAGTTAACTAACTAATCAAGATCATAAGTAGTAGAACATAGTTCTTAGTTTGATCTTGAAGATCCAAGACTCAAAAGTCTAGATCCAAAGTTCTATTTAAAGAAAACTTGTTTGTGTGTTCTTGAACTTCCAAGGTTAACTTGATTTGTTCAAGAGATATGAGATCAAGACTAACTTGTAGTACTTGACCATATAAACTAACTACATGAAATTAAAGTGTATAAAATAAAGAAACAAGTTAATTAAACAAGTAATTAGTCCAAGGGTTGCTCATACTTTAAAGGTTCAACCAAAGTTGATCTTTAAGTAAAGTAAACTTTAAGTTTACTTCCATGACTTACAAGTATGATTTCAACAACAAGAACTTTATAATCTTTGGAACATTATATGTAGAACCTAAACTAGAGAGTTTAGTTCTTGATTGTTCTTGTTAAAACAAGATAAAGGATGAATCAAACTAGAAAGTTAGATTCTTGAAACATGTAAGTAAATAACAACAAGTAATTAACTAATCAAAGACTAGTAACAATAAACAAAAGATGATGATGATTATGTTCATGTAGAAATCAGTTTTTAGAAGTAAAAAGGAGAGAAAAGTTATCTTGCTACTTACTAGATTTGAGAGAAAAGCAAGAGAGAAAAGAGAGAAAAATAAGTTGCAAGGTTGAAGTATTTTGGAGAATGAGAGAATGAGGGTGTAAGTATTACAAAAAAAATGAAATGAATCCCCTTGGTTCCCTCCCTATGTCACGGCCAGCAGCCCAAAAGGAAGAGGGGAGGCTTTGTTTGTTGGTTACTTCCATGAAAAGCTTGAAAAAGTTGGACACTAGAGGGTTGTTTATGGGAAGTAACATGTAACAAGATTCCAAGTCCTTAAACTTAACTAGTTACACATGAAAGTAATACTTACACATAGAAATGGGCTTAATAGTCTATGTAAGATGTAGGGTGGGCTTGGAAGTCCAATAACATGAGTCCATTACACTAACAAAGCCCAAGTTCAAATAAATCACAAGTTAAACCAATTAAAGCCCAAGTAACTAACTAATAGCCTTAGTTAATTAAAATGATTAATAAATTTAATCATGAATGTAAATAATATCTAAAAATATTATTCGTGAAAGTTCCGGGTGTCACAAAGACGTTTCGGGCCCTTAAAAGTCAAGTACGGGCAATCATGGCAACATGTAAATGTAATAACGTACATTCGTTTAAACACGCGTATTAATAATAGTAATTATTAATAAATAAATGTTGGAATTTCCAGGGTCGTTACATTACCCACCTGTTAAAGAAAATTTCGTCCCGAAATTTAAGCTGAGGTAGATGGAGGAGTCGGGAAAAGGTGAGGATACTTTCGCATCATTTGATCCTCTAGCTCCCAAGTAAACACAGGTCCTCGTTTGGCATTCCATCGTACTCGTACAATCGGAATCTTGTTGCGTTTCAAAGTTTTGATCTCACGATCCATAATCTCAACTGGTTCTTCCACAAAGTGGAGTTTGTCATCAATTGTAAGTTCCTCAAGTGGTATGATAAGTTCAGGTGCAGCAAGACACTTCTTCAAGTTTGACACATGGAAGGTAGGATGAACTGAGCTCAATTGTGCTGGTAGATCCAAACGGTAAGCAACGGGTCCAACACGTTCCAAGATCTCGAAAGGACCAATGTATCGTGGGTTTAACTTTCCACGTTTTCCAAAACGGATCACACCTTTCCAAGGTGCAACCTTCAACATTACACGATCACCAACATTAAATTCAAAGTCCTTACGTTTAAGATTGGCATAACTCTTTTGGCGGTCACGGGCAGTCTTAAGTCTAGCTTGAATCTGAGCAATCTTCTCCGTGGTTTCGTGGACTACCTCGGGTCCGGTGATTTGCTTTTCGCCTACTTCGGCCCAACAAATAGGAGATCGGCACTTACGGCCATACAATGCTTCAAAAGGTGCAGCATTAATGCTAGAGTGATAACTGTTGTTGTACGAGAATTCGGCGAGTGGCAAATGCCTTTCCCAGGCCTTTCCAAAATCAATGACACATGCACGCAGCATGTCCTCCAAGGTCTGAATCGTTCGTTCACTTTGCCCGTCAGTCTGAGGATGATAAGCAGTACTCATGTCAAGACGAGTTCCCATGGCTTCTTGCAAGGAACGCCAAAATCTGGAAGCAAAACGAGGATCGCGATCTGAGATGATCGATAAAGGTACACCATGACGAGATACAACCTCTTTGATGTACAGCTGGGCAAGTCTTTCCATTGTATCAGTTTCCTTCATCGCCAGGAAGTGTGCAGATTTGGTAAGGCGGTCAACAATAACCCAAATAGTATCGTATCCGCCCACCGTCTTCGGAAGCTTAGTAATGAAATCCATTGTGATCCTTTCCCACTTCCATTGTGGGATTTCCGGCTGTTGAAGTAACCCAGAAGGTCTCTGATGTTCGGCCTTAACCTTCGAGCAAGTCAAACACTTACCAACATAAGTCGCAACGTCCTTCTTAAGATTCGGCCACCAATACTGTTCTTTAAGGTCGTGGTACATCTTACCCGCTCCAGGATGAATCGAATATCTCGACTTGTGTGCTTCATCAAGTATCAGGTTTCGTAGATCTCCATAATAAGGTACCCAAATTCTTCCGGCATAACATCGGAGTCCAGACTCCCTAACCTCGAATCGAGAGACAAGTATGTTCAAATGTTCGTGAGATATATTCTCCTCCTTGAGAGCCTCAACTTGGGCTACTCTGATCTGGCTGTTGAGGTTCGAATGGATGGTGATGTTCAGAGCCCTAACACGGAGAGGTGCCGTCGTCTCCTTTCGGCTTAAAGCGTCAGCTATAACATTGGCCTTGCCAGGGTGATAACGGAGTTCACAATCGTAGTCGTTGAGCATCTCGATCCATCGACGCTGTCTCATATTCAGTTGCTTCTGATCGAAGATGTGCTGGAGACTCTTGTGATCGGTGAAGATAGTGCTCTTAGTTCCATACAAATAATGTCTCCACAATTTGAGCTCAAAGACCACGGCTCCAAGTTCAAGATCATGTGTAGTGTAGTTCCGCTCGTGAATCTTCAATTGGCGGGAGGCATAGGCAATAACCTTCGATCGTTGCATCAGTACACAACCAAAACCACTCTTCGATGCATTACAATAAACAACAAAGTCGTCACTGCCTTCAGGAAGTGATAGGATAGGTGCGGAGGTTAACTTCTTCTTCAAAGTTTGAAATGCCGATTCGTGTGCGGGTTCCCAAATGAACTTCTTGCCCTTGTGAGTCAGCGCGGTTAAAGGACGCGCAATCAGAGAAAATCCTTCGATGAATCTTCGATAGTAACCGGCGAGACCTAGGAATTGGCGAATATGCGTCGGAGTAGTGGGGGTCTCCCACTTGCTGATGGCTTCAATCTTGGCGGGATCAACTTTGATACCCTGGTCGCTCACAACATGACCCAGAAACTGTACTTCCTTCAACCAAAATTCGCACTTGGAGAATTTGGCGTAAAGTTTCTCTTGTCTTAAGAGTTCAAGCACTAATCGGAGGTGTTGCTCATGTTCTTCTTCACTCTTAGAGTAGATGAGGATATCATCTATGAAGACGATAACAAACTTGTCCAAGTAAGGCTTGCAGACACGATTCATGAGGTCCATGAACACGGCAGGTGCATTTGTCAAACCGAATGGCATCACGAGAAACTCATAATGACCATAACGGGTCCTGAATGCAGTTTTCATCACGTCACTTTCCTTCACCCTCAGCTGGTGATATCCGGATCGCAAATCGATCTTTGAATAAACGCTCGATCCTTGTAGTTGATCAAAAAGATCGTCAATTCGTGGAAGAGGATACCGATTCTTGATAGTCAATTTGTTGAGCTCACGGTAGTCGATACACATACGAAAGGATCCATCCTTCTTCTCCACAAACAGAACCGGTGCGCCCCAAGGCGAGAAACTTGGTTGGATAAATCCTCTGTCAAGTAGCTCTTGTAGTTGACTCTGTAATTCTTGCATCTCGGAAGGTGCAAGTCTATAAGGTGCGCGAGCTACAGGTGCAGCTCCTGGCACTAAATCAATCTGAAATTCTACGGCTCTCGGCGGTGGTAATCCAGGCAATTCCTCTGGGAAGACATCGGAAAATTCGTTCATAATTCGAACGTCGTTCACGCTCTTCACCTCAGTTTCTACCGCTTTCACATGTGCTAGGACAGCAAAGCGTCCCTTCTTCATAATCTTTTGCGCTTTCACGCAACTAATGAGGTTCAACTTCGAGGTACATCTCTCTCCATAGATAACCAGTGGTTCGCCATCTCCTTGTGGTATGCGAAGTGCTTTATCTCCACAGATAACATCGGCCTTTATCTTGCTCAACCAATCCATACCGACGATCACGTCAAAACTTCCCAGTTTGATAGGTATCAAATCAATTTCGAAATCTGCACCAGCTATGTTGATAATAGCTCCACGACTAATATGGTCAACCTTTTCAAGTTTTCCATTGGCGACCTCGACAAGCATACTCTCTTTTAACGGGACTAATGACCAATTAATCTTATCGCAAAAATGTCTACATACATAACTTCTATCCGCACCAGTATCAAACAAGACAGAAGCTAAAAGATTGTTGATTTTGAATATACCTGTCACCAAGTCGGGGTTATCGCGTGCATCCCTTGCATTAACATTAAAAGCTCTAGCACACGGTGGTCCGCCATCCTTTCGTTTGTTCGGGCACTCGTTCCTGAAATGGCCCGTATGCCCGCATTCGTAACACTTTTTCGGCCCGTTGGTGTTCGGCCTCCCTGTCATCGTGGTAGTCTTGCAGTCTCTACTGATGTGCCCGCTCTTCTTGCACTTCTCACAAACAGCATTACAATACCCGGTGTGGTGCTTGTAGCACCTCTTTCATTGTGGTAGCGTGCCTTTGTAGTTCGGGTTGGAGTTGTTGTTGTTGGGGTTGGGGTTGTTGTTGTTTTGCCTGAACCCTTCATGTCGCTTCGCCGGGTTTTGATCATAGTTTCTACCCCTGTTGTTGTTATTGTTGTTGTGGTTGTTATAGTTGTTGTCCCATTTCCTCTTTTCGCTACTACCAGCTTCAAACTTAGCCTTCTCCGGCTCATCAATAAGGATCTGATTCATGAGAGTATGCGCCATGCGCATTGCTTCGGGAACATTCGGTGGTTTGGATGAGGTGACATTTCCTTTGATGGACTTAGGGAGTCCCGAGAAGTATTTCTCCATGCGCTTGAATTCGGGGGTGACCATGGTCGGACACATTAATGCTAACTCCAAAAACCTACGATTATAACTGTTAAGGTCGTTCCCCACGGCCTTCAACTGCATGAATTCAATTTCCATCTTCTGAATTTCGGTTCTTGGACAATACTCATCAATCATAGCACACTTAAACTCTTCCCAAGGCGTAGCATACGCCTCATCAATCCCTTTTGCTTGAGCTAACGTGTTCCACTACGTTAGCGCGCCGTCAGATAGCGTGCAAGATGCAAACTTGGTCTTATTATCCTCCGAACAGTTGCTAACTCGGAATACTGATTCAAGTTTCTCGAACCATCTGGTGAGACCAACTGGTCCCTCGGTGCCGCTGAAGTTATGCGGTTTGCAGCTCTGGAATTCCTTGTATGTACACGCATTTCGAACGGGTAGGATAACTGGTGGTGGTGGCGGTGGAGCTTGGAGATTCCTTTCTGCTAGGGCTGCAGCGACCCGTTCGCTGATCATGTCCTCAATCTGGGCGGCGGTAGGTGTGGTTCTTCCATTAGCCATGGTATTCTAAACAAAAATTTTGACCCAAGTCAAAATCCAGCATGCAAGTAGTAGTAATACAGTATATAGTGACCAACATGGAATCAAAACATCACATGTTATTAAATAATGCATCTAGGTACAAATACCATAGAATCATCGTACATCAATGTAAATAGAATATCGTGCAAGAATTAAATAATGCAAAGTTCCATTCATTAATAATAATAAGTTTCATACATCTGAATAAGTTCGTACAATACATATGAAATACATGAAACTATGTCTAGATTACATCATGAAATCTAAATACAAGGTCCTACGGTGAAGGCGGGTGAACTGCTCCTCGAGCCAACTGCTCCTCGAGCTCAGTGACTCGAGCTCGGAGAGTCTCAGTCTCCCTCATCAGTTCCACGTTAGAGGGAGCTGGTGGGGCAGGCGGTGCAGGTAGGGCGGGTGGTGCGGGTAGTGCTGGTGGTGCTGATGTAGATGGTCCGGCTCCAGATGTAGACGGTACGTCCCTAGATGTAAGTGGTCCGTATCTAAATCTAGGTGGTATGGTTCCAGGAATAGTCAATACGTAATGGGGAACCTTACGTATCTGTGGGTCGGCAGGGTATGGCACAACTCGTTTACGAGCAGTAACCCTACGACGATGGCCAAATGCGTCAGTAAAAGCACGACCTCTATTCACCCCTGGAATGACGGTGCCGTCGAAACGGTACCGCTTCTTCGGCGGGGTGGAGGGTGCCTGAATAGGTCTATCAGCAGGATCCTCATCATCGCTGGAGTCGTCTGATGATGAAGAATCGGCGGATGATGAGTCATCCAAATCGTGTGGTGGTGACACTGGTGGCTGAGCTGGTAATCCGAAGCGTCCGAAGGCGGCCAACATCTGTCTGTGTCTGCCTGGAGGAATCACGACTAAACGTCCGTCGGGAGTGCGACGGCAAGGCGTGCGCATGTGGTTACGAAAAGGCCCTTCCCCGAACTCTGCGGGGATCTCAATACCACCAATGCGGGGCTGTGACCTCGAGGGTCCGGGAGCAGAAACTGGGGCAGGTGCACTAGTACCAGCTCCGGAAGTAGAAGCGCCGGGATCACTAGTGGGTGTCGGGGCCGGTGTATCGGCAGTAGCAGCAGCAGGTGTAGCAGTAGGTAGGGCGACGGGGTCTGAGTCTGTACTGCCCGAAATGCCAGCAGGTGGAACATCCGACATCTGAACAAGGAAAAATAAATTTTCCATGTCAGTATGTCATAAAGCAAGCAAATAATAGGCCAACAGTTTAAATCATGTATAACAATAAGTAGCATGGCAATATCAGTAATCGTACGAAACTAGCATGCAATCGAAAGCAAGTAATAGCATGCAGTAGTGAAATCATGTAGTAGCATACGGCATATAGCAGTAACAGTAAGCAGCAGCATGCAGTAAGTTCAGCGGAAACAAGTAAACTAGCAAGTTGTAGATTAGTCCTATTAGTGAATCCTACTCGGGTCGGTCTTAGACTCACTAATGCAACCTAATTCCCTACAACCAATGCTCTGATACCAAATGTGATGCCCCGTATAAAACCATCGTGTACGAATCATCAACAACAGGATCATTACAAGGTTAAGTACTATATGCTGTAATTAAAGAAGTTGCATTCATGATAAAAAGCCGATGTCATAACCGACATCAAATGTTTTACATTTCAAAAGCATGCTTCACTAAGTAGAAGCAAATAATAAGTGTACGTGACCACAATGGTCGTTACAAGTCATAGTTCAAAAGTACGAATGTTTGAATGCAAAGTAAAGTAGTTCATGCGTGGACAACTCTAAGCAGCGGGTTCTACAGCACGACTAGTACACAGTTGAAGCAACCTCAAGCACCTGAGAAATACATGCTTAAAAACGTCAACACAACGGTTGGTGAGCTATAGTTTAAGTATAACAGTATGTAAGGTAGGCCACGAGATTTCAGTGCTACAACGAGCGTTTCAAAACAGTATGATAAAGTATATGTTAACCGTGGGCACTTGGTAACTAACTTAACGTTTAAAATACCCCCTGAAAGTACACTTGGCGAGTGCGTATGTTTACGAAGTATTAAACACTCGTTGACTGCTAGCGCGACTAGCCCGAGTGGGGATGTCAAACCCTATGGATCCATATCTAAGATTCGCGTTCACGGTTCAAAAACCGATGATTAAACGTTACCGAGCTAAAGGGAATGTTTATGCCGTTGTATAACCCACACATATATAAAGTTTAAGTACTCGTGCCTAGTATGTAAAACATAAAATTTGCATGTATTCTCAGTTCCCAAAATAAGTTAAAGTAAAAAGGGAATGCTATAACTCACAATGATATGTAGCGGTAAAGTAGTAGTCGGGAAAGGTGTGCAAGTAAATGGTCCGAAGTCCTCAACCTAAGTCAAATAGTACTAAGTCAGTAAATCGTCTTAATAGGTTTAAAAGTATGTAATTAAGGCTTAAGGGTCATCATCATTCATCATCAAACAAAAGGCGTAAAGTAAGTTTCGTTTATGAAAGTAGTTTTCAACAAAGTCTGACTTCAGTCAGTCACCACGGCCTCTAGCCTTACTGAATTAAGGTGAGACCAGTGGCCATGGCTCCGTCTATGAGTCCCTTAAGTGTGATAAAATTTACAGAAGCAAACTCGTCTTGGTTTGACCGTGGCGACGGTCTAAGTGCGAGTAGGTCAGAAATTTCTGCACAACGTTAAAGGACATAGTAACGATCGGAGGGCCATAAATCCTAAACCGTAACTCGGATTAAGACGAGTCCTATATGAAAAGTTATCTACTCGAAAAGTTCTATCTAAAAATCAAGGTTAGAACAGCCCAGGTCTAGTGGTCTGTTCCAGAAGCATCAGGTCAGTAGGTTTTGGACAGAACAGTGAGTTTAAAAGGGTTCCGGTGATCTTGGTGCTTGATGTTCATCATGGTTCTCATCCTTGATGCATATAGCTTCAAGTGTACAACTCATTGATGTATCTACATCATCTTAACCAAGTCTTGACCATCATAACCCTAGTGCAAGTCTAAGACATGAAGCATAACTCACTTAAGAGTTGTATGAAGTTTGATGAACCAAAGTTACATCAAAGTCTTAGATCTAACACATACATGAACTATAAACATGAAAGTTAACTAACTAATCAAGATCATAAGTAGTAGAACATAGTTCTTAGTTTGATCTTGAAGATCCAAGACTCAAAAATCTAGATCCAAAGTTCTATTTAAAGAAAACTTGTTTGTGTGTTCTTGAACTTCCAAGGTTAACTTGATTTGTTCAAGAGATATGAGATCAAGACTAACTTGTAGTACTTGACCATATAAACTAACTACATGAAATTAAAGTGTATAAAATAAAGAAACAAGTTAATTAAACAAGTAATTAGTCCAAGGGTTGCTCATACTTTAAAGGTTCAACCAAAGTTGATCTTTAAGTAAAGTAAACTTTAAGTTTACTTCCATGACTTACAAGTATGATTTCAACAACAAGAACTTTATAATCTTTGGAACATTATATGTAGAACCTAAACTAGAGAGTTTAGTTCTTGATTGTTCTTGTTAAAACAAGATAAAGGATGAATCAAACTAGAAAGTTAGATTCTTGAAACATGTAAGTAAATAACAACAAGTAATTAACTAATCAAAGACTAGTAACAATAAACAAAAGATGATGATGATTATGTTCATGTAGAAATCAGTTTTTAGAAGTAAAAAGGAGAGAAAAGTTATCTTGCTATTTAGTAGATTTGAGAGAAAAGCAAGAGAGAAAAGAGAGAAAAATAAGTTGCAAGGTTGAAGTATTTTGGAGAATGAGAGAATGAGGGTGTAAGTATTACAAAAAAAATGAAATGAATCCCCTTGGTTCCCTCCCTATGTCACGGCCAGCAGCCCAAAAGGAAGAGGGGAGGCTTTGTTTGTTGGTTACTTCCATGAAAAGCTTGAAAAAGTTGGACACTAGAGGGTTGTTTATGGGAAGTAACATGTAACAAGATTCCAAGTCCTTAAACTTAACTAGTTACACATGAAAGTAATACTTACACATAGAAATGGGCTTAATAGTCTATGTAAGATGTAGGGTGGGCTTGGAAGTCCAATAACATGAGTCCATTACACTAACAAAGCCCAAGTTCAAATAAATCACAAGTTAAACCAATTAAAGCCCAAGTAACTAACTAATAGCCTTAGTTAATTAAATTGATTAATAAATTTAATCATGAATGTAAATAATATCTAAAAATATTATTCGTGAAAGTTCCGGGTGTCACAAAGACGTTTCGGGCCCTTAAAAGTCAAGTACGGGCAATCATGGCAACATGTAAATGTAATAACGTACATTCGTTTAAACACGCGTATTAATAATAGTAATTATTAATAAATAAATGTTGGAATTTCCAGGGTCGTTACAGTAGTGAGTATAGTTGATGATTTGTTGAATCAGAATCGAAGAATGTAACATATTAATAGTGAATTTATATATCTCTCGGGTATTACCTACCCGTTAAAATATTCTCACCATTAACAGTTTGTACAAAAGAGTTTTCTTAATTACATTCTTTATGAAAATACACCTACATATATATTTTCTTTAGATGTAATCATGATTTAAATGAGTTAACATAATATTATTCTCATCTGGTTTTCGACTAGGACTAGAATATATAATCTCTAAAACTTTTAGAAACTACATATTCTCTGCAGACTATTTCTTCGATGAAGTTATGAATCAATACTTCATCGTTTGTTGTTGTTGGTATTCCTTGGTATCTATGGTGCGTATGACGTTGATGTTCGAGGTACAGATTGTGATGTTGAGGTGTGGGATGCGGATGTTGTTGTTGGTGGTGGTAATGGTACCGTTGTTGTTGATGATGGTGGTACTGGTTATGCTGCTGGTGCTGCTGCTGGTGTTTGTAACCTTGGCACCATATTCTCCAAAGCCACTACCCGAGCGCAAAGCTCGTTGACTTCTTCTATTATACCGGGATGATCGGTGGTTCGGACGAGCGGACGAATAAGATTTAGAATGTGAGATAGTATATAATCATGACTAGATACTCTGGAAATGAAAGAGAAAATGGTATTACGGACAGGTTCGCCGGTAAGTGCTTCAGGTTCTTCGCCAAGAGGGCAATGTGGTGGATGGAAGGGATCGCCTTCTTCTTGTCTCCAATGACTAAGTAAGCTACGAACCCATCCCCAATTCATCCAGAATAGATGATGGCTAATTGGTTGATCCATTCCGGTTACACTGTCTTCGGAGTTCATGTGAATATCCATATCGGAATAGCTGTCGGAATTTAAGGAATTTGAACTAGATACGGGATCCATCTTGTATAATTAGGGAGATGATTTTTTATATGAATTAGATTATAGAATTTAGTTTGGTATTCTTCAATACATAATTTACATATGTATATATAATACCAAATTCCATAAATCACGGAGAAATTTTCGAAAGATGTCAGGAAAAGTTTACAGTAACAGATACGCTAAGATATGAATTTTGTCTATACACTATTCATGCAATCAATGCAGTAAAACGTGTCTAGACTAGGAATGATAAGCATGTAATTTTCGACAAGAAATGATAAGCAAAACTTTTGACATGCACACACGGTCGAAGTCCAGACTTACTAATGCATCCTAACAACTATCAGTTAGACACACTCATGCAAGACCTGGTTCGCTAGGACCAACGCTCTGATACCAACTGTGACGATCGCTCCAAATCCATATGGACGAACACGTCATTCATTGATTTCATTGCGAGGTATTTGACCTCTATATGATACGTTTTGTAAACATTGCATTCTTTTGAAAAGGCATACCATAAATGAATATTTAATTCCAAGGTTTTTGACATCTGATGATTTCTACATATAGACAATCACGTAAATAATAGTTTACAATAATACTTTCGTTGACAATGCAGTCAAAATAGATACATGATGATGGTTTTGTGAATGCAACGTTTTCTTGAATAAAGCATGCAAGACTCCATGCACATAGCTTGTATAACATGTAAGCAAACAGCGGAAGACTTCTAGGGAACCTGAGAATAAACATGCTAACAAGTGTCAACACAAAGGTTGGTGAGTTCATAGTTTTAATGTTTTGCATAATCTGTACATAAAGGTAGATCACAAGATTTCAGTTGTTTCATCCAGAAACGTTTATCAAAATATTCTACGAAATTGAGCACCCTGGTAACTAAACTTAACGTATATATAATTTGTACCCATTGTATAATCATCTTAATAAATACACGCAAACCAACGTGTACGCTTCTCAAATAGCATACGTCCGTTAAAAGGCTAGTGCTCTAGCTCGGACGGGGATATCAAGCCCTATGGATCCATATACTACTACTCGCGCCCACCAGTTCTTATAACCGGCAGTTACTAGTTACCAAAGCTAAGGGATTTTCGGTTCAAACTCAGTATAGAATTTAGTATGTACTTGTGTCCATTGTTTAAAATAAATTGCATGTATTCTCAGCCCAAAAATATATATTGCAAAAGCATTTAAAAAGGGAGCAAATGAAACTCACGCATATAAATCTAGTATTTTCAGTTTATAAAGCATTTGCATGTATTCTCAGCCCAAAATATATATTGCAAAAGCAATTAAAAAGGGATCAATGAAACTCACACATATAAATATTGTAAAACAGTTAATAAAGCATTTGCATGTATTCTCAGCCCAAAAATGTAAAGAGTAAAAAGGGCAAATGAAACTCACCTTAGCAGCATATAAAGTCGTTCACCAAAATGTGACTGAAACTCGGATTACCAAATAACCATAGATCTCAACCTAGAGAACATATGTTGGTCAATAAATGTCTATCAAGCTAGGTCAGGTCATAGTGTATCATAATCCTAATGCTCGAGATTGACATACAAAAGTTATTCAAAGTCATTTCAAAAAGTCAATTTTGACAATAGTTCAACAAAACGAGACATACCTTATATAAAGAGTCATTTACTCGGTTGGTAATATTTAAAAGTTCACTTTATCAATCTCGTAAACAAGTTGTTTAAATCTTAATTGCAGATTCAAAAGCAATTTCAATTAACGTCAATCATAATTCAGTTGATCATATCTTTTAATCCGTTCATCGAAACTATTCGGTGTCTAAATGAAAAGTTATTGATTTTTCGCCAGCTTTCCGAAAACATGTATATCATATACCTTTTACCAGTAATATATGTATTTAATTCGTGATTCATTATAAACTTGTTTAACGACGAAATTTAGCATACAAACATGTATAAATATATATACTCGAGCACTAGACATGGATACACAATTAATGTATAAAAGATAAAATATAAATGCTTACGTATCAATATTGTGATTCAATATTGCAGAAAAGTACGTAGACGCAACATAGATGATAACAGTAGTTTTGACTTGTAAATAATACCCATGAACATTACCCATAACC
The DNA here is from genome assembly GCF_046630445.1 of Rutidosis leptorrhynchoides. Taxonomy (NCBI): domain Eukaryota; kingdom Viridiplantae; phylum Streptophyta; class Magnoliopsida; order Asterales; family Asteraceae; genus Rutidosis; species Rutidosis leptorrhynchoides. Next base: position 365,998,369 of record NC_092340.1, on the reverse strand, counting down.
TCCATAGCTATAACCCATAATTTCCTTAACTTTATCCCGCTCAAAAACCCATTTTTGAAAGTGACACGCTCATAACCTCGTCGTAGTATTTTATGTATAATACTAATTAATAATATTAATAATAATAAGATTAATAATAATATTAATCTTAATAATAATAATAATAATAATAATAATAATAATAATAATAATAATAATAATAATAATAATAATAATAATAATAAATAAAATAAATACGGAGTAATATATAATTTAGAGAAAGAAGTGTGAAAACTGAGCAATTTATAGAACCTTTTCTGAAAAAGTACCCCATGCGATCGCATGTGATTTGTGCTTCAAGGCCATGCGATCGCATGGCCCTCTGATCCAGCTCACAAACTTTTAACTTTTTGTTTGTCGACATAATTTTATATAATATATATAATATATTTAATTTATATAATTAATTATATATTATATTAAATTCACATGCATAGTTGACTTGTAATTTTTGTTCCGATGACTCGTACGTTGTCACTCGACTTATGTCCCGGTTCCGGTTTCTCGAACGCATTTTCGTACGCTTAGAAAACTCGCAATTTACATTTTGTGACTCGTACCTTTGTCAAAATATAGTCTTAAATTATCAATAAACTATATCATTTAAAGTGTATCTTAAACTTTCGAGTGTTTTGGTCATTTACTTCTATAAATCATTGTCTCGCTATTTGTTGATATATAATAACAAATCGTTTTATGACCAAGTTAATATATATTTTCAACATTCATAAACACGTTTTAAATATACGTCGCAATTTATTCATACAATTAATATTCCAACTTATCATATATATTCAAATAAATATTTAAACCAATAAGTTTAATGTACGGTATTAAACAATTAAAATGTTGTTACGTTTTCAAGTTATAGTATATATATGTATCTATTTACATATAATGGTTTGCGAATCATTGAAAACAATCGAAGGGTAATTGAATAGTTCAAAATTTTGAGATTCAACTTCATAGACTTTGCTTATCGTGTCGGAAACATTAAAGATTAAGTTTAAATTTGGTCAAAAATTTCCGGGTCATCACAGTACCTCCCCGTTAAAGAAATTTCGTCCCGAAATTTGAGTGAGGTCGTCATGACTAACAATAAAAATGTTTTCATGACGAATATGTGTTGATAAATAGAATTTTTATCACCGTTGAATAATATGGATAAAACAATCCAATTACTCGAAGTGTATGAGAGAAGTTATCGTAATAGAGTGAAATGAAAGAATAGAGATTCGTCTTAACTTTTGACGTAGTTACGATTGATTTCCGGAATTTAAGGAATAGAAAATCTTCATAATCTAAATAAGATTTGATTCTTCGGAATTTGCGAAAATTAGGATTTTCTTTGATTAAATGCGTATCTGCCTCGATTGCTATGTCTGATATTTCGCTATAAATTGACCTCTTCCGTTTCATTTATTTTCAACACTCCTATAATCTTCTTTCTTATTTCATACATCCCAATAGATTGTGAAAATGCTTAATCCAGTTCTGATTCTTGATATTTTCCTGGCTATCGTATCCTTCATTCTTCTTTTTCATCTGCCACCAGAGGAAGTTATTTTCTTCTACTATTACCTTGGGGTTATAGTGTTTTTCATTCTCCCGTGTATTTATATTGCTATACGCATTGATATACACGGTTTGTAATTTCGGAGTTGTTATCGGGCTTTATATTCTCTATTATATTTCGGAGCTTCATGCTTTCGTTTTCTCTTCCCGACCTTAAGTCAAGCGGATAATGGTCCAGAATTCGTAGGTATGAAGTTTCAGATGAACATAACTAATGTTCTAAGAAAGAAATGGTAATAGCACAATCTGACTTGTCAAATTACCAGAATACCTCAAAAAAGACCGAATCATTAAGAAAATATTTTCTTGATATTTTTAGAGATTATATAGAATGAAAGAGTTATGTAACATGGTTCATGATGAGGGTCAGAGTGCTCTAGATTTGAGCAAGAACTCCATGTACCATTCCCGTACAAAACATATTGATATTCGCTATCATTGGATACGCGAGGTAATTGATCGACAACTGTTGAGACTAGTGAAGATCCATACAAAGGAGAATCCTGCGGATATGTTAACAAAGGTGGTGACTCGAGAGAAGTTAGAGTTATGCAGAGACATAACTGGAATGTTTGTGGATTCGGCTGGAGGGGGAGAATTGAAGATTTCCAGCCTACAATCTAGAAGCCCACCTTCTAGATATTCAAAGTAGGCAACCTTGACAACTCATATGGAGGTAGCAAAGTTGATGATGATGACGGCCGCCAACCTTCTCCGTTCACACCATTCCACCGCCATACAATTTTTACTATAAATAGAGGTTCAAACCTCAGTTGTAAATCATCCAAAATCACTCAGAGAAGTGTAATCACAACCTAGAGAGTGTGTGTGAGTTTTGAGAGTTTTTTTTTGTAAGAGTTTTGTAATACTCTGTAAATCTATTCTTGTGAGTAATAGAGTTGTTTTTCTCTCAAATTTATATCTCCCAACGTCCAGGCGATCCCCTCTTCCTAACAGATTTGAATTTGAATCAAGTTGCAAAGGAACCAAGATTGGGCCGGGTAAAACCCGGGCTGTTCTGTGAATGAATACGGAGTAGTAATTTTATTTATTTTTTCTCTGAAAACACGAAACTCGTATAGAAATGAATACGTTTTTAAACAAAAAAAATGTCAACCGGAAATCATGATATCACACATTTGACTCGTTTGGCTCTGATATCATGATGAGTTTAATAGACTTGAGCCCAATTCAACTCCAAAAGTTAACTCAAGGGAATGGGGAACCCAAGCTATTATAAACTATTTAATTTTTACTACCATGACCGATGTGGGATACAACACTACCCAACTTTAATTACATGTACAAATTTAAAAGCAAAAAGTACCACAAAAATAACAATCCCTTCCGTCCACATATATTTCACACAGAGACGAGCAAAGGGACGAGATGGTGGGCAGAGGTGTGGGCGCCTCCCTGCCAACAACATCCATCTGGGTGGTGATGTGGACGGGGAGGAAAGCTCCATCGTTGGGAGCAACCTAATACAAATGAGGAACCGGATGACCTCGTTGTTGAAAGTTATACAAGGGTTATATAGTTGAAAATTTATTTTTATACAAAAGCGTTTATAACTTATATTCATGAGCTACGGAGTAATTTTTGGTAAATATAATAAACGAGTATTGTAGCTTTTTAAAGCAAAATCCAAAGGTTTTATCTTCTTTTTTTTTGTTCAAAAAATGAAAACTCGTATGGATAACGAATACGTTTTTTTTTTTTAAAAAAAAACGCATTTAACCAAGGAATACACTATATAAGTCCGGAAACTAAGGCTCGTACATAAAAAACGAAAATTCGTATGGATAACGAACACGTTTTTTTTTTTTTTTAAAACGCATTTAACCAAGGAATACAATATATAAGTCGGGAAACTAAGGCTCGTACATAAAAAGCTACAAACTAACGAAAACAATTACTACCGATCCTCCACAAAAACCAACCTCATACAAACGCACAACCACCAATTAAACATAATAAACCGAGCTAATTAAAACACGGAAAAACTAAAATACCTAAAGTGATACTAATAAAACAGAAGCAAAGAAGAGAGAATACGACCTCGAGTAAACGAATCAACTTAATCTTCCCATAGGTCCCATCTTTGATTTTTCAACTTGCATTACTGCCTCCCGTAAAAACTTTTTCCGACCCGATTCTCGATCCTAAATGTCGGAATCTAAGATATTCTTCTCCATAATATTGTTATTTTTCAAAACGGAATATGAACTTATAATCCAAATTACATACTGTAATGTTTACTCTTTCATCTCAATTTAAATATTCATATATAGCCACAGTACACTTATATCACATTTTCATAGTTAGTTGATTGTCCATTTTACCATTATATCATAAATATATGTACTCTTATAGCCTTATAGGTAAGGTTAAAATCGTAAAGATGCTATTCTGTTTTTTTAAAGGAACATTCTTTTGAGATTTATTAATTAAAAGTCAAATGTGTAAGATTTATTTAGAGAAGTATAGAGTTAGATATATGCATAAGATTATTCGTAGTCGTGGCAGTGATAACGTGATAAGATTATGTGATTTTGGGGGGAATGGATATGACGTGATAAAGGTAGTGAAATGAAGTGAATAGTGAGTTAGAGAGAATATTTGGTGATGCATTAAAGTAAGATTAAAAGCTCGTTGTAAAGGTGGTGAAAAATGTTGAAAATAATGTCAATTACATTAATCATAACGCTTGTGAACCAGAAGGTGGAGGCATCGAACACACCTTCCAACACCTTTTTCTCCGGACATTATTGGAGCACCTTAAATTTATCCACGCGCATTACAAGTAGTCTAATTAAGGAAATACGTATAGTAGGACCCGACCTTTTATTGTTTTTCTCCTAACTATCTTCTATTCATTTTGCAATGAAAGCATTTAGAAGTGCACATTCATATTTGGCAAAGTTGCAAGTCCTAATTCTTTTTGCATTTCCTTAAGACCTAAGCAACAAAATTAGGGTAGTGCAATCTGCTTCACTTTTGTAGTACAAGTTTAAAGCTTAACATCTTTGATTTGTAGTGCAATGTGCATTTTAGGGTTTTGTTATTAACAGCTCATATGTCTATATCTAAAATGCACGATCGATTAACGTGGCTTAAATTTGACCTCTCTTCTATTGAAATATAAAAAGGAACAAGTTGGATATATAGGTTTGGTTGCATAGTTATTTTTAAACATACGGAGTATTTATCAAGAAAAAAAAAATACTAATTTGTAAGTATGAAGTGTTGGCAAAAGCTTTATGATTTTGTTAATTCCAATGCTGGTTTTGTTTTTATGGTAAAACAAAAATGAAAAAAAAAAGTCTAGTGAAGAGATTAGACCACTTTGGCCGGCTTGATCCTCTATTAACCAAATTGTTGTCAACGAAAGTGCCGAACATGATGTCTGTTGTAAGTTGTAATCAATTCTCTCCATATGGCACCTTATTCAGTTTCGCGTCATTTACGAGTGCCCAAGGCAATCTACCCATTCATATCATGGAATCACGGCCGTCAAGGAGGAAATCGAAGGATGTTAATACACGGGTCACACTCAATTAACTCCACGCCATTTAATTCACGCGGGCTCACGCACAATTATGTGACACCTTGATTACTCCGTTACGATTTATTGACTCGACCACACGCGTTACGAGATTTCCAACATTATTTGCATTAATTATACTTTGCACGTACATATATTTCATTATTTGATTAAGAAATTCTATGTCTAGGTTTAAGGAAATTAAGTTTATTTAAAAATCGCGAATAGCGAAATCATCAAAATTTTTATCGAGCAAACATACAAGGTTTCGTGCCAATTTGTAATATATACATATATAATCAAGGGATTCAATAATAACCTTTTTAGGCTAGAGGACAATGAGAACTCGACGTTCGCACAGAAAAGATGAAGGGCACACAATTTTAGGCTGTGTTAAAACAATTTTTGTTTACAATTTTCTTTACAACAAAATTAACTTATTTTGCAGACATAAAAACAAACACCTTTCACTATTCAGCATATCATAGTACACAGTTATTCAGACAAAAACATCTAAAAATAAACAACACCTTAGCATTGTAATTACCAACTTCTTGCTAGTCTTTTTTTATTTATAAAATTATTACTTCTGTAAAAATAAAAAAATAAATAAGTAAATAAATATCCATAGAATCATACAGTAGTATAAATAGAAAATACAGTTAAAGTTTTTAATTATATTACATAAAAAAGACTTTATTATACAATGAAGCACGCCACCCGGGTTCAATTCCTGACTATGCCGAATTGTTCAAAACTTGAGTATGACTAGAAGGTGCGCATAATGCGCGAATTACCCGGTACCTGGTCAATCTCCCGCTCGAGGTCCTTGATTACGTGAGGTTTTACCTTCTATGGGGAGCCAATGTGCTCATTCATATGAGGGTTTCCTCGCTTACCCACAAAAAATAAAGTGTGACAAAATTGGCTTATTGGCTCTTTGGTTAAAGATTTGTTTGTTACGAAGAAAAGATAAATTTATATAACCATTAATATTTTCATAAAGAAAATGAAACCCTACGAACCTACAATCTCAACACAAATTAACTAGCTCGACCATAACAAAATCTAATGAAAGCTTACGACTATGACCTACGACAATACTCTCTCCGTCCCACCAGAAGTGTTCACTTTGACTTTTTCTAGTCTTTCTTCATCAACTTTGACTCTAAATATTTTAATTTGTGTTATATAATATTTGATAAAAATTATATGAATAGATTGAGTTTTAAATGTGTTTTCATTGATATAACTTTGATGATGTATTATATAACACAAACAAAAATATTTAAAGTCAAAGTTGATATAGAAAGACTACTGAAAGTTAAAGTGGACACTTCTGGTGGGACGGAGGGAGTAACTAAAACGAACAAATACAATGAGATAAATCGATAATAACTACAAAAGAAGGAGGGAGATAATCAAAGCATCTACTTACACGTTGATAGATTTGAATCATGGATATTGTCCATCAAAATGCAGTTGTCAACTTATGGGCCATTATTAAGCCCATATCATGTCTCGGGCTTTGAAAGTGTAACAACTAGCACCTAGTACTACTTAACAAGCAACCCCTCAACATTTTAAGGTGTAAATCCATTTTCTCATGCATTATTTTCGGTAAATATATTCACTACTTTATGCATGACTGAGATTTAAATTTTTACACACGACCAAATGATTACATAGTAAATAATAAATAAAATATAAAATATATTATACAAAAGAAAGTTTTCTCACAATTGTCTTGAATTAACGTTTGATCTTCCACTTATTATTATTAATTTTTTTTTTGATCTTCCACTTAATTGGTTCATTGTTTTCAATCCAGGAATTTTTTTTTTAAAATGGTAGATTTTGGAGGTCTACATGCAAGAAAAGAAATTTAGTAAGATTTGTTACAAAAATAGTAAAACCGAAGTTTGAAACTTCGGTTTTGATGAATCCGAAGTTTCAAACTTCGGTTTTTACGCTTTTTCACTAACCGAGCATCAGAATTTGCCACGTTGCAAATTCTGATACTTGGTTAGTGATATATAATTCGTATATATGTCAAGGGTTCATTTGAAAACTAAACGAGCTTTTATATATATTGAATATATTTAATATATAAATAATTAGTAATTTATATATATTTAATAGACAATTTACGGAGTAATAGCTATTGGACTTCTATTTCCCATTCCCATACCAATCTGGCATTCACTTCTACCTTTTCCCAACTTTTCTTTCTTTCGAGGCGACCATTCACATTTCTATTTAATTTCTAATATACTCCGTATCTATTCTGTTAATTGCTTCAGTTCCGAACATATTCACATCTCTACTTCTCCAACATCTATAACGAGAGCCGTTTATTCCATCATCATTAATTAAGAAATGTAAAAGTATCTAGGATTTTTTTTTAAAACTGGTAGATTCATATATCACTAACCGAGCATCAGAATTTGCCACGTGACAAATCCGAAGTTTGAAACTTCGGATTTGCCACGTAGCAAATTCTGATGCTCGGTTAGTGAAAAGCCGTAAAAACCGAAGTTTGAAACTTCGGATTCACCAAAACCGAAGTTTCAAACTTCGATTTTACTATTTTTGTAACAAATCTTACTAAATTTCTATTCTTGTATGTAGACCTCCAAAATCTACCATTTAAAAAAAAATTCTTCAATCCAGTGTATTAAGATCCGAATTGTGTCGATTTATGTAAGCTATCGTTGTAGTACACCATGTTATTTTGTGCACAATAAATGTATTATTGATTTACTGGCAAGTGGCTTAAGATGTTTAGTTATTCAGTCATCTAATGATAACATTTAAGGCTGCTAAAGAAGTGTTGACATACTTTATGGTTAGTCCATCTTTCGTTCCAGTTATTCGATCATATATATTGGGAGGACTAATAATTTTCTTTCTACATTTGGATTTTGGTTATCGTAAGTTGTGGTTCTTTTCTAGCAGCTATTTTTTGTTGTTTCAAAACATGTGTATCGGCAGGGACATGTTAGTCCTGTGTTGACTTTGTCAACCCATCCAGCGGTCCCCGGTAGCCCACTGGAGCCTGACGACCACTTGTTATGACAATTTGCCTGACGCACCCACCCCAGCGGAAGCGAGGATATAATTTGTTTGAGACAAACTTGCGAAAAATAATAGAAAGCAAATAAAGTAACTGATAACACGGCGATTTAACGTGGTTCGGCAAACCCTGCCTACATCCACCCCAGGAGTCTCCTTTATTCTTATAATATAAAAGAACCCGGTACAAGAAAAAAGTACACTATGAGTCAAACCCAAACCCAAGCCCCTTAGATTTTAGTATAAAATCTAAGTTTCCCGTACATTCTTTTACACTCCTTACAAGAATAAAACTCTCGACCTCACAAAGAAACACACTCCGTTGATATTATCGATCAACTATGTTTACTACATTTGTGATACTTTGATCCTCTCTTGGATCACTTGATCCCACTCTTTGATCGGACCCATTTGGATGATCTTTCTTCTCTGCAAGATCACCTATTTATACATGAATATATTCATGCATACAAGTTGCTAACAATTGTAGAGATTAAAGATGGTGCACACAAGACTCGACTTATGGTTTTTTATTTTTTTATTTTTTTTTTTTTGAACGGCAAAGAAAGTATGTATTATATATATCAACACGAAATAATTACAATAATGTCACACTTACAAAAACGGAACTACATCTAGGAAAACAAAACGACAAATATATAACCGAGATAGTAAGACTCCACAAGTGTGCAGGAAAACGCCGTAGTCCGTTCATTATCATTAAGGTCGAGATTGGACTTGAGAAGAATTAACTAAACAAGCTAGAGTGGGGACAGAGCACAGTGTTGGCAATTCAACGACAAAGCACCCTGATCCACCCCAAATTCTCTCGACCAAAATGACTACTCCAGGAGTGGGGCAAAAAACCTGCGTGGAGAACAATTAATTAACCTATCCCGGATCTCCTAGACGATAAAGCTAGCGAATCATAAACTCGTGGATTTGCAAGCCAGACATCCCATTCAATATTGGTACCTTTGATCCTATTAGAGAACCATTCGAAGCATTTAAGTTGGATGTCTTTGAAGACCATTGCGCATGTCGGTTTTATCTTAGTGAAAGTGAAAACGTTCCTACTTTTCCAAATCATGTATCCCGTAACCCATTCCGTAGCTTGCCACAACTGTTTTCCCAAGTCGGAGGTGAAGTTATATCCATTTTCAAGAAAAGATTCATTTATACCCATGTTTGTAAAAGGGCCGAGCTTCCACCAATCATAGACTCGATTCCAAATGTCAGAAGCGAACGTGCATAAGATGATGGAGTGCTCTACTGATTCCAAACCATTGTCACAAACAACGTACCGTACCCAAGTCCATGCCTCTCTTGTCAAGTTCAACTCTTGTAGGTAACCTTTTGTGTCGAGTACGCTAAATAAACAACTCAACTTTGAGGGGGACCAGTTTGTTGCGGAGCGACTTTATGCTCACGGGTGCGATATCAGGGCTGCTCCGGACCAGAATATCCGTAAGCTTGTGAACCGAAAACGAGTCATCCTTACTCCAAGACCATGACCATTCTTCTCTACCTGAGCTACACGGGACAAAACTAGATAAAAGATTAGTAAGAGTGGTGAGGTCCCCGGCCAATCTCCCCGAGATATCGCGGGACCAACACCACGTGGCATGAAAGTTCCCGCCCTCCCATCTTGCCCGGTCAAGAATTATGGCAAATTTATTTGTGTCAAGTCTATAAAGCCTATTAAATTTGTCTTTAAGAACCATTTCCCCAAGCCATAATTCATTCCAAAAACGTGTACTAGACCCATCTACGACTCTTTTTTTGAAAGAATTAGCGAACGCGGAGTTTGCATTAAAGATATTTTTACCCACTAAGGATACCCGCCCAAGTGAAGGAAGCTCGTGAGGAAGGGGGAGAAAAAGAAGTGCTAAGGCCCTCGTCCTCACCGTAAATATTTTTAATAATAGACACCCAAAGTGAGTCATTCTCATGTTTAAACCGCCACCACCATTTTGCAAGTAAGGCACGATTTTTAAACGCAAGAGGGGCAATATCTAACCCACCAAATTCACGAGGCTTAAGACAAGTATCTCATTTAACCCATGCCATTTTTGAGACCTCGGAAGATCCGCCCAAAAAAAAACCGACGTCTCAAACCCTCAAGTTTATCAATAACACAAGACGGGGATATGTAAAGCGAAAAGAAATAAAGAGGTAGACTAGATAATACCGATTTAATTAATGTAAGTCTACCACCATACGAGAGGGATCTAGCTTTCCAATCTGCCAGTCTCTTACCAAACTTGTCAAATACCGGATCCCATGACTTCGAGAGTTTCATCGACGATCCAAGTGGAAGCCCAAGGTAGGTAATAGGGAGTATACCTCCTGCGCACCCAAGTCAGGCCGCCATATTTTCCGTTTCTACTTTTGAGACCCCGAGTCCATAAACACAGCTCTTATGAAAATTGATTTTTAGTCCCGATGTCAATTCAAAGCACTTAAGAATTTTAGTAAGATTTTGCACATTACGCCTATCCCATTCACCAAAAAATATAGTGTCGTCCGCGTATTGCAAATGCGTGACCCGTAAGTCCCCCCGCCCAATTGGGATCCCAGAAAAGCGGCTATGAAGTGTAACAGATTTAATTAGATGGTTCAAACCTTCGGCTACCATGATAAAAAGATAAGGGGAGAGGGGATCCCTTGCCTCACGCCTTTCTGAAGAGAAAATTCTTTAGTTGGGGAACCGTTGACCAAAATCGAAATGGAAGCGGATGAAAGACATTCGAAGATCCATTGTCTCCATCGAAGACCGAATCCCATTAACTCCATGATTTCCATTATCTCGCTAAGAGCACTCGAAGTTGTGGTTTTTTTCACCGTTTTCAACATCCGACGCCGAGCTTCCCAACGTCGTCGACTCTGGCTCGACGTTAAGCCGCGCTTAAACTTCAACATTTCCTTTAGACGTCATATACACAAAGTTGGTAAATTGTGCCGTTTGGCCAAAAAGATCCGTTCAATGTTAAATATTTTTTTTCTTAAATATTAATTAAGATCTATTTAAACCACCAAACTGCTTCATTTTTTACATCAACTTCTTTTCTTTTTCTCTTCATTTCTCTTTACAATCTTAACCAAAATAAAAATGTCTAACAACCAAAATACTCTAAACAATACAAATCACCCAAAGTACACAATCCCACCTATCAGTGGCTACTTTAAACTAACACCCGCGGAGTCCCGTGACACCACTAATTTTTCGAAACTTATCAAAAAAAAATTAATTTTTTTTGTATAGTAAACCACTAAATATAATAATGGGACCGCATAAATTTTTAGAGATAATAATTACATAGTTTTGACTCCTAAAGTGTTTGAAATTAGCTCACTTACGACTTTATAGTATGAACCATTGAATATATTATATTTAAAAATAAACAAACCTTTGTCCAATTCCAATTCTAATTATTTTTTACTTCATTCTACATCATAATTTCTTTTGATTCCATCTTCAATCCTTCATCCCAGGGATGTCAACGGATCAGATATGGATCGAGTGTGGGCATGAGGCCATATCCATTTAGTTATTGTTCATCCATAGTCATATTCATATCCATTTAAATTTAGTTCATCCGTATATATATATATATATATATATATATATATATATATATATATATATATATATATCCAGTGGATTAAGCTGGTTAATTGATATCAATTGGATATTTAAGAAATCTACTAATTTTTTCAAATATATAATGAAAACAAAACGTAATATAACGTGACATAATTTAAAATTATTGCACCGGAATGTGTAATGTGTAACATCCCGCCTTTTTCCGTTAGACTATTTTAAAGTCCGTTATATATTTATAACACTTTCCGTTAATACGCGTTTTAAATTATCTCGTTTAGGTAATTCACGCACCCGAATGAAACTTGAGGGACTAGACTTGCCAAATGACCAAAGATGTTACTAGGTCAAAGAGTTAAACCTCCTCTCATCCATTCATTTCATCTCTTTCTCTTTACTACTTCAACTTTTTCTCTTAAAATCAAAACCAAAGAATCATCATCCAAATCCGATCTAGCAAGTGTTTTGCAAAACAAATTACATATTTGGAATCCTTGCATCTTCCTCTTCGATTCCATACCGATTTCATTATATTTGGGTAACTTTCTAAAATCACTAAATTTTGTGTTCTTGATGTTTTTAACTTATAGAAGTGTTAATTAGTGTCTATGGCTCAAGTCTAACATGAATATATGATTTGTATGCTCGATCTTGTTGTTTTAAAGGAACTAGCATGAACTTAAATTTTGGTGTGTTGTTCTTGAGATTTAGTTGCTTAAAAGTTGTTAGATGTTAAAAGTTCATGTTTTAATTGTGTTACTAGTATCACTAGCTTCAATTTAATGTGTAGGTTGTTTTAGAAAACTTCATAAACTTGATTATTGATTTTGGTGATGTTGGTTAGGGTTTGATAGAACTAAATGTGAACATTTGATTCATTGAATGCCATGAATTGTTGTTGATAAGTGTTTGGTTGTATTGTATGCTTGATTACCTTCGAAACGGCATATTGTATGTAGGTAGTAAGTTCCCGAATCACCAAACCGCATTTATGAACTTGAATGTAATAAATGTTGAGCATTCAATGTGATTTTGGTTGTTGTAAGTGGTAGATTGATTGATGAAATATGCTTAGTTGTTTTCCTCGTCAAAATACCTTTCGATGATATAAGATACATGTTTTGATTGTTTGCGGGTCATAAATTGGGATTGTTTAGGTTTTGGTTCGTGCATTTGTTTGTTGCAGCAAAGCAGGGTCTGTATACTGATCTGGACGCCGTCCAGATTCTTGGACGCCGTCCAGTCCTTCAATGCTGGACGCCGTCCAGCAAATCTGGACGCCATCCAGATGCACTGCTAGTGACTGTTTTGATTTGCCATTTTACGAAAAATGTTTGCTATGCTACGCACCTCCGATTCACATGTAACTTGTTCTAACATGCTCATATATGATTAAAAACCTCAGATAAATAGTTTGAGACCCGACCCGAACGTGTTGACTTTTTCGTTGACTTTGACCCGACCCAAGTTGACTTTTAATCAAACTTAACCAAATGTTTGTGCAATCGTTCTAACATGCTTTTATACTTGTATCTTGCATGAAACTTGACAACTTGACTCACATGCTATAGTAATCGAGTCGTAACGAGCCATAGGACTAATTGAACACTTTGACCGACCGTGTTTACCGATATTGATACAAACCTATTTGTTTAGGTCAAGACTAGCATTCGTTCTTGCACACGTTTACTTGTTGAAGTACTTTTACATACGTGCACTCAAGGTGAGATCATAGTCCTACTTTTACTCTTTTGAACTTACTTTTGGGATGAGAAAACATAAACGTTTCTTTTTACTAAGTGAACACAAGTACAGGAAAACAAACATTCTACATACGAGTTTAGAACAAAATCCTCAATTCGATTATCATTAGTTACACTTGCCGGGTGTAAGCGAGAACTTATGTTATATGGCCATATGGGTTTGACAAACCCTCATTCGAACGGTTCGCTACCGTTACATCGGATGAAATGTATTTTCGAGAAACAGTGTATGTTCTAACACTATTGTGATGGGGTACTATGGATGGAAAGTTAAGCCTTGATAATTGGGTGCTCGTGATAACAAATTTTAGAATGGTTTACTATTATTTCAATGATATAAATCTTGTGGTTCATTTGTACTTACTTATTTAAACCTATGATTTCACCAACGTTTTCGTTGACAGATTTCTATGTTTTTCTCAGGTCCTTGAACGTTTTGTGATACATGCTTCCGCTCATTACTTTTGATACTTGCTTGGATGTCGAGTATGCATGCATACGTGGAGCGTCTTTTGATTTTATCTAAAATTGTTTCGCATAGGTTTCAATTGTACTTATAACTTAGTAACGTAACTTTTGGTTGAACAATTCTTGTAAACTTTGAAACACTCTTACATTTGAAATGAATGCGACATATCTTTGGTCAAACGTTATTTTAAAGACTTATGACCACGTAACGGGACCTAAGTAGACGGCGCCGTCAATAACGATTTTGTCGGGTCGCTACAGATGGTATCAGAGCCAGGTTTAACCTTAGCCGTAAAGGTAGTCACGCGTCCGGCTGTCACGCCGGGCACCCCGAACGGGCTATGCTTTAGGCGGGTTAATCGTAGAGGGGGTTCTCATAGTGTTACCTGTGACAAAGAATTGACTCTTACCCCTTGCGATCCCTTTGCAGGAGGGTTGGCAGTTTGGCAGAAATGCGGGCCGTAAAATCAGTGTCTGAGGTACGGTTAGTGGTCACCAAGCGGTTAGCTGGAAAGGCACTGGGTGGGTTTCTACCCCATCTGTAGCTACTTGCAGGCTCGCTACAGATGGTATCAGAGCGTTGGTTGTAGGGATTTAGAGTTCATTGGTGTCAACCCCGAGTCATAGGGTACATTAGTGAGTCTAGACTACAACCGACATATAGACTTGAAGTAGGAATTACTTGACTACTTGTGCATTTATACTCGAACGTTTCTACTCATATCTACTCTTATTTCATCTTAATCTCACGTTGTTTAATTTGATTGACACGCCACCTTGACTATATGAAATGATGTCGAATGCACATATGAATCAGGGTAATATAATTTCCGGGATTATATTACGGTGACTCGTATGAACGTTTCGACATTATGACATAAAGAATTTAAGGCGAGTCAAGAAAAATTTTCTCTTTAATCCTCATTTCATATCACGGTTAGTATTATTAAGAATACTAATCAACGATATTCTTGTGTTTTGAAGGAACAATGCCTCCTCGTCGCGTGCCACGCCATGAGACTCCCGAACAAGCTCTACAACGAATGATAGCCACCGCCGTGGATGCGGCCATGGCCGGTCACTCTTCCAACAACAACAACAATAACAACAACCACAACAACAATGGAGCCGGTAATTCAAACGAGGGATGCTCCTATAAAGCTTTCATGGGGTGCAAACCTCATACTTTTGATGGGATCAGGGGATCGGTTACTCTCACTCGATGGTTCGTATAAATGGAGGCCGTTTTTAGCATAAGCGGTTGTCGGGACCAAGATAAGGTCAAATACTCCACTCACACTTTCGCCGGTGTCGCCCTCACATGGTGGAACACCTATATACAATCGGTGGGTACCGATGAAGCTCACGCCCTCTTTTGGGCCGACTTAAGGGAAAAGATGATCGTCGAATATTTCCCTCGTGAAGAAACCCGAAGGCTCGAACAAGAGCTAAGAACTTTGAAAGCGGTCGGAAACGATCTCAAGGCCTACGATCAACGATTTTCCGAACTAGCCTTGATGTGCCCAAAACCTTGTGAACCCCGAATCTTTAAGGGTTGAACTTTACATGGATGGTCTTCCAAAGAGCATCAAACACGGAGTAATGTCATCTAAACCTACTAATCATCAAGAAGCTTTGAACATGGCCCTCAAATTGATAGAAACGGTGGACGAAATTATAGTGCCGGCACCTAAAGCCGAGGATAAGTCGGGTAACAACAAAAGAAAATGGGAAGCCCCCCAATCAAGCAACAACAACTTTGGCAAGAAGCCTTTCACCTCCGACGGCAAGAAGGGTTATGCCGGAAACCTACCTCTTTGCAACAAATGCAACAAGCATCACTATGGTGAATGTGGCAAGCTTGTAACATCCGTTTTTGTTCAGCACGTGGGACGCCGTCCAAGTTTTAAGGGCTGGACGCCGTCCGAATTTTGGGACGCCGTCCAGAAGCAATGACGGGCCAGTTTGGGTTTTTAGATATTTTAAAGGGCATTTTGGTATTTTCACTCTTGGAACGAATTGAAGGCTTTAGGTCAGTTTTGGGGGAGTCATTACTCCAGTTACACCAACCTCATCTTCTTCACTTCATTATAGAGAGAGAGAGAGAGAGAGTGATTCCTAGAGTGAGAGAGCTCAAGCAAAGGAGGAAGAAGTTATTTTCGGGTCTAAGCTCGCGTTGTAAAGTTGTTCATCTAGTCGCTAGCTACACGGTGATAGTGGTGGTAAGTCCTAATCTCCATTTTCTTACTTAATTAGTGTTAAATGGTTAGGGTTTGGGTTAGGGTTGAACATAAAACCCATATGTGATGATTTTGGGGATTTTGGGTAAAGATGGTTCATGAAAGACTCAAGACTTACTAACCTAGGGTTTCAAAGTCATAATTGGTGTTAAGGAGTCTTAAAGGTTTAATAAATCACTAGCTCACTTGTTTTGTTAGTTGATAGTGTTATTAGGGTTCATGGTTGACTTGAAATGGGTCAAATGGGTGAGTTTGACCTAGCGGGTTAAAATGGGTATGAAAACACCCTAGTTATGTATGATGAGAGTCTTAGAACCTTAATTATTAGTCTTTAGTGAGTTGTTGAGGAGTTGGACCTTAAATTGGCGATTTTAGGGCAAATGGGTCATAAATACCCATTTGGGTCATAAATGCACTAGTTAGGCTAGTTGGTGGAAAGTTCGACTTACTATGTGTATTAATTGAGAGTTAATTGTGTTAGGTGACTCGCTTTGAAGGATTCAAGTTGTTATTGGAAATCTCGCCTAGATGACAAGGTGAGTGGAATGATTATATATGTGTGTATATAATGTATTTACTTGTACGAGATTCAATGTGGGTTTGAGTTCGGGCGGTCGATACCACATCGGGTCAATATATGATATGGATTTAAGTTCGGGCGTTCGATGCCATGTCATGTATGTGTGTGGGCATGTAGCGTGGGTTTAAAGTTCGGGCGTTCGATACCGCAGTACACGTGACGGGTGGGTTTAAAGTTCGGGCGATCGATACCACTCCGGGGTTAGTGTTATAATTCGTTGTACGCTAACGGTTGTTGGGAACACCGATGGGAAATTCGAAGTACCATTCCTTTGTACTATTGGTTAACCATGGTTATGTGTTTGTTGTGTGGCATTTATATTATTCGGGTTATATATGCTATTGTTCGTGCTAGCTTGTGATCTTGGGGATTTAGCGTTGTACCTTGCGTTGGTATGTTATTTATATTGCTTGTATGTATGAGGTAATTTTGTATGTGATTGCAAGTAAGTAGGTTATATATGTATATGTATATGTATAATTATTGCATTCACTAAGCGTAAGCTTACCCTCTCGTTGTTTACCTTTTTAGGATCCGGCTTGGATAAGGGAAAAGGTATTCGCTTGGACTAGTGGCTCTCGGGGGTTCTAGCTTTTGGGAAAGTTCGACCAAGATTTGGGTAGTTTAACCCCAAACATCATGCTCTAAGTGTCGTTTGGTATTTAAACTTTTGTGGTCGAAACTTATATTTTTGAACGAAATTGTAAAACGGGTCGTTGTGGGCCCGGTGATGTAAACTTGGTTTTTATTGTGGGAATCTCTTAGTTTTACATATATTGATGTGATGTGATAATTGGTTTCGCTGAAAAGTGTCGGGAGTCGGGTTTTTCGCACACGTGTAAAACGGGACAGATCAGTCCCTGGCAGTTCATTGGGACGCCGTCCCAAATCCTTGGACGCCGTCCCAGTATTAAAGGCTGGACGCCGTCCAGATGGTCTGTCCAGGGAATTTTTTTTTTGTGTCGTGTTTTTGGTATAATGTGGGTTGGGTTGTTACAAGTGGTATCAGAGCATGGTCTAAGGGATTTAGGTGACTTGAGATAGGCGCCTAGACTTAGACTTTTGTGTTGTGGAATTATATGCGGGACTTGTAGGACTACGGGTCAGTGCGGGGTTTGACTAGTTCTTTGATGCATAAGTGGACAACTATGCTATGTTATGATGTTACTAATCATGTGTTGTTGTTTTGAACATCGAGCAAGATGGTTGTGACACGTTTGAGCATGGCACGACATGTGAGTGTAATCGTGAGTCGCGACCACTATTACGGTTGCAAGTCAAGTCAAGCAAGGATGTGCGACAAGTATCGAGCTAGATGTGGTGTGTGTGCGGTCATATGCATAGGTATATATGTGTATTAAATTGTTGGTGATGTCTAATCCATTTTTAATCTTTAGAATGAAGACGAGAAACGGAACGAATACGAATGGCAATGGTGGTCCCTCTCATGTGGAGGAAGATGAGATGACTACCAAGATTGAGACCGCTTTAGAAAACTATGTTTCGGTTTTCTCACGAAGGGTTAAACAAATATTCGAAGAGTCGGTTTCGGAACAAATTGTTGATATGATTCAAGAACGGATGACTAATGCCGTTAAAGAAGAAGTTGAAAGGAGGTTTCCTAGACCTCAAAATGTGGGCGAGTTGGAGTTTAGCTATAAGAACTTCTTGGCAACTAAGCCTCCTCACTTTCACGGGGATCCCGACCCCATGAAGAGTGCGGCTTGGATTTCCGATGTGGAAGTTTGTTTTCGCACGACAGAGTGCCCTCCTGAAAAGAAAACAAGGCTTGCTACTAGTTTGTTAAGGGGCCATGCTAAAGATTGGCTCGATGGTAAGATTGATATGGTGGGTGATGCGGCTTTTGTAGGGTTATCTTGGGCGGATTTCAAGAAGGAGTTTTTCCTTGAATATCGTACGCAAGCGAATCTTTCCAAATTGCGCTACGAGTTAAGGAACATGCGTCAAGGGTCTTTGGACCTAAACACTCTCAAAACCAACTTTCTCGCTAAGGCACGCTTTTGCCCCAAGTATGTGTGGAATGATCAATTGTTAATGGAAGACTTTTGTAACATCCCGCGTTTTTCCGTTAAATTTAATTTTAACACCGTCTTTTTTTTTTAAAACATAATCTTTCGTATTTAAATTAATAGTTTCCGTGAGTAACGTTCATTATATTCCCGCTATTTAATTTTGACATCACCCGTTTACTCGAACGTTTTAAAAATATTCGATCGGTTAAATCCCGCACCCGCTTCTAAACTCGAGGGACTAAAATTGACACGGGGCAAACTAGTTGACTAGGTCAACTAGTCCACCCCAATCACCACCATTCAATCACCTCCATCTCTCTCTCTTTCTCTCTAGCAAGAACACACACACAAACACCCAATTCAATCATTCATCATCTAAATTCGATCTAGGAGGCTTACAACAAAACAAATTACATATTTGGAATCCTCTCTTCATCCTCTACAATTTGATACCAACTTCATCTCGTTTGGGTAACATTTCTAAAACTCTAGATTTCTCTAAATTCGTGTTTTTGATTTGAAATGGTGTTAGTTAGTGTCTATGGCTCGTGTGTAACATGAATATATGTTTTGTTTGCTCGATTTGTGGTTTGGAGTAACTAGTTTGAGTTTTTGAAATGGGTTTGCTTAATCTTGCATTTTGGAAGATTAAATGTTGTTTGATTGTTAAAGTTCATGTTTTAATTGTGTTACTAGTATCACTAGCTTCGTTTTGATGCGTAGGTTGATTAAGAAAACTTCAAACACATGATTATTGATTTTTGTGAATTTTGGCTAGGGTTTGATAGCTCTTAAAATGGACTTTTGATACTTGAATGCCATGAAATGTTAATTGTTAGTGTTTAGTAGTAATGTATGCTTCATTACCTTCAAAACGGCATATCATATGTGTAAATTGGTTGCCCGAATCATGAAATGCGTCTTACAAACTTGAAACTTTGATTATGAACGTTCATTGAACATTTGACGAGAATTTGATTATTTTAAATGCATGTTTTGATTGATAATATGTACTTAGTTGCATTCCTCGTCAAAATACCTTTCCAACGATGTATGATAGGCGTTATAAGTGTTTGCGGGTCAAGTGTTGTGTTAGAAAAGGTTTTGGTTCGTGCACACTTGGAAAAACTGACCAGAATTCTCTGCCCAGGTAGTGGCGCGGCGCGCCACATCCCCGCGCGGCGCGCAGAATCACCTGGCCAGATTCTGACCTCTTGGACCCATTTCACGTGAAATGTTTGACTAGCTATCGACCTCCGATTCACATGAAACTTGTTCTAATATACTTGTATATGAATAACTAGCATAGAAAAATAGTCCGGGACCCGACCCGAACGTGTTGACTTTTTCGTTGACTTTGACCAAGTTTGACTTTTAGTCAAACTTAACCAAACTTTTATGCAAACGTTCTAACATGCTTTTATACGTGATTCTTGCATGAAACTTGACAACGTGATTCACATGCTATACTATTCGAGTCGTAACGAGCCATAGGACTAATTGAACACATTTCACCCGACCTTGTGTCGTAACCGGTTAATTGATATAACTTACTTGTTTAGGTCAAGGCTAAGCAACTTTCATGCACACGTTTACTTGTTGAAGTACCTTTATACTCGTGCACTCGAGGTGAGATCATAGTCCCACTTTTTACTCTTTTGAACTTACTTTTGGGATGAGAAAACATAAACGATTCTTTTGAACTAAGTGAACACAAGAACGGGAAAACAAACATTCTACATACGAGTTTAGAACGAAAATCCTCAATCCGATTATCATTAGTTACATCAGATGGTGTAAGCGAGAACTTATGTTATATGGCCATATGGGTTTGACAGCCCTCATCTTTGACGGTTCGCTACCGTCTACGGATGAAATATATTTTCGGGAAACAGTGTTTGTTCTAGCACTAATTTATGGGGTATTCAACGGACGGAATGTTAAGCTTTGATAATTGGGTGCTCGTGAATATTAACTTTTAGAATGTACTACTATTATTTCAACTTTGCAAATCTTGTGGTTCGACTTACTTTACTTTTACTCACTTACTTAAACCTATGATTTCACCAACGTTTTTGCGTTGACAGATTCTTCTATGTTTTCTCAGGTTTATACATGGCTACTTGATACATGCTTCCGCACTCTTTGATTACTTGATTGGAGTCTACCATGCATGCATACGCTAGGGATAGCATTTTTGGATTCAAACTTTTGTCTACTTACTTACGCTATTTATAGCAACTGTGGTTTCAAACTAATTATGTCGCAAGTTATTTCATTCATACTTTATAACTTTGTAAACTTAAACTTATTGTCGATCCGTTTGTTAAACTAAACTTTGTACCTTTCAAATGAACGCGACATAATTTTGGTCAAACGAGTCTCATATAGGGACTACGACCACGCAACGGGACCTAAGTTAACGACGCCGTCAATAACGGTTTTGGTCGGGTCGTTACAAGTGGTATCAGAGCGTTGGTTATAGGGAACTAGGACGTGCATTAGTGTGTCTAACAGAGTCGTTAGGACGCATTAGTGAGTCTAGACTACCACCGGATAGTTAGCATTTGCATTCTGACATACATCTGATATAGATAGCACTTACTTGACTACTTGTGCATTATACTTGAATCATTCTTAGGAAAACTTTTTAATGGTACCCAACCTTCATTATACGAACTCGTATTCTGCCACCTTGGTTCGGGAACTCTGACTCCATGGTTGTTATTCACCCCGTCTCATCTTACTATTCATAAGTATTGTAAAGTCACCGTCACTACTCTAGATGAGTATCGTCATCACTGTTTATCGCTACGGTTGCGTACTACTCGTTATCATGACTCGTTACTCTTTTCGTACCTAAATACAATATTGTCTGACTCGAACCACATTGACGTGAACAATCATTTATACACTTCCCTCGGGGAACGCTTCTTTATAGTTGCACTAATTCTTTCGATTCAATAAGAGTCACGTTAGAGACGTCGTTACACTTTGTTTATTTTAAATTTCACGATTACACGAACTTGAATCTATAGAGTGATGTGGGAATGGAGGTATGAGTTAGCGTAATATAACGACACTCGATCAACGTGGTTATATTACGGTAAGACATACCAAAGTTCTAGTGACGCGTGATGGTGGTTAGACTCGATCAACCTAAACACCACCATGTGCCATGTACATGACTTCATCTTTTCAGGTTTGGACATCCGAAAACTCCGAGAATATTTATAACAACCATACCGGGGACACACCTCCAATTATTGTCAAATTATATTTATGCTTCCGAATGAATTACCGATTCCATTCGACTTCAACCGTAATGTCACACGGGTATACTAGCTCGTCCTCGCGCAGTCTTATTGACTAACTACAATTTACTCGTTATGCTCACATCGGGGCGGAAACTTCTCTTGCATCACCCTCGTACTTCCGGTTCAGGAGGTCCTTATTCTAAATTCTCAATGGAGAGCGACTCTTCATGTCATACAAGTATTCGCCGCGAGGGTGGATAGTCCTAACAATCGTTTTCAAAACCCGATAAGAACTTGCCCCGACGAACGTTTTTGGAAACCGATAAATCTTCCGCAACGCAAATTTCTTGAGAAACTTGTTCTAACTAACGTTTTCGAGTCCTAACGGAGTTGTTCAAATATACCTTACGGAATGTACTCCGTTTCGGACCGAGATCTTCGTTTCATTTCTAGACTTCGGAGTGCCTCACAAAAAGCCTCGGGACCACATTTAGACATGAGTACCGCGTACCATCCGCAACCCGACGGACCGAACAAACATACGATTTAAACCTTAGAATCCATAATACGAGTTGTATTACTAACTTCAAATTTACTTGAGAAAAGTATTTTCCTTTAGCTTAATCCTCGTACTACAATGATTTTCATTCGAGTTTTAACATCACACCTTTTGAAACCACATGTGACCGGAAACATCATCCTCCTTTTTGTCGAAACCAAGTAAACGATGATCAATTCACCGGGGCCGAGCTTATTCATGAGCAATCGAGAGGATTTATTCATATTCAAGCAAGACCCAACGCGACTCGTAATCACCAGGAACTATGCCGATGTTACACGTAAACCTTTCGAATTCCATGGGAAACCGCGTCACGTTAAAAGTCGCACTTTGAGGAGGTGTAATCCGTTTCGGGAAACATAGAAAGCTAAATCCGTGATATTTTAATCCTTTTGAAATCTTGGGGCGTTTTAGACCCGTTGCTAGCCGTTTAGATTTTCCGGCTCATTTCGAGTCTCCGTTTATCCTACATTCGATGTATCAACTTAAAGACGTGTTTTGCGAAACAAGAACTTGTCATTCCTTTTCGATAAGCTTACTATCGACGATAAACTTCATTCCTAGGAGGACCGGTTGAAACCATGAATTGTGAACCCAAACTTTAAGACGACGTTAAACCCCGACCGTCAAAGTTCGTTGAAATACCCTAGAACGTACTCCTCCCTCACTCGTAGAATTGGCAACACAAGATCTCGAGGAAGATTCAACAACTACTACTTCCAACTAAATTTCGGGACGAAATTTCTTTTGAGGAGTGGATAATGTAACATCCCGCGTTTTTCCGTTAAATTTAATTTTAACACCGTCTTTTTTTTTTAAAACATAATCTTTCGTATTTAAATTAATAGTTTCCGTGAGTAACGTTCATTATATTTCCGCTATTTAATTTTGACATCACCCGTTTACTCGAACGTTTTAAAAATATTCGATCGGTTAAATCCCGCACCCGCTTCTAAACTCGAGGTACTAAAATTGACACGGGGCAAACTAGTTGACTAGGTCAACTAGTCCACCCCAATCACCACCATTCAATCACCTCCATCTCTCTCTCTTTCTCTCTAGCAAGAACACACACACAAACACCCAATTCAATCATTCATCATCTAAATTCGATCTAGGAGGCTTACAACAAAACAAATTACATATTTAGAATCCTCTCTTCATCCTCTACAATTTGATACCAACTTCATCTCGTTTGGGTAACATTTCTAAAACTCTAGATTTCTCTAAATTCGTGTTTTTGATTTGAAATGGTGTTAGTTAGTGTCTATGGCTCGTGTGTAACATGAATATATGTTTTGTTTGCTCGATTTGTGGTTTGGAGTAACTAGTTTGAGTTTTTGAAATGGGTTTGCTTAATCTTGCATTTTGGAAGATTAAATGTTGTTTGATTGTTAAAGTTCATGTTTTAATTGTGTTACTAGTATCAATAGCTTCGTTTTGATGCGTAGGTTGATTAAGAAAACTTCAAACACATGATTATTGATTTTTGTGAATTTTGGCTAGGGTTTGATAGCTCTTAAAATGGACTTTTGATACTTGAATGCCATGAAATGTTAATTGTTAGTGTTTAGTAGTAATGTATGCTTCATTACCTTCAAAACGGCATATCATATGTGTAAATTGGTTACCCGAATCATGAAATGCGTCTTACAAACTTGAAACTTTGATTATGAACGTTCATTGAACATTTGACGAGAATTTGATTATTTTAAATGCATGTTTTGATTGATAATATGTACTTAGTTGCATTCCTCGTCAAAATACCTTTCCAACGATGTATGATAGGCGTTATAAGTGTTTGCGGGTCAAGTGTTGTGTTAGAAAAGGTTTTGGTTCGTGCACACTTGGAAAAACTGACCAGAATTCTCTGCCCAGGTAGTGGCGCGGCGCGCCACATCCCCGCGCGGCGCGCAGAATCACCTGGCCAGATTCTGACCTCTTGGACCCATTTCACGTGAAATGTTTGACTAGCTATCGACCTCCGATTCACATGAAACTTGTTCTAATATACTTGTATATGAATAACTAGCATAGAAAAATAGTCCGGGACCCGACCCGAACGTGTTGACTTTTTCGTTGACTTTGACCAAGTTTGACTTTTAGTCAAACTTAACCAAACTTTTATGCAAACGTTCTAACATGCTTTTATACGTGATTCTTGCATGAAACTTGACAACGTGATTCACATGCTATACTATTCGAGTCGTAACGAGCCATAGGACTAATTGAACACATTTCACCCGACCTTGTGTCGTAACCGGTTAATTGATATAACTTACTTGTTTAGGTCAAGGCTAAGCAACTTTCATGCACACGTTTACTTGTTGAAGTACCTTTATACTCGTGCACTCGAGGTGAGATCATAGTCCCACTTTTTACTCTTTTGAACTTACTTTTGGGATGAGAAAACATAAACGATTCTTTTGAACTAAGTGAACACAAGAACGGGAAAACAAACATTCTACATACGAGTTTAGAACGAAAATCCTCAATCCGATTATCATTAGTTACATCAGATGGTGTAAGCGAGAACTTATGTTATATGGCCATATGGGTTTGACAGCCCTCATCTTTGACGGTTCGCTACCGTCTACGGATGAAATATATTTTCGGGAAACAGTGTTTGTTCTAGCACTAATTTATGGGGTATTCAACGGACGGAATGTTAAGCTTTGATAATTGGGTGCTCGTGAATATTAACTTTTAGAATGTACTACTATTATTTCAACTTTGCAAATCTTGTGGTTCGACTTACTTTACTTTTACTCACTTACTTAAACCTATGATTTCACCAACGTTTTTGCGTTGACAGATTCTTCTATGTTTTCTCAGGTTTATACATGGCTACTTGATACATGCTTCCGCACTCTTTGATTACTTGATTGGAGTCTACCATGCATGCATACGCTAGGGATAGCATTTTTGGATTCAAACTTTTGTCTACTTACTTACGCTATTTATAGCAACTGTGGTTTCAAACTAATTATGTCGCAAGTTATTTCATTCATACTTTATAACTTTGTAAACTTAAACTTATTGTCGATCCGTTTGTTAAACTAAACTTTGTACCTTTCAAATGAACGCGACATAATTTTGGTCAAACGAGTCTCATATAGGGACTACGACCACGCAACGGGACCTAAGTTAACGACGCCGTCAATAACGGTTTTGGTCGGGTCGTTACAACTTTCATGCGACCCTTAGAGATGATTTGAAGGGTAAAATTAGTATTGGTCATGTTGAGACTTTTGCTAAGCTTTTGGCGGTGGCGAAGGGGTTTGAAGCGCAAGCTTCGAGTCCGGTTAGTTATGCGCCAAGTAAACGAAAGTTTGAAGCTTCTAATTTTTTGAACAAGAAGAGTAAAGGAGCTTCTGAAAGTGTGGGTAGTGTAAAGAAGGGTGCTTCTAGTGGTCACATGGTCACTTGTTTCAATTGTGGGCAAAAAGGTCACTACTCTCGTGATTGCCCAAAACCGTGTACTAATGTGATCACATGTTTCAATTGTCAACAAGAAGGGCACCGAAAGTCGGAGTGCCCCGAACTCCGAAATGATCAAGTTAAGAGAATGGAGAAGGCGGAGGGGTCGGCTTGGGGATGTAATTTTTTGATGA
This sequence comes from Rutidosis leptorrhynchoides, assembly GCF_046630445.1. NCBI lineage: Eukaryota > Viridiplantae > Streptophyta > Magnoliopsida > Asterales > Asteraceae > Rutidosis > Rutidosis leptorrhynchoides. Next base: position 365,972,015 of record NC_092340.1, on the reverse strand, counting down.
CCAATGACGAAGCCAAGCAATCCAATGAAGTCGTTTCAGGTACTTTCATGGTTAACTCAAATCCGTCAAGGATTCTATTTGATAGCGGTGCAAATTTATCGTTTGTGTCTCCAAAATTTGTGCCTAAACTTAATAAACTGTTAGCTAAGTTAAGTCATCTGGTAGAAGTCGAAATAGCGGATGGCAAGACGGTGCTAGTGGTTGATGTGTGTAATGTTGTATTTGGATCCGAGAACTTTAAAATTGATCTCATTCCGATGACGTTGGGTGATTTTGATATCGTGGTTGGTATGGATTGGCTCGATCATAATAGGGCCGATATTTCGTGCCATGAAAAAGCTATTCGTGTGAAGACCCCAAGTGGGGGAGAGTTAATCATTCATGGTGATAAACGTAGAAGACTTGTACCGGTATGCACTTTTGCACGGGCACGTCGTTTCCTTGTTAGTGGTGGCATGGCTTTCCTTGCCCATGTTGTTGATACTCGTGATGAGCCACCCCCCATTCGTGAAATTCCGGTGGTAAGTGAATTTGAAGATATTTTTCCGGATGATTTACCGGGTGTTCCGGCAGAAAGACAAGTTGAATTTCGCATTGAGTTGGTTCCGGGAGGTACTCCCATTGCTAAAACTCCTTATCGTTTAGCACCGACGGAAATGCAAGAATTGTTGAATCAAATTCAAGAGTTACTTGAGAAGGGTTTTATTCGACAGAGTGCTTCGCCATGGGGTGCTCCGGTTTTATTCGTGAAAAAGAAGGATGGAAGTATGCGGATGTGTATCGACTATCGGGAGTTAAATAAAGTGACCATCAAAAATCGTTATCCATTGCCTAGGATTGACGATTTATTCGACCAACTTCAAGGCGCTACGTACTTCTCTAAAATTGACCTACGGTCCGGCTATCATCAAATGCGGGTCCGTGAGGAAGATATCGAGAAAACGGCCTTTCGTACTCGTTATGGGCATTTTGAATTTGTGGTTATGCCTTTTGGTCTTACGAATGCACCGGCGGCATTCAAGGATCTTATGAACCGAGTGTGCCAACCTATGTTGGACAAGTCGGTAATTGTGTTCATTGACGATATTCTTGTCTATTCTAAGAGCATGATGGAACATGAACACCACTTGCGCGAAGTATTGAAGACGTTCAGAAAAGAGAATTTGTTTGCTAAATTCTCAAAATGTGAATTTTGGCTAAGGGAGGTTCAATTCCTTGGCCATATTGTGAACAAGGATGGTATTCAAGTGGATCCAGGGAAGATAGAGACGGTGAAGGATTGGGGACGACCGACTACGCCTACGGAAATCCGAAGTTTTCTCGGATTGGCCGGTTACTATCGTCGGTTTATCCAAGACTTTTCCAAGATTGCTTCGCCATTAACTAAGTTGACAAGGAAGAATACGAGATTCAATTGGGAGAACGAGCAAGAAATCGCTTTTCAATTGTTGAAAGAGAAATTGTGCAAAGCTCTGGTCTTAGTATTGTCGGAAGGTGTATATAATATGACGGTCTATTGTGATGCTTCTTTGAATGGGCTCGGGTGTGTTCTAATGCAACGAGGTAAAGTCATCGCTTACGCCTCTCGCCAATTAAAGGAACATGAAAAGAGATACCCGACTCATGATCTCGAATTAGCGGCGGTGGTCCATGCTTTGAAAATTTGGCGCCATTACTTGTATGGTGTCAAGTGTACGATTTATTCAGATCACAAGAGTTTGAAACATCTTTTTGATCAACGGGATTAGAATTATCGTCAACGTAGATGGATGGATGTGGTGAAGGATTATGATTATGAGATACTTTATCATCCGGGCAAAGCGAATGTGGTCGCGGATGCATTAAGCCGAAAGAGTCACCACCCGGCGTTACGATTGGGATTGTTACGTATGATTATTACTAACGATTTTCTTGAAAAACTTGGTGTGATTCAAATAGAGGCTTACGTTCACAACAATCATGCGGAACGAATTGTGGGGCAATCGGAATTCATTACGATGGGTTCGCGTGGTTTATTCTCTTTTCAAGAAAGAGTGTGGGTGCCTAAGATGGGTGCTTCTTGATGAGGCGTACAAGTCTAAGTATTCCATACATCCGGGTGCGACAAAGATGTACCATGATTTGAAGAAAGATTATTGGTGGCCGGCCATGAAACGCGACGTTGTTAAGTATGTTGAGCAATGCGTCACGTGTTTGCAAGTTAAAACCGAACACCAAAAGCCGTATGGTAAGTTGCAACCGCTAGAAATTCCGATGTGGAAGTGGGAGCATATTACCATAGATTTTATTACCAAGTTGCCGAAAACGGCAAGAACCCAATTTGACACTATTTGGGTGATTGTCGATAGATTGACGAAGAGTGCGTTGTTTCTTCCTATTAAAGAAGCAATTTCTTCGGAGGCACTCGCGAAGATGTTCATTAAAGAGGTGATATCGAGACATGGCGTTCCCGCGTCTATTGTTTCGGATCGGGACACGCGTTTTACTTCTCGATTTTGAAAGAAATTTCGTGAAGACATGGGTACGAGGGTGAATATGAGTACGGCGTATCATCCTCAAACGGATGGTCAAACCGAACGTACGAATCAAACATTGGAGGATATGTTACGTGCGTGTATTATTGATTTTGGCGGTAGTTGGGACGAACATTTTCCATTGGTGGAATTCTCGTACAATAATAGTTTTCACTCTAGTATTGGAATGCCACCATATGAGATGTTATACGGTAGGAGGTGTCGAACCCCGATTTGTTGAGGTGATGTGGGTCAAAGGGAAGTCGGGAGCACCGACTTGGTATTGGAGACAAATAGCAAAATCGATATGATTCGGGCTCGTTTAAAGGTGGCGCAAGATAGACAAAAGTCTTACGTCAATAAACGTAGGCGACCGATCAAATTTGAAGAAGGCGATATGGTGATGCTTAAGGTTTCGCCATGAAAGGGTATTATTCGGTTTCGAAAACGGGGAAAGTTAGCTCCTCGGTTTATTGGGCCATTTAAGATTTTGGCTCGTGTTGGTGAAGTTGCATATCGGTTGGAATTACCCGAAGAGCTTGCGGGGATCCATAATACATTTCATGTTTCTCATCTCCGTAAGTGTCTTGCGGATGATTCTTCATGGATGCCACTAGATGAGATCGAGTTAAACAACAAGTTAGAGTATGTCGAAGAGCCGATTACTATACTTGATGAAAAGGTGAAAATGTTGCGTAACAAAGAGGTGAGGACTTTTAAAGTCCAATGGCGTCGTAGTAAAGGTTTTGAGTTTACGTGGGAACCCGAAGAGTTTGTGTTGGTTTATCTTCCTGCGTGTCATGCGGCGTGGATTGCGTGGACGCAATCCGGTTCAAGTGGGGGAGAGTTGTAACATCCGTTTTTGTTCAGCATGTGGGATGCCGTCCAAGTTTTAAGGGCTGGACGCCGTCTGGATTTTAGGACGCCGTCCGGATTTTGGGACGCCGTCCAGAAGCACTGACGGGCCAGTTTGGGTTTTTAGATATTTTAAAGGGCATTTTGGTATTTTCACTCTTGGAACGAATTGAAGGCCTTTAGGTCAGTTTTGGGGGAGTCATTACTCCACTTACACCAACCTCATCTTCTTCACTTCATTATAGAGTGAGAGAGTGATTCCTAGAGTGAGAGAGCTCAAGCAAAGGAGGAAGAAGTTATTTTCGGGTCTTAGCTCGCGTTGTAAAGTTGTTTATCTAGTCGCTAGCTACACGGTGATAGTGGTGCTAAGTCCTAATCTCCATTTTCTTACTTAATTAGTGTTAAATGGTTAGGGTTTGGGTTCGGGTTGAACATAAAACCCATATGTGATGATTTTGGGTAAAGATGGTTCATGAAAGACTCAAGACTTACTAACCTAGGGTTTCAAAGTCATAATTGGTGTTAAGGAGTCTTAAAGGTTTAATAAATCACTAGCTCACTTGTGTTGTTAGTTGATAGTGTTATTAGGGTTCATGGTTGACTTGAAATGGGTCAAATGGGTGAGTTTGACCTAGCAGGTTAAAATGGGTATGAAAACACCCTAGTTATGTATGATGAGAGTCTTAGAACCTTAATTATTAGTCTTTAGTGATTTGTTGAGGAGTTGGACCTTAAATTGGCGATTTTAGGGTAAATGGGTCATAAATACCCATTTGGGTCATAAATGCACTAGTTAGGCTAGTTGGTGGAAAGTCCGACTTACTATGTTTATTAATTGAGAGTTAATTGTGTTAGGTGACTCGCTTTGAAGGATTCAAGTTGTTATTGGAAATCTTGCCTAGATGACAAGGTGAGTGGAATGATTATATATGTGTGTATATAATGTATTTACTTGTACGAGATTCGATGTGGGTTTAAGTTCGGGCAGTCGATACCACATCGTTTAACACCCCGTCAAAAATCCCTTTAACGGAATGTTAACTCTGATCCCAGTGCTTGGCTTGACTTCTACGTAACAGCAATATTCTACAGCGGAAGCAATTAATACCTGAGAATAAAAAACGCAAAACGGATCAACAACAATGTTGAGTGAATCTACAGATTTTAGGTAAACAATACAGTATGTTTAAGAAATACATTTCAAAAACGGTTATTAGTGGAAGACCATCAAGGTTCAATGTTAAAAGTTAGACAACTCCGTGTCCCATTTCAAAAGTTTGTTGACACTACCATGTCAAGTTTCAATCATTTGTAGACAATACCATGTCAAGTTTCAAATATTCGTAGACAATACCATGTCAAGTTTTATCTCATTTGTTCGTAAACCACAGTTTTAAATAACGTTGTATAGTATCTGAAAAACAGTTATCAGAAATATAGTTTAGTTTCCTTGACCACGAGATTTTACAAGTACAACTCCAAGTTGCGAAACGTTTGCATAATCTACGAGCACCTGAATACTAGCAATGACCCACGTATAGAATCCACTATACCTGCCTTTACCTCATAAAAATGTTATACACTTGTACGAATGTATTATGTTCAAAGTAAATGCACCACAGTTTTTATAGCGGGTGAGGTTGTCAACCTAACGGATCCGTCCATCTAAATTGTGCCTACACCGATGGTATTTAAAGTATTCAAGCTAGAGGCTTTGTGTACAAACTCAATATGCAGATATAGTACTCGTGTCAATACAAAAAGCATTTGATAATATAAGTATAACAGCGTGTATTCTCATCCCTGAAAACATGTAAAAAGCGGGACTGTAGACTCACCTTTGAATAAAGCTCGGATTGAAAAGTGGACAATTTACTTGTACGGTTTATAGCCGAGTAATGCAACCTAAGTATATGTATTTAGGTTGGTCAATAAATATGTCTTAAACAAGTGTGGTTTCATAGTATAAGTTGTCTTATTGCTCGAATCGACGCGTTTCAAAGTAGAAGTCAACATACAGTCAACTAATTCATGCAAGTCAAACAAAGTCAACCGAAGTCAAACCGAAAGTCAAACTTGGTCAAAGTAGTCAACTAAAGTCAACATCAGTAGGTTCATGTCAAATGTTGGTCAACATATCAAACCTAAGTCAAACAACACGTTTTAGATCATAATTGGTCAATTTCACAATTTCAGTTTATCGTTGTGCACAAAGTTCATGTACATGTAGCAAACTTAGCATATTATCTCATAGTACAAAATTCAAGTAAACATGGAAAACTCCAGATCATAAGTATACTCAAAATTTATTCCAAAAAGTCTGGCCAGGGTCTCATACGATAATTAAAAGTCAGGAATCAGAAGGGGTACATTTGGGGTTCACCAAGTCAGTTTCTGACCGCGCACTGATTTGGTTTTAGCTATAACCAGAGTTAGGAACATGAAATTGATACAAGACCAGTGGCCATAGTTCACAAACAAGTTAAACTAACACATATCAAAAATCGAGCAATTTTGGTTTAGCCAATTTGTACATTTTATTCATGCAAATTGAACATTCAGTTTTTCAGCTCAAATCAGAATTTATATAAAGTATGGCCCTATTGTGCCCAATGAATAAGGTTTCAGAGATTGACATAAACTAACAATAAGTCACATATCATGTTAAAATTCATATTCCAGAAGCTTACATGCTCATTCAATAAACACAATCCATAGAGTATAAAACAGAGAGCAATATACAGATTCGATTCTAGTTTCGCTAGTCACATTTGCACGCGATTAGCTGAATATATAGATACTATTAGCCTATGATATCTCCATGAAAGATGAAGTAATTTTTGTGTAGATTTCAAATATGCAAAGCTTTAATCACAGAAGCTAACACATTTTATCATACAAGGTCGTTTTCATGCAAGTGCTGTATAAAACTACTTTTACACTAATTCAAGCATATCTCAGGTTTTACATAAGCAAACGACATGATATCCTAGTGTAAACTGAGTGTTTTTAAATTACCTATCCAATGGTATAAATTTCACAATTCAATTCGTGGTCTATCAAACCCAAATTTCTGATCAATCACAAAAACTCAACGTTAATTTCAATTGGCCATAACTTGATCATCCGGAAATGAAATCAAGCGAATCCAAAGCCTAAAATCAAAAGTGTTTCGCAAGGAATCTAATTATAATATAATATCATACAATTGAAAAATTAAAATTACTGTACGCATCAAATACAAATTCGGTTTTCGCATAAAACTATCAAGACGAGCAATTTATCGCATCTAGTATTCATCAAACATCAAGACTTGAGCAATAGACAACCTAATCCATGAAACCTTAATAACAATCTGATTTTAGAGATTAGAGTTTATGTGTTTATACCTTTGATCACAAAATCGTTTATGCAAACGCGTAGAGAACGATGCAAGCAACAATATTGATCAAAGAAGCAAAAACAAGAGATCAAAACTTGATGGAGAATTGTAGGGATGAAGGTATGGGATTATTTAGTGTGTATGGGACTGCAATCATGGAGCAAGAATGATAGAAAAAAGAATGGGACATGTTCTCTTGTTACTTAGAAATTAAGAGAATATAGTTAGTGTCCTAAACAACCAAAAGTCAACAAACATGGGCCTAAACTAATAGTCAACATGCAATGACTACTCATGGGACCAAGGATGATGAGGTATGAGGTCATGGCCATGTGGCCTCGGGCTCGGGTCTCGGGCTCGTTTTGTGTAAAAGCTCGTTCGCGCGTGGTTCGTTTCGAGTGCCATTAACCGTACCGAATCTCCGGAACGTTAACTAGTTGTTGAAACAAAATCACCGTGTTTAATTCATTAAGTAAATAATAAATTAAATTTCTTTCATAAGTTCAATAATTATTAAGAATAATTATTCGATCGTTTTTCTGAGTTCCGTTAACTGAAAAGTTTTCTAGGCGATTAACTTTAATCGTATCGTTTCTAGTTTAATTCATCAACCGAATTAAGTTCACTAATTAATATAACATATTAATTCAAGTAATCCACTAAGGATCAAGTACGCATTTAATTACTTTAAATATGAAAAAGTTTCACGTAGCCACTGTTAACTATTCTGGAAAAAAAATTGGCGTATGAAAATTGTATGATTTAACTAACGATCGTCAAGTATTTAACGAAAGTTTTAACGGAAAAACTCGGGTTGTTACACATCGGGTCAATATATGATATGGATTTAAGTTCGGGCATTCGATGCCATGTCATGTATGTGTGTGGGCGTGTAGTGTGGGTTTAAAGTTCGAGCGTTCGATACCACATTACACGTGACGGGTGGGTTTAAAGTTCGGGCGATTGATACCACTCCGGGGTTAGTGTTATAATTCGTTGTACGCTAACGGTTGTTGGGAACACCGATGGGAAATTCGAAGTACCATTCCTTTGTACTATTGGTTAACCATGGTTGTGTGTTTGTTGTGTGGCATTTATATTATTCGGGTTATATATGCTATTGTTCGTGCTAGCTTGTGATCTTGGGAATTTAGCGTTGTACCTTGCGTTGGTATGTTATTTATATTGCTTGTATGTATGAGGTAATTGTGTACGTGATTGCAAGTAAGTAGGTTATATATGTATATATACAATTATTGCATTCACTAAGCGTAAGCTTACCCTCTCGTTGTTTACCTTTTTAGGATCCGGCTTGGATAAGGGCAAAGGTATTCGCTTGGACTAGTGGCTCTCGGGGGTTCTAGCTTTTGGGAAAGTTCGGCCAAGATTTGGGTAGTTTAACCCCAAACACCATGCTCTAAGTGTCGTTTGGTATTTAAACTTTTGTGGTCGAAACTTATATTTTTGAACGAAATTGTAAAATGGGTCGTTGTGGGCCCGGTGATGTAAACTTGGTTTTTATTGTGGGAATCCCTTAGTTTTACATATATTGATGTGATGTGATAATTGGTTTCGCTGAAAAGTGTCGGGAGTCGGGTTTTTCGCACACGTGTAAAACGGGACAGATCAGTCCCTGGCAGTTCATTGGGACGCCGTCCCAAATCCTTGGACGCCGTCCCAGTATTAAAGGCTGGACGCCGTCCAGAATTCTGGACGCCGTCCAGATGGTCTGTCCAGGAATTTTTTTTTTTGTGTCGTGTTTTTGGTATAATGAGGGTTGGGTTGTTACAAAGCTAATTTGCCATCGGTGCCAAGGAGTTGGTCATAAGGCCAACGAATGTAAAAGTGCCACCCCCGTCGCTCGAAAGGGGCCCAATGCACCAAAGACGATCACTTGTTACGAATGTGGGCAAACGGGTCATTATAGAAATGCATGCCCAAAGAAGAAAGATAACCCCAATACGTGCAGCCGAGCTTTCAACATCAACACCGAGGAAGCCCGAGATGACAATGAACTAGTCACGGGTACGTTTCTTCTCAACAATTCTTATGTTTCTTGTTTATTCGATTCGGGTGCCGATAAGAGTTTTGTATCCAAGACTTTGACTAATTCTTTTAGCACTTCACCACTTCCACTAGATACCACTTATACCATTGAAGTGGCCAACGGGAAACTATTGAGTGCCGACACATATTACCGGGGGTGTACGTTAAACATTTTGGGTAATGAGTTTGAAATTGACTTGATACCCATGGAACTAAGAAGCTTCGATGTAATAATCGGTATGAATTGGTTAGCCAAAACAAAATCTCACATCCTTTGTGATCTTAACGCAATCCTAATTCCTATCGAGAATGGTGAACCCTTGATTGTTTATGGCGATAAGAGTTGCTCCGGACTCAACCTAGTTTCGTGCCTTAAAGTTAGAAAACTACTCCGTAAGGGTTGTTTTGTGATCCTTTCCCATGTTAAGAAAGTCGAGTCCGATGAGAAGCATATCAATGATGTGCCAATTGTTAGTGACTTTTCCGATGTATTTCCCGACGAATTTTCGGGTCTTCCACCTCATCGACCGGTTGAATTCCAAATCAATCTTATTTCGGGAGCCGCACCCGTAGCGCGTGCGCCGTATAGACTTGCTACATCCGAAATGCAAGAATTGCAAAGTCAAATCCAAGAACTACTTGACCGTGGTTTCATCCAACCTAGCCATTCACCATGGGGCGCTCCGATTTTGTTTTTTAAAAAGAAAGATGGATCCCTACGAATGTGCATCGATTATTGTGAACTAAACAAATTGACGGTTAAGAACCGATATCCTCTTCCTCGCATTGATGACCTCTTTGATCAACTACAAGGTTCTCGTGTATATTCGAAAATCGATCTCCGCTCGGGTTATCATCAATTAAGGGTTAAGGGGGAAGATGTCTCCAAAACCGCTTTCTGGACTCGTTATGGTAGTTATGAATTTCTTGTAATGCCATTTGGTCTCACTAACGTGCTGGCAGTGTTCATGGACCTTATGAACCGCGTGTGCAAACCTTATCTCGATAAATTCGTTATTGTGTTCATCGATGACATCTTGGTCTATTCTAAAAGCGAAGAAGAGCACGAACAACATCTCCGACTTGTGCTTGAACTCTTGAGACAAGAACGACTCTATGCCAAATTCTCCAAGTGTGAATTTTGGTTGAAGGAAGTTCAATTTCTTGGTCATGTTGTAAGTGATCAAGGTATTAAAGTCGATCCCACAAAAATCGAAGCCATTAGTAAATGGGAGACTCCGACCACTCCTACTCACATTCGTCAATTCTTGGGTCTCGTCGGGTATTATCGAAAATTCATCGAAAATTTCTCTTTGGTTGCACATCCTCTAACCGCGTTAACTCACAAGGGAAAGAAATTCATTTGGGCAACCGAACAAGAATCCGCATTTCAATTCTTGAAAACAAAGCTAACCACCGCTCCTATCTTGTCACTTCCCGAAGGCAATGATGATTTTGTTGTATATTGCGATGCCTCGAAACATGGTTTTGGGTGTGTATTGATGCAACGAAAGAAAGTCATTGCTTATGCCTCTCGACAATTGAAAATTCATGAACAGAACTACACGACACATGACCTCGAACTCGGAGCCGTTGTCTTTGCACTTAAAATGTGGAGACACTATCTTTATGGAACCAAAAGTACCATCTTCACCGATCACAAAAGCCTCCAACACATCTTCGATCAAAAGCAACTAAATATGAGACAACGACGGTGGATTGAAACCTTAAACGACTATGATTTCGAGCTTCGTTACCATCCCGGAAAGGCAAATGTAGTAGCCGATGCCTTAACTCGAAAAGAAAGAGCGGTGCCTCTTCGTGTCTGAGCTTTAAACATCACCATTCACACCAACCTCAATAGTCAAATTCGTGTAGCCCAAGACGAGGCTCTCAAGGATGAAAACATCTCTCTCGAACACTTGAACGTCCTCACCTCTCGATTCGAAGTTAAAGAAACCGGACTCCGATATTTCGCCGGAAGAATTTGGGTACCTAGTTATGGGGACTTGCGAAGCCTTATTTTAGACGAAGCCCATAAGTCAAGATATTCGAATCACCCCGGTGCCAATATGATGTACCACGACCTCAAAGAACAATATTGGTGGCCGAACATTAAAAGGGACGTCGCTACTTATGTTGGAAAATGCCTAACTTGCTCCAAAGTCAAAGCCGAACATCAAAGACCGTCCGGACTACTTCAACAACCCGAAATCCCGCAATGGAAGTGGGAAAGGGTAACGATAGATTTTATCACCAAACTACCAAAGACGGTTGATGGTTATGATACTATTTGGGTTATTGTTGACCGTCTCACCAAATCCGCGCACTTCCTGGCCATGAAGGAAACTGACAACATGGAGAAACTTGCACAACTTTACATTAAAGAAATCGTAGCCCGTCACGGTGTACCCTTATCGATTATTTTCGACCGAGATGGCCGTTTTGTTTCTAGATTTTGGCGTACTTTACAAGAAGCATTGGGCAAGCGTTTAGACATGAGCACCGCATATCATCCACAAACCGACAGACAAAGTGAATGCACAATTCAAACTTTGGAAGACATGCTACGAGCTTGTGCTATCGACTTTGGAAAATCTTGGGATAAGCACTTGCCTCTCGCCGAATTCTCCTACAACAATAGTTATCACGCGAGTATTAACGCCGCACCGTTCGAAGCTTTATATGGTCGAAAATGTCGTTCACCTCTTTGTTGGGCCGAAGTAGGCGACACACAAATCACCGGACCCGAACTCATTCATGAAACAACCGAGAAGATCGTTCAAATCCGAGATAGGCTTAGGACGGCCCGAAGTCGTCAAAAGAGCTATACCGACAAACGACGCAACGATCTTGAATTTCAAGTCGGTGATCGCGTAATGTTAAAGGTCGCGCCTTGGAAAGGTGTAATCCGTTTCGGGAAATGCGGGAAGCTAAATCTGCGGTATATTGGTCCTTTCGAAATCTTGGAGCGTGTTGGAACTGTTGCTTATCGTTTAGATCTTCCGCCTCAATTGAGCTCCGTTCATCCTACTTTCCATGTATCCAACTTAAAAAAGTGCCTTGCCGAACCCGATATCGTCATCCCTCTCGAGGAGCTTACCATTGATGACAAACTTCATTTCGTAGAGGAACCGGTTGAAATTGTGGACACCTCTGTCAAAACGTTAAAACAAAGCCGAATTCCAATTGTCAAGGTCCGTTGGAACGCCAAAAGGGGACCCGAGTTAACTTGGGAAAGGCAAGATCAAATGCAAAAGAAATACCTTCATTTATTCGCGAATTCGAAAACGCAAGATCTCGAGGAAGAAACAACGACTACTACGCCTACTTAAATTTCGGGACGAAATTTCTTTTAAGGAGTAGGTAATGTAACATCCCGCCTTTTTCCGTTAGACTATTTTAAAGTCCGTTATATATTTATAACACTTTCTGTTAATACGCATTTTAAATTATCTCGTTTAGGTAATTCACGCACCCGAATGAAACTTGAGGGACTAGACTTGCCAAATGACTAAAGATTTTACTAGGTCAAAGAGTCAAACCTTGTCTCATCCATTCATTTCATCTCTTTCTCTTTACTACTTCAACTTTTTCTCTCAAAATCAAAACCAAAGAATCATCATCCAAATCCGATCTAGCAAGTGTTTTGCAAAACAAATTACATATTTGGAATCCTTGCATCTTCCTCTTCGATTCCATACCGATTTCTTTACATTTGGGTAACTTTCTAAAATCACTAGATTTTGTGTTCTTGATGTTTTTAACTTATAGAAGTGTTAATTAGTGTCTATGGCTCAAGTCTAACATGAATATATGATTTGTATGCTCGATCTTGTTGTTTTGAAGTAACTAGCATGAACTTAAATTTTGGTGTGTTGTTCTTGAGATTTAGTTGCTTAAAAGTTGTTAGATGTTAAAAGTTCATGTTTTAATTGTGTTACTAGTATCACTAGCTTCAATTTGATGTGTAGGTTGTTTTAGAAAACTTCATAAACTTGATTATTGATTTTGGTGATGTTGGTTAGGGTTTGATAGAACTAAATGTGAACATTTGATGCATTGAATGCCATGAATTGTTGTTGATAAGTGTTTGGTTGGATTGTATGCTTGATTGCCTTCGAAACGGCGTATTGTATGTAGGTAGTAAGTTCCCGAATCACCAAACCGCATTTATGAACTTGAATGTAATAAATGTTGAGCATTCAATGTGATTTTGGTTGTTGTAAGTGGTAGATTGATTGATGAAATATGCTTAGTTGTTTTCCTCGTCAAAATACCTTTCCGATGATATAAGATACATGTTTTGATTGTTTGCGGGTCATAAATTGGGATTGTTTAGGTTTTGGTTCGTGCATTTGTTTGTTGCAGCAAAGCAGGGTCTGTATACTGATCTGGACGCCGTCCAGATTCTTGGACGCCGTCCAGTCCTTCAATGCTGGACGCCGTCCAGCAAATCTGGACGCCATCCAGATGCACTGCTAGTGACTGTTTTGATTTGCCGTTTTACGAAAAATGTTTGCTATGCTACGCACCTCCGATTCACATGTAACTTGTTCTAACATGCTCATATATGATTAAAAACCTCAGATAAATAGTTTGAGACCCGACCCGAACGTGTTGACTTTTTTGTTGACTTTGACCCGACCCAAGTTGACTTTTAATTAAACTTAACCAAATGTTTGTGCAATCGTTCTAACATGCTTTTATACTTGTATCTTGCATGAAACTTGACAACTTGACTCACATGCTATAGTAATCGAGTCGTAACGAGCCATAGGACTAATTGAACACTTTGACCGACTGTGTTTACCGATATTGATACAAACCTATTTGTTTAGGTCAAGACTAGCATTCGTTCTTGCACACGTTTACTTGTTGAAGTACTTTTACATACGTGCACTCAAGGTGAGATCATAGTCCCACTTTTACTCTTTTGAACTTACTTTTGGGATGAGAAAACATAAACGTTTCTTTTTACTAAGTGAACACAAGTACAGGAAAACAAACATTCTACATACGAGTTTAGAACAAAATCCTCAATTCGATTATCATTAGTTACACTTGCCGGGTGTAAGCGAGAACTTATGTTATATGGCCATATGGGTTTGACAAACCCTCATTCGAACGGTTCGCTACTGTTACATCGGATGAAATGTATTTTCGAGAAACCGTGTATGTTCTAACACTATTGTGATGGGGTTCTATGGATGGAAAGTTAAGCCTTGATAATTGGGTGCTCGTGATAACAAATTTTAGAATGGTTTACTATTATTTCAATGATATAAATCTTGTGGTTCATTTGTACTTACTTATTTAAACCTATGATTTCACCAACTTTTTTGTTGACAGATTTCTATGTTTTTCTCACGTCCTTGAACGTTTTGTGATACATGCTTCCGCTCATTACTTTTGATACTTGCTTGGATGTCGAGTATGCATGCATAAGTGAAGCGTCTTTTGATTTTATCTAAAATTGTGTCGCATAGGTTTCGGTTGAACAATTCTTGTAAACTTTGAAACACTCTTACATTTGAAATGAATGCGACATATCTTTGGTCAAACGTTATTTTAAAGACTTATGACCACGTAACGGGACCTAAGGCACCGTCAATGATGTTTTTGTCGGGTCGCTACATAATGTTTGTTTAAGAATGAACATAATTTGTTAAATTTACTATCAAGTATATAATATGACAAATTATGTGTAATTTTTATGTTGAGATATATATGTTTTATTGTGAGTACTCAATGTGAATTCATTATGTAATTGTAAGTAAGATGAATGTGTAATGGTAAATATATATGTAATAATTATTGTATATGAATCCCTAATCTCATCACTCATAACTACATATGAACAAATTATTCAATTTTATGTTTGTGTTTTGGGCACGACCCGACCTGATTTGATCCAACACATTCAATATTTTGTGCAAGTTATCGAATAAATTTTTAGGACCCCATTGGATTTTGATCCTAGAATCGCCACTGTCGCCTATACATACTAAAGTCGGTGGAATCTGTTTACTCCGTTTACAAATGTACAAAACGCTTTCCATAATCCATATAACTTGTATCAAACACAAACCCAATTTTTGAATACGGAAGAAATGGAACAATTTTGGAAGTGGAAAGCTAGTCAACAAAGAAGCGATTCGAACCCGCAATCATTTTAAGACAAAGTACCAACGCCAACGTCTCAACGTTTACGAGATAAAGAAAAAGGAAATCTAGTTGATCAAGAAATGAGGGCAAAACCAAAGGGAAAACTAGTGGAGTCGTTATCAATACATGGACTGAGATAGGTGAGTTACGACGTTTGACGAAATGTTGGGTTCATGTTTCGCAAGATTAAAAACATGAAAACAATAAGACTGGTATATTTATATGTTTATATGAAATTATTATTATTATTATTATTATTATTATATATATATATATATATATATATATATATATATATATATAATTCGTATATAAGTTTAGTGTTTTATTTATATAGTATAATATATATATAGTGTTTTATTTATATAGTATAATATATATATATATATATATATATATATATATATATATATATATATATATATATATATATATATATATATATATACACACACACACATTATGTGTATACAGATATGTTATATGTATATACTTACCGATTTATTTCTTTGTAGGCCTATCGCTTTGGTATTTGGTCATGGACGAGTACAATAGTCGCAATCCACTATTTGGATGAACAAAGACTATGTTATCGTCTAAGTGGACAAAGTTGAATGCCGACAACCAAAAATATAATATTGGCGAAGCGGAGAAAATGACATTGATTTTCATATAGTGTGTGATCAACGATTTAAGGATGAGAACACGAGGAAATTTCCTAGTTTTTAGGTTTGGAATTTTTTGAACTACAAGGCAAAGTGGCTTAATCCCGATCTCATTGTTGTAGGTCGAAGGAATAAACGACGTGAGATTGTTGTTATTTAAGATGGTGGGAGGAAATTAATTTGAACGAGGACAATGCAAGTGAAGAAAGAAATTCAAATAACTGAATGTATGGTCCCTGTCAATTGAAGCGTCCAAAGAAAAAGCCAAGAAAATCAAGAAAAAGTCGTCCCCGTGCCTTCAAGCACCAATTCATCTCAAGAGTCGTTGCGTTTGTCGGTTAAAGAAAATTTTGAACATACGAGTAGAGAAAAGGAGCAGTTATATCCAAGGTTGCAAAAATCAGAAAAATTGGCCGAGTTCTCGCTGAGAAATCGTTTTAGAGTTGCTGCCGAGTTCTCGTTTTGGAATCGGTAAACGACCGGTTTAATCGGTCAACGACCGATAAATAGAGTTTCTCGACCAAAATTTGTCAAATCTCGGTCAAATCGGCCAAATCTCGGTCAAATCTCGATCAAATCTCGGGTATCATAAAAATTATCCCAATAATCAACGAAAGTCAACCGCCGAGAACTCCCAGAAATGGTCCCGCCAAGAACTTCCTGAGTTCCGATTTCTTCAACCTTAGTTATATCACAAAGTTGAAGCACGGTTGAAGATTTTAACGATTGCTCCCACTGAAGCTGGCATGGTATTAATCGACTCACTAAGGAGCAGATCAGACGTGAAACTCGTAAGGATATGAAATGGGAAGCGAATGAGAAATATGAGATCGATTCAGAGTAGTAGACGTTTATGAAGTTGTGTGTTTTTAAATTTTTAGTTGTAGTTTTATAAATTATTTTCATGTTTTTTAATATTGTAATAATTTTTAAATTATTTAATGAACTTTGATTTTTATTTATTTTTATTATTTAAAATAGGGTTAAGGCTACTCAAGGCCATATACTTTTTTTTTGTCCCGATGTAGTCCATATACCCAAAAAAAATACTATTATAGGCCATAAACTTTAAAAAAGTGTATCGATGTAAACAAAAGGTAACCTGTTACCGGCTAAATAGGTCACCTTTTGTTTACATTGATACACTTTTTAAAAATATATGACCTAGATCGATACACTTTTTGAAAGTATGTGAACTACATTAGTACTTTTTTTTTTTTGTAAAAAGCTTACATTGGAACAAAAAAAATTATACTTTTTTGAAGATCAACCTACAAAATCGATCAACCTTATTTATCAGGTAAACGGTTTACATTAACACATTTTTTTAAAGTTTATGGCCTATAATAGTATTTTTTTTTGGTATATGGACTACATCGGGACAAAATAAAAAGTATATGGCCCTTGAGTAGCCTTAACCCTTTAAAATAAAGTAAATAATAACTAAAAGTATAAGTAACAACTTAAAAAAATAAATTAAGTATTAATAATAAATGAATTAGATACTAAACTATTTATTCACTTTTGCCTTCAATGTTAAATTTTAGTGTCTTGGAAGACACCGAAATTAGACACTAATGTCTCGACTCTCAGTACTCTAAGATTTTATTTATTTACAAAATTATTTTCTTTTAAAAATTAAATTCGATAAATTCTAATTGTCAATAAATAAGATTAAATCAGACATCGATCGGTTTAATCAATTTGTAACTCAACTAGACTATTGAATCTATTTAAATTTAATTGACTTAATTACACATTTGGTTTAACGACCCGTCAAAGTATACTTGACGACCATCATTATCTTGGTCCCACAACTTGATCATAACTCTATATGAATTTGATAAATAACTTTACATTCTTTATTTAAAAATGATTTCCTATAAAGGAAACCTACCAAAATATGTAAGTTTAGAAAAACCACACAAATTCTAAACCAAAAGTTGATCAAAACAAAGTCAACAAACACCCATAATTTAATGTATCAAAATAGAATGCAAGTTAATGTTTAACAAAAGATGCCATCATAAATATGCAGACTCTCTAAGCACAGAGGAAGCAATCAATCATGAACCTGAGAATAAAACATGCGAGTAACTGTCAACAAAAATGTTGAGTGAATTATAGGTTTTTTTTATTGCAAACAATATTTAATTTAAACCATAAAAATTTATGTTTGAAAACATAAAGACTCATTTTGGACCACAAAATTATATGCTCGAAAATATATAAAAACATTATTCCATTAACCCGTGAGCCACCTGGTAATCACTTAACCATTTCCATACCCTTACCAAACAACAATATACACTGAACATGTGTATCTTCAAATAATTACGAAGTACTAATACATTCCGCTTATAAACTGCTAGCGTGACTAGCACGAAATGGGGTTGTCAGGCCCGATAGATCTATCCATAGGATTCGCGTTCACCAGTAGAAACCAGTGATTACAATTACCAGATTAGGGAATATTTTTGTTCGACTCACAATGAATAATTTAAACCAACTTCCACTTGTGTCCAATATGAAAAATAAAATGCATGTATTCTCATCTCAAAGATATAAAATAGAAAAATGGAACTATAACTCACCTTAAAGCAAATGAAGTAACCACACAAAATGCGAACAACAAATGAAGTAAGTGATCAGGGATAATCACAATGCCGACCTAAAATAAAGCAAGTCGATATAAATAACTAACTTAGGTCAAGTCTTAGTATGATAGCTATAGTACTTGTTGCAAGTAAACATAGAACAACACTCAGTATGCTTCGGTTTGATCAGGACAACGTAAAGACACGTACTTTCTATTTTTAGCAGGTTTCCATTTTGTTTCTATTTTTGGAAAATTTCTATTTTAGGAAAGTTGCTATTTTAGGAAAGTTTTCATATTTAGAAAGTTGCTATTTTTGGAAAGTTTATAACTTAGGAAGTTTCCTTAATTAGAAAGTCAACAAAAGTCAACTGAAAGTCAAAGTCAACTGAAAGTCAACTCAAAAGTCAACCTTGATCAAACATAGTCAACATTAATTTTTAAAGTATAAATTATAATAATTATATAAGTTATAATGTTATTTAAAGTCATATATGAATAATTATGTTATAACATAAGTTTAATTAAATTAAAATGAATTATTAAAGTCATCATAAGTTTAAATGATATAATTAATATAACATAAGTATTTAATTGATTAATTAATAATCATAATATAAGTATTATTAATTAATAAGTTTTAATCATATCATAAGTATTATTAGTTAATAATGAATTATTAATCATATCATAAGTATTTAATTATAATTATTAAACCATAAGTATTTAATAAGTAAATTATAATTAAATAATAACTAAGCCTTATAATAATTAAATAATTAATTAATCTTTATTATAAGTCTTAATATAATAATCCCATAACATGAGTTTAATACTTATCATAAGTATTTTTCATTAATAATAAAATTATTATTAATCATAAGTTTAATTAAATGTTTAATTAATCAAAATGTAATTAATAAATGATATAATAAATATATCATAAGTCTTAAATTAAAATAATTACTTTTATATCATAAGTAATTTAATAATAATAAAAATCATTATTTATATTATAAGTTCCATTTCATAACCATAAGTTTTAATTAAAAGTTCATCGGGTCATAACTTAAGCCCAGGTGTCGGTTTTCGGCGAGTCTTATATATATCCTCGCCTAACCAAACTACCCGACACATTAGTGCACTCAAGAACACCCCAAGAACAGCCCCCATATCGTGACTAACAGCCATAATTCAACTTGAGACTTTAATCCGATCAAAAACTTGTTTTAGTCATACCGGGTGATCCATGGCTCGGATTTCGATGACCCGAACATGAATGTTCATCCAATCATCAATCCTAACACACTAGTACACCCTAGAGACTCCAAAAGTGGTCACAAAGTCGGACCAAACCTGAACACATTCGTTTTTTATATTTTAATTCCATAAAAACACCATTTTAATCATAACTTAAGTGCCGGGAATCGAAATAACATGAATCCGGAGTCTAAAATCAATGTCTTGATGAGAGGAACTCATATAAATACTTTATTTTATCAAAAACATCAGTTAAATTTACAGAAATGATCAATTACTCCGCTGTCCAAATTTAATCAAACCGAAATCATGAATTAACGAGTGATTCTATGCATACAATCAATAATCCAATAACATACAAGCACTATACAATCATATTAACATTCAAAATCAGTAAAATAATGTAAAAATCAAAAAGATAGGATTAGGGTTTATACCCTAATCAATAATCAAGTGGTATGATAGTGTAGAGAAGGACGAGGGGAACGCGATGATGATGAAAGCCCTTTAATCCAAGTAGTATTTGATGATCAAATGATGATGATGATGATGCTAGGTGGCGACGACCACAAATGGGGAAGAGGGAGGAAAAAAATGCTAGAGAGAAAAATGAGGGTTAATGAGAAAGTGTTTAAATGAATGTTAAAAAATAAAATAAAATGAGGAATCAAGTGCTAAACACCCCTTCCTCTTGGTGTTCGGCCGAGTTTCCAAAGGGTGGGCCCCCTTAGTGGCCCAATTTGATAAAATGATTAATTACTTCTAGCCCGAACGCCCGATCGAAGCCCGAAACGCGAAAACGCTACTACGCGATTGATTTTTCGGAGAGATAATAAATGCGCGACGAATAAAATATATAAACACTATATATAATCATATGACATAAAAATATCATATTTAAAATAATTTTGGATTTAAAAATCCCAAAAGTTTGACCGTTGGGCTGAAAACCGAAAAGATTCGCCGGATAGAAATCCACGACACGTAGAAACGTACGAATTAAAATATGAATACAATATTCATTTAACACATAACATTTAATATATTATTACTAAAATAATAATACGGGTCATAGAAATGACGTGGCACGAATAACAATTAACGGACGTTAAATAATAAACGGTAAAAGATAACGGAAAAAGTTGGGTCGTGACATTTGGTCACTGTGGTTTGTCAAAAACTGCAAGTTTAGTCACCGTGGTTTTAAAAAATTACAATTTTAGTCACTCATGCTGACAGACGTTAGTTTAGTCCGTTTGAACTGATCACATGCTGTTCACGTGAGGGGTAATTTTGTCAATTCAATTTATCATGTGCTGATCATGTGCCACCACCATCATCTCTTTTATCCCCTTTTTATATTAACAAAATTGCGTGGATGGTCCATCATGTTTGTATCAAAATACACGGTTAACCTTTATCTTTTTTTCGACCTAGATGACCCTGAACTATCACTTTTCGGCATGGATGACCCAACCATTAAACTTCGTTAGTTTTTGGACGTTAATTCCACTTACGTGACAAGCATGTGAGGGCAATTTTGTTCAAACACCAACCATTTAACAAATATATATGAAATATTTTAATAATAGTGCCAAATTTAACAAAGTTCAAATTGAAAAGACAAAATGATAAAATAGATACGGAGTCTATATCTTCTTCTGTCACCAACATACACATGAAGAATTCCTCTTACTGACTAACCGGAATACGAAAACAACTATGAG
Organism: Rutidosis leptorrhynchoides; assembly: GCF_046630445.1. NCBI lineage: Eukaryota > Viridiplantae > Streptophyta > Magnoliopsida > Asterales > Asteraceae > Rutidosis > Rutidosis leptorrhynchoides. The sequence continues at coordinate 365,950,803 of NC_092340.1, read as the reverse complement.
CTAATGTACGAAGGCTTAAAGTTACAAAATTTACAAAAATTATAAAATAGTTATAGTTTTAACAGACCACTGACCATATGCAAAGTACGAAAGCCAACAACGATGTTCATAACATTTATACTCCGTAATACTTAATTCATATGCAAAATAGGAAGTCAAATATCAGAAAACCCAAATTAAGTCAAATACCACAAAACCCAAATTAAGTCAAATACTCAAACTTTATTTATAATACCTATTTCATATGCAAAATGAGGAAGCTAATTTCAGATGTTTTGGAACATACTAATACCATTTTTTTGTGTTCAATGTAAACATATGTTTTGAAACATAATCAAGGTTACCAATTTCAACCACCATTAGTGATGGGCAGAAGAGCATATATGGGTTCATCCTTGACCTCCATGATCATATGGGTTCGATTCGTACTTCAGGTGGCTCGATCGACGGAGGAGATAACTCGATCAGAGTACAACGACAGAGTTCGTCACCATCGTCGTTAGATGCCAGAATTCATTTTGTGCTTCAGTGACGGTGTTGGTGAATTGATGACGATGAACGATGATGATGAATCGGTGACGATGAACGATGCTACTTCTTAAATCAATGACGATGAATAATGGCTTGAATCGATGATGATGAATGATGGGTTGAATCGATGCTACTGCTTCAATTTTTTTTTATGAAGGATGTTACTTCTTGACTTTATATTTGGGTAAATATTTAAAATTTTAGAGATTTTTTATTTTGCAAAATAAATGTGTTTGGACAAAATTGTTCTCACATGCTTGTCACGTGAGTTAACTTAACGTCCAAAAACTAACGGGGTTTAATGGTTGGATCATCCATGCCGAAAAGTGATAGTTCAGGGTCATCTATGTCAAAAAAATATAAAGGTTAACCGTGCATTTTGATACAAACATGATTGACCATCCGCGCAATTTTGTCTTTCATATTCTAATTCTAATTTTACTACCTTGAACCTTCATCTTCTCCAAATTAATCCAAATCAAAACCAACTACAATTTCACATGTATCAAACACTTTCATATGTTAAAATCTACAATTTTCACACAAAAAAAAAAAAAATTCAGTTGGTTCAAACACCCTCATCAATCAATTATCAATTTGTTAAAATCTCCACCTGTATTATTTCGATCTGTTTAAACTCCATTAGTATGAGAAGAAAAAATATAACCACCACCGATTTAAGGATTTAAGGATCTCGATTTTATTTCGATTATTTCATCCACCAACGGTTTCATCTCATATGACCGTTTCAGATCTCGATTTCATCCACAAAATATATGTTTCAAGATCTGTTCATTTTGTTCGGAATCGAAGTTACAATAAGAGTTACATCCGGATTATGTAAACTCCGGTGGTAATGGATTCATTACTTTCATATCTTCATATGTTTTCGTAACATACCTTTATCTTCTGCAGATGTGGGTTTCTGATGGGTGACGGAGGTCGATGTAACACTAGTTCATCGATGTAACACTGGTTCACGTCATTTACAAATCGTTAATTCTTTCAAATCAACGGTGATGGAGCTCCGGCCAACTACCGGTATTCCTGATCTGGGTTTCATTTAGATCTGAATTTGGTTGCTTCGGGTGAGTGTTAGAACCGATGATATATATGTATGTTATACGGAGTAATTGTATTTCCATAATTTCAACTTTCAAATTTTGTTTTATGAAATATGATATATGATATACGTGTTGTTGGATTTTAAATATTGGTAGTTTTAGGGTGTTTTAATTTTTTGTATTAATTTGGGGAAGATGAAGGTTGGTGTAACATCCCGCCTTTTTCCGTTTACTTTTCCGTTTAACTATTTAAGTTCCGTTATATGTTTATAACACATCCCGTTAATATGCGTTGAATTATCTCGTTTAGGTAATTCCCGCACCCGGTTTAAAGTTGAGGGACCAAACTTGCCAAAGGTTGAAACATTTGACTAGGTCAAAGAGTCAACCCCTTTTCATCCATTCATTTCACCTCCTCTTCCTCTTTTTACTACTTTCAAATCCTCTCAACATTCAAACACAAATTCATCATCTAAATCCGGAATAAGGAGCTAGCAACAAAACAAAATACATATTCGTGATCCTCTCTTCATCCTCTTCGATTTGATACCAACTTCATCACTTTTGGGTAACATTTCTAAAACACTAGATTTCTTTAAATTCGTGTTCTTGACTTAAAAGTATGTTAATTAGTGTCTATGGCTCATTGTAATGTCGTGTATGTAATTTGTATGCTCGATTTGTTGTTTTTGGTGTAACTAGTTCATTATGAAAATTGCTTGCTAAATCCTTGATTTTGGATGATCAAATGTCGTTAGATTGTTAAAGTGCATGTTTTAAAAGTGTTACTAGCATCATTAGCTTCATGTTGATGTATAGGTTGATTAAAGAAACTTCATTAACATGATTATTGTTTTTGTGATGCTTGACTAGGGTTTGATAAGCTTTATATGAACTTTGATGCACCAAATGCTATGAAATATTGTAGATAAGAGTTTGGTTGCAATGTGTGTTTGATTACCTTCGAAACCGCATATCATACATGTAAATTGGTTTCCCAAATCATGAAATGCGTTTTAGAACTTGAAACTTTGATTATGAATGTTTAATACGGTTTTTGGTTGTTGTAAGTGTTGAATTGCTTGATGAAATGTGTCTAGGTGTTTTCCTCGTCAATTTACCTTCCCGATGATATATGATACATGTTCTAAGTGTTTCCGAGTCATAAATTAGGTTGGTTTGATATTTGGTTCGTGCACTTAGGAAATACAGCAAACAGGGCCTGGAAACTGATCAGGACGCCGTCCAGATACTGGGGACGCCGTCCCACCTTTTGAACCTGGACGCCGTCTAGGATATCAGGACGCCGTCCCACCCTTCATTTTGGGACGCCGTCTAGCCATTTGGGACGCCGTCCCATTGTACAAAAACTGGCTGTTTGGGTTGTCATTTGACGAAAAATGTTTGGGATGTTCTAGACCTCCAATTCACTTGCAATTTGTTTTAACATGCTTATATATGAATAACTAGCATAGAAAATTTGTCCGAGACCCGACCCAAACATGTTGACTTTTCCGTTGACTTTGACCCGACCAAGTTTGACTTTTGTCAAACTTAACCAAATACTTATGCAACCTTTCTAACATGATTATTTACTTGTAACTTGCATGAAACTTGACTAGTTGATTCACATGTTAATATAATCGAGTCGTAACGAGCCATAGGACTAATTGAACATCTTTGACCCTTCGTGACTATCGTTATTGATACAACCTATTTGTTTAGGTCAAGACTAGCATTGTTTCTTGCACGTTTACTTGTCGAAGTACTTTTTGGTTCGTGCATACAAGGTGAGATCATAGTCCCACTTTTACTCTTTTAAACTTACTTTTGGGATGAGAAAACATAAACGATTCTTTTGAACTAAGTGAACACAAAAACGGGAAAACAAACATTCTACATACGAGTTTAGAACGAAAATCCTCAATCCGATTATCATTAGTTACATCAGATGGTGTAAGCGAGAACTTATGTTATATGGCCATATGGGTTGACAACCCTCATCTTTGACGGTTCGCTACCGTCTACGGATGAAATATATTTTCGAGAAACAGTGTTGTTCTAGCACTAATTTATGGGGTATTCAACGGACGGAATGTTAAGCTTTGATAATTGGGTGCTCGTGAATATTAACTTTTAGAATGTACTATGACTTTATCAATATTGCAACTCTTGTGGTTCAGCTTGCTTTTACTCATTTACTTATTTAAACCTATGATTTCACCAACGTTTTCGTTGACAGATTCTCTATGTTTTTCTCAGGTCCTTGAACTTAGGTGATACATGCTTCCGCACATACTTTTGATACTTGCATTGGATGTCGAGTATACTTGCATACGTGGAGCGTCTTTTTGGCTATTTTAAACTATGTCGCACGTGTTTCATATGAACAATAACTTTTGTTATGTACTTGTCTTGGGAATTACTTTTGTAAACATTGAAACATCCTTTATGAAATGTATGCGACATATTTTCGGTCAAACTTTGTTATAAATACTTATAACCATGTAATGGGACCATACGTAGACGACGCCGTCACTTGATGATTTGTCGGGGTCGCTACAAGTGGTATCAGAGCCTTGGTTGTAGGGATTTAGAGTTCATTGGTGTCAACCCCGAGTCATAGGGTACATTGGTGAGTCTAGACTACAACCGGCATATAGACTTGACATAGGAATTACTTGACAAATTGTGCATTTATACTCTAACTCTTCTACTCATATCTACTCTTATTCTATCTAAATCTTGCGTTATATAATTTAATTGACACGCCACCTTGACTATATGATGTAATGTCGAATGCACATATGAATTAGGGTAATATAATTCCCGGAAATTATATTACGGTGACTCCTATGAACATACCGACATTATGACATAAAGAATTTAAGGCTCGTCAAGGATAATTTTCTCTCTATCTTTATCCCATATCACGGTTAGTATTATTTAGAATACTAACCAACGGTATTCTTTTGTTTTGAAGGAACAATGGCTCGTCGACGCGCCCCTCCCGAAACTCCCGAACAAGCTTTGCAACGCATGATAGCCACCGCCGTGGATGCGGCCATGGCCGGTCACTCGTCCAACAACAACAATAATAACAACAACAACAACCAAGGAGCCGGTAACTCTAGCGAAGGGTGCTCCTACAAAGCTTTCATGGGGTGCAAACCTCACTCTTATGATGGGACCGGTGGACCGGTTGTGCTTACTCGTTGGTTTGAACAAACCGAGGCCGTCTTTAGCATAAGCGGTTGTCGGGATCAAGACAAGGTCAAATACTCCACCCACACTTTCTCCGGAATTGCTCTAACATGGTGGAACACCTATGTTCAATCGGTGGGTACCGATGAAGCTCATGCCCTCTCTTGGGCCGATCTAAGGGAAAAGATGATTGTTGAATATTTTCCGCGTGAAGAAACCCGCAAGCTTGAGGAAGAACTAAGAGCTTTGAAAGCGGTCGGAAACGATCTTAAAGCTTATAATCAACGCTTCGCCGAACTATCCTTGATGTGTCCTAATCTTGTTAACCCCGAATCTCAAAGGATTGAGCTCTACATGCTCGGTCTTCCAAAAAGCATCAAACAAGGGGTGATGTCATCCAAACCTACTACTCATCAAGCCGCTATGAACATGGCCCGCCAATTAATTGAGACGGTTGACGAAATTGTAGTGCCGGCTCCTAAGGCCGAAGACAAGTCGGGTGGCAACAAGAGGAAATGGGAAGCCACTCCATCAACCAACTACAACAACAACACCTTCACCAAAAAGCCCTTCAACAACGACGGCAAGAAGGGTTATGTCGGAAACTTACCTTTGTGCAACAAGTGCCACAAACATCATTACGGCGAATGTAACAAGCTAATTTGTCACCGTTGCCAAGGAGTTGGTCATAGGGCCAACAATTGCACAAGCACCACCCCCGTCGCTCGAAAGGGGCCCAATCCTCCAAGGACGGTCACTTGTTATGAATGTGGCCAAACGGGCCATTATAAGAACGAATGCCCGAAAAAGAAAGCCAACCCCAACAACCGAGGCCGAGCCTTTAACATCAACACCGAGGAAGCCCGAGATGACAACGAACTAGTCACGGGTACGTTTCTTCTCAACAACACTTATGTTACTTGCTTATTCGATTCGGGTGCCGATAAATGTTTTGTGTCTAAGACTTTGACTCCTACTCTTTGCACTCCACCACACCCTTTAGATACTACTTATTCCATCGAAGTGGCCGACGGAAAACTCTTAAGTGCCGACACATATTACCGGGGGTGTACTTTGAACATTTTGGGTAAGGAATTTGAAATTGACTTGATACCCATGGAATTAGGGAGTTTTGATGTAATAATCGGTATGAATTGGATGGTCAAAAATAAATCTCACATTCTTTGCGATCTTCACGCAATCCGAATTCCTATCGAGAATGGTGAACCATTGATTGTCTATGGCGACAAAAATTGCACCGGACTCAATCTCGTTTCGTGCCTTAAAGTTCGAAAGCTACTTCGCAAGGGTTGTTTCGCGATTCTTGCTCACGTTAAGAAAGTCGAGGCCGACGAAAAGCGCATCGAAGATGTGCCAATTGTTAGTGACTTTTCTGATGTATTTCCCGACGAATTACCGGGTCTTCCACCTCATCGACCGGTTGAATTTCAAATCGATCTTATTCTAGGAGCCGCACCCGTAGCGCGTGCACCATATAGACTCGCTCCATCCGAATTGCAAGAATTACAAAGTCAAATCCAAGAGTTACTTGACCGTGGTTTCATTCAACCTAGCCATTCACCATGGGGCGCTCCGATTTTGTTCGTCAAGAAGAAAGACGGATCCCTACGAATGTGCATTGATTATCGTGAACTAAACAAATTGACGGTTAAGAACCGATATCCTCTTCCTCGCATCGATGATCTTTTTGATCAACTACAAGGTTCTCGTGTATATTCAAAAATCGATCTCCGTTCGGGTTATCATCAACTAAGGGTTAAAGGGGAAGATGTCTCCAAAACCGCCTTCCGGACTCGTTATGGTAGTTATGAGTTCCTTGTCATGCCTTTCGGTCTCACTAACGCACCGGTGGTGTTCATGGATCTCATGAACCGCGTGTGCAAACCTTACCTCGACAAATTCGTTATCGTGTTCATCGATGATATTTTGATCTATTCTAAAAACGAAGAGGAACACAAAGAACATCTCCGACTCGTGCTCGAGCTCTTGAGAAAAGAGCAACTATATGCCAAGTTCTCCAAGTGTGAATTTTGGTTAAAGGAAGTTCAATTTCTTGGTCATGTTGTAAGTGATCAAGGCATTAAAGTCGATCCCGCAAAAATCGAAGCCATTAGTAAATGGGAGACTCCTACCACTCCTACTCAAATTCGTCAATTCTTGGGTCTCGCTGGATACTATCGTAAATTCATCAAGGATTTCTCCTTAATCGCTCGCCCTCTAACCGCGTTAACTCACAAGGAACAAAAATTCGTTTGGACATCCGAACAAGAAACCGCTTTCCAAATCTTGAAAACTAAGCTAACCACCGCTCCTATCTTGTCACTTCCCGAAGGCAATGATGATTTTGTTGTATATTGTGATGCCTCGAAAAACGGTTATGGGTGTGTACTAATGCAACGAAAGAAAGTCATTGCTTATGCCTCTCGACAACTCAAAGTCCACGAACGAAACTACACGACACATGATCTTGAACTCGGTGCCGTCATCTTTGCACTTAAGTTATGGAGACATCATCTTCTTGGTACCAAAAGTACTATCTTTACCGATCACAAAAGTCTCCAACACATCTTCGATCAAAAGCAACTAAACATGAGACAACGAAGGTGGATTGAAACCTTGAACGATTATAATTGCGAGCTTCGTTACCACCCCGGGAAGGCAAATGTAGTGGCCGATGCCTTAAGTCGAAAGGAAAGAACGGTACCTCTTCGTGTCCGAGCTTTGAATATCACCATCCACTCCAACCTTAATAGCCAAATTCGGGTAGCCCAAGATGAAGCTCTTAAGGACAACAACATCGCACGCGAACTTTTAAACATTCTCGTCTCCCGATTCGAAGTTAAGGAGACCGGACTTCGATATTACGCCGGAAAAATTTGGGTGCCTAGATATGGCCATCTACGAAACCTCATCCTAGACGAAGCCCACAAATCACGATACTCGATTCATCCCGGCGCCAATAAGATGTACCATGACCTTAAAGAACAATATTGGTGGCCGAACATCAAAAAGGAAGTTGCTAGATACGTTGCCAAATGTTTGACTTGCGCTAAAGTCAAAGCCGAACACCAAAGACCGTCTGGGTTACTTTAACAACCCGAGATCCCGCAATGGAAGTGGGAAAGGATCACGATGGATTTTATCACCAAATTACCGAAAACGTCGGGCGGTTATGATACTATTTGGGTCATTGTTGACCGTCTCACCAAATCCGCGCACTTTCTCGCCATGAAAGAAACCGACAAAATGGAGAAACTTGCACGACTTTACATTAAAGAGATTGTAGCCCGACACGGAGTACCGTTATCGATTATCTCCGACCGAGATGGTCGTTTCGTTTCTAGATTTTGGCGTACGTTACAAGAAGCGTTGGGGACGCGTTTAGACATGAGTACCGCATATCATCCCCAAACCGATGGGCAAAGTGAACGTACAATACAAACCTTAGAGGGTATGTTACGAGCCTGCGTTGTTGATTTTGGAAAGGCTTGGGACAATCACTTACCTCTCGCCGAATTCTCTTACAATAATAGTTATCACGCGAGTATTAAGGCCGCACCTTTTGAAGCGTTATATGGTCAAAAATGTCGCTCTCCTCTTTGTTGGGCCGAAGTGGGTGACGTGCAAATTTCCGGGCCCGAACTCATTCACGAAACAACCGAAAAGATTCTTCAAATCCGAGATAGGCTTCGGACGGCCCGGAGTCGTCAAAAATGCTATACCGACAAAAGACGCAAAGACCTCGAATTTCAAGTCGGTGACCGCGTCATGTTAAAAGTCGCACCTTGGAAAGGTGTCATCCGTTTTGGGAAACGTGGGAAACTAAATCCGCGGTACGTTGGTCCTTTCGAAATCTTAGAACGTGTTGGAACCGTTGCGTATCGTTTGGATCTTCCGCCTCAACTAAGCTCCGTCCATCCTACTTTTCATGTATCTAACTTGAAGAAATGTCTTGCCGAGCCCGATATCGTCGTTCCTCTCGAGGAACTTACTATTAATGACAAACTTCATTTTGTGGAGGAACCGGTTGAAATTGTGGACTACGTCGAGAAGGAATTGAAACAAAGCCGGATCCCGATTGTCAAGGTCCGTTGGAACGCCAAAAGGGGACCCGAGTTTACTTGGGAAAGAGAAGATCAAATGCGAAAGAAACACCCTCATCTATTCCCGGTTCCGGAAACGTCAGATTCCGAGGAAGAAACAACGACTACTACGCCTACCTAAATTTCGGGACGAAATTTCTTTTAAGGTGTAGGTAATGTAACATCCCGCCTTTTTCCGTTTACTTTTCCATTTAACTATTTAAGTTCCGTTATATGTTTATAACACATCCCGTTAATATGCGTTGAATTATCTCGTTTAGGTAATTCCCGCACTCGGTTTAAAGTTGAGGGACCAAACTTGCCAAAGGTTGAAACATTTGACTAGGTCAAAGAGTCAACCCCTTTTCATCCATTCATTTCACCTCCTCTTCCTCTTTTTACTACTTTCAAATCCTCTCAACATTCAAACACAAATTCATCATCTAAATCCGGAATAAGGAGCTAGCAACAAAACAAAATACATATTCGTGATCCTCTCTTCATCCTCTTCGATTTGATACCAACTTCATCACTTTTGGGTAACATTTCTAAAACACTAGATTTCTTTAAATTCGTGTTCTTGACTTAAAAGTATGTTAATTAGTGTCTATGGCTCATTGTAATGTCGTGTATGTAATTTGTATGCTCGATTTGTTGTTTTTGGTGTAACTAGTTCATTATGAAAATTGCTTGCTAAATCCTTGATTTTGGATGATCAAATGTCGTTAGATTGTTAAAGTGCATGTTTTAAAAGTGTTACTAGCATCATTAGCTTCATGTTGATGTATAGGTTGATTAAAGAAACTTCATTAACATGATTATTGTTTTTGTGATGCTTGACTAGGGTTTGATAAGCTTTATATGAACTTTGATGCACCAAATGCTATGAAATATTGTAGATAAGAGTTTGGTTGCAATGTGTGTTTGATTACCTTCGAAACCGCATATCATACATGTAAATTGGTTTCCCGAATCATGAAATGCGTTTTAGAACTTGAAACTTTGATTATGAATGTTTAATACGGTTTTTGGTTGTTGTAAGTGTTGAATTGCTTGATGAAATGTGTCTAGGTGTTTTCCTCGTCAATTTACCTTCCCGATGATATATGATACATGTTCTAAGTGTTTCCGAGTCATAAATTAGGTTGGTTTGATATTTGGTTCGTGCACTTAGGAAATACAGCAAACAGGGCCTGGAAACTGATCAGGACGCCGTCCAGATACTGGGGACGCCGTCCCACCTTTTGAACCTGGACGCCGTCTAGGATATCAGGACGCCGTCCCACCCTTCATTTTGGGACGCCGTCTAGCCATTTGGGACGCCGTCCCATTGTACAAAAACTGGCTGTTTGGGTTGTCATTTGACGAAAAATGTTTGGGATGTTCTAGACCTCCAATTCACTTGCAATTTGTTTTAACATGCTTATATATGAATAACTAGCATAGAAAATTTGTCCGAGACCCGACCCAAACATGTTGACTTTTCCGTTGACTTTGACCCGACCAAGTTTGACTTTTGTCAAACTTAACCAAATACTTATGCAACCTTTCTAACATGATTATTTACTTGTAACTTGCATGAAACTTGACTAGTTGATTCACATGTTAATATAATCGAGTCGTAACGAGCCATAGGACTAATTGAACATCTTTGACCCTTCGTGACTATCGTTATTGATACAACCTATTTGTTTAGGTCAAGACTAGCATTGTTTCTTGCACGTTTACTTGTCGAAGTACTTTTTGGTTCGTGCATACAAGGTGAGATCATAGTCCCACTTTTACTCTTTTAAACTTACTTTTGGGATGAGAAAACATAAACGATTCTTTTGAACTAAGTGAACACAAAAACGGGAAAACAAACATTCTACATACGAGTTTAGAACGAAAATCCTCAATCCAATTATCATTAGTTACATCAGATGGTGTAAGCGAGAACTTATGTTATATGGCCATATGGGTTGACAACCCTCATCTTTGACGGTTCGCTACCGTCTACGGATGAAATATATTTTCGAGAAACAGTGTTGTTCTAGCACTAATTTATGGGGTATTCAACGGACGGAATGTTAAGCTTTGATAATTGGGTGCTCGTGAATATTAACTTTTAGAATGTACTATGACTTTATCAATATTGCAACTCTTGTGGTTCAGCTTGCTTTTACTCATTTACTTATTTAAACCTATGATTTCACCAACGTTTTCGTTGACAGATTCTCTATGTTTTTCTCAGGTCCTTGAACTTAGGTGATACATGCTTCCGCACATACTTTTGATACTTGCATTGGATGTCGAGTATACTTGCATACGTGGAGCGTCTTTTTGGCTATTTTAAACTATGTCGCACGTGTTTCATATGAACAATAACTTTTGTTATGTACTTGTCTTGGGAATTACTTTTGTAAACATTGAAACATCCTTTATGAAATGTATGCGACATATTTTCGGTCAAACTTTGTTATAAATACTTATAACCATGTAATGGGACCATACGTAGACGACGCCGTCACTTGACGATTTGTCGGGGTCGCTACAGTTGGTACTAATAAAATTAGAATATAAAAAGGGGATAAAAGAGATGATGGAGGTGTCAAATGATCTGCACATGATGAAGATGAATTGATGAAATTACCCCTCACGTGAGAAGCACATGATCAGTTCAAACGGACTAAATCAACGTCTGTCAGCGTGAGTGATCAAAATTGTAATTTTTTAAAACACGGTGATTAAACTTGCAAAAAAAAACTATAGTGACTAAACTTGTAATTTTTGACAAACCACAGTGACCAAACGTGTAATTAAGTCAATTTAATTCCTTCATTCAACAAAAAGTAAAATAGAAAAGGGCCCAAAGTAAATTCATTAATTGTATATTTAACACTCCAACTATGAGAAGAAAAAAACTATGAATATTAGCATGGTTATTTTTGTCCTTTCATATTCAGAATTATTTATTTATTTTTATGGTAAACTAAAAAAAAATTACCAGATCTTATATAACTAGTGAAATGACTCGTGAAACCACGAGTTTATTTAAACGAAACAGTTTAATGATATGTTTTAGGTATTAAGTAAATGTAAATATTAAAGTCATTTAGTTTAATGACCCGTGAAATCATAGAGTCCGACTAAGAAACTCGTCAGATGAATATTTCCTCAAACACCTAAAATGATACGGAGTATTAAACAATCCACATCCAATCACAAGAAATAATATTGGTTGTCATTTTATTTTAAAAGTATAAATTAAAATATAAATTTAGAATTGGTTTTCTTCTGCCTATCTTTTATACATTCTCGTACTCAAATTAAAATAATTTAAAATTATTTAATTTTAATAATTAAAATAATTATTAATAAGATTTAGTAATAATAATTAATTAATAAGATTGAATTTTAATTCAAATTTATTTAGATTAATGACATCATTCACCATGCTTAGATTTTTTTTTTAATTTTTTTAATAAATGAATTAGCCTAATAATGACATTATCAGTATAGAATTTTAATAGAAACTATAGATAGATAGATAGATAGATTATGTTGCAATTAAATATAAAAGTTTTTCTAGAGAGTATAAATTGGTGCGTGTGATTGTATCTAGAGGGTCACAAGCTTGACTCTACATATTATATTCATCATTTTTTTTTACTTTTCTTTTTTTATTTTGAAAATTTGTATTTTACCCTTCCACATATTTATTTAATGATTTCTACCATCTAACTTTTTATTCCAGTTTTCTCAACTATTTTTATTTTCTTTCCATAATTTTTTCCCCACCACATTTGTGTTAACATTATTTGTAATAAACTTAAACTAAACACGTAAAATTACGATTTTTTATTATTTTTTGCTGGTAAAATATTGCTACATTATTGCTATAATGATTTCCCCCCGCTCCCTTGCGGTTTCATGTTTCCCTGAAAAGCGGGGCATCCTATCGATCTACCCCTCGTTTTAGTGTTTTGGGTATTGTTTACTGATTAGTGTTAAAAAGATCACATTAGTGATTTTTAGATTATTTTAGCAGTTTGACGATGTGTTAATCTTTACAAAAAATATTTCCTTGTTTTTCATACCTATCATCTCTCGTGTTTATAACTTTCAGTTTTTAGAGTTTTATCCATACTTGTTTTGAATTACAATCTATAAAAAGTTACCAACTAGTAGTTTATAAACTTTGTCTGTTTTTATTTTGTTTATGTGGTTTGGTAGTCGTTAAATATCCTTATATTTGTATGTATAATTTTTTTTTTTTTTTTTTTTTGAAAGGCAAGCTTGCATCAGTCCGGACCGAAGCCTAGTCATCATTTGCACACACACGCGCTTTCGGGCAGAAAACCCGAACCACACTCTGAGGATCCGACCCTTAAACCATCCCGAGGGGCAGGCGGGCCGGATCTTAGTCCCGGAGCGGGTCGGTAAAACCTTCCCTTTGGGCCACCTTCAAGGAATAATGTTTCAATTCCTAGAGCGGGTGACGAGGTTCGAATCCGAGACCTCTAGCCCTGCGAGCAGGGGCGGACCTAGTGTGTTGAGTGTGGTGGCACGGGACACCACTGAAATACGCGAGGTAGTGGAAAATTTTTAGGGTTTTTAACTAGTGACACCAGTGGATAGTGTAAATTTTGTATGAGTGACACCATTGAAATAAAACATCTAATAGAAATTTTTTTGAGTTTTAACCAGTGACACCAGTGACTGCAAATCCTGGATCCGCCCCTGCCTGCGAGTACACAAGTGTAACCGCGGTACCATTGAAGCAATGTTTCGTTGGTTATATTTGTATGTATATATGTATATTATTTCACGAATATATAAAATAAACTAATTTTAAATTCGTAGTAATAATTTTTGATAGTTTACAGCTTGATCTTCTAGTCATACACATATATATCTATATCTATAGACAAGGTTGAAAAAGTCGTGAGACGGGGCTGAAACGTTAGCGACCTCAAAACGTCGCAACGGAAAAAACGGGGTCGAAACGGATGTTGACTAACGTTGACTTATATATATATAAATATAAAGTTGACCGTTTTTTCCGTTTTTGACCGTTTTTTTTCCGTTTTTTCCGTCTTTGACCGTTTTTTCCCGTCTTTGACCGTTTTTACTGTTTTTACCGTTTTTTAGCGTTGTTGACCGTTTTTTAAGCGTTGACCGTCTTTTTTGCCGTTTCAATGACCGTTGCAACAATACTAAGGCAAATCCGTTGCGGCGTCCGTTTCGGCCGTCTTTTACAACACTGTCTATAGATATCATTTAGGGTGTGTTTGGATGATGTTAAAATATTAATCTAGCATGAAACATATTTAGTTCCTTTTAGTTATTGTGTTTTGTAGGTTTTATCACATTGCTAATGTTGAGGGTGTTCCTGGACATTCAAGCATTCTTGTGTCCTTGAAGTGTTTAAAGTTCGAGATGGGCTTAAAGCTAGCTTGGAGTCCAAGTTGTTAAAAGTTGAAGCCCAATTGTTTCCATCCCAAGATTAATTTATATTTATATCTAATTTATTTATCAGATAAAATTATTCTCATAATTTCATCTGATTTCTTATTCATACGGTTTAGGGTTTCTCTATTGTCATTCTTCATCTTTTCATCTCAATTTTGGCTGTAATCTTGGATTGAACATATTGTTCAATTCTATTTGTTTAGAGAGTGTTGAAGGACTGTGTATTGTTTCATATTGAGAATTTGTTTGAGAATCATTTGTACAGATTGTTTGATAGTACAATCTGTTTATTATTTTGGTATTGATATGTTGATTCTACTAGTTTTTACAGATGAAACTAGTTGGAGCTGGAGCTAAAGCTTATGGACTAGAGCTGGAGCTTAATTTTGAAGCTGGTAGCTGGAGCTTATTATATTTTATAAGTGTTTGGTAAACTAGCTGGAGTTTATTTTTCAGTTCATAAGCTATATTTTTTTTTTTCATAAGCTACTACAAGTAGCTTATTTTTTAGAGCTTATGATTTTCATAAACTCTATTTTTTATGTCTACCAGATAAAGCTTATAGCTTAAAGCTTATTAAAATCATAAACTCAAACTCATATAAGATCTCATAAGTTCCAAGAAGCTGGTGTGTCAAACACGCCCTTAGTAATATTTAACCTTGTCATTAACTATTACAACAAATTATTGTGTGATTCATCTTGGAGCCTTCTACATGTCTCTTCATAAAAGTTTGATTTTCCGAAATAAAAATTATAATGTCAAATATAATTTTCATTGCCATCGTAAATTTTGTATGTATTATTAATAATTGTTAAATATATATGTAACTTGACATAAGAAAACACAATCAAAATGAAGAATTGACAAGCCTAACATTCCACAGCCATGCACTTTGATATGTGGTTGTTATGCACTTGTGCTTTCCCTATTTTGGCTCTACAACTTGCTCAAAAGACTTCCTATTTTATTTAATTTATGTAACTTGGGAAATTACGATTTAATCACAAGTATTACTCCCATGTCTAAAAAAAAGTGTGTAAATTTTCATTTTTCTGAAAATAAGTATAAATATAAGTATCCATATTTAAAATATACAATTCAACTTTACATTTATATATTTACTTACACTTCTTCATAGAAGTTAATGGCTAAAGTGAAAGAATAAAGTGAGTAAGTGACATATATGAATATATGATATGACTAAAAAGAAGGAATTTTGATACTTTACTTATAACTGTGTCTCTCATAACAACACATTTAATTTGAGATTGGGAGTATTGTTTTACGGAGTATCAATCTTCTTGAATTGACATTTGACAAGAAAAGCATTAAGGAAGTTACTCATCAAACGGAGTTAATCCATTTATATATTACTATATCAACATATCACATTACTCCGTACTTATTTGCAAAATTTTGGCTTATACTTTTCATAGATGAAAAATATTTTAACTTAATAATGTGAATGAGAACGGTAGCAAATACACTCAATTTTTTTTTCAACATTCTTATAAATTTGGTTTGAAAACGTTCACAAGAATCATTGTTTGTTGAAACATATGCCAATCTCAAAATCTTAATTATCTTATATTCTTAACGTAAAATAATAATATAATTTCGAAAAGTTGTCCAGTGAAGAACGTTGCGTGAAGTTAATTAATACTACTAGAATACTAGTTATTCAACTTGGAAGACGTTGATACATTTTTACTCCGTATAAAATTATATATACACAATAATGGGCATAGATGTGGGAGTGGAGGAAATTGCAAACAAGAATTTGTGATCATGGTCTCTGTCAACATTTCTTGAAAGTGAATTTGCTTGATAAGACTTGCAAAACATTATTCACCTTATACGTGTGTCATGTTCATTGTCTCATTTGCTCCCAATAATATCTAAAAATTAGTTTAGAGAATGTATACGGAGAATGTATACGAATTTGGCACCTTAGATCAAACGTTTAATCTAAAACTAGAGGCGGAATCACTAGATTAGGTGAGCCGAATATAATTAACCCTTCGGAATCGAAGAATCAAACCTACACGAGATTAGATCGATGTCTAGGATTGATATTCGGTTGGGGTTGTGTTAGGGAGGATTGCAGAGACCAGAGAGACGGCTAAATATGATTAGGGTGTGTAAACTATCAATGTAACCCGTCACCCATATTTATAGTCATTTGCAGTGACCATCGAGGGGCAATGGTCCACGTCCCTCGTTTGATGGTGCCTTCCATCGAGCGATGGTCAGAGTTGCCAACCAACAACTCTAAACTCATCCTAAGGTATTGGTTAAACAAAATAAACATTAATAAGTACAAACCAATATTCAAACGTAATCATTCTTACAAGAAATGACTGAATTAAACGTGTATCGAATATAGAACTTAGGATTACATTACATGTACCAACAGAGAATAAATATTCGATATGATTTGTTCCCTTTTTAGCCTTGAAACAAAAAATGTGAAGTAAAACTGCTGTTATTTTAAGACCGCTAATATTGTGTAGCCTACCTACAACTTTAGAAGACCAGTGATAAATTCATTTATGTTCTTTATTAATTTCATTGGCTTTTTAAGATTGTCTTTCACCGTCAACATAGTAGATAACCTTTTTCATCTGTTTTTGTTTTTATGATAACCAGAATCGTCTCATTAATTTGAAAACTATGTTCGAAATATAAAAGTTGACCTTCATAAAATTTAATTTTTCAAAACACATGAAAGTTTAGTTACAGAAGCTAATAAAAAAACAAAAATATTTGAAAGAAACATCATCAAAGTGTTTTATGTTTAAATAGTTGTCATCTCGTTATAATTAATGTATTTTTTAAATAAAACGACACTTCTAACATTTTTAAAATGAATGTTGCTGAAACTCTTTCTACTCAATACTCTTTATATATTATTATCAATAATTATCAACGTCAATTTGTTATGACTCTTAATTAGGAAATAAATTATAATGATAACGATAATTGAAAGTGTGTACATAAATTAAAAATTAATGTAACATCAATTAACAAAAAGTGCACATATTTTTTGTGTCTTCATAATCTTCTAGTTGATCGGTGGAAATTTGGGTTACGTTGGGTGCACATATCTTTATTTTTCAATCGTTTTTCAATTAAGTTGCTATTCCACTTGGAAGAAGATTCGGGTGCTAAAGTTCATGATAGAGTTACGTGGAACAATCGACACGTGGTATGTAATTTTAGTTGGAAAAGGGCTGTTTCGGGACGTGCTTGCAATGAGCTCGTCTCCCTTCATGCAATGCTAAATGCTTATATGAAACAAGATAAGGCTATTGATTCGTGGATTTGGAACCTAGCGGGTAACGGGTTATTTACAACGAAAAAGTTAGCAAGTATCATCGATGGGAAAATTCTTGATAATGGGTCGAATGCCAGAGTTGATGAATTCTTAAAAAATCGTTTGGTTCCTAGTAAAGTGACGATCTTCATATGGAGGGCGCTAAAAAGGCGGATTCCGATACGTGTTGAACTTGATAAAATAGGCATAGACTTGGATTCCGTTAGATGTCCTTTATGTGATGATGGCGTCGAAACTATTGAGCATACTTTGATTTTTTGTCATCATGCAATGGAAATTTGGGTTCGAGTCTACAAATGGTGGGGCTTAGGAACGGTTTTAAACTTGAGCATAAGTGAATTATTTCGTGGCAATTGTAATCGTTCCTTAACTCCACTTTGGGCGGGTATTTGGCAATCTATCGAGTGGACATGCGGTTACTTGATTTGGAAGAATCGTAATCAAAAGGTGTTCTCTAATTCCTCATGGTGTGGATCTACGGGATTAATGGAAATCCAACTTAAGTCATTTGAATGGATCTCTAATCGGATCAAAGGTCGAAGGCTTAATTGGCTAGGTTGGATCTCGGATCCACGGTCTTGTCTTGTGTAGCGTAACATTTTAGTAGTTGCTATCTCCGCAACTTTGTCATTGTCATGTTTTATATGCGAATGCCTACTCTATAGTCGATTGTGGTTGTTGTACGGGTTTCCCCCCCTTAGTGGGCTTGTGTTAATTCATTTTGCTTTTCGAAAAAAAAAAAATCTTCTAGTTGATCTCAAAATTTTCTAGAAATTGCGCACAACTGTTTTAGATTTGATGTATTTTTACCATCATTGAAAGAATAATATATATATATGATTCAACTATTTTGGGCCCTTTGATAGTGCTCCAAATGAACATATATTTAGACGCAATATCCTTCCAATATGTAAAGCTTTTAGTTGCAATTGTTCTATTTTTATGTAATATTCGTTTAAATAAATAAGTGCGAAGACAAAAGAAGAAAACGACGATTTGAAGACGCAAATGACCAAAAAACTCAAATGTACAAGATACAATCCAAGTGGTTCAATTTATTGATGAGAAACGTCTAAAAATTACATGAGTACAAGCCGCAGAACGCAAAGCACAAGATTTCAAAGCGTACAAAAAGACGTTCAAAAATCCGAAACCGAGACATAAACCAACTATCAACGTACGACTCAACGGGCCTGAAATTACAAGTCTACTATGTACAAGAATATAATATAATATAATATAATATATATATATATATATATATATATATATATATATATATATATATATAATTATATATATTATATTACATATTAATTTAATCAAAGCCGCTCACGTTTTAAACTCAAAGTGAGCTGTTATAGCTGGCCATGCGATTGCATGGCCAGGAAGAGGAAAAGCATGCGATCGCATGAGCCTTAGAGGCTGGCCACATCTATAAATTGGAACGTTTTCTGGCCGAAATACACACACCTTCACACACTCTTTCTTTCTCTCTATATGTAAATATATATTTATAATTTTAATTTTAATTTTAATTTAAGTTTAATAAAATAATTGGGTTATTGTAAGCAATGTTTTACGGGTTTTAAAGTCGAAACTCTGTCCGTGTAACGCTACGCGATAAATAATCACTGTAAGCTATGTTCTTCCCTTTTAAATTAATGTCTCGTAACTTGTAACAACCCAACAACGGATAACCCGAAAACACAACATTTAAAAAAAAAAAAAAAAAAACCAACATGGCCTGTCAGGCTTAACCCGCGGCGCGGTTAACCTGGCCGCGGCGCGGCTTAATACATTGCCAGAAGGTCAGAACCCTTAAAACCCTCGATCTCTAAAAGTAGCTTTAGCCCGCGGCGCGCCAATGAGGGCCGCGGCGCGGCTTGTCTCTGATGCAGATTCCAAGCTAACACAATTACACAAGTACCAATTTTTTTCGCTAACACAAGATCCAACGTTTCAAAAGGCTTCACGCCACATCAATAAGCAAATCTACATGTTTTAAGACTCCCGATAAAATATTTGACCACCGAGCATCATTGCTCGTTACAATTCAAAATATAAGTTTCTACCACAAAAAGTTTAACTTCCAAACGACACTTAGAGCATGGTGTTTGGGGTTTAAACTACCCATAACTTGGTAGAACTTCCAAAAGCTAGAAACTCCCGAGAGTCACTAATTCAACCGTATACCTTTGCCCTTATCCACGCCGGAGTCTAAAAAGGTAAACAACGAGAGGGTAAGCTAAAGCTTAGTGAATGCAATAATTATACATATACATATATAACCTACTTACTTACAATCACTCACACAATACCATACACAAGCTAGCAATTCGACAACTATGCAAACATTATGCATAAACCAAAATCCGCAATTCGCACTAAGCTAGCGCCACTAAAAGCATATAGTTCATAATTAAATATGCTAATATAAAATTCACACAACCATGGTTAACCAAACGAACAAGGGAACGGTACTTAAAAGACCGTCGGAGTTCATAACATTCATTAGTGTTACTTAAACACCGCGTAATCACTAATCCCCTGGGTGATGTCTTGAACAACGCGACTAACTCACCCCACGACAATGTGGCGTCTTGAACACCGCGACGAATCCACATGTCAATCAAACAATGAGTGGTGCCTTGAACACCGCGACATCCACTCCCATGACAATGTGGTGTCTTAAACACCGCGACAATACCACATGTCAATCAACCAATGAGTAGTGTCTTGAACACCGTGACAATACTACTCGTTACTTAGAATGTGGTGTCTTAAACACCGCGACAATACCACATTCATACTACACAAATAAATACATTATATACGTACACGCATAATTATTCCACTCACCTTACGCCTTCGGTGAATCAATAAACCAAGCTCGCAACTTCAAGGTAACGTACCTATTACATTATGAACATATATAAATCATTCATTCAAGTTGGTCAACCAACTCACTCACCATCCTAAGGTCATTATGACCCATGGTGCAATTTCGACCCATTTGCACACTTAACCCTAAAATTGGGTCCACTTTGCCAAAACCCTAACAATCGTCAAATATGGTCTTAAAACACTTTTTAACACAAAGTTATCACATTTTTCGCACCCATTAACCCACTTAGATCATCAAAGACTCATTTGACCCATTTCAAGGTTAACACACTCATTTGGGTCACTAACCAAACCCAAATACACCCATTCACTTTAAACACTAAGTGTGCTAGTGATTAACTACCATTTAAGACCCATATACATAATTTAACATTTCAAAACCCTAGGTTAGTCATCTTTGAGTCCTCATGACCCAAACTTACCCAAAAACCCCAAACCACTAACAAAATGGGTTTTATGTTCATCATTAACTCAAACCCTAAATATATATATATATATATATATATATATACATATATATATATATATATATATATATATATATATATATATATATAATTAAAATAAGGAAATCAAGGTTAGAACATACCACTACGATCAAAGTATAGCTAGGGACTAGATGAACCACTTTAGAACTCGCACTTAGACCCGATTCAACTTTCTTCTCCCTTGGTTTGAGCTTTCTCACACTAGAAACCCTTTCTCTCTCTAAATTGAATTGGAAGAGATGTGGTAGTTGAAGATGGAGTAAATGGTACTCCAAAAACTGATCTAGGGCCTTAAATTCGGGCCCCATGTGAACTTACCACTTTGCCCTCTTTAAAATATCTAAAAAGAAAAAGTAAAGATTCCTGCCAGCTGCCAGCCGCGCCGCGGCCCAAAACTGTTTCTGAAGGCCGCCAGCATATATACATATATACATTATGTACGAAACGGTTTCGGGTCTTAAAACTCTCCCCCACTTGATTCGGATTGCGTCCTTGCAAATCAAGCCGCATGAAAAGCAGGAAGATAAACCAACACAAATTCTTCGGGCCCCCAAGTGAACTCGGAACCTATACTACGATGCCATTGAACCTTAAAAGTTCTCACTTCTTTATTTCTCAACTTTTTCACTTTTTCGTCGAGTATAGCAATCGGCTCCTCCACGTACTCTAACTTATTGTTTAGTTCAATCTCGTCTAATGGCATCCATGAAGAATCATTCGCAAGGCACTTACGGAGATGGGAAACATGAAATGTATTATGGATCCCTGCAAGCTCTTCGGGTAATTCCAAACGATACGCAACTTCGCCAACACGGGCTAAGATTTTAAATGGCCCAATAAATCGAGGAGCTAACTTTCCTCATTTTTGAAACCGAATAATCCCCTTCTATGGCGAAACCTTGAGCATCACCATGTCACCTTCTTGGAACTCAATCAATCGCCTACGTTTGTCGGCATACGACTTTTGTCTATCTTGAGCCGCTTTCAAGTGAGTCCGGATCATCTCAATCTTGCTATTCATCTCTAAAACCAAATCGGTACTCCCGATTTCTCTTTGACCCACTTCGCCCCAACAAATTAGAGTTCCACACCTCCGCCCATAAAGCATCTCTTAAGGTGGCATCCCGATACTAGTATGATAACTATTTTTATACGAGAATTCCACCAATGGCAAATGCTCATCCCAACTACCACCGAAATCAATAATACACGCCCGTAACATATCCTCCAATGTTTGATTCGTACGTTCAGTTTAACCGTCCGTTTGAGGATGGTACGCCGTGCTCAATTTCAATTGTGTACCCATATCTTCATGAAACTTTTCCCAAAACCGAGATGTGAAGCGAGTATCTCGATCCGAAATAATAGATATGGGAACCCCATGCCTTGAGATCACTTCCTTGATAAACAACTTAGCCAAGGTCTCCGACGATATCGCTTCCCGAATGGGAAGGAACAAAGCACTTTTCGTCAATCGATCAACTATCACCCAAATTGAATCAAATTGGGTTCTCGCCGTCTTTGGTAACTTTGTGATGAAATCCATGGTAATGTGCTCCCATTTCCATTTCGTGATTTCTAACGGTTGCAATTTACCATACGGCTTTTGGTGATCGGCTTTAACTTGCAAACACGTGACGCATTGCTCAACATACTTAACAACATCACGTTTCATGCCCGGCCACTAATAATTCTTCTTCAAGTCAAGATACATCTTCGTCGCGCCCGAATGAATGGAATACTTTGACTTATGTGCTTCATCAAATAGCACTCTTCGGAAATCTCCCATTCTAGGCACCCACATTCTTCCTTGAAAAGACAACAAACCATGCGGACCCAAAGAAATGGACTCCTTTTACCCCACAATTCATTCCTCATGCTTGTTGTTAACAAAAGCCTCAATTTGAGTTTCACCAAGCTTCACAAGAAAATCGTTAGTAATAATCAAACATAACGATCCTACTCGTATCGCCGGATGTTGACTCTTTCGACTCAATGCATCCGCGACAACGTTCGCCTTACCCGGATGATAAAGTATCTCACAATCATAGTCCTTTAACACATCCATCCATCTACGTTGACGATAATTCAAATCTCGTTGACTAAAAAGATGTTTCAAATTCTTGTGGTCCGAATAAATTGTACACTTGACACCATACAAGTAGTGGCACCAAATTTTTAACACATGTACAACCGCCGCCAATTCAAGATCATGAGTCGGGTACCTCATTTCGTGTTCTTTTAATTGTCGAGAGGCATACACGATGACTTTACCTCTTTGCATTAGAACACACCCGAGCCCATTTAAAGAAGCATCACAATAAACCATCATGTCATCTACACCTTCCGGCAACACTAACACCGGAGCTTGACACAACTTTTCTTTTAGCAATTGGAAAGCGATCTCTTGCTCATTCTCCCAATTAAATCTAGTGTTCTTTCTTGTCAATTTCGTCAATGGAGAAGCTATCTTAGAAAAGTCTTGGATAAACCGACGATAATAACTGGCCAATCTGAGAAAACTTCGGATTTATGTAGGCGTAGTCGGTCGAACCCAACTCTTCACCATCTCTATCTTCCCCGGATCTACTTGAATACCATCCTTGTTCACAATATGACCAAGGAATTGAACTTCCCTTAGCCAAAATTCACATTTGAAGAACTTAGCATACAACTTCTCCTTCCGCAACGTCTTCAACACACCACGCAAATGATGTTCATGTTCTTTCATACTCTTTGAATAAATAAGTATGTCGTCAATGAACACAATTACCGACTTGTCCAACATAGGTTGGCACACCCGGTTCATAAGATCCATGAATGCCGCCGGTGCATTCGTAAGACCAAAAGGCATAACCACAAATTCAAAATGCCCATAACGAGTTCGAAAAGCCGTTTTCTCGATATCTTCCTCACGGACCCGCATTTGGTGATAGCCGGACCGTAGGTCGATCTTAGAGAAATACGTTGCACCTTGGAGTTGATCAAACAAATCGTCAATCCGAGGCAATGGATAACGATTCTTGATCGTCACTTTATTCAACTCCCGATAATCGATGCACATCCGCATACTACCATCCTTCTTCTTCACGAACAAAACCTGAGCGCCCCATGGCGAAGCACTTGGTCGAATAAAACCCTTTTCAAGTAACTCTTGGGTTTGATTTAACAACTCTTGCATTTCCGTCAGCGCTAAACGATAAGGAGTTTTAGCAATGGGGTAGCCCCCGGAACCAACTCAATGCGAAATTCAACTTGTCTTTCTGCCGGAACACCCGGTAACTCGTCCGGAAAAACGTCTTCAAATTCATTCACCACCGAAATCTCACGAATGGGTGATGACTCATCACGAGCATCAACAACATGGGCAAGAAAAGACATGCCACCACTAACAAGGAAACGACATGTCTGTGCAAAAGTGCATATCGGCACAAGTCTTCTTCGCTTATCACCATGAATAATTAACTCTCCCCCACTAGGGGTTTTCACACGAATAGATTTTTCATGGCATACGATATCGGCTCTATTATGATCGAGCCAATCCATACCAACAACGATATCAAAATCACCCAAAGTCATCGGAATGACATTGATTTTAAACGTTTCGGTACCAAACACAATATTGCAATATTTACACACATCAACCACTAGCGCCGTTTTGCCATCCGCTATTTCAACTTCTACCGGATGACTTAACTTAACTAGCGGTTTATTTAACTTAGACACAAATCTTGGAGACACAAACGACAAATTAGCACCACTATCAAAAAGTATCCGTGCCGGATTAGAGTTAACCATGAAAATACCGGAGACAACTTCGTTGGATTGCTTGGATTCTTCATTGGTCATTAGGTAATTTCGTCCCCTAGCCGTACCCGTCGCCTTCTCCAACTTCTTAACATGATCATTATTCAAATCGGGACATTTCGGCCTCTTGTGCCCTTCCTTACCACAATTATAACAAGTGAGTTTGGTTGTAGAAGATGGGTTGGTGCAATCACGGGCCATATGCCCCTTTCGTCCACAATTGTGACAAGAATAACGGAATTCTCCGGGAGCACTCTTCTTCACACTACCGACACTCTCGGTTGCACCTTTACCCTTTTTGTTCGAATGACTAGTAGCTTCGAACTTTCTCTTGCCAAAAGTAAAACCACTCTTTCTCAGCACGAGCGCCTCAAATCCTTTGGCCATATTGAACAATTCATCGAAACTCTTCACCACATTTACACTAATCTTCTCTTGATAACTATCATTCAAGATTCGATAGAAATCTTCTTTTAACATCTTATCATTCCCGACATACTCCGGGCAAAATTGGGTCTTGGACAAGAAAACGGATTTGAGAGTGTTCAAATCCATCGACCCATGCCTCAAGGAACGTAACTCATCCTTAAGCCTTGTACGATCGGCCGAAGTTCGGTATTCGTCAAAAAATTCCGCTTTGAATTCATCCCAAGTGAATTCCATGCATTGTTCTTCCCCATAAACTTGGATTTTCGCGTCCCACCACAACTTGGCATCGCCCCTCAACATACTACACCCGTACCTTGTCTTCTTATCGAGGGGATATTCACAAGTACGGAAGGCCCCCTCTATATCGAAGATCCAACGGGCACTCTTAAGAGGGTCTCGTTCACCTTCAAAGGTGGGAGGTTGAGAATCCTTGAAATTCTTATAGAAAAAGTCCCGTCTTCCCACATTATCTTCGTGAAGAACAACCTTAACTTGTTCCTTTACTACATTGACTAGTTGCTCGTCAATAGTATCTAGAAACATCTTCTTGATTTCTTCGAGGTACTCCGCCTTTTGACATTTAAAGATGGCCTCAGCCTTGGCCGTGAACTCAACGTCCTCACTCGTACTTCCGTCATTGGTGTCGTGTCCATTTCTCATCTTCATTCTATAAAACGGAAAATAGGTTAAACAATGAATGAAAAGACATGACACCTATACATATTCACCTCACCGTCCCATCTTGCTCAACAATCGTCGTACATCACTTGTTTACCACGATTTGGACCCGTAATAATGGTAGCTAATCATTGTTACGCGAGCACGTCGCATTAACTCGCTAGTACAACGTCCATCTCGCTTAATGATTGCATAAACACAACACAAAACAATTAGCACATAGTTAGCTCGCCTAAACCTAGGCACTAACCAATCCCCGGTCCGACCCATCTCCTACAAGTCTCGCATAACGCGCATACACAATTCAAGTCTAAGTTTAGGCACATATCTCAAGTCGCCTAAATCCCTTGGACCATGCTCTGATACCACCTGATTCAACCCAACAACGGATAACCAGAACACACAACATTTTTTTTTTAAAAAAAATAACCAACATGGCCTGTCAGGCTTAACCCACGACGCGGTTACCCTGGCTGTGGCACGGCTTAATACATTGCTAGAATGTGAGAACCCTTAAAACCCTCGATCTCCAAAAGTAGCTTTAGCCCGCGGAGCGCCCATGAGGGCCGCGACGCGGCTTGTCTCTGATGCAAAAGTACCAATTTTTTTCGCTAACACAAGATCCAATGTTTCGAAAGGCTTCACGCCATATCAATAAGCAAATTTACATGTTTTAAGACTCCCGATAAAATATTTGACCACCGAGCGTCATTGCTCGTTACAATTCAAAATATAAGTTTCGACCACAAAAAGTTTAACTTCCAAACGACACTTAGAGCATGGTGTTTGGGGTTTAAACTACCCATAATTTGGTCGAACTTCCAAAAGCTAGAAACTCCCGAGAGTCACTAATCCAACCGTATACCTTTGCCCTTATCCACGCCAGAGCCTAAAAAGGTAAACAACGAGAGGGTAAGCTAAAGCTTAGTGAATGCAATAATTATACATATACATATATAACCTACTTACTTGCAATCACTCACACAATACCATACACAAGCTAGCAATTTGACAACTATGCAAACATTATGCATAAACCAAAATCCGCAATTCGCACTAAGCTAGCGCCACTAAAAGCATATAGTTCACAATTAAATATGCTAATACAAAATTCACACAACCATGGTTAACCAAACAAACAAGGGAACAGTACTTAAAAGACCGTCGAAGTTCATAACATCCATTAGTGTTACTTAAACACCGCGTAATCACTAATCCCCTGGGTGATGTCTTGAAAAACGCGACTAACTCACCCCACGACAATGTGGCGTCTTGAACACCGCGACGAATCCACATGTCAATCAAACAATGAGTGGTGCCTTGAACACCGCAATATCCACTCCCATGACAATGTGGTGTCTTAAACACCGCGACAATACCACATGTCAATCAACCAATGAGTAGTGTCTTGAACACCGCGACAATACTACTCGTTACTTAGAATGTGGTGTCTTAAACACCGCGACAATACCACATTCATACTACACAAATAAATACATTATATACGTATACGCATAATTATTCCACTCACCTTACGCCTTCGGTGAATCAATAAACCAAGCTCGCAACATCAAGGTAACGTACCTATTACCTTATGCACATATATAAATCATTTATTCAAGTTGGTCAACCAACTCACTCACCATCCTAAGGTCATTATGACCCATGGTGCAATTTTGACCCATTTGCACACTTAACCCTAAAATTGGGTCCACTTTACCAAAACCCTAACAATCATCAAATATGGTCTTAAAACACTTTTTAACACAAGGTTATCACATTTTTCGCACCCATTAACCCACTTAGGTCATCAAAGACTCATTTGACCCATTTCAAGGTTAACACACTCATTTGGGTCACTAACCAAACCCAAATACACCCATTCACTTTAAACACTAAGTGTGCTAGTGATTAACTACCATTTAAGACCCATATACATAATTTAACATTTCAAAACTCTAGGTTAGTCATCTTTGAGTCCTCATGACCCAAACTTACCCAAAAACCCCAAACCACTAACAAAATGGGTTTTATGTTCATCATTAACCCAAACCCTAACCCTTAATCAAATTAAAATAAGGAAATCAAGGTTAGAACATACCACTACGATCAAAGTATAGCTAGGGACTAGATGAACAACTTTAGAACTCGCACTTAGACCCAATTCAACTTTCTTCTCCCTTGGTTTGAGCTTTCTCACACTAGAAACCCTTTCTCTCTCTAAATTGAATTGGAAGAGATGTGGTAGTTGAAGATGGAGTAAATGGTACTCCAAAAACTGATCTAGGGCCTTAAATTCGGGCCCCATGTGAAATTACCACTTTTCCCTCTTTAAAATATCTAAAAAGAAAAAGTAAAGATTCCTACCAGCTGCCAGCCGCGCCGCGGGCCAACAGGCCGTGCCGCGGCCCAAAACTGTTTCTAAAGGCTGCCAGCATATATACATATATACATTATGTATGAAACGGTTTCGGGTCTTACATAACTAAGTTATTATTATGCTTGTAACGACCCAGAAATTTCTAATCAAATTTAAACTTAATCTCTACATGGTTTCGATATGATAAGCAAAGTCTACTAAATTGAATTTCAAAATCTTTGAACTATGTTATGAAATCATTTGACCTTCGACTGCTCTCGACGATTCACGAACAATTAATTGTAAATAGATATTTGTGTATGTATATATAAATAATAATTCAAAATATAATTTGAAGTATTATATGTTATTGTTATTAAAAATTAATTAAATAAAAATAGGATATTACAATTGTTAGGACCCCGAAGTTGTATAGTGTTAATGTGAATTAAGCTTAAATGAAGGTTTCTTCGAAGAGGGCTATATAAGGAACCTAAGTAGTCCTAATTAGATAGCCATTGTATTGTAACCGAGTTCTAGAAGCTGTGAAATGTAATTTACCGATTCTCTCTCATAGCGAGTCTTATTCCTATATACCGAATCATACTCTATCTTATCTTTTCTCTCAATCTCAACATGATCTGACCTATCATTTGGTATCAGAGCTTCCAGGAAGTGATTCTATATCACTATATCGATCCAGAGATTGTAGATTATAGAATCTGAATTCTCTTGGTAAAATGAATCAGATTCAGTATTATCGAATTTGATAATCTGACGTTCAGATTCTTGTGATAAGTTCAGCGAAGGTGTATTAGGTCTATTAGAAAGAGTTTTGATCATCATTACAGCTTTTTAACATCAATTATGGAGAATCAAGTTGATTTTTAGAGTTTGTGGCTAAAACTCTCGGTATTGCTTAATTCAAGCTTGATTCTGGTGTTTTGTGAAGATTTAAAGATTCAGTTATGTTTGTGAGGTGTTAAATCACATTTCTGTCGGTTCAATTTCTTCAATTATTCAAGTTTTGAAGATTTGATCAACACTCGGTATCGTAACTGTTATACCGAATCTGCTTCATTACTGGAAATTCATCTTAAGTGTTGCAGATTGTGGTGTGTTTGTGATTCTATCACATTCGGTTTGATCATACGCAGCTAATTGGTGTGGTTTGAGAAAGGATTCTGTTATATTTCTAAGTTTTAGACTTAGACTCGGTATTGTCAACTGCTACAGTTGACATTCGGTATCCTGAATCTTCGGTATCATTGATATTTTGTTTGTTACTAACATGTTTTCTTGTGCAGCAAGGTTACCGAATCTAATTCAAGGGAATTGGATTGAGTTTACACACAATATTTTACAGAATTTGACTACCGAGTCATTTACCGAATCAGAATCTTGGTTTCATTTAATTCTTTGGTTTTAAGTATTCCGAGGCTTCAAGTTGTGTGGTTACCGAATCCATACCGAATTTGAGTGTGTTACTTGTGATTCTTATCAGTTTCTGATACAGAATCTGGTTTACCGAATTGTTACCGAATCTGCTACAGTACCGAACCACTTACTGAATCTGCTACTGTACCGAATCTTTTACCGAATCTGACATTCTTGTTAGATTTTATACTGAACCCTGATCATAGATTGTGTTTAATACCGAATCTATACCGAATCTACCTCAAATTAAGATGTCTACACAAGATACTCTTATCATTGGATCAGATTCCCGACCTCCAGTGTTGTTTAATGGCAAGTACACTCAGTGGCTTCATCGTATTAGTCAGTACATAGACTATAAGGGTGAGAAAGCTAAACATATTTGGGCTTCTCTGAGAGATGGTCCAGTTGTTGATTTTCATCCGGATACTGGTATGCCAATTCCAGTCTATGAACTTTCTGGTGATAAACGTGAAAGAGCTCAGGGTGACATAGAGGCTAAGAATATTGCCATGCAAGCTATCACATATGAGCTATTTGATAATGTTGATAGGAAAACTACTGCAAAAGATATATGGGATGAGATCAAACGACAACAAGAAGGTTATGACATGTCAGACGTTACTAAATTGAATAAGGCTCTGGGATTGTATGAAGATTTCAAGCAGGAACCAGAAGAACTACTCAAGGATACCTACCGTCATTTCAATGGTGTTCTCAATGAGTTGAAAAGGTGTAAGATTGTAAAAGTACATGCTGAAGTCAACATGAAATTCCTCAAAAAGCTCAATACTGATTGGCTTCCTTATGGAACCATTGTTTGATCTACCAAAGAGATTGACAAGTTGACTATTCATGAGCTTGTTGGAGTTCTTATGCATTACCAACCTGAGGTGTCTAAACTTCTAGAAGGAAGGAAAGAGTCTTCTCCGGGAGATCCTCTTGCCCTAATTGCCCAAAAGAAGAGCAAATCTTTTACGACTTCCAAAAGCTTGTCCAAGAAAGTGCTTGTTGAAGAATCAACTGATTCTGAAGAGTTGAGTCTTTCTGATGTTGATGATTCACACCTTGAATTAGTCAAGATGGCAGCCATGTTTACAAACGCCTTTAACAAACACAAGTTTAAAGGCAAATCAAGCAATCAACGCAAACACTCATCATCTTCCTCGTACTACAAGAAAGCTGATCAATCCAAACAACAACATGCTGATGATTCTAAGAAGGAAGATTCAATCTGTTTCAATTGTGGCAAAGCTGGTCATTACTCTCGTGAGTGCAAGATGCCTAAGAAGAAGGACGCAGCTTACTACAAGAAGAAAATGTTGATGGCTAAGATTGTGGAAACTGGGGGAGAGCTGAAACCGGTTAATGATACTTGGTTTAACTGGACTGATGATTCAGACTCAGAGGTGGAACATGCAAATGTTTGCAAGGTGACTAAACTCATCAAAGCTAAGGAAGCATTGGAGAATTCTGACTCAACATCTGACGATGATGAGGTACAATCAACTGAAATCTCACCTGATTTTATAAAAATGCAAAATGACTTGATGAAGAATCTGGTCTCAATGTCAAAAGAAGTCAAAGGCTTAAAATCTGAAAACAAGGTTTTAAAAGATAAAATCAAACTTTCTGAGACCAAACCATCTTCATCCAAATTACAATCGGAATTGTAAAAGTTGACCGTCCAACTCAGCTCCTCGGAATATGAGTTGGAAGATCTTAAAAAGACAATTCATCCAATTAAAGTCGAACGAACTGATTATCGTTTAAAATCTGAACGACTTGCAGAAAAAGTTCAATTCTTAGAAAAAGATCTTTCTGATTTAAAAAACCAACATGAACCCACACTTTCAAAGCTAAACAAGAAAATTATTCATTTGGAAAACGAAATAATTGAAAAAGACACTGAAATCTCTTCGTTGTCAAAAGAGTCTGTTCTAATGAAAGCTCAACTTGCTCGATATGAGGAAAAACTCTATCGAACAGAGCAATCCAAAGCTATCATGGATATGGAACTTTCAAAATAAACGATTTTCATGAATAGACCAAAAACGATTCATGGTGAAAAGTGGGGTTGGATTTTGAAGATCCTAAGATCTTAGATGGAGCTTCCAAAAAGATTCCAGGATTATATAATTCTGATTACTTTTAAGCTGGTTTACCATGGCATTTTGTGCATTCTTCTGATGCCGATTTTGATGATATTATTGTTAATCGTAAATCTAAAAAATACCATCAAATTAGCTTAATGTATGAGAAAATTAATGCAAAAATGGGTAAATCAAATCCTGATTTCTTGAAGGAACTTATTGAAACTGAAAAGAATGTGCAATGTGCTAATTATGTGCCGACACGTAGATTGGTTTACATTCCTACACTCATTCTAGAGAAATACATTTTAATGCTTGAGAATGATGTGTTTAACAAACCTAGTCCTAGCATTGTTAACATAGATGAGGTGTTTGATGGACCAACTTTTGATGTGAAACCAATTCTACCTGCTTTACCTGCATGTTCTGATAATATTTTTCGTGATGACCTAGCACATGAACTAACTGTTTTCTTTGAGACAGAATCTCTAGGTCAAAATTCTTTAGATGAAAAAGTAGAACCTTATACTGAACCGATCATTGAACCTTTGATAGATTTTGAAAGTCAACTTGATCCTTTGCACGATTATTATTTACATTTACTTGCTGTACGTAATTTGAATCGTATAGTAGCTCAACTAGAAAAGGAGAATATTGACTTGCAACTTAAGTGCCAATCATTAGAACAAATGCTTGCTCTGTGTGATAAATTGCCTTCACTGCCTAAGAAAGAATGTTCCTATGTTTTTAAGGAGGGTGAAGTGATAGTTTCTGCTGAAAAATTATGTCTTGAGATTAAAAGCTTAAAACAAAAGATAATTCAACTGAAACAGGCTAACACACTTAAGCAATCGTCTAATGTTGAAACCAATGTGCTTGAATGTATTGGTGGGATTACTAAGAAGGGAAAGGGAACGTCAACATCTAAGGATGTAAAACCCATTACTATTCTTAAAAATCCTCTACGTTCTCAATTTGGCAATCGTGGTTCAAAAGTTGTTTCTACAACTCAATTTGTTGTCAAAAAGGTTCATTCTCCCGATGGTTCTGTGTCAACTGAAAAGATTCCTATGATTCCAATGACAAAAACTTCAAAAGTGAGTCTTTTAACGACATCAGTTAAGTCCACATAACACACAAGTCCTAAACCCGATTTAAGTGAGTATAATGCAAAAGAACGTAAAATCAAATTGGAAATTTTGCAAAATCAATCATCTCATGTGTCAACTAAAAAGTTTGGGCGTCTAACTAACAAAGGTGTTTTTCGTGTCACAGGTCATAATCTAAACTTGAATTACAAATCTGTATGGGTTCCTAAGTCTACGACTAAGAAAGTAGCAACCAAACCAATGCAATCTGCTAGTCGGCCTAGGAAATCATCTCATGTTTTTCAATTTTCGTCTGTGAACAAAACATCTACTTGGAATAAGTTGTGTGTTAAGACTTCTGATAACGATGTAAAACTTGATATTGCGTATGATGCTTCATGTAATGTGGTTTTAAATGATGCTTTATTGTCTAAACTGCATGATGCTTTACGTGATTATCTTGTTTGTGATCCAAAGTTTATTGCTGGTACTAACCGTAGAGGACCCAAGAAACTTTGGGTACCTAAACTCTAGGAAATTCACATTTACAGGGTTTCGACGTCTGTGTTTGGTATATCAATTCCGATTGTTCTCGACACATGACGGGTGATAAATCCTTGCTTGTCAACTTCATTGACAAATTCCTAGGAACGGTTACTTTTGGAAATGATGAAATTGCAGCGATAACGGGTTATGGAGATTATGTGCAAAATGGCATAACAATCAAACGGGTTTCATATGTTGAAGGTTTGGGGTGCAGTTTATTTAGTGTGAGTCAATTCTGCGATGGAGATCTTAAAGTTCTGTTTGAACGTCGACAATGCTCGGTGCAATCCACCGAAGGAAATGATCTTCTTGTTGGTAAATGTTGTGCTTCACTATATACTATTGACCTCAATGATGCACCTTCACATGCAACCATGTGTTTGGCTACTCGTTCTACCAAAAAAAATTCATGGTTATGGCATCATCGGATGTCACACCTGAATTACAAGGGTATCAATCGACTAGTCTCTAAAGACTTAGTTGATGGTATTCCAACCTTTCACTATGATAAGCATCATGTGTGTCCATCATGTGCGATGGGTAAGCTGAAACGGTCTAATCATCCGCTTAAGCAAAACCCCAGTACTTCATCGTCTTTGCAATTATTGCATATGGACTTATGTGGACCCATGCGTATTTATAGCCTCGGTGGCAAGAAACATGTGCTTGTCATTGTCGATGACTATACCCGGTTTACATGGATTTTTCTTTTGCGAACTAAGTCAGAGACCCCCGCCATTATCATTGAGTTCATTAAAAAGACTCAACGCTCTTTTAACAAACATGTTAAGAGCATTCGGACTGATAATGGGACAAAATTTAAGAATGACCTGCTTGATAGTTATTTGAAAGACCAAGGCATTGAACATTAGTTCTCTGCTGCTCGGACCCCCCAACAGAATGGAGTAGTCGAACAACGTAATCGTACGTTGTGCGAAGCAGCTCGAACGATGCTTGCTTACTCCAAACTACCTCCAAAAATGTGGGGGGAGGCCATTTCAACTGCATGCTATACCCAAAATCGTTGTATCGTTAATAAACGTTTTGAAAAAACTCCATATGAGTTATTATATGGTAGACACCCGAATGTCAAATATTTCCGTGTCTTTGGTTGTATATGCTATGTGCTTAACGATTTTGACAGCCTCGGAAAGTTTGATCCAAATGGCGATCAAGCCATATTTCTCGGTTATTCTTCGAACAAAGTTACTTATCAGGTTTATCACAAACGGACAAAAATGATTAAAGAGAGCATTAATGTCAAGTTTGATGAATTTTCGGGAATGGCTTTTGAACAACTCAGTTCAAAACCCGATCCTAACCTGGCTACTTCTTCTTCCGCGCAAAACTCAATTTTCTCGACGAACGGTGTTCCTACGGTTACATCAGAGGAACTGGATATCTTGTTTGATAGTCTTTATGCTCCTCAACGGATTTCAAATGTTCAAGCCGTACCAGTTACACCGTCACAGTCAACTATTGTGGAGACTCAACAGAGTCTTTTTGATGAAGATACAACACCAACTGATTCACCTGTTGCTTCTTCATCCTCACTACCACCTCCTGTTACTGATAATCTTGAACCAATTCAAGATTCATCAGTTGATACAACTCCAGCTGTTTCTCCAGATAATCAATTGAATCCATTAGATCATGTTACATCAGATCAAGCGAATCAAGGTTCAACGTCAACAACGGTTGATGTTTCAATGGATGCCACTGATGTACAACATCTTCCATACAACTGATGGACTAAAAGTCATCCAATAGATCTTATTATTGGTGATGCATCTGCTCCAGTCTCAACTCAAAGGGCTACTTGGAATATGTGTCTATACACTGCCTTTCTTAGTAAGATTGAACCAACAACGGTTGCTCAAGCTTTACTAGATCCGAACTGGGTGGTTGCAATGCAAGAGGAGATCAATCAATTTGAACGGTTGAAAGTATGGCGATTGGTTCCAAGACCAACTGGTCAACGACCAATAGGGGTTAAGTGGATTTTTAAGAACAAGAAGGATTCTGATGGAATTGTGGTTCGGAATAAGGCACGTCTTGTGGCCAAGGGATATCGACAACAAGAGGGTATTGATTATGACGAAACGTTTGCTCCGGTTGCTAGGATTGAGGCTATTCGTCTTTTCCTTACATTTGCTGTCAAGACCCGTCCTAATCCATCCGGATGAAGTCCATATCGATTATAAACGATTCCCAACAGTTGATTACATCGCGAGGTACTTGACCTCTATATGATACATTTTACAAACATTGCATTCGTTTTTAAAAGACAAACTTTCCTTTACATCGACAGTTGACAGACATGCATACCATCTCATAATATATCCAAATATAATTGACTTAATAATAATCTTGATGAGCTCAACAACTCGAATGCAACATCTTTTGAAATATATCATGAATGACTCCAAGTAATATCTCTAATATGAGCAAATTCACAGCGGAAGATTTCTTTCGTACATGAGAATAAACATGCTTTAAAGTGTCAACCAAAAGGTTGGTGAGTTCATTAGTTTAACATAAATAATCATTTCATAATTTTTAATAGACCACAAGATTTCATATTTCCATTTCTCATAAACATACGTCCCATGCATAGAGATAAACATATCATTCATATGGATTGAACACCTGGTAACCGACATTAACAATATGCATATAAGAATATCCCCATCATTCCGGGATCCTCCTTCGGACATGATATAAATTTCGAAGTACTAAAGCATCCGGTACTTTGGATGGGGCTTGTTGGGCCCAATAGATCTATCTTTAGGATTCGCGTCAATTAGGATGTCTGTTCCCTAATTCTTAGATTACCAGACTTAATAAAAAAGGGGCATATTCGATTTCGATCATTCAACCATATAATGTAGTTTCAATTACTTGTGTCTATTTCGTAAAACAGTTATAAAAACAGCGCATGTATTCTCAGTCCCAAAAATATATATTGCGAAAGCATTTAAAAAGGGAATAATGAAACTCACCATACTGTATTTTGTAATAAAAATACATATGACGACAATGAACAAGTGTAGGGTTGGCCTCGGATTCACGAACCTATATCAGTTATATAATTATTAATACACATACCGTAATCGA
The DNA here is from genome assembly GCF_046630445.1 of Rutidosis leptorrhynchoides. Lineage (NCBI taxonomy): Eukaryota > Viridiplantae > Streptophyta > Magnoliopsida > Asterales > Asteraceae > Rutidosis > Rutidosis leptorrhynchoides. The sequence continues at coordinate 365,914,158 of NC_092340.1, read as the reverse complement.
ATAAGTTTGTGTATATATAATTTACTAATTATATCATTTTTATATTAATTACTTATATACGTCTTATATATTAATTTTGTATATAAAATATTAATTTTGTTACGTTATAAGTATTAAATATATCTTTATACATATATATCATTTGTTTATCAAGATAGTTATTATAGTGATACCAAATTAATATTTGTAATGATAAATATGATAATGATAATACTTAGTATTAGTAATAATGATAATAATGATAATAATTCTATTAGTAATAAGGTAATGATATTAATAATATATAAAATATATTAATTTTATTGTTAGTGTTAGTTATGTTAATGATTTTAAAATTTACATAGTACTGGTAAGCATTATAATGTACATAGTAATACTTACAATGATAATAATAATAATAATAATAATAATAATAATAATAATGATTATGATACTTATCATGATAATTATAATACTGATAATAATTATAATACTAGTAATGATACTAATAATAATATTATAACTTATAGAATGATACAAGTATTAGTTCTTAATGAACAAATAATAATTTTATTATTTTTATAGAAATTATAATAATATTCATAATCATAATGATAATAATAATAATATTATATTTACCGTAATTATATCATATTAAGTTTACATTTATAATAATCATACTTATAATTAATTTATAATCATAACTTAGTTATAATCTTTAACATACATAAAAATTTATATTTGTAACTAAGATTTAAATTAACTTACATCCTAATTATATTATATTAACCTCCTATATATAACAATCATAATACCTTAATAATACTAATAATAATAATTATAATAGTAATAGTAATAATAACAATAATAATAATAATAGTAAAAAAAAATTACTACCTTAAAAGCTCCAAAAAAAAAAAAAAATGTCAAACCGCCTAAGCCGGGGTTCGAACCCGCGACCACTCGTTCGCACCCATCACTCCTTAACCATGACTCCGTAATTGTTTTTCTGATTTAAATGCCAACCCAATTTATATAACCCATCCTCTGCTTGTACCAACTTCACCTTCTTCTTCTATCAATCAAACAACCGAGACCCACTAACCATACAGGAATTTCGTGATTTAAATTAATACTTTTCAACAAAACAAAACCGATTTACATGTGTTCTGGAACAGATTGAGAACGAAAAAAAAAATAAAAAAAATAAAACAAAATCGCTACAGTAGCAGCTCGTCGGTATAGGAAAGAAAAAAAATTCATTTTTGATTTTTAGGAGTTTTTAGATAATGATTCTTTCACAAACTATTTTCCAAATCACCTCTATAAACTATTGGATTCATCAATTGATCAAGAAACATCAACACATTCCCGAATTTAGCGATGAACAAAATACTTGACTTTTTAGAAATTAGGTTTGACTCCTCAAATTCGAATTTGATTTTTCGAATTGGAACCTGGAAATTTGAGTAAACATTCCTGACATGATTTAAGATATATCTGCACTTTTAGATTTTTAAGAATGAAACGAATTTGTAACTTGGCAAAATCAATTACGCGTTCAGGAATAAAAAGAAAAAAAATACCTTGTTTAATCAGAAACAGAGAGAAGTTGAGTAGTTGTGAAATCATGTTGGGAGTCTACTGATTTAAGGCATATAGAAGAGGCGATTGATTTCTACATAATGCTATATGTGTCGACTAGTATCACAAGCATAACAGGAAGGCATAGAATGAAAAGAAAAGGTAGTGACTTGTAACAATTTGGTATTCATTTTTATATATATAATAAATACTAATAATTTATAAATATAAATATATATTAATAATAATAATTCTTTTAATATTAATAGTAATAAGTAATAACAATGATAATAATAATGATTAATAATAATGTTAATACCAATATTAATGATGATAATAATAAATTGTATCTTTAATAAAAATAACAATACTTAATATTATTATTATTTTTTTAATAGAAATAACACTTTTATTATTTATGATAATGATGAAAATAAAAATATAATAAGACTAATAATATTAATAATAACAATAATATAATAATTTATATATATCAAGTTTCATATTTATATCATAATATTATTAATACTAATTTTATTTTAATAATAATAAAAGTAATAATATTATTATAACAACTATATTTAAATTTCTCGAACATTCAGATTTACTAGAATATCAATCAGATCAATCAACGAGTGCTATCATTGTTTACAAAGTAATTATATATACATATATATATATATATATATATATATATATATATATATATATATATATATATATATATATATATATATATATATATTTAATATCAACATGTTTTAATTATATGTTGTAGGTTATTTATATACTAGATTCTAATAATTAATATTACAACTTATTGTATATTCAGATTACATTAATTAAACAAGACATTTTATTAATCAAATTCTATTATATCGAAAAATGTTTTCGTACATTTGAAACTAAATCAATTAGACATTATGAAATTTAGTTCTCCACTAACTTTTGTCCAGTTATCGTTAGTTGACACTTCTGTCTTTACTTGTCAATCACTTTACCATTTATTCCGAATATTGTTAAAAATGAAAAGATTTCACAGATTAACGTGAATTTTACAACATAGACTCGTAATCATATCATAATATAACTGATAATTTAATCATATGATATTATCTTTTAATTCCGTCAATAACTATATTGAACAAATATCGAAACCAACACGTTTACGTAAGGTATTTTATATCTAATACTTTGTTAACGTTTTCCAAGTCATATAATAATTTCATAATTTATTTTCATATCAAACATCCGTTAACTGTTTTGCTAAAATCACTCAATTTAATATTCGCACATGTGTATATACTCATATATATTTATTTACACATAATTGTTCGTGAATCGTCGGACATGGTCAAAGGGTAACTGATTACATGAATATAGATTTCAAAACTTTCAAGACTCAATATTATAGATTTTGCTTATTGTGTCAGAATCATATAAAGATTAAAGTTTAAATTTGATCGGAAATTCCCGGGTCATCACAGTACCAACCCGTTAAAGAAATTTCGTCCCGAAATTTGAGTGAGGTGGTCATGGCTAACAATAAAAATGTTTTCATGACTAATATGAGTTGAAAACTTGAGTTTTATCAGCATTGAGTAATATGGATAAAAATAATTCGATTATTCGAAGAGTACGAATGAAGCTATCATCAAAGAGTGAATTGTCGAAATAAAGTTTCGTCTTAACTTTTGACGTGGAGGGTTGAATTCCGGAGTTCAAGGGATTCAAAAGAAGATCTTGGAAATCTATAAGATCTGATTCTTCGAGATTTAAGGAAATTAGGATCTCTTTAATTAAATGCGATGATCTGCCTCAATTACCACGTCCGATATTTTCATTATAAATTAAACTTCTCCGTTCCATTATTCTCACCATTCTTATATTTTCTTTCTTAGTTCATACATCCAAAAGATTGTGAAAATGCTTAGTGCAGTTGTGATCCTTGTCCTTATCCTGACTATTGCAACAATCATTCTCCTTTTCCAACTTCCACCGGAGGAATCTGTTTTCTTTTACTTCGCCCTTGGGATTATAGTGTTTTTAATTTTTTCGTGTCTTTATGTTGCGATAAACATTGATATACACGGTTTGTAATTTCCGTATTGTTATTGAGCTTTATATTTTCTCTTATATTGTGGAGCTCTTTGCTCTTTTATTAACTTCTTGACCTCTATTAAAGCGAGTGACGGTCCAGAATTCATAGGTATGAAATTTCGTATGATTATAGTATTCTAAGCAGAAAGGAATGTATTAGCACGATTTGATTTATCAATTTACCAGATTCACTGAGAATAGAACTATCAAGAATGTACCTTCTTGATATGTTCAGAAGTTAAGCAGAATGAAAGAGTTATGTAACATGGCACATGATGACGTTATGATCTGTGAATCATCACGTCCCATTAGAAACTCAGCATGACTTACTATAATATAATCACGTTGATCAAGTGTCATTATATTATACTAACCCATGCATCAGTTCCCAACATTACTTCAATAACATTCATATTTTTAGCTCGAAAGTTTACAGAATATAGAAACTAACAGTTTCTATATGATGTAATACTGATAGCATGAAGAGATTAATGATTCCAGATAAGAATAGTTATAAAAATATCTCCAGAAATATGGAGGATATTTATAATGAAGGATACGATAATATCTCGGAATATCTAAGATCAGAGGATGATAGAAACTATTGCCTGCAAGGGTTTAGAGTAAGGGGCAAGATATTCACTAAAGACTTTAGCAGACATTGAATCATTTGGATTCTTTGAAGTCAAACTTATTCTTTATGATTCGTCCTCGGCTTTCTTCATAGTTTCGCATAATCTGCTTTTCGGTACTAAATTTTCTATTGAATGTTTCCAATATAATGATACACATGAAGCACGAAGAGGTATATAATTTCGAACAAGAATATTTATAAAAATATCCTCAGAAATATCGAAGATATTGATGATGATTTTTATTTTTTTTGAAATTTCTAAGTTCGATGGTTGATGGAGAAAGATTTTTTTTTTTCCGCAGGATTTTAACATGACTTCGGAGCAAGATATTCTCTAAAGATTTCAACGGATCCGAAATTATCTGGATTCTTCGAATATAGGGTATGGTCCTTGTATATGTCCTTGGTCTCCTTCATGGTTAACTCTATCCGTTTTCCAGTTCCAACGTTTCTGAGCTTTTCCAACATATTATTCTTTATCATCAAACTTTCGACGACTAAGGTCGTTTACGGTTGCCTACAGTTTCTGCTGCTTCATTCAGCTTTTTCAACATTCAGAGTATCGATTCCTAAACTGGGTGCCTTTTCAAAAATTTCAGAATTGAAGGTCGTAATTCTAGGAGATAATTGTTATATGTATACATATAACTATTGATGTAGAAATACTACGAGATTTGAAATACTGATTGCTGATTCTCGGTAATTGGTATGGCAATTATTGTTACAGGGTATAGATGAATACAAGATGGGGTTTCAATGAATATAATGATTTTTCGGTAAATCCTAATTCATTGAAGTTGCTGGTAATTTTACTGCTAATGTGGTGAAATATAAACGGTTCTCCGGTAACGATGACGGTAGGAAAACTTATATATCGAGGTTATAATAAGGCTAGTCCGACTGAAAAGTTGAAGTTGACTTGTTGAAGCTGTGACAAAATTGGCTATTTTGAAAGGGATTTCCAAGTTATTTTGAGTAATAATAACACTAAGATATTAGCATAGCTACGTTTTAAACGTTTACTCAGTTGCCGAGAGTTCCTCAGGTGCATGACTATATGCATCAACCTTTTCTTCCGTAGATGAAGTGTGGTTGGTTCATCCTCTCGATTGAGGTGTTTTCAAGAATCATCAAAGGTTTGAATGTAGATTGTAATCGACGAGATACAAATGAGGTTTAAGATGAAATCAAGTGGCAAACTTGAAGAATTGTTTAGTTTCATATGTTATAATCAATATTTTAATTCATTTTAATTGTCCACTTTTATTAGTCCACAGTCGATAGTCCACAGTTGACAGTCCAATAATTCATATATAGTTTAATATATAATATTCGAATTAATTAATACGTGTCGTGACCCGTATACGTCTCAGACTCGATCACAACTCAAAGTATATATATTATTATAGAATCAACCTCAACCCTGTATAGAGAACTCGATCATTACTGCATATAGAGTGTCTATGGTGATTCCAAATAATATATATAGATGTGTCGATATGATATGTCAAAACTTGTATACGTGTCCCGATATTTAAAGTGCGTAAAATAAATAACAGAAATTAAATGACGATAAATAAAATTGCGAGAATATAAATTGCGATAAAATAAATTGCGATAATTAAATTGCGATAAATAAAATGTAATACGGAATTAACAGTTAGCTAGGATTTTGTTAGCGTGGTTTCTTAATAAAATTTAATATTGTTAATTAGTCTGTTTCTAATCAATTTTTATTGTGTCCATTATTTCTTCATTATGCCACTTGTTGGATTCTGATAGGTCAAAATCCAAATATGAAATTGAATGAAAATAGTTATTCTTTGGTGAACGGATACGTATCTCGATGGTTGTAAATAGGATAGTGAATAACTGTTGAATCAGATTCGAAGAATATACAGTGTAACTTATTAATGTGAAATTTAAATATTCCTCGGGTATTACCTACCCGTTAAAATATTTTCACCATTAACAGTTTGTACAAAAGAATTTTTAATTTCCACCTTTTTGAAAACATATATACATATATATTTTCTTCAGATGTAATCATGGATTTAATGAGTCAATATGATATTAAACTCATTTGATTTATCATTAGAACAAGAATATTTAATCTCTAACATATTAGAGATCACATAATCACCATGTCGAACGAAGATAAATGATGTAGAACGATTCGTAGAACAATAATTATATTCGAGGTACAAAATGAGATGTCGAGGCATGGATTGTTGATGGTACTGGTGTTGTTACTGATGGTTCTGTTGATGCCGGTGATGTTGCTGAAGCTGGTAAGTTTTGCACCATGTTCTCCAAATTGATTACTCGAGCGCGAAGCTCGTTGACTTCTTCGATTACCCCGGGATGATTGTCGGTCGGAACGAGCAGATGAATAAGGTTTAGAATCTGAGTTATGATATAGTCGTGGCGAGATATTTGGGAAATGAGGGTGTTACGAACAGGTTCGCCAGTAAGTGCTTCAGGTTCTTCGCCAAAAGGTGAATTTGGTTAGTGGATGGGATCGCCTTCTGCGCGTCTCCATTGATTAAGTCGACTATAAATCCATCAAATGAATTGGGGATGGATGATTGGTTGATTCATTCTGGTATCATTGCTTCCGGAGCTTAGATGACTATCCATTCTGAATAACTGTCGGGATAACTATCGGAATAGCTGTCGGAATTCGAGGGACTCGATCTAGTTGAGGGATTCATCTCGTACGATCAGATAAAAGATTTTCGATAAGAAATAGATTATAGGATGTAGATTAGTATTCTGCAATACATAATTTACATATACATATATAATACTAAAATCTCATAGGTTACGGAGGAATCTACGGAAGCTGTCAGGCAAAGATAACAATAACAGATACGCTAAGATATGAATTAGCAGATACGCTAAGATATGAATTTTGTCTATACACTTTTCATGCAGTCAATGCAATAAGATGTATCTAGACTAAGAATAATGAGCAGGTAATTTACTAAGGATAATAAGCAAATGATTTCCGGCTAGAAATGATAAGCAAAACTTATGACATGCAGACACGGTCGAAGTCCAGACTCACTAATGCCTCCTAACGACTTATCAGTTAGACACATTAATCCAGACCTGGTTCACTAAGACCTCTGCTCTGATACCAACTGTCAATACCCGTCCTAATCCATCCGGATAAAGTCCATATCGATTATAAACGATTCCCAACAGTTGATTACATCACGAGGTACTTGACCTCTATATGATACATTTTACAAACATTGCATTCATTTTTAAAAGACAAGCTTTCCTTTACATCGACAGTTGACAGACATGCATACCATCTCATAATATATCTAAATATAATTAACTTAATAATAATCTTGATGAGCTCAACGACTCGAATGCAACATCTTTTGAAATATATCATGAATGACTCCAAGTAATATCTCTAATATGAGCAAATTCACAGCGGAAGATTTCTTTCGTACCTGAGAATAAACATGCTTTAAAGTGTCAACCAAACAGTTGGTGAGTTCATTAGTTTAACATAAATAATAATTTCATAATTTTTAATAGACCACAAGATTTCATATTTCCATTTCTCATAAACATACGTCCCATGCATAGAGACAAAAATATCATTCATATGGATTGAACACCTGGTAACCGACATTAACAATATGCATATAAGAATATCCCCATCATTCCGGGATCCTCCTTCGGATATGATATAAATTTCGAAGTACTAAAGCATCCGGTACTTTGGATGGGGCTTGTTGGGCCCAATAGATCTATCTTTAGGATTCGCGTCAATTAGGGTGTCTGTTCCCTAATTCTTAGATTACCAGACTTAATAAAAAAGGGGCATATTCGATTTCGATCATTCAACCATATAATGTAGTTTCAATTACTTGTGTCTATTTCGTAAAACAGTTATAAAAACAGCGCATGTATTCTCAGTCCCAAAAATATATATTGCGAAAGCATTTAAAAAGGGAATAATGAAACTCACCATACTGTATTTTGTAATAAAAATACATATGACGACAATGAACAAGTGTAGGGTTGGCCTTGGATTCACGAACCTATATCAGTTATATAATTATTAATACACATACCGTAATCGAATAAGTTTGTGCATATATAATTTACTAATTATATCATTTTTATATTAATAACATATATACGTCTTATATATTAATTTTGTATATAAAATATTAATTTTGTTACGTTATAAGTATTAAATATATCTTTATACATATATATCATTTGTTTATTAAGATAGTTATTATAGTGATACCAAATTAATATTTGTAATGATAAATATGATAATGATAATACTTAGTATTAGTAATAATGATAATAATGATAATAATTCTATTAGTAATAAGGTAATGATATTAATAATATATAAAATATATTAATTTTATTGTTAGTGTTAGTTATGTTAATGATTTTAAAATTTACATAGTACTAGTAATCATTATGATGTACATAGTAATACTTACAATGATAATAATAATAATAATAATAATAATAATAATAATAATAATAATAATAATAATAATAATAATAATAATAATAATGATTATGATACTTATCATGATAATTATAATACTGATAATAATTATAATACTAGTAATGATACTAATAATAATATTATAACTCATAGAATGATACAAGTATTAGTTCTTAATGAACAAATAATAATTTTATTATTTTATAGAAATTATAATAATATTCATAATCATAATGATAATAATAATAATATTATATTTACCGTAATTATATCATATTATGTTTACATTTATAATAATCATACTTATAATTAATTTATAATCATAACTTAGTTATAATCTTTAACATACATAAAAATTTATATTTGTAACTAAGATTTAAATTAACTTACATCCTAATTATATTATATTACCCTCCTATATATAACAATCATAATACCTTAATAATACTAATAATAATAATTATAATAGTAATAGTAATAATAACAATAATAACAACAATAATAATAATAGTAAAAAAAAAATTACTACCTTAAAAGCTCCAAAAAAATGTCAAACCGCCTAAGCCGGGGTTCGAACCCACGACCACTCGTTCGCACCCATCACTCCTTAACCATGACTCCGTAATTGTTTTTCTGATTTGAATGCCAACCCAATTTATATAACCCATCCTCTGCTTGTACCAACTTCACCTTCTTCTTCTATCAATCAAACAACCGAGACCCACTAACCATACAGGAATTTCGTGATTTAAATTAATACTTTTCAACAAAACAAAACCGATTTACATGTGTTCTGGAACAGATTGAGAACGAAAAAAAAAATAAAAAAAATAAAACAAAATCGCTGCAGTAGCAGCTCGTCGGTATAGGAAAGAAAAAAAATTCATTTTTGATTTTTAGGAGTTTTTAGATAATGATTCTTTCACAAACTATTTTCCAAATCACCTCTATAAACTATTGGATTCATCAATTGATCAAGAAACATCAACACATTCCCGAATTTAGCGATGAACAAAATACTTGACTTTTTAGAAATTAGGTTTGACTCCTCAAATTCGAATTTAATTTTTCGAATTGGAACCTGGAAATTTGAGTAAACATTCCTGACATGATTTAAGATATATCTGCACTTTTAGATTTTTAAGAATGAAACGAATTTGTAACTTGGCAAAATCAATTACGCGTTCAGGAATAAAAAGAAAAAAAAATACCTTGTTTAATCAGAAACAGAGAGAAGTTGAGTAGTTGTGAAATCATGTTGGGAGTCTACTGATTTAAGGCATATAGAAGAGGCGATTGATTTCTACATAATGCTATATGTGTGGACTAGTATCACAAGCATAACAGAAAGGCAGAGAATGAAAAGAAAAGGTAGTGACTTGTAACAATTTGGTATTCATTTTTATATATATAATAAATACTAATAATTTATAAATATAAATATATATTAATAATAATAATTCTTTTAATATTAATAGTAATAAGTAATAACAATGATAATAATAATGATTAATAATAATGTTAATACCAATATTAATGATGATAATAATAAATTGTATCTTTAATAAAAATAACAATACTTAATATTATTATTATTTTTTTTAATAGAAATAACACTTTTATTATTTATGATAATGATGAAAATAAAAATATAATAAGACTAATAATATTAATAATAACAATAATATAATAATTTATATATATCAAATTTCATATTTATATCATAATATTATTAATACTAATATTATTTTAATAATAATAAAAGTAATAATATTATTATAACAACTATATTTAAATTTCTCGAACATTCAGATTTACTAGAATATCAATCAGATCAATCAACGAGTGCTATCATTGTTTACAAAGTAATTATATATACATATATATATATATATATATATATATATAAATATATATATATATATATATATATATATATATATATATATATATATATATATATATATATATATTTAATATCAACATGTTTTAAATATATGTTGTAGGTTATTTATATACTAGATTCTAATAATTAATATTACAACTTATTGTATATTCAGATTACATTAATTAAACAAGACATTTTATTAATCAAATTCTATTATATCGAAAAATGTTTTCGTACATTTGAAACTAAATCAATTAGACATTATGAAATTTAGTTCTTCACTAACTTTTGTCCAGTTATCGTTAGTTGACACTTCTGTCTTTACTTGTCAATCACTTTACCATTTATTTCGAATATTGTTAAAAATGAAAAGATTTCACAGATTAACGTGAATTTTACAACATAGACTCGTAATCATATCATAATATAACTGATAATTTAATCATATGATATTATCTTTTAATTCCGTCAATAACTATATTGAACAAATATCGAAACTAACACATTTACGTAAGGTATTATATATCTAATACTTTGTTAACGTTTTCCAAGTCATATAATAATTTCATAATTTATTTTTATATCAAACATCCGTTAACTGTTTTGCTAAAATCACTCAATTTAATATTCGCACATGTGTATATACTCATATATATTTATTTACACATAATTGTTCGTGAATCGTCGAACATGGTCAAAGGGTAACTGATTACATGAATATAGATTTCAAAACTTTCGAGACTCAATATTACAGATTTTGCTTATCGTGTCAGAATCATATAAAGATTAAAGTTTAAATTTGATCGGAAATTCCCGGGTCATCACATTTGCTTCTCATATGAAGTTCACGGTATTTCAAATGGACGTCAAAACTGCTTTTCTGAACGGTCATCTTCAAGAGGAAGTCTATGTCAATCAACCAGAAGGCTTTGTCGATCCCATTCATCCAAATCACGTATACTACTTGGAAAAAGCTTTGTATGGTCTGAAGCAAGCACCGCGTGCATGGTACGAGACCTTAACAAAGTATTTGCTGGACAATGGCTTCTCTCGTGGAACGATTGATACAACGCTATTCATCCGTAAAAACCACGGTCACATTTTCTTGGTTCAAATTTACATTGATGACATTATTTTTGGATCCACGTCCCCAGCCTTATGCAAAGAATTTGGTGACCTTATGGCCAACAAATTCGAAATGAGCATGCTTGACCAGTTAAATTTCTTTTTGGGATTACAAGTAAAACAATTACCAAACGGGATTTTTCTTAGTCAAACAAAGTATATCAATGATATGCTAAAATGTTTTAAAATGTCTGCTTTAGAACCAATGACAACCCCAATGAGGACTTTACTGGATGCTGATACTAATGGAGAACCCTTTGATATTACACTTTATCGAAGCATGGTTGGTTCTTTAATGTATCTAACTGCAAGTTGACCTGATATTACACTTGCTGTAACTGTCTGTGCCCGCTTTCAGTCAAACCCTAAGAAATCTCATTCTAAAGCGGTTGTTAGGATTTTTCAGTACCTTAAAGGTACACCTACCCTTGGGATCTGGTATCCTCATGGATCCAATTTCAATCTCACTGCTTACACTGATGCGGATCATGGCGGTTGCCATGTTGATAGAAAAAGCACATCTGGATCAATTCAGATGTTGGGGAATAGGCTAGTTGGTTGGTCATCCAAAAAGCAGAACTGTGTGTCTTTATCAACAGCTGAGTCTGAGTACATTGCTACAGCTCATTGTTGTTCACAAGTTTTGTGGATGCAAATTTAACTTTCAGACTATGGCTTTAAGTTTTCTAAGACCCCGATTTACTGTGATTCACAAAGTGCTATTGCAATAACAAGCAACCCAGTCCAGCATTCTAAGACTAAACACATAGATATTCGCTATCATTTCATTAAGGACCATGTAGAGAAAGGGGATGTAGAGTTATACTTTGTGCCTACCAAAGTGCAATTAGCTGACATGTTCACTAAGCCCTTAGATGAACTTAGGCTAAAGTTCTTGATCAAAGAGATTGGCATGGTAGAGTATAGTGCTTGATATTCCTTAGATCTGTTGGGACTTATTCTTGGGATCTTGTGTTTAGGGGGAGTAGATACTTTCTAGGGGGAGCAACTTCTTTCATATGCTTTAGATATCAGCTTTTAAGGGGGAGCCTTTAGATTTATGATAACTTCCTGGATATAATTGTTCAATGGTTATGAAAGGGGGAGGTAACTCATTGATACCATATTTCAAGGGGGAGTTAATTCATATTCTTGGGAATTTTATCAAAATGCTGATTTACATTCTTGTATATCACATTTTGAGGGGGAGAAAAAGGGAGAAAATGAGAAAATTACTAAAAAATGTTGTTATTCAAAAGTGAATTCATAAATTCTTTGTTTTATATCTGAAATACTTCACTAAGGCTTGTATACATCTCAGTATGCAACCCGTTTTAACAATTGGTATCACTGAAGATTTGTACTTTGTTCACTAATTCAAAGTTCTTTTAAGTACAAATCTTATTTTGAAAAATTCATAAAAATTGGAAAAGATAAAATCCAAAAATATTTGATTTTTACTAAATAAATGCAATTTTTAGCATTATACCGAATCTGACATCCAACAGTACTGATTCGGTAAGTTCAAAGTTTTCAAAAATTGTCTCAGAATTGTTTACCATGAAAAGATTGAAATGAATTTTAATAGGAAAAATCAATTTGTCAAGATTTTGAAGTTAAATTGATAAAGTTTTGAAAAGTGGACTGTATTCTGTAAAATAGGCCCATTCGGTAAAGCCCATTCGGTATTTTATCTTCGGTATCTATAAAAGGAGGGTCAAAGTCAAACTAACTCTCTTACTGTGCTTAATTACCTACCAAGTCTAATTGAACATACCGAATCTATCTAATCTACCTAATCCGTTCTTCTGTTTCTTCAAATCTTTGGTATAATTTCATTTTAATCATTGCTTTAGATACATACGTGTAGATCTGAGAAAATTAAATGTTTTTCAACCAGGAAAGATCAAAATAACTAGATTGTGACTCTCAATTTTGAAATTCTGTTATTTATACCGAGTCTGAGTCGTTATTTCTTTTAAACTTTGATTAAACTCAATTGATTTGGTTAATTAACATGAATTCTTGTCTACTCTGAGTTATATTGATTGATCTATCATTTGACCAAGCTTGATTACATGTTTAATTGATTGTTTGATGGATTCTGCATCTACCGAATATGTTCTGTCTACTGTACCGAGTCTGTTCATATGATTAACATGTTGATCTGCTTCTAATTGAGTGGTTAATTGATTATGGTTGTGATTTTACATGATAGAATATGCATGTTTGAGTGACTTTATGTTAATTTTGGAGATACCGAATCTGTTCTTCTCTTGATACCGAATCTGACTTTTGGTACCTTGAAACTTTCTGATTTTTATCTTCAAACACTTAACATGGTTATTTTATATCTTTCTGATCTGAAAACTCAAGCTTATTTGGTTACAGAATCTCAAGTTTTCATGACTACCGAATCTGCTTGATATTGTGTTTAAAAATTGACTAAGTGTTGTTCTGATTCTTTGTGTTATATAATTGATTTTGCATGATGAATTTGTATTGTGATGAATATCATATGAATGTCATGATTGTCAATTACTTGTTCATATTTGAGAATATAGGATTTTTATATCTTTGAAAAACCATAAAAATCATAAAATATAAAAGATAAAACATATTCAAAGGATTTCAAAGGCAAATAAGAATAGAGATATATGCTTTATGTTAAATATCTTGTGGTCTTCTATTTCTTATTTATACAACTAAATGACGAACAATCACTTCATCAACTCCGAAACCAACATTCCCTGCAACTACTGGACTGCAATTCTAGAGAGACACACTCTGTGGCCTGCTCTAAACTCTACAGTCAGTGTACCTGTAACAGATCTGGAGCTACTTAATAGAACAATTAAGTTTGTGGAAGCTACACAACCATCTGCTGAAAATCCAGAGGGAACACAAGCTCATTTTGAATTTCAACTGAGAGGAGTTCAAGGGAGGAGGAGTATCACTAAGGCTGATTTCAGGAGGATATTCAGACTTCCTATTGTGCAGAATGCTCCTGCTTTTCCTGCTACTCAACAGATGATGTCATCTGTCTTTGATCTTGGTTATGTTGGAGCCCGCAATGTTCCTCCGGCTAAGTTTCAGAAGAAATATCTGCACTCAAGGTGGTATGTGATCTTCTCAATCATCAACAGATGCTTGCTGATGACAAGGAGTGGATCCGACAGCCTGACTGTGCATATGCTGAAGTTGTTCTACTCTTTCATAAGAGTAGAAGCTCCTGACTATGCAGAACTAATATGGGATTTGGTTCAAGCTCAAGTTGATAAGCCAAGGGGTTCATACATCCCTTGAGAAAGGTTTTTCTGTATCTTTATCCATGATGCTATAAATGCTTGCAGAAATGAAAATATATTTGTACCAGGTACACATGGATTACAGATGAAACAATTTGGGGAGCTGAAGATGAATACCCCGATGGTATCTGATAATCAATTCACTGCGCCGATTCCAAATTGGCTAGTGAGGCTAGCTGAACCCCAAGATGCTCGTATGTGTTCTTATTTTGAGGCTGTAGGAATACCTCTTCCGAACCCGGTACAACAAGAACAAGTTGAACCTGCCGCGGTTCCAGCCCCAGAGGTTGTAGAGGAACCTGTAGTACAACCACCTGGGCTAGCTAATCCTCCACTTAGGGTGAACCTTAAACGATCTAGGGCTGCACACCAAGCTCAACCCGTGAGGATAAGGGAACCTAGTCCAACTAGGATTGAACCAACCCTTTCCACAACACCCGAAGTGAGCAGTGACACTGACACTTCAGCAACAGCATCTGAATCATCTCCCGAACATTCTCCTAAGAGAACTCGATATGTGCCTGATGAGATGATTCAGACTCCACTAACCCAAAGAGTAACTAGATCTAGGACTTCGACACCTATCGTCCGCCAAACAGTTACTACAACCGTTGGTGATACGGACCAAGACCTAGAACCAATTAGGTCACCCTCACCCATTTCCGTATCACATCCAATAATAACAGTAAGCCCTACGCTAAATGAAGCGCAAGTTTCGGTAGGCAAGAGATTTAAACGCACGGATGTACAAAGACCACTAAGCCCATCCAATCTAAACAGGACTTAAGAATATATCCTACAAAGCAAGGTGCTTCGGCATCTAAGGAAGTAAAGTCTTCCTCTGCAGTAAAGTCTGCGTTGACTCAATCAATTGAGGAAACTCAATCATTGAAGTCCAGAACGGCCGAAGGGGAGCCAAAAAATCTTGAAAAGGCACCCTGCGTATCGGCAGGAAATCCTCCTGTACCTCAACATGCAATAGGGTCTCGAGGTCCGGCTTATCTTGATGAGGGAGATCTGCCGCGTCCCATGAAAACGAGTCAACATGACAATCCTTCGGGATATTTATCAGACTTCCAGCAGACTGATCCCTTGGTTCATGAAAGTGATCCATTGGATCAAACCACTTCTCTTCCGGATTCTGAATCTCAGGGTCTAGAGGAATAGTCTTTAACTGAAAGAGATTTGCCACCTCATGGTATATCAATGATTTCAGGAGTCGGAGATAGTAATATCTCTGTGAGAGCTAAACCGACAGGTAGTTCTGCTACTCTGTCAGAGTCCTGATATTGCTCAATAACATCATATATATCTATCGCAATATCGTGTAAAATGCTCTAGAATCGAGGATAATGAAGGCGTTTCTACAAGTGATAATCCAAGATGCGCAAATTTGTATCGGAAGAGTGATTTACAAAGAGTTTTGATGATTTATGACATTGGTTGATCCTGATACGACTTAAGGTCTATTTAGTGCTCTAAAATGGTAAAACAAAGCTTCCAAGGTGTTAGGCTTCGTCCAAATAAAAGAGGATTGAAAAGAAAGCGAAACAGTGGATTTCAGCATATCTGGACGCCGTCCGGGGTTATAGGACGCCGTCCAGACTCTTGAAATAGGACGCCGTCCTGGATTTGAAGACGCCGTCTAGCTCTTAAGGACGGGACGTCGTCCAGCCTTTTTGGACGCCGTCCCGTAGTAGGTTTCAGCCGACTTTTGTGCTTTTTACCTACTTTCTCCACTTTAAAACTACTGTTTTGAGGGAATGTTTCATAACTTACGAACCAGAGAGTACATAGACGATTTTTAGGAGCAAAATTGGAGAACTCCAAGCTCTTGGAAGAGGCTCAACATCAAGACATCAAAGATCAAAACCTTCATCATCCAAGAACTCCTTGTTCTTGTAGGTTATTCCTTGTTCTAAAACAATGATTTCAGTTGTTAATCTGATTGTTATGTTGTCTGTTACCATGATTGTTGGCTAGTTTCTATAATGTTTGTCTAGATTAATAACCAAGGTATTGGATGTAATCTTATTGATTGAATGTATTATGTGTGATAGATTAAAGCTTGAATTAAGAAGCATGCTTATTGCTGTTAAAATCATTTGTATCTAGTTAATTGATATGTTGTTGATAAAGAGAACTCTTGTTGATGTATCATATTGATTTACAATCAACTTGTCTTAGATTGATTGTTTACTAAACCGGACCAAGGGGGTAAACTAGATTAAAATGGTTAAACAAAATAGGAATGAATTGTGTAGAGCGAACGCAAAGACAATTGTTATTCAAGTCTTTGATCTAGCTAATCAACTAGTCACAAACGAAAAGGTCTAAGTAATAGGGAACCCTCACTTAGTAATTCTAGTTTTAGTACTCGCTAAAGAGAACTCTTGGCGGGTCGATTTAGGTGATTAACATGCTTATAATAGTTATTTGATTACAAATACAAGAACCATAGTGAAAAGGGAACCCTTGATCTTGTGATTGTGTTTGCGTGTTTATTCAAGAGAACTCTTAGTGAACCTATTAGATAACTTACACACATAATTATTCAATCAGGCCTTAATATCAAAACTTACATCCAATACCGAGGGTAAAATATCTAGATGAACATTTCATCTCTTTGATTTAAATCAAAACTATCTTACTTGCTTTCTTTGCATTTATTTTCATCTTATAAATTTAAAAGACCAAAAATATTGTTTTTACATTTAACCTTCTCTGATTTGGCTAAATCGTTAAATGGCCACCAAAACATAAAACTTGTACCTTTAAGTTTCATTTACTTAGTTAATCATAATATAGTTTCTAATTCTAGTTTGGCTAATACAACTGTCCTTGGAACGATACACGGAACTAAACCAGTTACTATACTATTACACGATCGGGTACACTGCCCGTTAGTGTGTAGAAATCTTTAATCGGTATTTTTTCATATTATTTTATACGACAATTTATACGACACTTCTCGCACATCAAGTTTTTGGCGCCGCTGCCGGGGATGCTTTTGTGTCAAAATAGAATTATTAACTGATTTGTGATTAAGTAGTTTCTTAATTATTTTAAATTTTTAATAGTCTTTGATTTTTATACTTATAGAATCGGTATGTTTAATAGCTTTTGTTAGTTGTGTGATTGACAGTTTATAGGTCGCATATGCCACATACCCGAAGTTCAGAATCTCCATTACTTACACCGTTTACAGAACCTGATAGAAAGCTTGGTAGGATTTCAAAAGAAGTACTTGAAATTTTTGAATCTTCATCAAAGCAATAAACCTTTGATTCAGAATCAAGTACGACCAAGCCTCGATATTCAGACTTTGGTAAACCCGTTCAACCCCCAAATTTTGAAATGGAAGGAGAAAGACCGTTGGTACCACGACAATCAATGGCAGGAAAGATGAAAGCAACCCGGACCGGACAAGGTAGTGCTATTACTCCACCTACTGGTGAGGTAACTTTTGAAATAAAAGGACCTATTCTTCAAATGATTAATAACAGGTGTCAATTTTGTAGTGACCCGAACTTTTCCATGTTTATATATATTAATTGAGATTGATATTTACATGATTAAATGTTTCCAATATGTTAAGCAATCAAACTTGTTAAGACTTGATTAATTGAAATATGTTTCATATAGACAATTGACCACCCAAGTTGATCGGTGATTCACGAACGTTAAAACTTGTAAAAACTATATGATGACATATATATGGATATATATATATATAGTTAACATGATACTATGATAAGAAAACATATCATAAAGTATATTAACAATGAACTACATATGTAAAAACAAGACTACTAACTTAATGATTTTTAAACGAGACATATATGTAACGATTATCGTTGTAAAGACATTTAATGTATATATATCATATTAAGAGATATTCATACATGATAATATCATGATAATATAATAATTTAAAATCTCATTTGATATTATAAACATTGAGTTAACAACATTTAACAAGATCGTTAACCTAAAGGTTTCAAAACAACACTTACATGTAACGACTAACGATGACTTAACGACTCAGTTAAAATGTATATACATGTAGTGTTTTAATATGTATTTATACACTTTTGAAAGACTTCAATACACTTATCAAAATACTTCTACTTAACAAAAATGCTTACAATTACATCCTCGTTCAGTTTCATCAACAATTCTACTCGTATGCACCCGTATTCGTACTCGTACAATACACAGCTTTTAGATGTATGTACTATTGGTATATACACTCCAATGATCAGCTCTTAGCAGCCCATGTGAGTCACCTAACACATGTGGGAACCATCATTTGGAAACTAGCATGAAATATCTCATAAAATTACAAAAATATGAGTAATCATTCATGACTTATTTACATGAAAACAAAATTACATATCCTTTATATCTAATCCATACACCAACGACCAAAAACACCTACAAACACTTTCATTCTTCAATTTTCTTCATCTAATTGATCTCTCTCAAGTTCTATCTTCAAGTTCTAAGTGTTCTTCATAAATTCCAAAAGTTCTAGTTTCATAAAATCAAGAATACTTTCAAGTTTGCTAGCTCACTTCCAATCTTGTAAGGTGATCATCCAACCTCAAGAAATCTTTGTTTCTTACAGTAGGTTATCATTCTAATACAAGGTAATAATCATATTCAAACTTTGGTTCAATTTCTATAACTATAACAATCTTATTTCAAGTGATGATCTTACTTGAACTTGTTTTCATGTCATGATTCTGCTTCAAGAACTTCGAGCCATCCAAGGATCCATTGAAGCTAGATCCATTTTTCTCTTTTCCAGTAGGTTTATCCAAGGAAATTAAGGTAGTAATGATGTTCATAACATCATTCGATTCTTACATATAAAGCTATCTTATTCGAAGGTTTAAACTTGTAATCACTAGAACATAGTTTAGTTAATTCTAAACTTGTTCGCAAACAAAAGTTAATCCTTCTAACTTGACTTTTAAAATCAACTAAACACATGTTCTATATCTATATGATATGCTAACTTAATGATTTAAAACCTGGAAACACGAAAAACACCGTAAAACCGGATTTACGCCGTCGTAGTAACACCGCGGGCTGTTTTGGGTTAGTTAATTAAAAACTATGATAAACTTTGATTTAAAAGTTGTTATTCTGAGAAAATGATTTTTATTATGAACATGAAACTATATCCAAAAATTATGGTTAAACTCAAAGTGGAAGTATGTTTTCTAAAATGGTCATCTAGACGTCGTTCTTTCGACTGAAATGACTACCTTTACAAAAACGACTTGTAACTTATTTTTCCGACTATAAACCTATACTTTTTCTGTTTAGATTCATAAAATAGAGTTCAATATGAAATCATAGCAATTTGATTCACTCAAAACGGATTTAAAATGAAGAAGTTATGGGTAAAACAAGATTGGATAATTTTTCTCATTTTAGCTACGTGAAAATTGGTAACAAATCTATTCCAACCATAACTTAATCAACTTGTATTGTAAATTATGTAATCTTGAGATACCATAGACACGTATACAATGTTTCGACCTATCATGTCGACACATCTATATATATTTCGGAACAACCATAGACACTCTATATGTGAATGTTGGAGTTAGCTATACAGGGTTGAGGTTGATTCCAAAATATATATAGTTTGAGTTGTGATCAATACTGAGATACGTATACACTGGGTCGTGGATTGATTCAAGATAATATTTATCGATTTATTTCTGTACATCTAACTGTGGACAACTAGTTATAGGTTACTAACGAGGACAGCTGACTTAATAAACTTAAAACATCAAAATATATTAAAAGTGTTGTAAATATATTTTGAACATACTTTAATATATATGTATATATTGTTATAGGTTCGTGAATCAACAGTGGCCAAGTCTTACTTCCCGACGAAGTAAAAATCTGTGAAAGTGAGTTATAGTCCCACTTTTAAAATCTAATATTTTTGGGATGAGAATACATGCAGGTTTTATAAATGATTTACAAAATAGACACAAGTACGTGAAACTACATTCTATGGTTGAATTATCGAAATCGAATATGCCCCTTTTTATTAAGTCTGGTAATCTAAGAATTAGGGAACAGACACCCTAATTGACGCGAATCCTAAAGATAGATCTATTGGGCCTAACAAACCCCATCCAAAGTACCGGATGCTTTAGTACTTCGAAATTTATATCATATCCGAAGGGTGTCCCGGAATGATGGGGATATTCTTATATATATATGCATCTTGTTAATGTCGGTTACCAGGTGTTCACCATATGAATGATTTTTATCTCTATGTATGGGATGTGTATTGAAATATGAAATCTTGTGGTCTATTGTTACGATTTGATATATATATAGGTTAAACCTATAACTCACCAACATTTTTGTTGACGTTTAAAGCATGTTTATTCTCAGGTGAATATTAAGAGCTTCCGCTGTTGCATACTAAAATAAGGACAAGATTTGGAGTCCATGTTTGTATGATATTGTGTAAAAACTGCATTCAAGAAACTGATTTCGATGTAACATATTTGTATTGTAAACCATTATGTAATGGTCGTGTGTAAACAGGATATTTTAGATTATCATTATTTGATAATCTAAGTAAAGCTTTTTAAACCTTTATTTATGAAATAAAGGTTATGGTTTGTTTTAAAAATGAATGCAGTCTTTGAAAAACGTCTCATATAGAGGTCAAAACCTCGCAACGAAATCAATTAATATGGAACGTTTTTAATCAATAAGAACGGGACATTTCAGTTGGTATCCGAGCGTTGGTCTTAGAGAACCAGAATTTTGCATTAGTGTGTCTTATCTAGTTTGTTAGGATGCATTAGTGAGTCTGGACTTCGACCGTGTTTACTTGAAAAATGATTGCTTACCAAATTTTGTTGGAAACTATATATTTTTAACATGTGAATATTATGTGATATATTAATCTCTTAACGCGTTTGATATTATGTGATAGATGTCTACCTCTAGAACAAGTCCCATTGACTCACCTAATAATAATGAAGAGTCAAATGTAAATTGGAATGATTCGTGGACTGATTCACAAGTTCCCGAAGAGGAACCGGAAGAAGAGTCAGAACCGGAAGAAGAATCGGAACCGGAAGAAGAATCGGAACCGGATGAAGAAATAGAACCGGTGGGGGAAATAATAAAACGGTTAAGTAAAAGAAAATCCTCAACCAACCGACCAAGGTTAATTATGGTCAATGGTGTTTCCGCCAAGGAAGCAAAATATTGGGAGGATTACCAATTCTCCGATGAATCGGATTCCGACGAGAATTCCGATGATGTTATAGAAATTACCCCAACTGAATTTAAAAAGGCAAAAGAAAATAATAAGGGAAAGGGCATAAAAATAGAGAAATCTAATTCCAACCCCGATGAAATTTATATGTATCGTCAACCCCCGAAGTCCTTAAGTTGTAACAATGACCCGGGAACCTCTAAACCACCAGGTTTTTCTAAACCAATGTGGATCACGACGGCTCGTATTAGGAGAACATCATATATCCCTAGAAACTTGGCAAAACGAACCAAAACCGAAGAAGAAGAAACGAGCGAGTCGGAATAAGATAGTTGTATTCGTGTGGTGTAATATATGTAATATAGTGTTCTTATGCTTTATGATATATGTAAAAATTGCTTGTATTAATAAGTATTTTTTTATGAAACTAACTCTTGTCTATTTTACAGTTTAAAAACACAAAATGGATAGACAACCCAATATTTTAAGAGACCTACCCGGAGACATGATTGATGAAATCTTGTCTAGAGTCGGCCAGAATTCTTCGGCACAACTATTTAAGGCGAGATCAGTTTGTAAGACATTCGAAGAACGTTCCAAGAATGTCTTGGTTTATAAGAGACTTTCGTTTGAAAGATGGGGGATATCACATTGGGAAACCCATAAGTTACGATGTGTTTACTTTGACGCATATATTGCGGGGAACCCAAATGCTATTTTACGCAACGGGTTAAGAAATTATTTTGACTCAATATATCCGAATATTGGACTTCGTGATTTAGAAAAAGCGGCTAACATGCAACATAAAGAAGCATGTTATGCTTACGGATTAGTAATGTTCGCTTCTCACCAAAGTGAGAACAAGAACATCGGGCTACAACTATTAAACAAAACGTTTCCACAAGTGACGGAGTCGGTAATTGGGGTAAGAAATAAGGTTTTTAGATTATTACGGGACTGTTGGACATTACGTAACCCTCGTCCCTTTGATGACGTTACAACACGCTGTCTTATCAACGGCCATAACGGTTATGTTGCACAAGACCAAGGATGGGAAGTAGTCCTAGTAAAACCAGAATGCATGACTTGTTTCTGGACGTATGAATTACGTGTCTTTATTGCCTTTGCTGAACGACTTGTGTACTAGCTAGAATTGTCTTCACAACTATCTTGTATCAAAGTTATTGTTTGCTATATTTCATGCTTTATGTAAAATAAGCGGTATTGTAAGTTTGTAAAATATTGTATAAAAGTTTGAACGCGAAATATTATTACAATCAGTTTTTCATATAGAATTGTAGTAGTTGAATTGTATATTAGCTACTAAGTATGAACTTAACGGGTAGGTACTACCCGAATTTAAACTTATAAAACGCTAATATGAAGAAAAAGCTTTTATAAATGAGTTCATATTATGCTACGAAATACTATTAACTACTCTTAATATTCTGTATGATTAACTTGTTCCATTTAACTATTTTGAAGGAAATGGCACCGACTACTCGACACACCGTGAATATGAATGAAGAGGAATTCCGTACTTTTCTAGCTTCAAACATAGCCGCAGTACAGGCTGCGCTACATACCAACAATAACCTTGGATCTAGCAGTACAGGAAATCGTGTAGGATGCACCTACAAAGAATTCACTGCCTGCAAACCTTTGGAATTTGATGGAACCGAAGGACCGATCGGATTGAAACGGTGGACCGAGAAGGTTGAATCGGTGTTTGCCATAAGTAAGTGTACTGAAGGGGACAAAGTGAAGTACGCTACGCATACCTTCACAGGTTCTGCGTTAACATGGTGGAATACCTATCTAGAGCAAGTGGGACAAGATGATGCGTACGCACTACCGTGGTCAGCATTCAAGCACTTGATGAACGAGAAGTACCGTCCCAGAACCGAGGTCAATAAGCTCAAGACAGAACTTAGAGGGTTACGAACCCAAGGATTTGATATTACCACGTACGAAAGACGATTCACAGAATTGTGCCTATTGTGTCCGGGAGCATTCGAAGATGAGGAAGAGAAGATCGACGCGTTTGTGAAAGGATTACCGGAAAGAATCCAAGAAGATATAAGTTCACACGAGCCCGCCTCCATACAACAGGCATGTAGAATGGCTCACAAACTAGTGAACCAGATTGAAGAAAGAATTAAAGAACAGACTGCTGAAGAGGCCAATGTGAAGCAAGTCAAAAGAAAGTGGGAGGAAAACGGTGATAAGAATCACCAATACAACAACAACAGCAATTACAACAATAATCGCAACAATTATCCCAACAATCGCAACATCAATCGCAACTACAAAAAACGGCCCAACAACAACAACAACAACAACAACAGCAACTACAACAATCATCCCAACAACAATAATAACCGCAACAACAACAACAATCAGAAGCAGCTATGCCAAAGGTGTGAAAAGAATCACTCGGGGTTCTGCACCAAATTTTGCAACAAGTGTAAAAGAAATGGTCATAGCGCGGCGAAGTGTGAGGTCTACGGACCAGGGGTTAATAGAACGAAAGGAACAAATGGTGTCGGAACGAGTAATGGCGGAGCAAGTAGTGTCGGAGCAAGTTATGCCAATGTAGTTTGTTATAAATGTGGAAAACCAGGCCACATTATTAGAAATTGCCCGAACCAGGAGAACACGAATGGACAAGGCCGTGAAAGAGTTTTCAATATTAATGCGGTAGAGGCACAGGAAGACCCGGAGCTTGTTACGGGTACGTTTCTTATTGACAATAAATCTGCTTACGTTTTATTTGATTCGGGTGCGGATAGAAGCTATATGAGTAGAGATTTTTGTGCTAAATTAAGTTGTCCATTGACGCCTTTGGATAGTAAATTTTTACTCGAATTAGCAAATGGTAAATTAATTTCAGCAGATAATATATGTCGGAATCGAGAAATTAAACTGGTTAGCGAAACATTTAAGATTGATTTGATACCAGTAGAGTTAGGGAGTTTTGATGTGATAATCGGTATGGACTGGTTGAAAGAAGTGAAAGCGGAGATCGTTTGTTACAAAAATGCAATTCGCATTATACGAGAAAAAGGAAAACCCTTAATGGTGTACGGAGAAAAGGGCAACACGAAGCTACATCTTATTAGTAATTTGAAGGCACAAAAACTAATAAGAAAAGGTTGCTATGCTGTTCTAGCACACGTCGAGAAAGTACAAACTGAAGAAAAGAGCATCAATGATGTTCCCATTGCAAAAGAATTTCCCGATGTATTTCCGAAAGAATTACCGGGATTACCCCCACATCGATCCGTTGAATTTCAAATAGATCTTGTACCAGGAGCTGCACCAATAGCTCGTGCTCCTTACAGACTCGCACCCAGCGAGATGAAAGAACTGCAAAGCCAATTACAAGAACTTTTAGAGCGTGGTTTCATTCGACCAAGCACATCACCGTGGGGAGCTCCTGTTTTGTTTGTCAAGAAGAAAGATGGTACATTCAGGTTGTGTATCGACTACCGAGAGTTGAACAAACTTACCATCAAGAACCGCTACCCACTACCGAGAATCGACGACTTATTTGATCAACTACAAGGCTCGTCTGTTTATTCAAAGATTGACTTACGTTCCGGGTATCATCAAATGCGGGTGAAAGAAGATGATATTCCAAAGACTGCTTTCAGAACACGTTACGGTCATTACGAGTTTATGGTCATGCCGTTTGGTTTAACTAATGCACCAGCTGTGTTCATGGACCTTATGAACCGAGTGTGTGGACCATACCTTGACAAGTTTGTCATTGTTTTCATTGATGACATACTTATTTACTCAAAGAATGACCAAGAACACGGTGAACATTTGAGAAAGGTGTTAGAAGTATTGAGGAAGGAAGAATTGTACGCTAAGTTTTCAAAGTGTGCATTTTGGTTGGAAGAAGTTCAATTCCTCGGTCACATAGTGAACAAAGAAGGTATTAAGGTGGATCCGGCAAAGATAGAAACTGTTGAAAAGTGGGAAACCCCGAAAACTCCGAAACACATACGCCAGTTTTTAGGACTAGCTGGTTACTACAGAAGGTTCATCCAAGACTTTTCCAGAATAGCAAAACCCTTGACTGCATTAACGCATAAAGGGAAGAAATTTGAATGGAATGATGAACAAGAGAAAGCGTTTCAGTTATTGAAGAAAAAGCTAACTACGGCACCTATATTGTCATTGCCTGAAGGGAATGATGATTTTGTGATTTATTGTGATGCATCAAAGCAAGGTCTCGGTTGTGTATTAATGCAACGAACGAAGGTGATTGCTTATGCGTCTAGACAATTGAAGATTCACGAACAAAATTATACGACGCATGATTTGGAATTAGGCGCGGTTGTTTTTGTATTAAAGACTTGGAGGCACTACTTATATGGGGTCAAAAGTATTATATATACCGACCACAAAAGTCTTCAACACATATTTAATCAGAAACAACTGAATATGAGGCAGCGTAGGTGGATTGAATTATTGAATGATTACGACTTTGAGATTCGTTACCACCCGGGGAAGGCAAATGTGGTAGCCGATGCCTTGAGCAGGAAGGACAGAGAACCCATTCGAGTAAAATCTATGAATATAATGATTCATAATAACATTACTACTCAAATAAAGGAGGCGCAACAAGGAGTTTTAAAAGAGGGAAATTTAAAGGATGAAATACCCAAAGGATCGGAGAAGCATCTTAATATTTGGGAAGACGGAACCCGGTATAGGGCTGAAAGGATTTGGGTACCAAAATTTGGAGATATGAGAGAAATGGTACTTAGAGAAGCTCATAAAACCAGATACTCAATACATCCTGGAACGGGGAAGATGTACAAGGATCTCAAGAAACATTTTTGGTGGCCGGGTATGAAAGCCGATGTTGCTAAATACGTAGGAGAATGTTTGACGTGTTCTAAGGTCAAACCTGAGCATCAGAAATCATCAGGTCTACTTCAACAACCCGAAATCCCGGAATGGAAATGGGAAAACATTACCATGGATTTCATCACTAAATTGCCAAGGACTGCAAGTGGTTTTGATACTATTTGGGTAATAGTTGATCGTCTCACCAAATCAGCACACTTCTTACCAATAAGAGAAGATGACAAGATGGAGAAGTTAGCACGACTGTATTTGAAGGAAGTCGTCTCCAGACATGGAATACCAATCTCTATTATCTCTGATAGGGATGGCAGATTTATTTCAAGATTCTGGCAGACATTACAGCAAGCATTAGGAACTCGTCTAGACATGAGTACTGCCTATCATCCACAAACTGATGGGCAGAGCGAAAGGACGATACAAACGCTTGAGGACATGCTACGAGCATGTGTTATTGATTTCGGAAACAGTTGGGATCGACATCTACCGTTAGCAGAATTTTCCTACAACAACAGCTACCATTCAAGCATTGAGATGGCGCCGTTTGAAGCACTTTATGGTAGAAAGTGCAGGTCTCCGATTTTTTGGAGTGAAGTGGGGGATAGACAGATTACGGGTCCGGAGATTATACAAGAAACTACCGAGAAGATCATCCAAATTCAACAACGGTTGAAAACCGCCCAAAGTCGACAAAAGAGCTACGCTGACATTAAAAGAAAAGATATAGAATTTGAAATTGGAGAGATGGTCATGCTTAAAGTTGCACCTTGGAAAGGCGTTGTTCGATTTGGTAAACGAGGGAAATTAAATCCAAGGTATATTGGACCATTCAAGATTATTGATCGTGTAGGACCAGTAGCTTACCGACTAGAGTTACCTCAACAACTCGCGGCTGTACATAACACTTTCCACGTCTCGAATTTAAAGAAATGTTTTGCTAAAGAAGATCTCACTATTCCGTTAGATGAAATCCAAATCAACGAAAAACTTCAATTCATCGAAGAACCCGTCGAAATAATGGATCGTGAGGTTAAAAGACTTAAGCAAAACAAGATACCAATTGTTAAGGTTCGATGGAATGCTCGTAGAGGACCCGAGTTCACCTGGGAGTGTGAAGATCAGATGAAGAAGAAATACCCGCATCTATTTCCAGAAGATTCGTCAACACCTTCAACAGCTTAAAATTTCGGGACGAAATTTATTTAACGAGTAGGTACTGTAGTGACCCGAACTTTTCCATGTTTATATATATTAATTGAGATTGATATTTACATGATTAAATGTTTCCAATATGTTAAGCAATCAAACTTTTTAAGACTTGATTAATTGAAATATGTTTCATATAGACAATTGACCACCCAAGTTGATCGGTGATTCACGAACGTTAAAACTTGTAAAAACTATATGATGACATATATATGGATATATATATATATAGTTAACATGATACTATGATAAGAAAACATATCATAAAGTATATTAACAATGAACTACATATGTAAAAACAAGACTACTAACTTAATGATTTTTAAACGAGACATATATGTAACGATTATCGTTGTAAAGACATTTAATGTATATATATCATATTAAGAGATATTCATACATGATAATATCATGATAATATAATAATTTAAAATCTCATTTGATATTATAAACATTGAGTTAACAACATTTAACAAGATCGTTAACCTAAAGGTTTCAAAACAACACTTACATGTAACGACTAACGATGACTTAACGACTCAGTTAAAATGTATATACATGTAGTGTTTTAATATGTATTTATACACTTTTGAAAGACTTCAATACACTTATCAAAATACTTCTACTTAACAAAAATGCTTACAATTACATCCTCGTTCAGTTTCATCAACAATTCTACTCGTATGCACCCGTATTCGTACTCGTACAATACACAGCTTTTAGATGTATGTACTATTGGTATATACACTCCAATGATCAGCTCTTAGCAGACCATGTGAGTCACCTAACACATGTGGGAACCATCATTTGGCAACTAGCATGAAATATCTCATAAAATTACAAAAATATGAGTAATCATTCATGACTTATTTACATGAAAACAAAATTACATATCCTTTATATCTAATCCATACACCAACGACCAAAAACACCTACAAACACTTTCATTCTTCAATTTTCTTCATCTAATTGATCTCTCTCAAGTTCTATCTTCAAGTTCTAAGTGTTCTTCATAAATTCCAAAAGTTCTAGTTTCATAAAATCAAGAATACTTTCAAGTTTGCTAGCTCACTTCCAATCTTGTAAGGTGATCATCCAACCTCAAGAAATCTTTGTTTCTTACAGTAGGTTATCATTCTAATACAAGGTAATAATCATATTCAAACTTTGGTTCAATTTCTATAACTATAACAATCTTATTTCAAGTGATGATCTTACTTGAACTTGTTTTCATGTCATGATTCTGCTTCAAGAACTTCGAGCCATCCAAGGATCCATTGAAGCTAGATCCATTTTTCTCTTTTCCAGTAGGTTTATCCAAGGAAATTAAGGTAGTAATTATGTTCATAACATCATTCGATTCTTACATATAAAGCTATCTTATTCGAAGGTTTAAACTTGTAATCACTAGAACATAGTTTAGTTAATTCTAAACTTGTTCGCAAACAAAAGTTAATCCTTCTAACTTGACTTTTAAAATCAACTAAACACATGTTCTATATCTATATGATATGCTAACTTAATGATTTAAAACCTGGAAACACGAAAAACACCGTAAAACCGGATTTACGCCGTCGTAGTAACACCGCGGGCTGTTTTAGGTTAGTTAATTAAAAACTATGATAAACTTTGATTTAAAAGTTGTTATTCTGAGAAAATGATTTTTATTATGAACATGAAACTATATCCAAAAATTATGGTTAAACTCAAAGTGGAAGTATGTTTTCTAAAATGGTCATCTAGACGTCGTTCTTTCGACTGAAATGACTACCTTTACAAAAACGACTTGTAACTTATTTTTCCGACTATAAACCTATACTTTTTCTGTTTAGATTCATAAAATAGAGTTCAATATGAAATCATAGCAATTTGATTCACTCAAAACGGATTTAAAATGAAGAAGTTATGGGTAAAACAAGATTGGATAATTTTTCTCATTTTAGCTACGTGAAAATTGGTAACAAATCTATTCCAACCATAACTTAATCAACTTGTATTGTAAATTATGTAATCTTGAGATACCATAGACACGTATACAATGTTTCGACCTATCATGTCGACACATCTATATATATTTCGGAACAACCATAGACACTCTATATGTGAATGTTGGAGTTAGCTATACAGGGTTGAGGTTGATTCCAAAATATATATAGTTTGAGTTGTGATCAATACTGAGATACGTATACACTGGGTCGTGAATTGATTCAAGATAATATTTATCGATTTATTTCTGTACATCTAACTGTGGACAACTAGTTATAGGTTACTAACGAGGACAGCTGACTTAATAAACTTAAAACATCAAAATATATTAAAAGTGTTGTAAATATATTTTGAACATACTTTAATATATATGTATATATTGTTATAGGTTCGTGAATCAACAGTGGCCAAGTCTTACTTCCCGACGAAGTAAAAATCTGTGAAAGTGAGTTATAGTCCCACTTTTAAAATCTAATATTTTTGGGATGAGAATACATGCAGGTTTTATAAATGATTTACAAAATAGACACAAGTACGTGAAACTACATTCTATGGTTGAATTATCGAAATCGAATATGCCCCTTTTTATTAAGTCTGGTAATCTAAGAATTAGGGAACAGACACCCTAATTGACGCGAATCCTAAAGATAGATCTATTGGGCCTAACAAACCCCATCCAAAGTACCGGATGCTTTAGTACTTCGAAATTTATATCATATCCGAAGGGTGTCCCGGAATGATGGGGATATTCTTATATATATATGCATCTTGTTAATGTCGGTTACCAGGTGTTCACCATATGAATGATTTTTATCTCTATGTATGGGATGTGTATTGAAATATGAAATCTTGTGGTCTATTGTTACGATTTGATATATATATAGGTTAAACCTATAACTCACCAACATTTTTGTTGACGTTTAAAGCATGTTTATTCTCAGGTGAATATTAAGAGCTTCCGCTGTTGCATACTAAAATAAGGACAAGATTTGGAGTCCATGTTTGTATGATATTGTGTAAAAACTGCATTCAAGAAACTGATTTCGATGTAACATATTTGTATTGTAAACCATTATGTAATGGTCGTGTGTAAACAGGATATTTTAGATTATCATTATTTGATAATCTAAGTAAAGCTTTTTAAACCTTTATTTATGAAATAAAGGTTATGGTTTGTTTTAAAAATGAATGCAGTCTTTGAAAAACGTCTCATATAGAGGTCAAAACCTCGCAACGAAATCAATTAATATGGAACGTTTTTAATCAATAAGAACGGGACATTTTAAATTTGGTGGTGGTCCGAATGAAGATGCAAACGAACATATTCGTCTCTTTCAAGAGATATGTCTTCTTTTTAAACTTAAACCAGAAACTGGCCAGGCCATATTATTAAGACTTTTCCCTTGGACACTCCAAGGGGAAGCACGAAGTTGGTTAGATTCATTGGCCGAGGCTACGATAGAAACGTGGGATGGTATGTTGGAAAAATTTCTTAAGAAATATTTTCCAGCATCCAAGTCCGCGAGACTCCAACACGAAATTACCCAATTCTGTCAAAAGCCAATGGAAACCTTGTACGAAGCATGGAATCTATTTTCCAAAATGCTAAGAGGTTGTCCAAACCATGGTTTGGATACCTTTCAAAAGGTCCAAATCTTTTACAAAGGTTGTGATGTAGCAACCCGAATTTCAATTGACCAAGCGGCCGGTGGTTCTCTTATGGACAAAACCGAGCAAGAGGCTTATGAAATAATCGAGAAGCTAGCCGATTATTCTCATGAGTGGCATCAAGAACGCCCAATTACTCGTAATGCTCAATTCCAAAGCGCCGACACCTATGATGACCTTAGTTCCCTAAGTGTTAAAATAGACGGTATTGCTCGAACCATGGATAAAATCACCAAGGAAATTCATAGTATGAAAGTATGTTGTGAATACTGTGGTGGTCTTCATTTAGGAAAAGATTGTGATGCCGGTTTAACAATGGCTCAAAAAGAAGAAGTGGCTTTCATAAGCCAAAGAAATAACAATCAATTTCAAGGAAGAGCCCAATTTAATCGGAACTTTAACAACCCCTACAACCCTCAAGGTCAAAATTCCAATTACCAACAAGGGTCAAGTAGTGGGTTCCAACAACAAACTCCGGGTTTTTATCAAAAACTCCAACAGGAAGAAAAAAGTCAAATTTGGAGAGTATGTTGGAAAAGTTGATTTCATCACAAACTCAGCTTGTCACAAATATAAACCAAACCAACGAGAAAAACGAACACCAGTTTCGAAATCAACAAGCCTCAATTCAGAATTTGGAGAAACAAATGAGTGGTTTAGCTAATTTACTTAGTGAGAGAAAACCAGGTAGTTTACCGGGCGATACAAATAAGAACCCTCGAAATGAGCACGCCAATGTTATCACCACACGGAGTGGTTTAGCATACGATGCTCCAAAAATGCCCGAAAATTCTGATTTTAGTGTTCTGTTGAACCGAAATGATGAACCGATTAAGGAGCCGGAAAAAGTGGTTGAAAAGGAAGAACGGGAAAAACCCGTAGTGAAACCATATCAACCACCGCTCCCATACCCAAGAAAACAACAACAAGAAAGGCTAGAGGCCGAAAGGTCAAAATTCCTAGATATGTTTAAACAAATTAACATAAATATGCCTTTCATTGATGTAATCTCAGGTATGCCCAAGTATGCTAAGTTCTTAAAAGACTTACTTACTAATCGGAAGAAAATGGAGGAACTTTCATCCGTCACCATGAATGCTAATTGTTCAGCAATTTTGATGAACAAAATACCAAAGAAATTAGCAGATCCTGGAAGTTTTACCATACAATGTCTCCTGGGAGATTTGGAATGCATTAAAGCATTAGCGGATTTAGGGGCTAGCATAAATTTAATGCCTTATTCATTATATGTTAAGCTAAACCCCGGGGTACTAAAACCAACCCGAATGGCAATTCAACTAGCGGACCGCTCTGTTAAATTCCCTCGTGGAATTTTAGAGAATATGT
This sequence comes from Rutidosis leptorrhynchoides, assembly GCF_046630445.1. Taxonomy (NCBI): domain Eukaryota; kingdom Viridiplantae; phylum Streptophyta; class Magnoliopsida; order Asterales; family Asteraceae; genus Rutidosis; species Rutidosis leptorrhynchoides. The sequence goes on along the minus strand of NC_092340.1, from coordinate 365,880,678 downwards.
TGGTAAAAGTAGGTACCCTAGTATTTTCGGCTGACTTTGTAATTTTGGACATGGAGGAGGACACACGTGTGCCTCTTATATTAGGTCAACCTTTCCTCAATACCGCTAGAGCTATGATAGATGTTCATGGGCAGAAATTGACCCTTAGTATTGAGGATATGAAGGTTACCTTTTCCGTTGACCATGCCCTACAATACCCCGAGTCTACTGATGATCAATGTTATTATGTGCAAACCATAGACACATATTCGGAGTTGTTGCAGGAATTTCCAGAATTGCAAGGTACGGGAGAATGCATTTTTGCGAAAGGTGATGAAGAGAATATGTTGGAAGAAGTGGAGATGTTGACCACCTTGATGGCTAACGGTTATGAGCCAAATGATGAAGAATACAGAAAGTTAGATTTAGGAAATGAGTACCGATGTAAAACATCGATTGAAGAACCTCCCGTTTTAGAACTCAAGCCACTTCCAAAACACTTGAAATATGCTTACCTACAAGAAGGTTCTACTCTCCCGGTTATCATTTCATCCGAACTCTCTGTAAGTGAGAAGTCTAAACTTGTTTCCATGTTAAAAGCCCATAAAACGACTCTAGCATGGAAAATTCATGACATCAAGGGTATAAGTCCCTCTTATTGTACGCATAAGATATTAATGGAAGATAACTATAAGCCATGTGTACAAAGACAAAGGCGACTCAACCCTAATATGCAAGAAGTTGTTAAAAAGGAGATTGTCAAACTCCTAGATGCAGGTCTCATTTATCCAATTTCGGATAGCCCTTGGGTGAGTCCGGTCCAATGCGTGCCCAAAAAGGGTGGCATGACCGTTGTCATAAATGAAGACGACCAATTAATTTCTACCAGGACTATCACGGGTTGGAGGGTATGTATTGATTACAGAAAATTAAATGATGCTACCCGAAAAGACCATTTTCCTCTTCCTTACATTGATCAAATGTTGGAAAGGTTGGCAGGAAAGAACTTTTATTGTTTTCTTGACGGTTTCTCGGGATATTTTCAAATCCCTATAGCACCAGAGGACCAAGAGAAAATGACCTTTACATGCCCTTATGGTACTTTCTCCTATCGACGTATGCCCTTTGGCTTATGCAATGCTCCTGCTACCTTTCAAAGGTGTATGGTAGCTATTTTTCATGATATGATTGAAGACTTTATGGAAGTATTCATGGATGACTTTTCAGTCTTCGGTGATTCTTTTGACTCATGTCTTCATAATCTTGAGCGTATGTTGATTAGGTGTGAAGAATCAAATCTTGTGCTAAACTGGGAAAAATGCCATTTTATGGTAAAAGAGGGCATTGTATTGGGTCATAAAATTTCTTGTGCAGGTCTGGAGGTGGATAGAGCTAAAGTGGAAGTCATAGCCAAATTACCACCACCGTCAAATGTAAAAGGCGTAAGAAGTTTTCTGGGGCACGCCGGTTTTTACCGGCGGTTCATTAAAGATTTTTCCAAAATTGCAACCCCCATGAACAAACTTCTTGAGAAAGACGCTCCATTTGTCTTTACGAACGAGTGTCTTACCGCCTTTAACCTACTTAAAGCAAAGCTCACACAATTACCCATTCTCATATCACCGAATTTGTCAATACCATTCGAACTTATGTGTGACGCTAGTGACTTTGCTATTGGTGCCGTATTGGGGCAAAGAATTGAAAAACATTTCAAGCCCATTTATTATGCTAGCAAGACATTGCAAGGAGCCCAACTTAATTACACTACCACCGAGAAGGAACTCCTGGCAATCGTCTTTTCATTTGATAAATTCCGATCCTATTTGGTACTAGCAAAGACGGTTGTGTATACAGACCACTCGGCATTGAAGTACTTGCTTGCTAAGCAAGATGCTAAACCCCGGTTAATACGTTGGGTCTTGCTTTTGTAAGAATTCGACATCGATATTAAAGACAAAAAGGGGGCCGAAAACCTAGCTGCCGATCACCTTTCTCGACTTGAGAACCCGAATCTTGGGGTTCTCCATGAGACTGTTATCCAAGATAACTTTCCAGACGAAAATCTCATGAAGATTGAGAAAATTGATGATCCATGGTTTGTAGACATAGCCAACTATCTTGCGGGTGGATTCCTAGAAACCGGTTGGTCACATCAGAAAAGAAAGAAATTCTTTAGTGACCTAAAATACTATTTTTGGGAAGACCCTTATCTATTTAGGCGATGTGCGGATGGAATTATTCGTCGGTGTGTTTCGGGGAAAGAATGCACCGAAATTCTGCTTGACTGTCACCTTGGTCCAACAGGTGGGCACTTTGGTCCCCAAATCACGGGGAGGAAAGTTTACGAGGCCGGTTTCTATTGGCCTACAATATTCAAAGATGCCTACACTGTTTGTAAGGCTTGTGACGCGTGCCAACGGGCCGGTCAAATCACTAAACGGGATGAAATGCCTCAACAAAGCATCCAAGTATGCGAGGTGTTCGATGTTTGGGGAATTCACTTTATGGGGCCCTTTCCAAAATCTCATTCTTACCTATACATACTTGTTGCCATAGATTATGTTTCCAAATGGGCGGAGGCAAAACCTCTACCAACAAATGATGGCCGAGTTGTGGTAAACTTTTTGTTGGAACTTTTCTCTAGGTTTGGCACGCCAAAAGCTCTTATAAGTGACCGGGGCACCCACTTTTGCAATAAGCAATTGGAAAAGGTGTTGAAGAGATATGGAGTAATCCATAAAATTTCAACATCCTATCATCCCCAGACAAGTGGGCAAGTAGAAAACACCAACCGGTCATTAAAACACATACTTGAAAAGACCGTTGGTGCAAATCCAAAAGAGTGGTCAATCAAGTTAAACGATGCATTGTGGGCCTTTCACACGGCCTACAAAACACCAATTGGAACAACTCCTTTTCATATGGTATACGGAAAAGCATGCCATCTCCCGTTGGAGATTGAACACAAAGCGCATTGGGCGCTAAGGGCATGCAATTTGGATTACCAAGAAGCGGGTCGGTTACGTTTGACCCAACTAAACGAATTAGACGAGTTGAGGCTCGAAGCCTATGACAACTCTCTAATTTACAAAGAAAAAACCAAACAATGGCACGACAAAAGATTGAAACATCCAAAAGAATTCATGGAAGGAGATCGTGTCCTTGTTTACAATTCCCGTTTCAAGTTATCACCAGGAAAGCTTAAGTCCCGATGGACGGGACCATTTGTGGTTAGAAAGGTGTACCCTTATGGTACAATTGAAATGGTGAACTGGAAGGGTGATACTTTTAAAGTGAATGGCCACCGGGTCAAACACTATGTTGATGGTCCCCTAGAAATTGAGGATGAGGTTAGCCTTAACTTCAAGAACAAAGCATAAATCAAAATGGGGACGAGTTTGGTGAACGACTCGTTAAAAAATGGTTCACAATTATAAATAGGTTTGAAATGTGTGCACGATAAATTTTAGTTTGGTACAAAATGATTTACGTTTAGCCTTTAAACACGCGCGACTCAGAAAAACAGGTCAGTGAGTTTTAGTGCAATGGGACGCCGTCCCATTTTCCTGGACGCCGTCCCCATTTAAAGACCTGGACGCCGTCCCATTTTCCTGGATGCCGTCCCCATTTAAAGACCTGGACGCCGTCCTCTTTTGCTAGACGCCGTCCCAAAATGAAACCTTGGACGCCGTCCTCCTTTCTGGACTCCGTCTAGAGTGACTGACTCAGAAAAAAAATACGTTTTAAATACCTATCCAACCCATTTCTTAACCACAAAAACACATTTTTATCCATTTCTCTCTGCCAAACACGAAACACTCTCCAAAAACCCTAATTTCTACCTCAATTTCGCGATTTCTTCTTCAAATCCAAACTTCAAATCATGTTTTCTAGGGTATGGATACTCCATTTTTACACTTTTCTTTATCAATTACTTGAATTGTATGTTTATATCTATAAATTGGTGAAGGATAAGTGTGGGGTGTTTGATTTGCATGATTATTGTTAAGATTAACATGCCTTAGTAGTTTAATTGCCCATAATGTGTTTATTTTGCAAAGATTACATGCTTTTAAGGGTTTATTCATGATTTTAGGGTTTGTGGAATTTGAATCCGAATTTAGGGTGATTAGTTCATGATGTTGAGTTTGTGTATGATGTTAATGAATCTTGTGAAGTATTTAATTGTGTTGGTGATATTGATGTCAAATTGGCCGGGTCATTTTTGAATGTTCTTGAATTTTTTAGCATATTGTTGAATTGTAATGAACTTATGAAGTATGTATGCTTGATTTTCATTTGTATGGGCCTGTTGAAGTAAATTGATGGAATGGAATGCCATAATGTATGATGTTATAATAGGTCATTTGAACTAAAAATTGCGAAAAATGTGTTATGATTTGTGATGAATATCATTAGAATGCAAATTTAAATGTTATGACCTATAACACAACATGCTTGAATCCTTGAGTCATAAGTTGATGCTACATTGTGAAGTTGTGATTTTCATTTTTGAAAAGTTATTAACGGGTTTATGTTGACTATAGTTGACTTTGGTTTAAAATTGTGAACATACGCTTTTGCTTAAATGAGTCATAATACTTATGAACTTGAAATAGAATGATTAAGTTCTCTTGCTACTCGGTTATGTTTTAGCTAACATTAACACAACGGTTTCTATGTTCTTTTGGTCTGGTATTAATGTTTTGCAGGGACATTCAAGCCGAGGAGGACCGACAAAGAGAGGAAGGACAGCAGGTTTGGCTCCACCACAACAACCACCACCACAACAGCAACATCATTCATCATCATCGTTAGGAGAAGAAGAAGAGGAGGATCGAAATGATCCTCTTGTTTGGTTGACACAGGTTCAAAACGACGAAGACTACACAGAAACATTTGAGACGATAAACCGTAGGCCTATTAATGCCACTTGGTATTTTATCTGGGGCCCATTGGAAGAGGCGGATATGCGCCGCCATGTTTCTAACTTACTCGCCATCCCCTACGGTAGAGTAGTCACCCACGATTGGGAGCAAGTTTTCAGCATCAACGAACCAATTTATCGGGTGCTGCTTAAAGAATTCTACTCAACTGTGCGGTTTAACAATGTCAGCGATTATTTGTCAAATGACTTTCTTCGATTTCGTTTAGGGGGTGAGTACAGGGGTATAAGTAGTTTTGAGCTATGCCGAGTTTTGGGTATTTTTGAGGAACTCACCGATACCCAGTTAGGTGAATACTTGCGGGCCTCCAATTATGTTGGCCGGCATGAATTTAGTGATGTTTCTTATTGGCGAAGGATTTGTAGGCCGAATGCGGCTGCACAGTTTAGATCAAGCAGGCACAGGTACAACGAAATCGCAGCCCAGGATGATAAACTGCTTCATAGACTTATCGCATGCACTTTTAATGCGAGGGTTGAGGGTCACGAGAAAGTGAAAACGTTGGATTTATGGATTATGGACCAAATAAAGCGGGGTTGCTATACTGACATTCCTGGGTTGATCGGTAATTATTTCCTGGCCATTGCTACCGAGACACGGCAACAGAAGCCACTTCTGGGAGGCTACTACATCACCCGAATTGCTCGACATTTTAACATAGATTTCAGCAGATTACAGGAGTGTACGAACGTCATGAAACCATTAAAAAAGGTTTTTTATATTAATGCTGAAATTCTTATGAAAGATAGAAATGGGCATTTGGTACCTTTTGAGGCAGGTGGCGCAGGTGGCGCAAGTGGCAGTGGCGTGCAGCAAGAACAGCAGCAGGAAGAAGAGGCGGAAATGGAGGCACAAACTAACTTTGGTGATCAGGTTCCGTGGCATCCGTCCCAATCAAGTTGGGACAGTTTGGTTGGTAGTGTTAATAACATGAGGTTGAGCCCGAACGAACAAAGGACGCACAACAACCAAATGTGGGATAGTCAGCAACGAATGGAGCAACGCCAGATTGCTCAAGTACACAATACGGGATGGAACAGTTATGGTATTGATTGGAATAACCATAACTCAGAGTTGTTTTATTCCAACCCCGAGCAGTACTATGGAACGACACGTCTGACACCCCAATACTACACGGATCCTGAACATCCACCTCCCCCTCATCCGATTTATAACTCTACTGCTGCATTGCAGGATGCTCAGAACAGATTTGAGCGGGAATATCCACAGGGACGCCCGTACAGAGATGGTTCGGGTAATTATTTTTGGCCGTATGATAACTAGGCCTGCGTGCCTTTGATCATTTTGTACTTTGTTTTGAGACAATTTAATTTGTGTGGTGTGATTTTAGACAATATTTGGTTTGTAATAACTGGCTAATTGTGTGGATTTATGAACGGTTGTAGTTGTAAAAACACCGTTCTTTTTATTATAAATTGTGTGGTTTGTTAATTTGTGCAGCGTGATTGAACTTCAAAGACTAGCAGTAAGTTCAGCGGCATCCGTCTACATGTTCCACGATTTGCAGGTTAAAAATTGAAAATTTCTACAATCACCCTATCGCTTTACCCTCTAAATTTAATCCTTTTTCTGATTTCATGCAATGAGGGCCTTGCATGATCTCAAGTGTGGGGTAGGGAATAGAAATTTATCGGGAACTCGTTTCACTAAATTTAAGGCGTTTATTATAAAAATTTTAAAATTTCAAGTAGCCTTAAAAACGATTAAAAGTCCAAAAACCATGTTATACGCATTATGATCTTAAAATCTAGAAAATAAATGTTGGTTTACATTTTAAATTATTAATAGTCTTTGAAGTTGCACTATCATTCAATTATTTGAATGAAAATCCTACTAGTTTAGTAAGCTAACTTGTAGGTCACTTGTACCAAAACGAGTGTAAACCGTGAGAGAGCGGTGATTGTATAGCGTGGTCGAAAACCGGATCTCACGCCAGATCGAAAACCCTAAGGACGGTCCTCATTGTTTCTCCTAACAAGGACAATGTTGCATCCGACCACTTGATATGACCAATAGGATGTATCTTTTCCATCCTCAAGGAAGTAAAGTCTTCCGAATGACACACTTACTGATTCAATTCAGAAGATGTAGTCCAGACCAGTTGTAGGGTGACAAAAACTCTTGAAAAGTCATTACTGACATCGACTGGAAATCTACCAGGCCTCAACGTCAAACAGGGAAACTGGTAGTCAAAGTTTATCTCAATGAGGGAGATTAACTAGTAAAACGGGGGGGCACCATGTATACACAAAATTTTAGTGATTTATCAGATCCCCGGAAGGATAATCTCCAGAAAGGTAAAATATCAGCTTTTAAGACTGATAAACCTCAATCTTCATGATTGATTTAACGGATTAGATGATTACCTCATAATTGTCAATGATGTCCGGACGTAATGTGTATCCTCCTAAAGCACATTATTTTCTACCGACATCTCGTAATGTTAGGTACCGTGGGAGGGATTGGCTTGACCAATAGCGGGAAACCCGCACTCATTTTTAAAAATTCAGAAAATCCGATGAAAATCGGAAAACGTGCATAGTATTAAAAACTAGCATGATATTTTCAAAACCATAAAACGTTTTCATAAGATCCTGATTTCCCTAGGGTCAAATTTTTCGGATACTTGGCTCTAATCTCCCAAAAATGTGTGTGTGTATTTCCATTGTGTATATAGCGTGCGTGTGATTTCAATAAAAGTGTGCTATACTTAAATCGTGTGTTTCCATTGTGTATATAGCGTGAGTTGTGTTTCATATCAACGTGTGTGTTTCGTGTGCTTCGAGTGATTCATGTAATGTTTGTAATCTATATTGTGTGATTATGTTTGATATTGTTCTACTTTGTAAAGAAAGAATTGCTTGAGGACAAGCAAGGTTTAAGTGTGGGGTGTTTAGATATTGCTCAATAACATCATATATATCTATCGCAATATCGTGTAAAATGCTCTAGAATCGAGGATAATGAAGGCGTTTCTACAAGTGATAATCCAAGATGCGCAAATTTGTATCGGAAGAGTGATTTACATAGAGTTTTGATGATTTATGACATTGGTTGATCCCGATACGACTTAAGGTCTATTTAGTGCTCTAAAATGGTAAAACAAAGCTTCCAAGGTGTTAGGCTTCGTCCAAATAAAAGAGGATTGAAAAGAAAGCGAAACAGTGGATTTCAGCATATCTGGACGCCGTCCGGGGTTATAGGACGCCGTCCAGACTCTTGAAACAGGACGCCGTCCTGGATTTGAAGACGCCGTCTAGCTCTTAAGGACGGGACGTCGTCCAGCCTTTTTGGACGCCGTCCCGTAGTAGGTTTCAGTCGACTTTTGTGCTTTTTACCTACTTTCTCCACTTTAAAACTACTGTTTTGAGGGACTGTTTCATAACTTACGAACCAGAGAGTACAGAGACGATTTTTAGGAGCAAAATTGGAGAACTCCAAGCTCTTGGAAGAGGCTCAACATCAAGACATCAAAGATCAAAACCTTCATCATCCAAGAACTCCTTGTTCTTGTAGGTTATTCCTTGTTCTAAAACAATGATTTCAGTTGTTAATCTGATTGTTATGTTGTCTGTTACCATGATTGTTGGCTAGTTTCTATAATGTTTGTCTAGATTAATAACCAAGGTATTGGATGTAATCTTATTGATTGAATATATTATGTGTGATAGATTAAAGCTTGAATTAAGAAACATGCTTATTGCTGTTAAAATCATTTGTATCTAGTTAATTGATATGTTGTTGATAAAGAGAACTCTTGTTGATGTATCATATTGCTTTACAATCAACTTGTCTTAGATTGATTGTTTACTAAACCGGACCAAGGGGGTAAACTAGATTAAAATGGTTAAACAAAATAGGAATGAATTGTGTAGATCGAACGCAAAGACAATTGTTATTCAAGTCTTTGATCTAGCTAATCAACTAGTCACAAACGAAAAGGTCTAAGTAATAGGGAACCCTCACTTAGTAATTCTAGTTTTAGTACTCGCTAAAGAGAACTCTTGGCGGGTCGATTTAGGTGATTAGCATGCTTATAATAGTTATTTGATTACAAATACAAGAACCATAGTGAAAAGGGAACCCTTGATCTTGTGATTGTGTTTGCGTGTTTATTCAAGAGAACTCTTAGTGAACCTATTAGATAACTTACACACATAATTATTCAATCAGGCCTTAATATCAAAACTTACATCCAATACCGAGGGTAAAATATCTAGATGAACATTTCATCTCTTTGATTTAAATCAAAACTATCTTACTTGCTTTCTTTGCATTTATTTTCATCTTATAAATTTAAAAGACCAAAAATATTGTTTTTACATTTAACCTTCTCTGATTTGGTTAAATCGTTAAATGGCCACCAAAACATAAAACTTGTACCTTTAAGTTTCATTTACTTAGTTAATCATAATATAGTTTCTAATTCTAGTTTGGCTAATACAACTGTCCTTGGAACGATACACGGAACTAAACCAGTTACTATACTACTACACGATCGGGTACACTGCCCGTTAGTGTGTAGAAATCTTTAATCGGTATTTTTCCATATTATTTTATACGACAATTTATACGACACTTCTCGCACATCAAGTCCCATGAGACTAAAGTCATGGAGGCGGATGCTTCGAAATAAACTTCGCCGGTGACAACTCCGGTTGTTACCCAACCTCCATCAGAAGGGGATATCACGAATCTGACTAGTAGTATGTACAGCCCTACATATAAGAATAATACCGCACAATCATCCTTACCTGCCCTCACGGCAACTCACACACTTCTATCAACATCACCTTCATCCAATGTTGTTGCTGCTATTGTTCCCATTGTTACTTTTCCATCATCACCCTCTCATTTACCACATTTTTATGATGCTTTGGAGCAAGAATATTTCAGTCGTATGTTTTCTAGAGTCAATCTTGATGTTCTTTGACGCACTTCGCTTCAAGCATTGTTTCATGATCGTGTTCGATATCCACTTACTTCCTGCTCTTCTCCTTTGAGTCCTCACCGTGATGATGAACATGACGATTCTGATCCTCAGAATAGCCATGAGGGGGAGATAGGAGTAGATGGAGAATATCTATCGGTGAACATTTCAACCAAGGGTGGTGATGTGAGGTCTTCATCAGCTTCACAAGCTCAACAAGTTCAGACGGAATCAGAAATGGTTTCTGTACATGATGAAATTAATGATAAGGAGCCTGAGCAAGTTATAATTCCAATTGTTCATAAAGAGGCTGATAGTAGACCAGTAGATGAGGATTTGAACTTAAGTGATTTTTATCTTGAAGAGACGGATGATGATGGGTTTGTCATCTTAAGCAAGTTATCTTCAGTATCTTCAATTCTGGAAGATGTAGAGATTGTAGATGAAGGGAATCCTGATCCAGTAATAGAAAGTGATGTTGAAATGGATTCTTCTGATGACGATGAAGTCAATCTTTATGTTGATCCAAATGAAGATGATATCTTTGATCATATTGAAGATGATGATGTTCCAAATGATGATGCAACAAATCCTACTGATCATTCATCGAATTCTACACCCTCATCGAGTTCACATCCAACAAATGCTAATGAAAGCTCAACTTCTGGTACATCTACATCAAGTGAAACAGTAAATTCCATATTCAAATACAACCATGGAATATTCTTTAAGAATCAGGAACAAAGATTGTTATTGGGAGTTGAACATGATTTTATAACGTTACGAAACACATTCATCGAAGAAAATGCTTACAAGATCTTCCGCATCAAAGATATACCAAGGAGTAAAAGATTTACTTATATAGGTTCACGATTGCTTCCAGCAAGTGAAAGGAATTGGTATGAGTTTATGTGGAGGAAACATATCAACAAAGATGAAGATGATTTGTGGCTTCAAAGAAAATATCGTATTTCAGAAGTGTTGAATATTGCTCGAGTCGGAGTAGAGATAAGTGAAAAGAAAGACGTCATCAGTCAGTTCCATGTTATTAGAGAAGATGAGAAAGAGTACAAGTTCACAGAAGCAGATTTTCATAATCTTGATATGCTTGACATCATTCACATCTACAACTACCTCAGTATCATCACCATTCGACCTTTTGCTAAAGCTCAAGCTTTGGAAGCTGTGAAAAGATATATGATGGAGACAATTGAACTGATGAGACGTGAAGATTTTCAAATAGGTCTCGAAGCAAATAGGAAAAAGATTCGAATAACGTGTCCGAATTAATTTACGGGGGGACTGAAGGATATGAGGATGTTTCAAATGCAATTCGAACCCGAAGGGTTTGTATTTGTAAATTCTCAAAAGGAAAAGGTGTTCATTCGTACTGAAGAGCTGAACAAATATTCATATGGAACACTTAAGGCTGCACTAAAGTATCTTAAAATTCGTCAAAGCAAGGTTGATGACTTTGATACAAAAATGGGTCTTGGAGAGTTTATAAAGCATATCAGAGATCGTTTAAAGCTCCGAATCCGTACAAGACAGTTTGAGATTCTTCGTGGCCAGAGAAAGAGAAGGTATTTCAAGGAAATGGATGAATATCTATTACATGAGGGAGATCCAAGGAAAGCGTGGGGAGTCTGGAAAACTTCTAAGCAAATTTCAGAAAATCAAGTAGAAGTTTCAAAACAAGATGGATCACGATGGAAACTAACGTTTGGACCTCTCAAAATTTATCAATAGGATTATATTGTAGAGTTCACATTTAACACTAAGGGGGAGATTGTTAGGACCCCGAAGTTGTATAGTGTTAATGTGAATTAAGCTTAAATGAAGGTTCCTTAGAAGAGCGCTATATAAGGAACCTAAGTAGTCCTAATTAGATAGCCATTGTATTGTAACCGAGTTCTAGAAGCTGTGGAATGTAATTTTATCGATTCTCTCTCATACTGAGTCTTCTTTCTATATACCGAATCTCACTCTATCTTATCTTTTCTCTCAATCTCAACATGATCTGACCTATCAACAATAATTATTATTTAAAACATATCTATATATAAATAAATTATATTAAAAATAAATATTAAATGATTGTAATACTCGTTTGATGTTCCGATTGATATTAAACAAGTAAAATATGAACTTATATGATTTTAAAATAAACGGTGATCCGAAAATGAGTAATATAAATTTTAGGCTTATTAAAAATGTAATTAGGAACTATTTGTTGAATTTTTAAAACTTTTTATATTTTACTTAAGGTTGGGAGTGAATAATTAATGTAATTTTTATTTAATAGTTAATGATCAAATTTTATACCATAATGACCAAAATAAATAAATATAGTTAATTTAAAAATATGGAATTTTTCTGAAGACTTTTATCGACCACTGATTTCAAATAGTGCACGATACACAGTCCGTGAAAACTGTCGGTATAATTAAACAAAACATCCGACTGCTTATATGTTTATGATTGATAGTTTACTGTGTATGATTGAATTATATATTTGCTTTTCTTTGCCACTATCTTAAAATCTATATACTTTTACATAAACACATATTTGATTACATCATCCACTCGTTTTCATTTTAACTCATCCGGAAGATTGAAATGAATGTTACTGTTCTACTTTAATTAATATCTAATCATAAGTTCACAAATTACAGATAACACTATTTTTATTAGTATTGTATACTATTATTTGATTATCTATATCATATACATATATTAGTATTGTTTTCTAATCAGACAATATATATTTACATCCATGCTAGACTAAAACATATCTCTTCTTCTCTCATTCTCTTGCACGACATAACTCTTGAGTCACCTCCGACTTAACCATCGAACCACAAGACACCTTAAAACCACCACCTCCATATCGCCTTCACCCTTACAGGCTGCAACCATTGCCTCTAACTTGTTACTGCTATGATACTATTCTGTTTCTATTAAATGAACAAATTTGATGATGACCGACAATGGTGATCGTATATTAATGATGATGGTAACAGTGTGAAGAATGATGGGCATGCAGATGAGTGATATGGTGATGTTAAGATAATTAAAAATGATGATGATGGAAGTTGAAAACGATGAATAATTCCCGAGTTTGATTGATGATGATAACGTAATTTTGTGGTGTTGATGATGATAATTATGAGTCACAAAGATGGTGGTAAGAATGAAAATGGTGAAGAACGATAATGATGATGATTGTTAGGTCGATCCACGATGAGGATGAAAATTTTAAGTTAATTAGCTGCTATATTTTTTTTGTTATTGACGGTCGAGTTCAGGAGGAAAGCAAACAGGCCACAAAATTGTTAAATGGGTTTTAAGTTGGGCCGTGAATTTGCTAGTGGGCCGTTATGCTTGTTGGGCCGAGCTGGGTAATGGGAAGGAGAAATTGTTTTGGTCGATCAAGTTTTGAAGAAGAGGAAAAACAAGTTAGACATATGGTATATATATTTAATTCCGTGTATTAAATCAGATTGATACAGAGAGTTCCATGGTTAAAGGGTGTGGGTGTTAAGCAAAAGGTCTTGGGTTCGAGACCGGGCATAGGCATTTATTTTTGGAATTTTTACCTGAGAGGTAGTTATTATTATTACTCTTATTATTATTATTATTATTATTATTATTATTATTATTATTATTATTATTATTATTATTATTATTATTATTATTATTATTATTATTATTATTATTATTATTATTATTATTATTATTATTATTATTATTATTATTATTATCATTTTTATCATTACTATAGTTATTGTTATTATTACTATTATTATTATCATTATTATTATTATTATTATTATTTTTTATCAAAAATAACATTTTTATTATTATTATTATCATTATCACTATTATTATTACTTTCATATTAACAATATTATTATAACAAATAAATATTTTTTTATATATATGAGTATATTTACAACTACCATAGTAGTACATATGATTATATATATTTATATAAATATTTACACAAAACAAAATACGAATTTTTACACACACACACACACACACACACACACACACATATATATATATATATATAAATATTAATTATTTTAAATATATATATATATATATATATATATATATATATATATATATATATATATATAAATTAACTACATAAGATATATAATTTAAGCTATAATATATAAATTGTTCAATTGCGATTATATGTATTAATATATATAATTGATATAGGTTCGTGAATCCGAGGCCAACCCTGCATTGTTCATTATCGTCGTATGAATATTTTTACTACAAAATATTGGATAGTGAGTTTCATTTGCTCCCTTTTTAAATGCTTTTGCAATATATATTTTTGCGACTGAGAATACATGCGCTGCTTTTATAACTGTTTTACGAAATAGACACAAGTAATCGAAACTACATTCTATGGTTGAATTTTCGAATCGAATATGCCCCTTTTTAGTCTGGTAATCTAAGAATTAGGGAACAGATACCCTAATTGACGCGAATCCTAAAGATAGATCTATGGGCACTAACAAGCCCCAGTCAGAGAATTTGTACTGCTTTAGTACTTCGATTTTATCATGTCCGAAGGGAGTCCCGGAATGATGAGGATATTCTATATGCATCTTGTTAATGTCAATTACCAGGTGTTCAATCCATATGAATAATTTTTATCTCTATGTATGGGATGTTTATAAATGGAAATAAAAATCTTGTGGCCTATTAAAATTATGAAATGATTATTTATGATAAACTAATGAACTCACCAACCTTTTGGTTGACACTTTAAAGCATGTTTATTCTCAAGTATGAAAGAAATCTTTCACTGTGCATTTGCTCATTTTAGAGATATTACTTGAAGTTATTCATGACATATTTCAAAATACGTTGCATTCGAGTCATTGAGTTTATCAAGATTATTAATAAGTCAATTATAGATCGGATATATTCTAAAATGGTATGCATGCCTGTCAACTTTCGATGTGATGAAAGTTTGTCTTTTTTAAACGAAGGCAATGTTTGTAAAACGTATCATATAGAGGTCAAGTACCTCGCGATGTAACCAAATGTAATGTATTCGTCCAGATGGATTAGGACAGGACTCTACAGGTGGTATCAGAGCTGGTTTAAGCTGTGTCGTCTGCTTAATCGTAGAGGGGGTTCTCACGTTGTTACCTGTGACGAAGCATTGGCTCTTACTCTTCACGGTACGAATATGGTTGGTTTTGCCGAGAGGCAGGGCCGTAAAATCAGTGTCTGAGGTACGCTCAGTGGTCACCAGGCAGTTAGCTGGGAAGGCACTGAGTGGGATGCGTCCCCACTAACTACAGGTGGTATCAGAGCGGTGGTTTTAGCGAATCAGGTCTTGCATTAGTGTGTCTAACTGATAGTTGTTTAGATGCATTAGTGGGTCAGGGTCTGGACTTCGACCGTATCTGCATGTCAAAAGTTTTGCTTATCATTTAGTGTCAAAAATTATTTGCTTATCATCGTTAAAGTCTAGACACATCTTACTGCATTGATTGCATGAATAGTGTATAGACAAAATTCATATCTTAGCGTATCTGCTAATCCATATCTTAGCGTATCTGTTACTATAAACTTTGCCTGACATATTTCGTAAATTCCTCCATAATCTACGAAATCTTTTGTTCTCTCTCTCTCTCTCTCTCTCTCTATATATATATATATATATATATATTCTATGTAATTAGAATACCATCCGATAGCCAGAAATCATTTCATCTCGGAAAATCCTTTATTCGAAAGTACGAAATGGAACTCGTCACTAGTTCAAGTTCCTCGGATTTCGACAGCTATTCCGATATGGAAACACACTTGAGATCCGAAAGCAGTATAATCGGAATGGATCAACAAATCAGTCATCACCAATTCTGGATGAATTGGGGATGGGTTCGTAGTCGACTTAATCTATGGAGACGCGAAAAAGGCGATCCCTTCCACTAACCGAATTCACCTCTTGGTGAAGAACCTGAAGTACTTACCGGCGAACCTATCCGAAACACCATTTTCAACCTCATTTCCAGGGTAGCTCGACACGATTAGATTTTATCCACAATTCTAAACCTTATTCATCCGCTCGTTCCTACCGACAATCATTTCGGAGTAATAACAGAAGTCAACGAGCTTCGCGCCCGAGTTGTAGCCTTGGAAAATATGGTGCAAAACGTACCAGCTTCAGCAACATCGCCGACACCAACAATACCACCAACAACCCAAGTTTCAACATCACACGCCCCAACATCTCATTCTGTACCTCGAACATAATCACCGTTCTACGAATCGTTCTACATCATTTATCTTCGTTCTTCATGATGATTATATAATCTCTAATGTTTTAGAGATTATGTATTCTAGATCTAACGATAAATCAAATGAGTTTAATACTATATCTACTCATTAAATCCATGATTACATCTGAAGAAAATATATGTATATATATTTTCATAAGAATTGTAATTAGAAATTCTTTGTACAAACTGTTAATGGTGAAAATATTTTAACGGGTAGGTAATACCCGAGGAATATTTAGCTTTCATATTAACATGTTATACTGTACATTTCAATTTCGATTCAACAGTCATTTACTATCCTACTTACATCCACAGATATACGAATCTGTTCACCACAGAATAACCATTTTCATTCAATTTCATATCTGGATTTTGACTTATCAGAATCGAACAAGTGGCAGAATGAAGAAAATATTGGACTAAATAAAATTTGTTAGAAACAAACAAATTAATTATGAGAAATTTTGTTAAGAATTCACGCTAACAAAATCCTAGCTAACTGTTCCTAGCTAACTGTTAATTCCTTATTACATTTTATTTATCGCAATTTTAATTCTCGCAATTTTATTTATCGTCATTTAATTTCTGTTATTTATTTTACGCACTTTAAATATCGGGACACGTATACAAGGTTTTGACATATCATATCGACGCATCTATATATATCATTTGGAATAACCATAGACACTCTATATGCGGTAATGATCGAGTTAGCTATACAGGGTTGAGGTTGATTCTACAATAATATATATACTTTGAGTTGTGATCGAGTCTGAGAAATGTATACAATGGGTCACGATACGTATTAATTAATTCGAATATTATATATTAAACTATACATGAATTATTGAATTACCAACTATGGACTACTAACATTGGACAATTAAAATGAATTAAAATATTGATTATAACATATGAAACTAAACATTTCTTCAAGTTTGCCACTTGATTTCATCTTAAACTTCAATTGTATCTTGACGATTACAATCTGCGTTCAAATCTTTCATGAATCTTGAAAACACCTCAATCGAAAGGATGAACTAACTGCACTTCATCTATGGAAGAAAAGATTGATGAGTATAGTTATGCACCTGAAAACACTCGGAAACTGAGTAAACGTTTAACACGTATCTGTGCTATCTCCTTTAACATTGCTATTACCGAAAATAACATTGCAATTCTTTTTCAAATTAGCCAATTTTGTCACAGCTCCAGCAAGTCAACTTCGACTCTTCATTCGAAACAACCTTATTATAACCTTGATATATACGTTGTCTTTTCGCCTTCGTTACCGGGGAACCGTTTATATCTCACAACATTAGCAGTAAACTTACCAGCAATTTCATTGATCCTTGACTTTCTAAAAAATTATTATGTTCATTGAAACCCTAGCATCTACTCATCCGCATCTTGTAACAAGAATTTCCATACCAATTATTGAAAATCAGCAATCAGTATTTTGAAATCTCGCAGCATGTCTACATCAACAGTTATATATACATATAACGTCTACCTACAAGATTTACATATTTCGAATGTGATGTTTCTGAAAATCACCTTGAACTGCGAACTAGTTCTCGAAATGCTGATGAAGCAGCAAAAACTATAAACGACCTTAACAGTAAAAAGTTTGATGATAAAGAGTAGTGTGTTGGCAAAGCTCAGAAAAAGAGAAGATTTAGTACTGCAAAACGGATTGAGCAAAGTATGAAGGAGGCTGTGGACAAATCACAAAGACTAAACCTGCCTTCAAAGAATCCAAATGATTCAGTGTCTGCTGAAGCCTTAAGTGAATACCTTGCTCCTGACTCTAAACCCCTGCGGACAATATTCTTCATCATCCTCTTATATTAGAAATTCTATGATATCATCGTATCTTGCATTATAAATATCCTCCATATTTCTGAAGATATTTTCATAACTATTCTTACCTGAAATCGTATATCTCCTCGCGTTATCTATATTACATCATAAAGGAAACTGTTTAGTTTCTATATTCTGTAAACCTTCGAGTTGAAATTATGAATGTTTTGAAGTAGTGTTGGAAATTGATGCATGAGTTAGTATAATATAATGACACTTGATCAACGTGATTATATTACAGTAAGTCATGCTAAGTTTCTAATGAAACGTGATGATTCACAGACCATAACGTCATCATGTGCCATGTTACACGACTCTTACATTCAACTTGATCTCCAAACATATCGGGAACATGTTTTCCTGATAATTCTATCTTTTCTCGTGACTTCTGGTAATTTAACTAGTCAGATCATGCTATTACCAGTTCTTTCTTAGAACGATAGCCATGATCATTCAAAATTCGAAGATTTAACCTAGTAATCTGAGACATCTTAATCGCTTTACTTAAAGTCAAGATGAATCTTATTTTCCTCATTTCACTCTTTTGTGATAGCTTCACTCGTACGTTTCGAGTAATCGAATTTTTTCATTCATATTACTCAAGGATGATAAAACTATATTTATCAACTTATACTCATCATGAAAACATACTTATTGTCAACCATGACGATCTCTATCAAATTTCGGGGACGAAATTTCTTTAACGGGTAGGTACTGTGACGACCCGAAAATTTTTGACCAAATTTAAACTTAATCTCTATATGGTTTCGACATGATAAGTAAAGTCTACTAAATTGAATTTCAAAATCTTTGAACTATGTTATGAAATCATTTGACCTTCGACTGCTCTGGACGATTCACGAACAATTAATTGTAAATAGATATGTGTGTATGTATATATAAATAATAATTCAAAATATAATTTGAAGTATTATATGTTGTTGTTATTAAAAATTAATAAAATAAAAATAGGATATTACAATAATTATTATTTAAAACATATCTATATATAAATAAAGTATATTAAAAATAAATATTAACTGATTGTAATACTCGTTTGATGTTCCGATTGATATTAAACAAGTAAAATATGAACTTATATGATTTTAAAATAAACGGTGATCCGAAAATGAGTAATATAAATTTTAGGCTTATTAAAAATGTAATTAGGAACTATTTGTTGAA
The DNA here is from genome assembly GCF_046630445.1 of Rutidosis leptorrhynchoides. Taxonomy (NCBI): domain Eukaryota; kingdom Viridiplantae; phylum Streptophyta; class Magnoliopsida; order Asterales; family Asteraceae; genus Rutidosis; species Rutidosis leptorrhynchoides. Next base: position 365,861,431 of record NC_092340.1, on the reverse strand, counting down.
TTTTTAAAACTTTTTATATTTTACTTGGGGTTGAGAGTGAATAGTTAATGTAATTTTTATTTAATAGTTAATGATCGAATTTTATACCATAATGACCAAAATAAATAAATATAGTTAATTTAAAAATATGGGATTTTTCCGAAGACTTTTATCCGCCACTGATTTCAAATAGTGCACGATACACAGTCCGTGAAAACTGTCGGTACAAATAAACAAAACATCCGGCTGCTTATATGTTTATAATTGATAAATTACTGTGTATGATTGAGTTATATATTTGATTTTCTGTGCCACTATCTTAAAATCTATATACTTTTACATAAATACATATTTGATTACATCATCCACTCGTTTTCATTTTAACTCATCCGGAAGATTGAAATGAATGTTACTGTTCTACTTCAATTAATATCTAATCATAAGTTCACAAAATACAGATAACACTATTTTTATTAGTATTGTATTCTATTATTTGATTATCTATATCATATACATATATTAGTATTGTTTTCTAATCAGACAATATATATTTACATCCATGCTAGACCAAAACCCACATCACCACTATCTCTTCTTCTCTCATTCTCGTGCACGACATAACTCTTGAGTCACCTCCGACTTAACCATTGAACCACAAGACACCTTAAAACCACCTCCTCCATATCGTCTTCACCCTTACAGGCTGCAACCATCGCCTCTAACTTGTTACTGCTACGATACTATTTTGTTTCTATTAAACGAACGAATTTGATGATGACCGACAATGGTGACTGTATATTAATGATGATGGTGACAGTGTAAAGAATGATGGGCATGTAGATGAGTGATATGATGATGTTAAGATAATTAAAAATGATGATGATGGAAGTTGAAAACGATGAATAATTCCCGAGTTTGATTGATGATGATAACTTAATTTTTTAGTGTTGATGATGATAATTATGAGTCACAAAGATGGTGGTAAGAATGAAAATGGTGATGAATGATAATGATGATGATTGTTAGGTCGATCCACGATGAGGATGAATATTTTAGGTTAATTAGCTGCTATATATTTTTTTTGTTATTGACGGTCGAGTTCAGGAGGAAAGCAAACAGGCCAAAAAATTGTTAAATGGGTTTTAAGTTGGGCCGTGAATTTGCTAGTGGGCCGTTATGCTTGTTGAGCCGAGCTGGGTAATGGGAAGGAGAAATTGTTTTGGTCGATCAAGTTTTGAAGAAGAGGAAAAATGAGTTAGACATATGGAATATATATTTAATTCCGTGTATTAAATCAGATTGATACAGAGAGTTCCATGGCTAAGGGGTGTGGGTGTTAAGCAAAAGGCATTGGGTTCGAGACTGGGCATAGGCATTTATTTTTGGAATTTTTTCTTGAGAGGTAGTTGTTGTTATTATTATTATTATTATTATTATTATTATTATTATTATTATTATTATTATTATTATTATTATTATTATTATTATTATTATCATTTTTATCATTACTATAGTTATTGTTATTATTACTATTATTATTATCATTATTATTATTATTATTATTATTATTATTATTATTTATCAAAAATAACATTTTTATTATTATTATCATTTTTATTATTATCATTATCACTATTATTATTACTTTCATATTAACAATATTATTATTATTATAACAAATAAATATTTTTTTATATATATGAGTATATTTACAACTACCATAGTAGTACATATGATTATATATATTTATATAAATATTTACACAAAACAAAATTCGGATTTTTACACACACACACACACACACACACACACACACACACACACACACACATATATATATATATATATATATATATATATATATATATATATATATATATATATATATATATATATATATATATATATATATATATATATATATATATATATATATATATATATATATATATATATAAATTAACTACATAAGATATACTACCTCCGTCCCATCTCAAGTGTCCACTTTTCTTTTTTGGGATGTCCCATTTCAAGTATCCAATTGATGTTTCAACCAATCAAAAGAGGTTACTCTGGAGAGAGAAGATTTCTGATTGGTGAAAAATGAAGTTAGTGGGATTTCCTAAAACTGTGTGCAAAAAGTAAGTGGACACTTGTAGTGGGACGGAGGGAGTATAATTTAAGCTATAATATATAAATTGTTCAATTGCGATTATATGTATTAATATATATAATTGATATAGGTTCGTGAATCCGAGGCCAACCCTGCATTGTTCATTATCGTCGTATGAATATTTTTACTACAAAATATTGGATAGTGAGTTTCATTTGCTCCCTTTTTAAATGCTTTTGCAATATATATTTTTGCGACTGAGAATACATGCGCTGCTTTTATAACTGTTTTACGAAATAGACACAAGTAATCGAAACTACATTCTATGGTTGAATTTTCGAATCGAATATGCCCCTTTTTAGTCTGGTAATCTAAGAATTAGGGAACAGATACCCTAATTGACGCGAATCCTAAAGATAGATCTATGGGCACTAACAAGCCCCAGTCAGAGAATTTGAACTGCTTTAGTACTTCGATTTTATCATGTTCGAAGGGAGTCCCGGAATGATGGGGATATTCTACATGCATCTTGTTAATGTCGATTACCAGGTGTTCAATCTATATGAATGATTTTTATCTCTATGTATGAGATGTTTATAAATGGAAATGAAAATCTTGTGGTCTATTAAAATTATGAAATGATCATTTATGATAAACTAATGAACTCACCAAAATTTTGGTTGACACTTTAAAGCATGTTTCTTCTCAGGTATGAAAGAAATCTTCCGCTGTGCATTTACTCATTTTAGAGATATTACTTGGAGTCATTCATGACATATTTCAAAAGACGTTACATTCGAGTCGTTGAGTTCATCAAGATTATTATTAAGTCAACTATAGATCGGATATATTCTGAAATGGTATGCATGCCTGTCAACTTTCGATGTGATGAAAGTTTGTCTTTTAAAAACGAATGCAAAGTTTGTAAAATGTATCATATAGATGTCAAGTACCTCGCGATGTAACCAAATGTAATGTATACGTCCAGATGGATTAGGACGGGTCTCTACAATGCTTATTTGAGCCGAAGTAATCGTGATGTTGGACTAAATATTAAGATGGGGTTATTGGATTTTGTACCATAATTAGGGTTTGGACAAAAGACCGACACTTGTGAACATCGGACTATGGACTATTAATAGATGGGGAGTATTGTCTAATCGAATGACAACTCATTAGAATCTATCGAACCTATCTTCAAATTATTTAATCTAATAATTATTAAATGATTATGAATGTCCTATTTAGTGACATTTATACGACATCTTTTACAAATCATTTAATTAATTAATTGGATTGGGTAATTTATTATTCATTATGACCAAGTGAATAAATTAATGTATCATGGAAAGTTAAATAATGAATAAATTAATTTATTATTCATTATGGCCAAGTGAATAAATTAATGGCGTATGAGTAATGATGGGGTTTCGATAAATATAATAATTTTTCGAAAAGTCAAAGATCAGTGAAGTTGTTGGTAAGTTTATTGCTAATGTGGTGGAACATAAACGGCTCCCCTGTAACGAGGGCGAAAGGGCAACGTATATATCGAGGTTATAATAAGACAGTTTCAACTGAAAAGTCGAGGTTGACTTGTTGGAGCTGTGACAAAACTGACTACTTTGGAAAAGAATTGAAAAGTTATTTTAGCTAATAAATGCCAAAGGGTCTGACACGGATACTTGTTAAACTATGACTTTGGTTTCGAGGGTTTTTCAAGTACAAGACTGTGGGTAACATATGGTTGGATCATCATCTCGATTGTTCATTATTTGAAGTGTCTTCAGGAATTTCAATGGATTTGAACGCAGATTGTAATCGTTAGTATACATATGATGTTCTGGGATTTTAGGTGATACAATTATTTTTCTGGGTTCTATTAATAGAAATGATGTTTTAGCACAGCTTTAAAGTTAAAGTATAGCTTTGAAAGATGTAAGAATCTAAGGGTGATATCTTCTATTAAATCTTAACTTGGATTTTGATTTGTCAAAATTAGAATACGTAATCAAATTTGGATGAGAATGGTTGTTTTGATTTTTATAAAAGAATGTATATTGTTGTGAAAGTAGTGAGTATAGTTGGTGATTGCTGAATCAAATCCGAAGAATGGAACATATTAATTGTGAATTTATATATCTCTCGGGTATTACCTACCAGTTAAAAAAAATTTCACAATTAATATTTTGTACAAAAGAATTTTATTACAGTCTTTATGAAAATATATATATGTGTATATTTTCCTCAGATGTAACATAGATTTAATGAGTTAATATTAAATTAAACTCATTTAATTTACGGTTGAAACTAGAATTGAATAATCCCTAAAAACTTTAGAAATTACATAACTTTTACGGAGTATTTCTTTAATGAAATTGAAATTATGAATCAATACTTCGTTATTTGTTGATGCATGATGTTGGTGTTCGTGGAATTCTTGTAAACTTTGCAAGGTACGAATGATGTTATCTGAAAAGTTTCGAGTACATCGATGATGAAAGTGTAAAATCAAACATATATTTGAATAATACACTTGATTTATTATGAAATGGAATTCGTTGAATTAAAACAGAGATTGTAGTTAACGATGATTAAGTCGTTAATTGAAAGATTATAGCATATTAGTAATATGAATTTAGCTGGGTAGTATCTACCCTTTTTTAATTCATACATAATAGCTTAGTACGAAAAGATTTATGATGGTTTCAAAATTTATATATATAAGATATACATATAAATTCTTCAGAGGAATTGAGTTAATACTTCATAATTTGTTGATACACTATAATTGTTGTTGATTCGTAATAATGTCCACAGTGATTCTTGAACTGGCGGAGTTTGTGATGTTATAGGTGTCGGTGATTCTGACGATGCTGACGGCACTGACTGTGCTGGTGATGCTAACGGTACTGTTGATGCTGCTGGTAAAACAAATCTAGCTTGTAAATCACGCATCATTCTTATCAGGGTTTCTATTCTTCCTTCTATCATTTTGGTTCATTCATCTAATTTATGGTTAGGGCTAGAATAGATAATCTCTAAGACTTTGGAGATTACATAATCGCTGCGGAATGTTTCTCCAATGAAGTTATGAATCAATACTTCATCGGTCATTGTTGTTGGTACTCCTTGTTATCTACAATGCGTATGACGTTGATGTTCGAGGTATAGATTGTGATGTCGAGGTGTGGGATGCGGATGTTGTTGTTGGTGGTGGTAATGATACCATTGGTGTTGATGATGGTGGTGCCGTTGATGCCGGTGTTGATGCTGGTGCTTGTAGCCTTTGCACCATATTCTCCAAGACCACTACTCGAGCGCGAAGTTCGTTAACTTCTTCTATTACACCGGGGTGATTGTCGGTTCGGACGAGCGGATGAATAAGATCTAGAATTTGAGATAATATGTAGTCGTGACGAGACACTCTAGAAATGAGAGAGAAAATGGTGTCTCGGACAGGTTCGCCGGTAAGTGCTTCAGGTTCTTCGTCAAGAGGGCAATGTGGTGGATGGAAGGGATCACCTTCTTCTTGTCTCCAATGATTTAGTAGACTACGAACCCATCCTTAATTCATCCAGAATAGATGATGGCTAATTGGTTGATCCATTCCGGTTACACTGTTTTCGGAGCTCGAGTGAAACTCCATATCAGAATTCGAGGGACTTGAACTAGTGGAGAGTTCCATTTCGTACGATTGAATAAAGGATTTTTTTTCGGTATGAAATGATTTTCAGCTATCGGATGATATTCTAATTACCTAGAATATCTATATATATAGAACAAAATATTTTGTAGATTATGGAGTAATTTACGGAATATGCCAGGCAAAGTTTACAGTAACAGATACATTATGATACGAATTAGCAGATACGATAAGATATGAATTTTGTCTATACACTATCTATGCAATGAATGCAGTAAGATGTGTTTAGACTTAAGATGATAAGCAGGTAATTTTCGACAAAAATGATAAGCAAAACTTTTGACATACAGACACAGTCGAAGTCCAAACTCATTAATGCATCTTAATATCTATAAGTTAGACACACTAATGCAAGACCTAGTTCGATAAGACCACCGCTCTGATACCACATGAGACGACCCGTCCTAATCCATAAGGACGAATACAATAACATATGATTACATTACGAGGTATTTGACCTCTATATGATACATTTTACAAAAATTGCATTCATTTTAAAAGACAAACTTTCATTACATCGAAAGTTGATAGACATGCATACCATTTCATATTATCCAACTATAAATGACCTAATCTGTCATTTGCTTAATTATAATCTTTAATGAACTCAACGACTTGAATGCAACGTCTTTTGAAATAGGCCATAAATGACTCCAAGTAATATCTTTAAAATGAGCAAATGTACAGCGAAAGATTTCTTTCAATCCTGAGAATAAACATGCTTTCAAGTGTCAACCAAAAGGTTGGTGAGTTCATTAGTTTATCGTAATCAATCATTTCCATAATTTTAATAGACCACAAGATTTCATTTATTCAATAATCTCGCAAGTGTTTAAAATTCATTCATATGGATTGAACACCTGGTAACTAACATTAACAAAATGCATCTAGAATATTCCCACACATATAAACATCGAAGTACTAAAGCAGTTCAAATTCTCTGACTGGGGCTTGTCAAAGCCCATAGATCTATCTTTAGGATTCGCGTCAATTGGTGGAAATTATAATAAACACCAATTCTTAAGCTATCAAGTTCAACAAAGGCTATATCCGGTATAACAATTCAACCATAGAATGTAGTTTCGATTACTTGTGTCTATTTCGTAAAACAGTTATAAAAGCAGCGCATGTATTCTCAGTCCCAAAAATATATATTGAAAAAGCATTTAAAAAGGGAGCAAATGAAACTCACAATACTGTATTTCGTAGTAATAATGCATATGATAGCATTGAACAAGTGCAAGGTTGGTGTGATGCCCCGTACAAAACCATCGTGTACGAATCATCAACAACAAGATCATTACAAGGTCAAACACTATACGCTATTTCAAAATACGTTTGCATTCACGATAAAAGGTGACGTCATAACGAACGTCAAGTGTTTTACACCAACAGTATGCTTCTACGAATAGCAAGCATGAATAAATGTATGTGAACCTTAGGTCGTTACAAAACATAGTTTCAAATGTATTAAAGTTATGAATGTAGGATAAACAGTTTATGCGGTGATAACACTAGAGCAGCGGGTGTCTACGGCAAGGCAAGTACACAGCGGAAGAAAATAACCTTAAGCACCTGAGAAAAACATGCTTAAAAACGTCAACACAAAGGTTGGTGAGCTATAGTTTAAGTATAACAGTATGTAAGGTAGGCCACGAGATTTTAGTGCTACAAAGAGCGTTTCAAAACAGTATAATAAAGTATATGCTTAACCGTGGGCACTTGGTAACTAACTTAACGTTTATACCCCCTGAAAGTACACTTGGCAAGTGCGTATGTTTACGAAGTATTAAACACTCGTTAAATGCTAGTGCTACTAGCCCGAGTGGGGATGTCAAACCCTATGGATCCATATCTAAGATTCGCGTTCACCGGTTCAAAAACCAATGACTAAACGTTACCGAGCTAAAGGGAATGTTTATGCCATTGTATAACCCACACATATATAAAGTTTAAGTACTCGTGCCTAGTATGTAAAACGTAAAATGCGCATGTATTCTCAGTTCCCAAAATAGTTAAAGTAAAAAGGGATGCTATAACTCACAATGATAAAGTAGCGGTAAAGTATGACTCGGAAAGTAAGCAAGTAATGAAGGTTGTCCAAACGGGTCCTCAAACTAAGTCAAATAGTACTAAGTCAGTAAATCGTCCGAATAGTTTTAAAAGTATGTAAATAAGGTCTTAAGGGTCATCATCATTCATCATCAAACAAAAGGTGTAAAGTAAGTTTCGTTCATGAAAGTAGTTTAAAACAAATACTGAGTTCGGTCAGTCACCACGGCCTCTATACCTACTGAAATAGGGTGAGACCAGTGGCCATAGCTCCGTATATGAGTCCTTTAGTTGTGGTAAAAATTACAGAAGCAAACTCGTCTTCGTTTGACCGTGGCGACGGTCTAAGTGCGAGTAGGTCAGAATTTTCAGCACAACGTTAAATGGACATAGTGATGATCGGAGGGCCATAAATCCTAAACCTAACTCGGATTAAGACGAGTCCTATATGAAAAGTTATCTAATCGAACAGAGCTATCGGAAAATCATAATTACAGTAGCCCAGGTTGTACGGGTCAGACACAGAAACAGTAGAACAGTAGGGTCAGTAGGTTCCGGTGGTTCTTGGTGCTCGATGCTTATCATGGTTCTCATCCTTGATGCATATAGCTTCAAGTGTACAACTTGTTGATGTGTTTGCATCATTTTCACCAAGGTTCGACCATCATAACCCAAGTGTAAGTCTAAGACATGAAGCACAACTCTTTTAAGTGTTGCAAGTGTTTTGATGAACCAAAGTTACATCAAAGTCTTAGATTTAACACATACATGAAATATAAAAGCAATATTAACCAAGTTTTGACTATTATGACACAAGTGTAGGTCTAAGACATGTAGCACAACTCACTTAAGGGTTATATGAAGTTTGGTGAACCAAAGTTACATCAAAGTCTTACATCCAACACATGCATGAACTTTAAAACTAATAATAAGTTACAAACTTGAAAGTAAACTTATAAAATTAAGATCTTAAGTTGTAGAACATAATTCTTAGTTTGATCTTGAAGATCCAAGACTCAAAAGTCTAGATCTACCATAAGTGTACAAAGTTATAATTAAAGAAAGCTTACTTACATGTTCTTGAACTTTCAAAGTTAACTTTTAGTTCAAGATTAATGAGATCAAAGGTAACTAGTAACACTTGACCAATAACAACCAACAAACATGAAATTAAAGTGCATAATGTAAAGAATAAACTAAGTAAACAAGTAACTAGTTCATGCGTTGTTCATACTTTAAAGATTCAAACCAAAGTTTGATCTTTAAGAAAGTAAACTTTTAAGTTTACAAACATGATTCACAAGTATGATTTTTACAACCATGAACTTACAATCTTTTTAAAACAATAATTGTAGAACATAACTAGTAAGTTAGTTCTTGTGTGTTCTTGTTAATACAAGATAATATGGAGAATCAAACTAAAGAGTTTGATTCTTAGAAACTAGTAAGTAAACAACAACAAGTAAGAACAAGTAATCAAACAAGCCAATGATGGTGATGTATAGGGTATATGTTACGGTTTTTGTGAAGAGAAAAGGAAGAACATAAAACTTTGTTACTTACAAAATGTAGAGAAAAGATGAGAGCAATGTTGAGAGAAAAGTGAGAAGTAATTTGTGTGTGTGAGAAAGTGAATGAAACTAGTGAGTAAGTAAACAAAATTTGAAAGCCACAACACTCCCCAAGGAGTCCAAAACCTACGGCCACAATAAGGGAAGGGAGGAAGAAAATTGTCCATAAGGTTCTTTCATGTTAAAGTCTTAAAGGGTGGTTACTAGGGTGCATGGTGTTGGAAGATGGTGCAAGTATTATGTAACTATATTCCTTATGTACTTAATCAATCTAGTTAAGATCAAATGTAATACTTACATGTTAAATGGGCTAATAAGTCCACTAAAGAAGTAGGGTGGGCTCTTTAAGTCCACTAACATTAATTAAAGCCCAAGTCCAAGTATTTAACAACTAAAGTCCAACAAAGCCCAAGTAATTAACTAGAAACCTTAGTTAATTAAAATGATTAATAAAACTTAATCATGAATGTAAATAATACTTGAAAATGTTATTCGTGCAAGTTTCGTGTGTTACAAAGACGTTTCGGGCAATTAAAGTCAAGTACGGGCAATCATGGCAACAAGTAAATGTAATAACATACATTCGTTTAATCACACGTATTAATAATAATAATTATTAATAAATAAACGTTGGAAAATTCTGGGTCGTTACATTACCCACCTGTTAAAGAAAATTTCGTCCCGAAATTTTAAGCTGAGGTAGATGGAGGAGTCGGAAAAAGGTGAGGATACTTCTGCATCATTTGATCCTCTCGCTCCCAAGTAAACTCAGGTCCTCGTTTGGCATTCCATCGTACTCGGACGATCAGGATTTTGTTGCGTTTCAAAGTCTTAATCTCACGATCCATAATTTTAACAGGCTCTTCCACAAAGTGGAGTTTGTCATCAATTGTAAGTTCCTCAAGTGGTATAATAAGTTCGGGTGCAGCAAGACACTTCTTCAAGTTTGACACATGGAAGGTAGGATGAACTGAGCTCAACTGTGCTGGTAGATCCAAACGGTAAGAAACGGGTCCAACACGTTCCAAGATTTCAAAAGGACCAATGTATCGTGGGTTTAACTTTCCACGTTTTCTAAAACGAATCACACCCTTCCAAGGTGCAACCTTCAACATTACACGGTCACCAACGTTGAATTCAAAGTCTTTACATTTAAGATCGGCATAACTCTTTTGACGATCGCGGGCAGTCTTAAGTCTAGCTTGAATCTGAGCAATCTTCTCTGTCGTTTCGTGGATGATGTGTGCAGCGGGGTGTACGAAATACAATTAAATTTTAGCAGAAAATACTATTAAATACGATACAATTTTACACAAGATATTTATTTATTTAGAGAATGGATATACTTAAACCTTGCTACAACACTTATAGGCAGTGTACCTAATCGTACAGTAGTGTAGTTTTTAGTAAGTCCGGTTCGTTCCACAGGGAAAATCTTTAAACAAAGCTTAACGCTATATTAGTTTACTTTTGTAAAAATACAAATATATATATAAGTAATATTATTATTATAAAGGGGGGTTTTTACCGTTTAATGACCGGTTTGTCGATTTTAAAACTTTAGTCGCAGTTAAAACCAAATGTAAAATAATAAATACAAGACTTAATTTAAAGCGTAAAGTAAATAACGATAATGAAATTGCGATTAATAAAAATGCGATAAAATAAACTTGCGATAATTAAAAAGTACGATAATTAAAAGTGCAATTAAATACAATAACAATAAAAATGCGATAATTAGAAGTGCAATTAAATATAAAATAAAGGAAATTAAATATGAAATAAAAGAATTATGCTTATTTAAACTTCCGTAATCATGATGTTTGACGTGTTGATTTTAGTTTTATGCCCATGGGTTAATTGTCCTTTGTCCTGGATTATTTAATATGTCCGTCTGGTTTTTGTCCATAACAGTCCATCAGTCATAAATATAAAGTGCGAGTGTCCTCGTCAAATTATCCTTATACCCGAAGTTAAATATTCCAACTAATTGGGGACTTAAACTGTAACAAGATTTTAATACTTTATTTAATAATTACACCAGGATGTCGACTGAGTGTAACCCAAGGTTTTAATATTTTGTTATCAATTATACCAAGTGTCCTTGTACATAATTTCACCCCTGTTTTAATTATTCTAGTGGCTATTAATCCATTCCCGTGTCCGGTTAAATGAACGATTATTCGTACATATAAATACCCCGCCCATCGTGTCCGATCGAGTGTATATGGTAATTTATAGGGACGCCCAATTGTAAATCTTTATATTAACATTAACAAACTATCATTTAGTTAAACAAATATAAAGCCCATTAATAGCCCATAGTCTAATTTCCACAAGTGTCGTTCCTTTGTTCAAACCCCAATTATGGTACAAAGCCCAATTACCCAATTTTAGTAATTAGCCCAACATCATGATTACTTCGGATTAAATAAGCATAATAATAACTTAGCTACGAGACATTAATATAAAAAGGTTGAACATAACTTACAATAATTAAAAATAGCGTAGCGTTACACGGACAGAATTTCGACTTATACCCTTGCAACATTTGCTAACATACCTTTATTATTAGGGTTAAAATTAAAATTAAAATTAAAATTAAAATATAAATATAAATATTTACGTATAGATATAGAGAGGATGGATATATGAGTGTGAAAAATGATCAGAATTCGGTTGGCTTTATAGGGAATTGAGTTCAGGGATACTCCGCGACTCGCGGCAATTTTTTCCTTCAAACTCCGCGAGTCGCGGAGTTTGAAAATACAGCTCATTCCAAATTGGATCTTAGTCTGCCAACGGTTTTAAATATTAATATAATATATAAATAATTATAAGAATTATTTAAATATTATATTATATTTATGTGCATAGTTGACTTGTAATTTTTAGTCCGTTGCGTCGAGCGTTGAGAGTTGACTCTGGTCCCGGTTCCGAATTTTCGAACGTCCTTGCGTACAATTTAATATCTTGTACTTTGCGTTTTGAATCTTGTACTTTTGTAATTTCGAGACGTTTCTTATCAATAATTGGAACTTCTTTGATTGTATTTTGTACTTTTGAGCTTTTTGGTCGTTTGCGTCTTCAATTCGTCGAATCTGTCTTTTGTCTTCACCTTTTATTATTTAAACGAATATCACTTTTAAATAGAACAATTGCAACTAAAAGCTTGTCTTTCTTGAGGAATAATGCTATGAAATATATGTTCGTTTTTAGCATTATCAAATATTCCCACACTTGAGCGTTGCTTGTCCTCAAGCAATATCGTCTTGAAATACTAGAATCACTTCTTTATTCTTCACACTTTGTACATCAGTGATTTCTATACGGCGGTATAAACAATGGTAGTAACGATATGGTTTACAGTCCCACATGACTATAAAAATTTAGATCCATTAAGGAAATTGGATCTTTATGAAAACATTTGATCTTTTGAAAATTAAATCTAGTTTTTACCCTAGATAAGTTTTCCGGAATAACCCTTCACCGGTGTTTGCAAAATATTTTTGTGGGTTTGGTGGGTTTCAGATTTGAAAATTTTAGCTCAAAACTTGCGGTTTTGTGTCACCCACTTGCTAACCTTGTATTAGGAAAGCAACACGTCCAGTTTACTTGTCCCGTATATTACCTTTCGGTAAACTATCGTCCGGTTGTAAAGGAAAGCGTTGAACAAGCAACTGTTAAGGCAATGTCCCCTGACATGCTTTTAATTATGGTCTATAACGTGTCGGACGCAATTACTATCCTTGGTAGGAACAATAGTAAAGCTCACCCTTATAATTTTTCGGTCTGGCACAAGGTCCTGTCTTCGACCATGCTATGCAACCACCATTCTTACGGTTGACACCCGATTTGGTTCAGGTGACCTAATGAATTCCAGGTGAATTCCTAGGATTTTACGTTCAATGGTAATGAACGCATTGAAAATAGGTTTTCAGAAAACAAATCGGTTTGTAATTTTTGATCAAAATATTTTCTCGTTCAAGCTCGAGTTTAGATATCATTGAATTCCATGAGTTTGAATTCTCAATCTTTAAGGTCAATCTCTAGGATTGAGTAATATCAGGCTTTAAAAGCTGATTTTTAATCTTTAAGGAGATTATCCTTTCTGGGGATCTGATTCATTAGTCTTATCAAGCTAATTTGCATGGTGCCCCCCCATTGTACGAGATAAATCCTTCTCATGGTTTGGATAAATCTGACCACTTGGCGACCCTGTTTAATGCTGAGGTCCGTGGATTTCCTGCTGATTTTAGTGATGACTTTTCTAGATTTTTCGTCAACCTACAGCTGGTCTGGACGACAACTTCCTGACTTAAATCAAGAAGCGCGTTTCTTTTTTGGAAGACTTTACTTCCTTTTAATGATGGAATTGATTCATCGTGTAGATCCATCTCTTCTTTTCTTTCATCGGGTAAAACAGTTTAGTTTAGTCCAAAGCAAAAGTATTTTCAGTTATTTGTTACAGATATATGTGACATATGTTTAAGATAACTTGGTAAATTTTTCCACACTTGGCTTTTATTTTCCTTTTTATTGTCCTCTATTCCATTTTAAATGAATTTTAACATTTTGGTTTGTTTCTCAATTTATGTCCTTTCCGAGGTTACAATAATTTCGGTGTTAAAACCTAGTTTTATCGTTCATAAATATGTATAAACATGATTTTGAGTTCATTTAATTGAAAATTTTGAAAAATTTTACTAGAATTGGGTAGTCAGTATATAAGACTAGGGATGTTCTTTATTATCAGAGAGCACTAGATTCTAATACAACTACTGCTTTACTAGTATTTTTAATGGTAACCCAGTGTTTAAGATAAAAATTTTAAAATCCGAAAGAATTTAACCCCTTCCCACACTTAAGATCTTGCAATGCCCTCATTTGCAAGAAATCAGTAACAATTTAAATTATTGAGGGTGATTTGTGTGAAAATGATTAAATTTTTACCAAAGTTTCCAAATATATTGGCGTTTGTTTGCTGAATGATAAATGGTGCACATCATTTGTTCATTCCGTCTTGTTGTTATTTCACATATATTTTGCATCTTGTCGTCAAAATTAGTTGCTTTTGCTGAACTTAATGTCAGTCTTTGAAAATGCGTTGTTTTACCCTGTTGTGTACATAAGATAAACTGCAAACATATATACATATTTTTGAAGTTTGGTATATTACCCCACATTCAAAAATTATTAAAATCTAAGAATAAAAGTTAGAAAATTATAAAAACTATTACAATATTAACATAAGTATTAAACGTATCAACATTACAAATTACAAAATAAATAAAACTAAGTAGACTAGGGATGATACTGATACCAATAGGGGTTCCAAGCATAACCATAGGTGCTATAGAATGCTTCGGCTGGGTTATACGTAGGATACGGTGGTTGCATCTCTATAGACCAGGGAGGGAATATGGGTTTTGGAGTAGGAATATAGTTTCTACCTATATGTTGGCAATGAGCTATGATTTGGTTTTGATGAACTTGCCAATCTTCAAATGCTCTTTGTCTAGCATTTTCGTACTCCTGTGAAGCTGTAAACCTTTGCATTTCTTGCATTTCATTTCCCCCTCCTACATTACCTTGCTGTTGGTTTCTCTCAACCTGTGGATGTCTACCATGGTATTATACTGCGGCGTTATTTCGCCTCTTCAAAACTTTCGCACCATGGTATACATTTAAACCTATAGTATCGTGGGGTTCTGGTTCTTCGACTAATAATCCCCCCGACTTATATCCACACCAAGATATTCAGCAATCAAAGTAATAAAAATACCACCTCCTATTATGCTATGCGGTCTCATCCCCCTAACCATAGCTGATAAATAATAACCCACACAATAAGGTATACTTACAGCGCTTTGTGGGTCTCGAATACACATATGGTAAAACAAATCCTGTTCATTTACCTTTTCCTTGTTCTTACCTCTTTGTGTAATCGAATTAGCTAAAAACCTATGAATCACTCGTAATTCAGCTGTATCTATATCCAAATAAGAGTAATTTCCCCCTTTGAATCGGTGATGGCTTGTCATTTGACTCCATACACCATGTGTATCAAAATTTTCATCTATCTTTCTACCATTTAGTATCAACCCTCTACAATCGGCAGATGCTAACTCCTCGGGCGTATATATACGTAAAGCCTGAGCCATGTCTAGTAAAGACATGTGGCGCATCGAACCTCCTAACAAAAATCTAATAAAAGATCGATCGGTTAAACTAGCTACCCGATCATTTAATTCTATACTACACAACAATTCTTCACACCATACTTTATATACAGGTCTACGCATGGTGAATAAACGTACCCAGTCGTTAAAAGTAGAATTACCATACCTCTGTGCAAGTAATTCCCTAATTGGCCCGGCCAATTCTACAGCTTCTAATGGTCCCCATTCTATGACCCTCGGTACCTCAACAACTTTAGAATGAAGAGTATGCAAACCCCTTTGGTATTTTGGATAATCTATCCAAATTCTTCAAATCTCAGGTTCGGGTGCAATTCTTCCAAGTGCATATCAGAAAATGTCATGACTGGATGAGGTATATCTTGCTTGTAGTAGTTATCCACCTCCTGTTGTTCCGCATTCTCAACAGGAGCATTGCGAGCTTGGGATGAAGATTCACCCCTTTCAGTCTGCAAAACACATCAAACACAATTTTTGTGCATCCAAATATGCATTAGTGTCAGCAAAATCATCAATCAAAATAATTACAATGACATGATCAATTTATATCAAACTTAAGCTCATTTTCATATTTTCATCAAATCTACACTTTTTCAAATAAGCATATACGAAAATGTTCGCCAAGTTCATAAGCATTCAACTTAAATAACATGTCAAAATAATCATTACTAGCAATTAAACAAGTTTCAAATGGCATTATCTCTCAAAAATCAAGTTCATGAATTTTTAGACTTGAAAAAGTCCACTTTAATTCTCAAAATCATGTTTAGGCTCAAAGTTTGGATCATTTAACTACCTAAACATGTTACACTACTTAATTTAGCAACAATTCATGACAAAAATCGGCCATAACCTGTTTATATCAAAAAGCCCCAAATTTGCTCAAGAACACAAACCCTAGATTACTCAAAATTTGAAGTTTAAGGCTTCTAATCATGTTAAATAGCATCAATCTAGGTTATACAAGCATAATACATAAGCAATTTAAGCATAATTACACTAAAAAGCATCAAAATCAAATTGGGGAAAAAATTACTCAAGAACACTAATTTTCGGATTAAATGGTGTTTAGGTGTAGAAATTTACCGTTTTTCTTGAGTAATTCCTTGATAGCATCCTTCTCAACATGATTTTAGTAAAAGATTTGATGATTAACGGTTAAAAATTGTGATTTTGGGGGTGTTTTTGCGAGTTTTTTCGGAGTATTTTCGCTGTATGTTTGAGTTGTGGTGTGGACTGATCAGTTCTTTGCGTTTTATTTTTTTTCTATATTTCGGTCCCTCCGCGAGTCGCGGGGTTTAAACCTTCAAACTCCGCGAGTCGCGGAGTTTGTTTTTTTTTTTTTTGTTTTTTTTTAACATCTTATACTAATTAAAACAATTAAGTAATTAATTTTAAAATTTTGTTTCCCTTGTTATTTAGGACGAGGTCGTTTCGGATCGATGTCCTAGTCCGTCCTTCGACAAAATTTTAAAATTTGTCTTTTTGTAGCGATTGTTTTAAAAGCTAATATTTTTGGGTTTTTTAATGTTTTTGACATACTTTAATTCAATAAGATTAAAAATAATGATAATAAAAGTTCTCGTCCCTCCCTCGGGTAAAGCAATTTCGGTTCAAAGACCTAGTCTTCAACTTACGACGAAGTTTAAAAATCATATTTTTAACTTAATGAGATAAAGTAAATTTTTGTTTTTAAATTCACACCAAACTTAAAATAAAAATACATAAAATTTAAAATTCATATTTTAAAAATTAAAAATTCACACCAAACTTAATTTAAAAATTTATATTATAAATTCATACCAAACTTATATTAATTTTTCAAATATTTACAATTTTAAAAATATTGTTTTTACAAAGTTTACAATATTAATTTAAGATTTAAATATTAATTTTAAAAACATGGTAAAAATAAAATTAAAAATCTTTTTGGCTTTTTATCCCACTTTAATCAATCAAATATTATCAAAAATATGCGCCCCTCTTTTCGGTAAAGTAATTTCGGTTCCAAGACCTAATTTAACTCATGACGAATTTTTGAAATATTTTGGGTTGATTGATTAAAGATATTTATACCTTAAGAATAAACGTTAAATTTCGCAGTGATGTAATAAATTTTTGAATGATATCAATAATTTCGGTGGCCAAACCTAATTTTATTCAATACCAATTTAATACTTTATAGCGAACAAATTAGCGTTTATTATCAAAAGGTTAAAAATAAAAAAATAAAATAAAAACTGTACAAACATACCTGTGAAATAGATTTCTTAGTTATATGATCTATCCCATTCATAAGATAATCAGTTTAATTGGTTTTCCATAGCTACATAGGCGTAACCTCGAGCATTCAATGTCTTTTCTTCTAAACATATGAACGGTCCGTCTCTGCATAAAGTAACAAATTCGGTATTTGAATAGGTTTGATTATTTGAACATTTACCTCCATGTGACCATTTTCCGCATTTGTGACATCTTTCTAGGTGTCGTGCTCTTCTTTTCGCTGCGGATTTTGATTTTTCTTTACCAAATTGTAACTTATTATCTTCGCATCTGGATTCTTTTCTAACTCCGTCCAATCTTTTTCTGATTACTGATACTATTTCACTCGGTAGTGTGTCATTATTACGTTTAGTGATCAAAGCGTGTAGCATTAGACCATGGTTTAGTTCACAGGCAGTCTTCATTTCCTAAAAAAAATAAAAATTCAGAATGGGGGGAGAAGACTAGTTCTTTAGGGTCTGCTAGGGAAAGACCATTCGGGTTCCATTTTCGAGAATTACACGAAAACAGACAATCTAACTCTAACAGAAATACATATTATCCTTTAAAGACTTGATTCTCCCCACACTTAGTTAACTGTGGTGTCGAAATTGTGATTAACTTCGTTGTCGACTTCCATCGGACCATGTATGTAATGTTTAACTCTGTGACCATTAACTTTAAATTCAATCCCATTTGAATTTATTAATTCTATCGTTCCGTATGGGAAAACTCTTTTGACTATGAATGGTCCAGACCATCTTGATTTCAATTTTCCAGGAAATAGCTTGAAATGTGAATTGAAAAGAAGAACTCTGTCTCCTTCTTTAAATTCTTTTGAACTTCTGATTCTTTTATCATGCCATTTCTTCGTTCTTTCTTTATAGATTAACGAATTTTCGTATGCTTCATGTCTTAATTCTTCTAATTCGTTTAGTTGACTTAATCGTAGACGTCCGGCTTCATGTAAATCAAGATTACATGTCTTCAAAGCCCAAAATGCTTTGTGTTCAATTTCTACTGGAAGATGACATGCTTTTCCATAAACAAGTCTAAAAGGTATGGTTCCAATTGGAGTTTTGTAGGCTGTTCTAAAAGCCCAGAGTGCATCCTCCAATTTAATGGACCATTCCTTCAGATTTGATCCTACGGTTTTCTCTAGAATACGCTTTAAAGCTCGGTTGGTATTTTCAACTTGTCCACTTGTTTGTGGATGATATGCGGTGGAGATTTTATGAGTTACTCCATATCTTTTAAGAACTTTCTCAAGTTGTTTATTACAGAAATGAGTACCCCGATCACTTATTAAAGCTTTCGGTGTTCCAAACCTTGCAAAAAGATGTTTTAAAAAGTTAACTACAACTCGTGCATCGTTAGTTGGGAGAGCTTGTGCTTTCGCCCATTTAGATACATAATCAATGGCTACGAGAATATAGAGATTATTATGAGATTTTGGAAATGGACCCATAAAGTCAATACCCCAAATGTCAAATACTTCACATACTTGTATGACA
This sequence comes from Rutidosis leptorrhynchoides, assembly GCF_046630445.1. NCBI lineage: Eukaryota > Viridiplantae > Streptophyta > Magnoliopsida > Asterales > Asteraceae > Rutidosis > Rutidosis leptorrhynchoides. The sequence continues at coordinate 365,842,034 of NC_092340.1, read as the reverse complement.
TTTTGTGGCATTTCATCACGTTGACTTATTTTTCCGGCCCTTTGACAAGCATCACAGGATTTGCAAAGAAGGTGTGCATCTTTGTAAATTGTAGGCCAATAGAATCCAGCATCATAAACTTTTCTTGCTGTTAGTTGAGGCCCATAATGCCCTCCTGTTGGTCCTGTGTGACAATGGTTTAATATTTTACTAGCTTCATCTCCAAATACACATTGGCGTATTATTCCATCAGGACAACTTTTAAACAGATGTGGATCTTCCCAAAAATAGTGTTTTATATCACTGAAGAATTTCTTTCGTTTTTGGTACGATAATCCTTTTTCAAGGAATCCATAAACTAAGTAGTTTGCATAGTCTGCAAACCATGGAATTTCTTTATAATCTATCTTCAATAGATATTCATTAGGAAAGTTGTCTTGTATGGCCGATTCATTTAGAACTTCTAATTCGGGATTTTCAAGACGAGAAAGATGATCAGCGACGAGATTTTCTGCTCCTCTTTTATCTCGGATTTCAATATCAAACTCTTGTAAGAGTAAGATCCAACAGATTAATCTTGGTTTAGCATCTTGTTTTGAAAATAGGTATCTAAGAGCAGAATGGTCGGTATAGACCACCGTTTTTGCTAGAACGAGATATGATCGAAATTTGTCAAAAGCAAAGACAATAGCAAGGAGTTCTTTTTCAGTAGTTGTATAATTCGTTTGTGCTCCTTGTAACGTCTTACTAGCATAATATATAGGTTGAAATTGTTTTTCAATCCTTTGTCCTAAAACGACTCCCATTGCAAAATCACTTGCATCGCACATTAGTTCAAATGGTAGATTCCAATTTGGTGTTATCATGATCGGCGGATTAGTGAGTTTCTCTTTAAGAATATTAAAAGATTTGATACATTCATCTGAAAAGATGAATGGAGCATCTTTTTCTAGGAGTTTATTCATAGGAGTGGCAATTTTAGAAAAATCTTTTATGAAACGTCGGTAAAAACCGACATGCCCTAGAAAACTCCTAACTCCTCTAACATTGGTGGAATGTGGAAGTTTAGCAATTACATCTACTTTAGCTCTATCCACTTCAATTCCTTCTTTTGAAATTTTATGTCCAAGAACGATGCCCTCTTTAACCATAAAATGGCATTTCTCCCAATTAAGAACTAGATTTGATTGTTCGCATCTAATAAGCATTCGTTCCAGATTAGCTAGACATGATTCAAATGTATCACCGAAGACTGAAAAGTCATCCATGAAAACTTCCATGCATTCTTCTATCATGTCATGAAAAATCGCCATCATACACCTTTGAAAGGTTGCAGGGGCATTGCAAAGTCCAAATGGCATGCGTTTGTAAGCAAAAGTACCATAAGGGCACGTGAATGTGGTTTTCTCTTGATCTTCGGGTGCTATTGGAATTTGAAAATATCCGGAAAATCCATCAAGAAAACAATAGTAACTATTTTCGGCTAATCTTTCCAACATTTGATCTATAAAAGGTAAGGGAAAGTGATCTTTTCTGGTGGCGTCATTTAATTTTCTATAATCAATACATACACGCCATCCTGTTACAGTCCTAGTAGGAATAAGCTCATTTTTCTCATTTGTAATGACAGTCATGCCACCCTTCTTAGATACGCATTGAACTGGGCTTACCCATGGACTATCAGAGATTGGATAAATTAGACCTGCATCTAGCAGTTTAATAATCTCTTTCTTAACTACATCTTGCATATTAGGATTTAGTCTTCGTTGGCGTTGCACATACGTTTTATGACCTTCTTCCATAAGGATTTTATGTGTGCACATACGTTTTATGGATGGTTTATGAGCTTTCAACACAGAAATGAGTTGTGATTTCTCATTTTTAGTAAGAGAAGACGATATTATTACAGGTAATTCAGATTCACCATGTAAATAAGCGTATTCCAAATGGTTTGGAAGTGGCTTTAACTCTAATTTCGGAGGTTCTTCTATCGATGATTTGTATCGATATCTGTCTTCTTCTTTTAGCATTTGAATTTCTTCTGTTGTTGGTTCATATCCATTAGCTATAAGTGTAGCTAACATTTCAGCTTCATCAATTGGTTCATTACCTTCTCCTAAAGAACATTCTCCTGTTCCTTGTAATTCTGGAAATTCTTCTAATAATTCTGCATGTGCATCTATAGTTTGAATATAATAACATGTATCATCTACAGATTGTGGTTGTTGCATTGCTCTATCAACTGAAAAGGTAACACTCTCATCCTCTATACTTAGGGTCAATTTCTTACCGAACACGTCTATCATTGCTTTAACCGTGTTTAAGAATGGTCTTCCTAATATGAGAGGAACTTGAGAATCTTCTTCCATGTCCAGAACAACAAAATCTACTGGAAATACTAAAGTACCAACTTTAACTAGCATGTTCTCCATTATCCCTCTAGGATATTTTATTGATCTATCGGCTAGTTGTATGCTTATTCTGGTTGGTTTCAATTCTCCAAGGTCTAGTTTAGCGTATAGTGAATACGGCATTAGATTTATACTAGCACCTAAGTCTGTCAATGCTTCTATTGAACTAAGACTACCCAGAAAATATGGAATTGTGAAACTTCCTGGATCAGATAATTTTTCTGGTATCTTATTCAACAGCACTGCTGAACAATTAGCATTCATAGTAACAGCCGAGAGTTCTTCCATTTTCTTTCTATTTGAGATTAGATCTTTCAAGAATTTAGCATATCTAGGCATTCCTGAAATCACATCAATGAAAGGAAGATTTACATTTATCTGTTTAAACATATCCAAGAATTTGGATTGCTCGGCTTCAAGTTTCTCTTTCTTCATTTTACTCGGGTAAGGAAGTGGTGGTTGGTATGGTTTAACATAAGGTTTAGCCTTAACTGTGTTATCTTCATTAACCTTTTCAACTACCGGTTCTCTTTCCTTATCTTGATTAGGTTGGGGTTCTTGTGGAGTAGGAATAGCTTCATCAGAAGTTACAGGTATTTTAGGTGGTTTAAGTGTTGTACCACTTCTTGTGGTAATGGCTTTAGCTGTTTCATTCCGGGGGTTAGCATTTGTATCACTAGGTAGACTTCCCGGTTTTCTTTCACCTATTAACCTTGCTAGGTTACTTACTTCTTGTTCCAGATTTTGAATAGAAGCTTGTTGATTTCTAAATGCTTGAGCATTTTGTTCATTAGTTTGTTTCTGACATGTGAAAAACTGCGTTTGAGTTTCAACTAGCTTCGTCATCATATCTTCTAAATTCGGCTTTTTATCATCGGTTTGTTGTGGTGGTTTGTTTTGAAAATTAGGTCTTTGCTGATTGTAAGTATTATTGGATACTTTTTGATTGCTAGGACCTTGTTGGTTGTTGTATGGAATATTTCTGTTATAATTCTGGTTTTGATTGTAAATAGGTCTTGGCGGTTGATAATTATTCTGATAATTATTTCCAGGCCTTTGGTTTATGTATGAAATATTCTCTCTTTGTTCCATTGTTAATTCAATACTGAGACAATCTTTTGTCAAATGTGGTCCTCCACACTGCTCACAACTAATTCGTATTGAGTGAATATCTTTAGTCATCTTTTCCATTCGTCTCTCGACAGCATCTATCTTTGCGGAAATGGAATCTAAGTCATGGCTAGAATCGGCTCTAGCTGCTTTAGATGATCTAACGATATCTTTTTCTTGGTGCCACTCATGTGAGTGAGAAGCAGTGTTATCAATAATTTTGTAAGCATCAGATTCGGTTTTCTTCATAATAGAACCACCAGCTGCTATATCTATGTCTTTCCTTGTAGTGATGTCGCATCCTTGGTAGAATATTTGTACTATTTGACAGGTGTCTAAACCATGTTGCGGACATCCTCTTAATAACTTTCCAAATCTTGTCCACGCCTCATATAGAGTTTCATTTGGCTTCTGTGTGAACGTAACAATTTCTGCTTGAAGTCTTACGGCTTTAGATGCCGGAAAGAATTGTTTAAGAAAATTTTCAACTAAAACGTCCCATGTATCAATCGCCCCTTCAGGTAACGATTCCAACCAATCTTTGGCTTCTCCCTTTAAAGTCCAGGGAAATAACATGAGATATATCTGTTTATCCTCCACTTCTCGGATTTTAAATAGTGTGCAGATCCTATTAAAGGTACGTAGATGTTCATTTGGATCTTTCTTCGGCGCACCACTAAATTGGCATTGATTAGTCACCATGTGTAGAATTTGTCCTTTGATTTCATAATCTGGCGCATTAATGTCTGGATGAGTAATTGCGTGACCTTGGCCAGTGCGTTTAGCTCTCATTCGGTCTTCCATACTTAAAGGTTCCAGATTCTCCATAATTGAATTTGTTGAATCGGAATCACTAGAGGATTCTGATTTAATAGTTCGTTCCTCAACAATCTCTGTTTGAATGATTGGTGGTTCCAGAGGAAAGTTTAGTGGTTCAGGATCTACGAATCGTTCCTGAATATTCTCCGGATTCTCAATTGTGAGGTCGGGTTCAAAAAATGGATTATCAGAAATTTGAACTGGAGTACTTGGTCGACTGGATGACGATTCTAAAGAAAAATCAACGGCAGTAATATTTGCTGAATGTCTTGATCTAGTTACAGGTGGTGAACGTACAAAAGGTGGTGAACGTCTTGCTCGGTGCATTAACTGAATATCCTATTAGTTTTTAAAAGGAAAGAAAAATTATAATAAGTTATCCAATCAATAGACTTTTCTGATTTTGCCCACGTTTCGAATAGCCAAAAGATGCAGCAGAGGGGCAGGATTCGTTTGGTCTCAATATAATTGAGGACTGTTTGGCTCCAATAACCCGGTCCACGTACAAATCCAACTATTACTACGAACCAGAAAATTTTGATGTCTATTAATTTAACCACTTAAAATAAATTTTAGTAATTTTAAGAAATTTAGATAAGAAGTAGAATAAAAATCTATGTCCTAAAACTAGAATAGCGAGAAATAAGAAAGAAAAAGAGTTCGTCGAAAAAGGTCGAAAAAGAAAAATAGTTGAAAAATAAAAGGTGACGAAAAAATAAAAGAAACTTATAAAACTTAAAAATACTTGACTAACCTAACCTTATTACTACAACTAACTTAAAATTATAATCGCAAATTGAGATTACTAATTGGAACGATAATTGATACATAGGTAAAAGTCGTCTAAAAATATTAAAGCTTACAGGAAAAACTAAATTCCAAATGGAAATAACTTAAAAAGGTACTAAAATCTAAAAACTGCGTCGCAAAATTCTAAAGCAACTAAATCTTAGTCTAAAGAAAAAGCACTTAAGGGATTTTACGGCAAAGCCTAAAAATCTAGAAATAAAAATAACTATGGTAAAAACTATGACTTAAAACTAATTACGAGCGAAAAATGCAAATATTACGCTAAAAACGAATAAAAAGGGATAAAATATAAAAATAAACTAAAAGTTGTAAAAAGTACAATTTTTATAAAAATATTATTTTTATGAAAAGTATTAATTTTTATATATATTAAAACTAATTATAATTAATTAAAACTAAATTATATTAATAATAAACTAATTAGGGTTTAAATAATAATAATAATTAATAATTACCCGTAATTAAATGCAGATTAGGGTTTCTGTCGGTGTCAGGGCAGCTCCGTGAGTTGCGGTATTTCAAGTAGCAAACCCCGCAAGTCGCGGGGTTCCAAAATTCAACTCTGGTACAGTTTTAAATTTGACGCGTTTTTTATTTTATTTTATATTTTCTGTTTTATATTTTCTATTTATATCAAAATATTTATATAATAAAAACTTATATTTAAAAACTTAAATAAAAATAGAACTACTTTATAATTTTAAAAATATCTTAAAAATAGATTTATATATATTAAATTTTTTTTTTCGGGTTTTTTTTTTAATAAAAACAAAATTCTTAAATAAAACTTATATAAAAATAAAGAAACTTTATAAAACTTAAATATTTAACAAAATCTTAAAAATACTTATATTTTTGTTTTTCTTTTTATATTTTTGAATAATTAAAAACGTATTTTTATAAAAACAAATTTTAATAAAAGTAAACTAAAAATCTTTTTTTTTCTATATTAGCGTTGCGCTTCCGGCGTTTAAGACATCCCCGGCAGCGGCGCCAAAAATACTTGATGTGTGCAGCGGGGTGTACGAAATACTATTAAATTTTAGCAGAAAATACTATTAAATACGATACAATTTTACACAAGATATTTATTTATTTAGAGAATGGATATACTTAAACCTTGCTACAACACTTATAGGCAGTGTACCTAATCGTACAGTAGTGTAGTTTTTAGTAAGTCCGGTTCGTTCCACAGAGAAAATCTTTAAACAAAGCTTAACGCTATATTAGTTTACTTTTGTAAAAATACAAATATATATATAAGTAATATTATTATTATAAAGGGGGGTTTTTACCGTTTAATGACCGGTTTGTCGATTTTAAAACTTTAGTCGCAGTTAAAACCAAATGTAAAATAATAAATACAAGACTTAATTTAAAGCGTAAAGTAAATAACGATAATGAAATTGCGATTAATAAAAATGCGATAAAATAAACTTGCGATAATTAAAAGTATGATAATTAAAAGTGCAATTAAATACAATAACAATAAAAATGCGATAATTAGAAGTGCAATTAAATATAAAATAAAGGAAATTAAATATGAAATAAAAGAATTATGCTTATTTAAACTTCCGTAATCATGATGTTTGACGTGTTGATTTTAGTTTTATGCCCATGGGTTAATTGTCCTTTGTCCTGAATTATTTAATATGTCCGTCTGTTTTTGTCCATAACAGTCCATCAGTCATAAATATAAAGTGCGAGTGTCCTCGTCAAATTATCCTTATACCCGAAGTAAAATATTCCAACTAATTGGGGACTTAAACTGTAACAAGATTTTAATACTTTGTTTAATAATTACACCAGGATGTCGACTGAGTGTAACCCAAGGTTTTAATATTTTGTTATCAATTATACCAAGTGTCCTTGTACATAATTTCACCCCTGTTTTAATTATTCTAGTGGCTATTAATCCATTCCCGTGTCCGGTTAAATGAACGATTATTCGTACATATAAATACCCCGCCCATCGTGTCCGATCGAGTGTATATGGTAATTTATAGGGACGCCCAATTGTAAATCTTTATATTAACATTAACAAACTATCATTTAGTTAAACAAATATAAAGCCCATTAATAGCCCATAGTCTAATTTCCACAAGTGTCGTTCCTTTGTCCAAACCCCAATTATGGTACAAAGCCCAATTACCCAATTTTAGTAATTAGCCCAACATCATGATTACTTCGGATTAAATAAGCATAATAATAACTTAGCTACGAGACATTAATATAAAAAGGTTGAACATAACTTACAATGATTAAAAATAGCGTAGCGTTACACGGACAGAATTTCGACTTATACCCTTACAACATTTGCTAACATACCTTTATTATTAGGATTAAAATTAAAATTAAAATATAAATATAAATATTTACGTATAGATATAGAGAGGATGGATATATGAGTGTGAAAAATGATCAGAATTCGGTTGGCTTTATAGGGAATTGAGTTCAGGGATACTCCGCGACTCGCGGCAATTTTTGCCTTCAAACTCCGCGAGTCGCGGAGTTTGAAAATACAGCTCACTCCAAATTGGATCTTAGTCTGCCGACGGATTTAAATATTAATATAATATATAAATAATTATAAGAATTATTTAAATATTATATTATATTTATGTGCATAGTTGACTTGTAATTTTTAGTCCGTTGCGTCGAGCGTTGAGAGTTGACTCTGGTCCCGGTTCCGGATTTTCGAACGTCCTTGCGTACAATTTAATATCTTGTACTTTGCGTTTTGAATCTTGTACTTTTGTAATTTCGAGACGTTTCTTATCAATAATTGGAACCTCTTTGATTGTATTTTGTACTTTTGAGCTTTTTGGTCGTTTGCGTCTTCAATTCGTCGAATCTGTCTTTTGTCTTCACCTTTTATTATTTAAACGAATATCACTTTTAAATAGAACAATTGCAACTAAAAGCTTGTCTTTCTTGAGGAATAATGCTATGAAATATATGTTCGTTTTTAGCATTATCAGTGGACTACCTCGGGTCCGGTGATTTGCTTTTCGCCTACTTCGGCCCAACAAATAGGAGATCGGCACTTGCGGCCATACAACGCTTCAAAAGGTGTGGCATTAATGCTCGAGTGATAACTGTTGTTGTACGAGAATTCGGCTAATGGCAAATGCCTTTCCCAAGCCTTTCCAAAATCAATGACACATGCACGCAGCATGTCCTCCAAAGTCTGAATTGCGCGTTCACTTTGCCCGTCGGTCTGTGGGTGATAAGCAGTACTCATGTCAAGACGAGTTCCCATGGCTTCTTGCAAAGAACGCCAGAATCTAGAAGCAAAACGGGGATCGCGATCTGAGATGATCGATAAAGGTACACCATGACGAGATACAACCTCTTTGATGTATAATTGAGCAAGTTTCTCCATTGTATCCATTTCCTTCATCGCTAGAAAGTGTGCAGATTTGGTAAGACGGTCAACGATAATCCAGATGGTATCGTATCCGCCCACCGTCTTTGGTAGCTTGGTGATGAAATCCATCGTTATCCTTTCCCACTTCCATTGTGGGATTTCCGGTTGTTGAAGTAAACCAGAAGGTCTCTGATGCTCGGATTTAACCTTCGAGCAAGTCAAACACTTACCAATATAAGTCGCAACGTCTTTCTTAAGATTCGGCCACCAATACTGTTCTTTAAGATTGTGGTACATCTTGCCCGCTCCAGGATGAATCGAATATCTCGATTTGTGTGCTTCATCAAGTATAAGGTTCCGTAGATCTCCATAATAAGGTACCTAAATTCTTCCAGCATAACATCGGAGTCCAGACTCCCTAACCTCGAATCGAGAGACAAGTATGTTCAAATGTTCATGAGATACATTCTCCTCCTTGAGAGCCTCATCTTGGGCTACTCGGATCTGACTGTTGAGGTTCGAATGAATGGTGTTGTTCAGAGCCCTAACACGAAGAGGTGCCGTCCTCTCCTTTCGGCTTAAAGCGTCAGCTACAACATTGGCCTTGCCAGGGTGATAGTGAAGTTCACAATCGTAGTCGTTGAGTGTCTCGATCCATCGACGCTGTCTCATATTCAGTTGCTTCTGGTCAAAGATGTGCTGGAGACTCTTGTGATCGGTGAAGATAGTGCTCTTAGTTCCATACAAATAATGTCTCCACAATTTGAGTGAAAAGACAACGGCTCCAAGTTCAAGATCGTGAGTAGTGTAGTTCCGCTCGTGAATCTTCAATTGACGGGAGGCGTAAGCGATGACCTTTGATCGTTGCATCAGTACACAACCAAAACCACTTTTCGACGCATCGCAATAAACAACAAAGTCGTCACTGCCCTCAGGAAGTGATAGGATAGGTGCAGTGGTTAACTTCTTCTTCAAAGTTTGAAATGCTGATTCGTGTGCGGGTTCCCAAATGAACTTCTTGCCCTTGTGAGTCAGCGCGGTCAAGGGACGCGCAATCAGAGAAAATCCTTCAATGAACCTTCGGTAATAACCGGCGAGACCTAGGAATTGGCGAATATGAGTCGGAGTAGTGGGGGTCTCCCACTTGCTGATAGCTTCAATCTTATAGGGGTCAACTTTGATACCCTGGTCACTCACAACATGACCCAGAAACTGGACTTCCTTCAACCAAAATTCACACTTGGAGAATTTGGCGTAAAGTTGCTCTTGTCTCAAGAGTTCAAGTACTAGTCGGAGGTGTTGCTCATGCTCTTCTTCGCTCTTAGAGTAGATGAGGATATCATCTATGAAGACGATAACAAACTTATCCAAGTACGGCTTGCAGACACGATTCATGAGGTCCATGAACACGGCAGGTGCATTTTTCAAACCGAATGGCATCACAAGAAACTCATAATGAACATAACGGGTTCTAAATGCAGTTTTCATCACGTCACTTTCCTTCACCCTCAACTGGTGATAACCGGATCGCAAATCGATCTTTGAGTAGACACTCGATCCTTGTAGTTGATCAAAAATATCATCAATACGGGGCAGAGGATACCGATTCTTGATTGTCAATTTGTTGAGTTCACGGTAGTTGATATACATACGGAAGGATCCATCCTTCTTCTTCACAAACAGAACAGGTGTGCCCCAAGGAGAGAAACTTGGTTGGATAAATCCACGGTCTAACAGCTCTTGTAGTTGACTCTGTAATTCTTGCATCTCGGAAGGTGCGAGTCTATAAGGTGTGCGAGCTACAGGTGCAGCTCCTGGCACTAAATCAATCTGAAACTCTACTGCTCTTGGCGGCGGTAATCCAGGCAATTCTTCAGGGAAGACATCGGAAAATTCGTTCACAATTCGAATGTCGTTCACGCTCTTCACCTCAGTTTCTACCGCTTTCACATGTGCTAGGACAGCAAAACGTCCCTTCTTCATGATCTTTTGCGCTTTCACGCAACTAATGAGGTTCAGCTTCGAGGTACGTCTCTCTCCATAGATGATCAGTGGCTCGCCATCTCCTTGTGGTATGCGAAGTGCTTTATCTCCACAAATAATATCGGCCCTTATCTTGCTCAACCAATCCATACCGACGATCACGTCAAAACTTCCCAGTTTGATGGGTATCAAATCAATTTCGAAATCTGCACCAGCTATGTTGATAATAGCTCCTCGACTGATATGGTCAACTTTCTCAAAAATGTCTACATACATAACTTCTATCCGCACCAGTATCAAACAATACAGAAGCTAAAAGATTGTTGATAGTGAATATACCTGTCACCAAGTCGGGGTTTTCTCGGGCGTCCCTTGCATTAACGTTGAAAGCTCTAGCGCGCGGTGGTCCGCCATCTTTTCGCTTGTTTGAGCACGCATTTCTGAAATGGCCCATCTGTCCGCATTCATAACACTTTTTTGGCCCGTTGGTGTTCGGCTTCCCATTCAAAGTGGTGGCCTTGCAGTCTTTCCCGATATGCCCAGTCCGTTGGCACTTTTCGCAAACAACATTACAATACCCAGTGTGGTGTTTGTAGCACCGTTTGCATTGTTGTAAGGTTCCCTTGTAGTTCGGGTTGGAGTTGGTGTTCGGATTGGGGTTTCCACCGTTGTTGTTTCCCCTGAAACCCTCATGTCATTTCGCCGGGTTATGATCATAGTTCCTTCCCTTGTTATTGTTGTTGTTATTGTGGTTATCCCATTTGCGCTTCTCACTAGTACCCGCTTCAGACTTAGTTATCTCCGGTTCATCAATGGTTATTTCATTCATTAAAGTATGCGCCATGCGCATCGCTTCGGGAACATTTGGTGGTTTGGACGAGGTGACGTTTCCCTTAATGCTCTTAGGGAGTCCCCAGAAGTACCTTTCCATTCGTTTGAATTCCGGAGTGACTTTTGTCAGACACATCAGGACTAATTCCAAAAATCTCCTGTTGTAACCATCAAGGTCGTTCCCAACGACCTTTAACTGCATGAATTCCATTTCCATCTTTTGTATCTCGGTTCTCGGACAATACTCCTCAATCATGGCACACTTAAATGCTTCCCATGGCGTAGCATACGCCTCATCAATGTCATGTGCATGTGCCATTGTGTTCCACCACGTGAACGCGCCGTCAGACAGCGTGCAAGAAGCAAATTTGGTTTTGTTATCCTCCGAACAGTTGCTAACTCGGAATACTGATTCTAGCTTTTCGAACCATATAGTGAGACCAACCGGTCCCTTAGTGCCGCTGAAGTTATGTGGTTTACAGCTCTAGAATTCCTTGTAAGTACACCTATTTCGAACGGGTTGAATAACCGGTGGTGGTGGCGGTGGCGGTGGAGCTTGGGGTTGCATTTCTGCAATGGCTACGGCTACCCTTTTGGCAATCATCTCTTCGATTTGGGCGGTGGTAGGTGTTGATCGACCGTTAGCCATGATGTTCTAAACAAAAATTTTGACTCAAGTCAAAATCCAATGTTCAATATATAATAATATAGTATACAACAACCAACATGGAATCAAAACATCACATGTTATTAAATAACGCATCTAGGTACAAATACCACAGAATCATCATACTGTAATGTAAATAGAATGTCGTGCAAGAATTAAATAATACAAAGTTCCATTCATTAATAATAATAAGTTCCATACATCTGAATAAGTTTGTACAATACATAAGTGAAACATAAAACTACAACTAGATTACATAATGAAATCTAAATACAAAAGCCCTACGGTGAAGGTGGGTGAAGGATGTCCATAACATGGGCCACCTGGTCCTCTAGCTCAGCAACTCGAGCTTGGAGAATCTCCACCTCCCTTGTCAATTCCTCGACAGTGGGAGTTGGTGGGGCAGGTGGTGCCGGCGGTGCAGGTGGTGCCGGTGGTGCAGACATTACATAACGGGGTGCAGATGTTCCGGCTCCAGAAATAGTCAGTACGTAATGGGGTGCCTTACGCACTTGTGGGTCGGCAGGGTACGGCACAAGCCGCTTACGAGTAGTAACCCTACGACGCCAACCAAATGCGTCAGTGAAAGCACGACCTCCATTCACCCCTGGAATGACGGTGCCATCAAAACGGTACCGCTTCTTCGGCGGGGTGGAGGGTGCCTGTATAGGTACATCAGCAGGGTCCTCATCATCACTGGAGTCGTCTGAGGAGGTGTCGTCGGATGAAGCATTAGTGGATGACGGGTCGTCCGAATCATGTGGTGGCTGTACGGGTGGCTGAACTGGCCGTCCTTGAGCGGCCATCATCTGTCTGTACCTAGCGGGTCCGATCGAAATGAGACGTCCATCAGGGGCGCGTCGACACCAATGGCAATACCGGTTACGGAAAGGACCTTCCTCGAACTCCGCGGGAATCACAATCTCTCCGGAGCGGGGCTGTGATCCTGAGGGTCCGGGGGCAGATGGAGCTGGAATCTCCGAAGGGTCCTGGGCTCCGCTAGAAGTAACCACTGGGGCAGGCGCCTGGCTACTAGTCCCGGAAGATGAAGCGCTGGGGTCACTCGTGGGTAGCGGGATCGGTGTGTCGGCAGCAGCAGCAGGTGGGGTGGCAGACGAGTCTGAACTGCCCAAAACGATAGCAGGTGGAATATCCGACATCTAAACAAGGAAAAATAAATTTTTCCATGTCAGTAAGTCATAAAGCAAGCATGTATTAGGCCAACAGTTTAAATCATGTATACCAACAAGTAGCATGGCAATAATAACGAATCGTACAGAAGTAGCATGCAATCGAAAGCAAGTAATATCATACGGTAGTGAAATCATGTAGTAGCATACGACATATAGCAGTAAAAGTAAGCAGCAGCATGCAGTAAGTTCAGCGGAAACAAGTAAGCTAGCAAGTTATAGATTAGTCCTATTAGTGAATCCTACTCGAGTCGGTCTTAGACTCACTAATGCAACCTAATTCCCTACAACCAATGCTCTGATACCAAATGTGATGCCCCGTACAAAACCATCGTGTATGAATCATCAACAATAGGATCATTACAAGGTCAAACACTATATGCTATTTCAAAATACGTTTGCATTCACGATAAAAGGTGACGTCATAACGAACGTCAAGTGTTTTACACCAACAGTATGCTTCTACGAATAGCAAGCATGAATAAATGTATGTGACCCTTAGGTCATTACAAAACATAGTTTCAAATGTATTAAAGTTACGAATGTAGGATAAACAGTTTATGCGGTGATAACACTAGAGCAGCGGGTGTCTACGGCAAGGCAAGTACACAGCGGAAGCAAATAACCTTAAGCACCTGAGAAAACATGCTTAAAAATGTCAACACAAAGGTTGGTGAGCTATAGTTTAAGTATAACAGTATGTAAGGTAGGCCACGAGATTTCAGTGCTACAAGAGCATTTCGAAACAGTATGATAAAGTATATGCTTAACCGTGGGCACTTGGTAACTAACTTAACATTTATACCCCCTGAAAGTACACTTGGCAAGTGGGTATGTTTACGAAGTATTAAACACTCGTTAAATGCTAGCGCTACTAGCCCGAGTGGGGATGTTAAACCCTATGGATCCATATCTAAGATTCGCGTTCATCGGTTCAAAAACCAATGACTAAACGTTACCGAGCTAAAGGGAATGTTTATGCCATTGTATAACCCACACATATATAAAGTTTAAATACTCGTGCCTAGTATTTAAAACATAAAATGCGCATGTATTCTCAGTTCCCAAAATAGTTAAAGTAAAAAAGGGATGCTATAACTCACAATGATAAAGTAGCGGTAAAGTATGACTCGGAAAGTAAGCAAGTAATGAAGGTTGTCCAAATGGGTCCTCAACCTAAGTCAAATAGTACTAAGTCAGTAAATCGTCCGAATAGTTTTAAAAGTATGTAAATAAGGTCTTAAGGGTCATCATCATTCATCATCAAACAAAAGGTGTAAAGTAAGTTTCGTTCATGAAAGTAGTTTAAAACAAAGGCTGAGTTCGGTCAGTCACCATGGCCTCTATACCTACTGAAATAGGGTGAGAACAGTGGCCATGACTCCGTATATGAGTCCTTTAGTTGTGGTAAAAATTACAGAAGCAAACTTGTCTTCGTTTGACCGTGGCGACGGTCTAAGTGCGAGTAGGTCAGAATTTTCAGCACAACGTTAAATGGACATAGTGACGATCGGAGGGCCATAAATCCTAAACCGTAACTCGGATTAAGACGAGTCTTATATGAAAAGTTATCTACTCGAACAGAGTTACCTGAAAATCATAATTATAGTAGCCCAGGTCATACGGGTCAGACACAGAAACAGTAGAACAGTAGGGTCAGTTGGTTCCGGTGGTTCTTGGTGCTCGATGCTTATCATGGTTCTCATCCTTGATGCATATAGCTTCAAGTGTACAACTTGTTGATGTGTTTGCATCATTTTCACCAAGGTTCGACCATCATAACCCAAGTGTAAGTCTAAGACATGAAGCACAACTCTTTTAAGTGTTGCAAGTGTTTTGATGAACCAAAGTTACATCAAAGTCTTAGATTTAACACATACATGAAATATAAAAGCAATATTAACCAAGTTTTGACTATTATGACACAAGTGTAGGTCTAAGACATGTAGCACAACTCACTTAAGAGTTATATGAAGTTTGATGAACCAAAGTTACATCAAAGTCTTAGATCCAACACATACATGAACTTTAAAACTAATAATAAGTTACAAACTTGAAAGTAAACTTATAAAATCAAGATCTTAAGTTGTAGAACATAGTTCTTAGTTTGATCTTGAAGATCCAAGACTCAAAAGTCTAGATCTAACATAAGTGTACAAAGTTATAATTAAAGAAAGCTTACTTACATGTTCTTGAACTTTCAAAGTTAACTTTTAGTTCAAGATTAATGAGATCAAAGTTAACTAGTAACACTTGACCAATAACAACCAACAAACATGAAATTAAAGTGCATAATGTAAAGAATAAACTAAGTAAACAAGTAACTAGTTCATGGGTTGTTCATACTTTAAAGATTCAAACCAAAGTTTGATCTTTAAGAAAGTAAACTTTTAAGTTTACAAACATGATTCACAAATATGATTTTTACAACCATGAACTTACAATCTTTTTAAAACAATAATTGTAGAACATAACTGATAATGCTAAAAACGAACATATATTTCATAGCATTATTCCCCAAGAAAGACAAGCTTTTAGTTGCATATGTTCTATTTACAAGTGATATTCGTTTAAATATTAAAAAGTGAAGACAAAAGACAGATTCGACGAATTGAAGACGCAAACGACCAAAAAGCTCAAAAGTACAAAATACAATCAAAGAGGTTCCAATTATTGATAAGAAACGTCTCGAAATTACAAGAGTACAAGATTCAAAACGCAAAGTACAAGATATAAAATAGTACGCAAGGACGTTCGAAAATCCGGAAACGGGACCAGAGTCAACTCTCAACGCTCGACGCAACGGACTAAAAATTACAAGTCAACTATGCACATGAATATAATATAATATATAAATAATTCTAAAAAATTATATATATATTATATTAATAAAATAAATCGTCGGCAAACAAAGAGCCAAGGATGAATGAGCTGGAATTTCAAACTCCGCGACTCGCGGAGTTTGAAGGCAAAAAATGCCGCGAGTCGCGGAGACCCCCTGAACTCAATTCCCTATAAAAGCAAACGCAGTTTGATCGCAAAAACCATCCAAATTCAATCTTTCTCTATATATGTATACGTAAATATATTTATATTTATATTTTAATTTTAATTTTAATTATAATTCTAATAATAAGGGTATGTTAGCGAATGTTCTAAGGGTGTAAGTCGAAATTCTGTCCGTGTAACGCTACGCTATTTTTAATCATTGTAAGTTATGTTCAACCTTTTTACATTAATGTTGATAATGCTAAAAACGAACATATATTTCATAGCATTATTCCTCAAGAAAGACAAGCTTTTAGTTGCAATTGTTCTATTTACAAGTGATATTCGTTTAAATAATAAAAGGTGAAGACAAAAGACAGATTCGACGAATTGAAGATGCAAACGACCAAAAAGCTCAAAAGTACAAAAGACAATCAAAGAGGTTCCAATTATTGATAAGAAACGTCTCGAAATTACAAGAGTACAAGATTCAAAACGCAAAGTACAAAATATAAAATTGTACACAAGGACGTTCGAAAATCCGGAACCGGGACCAGAGTCAACTCTCAACGCTCGACGCAACGGACTAAAAATTACAAGTCAACTATGCACATAAATATAATATAATATTTAAATAATTCTTATAATTATTTATATATTATAATAAATAATAAAAACCATCGGCAAGAAAGACTCGAAACCAGAGTGAGCTGTAATTGCAAACTCCGCGACTCGCGCAGTTTGAAGGCAAAAATGCCACGAGTCGCAGAGCCCCTAAAGTCGAAAATCCCTATAAAAGCAACCGAATTCTGATCGCAAATCATCATCTTTTTCTTCTTCTCCTCATACGTAAAATATATATATATATTTATAATTTATATTTTAATTTTAATTATAATTCTAATAATAAGGGTATGTTAGCGAATGTTGTAAGGGTGTAAGTCGAAATTCTGTCCGTGTAACGCTACGCTATTTTTAATCATTGTAAGCTATGTTCAACCTTTTTATATTAATGTCTCGTAGCTAAGTTATTATTATGCTTATTTAATCTGAAGTAATCATGATGTTGGGCTAATTACTAAAGTTGGGTAATTGGGCTTTGTACCATAATTGGGGTTTGGACAAAAGAACGACACTTGTGGAAATTAGACTATGGGCTATTAATGGGTTTTATATTAACTAAACAATACCTTGTTAATTTAATATACAAACTTATAATTTGACGTATTTATATATAACCACATACGCTTGACTGGGTACGGTGGGCGGGTTATCTATAAATACCAATAATTATTCATTTTACCGGATACGGAACTGGATTAATAGTTAATAAACTTGTTGAAACAGGGGTGAATTACATTCAAGGGTAATTGGTGTAATTGTTAACAAAGTAGTAAAACCTTGGTTTACACGCAGTCGATAACCTGGTGTATTCATTAAACAAAGTATTAAAACCTTGTTACAATTCGAATCCCCAATTAGTTGGAATATTTGACTTCGGGAATAAGAATAATTTGACGAAGGCTTTCGCTCTTTATATTTATGACTGATGGACTATTATGGACAAATCCGTATGGACATATTAAATAATCTAGGACAAAGGACAATTAACCCATGGGCATAAAACTAAAATCAACACGTTAAACATCATGATTACGAAAGTTTAAATAAGCATAATTCTTTTATTTCATATTTAATTTCCTTTATTTTATATTTAATTGCACTTCTAATTATCGCACTTTTATTTATTGTTATTTAATCGCACTTTTAATTATCGTACTTTTTAATTATCGCAATTTTATTTTATCGCACTTTTATTGCAATTTCATTATCGTTATTTATTTTACGCTTTAAATTAAGTCTTTTATTTATTTAATATTTTACATTAGGTTTTAACTGCGACTAAAGTTTTAAAATCGACAAACCGGTCATTAAACGGTAAAAACCCCCCTTTATAATAATAATATTACTTATATATATATATATTTGTATTTTTATAAAAGTAAACTAATATAGTGTTAAGCTTTGTTTAAAAAGATTCCCTGTGGAACGAACCGGACTTACTAAAAACTACACTACTGTACGATTAGGTACACTTCCTATAAGTGTTGTAGCAAGGTTTAAGTATATCCGTTCTCTAAATAAATAAATATCTTGTGTAAAATTGTATCGTATTTAATAGTATTTTCTGCTAAAATTAATAACTATTTTATACCACTCCGCTACCACATCAAGTATTTTTGGCGCCGCTGCCGGGGAGCTTTCTAAACGCCGGAAGCGCAACGCTAATATAAAAAAAAAAGATTTTTAGTTTACTTTTATTAAAATTCGCTTTTTGAAAAACAATACGTTTTAAATATTCGAAAATATAAAAAGAAAAACAAAAATATAAATATTTTTAGGAGTTTGATAAATATTTAAGTTTTATAAAGTTTCTTTGTTTTTATTTTATAAAAACATAAGTTTTATTTAAGTATTTTGTTTTTATTTAAAAACATAAATATATATATATATATATATATATATATATATATATATATATATATATATATATATGTATATATATATATATATAATTCTAGTTTTAAGATTTTTATTTATAAAATTATAAAATATTTCTATTTAGATATAAGTTTTTATTATATAAATACTTTTATTAAAACAGAAAATTAAAAACAGAAATTAAAAAAAAAATAAATAAATAAAGAAAAACGCGTCGAATTAAATAACCTGTCAGCTGAATTTTGGAACCCCGCGAGTCGCGGGGTTTGAAGCTTTGAATACCGCAAGTCGCGGAGCTGCTCTGACACGCTGACAGAACCCTAATTTCACATTAATTACGGATTATATTATAATTATTAATATAAAACCCTAATTAGGTTTTAATTAATTATTAATTTTAGTTTTTATTATTATTTTGTTTAATTAGTTTAATTAAAATATTAAATTAATAGTTTTAATAAATAAATAATATAAAAATAATATTTTTATAAAATTGTACTTTTTACAACTTTTTGTATATTTTTATATTTTGTCCCTTTTTAATTGTTTTAGCGTAATATTTGTATTTTTAGCTCATATTTAGTTTTAAACTTAGTTTTTGCCATAGTTATTTTTACTCCTAGATTTTTAGTTTTGCCGTAGAATTCCTTAAGTGCTTTTTCTTTAGACTAAGATTTAGGTACTTTAGAATTTTGCGACGCCTTTTTAAGTTTTAGTTTCGTTTTAAGTTATTTCCATTTGGGATTTAGTTTTTCCTGTAAGCTTTAATATTTTTAGACACCTTTTACTATGTACCAATTATCATTCCAATTAGTTATCTCAATTTGCGATTATAATTTTAAGTTAGTTGTAGTAATAAGGTTAGGTTAGTCAAGTATTTTCAAGTTTTTATAAGTTTCTTTTATTTTTTCGTCACCTTTTATTTTTCAACCATTTTTCTTTTTCAACCTTTTTCCGACGAACTCTTTTTCTTTCTTATTTCTCGCTATTCTAGTTTTTAGGACATAGATTTTTATTCTACTTCTTATCTAAATTTCTTAAAATTACGAAAATTTATTTTAAGTGGTTAAATTAATAGACATCAAAATTTTCTGGTTCGTAGTAATAGTTAGATTTGTACGTGGACCGGGTTATTGGAGCCAAACAGTCCTCAATTATATTGAGACCAAACGAATCCTGCCCCTCTGCTGCATCTTTTGGCTATTCGAAACGTGGGCAAAATCAGAAAAGTCTATTGATTGGATAACTTATTATAATTTTTCTTTCTTTTTTAAAACTTATAGGATATTCAGTGAATGCACCGAGCAAGACGTTCACCACCTTTTGTACGTTCACCACCTGTAACTAGATCAAGACATTTAGCAAATATTACCGCCTTTGATTTTTCTTTAGAATCATCATCCAGTCGACCAAGTACTTCAGTTCAAATTTCCGATAATCCATTTTTTGAACCCGACCTTACAATTGAGAATCCGGAGAATATTCAGGAACGGTTCGTAGATCCTGAACCATTAAACTTTCCCCCGGATCCACCAATCATTCAAACAGAGATTGTTGAGGAACGAACCATTAAATCAGAATCATCTAGTGATACCGATTCAACAAATTCAATTATGGAGAATCTGGAACCTTTAAGTATAGAAGACCGAATGAGAGCTAAACGCACTGGCCAAGGTCACGCAATTACTCATCCAGACATTAATGCGCCAGATTATGAAATCAAAGGACAAATTCTACACATGGTGACTAATCAATGCCAATTTAGTGGTGCGCCGAAGGAAGATCCAAATGAACATCTACGTACCTTTAATAGGATCTGCACACTATTTAAAATCCGAGAAGTGGAGGATGAACAGATATATCTTATGTTATTTCCCTGGACTTTAAAGGGAGAAGCCAAAGATTGGTTGGAATCGTTACCTGAAGGGGCGATCGATACATGGGATGTTTTAGTTGACAAATTTCTTAAACAATTCTTTCCTGCATCTAAAGCCGTAAGACTTCAAGCAGAAATTGTTACGTTCACACAGAAACCAAATGAAACTCTATATGAGGCGTGGACTAGATATGGAAAGTTGTTAAGAGGATGTCCGCAACATGGTTTAGACACCTGTCAAATAGTACAAATATTCTACCAAGGATGCGACATCACTACAAGAAAAGACATAGATATAGCAGCTGGTGGTTCTATTATGAAGAAAACCGAAACTGATGCTTACAAAATTATTGATAATACTGCTTCCCACTCACATGAGTGGCACCAAGAAAAAGATATCATTAGATCATCTAAAGCAGCTAGAGCCGATTCTAGCCATGACTTAGATTCCATTTCCGCAAAGATAGATGCTGTGGAACGACGAATGGAAAAGATGACTAAAGATATTCACTCAATACGAATTAGTTGTGAGCAGTGTGGAGGACCATATTTGACAAAAGATTGTCTCAGTATTGAATTAACAATGGAACAAAGAGAGAATATTTCATACATAAACCAAAGGCCTGAAAATAATTATCAGAATAATTATCAACCGCCAAGACCGATTTACAATCAAAACCAAAATTATAACCGAAATATTCCATACAACAACCAACAAGGTCCTAGCAATCAACAAGTATCCAATAATAATTACAATCAGCAAAGACCGAATTTTCAAAACAAACCACCACAACAAACCGATGATAAAAAGCCGAATTTAGAAGATATGATGATAAAGCTAGTTGAAACTCAAATGCAGTTTTTCACATCTCAAAAACAAACCAATGAACAAAATGCTCAAGCATTTAGAAATCAACAAGCTTCTATTCAAAATCTGGAACAAGAAGTAAGTAACCTAGCAAGGTTAATAGGTGAAAGAAAACCGGGAAGTCTACCTAGTGATACAAATGCTAACCCCCGGAATGAAACAGCTAAAGCTATTACCACAAGAAGTGGTACAACGCTTAAACCACCGGAAATACCTGTAACTTCTGATGAAACTATTCCTACTCCACAAGAACCACAACCTGATCAAGATAAGGAAAAAGAACCGGTAGTTGAAAAGGTTAATGAAGATAACACAGTTAAGGCTAAACCTTATGTTAAATCATACCAACCACCACTTCCTTACCCGAGTAAAATGAAGAAAGAGAAACTTGAAGCCGAGCAATCCAAATTCTTGGATATGTTTAAACAGATAAATGTAAATCTTCCTTTCATTGATGTGATTTCAGGAATGCCTAGATATGCTAAATTCTTGAAAGATCTAATTTCAAATAGAAAGAAAATGGAAGAACTATCGGCTGTTACTATGAATGCTAATTGTTCAGCAGTGCTGTTGAATAAGATACCAGAAAAATTATCTGATCCAGGAAGTTTCACAATTCCATGTTTTCTGGGTAGTCTTAGTTCAATAGAAGCATTGGCAGACTTAGGTGCTAGTATAAATCTAATGCCGTATTCACTATACGCTAAACTAGACCTTGGAGAATTGAAACCAACCAGAATAAGCATACAACTAGCCGATAGATCAATAAAATATCCTAGAGGGATAATGGAGAACATGCTAGTTAAAGTTGGTACTTTAGTATTTCCAGTAGATTTTGTTGTTCTGGACATGGAAG
The DNA here is from genome assembly GCF_046630445.1 of Rutidosis leptorrhynchoides. Taxonomy (NCBI): domain Eukaryota; kingdom Viridiplantae; phylum Streptophyta; class Magnoliopsida; order Asterales; family Asteraceae; genus Rutidosis; species Rutidosis leptorrhynchoides. The sequence continues at coordinate 365,819,774 of NC_092340.1, read as the reverse complement.
AAGATTCTCAAGTTCCTCTCTTATTAGGAAGACCATTCTTAAACACGGCTAAAGCAATGATAGACGTATTCGGTAAGAAACTGACCCTAAGTATAGAGGATGAGAGTGTTACCTTTTCAGTTGATAGAGCAATGCAACAACCGCAATCTGCAGATGATACATGTTATTATATTCAAACTATAGATGCACATGCAGAGTTATTAGAAGAATTTCCAGAATTACAAGGAACAGGAGAATGTTCTTTAGGAGAAGGTAATGAACCAATTGATGAAGCTGAAATGTTAGCTACACTAATAGCTAATGGATATGAACCAACAACAGAAGAAATTCAAATGCTAAAAGAAGAAGACAGATATCGATACAAATTATCGATAGAAGAACCTCTGAAATTAGAGTTAAAGCCACTTCCAAACCATTTGGAATACGCTTATTTACATGGTGAATCTGAATTACCTGTAATAATATCGTCTTCTCTTACTGAAAATGAGAAATCACAACTCATTTTTGTGTTGAAAGCTCATAAACCAGCCATTGCATAGAAGATTCATGATATTAAAGGAATAAGTCCTTCGTATTGCACACATAAAATCCTTATGGAAGAAGGTCATAAAACGTATGTGCAACGCCAACGAAGACTAAATCCTAATATGCAAGATGTAGTTAAGAAAGAGATTATTAAACTGCTAGATGCAGGTTTAATTTATCCAATCTCTGATAGTCCATGGGTAAGCCCAGTTCAATGCGTGCCTAAGAAGGGTGGCATGACTGTCATTACAAATGAGAAAAATGAGCTTATTCCTACTAGGACTGTAACAGGATGGCGTGTATGTATTGATTATAGAAAATTAAATGACGCCACCAGAAAAGATCACTTTCCCTTACCTTTCATTGATCAAATGTTAGAAAGATTAGCCGGAAATAGTTGCTATTATTTTCTAGATGGATTTTCCGGATATTTTCAAATTCCAATAGCACCCGAGGACCAAGAGAAAACCACATTCACGTGCCCTTATGGTACTTTTGCTTACAAACGCATGCCATTTGGACTTTGTAACGCCCCTGCAACCTTTCAAAGGTGTATGATGGCGATTTTTCACGACATGATAGAAGAATGCATGGAAGTATTCATGGATGACTTTTCAGTCTTCAGTGATACATTTAAATCATGTCTAGTTAATCTGGAACGAATTCTAATTAGATGCGAAAAATCAAATCTAGTACTTAATTGGGAGAAATGCCATTTCATGGTTAAAGAAGGCATCGTTCTTGGACATAAAATTTCAAAAGAAGGAATTGAAGTGGATAGAGCTAAAGTAGATGTAATTGCTAAACTTCCACATCCCACCAATGTTAGAGGAGTTAGGAGTTTTCTAGGGCATGCCGGTTTTTACCGACGTTTCATAAAAGATTTTTCTAAAATTGCCACTCCTATGAATAAACTCCTAGAAAAAGATGCTCCATTCATCTTTTCAGATGAGTGTATCAAATCTTTTAATATTCTTAAAGAAAAACTCACTAATGCGCCGATCATGATAACACCAAATTGGAATCTACCATTTGAACTAATGTGCGATGCAAGTGATTTTGCAATGGGAGCCGTTTTAGGACAAAGGATTGAAAAACGATTTCAACCTATATATTATGCTAGTAAGACGTTACAAGGAGCACAAACAAACTATACAACTACTGAAAAAGAACTCCTTGCTATTGTCTTTGCTTTTGACAAATTTCGATCATATCTCGTTCTAGCAAAAACGGTGGTCTATACCGACCATTCTGCTCTTAGATACCTATTTTCGAAACAAGATGCTAAACCAAGATTAATCCGTTGGATCTTACTCTTACAAGAGTTTGATATTGAAATCCGAGATAAAAGAGGAGCATAAAATCTCGCCGCTGATCATCTTTCTCGTCTTGAAAATCCTGAGTTAGAAGTTCTAAATGAATCGGCCATACAAGACAACTTTCCTGATGAATATCTATTGAAGATAGATTATAAAGAAATTACATGGTTTGCAGACTATGCAAATTACTTAGTTTGTGGATTCCTTGAAAAAGGATTATCGTACCAAAGACGAAAGAAATTCTTCAGTGATATAAAAAACTATTTTTGGGAAGATCCACATCTTTTTAAAAGTTGTCCCGATGGAATAATACGCCGATGTGTATTTGGAGATGAAGCTAGTAAAATATTAAACCATTGTCACACAGGACCAACAGGAGGGCATTATGGGCCTCAACTAACAGCAAGAAAAGTTTATGATGCTGGATTCTATTGGCCTACAATTTACAAAGACGCACACCTTCTTTGCAAATCCTGTGATGCTTGTCAAAGGGCCGGAAAAATAAGTCAACGTGATGAAATGCCACAAAATGTCATCCAAGTATGTGAAGCATTTGACATTTGGGGTATAGACTTTATGGGTCCATTTCCAAAATCTCATAATAATCTATATATACTCGTAGCCATTGATTATGTATCTAAATGGGCGGAAGCACAAGCTCTCCCAACTAATGATGCACGAGTTGTAGTCAACTTTTTAAAACGTCTTTTTGCAAGGTTTGGAACACCGAAAGCTTTAATAAGTGATCGGGGTACTCATTTCTGTAATAATCAACTTGAGAAAGTTCTTAAAAGATATGGAGTAACTCATAAAATCTCCACCGCATATCATCCACAAACAAGTGGACAAGTTGAAAACACCAACCGAGCTTTAAAACGTATTCTAGAGAAAACCGTAGGATCAAATCCGAAGGAATGGTCCATTAAATTGGAGGATGCACTCTGGGCTTTTAGAACAGCCTACAAAACTCCAATTGGAACCACACCTTTTAGACTTGTTTATGGAAAAGCATGTCATCTTCCAGTAGAAATTGAACACAAAGCATTTTGGGCTTTGAAAACATGTAATCTTGATTTACATGAAGCCGGACGTTTACGATTAAGTCAACTAAACGAATTAGAAGAATTAAGGCATGAAGCATACGAAAATTCGTTAATCTATAAAGAAAGAACGAAGAAATGGCATGATAAAAGAATCAGAAGTTCAAAAGAATTTAAAGAAGGAGACAGTGTTCTTCTTTTCAATTCACGATTCAAGCTATTTCCTGGAAAATTGAAATCAAGATGGTCTGGACCATTCATAGTCAAAAGAGTTTTCCCATACGGAACGATAGAATTGATAAATTCAAATGGGATTGAATTTAAAGTTAATGGTCACAGAGTTAAACATTACATACATGGTCCGATGGAAGTCGACAACGAAGTTAATCACAATTTCGACACCACAGCTAACTAAGTGTGGGGAGAATCAAGTCTTTAAAGGATAATATGTATTTTTGTTAGAGTTAGATTATCTGTTTTCGTGTAGTTCTCGAAAATGGAACCCGAATGGTCTTTCCCTAGCAGACCCTAAAGAACTAGTCTTCTCCCCCCATTCTGAATTTTTATTTTTTTAGGTTTTTACAAAATGAAGACTGCCTGTGAACTAAACCATGGTCTAATGCTACACGCTTTGATCACTAAAAGAAATAATGACATACTACCAAGTGAAATAGTATCAGTAATCAGAGAAAGAATGGACGGAGTTAGAAAAGAATCCAGATGCGAAGATAATAAGTTACAATTTGGTAAAGGAAAATCAAAATCCGCAGCGAAAAGAAGAGCACGACACCTAGAAAGATGTCATAAATGCGGAAAATGGTCACATGGAGGTAAATGTTCAAATAATCAAACCTATTCAAATACCGAATTTGTTACTTTATGCAGAGACGGACCGTTCATATGTTTAGAAGAAAAGACACTGAATGCTCGAGGTTACGCCTATGTAGCTATGGAAAACCAATTAAACCGACTATCTTATGAATGGGATAGATCATATAACTAAGAAATCTATTTCACAGGTAAGTCTGTACAGTTTTTATTTTATTTTATTTTTTAACCTTTTGATAATAAACGCTAATTTTTTCGCTAAAAAGTATTAAATTGGTATTAAATAAAATTAGGTTTGGCGACCGAAATTATTGATATCATTCAAAAATTTATTACATCACTGCGAAATTTAACGTTTATTCTTAAGGTATAAATATCTTTAAACAATCAACACAAAATATTTCAAAAATTCGTCATGAGTTAAATTAGGTCTTGGAACCGAAATTACTTTACCGAAAAGAGGGGCGCATATTTTTGATAATATTTGATTGATTAAAGTGGGATAAAAAGCCAAAAATATTTTTAATTTTATTTTTACCATGTTTTTAAAATTAATATTTAAATCTTAAATTAATATTGTAAACTTTGTAAAAACAATATATTTAAAATTGTAAATATTTGAAAAATTAATATAAGTTTGGTATGAATTTATAAATTTTTAAATTAAGTTTGGTATGAATTTATAAATTTTTAAATTAAGTTTGGTGTGAATTTTTAATTTTTAAAATATAAATTTTTAATTTTATGCATTTCAAATTTTAAGTTTGGTGTGAATTTTTAATATTAATTTTGAATTTCATATTTAAGTTGTGTGAATTTAAAAACAAAAATTTACTTTATCTCATTAAGTTAAAAATATGATTTTTAAAATTCGTCGTAAGTTGAAGACTAGGTCTTTGAACCGAAATTGCTTTACCCAAGGGAGGGACGAGAACTTTTATTATCATTATTTTTAATCTCATTGAATTAAAGTATGCCAAAAACATTAAAAAAACCCCAAAAATCTTAGCTTTCAAAACAATCGCTACAAAAAGACAAATTTTAAAATTTTGTCGAGGGACGGACTAGGACATCGATCCGAAACGACCTCGTCCTAAATAACAAGGGAAACAAAATTTTAAAATTAAGTACTTAATTGTTTTATAAGTTAATGATTATAAAAATAAAAATAAAAAGCAAACTCCGCGACTCGCGAAGTTTGAAGAGTAATTCACCGCGAGTCGCGGAGGGGTCGGATTACAGAAAAAAATAAGAGCTGAAACAGCTCAGTCCACACAAAACACACAGAAGAAAAAATACTGCGAAAACCCACGAAAAAACCCGAGAAAAAACCCCCAAAATCACAATTTTTAACCGTTAATCACCAAATCTTTTACTAAAATCATGTTGAGAAGGATGCTATCTAGGAATTACTCAAGAAAAACGGTAAATTTCTACACCTAAACACCATTTAATCCGAAATTTGGTGTTCTTGAGCAATTTTTTCCCCAATTTGATTTTGATGCTTTTTAGTGTAATTATGATTAAATTGTTTATGTATTATGCTTGTATAACCTAGATTGATGCTGTTTAACATGATTAGAAGCCTTAAACTTCAAATTTAGAGTAATCTAGGGTTTTTGTTCTTGAGCAAATTTGGGGATTTTTGATATAAACAGGTTATGGCCGATTTTTGTCATGAATTGTTGCTAAATTAAGTAGTGTAACATGTCTAGGTAGTTAAATTATCCAAACTTTGAGCCTAAACATGATTTTGAGAATTAAAGTGGACTTTTTCAAGTCTAAAAATTCATGAACTTGATTTTTGAAAGATAATGCCATTTGAGACTTGTTTAATTGCTAGTAATGATTATTTTAACATGTTATTTGAGTTGAATGCTTATGAACTTGGCGAACATTTTCGTATATGCTTATTTGAAAAAGTGTAGATTTGATAAAAATGTGAAAATGAGCTTAAGTTTGATATAAATTGATCATGTCATTGTAATTATTTTGATTGATGATTTTGCTGATACTAATGCATATTTGGATGCACAAAAATTGTGTTTGATGTGTTTTGCAGACTGAAAGGGGTGAATCTTCATCCCAAGCCCGCAATGCTCCTGCTGAGAACGCGGAACAACAGGAGGTGGATAACTACTACAAGCAGGATATACCTCATCCAGTCATGACCTTTTCCGATATGCACTTGGAAGAGTTGCACCCGAACCTGAGATTTGACAGACTTTGGATAGATTATCCAAAATATCAAAGGGGTTTGCACACTCTTCATTCTAAGGTTGTTGAGGTACCGAGGGTCATAGAATGGGGACCCTTAGAAGCTGTAGAATTGGTCGGGCCAATTAGGGAATTACTTGTACAGAGGTATGGTAATTCTTCTTTTAATGACTGGGTACGTTTATTCACCATGCGTAGACCTGTATATAAAGTATGGTGTGAAGAATTGTTGTGTAGTATAGAGTTGAATGATCGGGTAGCTAGTTTAACCGATCGTTCTTTTATTAGATTTTTGTTAGGCGGTTCGATGCGCCACATGTCTTTACTGGACATGGCTCAGGCTTTACGTATATATACGCCTGAGGAGTTAGCATCTGCCGATTGTAGAGGGTTGATACTAAACGGTAGAAAGATAGATGAAAATTTTGATACACACGGTGTGTGGAGTCAAATGACAAGCCATCACCGTTTCAAAGGGGGAAATTACTCTTATTTGGATATAGATAGAGCCGAATTAAGAGTGATTCATAGGTTTTTAGCTAATTCGATTACACAAAGGGGTAAGAACAAGGAAAAAGTAAATGAACAGGATTTGTTTTACCATATGTGTATTCGAGACCCACAAAGCGCTGTAACTATACCATATTGTGTGGGTTATTATTTATCAGCTATGGTTCGGGGGATGCGACCGCATAGCATAATAGGAGGTGGTATTTTTATTACTTTGATTGGTGAATATCTCGGTGTGGATATAAGTCGGGGGAGATTATTAGTAGAAGAACCAGAACCCCGCGATACTATAGGTTTAAATGTATACCATGGTGCGAAAGTTTTAAAGAGGCGAAATAATGCCGCAGTACAAAACCATGGTAGACATCCACAGGTGGAGAGAAACCAACAGCAAGGTAATGTAGGAGGGGGGAATGAGATGCAAGAAATGCAAAGGTTTATAGCTTCTCAGGAATACGAAAATGCTAGACAGAGAGCATTTGAAGATTGGCAAGTTCATCAGAACCAAATCATAGCTCATTGCCAACATATAGGTAGAAACTATATTCCTACACCGAAACCCATCTTCCCTCCCTGGTCTATAGAGATGCAGCCACCATATCCTACGTATAACCCTGCAGAAGCATTCTATAGCACCTATGGTTATGCATGGAACCCCTATTGGTACTAGTATCATCCCTAGTATATTTATTTATTTTTTTGTAATTTGTAATTATTGATACGTTTAATACTTTTGTTAATATTGTAATCATTTTTATAATTGTCTAACTTTTATTCTTAGATTTTAATAATTTTTGAATGTGGGGTAATATACCAAACTTCAAAAATATGTATATATGTTTGCAGTTTATCTTATGTACACAACAGGGTAAAACAACGCATTTTCAAAGACTGGCATTAAGTTCAGCAAAAGCAACTAATTTTGACGACAAGATGCAAAATATATGTGAAATAACAACAAGACGGAATGAACAAATGATATGCACCATTTATCATTCAGCAAACAAACGCCAATATATTTGGAAACTTTGGTAAAAATTTAATCATTTTCACACTAATCACCCTCAATAATTTAAATTGTTACTGATTTCTTGCAAATGAGGGCATTGCAAGATCTTAAGTGTGGGAAGGGGTTAAATTCTTTCGGATTTTAAAATTTTTATCTTAAACACTTGGTTACCATTAAAAATACTAGTAAAGCAGTAGTTGTATTAGAATCTAGTGCTCTCTGATAAAAAAGAACAGCCCTAGTCTTATATACTAACTACCCAATTCTAGTAAAATTTTTCAAAATTTTCAATTAAATGAACTCAAAATCATGTTTATACATATTTATGAACGATAAAACTAGGTTTTAACACCGAAATTATTGTTACCTCGGAAAGGACATAAATTGAGAAACAAACTAAAATGTTAAAATTCATTTAAAATGGAATAGAGGACGATAAAAAGGAAAATAAAAGCCAAGTGTGGGAAAATTTACCAAGTTATCTTAAACATATGTCACATATATCTGTAACAAATAACTGAAAATACTTTTGCTTTGGACTAAACTAAACTGTTTTACCCAATAAAAGAAAAGAAGAGATGGATCTACACGATGAATCAATTCCATCATTAAAAGGAAGTAAAGTCTTCCGAAAAAGACACGCGTTTCTTTATTTAGGTCATGAAGTTGTCGTCCAGACCAGCTGTAGGTTGACGAAAAAACTAGAAAAGTCATCACTAAAATCAGCAGGAAATCCACGGACCTCAGCATTAAACAGGGTCGCCAAGTGGTCAGATTTATCCTAACCATGAGAAGGATTTATCTCGTAAAATGGGGGGGCACCATGCAAATTAGCTGGATAAGACTAATGAATCAGATCCCCAGAAAGGATAATCTCCTTAAAGATTAAAAATCAGCTTTTAAGACTGATATTACTCAATCCTAGAGATTGACCTTAAAGATTGAGAATTACAAACTCATGGAATTCAATGATATCTAAACTCGAGCTTGAACGAGAAAATATTTTGATCAAAATTACAAACCGATTTGTTTTCTGAAAACCCTATTTTCAATGCGTTCATTACCATTGAACGTAAAATCCTAGGAATTCACCTGGAATTCATTAGGTCACCTGAACTAAAACGGGTGTCAACCGTAAGAACGGTGGTTGCATAGTGGTCAAAGACAAGACCTTGTGCCATACCGAAAATTATAAGGGTGAGCTTTACTATTGCTCCTACCAAGGATAGTAATTGCGTCCGACACGTTATAGACCATAATTAAAAGCATGTCAGGGGACATTGCCTTAACAGTTGTTTGTTCAACGCTTTCCTTTACAACCGGACGGTAGTTTACCGAAAGGTAATATACGGGACAAGTAAACTGGATGTGTTGCTTTCCAAATACAAGGTTAGCAAGTGGGTGACACAAAACCATAAGTTTTGAGCTAAAAATTTCAAATCTGAAACCCACCAAACCCACAAAAATATTTTGCAAACACCGGTAAAGGGTTATTCCGGAAAACTTATCTAGGGTAAAAACTAGATTTAATTTTCAAAAGATCAAATGTTTTCATAAAGATCCAATTTCCTTAATGGATCTAAATTTTTATAGTCATGTGGGACTGTAAACCATATCGTTACTACCATTGTTTATATCACCGTATAGAAATCACTGATGTACAAAGTGTGAAGAATAAAGAAGTGATTCTAGTATTTCAAGACGATATTGCTTGAGGACAAGCAACGCTTAAGTGTGGGAATATTTGATAATGCTAAAAACGAACATATATTTCATAGCATTATTCCTCAAGAAATACAAGCTTTTAGTTGCAATTGTTCTATTTACAAGTGATATTCGTTTAAATAATAAAAGGTGAAGACAAAAGACAGATTCGATGAATTGAAGATGCAAACGACCAAAAAGCTCAAAAGTACAAAAGACAATCAAAGAGGTTCCAATTATTGATAAGAAACGTCTCGAAATTACAAGAGTACAAGATTCAAAACGCAAAGTACAAAATATAAAATTGTACGCAAGGACGTTCGAAAATCCGAAACCGGGACCAGAGTCAACTCTCAACGCTCGACGCAACGGACTAAAAATTACAAGTCAACTATGCACATAAATATAATATAATATTTAAATAATTCTTATAATTATTTATATATTATAATAAATAATAAAAACCGTCGGCAAGAAAGACTCTAAACCAGAGTGAGCTGTAATTGCAAACTCCGCGACTCGCGGGGTTTGAAGGCAAAAATGCCGCGAGTCACGGAGCCCCTAAAGTCAAAAATCCCTATAAAAGCAACCGAATTCTGATCGCAAATCATCATCTTTTTCTTCTTCTCCTCATACGTAAAATATATATATATATATATATTTATAATTTATATTTTAATTTTAATTATAATTCTAATAATAAGGGTATGTTAGCGAATGTTGTAAGGGTGTAAGTCGAAATTCTGTCCGTGTAACGCTACGCTATTTTTAATCATTGTAAGCTATGTTCAACCTTTTTATATTAATGTCTCGTAGCTAAGTTATTATTATGCTTATTTAATCCGAAGTAATCATGATGTTGGGCTAATTACTAAAATTGGGTAATTGGGCTTTGTACCATAATTGGGGTTTGGACAAAAGAACGACACTTGTGGAAATTAGACTATGGGCTATTAATGGGTTTTATATTAACTAAACAATACCTTGTTAATTTAATATAAAAACTTATAATTTGACGTATTTATATATAACCACATACGCTTGACTGGGTACGGTGGGCGGGTTATCTATAAATACCAATAATTATTCATTTTACCAGATACGGAACTGGATTAATAGTTAATAAACTTGTTGAAACAGGGGTGAATTACATTCAAGGGTAATTGGTGTAATTGTTAACAAAGTAGTAAAACCTTGGTTTACACGCAGTCGATAACCTGGTGTATTCATTAAACAAAGTATTAAAACCTTGTTACAATTCGAATCCCCAATTAGTTGGAATATTTGACTTCGGGAATAAAAATAATTTGACGAAGGCTTTCGCTCTTTATATTTATGACTGATGGACTATTATGGACAAATCCGTATGGACATATTAAATAATCCAGGACAAAGGACAATTAACCCATGGGCATAAAACTAAAATCAACACGTCAAACATCATGATTACAAAAGTTTAAATAAGCATAATTCTTTTATTTCATATTTAATTTCCTTTATTTTATATTTAATTGCACTTCTAATTATCGCACTTTTATTTATTGTTATTTAATCGCACTTTTAATTATCGTACTTTTTAATTATCGCAATTTTATTTTATCGCACTTTTATTGCAATTTCATTATCGTTATTTATTTTACGCTTTAAATTAAGTCTTTTATTTATTTAATATTTTACATTAGGTTTTAACTGCGACTAAAGTTTTAAAATCGACAAACCGGTCATTAAACGGTAAAAACCCCCCTTTATAATAATAATATTACTTATATATATATTTGTATTTTTATAAAAGTAAACTAATATAGCGTTAAGCTTTGTTTAAAAAGATTCCCTGTGGAACGAACCGGACTTACTAAAAACTACACTACTGTACGATTAGGTACACTGCCTATAAGTGTTGTAGCAAGGTTTAAGTATATCCGTTCTCTAAATAAATAAATATCTTGTGTAAAATTGTATCGTATTTAATAGTATTTTCTGCTAAAATTAATAACTATTTTATACCACTCCGCTACCACATCAAATGTCTCGTAGCTAAGTTATTATTATGCTTATTTAATCCGAAGTAATCATGATGTTAGGCTAATTACTAAAATTGGGTAATTGGGCTTTGTACCATAATTGGGGTTTGGACAAAAGAACGACACTTGTGGAAGTTAGACTATGGGCTATTAATGGGATGTATATTTGTTTAACTAAATGATAGTTTGTTAATTTTAATATAAAGATTTACAATTGGACGTACTTATAAATTACCATATACACTCGATCGGACACGATGGGCGGGGTATTTATATGTACGAATAATCGTTCATTTAACCGGACACGGGAATGGATTAATAGCCACTAGAATAATTAAAACAGGGGTGAAATTATGTACAAGGACACTTGGTATAATTGATAACAAAATATTAAAACCTTGGGTTACACTCAGTCGACATCCTGGTGTAATTATTAAACAAAGTATTAAAATCTTGTTACAGTTTAAGTCCCCAATTAGTTGGAATATTTAACTTCGGGTATAAGAATAATTTGACGAGGACACTCGCACTTTATATTTATGACTGATGGACTGTTATGGACAAAAACCAGACGGACATATTAAATAATCCAGGACAAAGGACAATTAACCCATGGGCATAAAACTAAAATCAACACGTCAAACATCATGATTATGGAAGTTTAAATAAGCATAATTCTTTTATTTCATATTTAATTTCCTTTATTTTATATTTAATTGCACTTCTAATTATCGCATTTTTATTGTTATTGTATTTAATTGCACTTTTAATTATCGTACTTTTTAATTATCGCAAGTTTATTTTATCGCACTTTTATTATTCGCAATTTCATTATCGTTATTTACTTTACGCTTTAAATTAAGTCTTGTATTTATTTATTATTTTACATTTGATTTTAACTGCGACTAAAGTTTTAAAATCGACAAACCGGTCATTAAACGGTAAAAACCCCCCTTTATAATAATAATATTACTTATATATATATTTGTATTTTTATAAATTTAAACTAATATAGCGTTAAGCTTTGTGAAAAAGATTCCCTGTGGAACGAACCGGACTTACTAAAAACTACACTACTGTACGATTAGGTACACTGCCTATAAGTGTTGTAGCAAGGTTTAAGTATATCCATTCAATAAATAAATAAATATCTTGTGTAAAATTGTATCGTATTTAATAGTATTTCCTGCTAAAATTTAATAGTATTTTATACCCCTTAGCTTTGACATCAAGTTATTTTAACTTTAATTTTAATTATAATTCTAATAATAAGGGTATGTTAGTGAATGTTGTAAGGGTGTAAGTCGAAATTCTGTCCGTGTAACGCTACGCTATTTTTAATCATTGTAAGTTATGTTCAACCTTTTTACATTAATGTCTCGTAGCTAAGTTATTATTATGCTTATTTAATCCGAAGTAATCATGATGTTAGGCTAATTACTAAAATTGGGTAATTGGGCTTTGTACCATAATTGGGGTTTGGACAAAAGAACGACACTTGTGGAAGTTAGACTATGGGCTATTAATGGGCTTTATATTTGTTTAACTAAATGATAGTTTGTTAATTTTAATATAAAGATTTACAATTGGACGTACTTATAACTTACCATATACATTCGATCGGACACGATGGGCGGGGTATTTATATGTACGAATAATCGTTCATTTAACCGGACACGGGAATGGATTAATAGCCACTAGAATAATTAAAACAGGGGTAAAATTATGTACAAGGACACTTGGTATAATTGATAACAAAATATTAAAACCTTGGGTTACACTCAGTCGACATCCTGGTGTAATTATTAAACAAAGTAATAAAATCTTGTTACAGTTTAAGTCCCCAATTAGTTGGAATATTTAACTTCGGGTATAAGAATAATTTGACGAGGACACTCGCACTTTATATTTATGACTGATGGACTGTTATGGACAAAAACCAGACGAACATATTAAATAATCCAGGACAAAGGACAATTAACCCATGGGCATAAAACTAAAATCAACACGTCAAACATCATGATTATGGAAGTTTAAATAAGCATAATTCTTTTATTTCATATTTAATTTCCTTTATTTTATATTTAATTGCACTTCTAATTATCGCATTTTTATTGTTATTGTATTTAATTGCACTTTTAATTATCGTACTTTTTAATTATTGCAAGTTTATTTTATCGCACTTTTATTATTCGCAATTTCATTATCGTTATTTACTTTAAACTTTAAATTAAGTCTTGTATTTATTTATTATTTTACATTTGGTTTTAACTGCGACTAAAGTTTTAAAATCGACAAACTGGTCATTAAACGGTAAAAACCCCCCTTTATAATAATAATATTACTTATATATATATTTGTATTTTTATAAATTTAAACTAATATAGCGTTAAGCTTTGTGAAAAAGATTCCATGTGGAACGAACTGGACTTACTAAAAACTACACTACTGTACGATTAGGTACACTGCCTATAAGTGTTGTAGCAAAGTTTAAGTATATCCATTCAATAAATAAATAAATATCTTGCGTAAAATTGTATCGTATTTAATAGTATTTTCTGCTAAAATTTAATAGTATTTTATACCCCTTAGCTTTGACATCAAGTTATTTTTGGCGCCGCTGCCGGGGAATCTTAAACGCCGAAAGCGCAACGCTAAATATAATTAAAAAAAAGATTTTTATTTTTAGTTTACTTTTATTAAAATTCACTTTTGTAAAAATACGTTTTTTATTATTCGAAAATATAAAAAGAAAACAAAAATTTATATATTTTTTTTAAGATTTTGTCAAATATTTAAGTTTTATAAAGTTTCTTTATTTTTATTTTATAAAAATATAAGTTTTATTTAAATATTTTTATTTAAAAAAAATTAATATATATATAAATCTATTTTTAAGATATTTTTAAAATTATAAAGTAGTTCTATTTTTATTTTAGTTTTTAAATATAAGTTTTTATTATATAAATATTTTAGATTTACAACAGAAAACAGAAAAAAATATAAAATAAAATAACAAAAACGCGTCGAATTTTAAACTGTACCTGAGTTGAAAATTGGAACCCCGCGACTCGCGGAGTTTGTTGCCTCGAATACCGCGACTCGTGGAGCAGCCCTGACACCCGTGACTGAAACCCTAATTCACATTAAATACGGAGTAATTATTAATTATTATTATTATTATTAACCCTAATTACTTATTATTATTATTATAATTAGTTTTACTTTTTATTTAATTTATATTTTAGTTAAATTAGTTTAATTAAATTGTAAAATTAATAGTTTTAATAAATAATTAATATAAAAATAATATTTTTATAAAATTTGTACTTTTTACAACTTTTTGTATATTTTTATATTTTTGTCCCTTTTTAATCGTTTTAGCGTAATATTTGTATTTTTAGCTCATATTTAGTTTTAAACTTAGTTTTTGCCATAGTTATTTTTACTTCTAGATTTTTGGGCTTTGCCGTAGAATTCCTTAAGTGCTTTTTCTTTAGACTAAGATTTAAGTGCTTTAGAATTTTGCGACGCCTTTTTAAGTTTTAGTTTCTTTTTAAGTTATTGCCATTTGGGATATAGTTTTTCTTGTAAGCTTTAATATTTTTAGACACCTTTTACCTATGTATCAATTATCATTCCAATTAGTAATCTCAATTTGCGATTATAATTTTAAGTTAGTGATAGTAATAAGGTTGGGTTAGTCGAGTGTTTTTAAGTTCTATAAGTCATTTCTTTTTATTTCTTATTTTTCGACGCCTTTTATTTTTTCGATCTTTTCTTTTTCGACCTTTTTCCGACACGCTCTTTTTCTTTCTTATTTCTCGTCATTCTAGTTTTTAGGACATAGATTTTTATTCTACTTCTTATCTAAATTTCTTAAAATTATGAAAATTTATTTTAAGTGGTTAAATTGATAGACATCAAACTTTTCTGGTTCGTAGTAATAGTTGGATTTGTACGTGGACCGGGTTATTAGAGCCAAGCAGTCCTCAATTATATTGAGACCAAACGAATCCTGCCCCTCTGCTGCATCTTTTGGCTATTCGAAACGTGGGCAAAATCAGAAAAGTCTATTGATTGGATAACTTATATAATTTTTCTTTCCTTTTAAAAACTAATAGGATATTCAGTGAATGCACCGAGCAAGACGTTCACCACCTTTTGTACGTTCACCACCTGTAACTTGATCAAGACATTTAGCAAATATTACCGCCGTTGATTTTTCTTTAGAATCGTCATCCAGTCGACCAAGTACTCCAGTTCAAATTTCCGATAATCCATTTTTTGAACCCGACCTCACAATTGAGAATCCGGAGAATATTTAGGGACGATTCATAGATCCTGAACCATTAAATTTTCCTCCGGAACCACCAATCATTCAAACAGAGATTGTTGAGGAACGAACCATTAAATTAGAATCCTCTAGTGATTCGGATTCAACAAATTCAATTATGGAGAATCTGGAACCTTTAAGTATGGAAGACCGAATGAGAGCTAAACGCACTGGCCAAGGTCACGCAATTACTCATCCAGACATTAATGCGCCAGATTATGAAATCAAAGGACAAATTCTACACATGGTGACTAATCAATGCCAATTTAGTGGTGCACCGAAGGAAGATCCAAATGAACATCTACGTACCTTTAATAGGATCTGCACACTATTTAAAATCCGAGAAGTAGAGGATAAACAGATATATCTCATGTTATTTCCCTGGACTTTAAAGGGAGAAGCCAAAGATTGGTTGGAATCGTTACCTGAAGGGGCGATCGATACATGGGACATTTTAGTTGAAAAATTTCTTAAACAATTTTTTTCCTGCATCTAAAGCCGTAAGACTTCAAGCAGAAATTGTTACGTTCACACAGAAACCGAATGATACTCTATATGAGGCGTGGATAAGATTTGGAAAGTTATTAAGAGGATGTCCGCAACATGGTTTAGACACCTGTCAAATAGTACAAATATTCTACCAAGGATGCGACATCACTACAAGGAAAGACATCGATATAGCAGCTGGTGGTTCCATTATGAAGAAAACCGAAACTGATGCTTACAAAATTATTGATAACACTGCTTCCCACTCACATGAGTGGCACCAAGAAAAAGATATCGTTAGATCATCTAAAGCAGCTAGAGCCGATTCTAGCCATGACTTAGATTCCATTTCCGCAAAGATAGATGCTGTCGAGAGACGAATGGAAAAGATGACTAAAGATATTCACTCAATACGAATTAGTTGTGAGCAGTGTGGAGGACCACATTTGACAAAAGATTGTCTCAGTATTGAATTAACAATGGAACAAAGAGAGAATATTTCATACATAAACCAAATGCCTGGAAATAATTATCAGAATAATTATCAACCGTCAAGACCGATTTACAATCAAAACCAGAATTATAACCGAAATATTCCATACAACAACCAACAAGGTCCTAGCAACCAACAAGTATCCAATAATACTTACAACCAGCAAAGACCTAATTTTCAAAACAAACCACCACAACAAACCGATGATAAAAAGCCGAATTTAGAAGATATGATGACGAAGCTAGTTGAAACTCAAACGCAGTTTTTCACATCTCAAAAACAAACTAATGAACAAAATGCTCAAGCATTTAGAAATCAACAAGCTTCTATTCAAAATCTGGAACAAGAAATAAGTAACCTAGCAAGGTTAATAGGTGAAAGAAAATCGGGAAGTTTACCTAGTGATACAAATGCTAACCCCCGGAATGAAACAGCTAAAGCCATTACCACAAGAAGTGGTACAACACTTAAACCACCTGAAATACCTGTAACTTCTGATGAAACTATTCCTACTCCACAAGAACCACAACCTGAACAAGATAAGGAAACAGAACCGGTAGTTGAAAAGGTTAATGAAGATAACACAGTTAAGGCTAAACCTTATGTTAAACCATACCAACCACCACTTCCTTACCCGAGTAAAATGAAGAAAGAGAAACTTCAAGCCGAGCAATCCAAATTCTTGGATATATTTAAACAGATAAATGTAAATCTTCCTTTCATTGATGTGATTTCAGGAATGCCTAGATATGCTAAATTCTTGAAAGATCTGATCACGAATAGAAAGAAAATAGAAGAACTCTCAGCTGTTACTATGAACGCTAATTGTTCAGTAGTGCTGTTGAATAAGATACCAGAAAAACTATCTGATCCAGGAAGTTTCACAATTCCATGTTTTCTAGGTAGTCTTAGTTCAATAGAAGCATTAGCAGACTTAGGTGCTAGTATAAATTTAATGCCGTATTCACTATACGCTAAACTAGACCTTGGAGAATTGAAACCAACCAGAATAAGTATACAACTAGCCGATCGATCAATAAAATATCCTAGAGGGATAATGGAGAACATGCTAGTTAAAGTTGGTACTTTAGTATTTCCAGTAGATTTTGTTGTTCTGGACATGGAAGAAGATTCTCAAGTTCCTCTCATATTAGGAAGACCATTCTTAAACACGGCTAAAGCAATGATAGACGTGTTCGGTAAGAAATTGACCCTAAGTATAGAGGATGAGAGTGTTACCTTTTCAGTTGATAGAGCAATGCAACAACCGCAATCTGCAGATGATACATGTTATTATATTCAAACTATAGATTCACATGCAGAATTGTTAGAAGAATTTCCAGAATTACAAGGAACAGGAGAATGTTCTTTAGGAGAAGGAACTGAACCAATTGATGAAGTTGAAATGTTAGCTACACTAATAGCTAATGGATATGAACCAACAACAGAAGAAATTCAAATGCTAAAAGAAGAAGACAGATATCGATATAAATCATCAATAGAAGAACCTCCGAAATTAGAGTTAAAGCCACTTCCAAAACATTTGGAATACGCTTATTTACATGGTGAATCTGAATTACCTGTAATAATATCGTCTTCTCTTACTGAAAATGAGAAATCACAACTCATTTCTGTGTTGAAAGCTCATAAACCAGCCATTGCATGGAAGATTCATGATATTAAAGGAATAAGTCCTTCATATTGCACACATAAAATCCTTATGGAAGAAGGTCATAAAACGTATGTGCAACTCCAACGAAGACTAAATCCTAATATGCAAGATGTAGTTAAGAAAGAAATTATTAAACTGCTAGACGCAGGTCTAATTTATCTAATTTCTGATAGTCCATGGGTAAGCCCAGTTCAATGCGTGCCTAAGAAGGGTGGCATGACTGTCATTACAAATGAGAAAAATGAGCTTATTCCTACTAGGACTGTAACAGGATGGCGTGTATGTATTGATTATAGAAAATTAAATGACGCCACCAGAAAAGATCACTTTCCCTTACCTTTCATTGATCAAATGTTGGAAAGATTAGCCGGAAATAGTTATTATTGTTTTCTAGATAGATTTTCCGGATATTTTCAAATTCCAATAGCACCCGAGGACCAAGAGAAAACCACATTCACGTGCCCTTATGGTACTTTTGCTTACAAACGCATGCCATTTGGACTTTGCTACACCCCTGCAACCTTTCAAAGGTGCATGATGGCGATTTTTTACGACATGATAGAAGAATGCATGGAAGTTTTCATGGATGACTTTTCAGTCTTCGGTGATACATTTGAATCATGTCTAGTTAATCTGGAACGAATGCTTATTAGATGCGAATAATCAAATCTAGTACTTAATTGGGAGAAATGCCATTTCATGGTTAAAGAAGACATCGTTCTTGGACATAAAATTTCAAAAGAAGGAATTGAAGTGGATAGAGCTAAAGTAGATGTAATTGCTAAACTTCCACATCCCACCAATGTTAGAGGATTTAGGAGTTTTCTAGGGCATGCCGGTTTTTACCAACGTTTCATAAAAGATTTTTCTAAAATTGCCACTCCTATGAATAAACTCCTAGAAAAGGATGCTCCATTCATCTTTTCAGATGAATGTATCAAATCTTTTAATATTCTTAAAGAGAAACTCACTAATGCGCCGATCATGATAACACCAAATTGGAATCTACCATTTGAACTAATGTGCGATGCAAGTGATTTTGCAATGGGAGCCGTTTTAGGACAAAGGATTGAAAAACGATTTCAACCTATATATTATGCTAGTAAGACGTTACAAGGAGCACAAACGAACTATACAACTACTGAAAAAGAACTCCTTGCTATTGTCTTTGCTTTTGACAAATTTCGATCGTATCTCGTTCTAGCGAAAACGGTGGTCTATACCGACCATTCTGCTCTTAGATACCTATTTTCGAAACAAGATGATAAACCAAGATTAATCTGCTGGATCTTACTCTTACAAGAGTTTGATATTGAAATCCGAGATAAAAGAGGAGCAGAAAATCTCGCCGCTGATCATCTTTCTCGTCTTGAAAATCCCGAATTAGAAGTTCTAAATGAATCGGCCATACAAGACAACTTTCCTGATGAATATCTATTGAAGATAGATTATAAAGAAATTCCATGATTTGCAGACTATGCAAACTACTTAGTTTGTGGATTCCTTGAAAAATGATTATCGTACCAAAAACGAAAGAAATTCTTCAGTGATATAAAACACTATTTTTGGGAAGATCCACATCTGTTTAAAAGTTGTCCTGATGGAATAATACACCGATGTGTATTTGGAGATGAAGCTAGTAAAAATTTAAACCATTGTCACACAGGACCAACAGGAGGGCATTATGGGCCTCAACTAACAGCAAGGAAAATTTATGAAGCTGGATTCTATTGGCCTACAATTTACAAAGACGCACACCTTCTTTGCAAATCCTGTGATGCTTGTCAAAGGGCCGGAAAAATAAGTCAACGTGATGAAATGCCACAAAATGTCATTCAAGTATGTGAAGTATTTGACATTTGGGGTATTGACTTTATGGGTCCATTTTCAAAATCTCATAATAATCTATATATTCTCGTAGCCATTGATTATGTATCTAAATGGGCGGAAGCACAAGCTCTCCCAACTAATGATGCACGAGTTGTAGTCAACTTTATAAAACGTCTTTTTGCAAGGTTTGGAACACCGAAAGCTTTAATAAGTGATCGGGGAACTCATTTCTGTAATAATCAACTTGAGAAAGTTCTTAAAAGATATGGAGTAACTCATAAAATCTCCACTGCTTATCATCCACAAACTAGTGGACAAGTTGAAAATACAAACTGAGCTTTAAAACGTATTCTAGAGAAAACCGTAGGATCAAATCCGAAGGAATGGTTCATTAAATTGGAGGATGCACTCTGGGCTTTTAGAACAGCCTACAAAACTCCAATTGGAACCACACCTTTTAGACTTGTTTATGGAAAAGCATGTCATCTTCCAGTAGAAATTGAACACAAAGCATTTTGGGCTTTAAAGACATGTAATCTTGATATACATGAAGCTGGATATCTACGATTAAGTCAACTAAACGAATTAGAAGAATTAAGACATGAAGCATACGAAAATTCGTTAATCTATAAAGACAGAACGAAGGAATGGCATGATAAAAGAATCAGAAGTTCAAAAGAATTTAAAGAAGGAGACAGAGTTCTTCTTTTCAATTCACGATTCAAGCTATTTCCTGGAAAATTGAAATCAAGATGGTCTGGACCATTCATAGTCAAAAGAGTTTTCCCATACGGAACGATAGAATTAATAAATTCAAATGGAATTGAATTTAAAGTTAATGGTCACAGAGTTAAACATTACATACATGGTCCGATGGAAGTTGACAATGAAGTTAATCACAATTTCGATACCACAGCTAACTAAGCGTGGGGAGAATCAAGTCTTTAAAGGATAATATGTATTTCTGTTAGAGTTAGATTGTCTGTTTTTGTGTAGTTCTCAAAAATGGAACCCGAATGGTCTTTCCCTAGCAGACCCTAAAGAACTAGTCTTCTTCCCCCATTCTGAATTTTTATTTTTTTAGGTTTTTACGAAATGAAGACTGCCTGTGAACTAAACCATGGTCTAATGCTACACGCTTTGATCACTAAACGTAATAATGACACACTTCCGAGTGAAATAGTATCAGTAATCAGAGAAAGATTGGACGGAGTAAGAAAAGAATCCAGATGCGAAGATAATAAGTCACAATTTGGTAAAGGAAAATCAAAATCCGCAGCGAAAAGAAGAGCACGACACCTAGAAAGATGTCACAAATGCGGAAAATGGTCACATGGAGGTAAATGTTCAAATAATCAAACCTATTCAAATACCGAATTTGTTACTTTATGCAGAGACGGACCGTTCATATGTTTAGAAGAAAAAACACTGAATGCTCGAGGTTACGCCTATGTAGCCATGGAAAACCAATTAAACCGACTATCTTATGAATGGGATAGATCATATAACTAAGAATACTATCTCACAGGTAAGTCTGTACAGTTTTTATTTTTATTTTTATTTTTAACCTTTTGATAATAAACGCTAATTTGTTCGCTATAAAGTATTAAATTGGTATTGAATAAAATTAGGTTTGGCGACTGAAATTATTGATATCATTCAAAAATTTATTACATCACTGCGAAATTTAACGTTTATTCTTAAGGTATAAATATCTTTAATCAATCAACCCAAAATATTTCAAAAATTCGTCATGAGTTAAATTAGGTCTTGGAACCGAAATTACTTTACCCGAAAGAGGGGCGCATATTTTTGATAATATTTGATTGATAAAAGTGGGATAAAAATCCAAAAAGATTTTTAATTTTATTTTTACCATGTTTTTAAAATTAATATATAAATCTTAAATTAATATTGTAAACTTTGTAAAAACAATATATTTAAAATTGTAAATATTTGAAAAATATAATATAAGTTTGGTGTGATTTTATAATATGAATTTTTAAATTAAGTTTGGTGTGAATTTTTAATTTTTAAAATATGAATTTTATTTTTATGCATTTTAAATTGTAAGTTTGGTGTGAATTTTTAATATTAATTTTGAATTTTATATTTAAGTTGTGTGAATTTAAAAACAAAAATTTACTTTATTTCGTTAAGTTAAAAATATGATTTTTAAAATTCGTCGTAAGTTGAAGACTAGGTCTTTAAACCGAAATTGCTTTACCCGAGAGAGGGACGAGAACTTTTATTATCATTATTTTTAATCTTATTGAATTAAAATATGCCAAAAACATTAAAAAAAACCAAAAATCTTAGCTTTTAAAACAATCGCTACAAAAAGACAAATTTTAAAATTTTGTTGAAGGACGGACTAGGACATCGATCCGAAATGACCTCGTCCTAAATAACAAGGGAAACAAAATTTTAGAATTAATTACTTAATTGTTTTAATTAGTTAAGATATATTAAAAAAAAAAATACAAACTCCGCGACTCGCGGAGTTTGAAGGGTCAAACTCCGCGACTCGCGGAGGGACCGAATTACAGAAAAAAATAAAGGAGCTGGAACAGCTCAGTCCACACAACACCCACAAAATATACTGCGAAAAAACCCGAAAATATCACACAAAAATCGAAATTTTTCACCGTTAATCATCAAATCTTTTACTAAAATCATGTTGAGAAGGATGCTATCAAGGAATTACTCAAGAAAAACGGTAAATTTCTACACCTAAACACCATTTAATCCGAAAATTAGTGTTCTTGAGCAATTTTATACCCAATTTGATTTTGATGCTTTTTATTGTAATTATGCTTAAATTGTTTATGTATTATGCTTGTATAACCTAGATTGATGCTATTTAACATGATTAGAAGCCTTAAACTTCAAATTTTGAGTAATCTAGGGTTTGTGTTCTTGAGCAAATTTGGGGCTTTTTGATATAAACAGGTTATGTCCGATTTTTGTCATGAATTGTTGATAAATTAAGTAGTGTAACATGTTTAGGTAGTTAAATGATCCAAACTTTGAGCCTAAACATGATTTTGAGAATTAAAGTAGACTTTTTCAAGTTTAAAATTCATGAACTTGATTTTTGAGAGATAATGCCATTTGAAACTTGTTTAATTGCTAGTAATGATTATTTTGACATGTTATTTGAGTTGAATGCTTATGAACTTGGAGAACATTTTCTTATATGCTTATTTGAAAAAGTGTAGATTTGATGAAAATATGAAATTGAGCTTAAGTTTGATATAAATTGATCATGTCATTGTAATTATTTTGATTGATGATTTTGCTGACACTAATGCATATTTGGATGCACAAAAATTGTGTTTGATGTGTTTTGCAGACTGAAAGGGGTGAATCTTCATCCCAAGCTCGCAATGCTCCTACTGAGAATACGGAACAACAGGAGGTGGATAACTACTACAAACAAGATATACCTCATCCATTCATGACATTCTCTGATATGCACTTGGAAGATTTGCACCCGAACCTGAAATTTGACAGACTTTGGATAGATTATCCAAATACCAAATGGGTTTGCATACTCTTCATTCTAAAGCTGTTGAGGTACCTAGGGTCATAGAATGGGGACCATTAGAAGCTGTAGAATTGGCCGGGCCAATAAGGGAATTACTTGCCCAAAGGTATGGTAATTCTACTTTTAACGATTGGGTACGGTTATTCAACATGCGTAGACCTGTATATAAAGTATGGTGTGAAGAATTGTTATGTAGTATAGAATTAAATGATCGGGTAGCTAGTTTAACCGATCGATCTTTTATTAGATTTTTGTTAGGAGGTTTGATGCGCCACATGTCTTTACTAGACATGGCTCAGGCTTTACGTATATATACGCCTGAGGAGTTAGCATCTGCCGATTGTAGAGGGTTGATATTGAACGGTAGGAAGATAGACGAAAATTTTGATACGCATGGTGTATGGAGTCAAATGACTAGCCATCACCGATTTAAAGGGGGAAATTACTCTTATTTGGATATAGATAGAGCAGAGTTAAGAGTAATTCATAGGTTTTTAGCTAATTCGATTACACAAAGAGGTAAGAATAAGGAAAAGGTAAATGAACAGGATTTGTTTTACCATATGTGTATTCGAGACCCACAAAGCGCTGTAAGTATACCTTATTGTGTGGGTTATTATCTATCAGCTATGGTTAGGGGGATGAGACCGCATAGCATAATAGGAGGTGGTATATTTATTACTTTGATTGCTGAATATCTCAGTGTGGATATAAGTCGGGGGGATTACTAATCGAAGAACCAGAACCCCGCGATACAATAGGTTTAAATTTATACCATGGTGCGAAAGTTTTGAAGAGGCGAAATAACGCCGCAACACGATATAATGGTAGACATCCACAGGTTGAGAGAAACCAACAGCAAGGTAATGTAGGAGGGGGGAATGAAATGGCAGAAATGCAAAGGTTTATAGCTTCACAAGAGTATGAAAATGCTAGACATAGAGCATTTGAAGATTGGCAAGTTCATCAAAACCAAATCATAGCTTATTGCCAACATATAGGTAGAAACTATATTCCTACTCCATCGCCCATATTCCCTCCCTGGTCTATAGAGATTCAACCACCGTATCCTACGTATAACCCAGCCGAAGCATTTTATAGCACCTATGGTTATACATGGAACCCCTTCTGGTATCAGTATCATCCCTAGTCTACTTAGTTTTTTATTTATTTTATTATTTGTAATGTTAATACATTTAATACTTATGTTGGATTTGTAATAATTTTATAATTTTCTAAATTTTATTATTAGATTGTAATAATTTTTGAATGTGGGGTAATATACCAAACTTCAAAAATATGTATATATGTTTGCAGTTTATCTTATGTACACAACAGGGTAAAACAACGCATTTTCAAAGACTGGCATTAAGTTCAGCAAAAGCAACTAATTTTGACGACAAGATGCAAAATATATGTGAAATAACAACAAGACGGAATGAACAAATGATATGCACCATTTATCATTCAGCAAGCAAACACAAATATGTTTGGAAACTTTGGTAAAATTTAATCATTTTCACACAAATCACCCTCAATAATTTAAATTGTTACTGATCTCTTGCAAATGAGGGCATTGCAAGATCTTAAGTGTGGGAAGGGGTTAAATTCTTTCGGATTTTAAAATTTTTATCTTAAACACTTGGTTACCATTAAAAATACTAGTAAAGCAGTAGTTGTATTAGAACCTAGTGCTCTCTGATAATAAAGAACAGCCCTAGTCTTATATACTGACTACCCAATTCTAGTAAAATTTTTCAAAATTTTCAACTAAATGAACTCAAAATCATGTTTATACATATTTATGAACGATAAAACTAGGTTTTAACACCAAAATTATTGTAACCTCGGAAAGGACATAAATTGAGAAACAAACCAAAATGTTAAAATTCATTTAAAATGGAATAGAGGACAATAAAAAGGAAAATAAAAAGCCAAGTGTGGGAAAATTAACCAAGATATTTTAAACATATGTCACATATTTCTGTACAAATAACTGAAAATACTTTTGCTTTGGACTAAACTAAAAAGTTTTACCTGATTTACTGTAAGAAAGATGGATCTACACGATGAATCAATTCCATCATTAAAAGGAAGTAAAGTCTTCCGAAAACGAAACGCGGTTCTTGATTTAGGTCAGGAAGTTGTCGTCCAGACCAGCTATAGGTTGACGAAAAATCTAGAAAAGTCATCACTAAAATCAGCAGGAAATCCACGGACCTCAGCATTAAACAGGGTCGCCAAGTGGTCAGATTTATCCTAACCATGAGAAGGATTTATCTCGTACAATGGGGGGCACCGTGCAAATTAGTTGGATAAGACTAATGAATCAGATCCCCAGAAAGGATAATCTCCTTAAAGATTAAAAATCAGCTTTTAAGCCTGATATTACTCAATCCTAGAGATTGACCTTAAAGATTGAGAATTCAAACTCATGGAATTCAATGATATCTAAACTCGAGCCTGAACGAGAAAATATTTTGATCAAAATTACAAACCGATTTGTTTTCTGAAAATTCATTTTCAATGCGTTCATTACCATTGAACGTAAAATCCTAGGAATTCATCTGGAATTCATTAGGTCATCTGAACCAAATCGGGTGTCAACCGTAAGAATGGTAGTTGCATAGCATGGTCAAAGACAGGACCTTGTGCCAGATCGAAAAATTAAAAGGGTGAGCTTTACTATTGCTCCTACAAAGGATAGTAATTGCGTCCAACACGTTTATAGACCATAATCAAAAGCATGTCAGGGGACATTGCCTTAACAGTTGCTTGTTCAACGCTTTCCTTTACAACCGGACGGTAGTTTACCGAAAGGTAATATACGGGACAAGTAAACTGGACGTGTTGCTTTCCAAATACAAGGTTAGCAAGTGGGTGACACAAAACCATAAGTTTTGAGCTAAAATTTTCAAATATGAAACCCACCAAACCCACAAAAATATTTTGCAGACACCGGTGAAGGGTTATTCCGAAAAACTTATCTAGGGTAAAAACTAGATTTAATTTTCAAAAGATCAAATGTTTTCATAAAGATCCAATTTCCTTAATGGATCTAAATTTTTATAGTCATGTGGGACTGTAAACCATATCGTTACTACCATTGTTTATACCGCCGTATAGAAATCACTGATGTACAAAGTGTGAAGAATAAAGAAGTGATTCTAGTATTTCAAGACTATATTGCTTGAGGACAAGCAACGCTCAAGTGTGGGAATATTTGATAATGCTAAAAACGAACATATATTTCATAGCATTATTCCCCAAGAAAGACAAGCTTTTAGTTGCAAATGTTCTATTTACAAGTGATATTCGTTTAAATATTAAAAGGTGAAGACAAAAGACAGATTCGACGAATTGAAGACGCAAACGACCAAAAAGCTCAAAAGTACAAAATACAATCAAAGAGGTTCCAATTATTGATAAGAAACGTCTCGAAATTACAAGAGTACAAGATTCAAAACGCAAAGTACAAGATATAAAATAGTACGCAAGGACGTTCGAAAATCCGGAAACGGGACCAGAGTCAACTCTCAACGCTCGACGCAACGGACTAAAAATTACAAGTCAACTATGCACATGAATATAATATAATATATAAATAATTCTTAAAAATTATATATATATTATATTAATAAAATAAATCGTCGGCAAACAAAGAGCCAAGGATGAATGAGCTGGAATTTCAAACTCCGCGACTCGCGGAGTTTGAAGGCAAAAAATGCCGCGAGTCGCGGAGACCCCCTGAACTCAATTCCCTATAAAAGCAAACGCAGTTTGATCCCAAAAACCATCCAAATTCAATCTCTCTCTATATATGTATACGTAAATATATTTATATTTATATTTATATTTTAATTTTAATTATAATTCTAATAATAAGGGTATGTTAGCGAATATTGTAAGGGTGTAAGTCGAAATTCTGTCCGTGTAACGCTACGCTATTTTTAATCATTGTAAGTTATGTTCAACCTTTTTACATTAATGTCTCGTAGCTAAGTTATTATTATGCTTATTTAATCCGAAGTAATCATGATGTTAGGCTAATTACTAAAATTGGGTAATTGGGCTTTGTACCATAATTGGGGTTTGGACAAAAGAGCGACACTTGTGGAAGTTAGACTATGGGCTATTAATGGGCTTTATATTTGTTTAACTAAATGATAGTTTGTTAATTTTAATATAAAGATTTACAATTGGACGTACTTATAAATTACCATATACACTCGATCGGACACGATGGGCGGGGTATTTATATGTACGAATAATCGTTCATTTAACCGGACACGGGAATGGATTAATAGCCACTAGAATAATTAAAACAGGGGTGAAATTATGTACAAGGACACTTGGTATAATTGATAACAAAATATTAAAACCTTGGGTTACACTCAGTTGACATCCTGGTGTAATTATTAAACAAAGTATTAAAATCTTGTTACAGTTTAAGTCCCCAATTAGTTGGAATATTTAACTTCGGGTATAAAAATAATTTGACGAGGACACTCGCACTTTATATTTATGACTGATGGACTGTTATGGACAAAAACCAGACGGACATATTAAATAATCCAGGACAAAGGACAATTAACCCATGGGCATAAAACTAAAATCAACACGTCAAACATCATGATTATGGAAGTTTAAATAAGCATAATTCTTTTATTTCATATTTAATTTCCTTTATTTTATATTTAATTGCACTTCTAATTATCGCATTTTTATTGTTATTGTATTTAATTGCACTTTTAATTATCGTACTTTTTAATTATCGCAAGTTTATTTTATCGCACTTTTATTATTCGCAATTTCATTATCGTTATTTACTTTACGCTTTAAATTAAGTCTTGTATTTATTTATTATTTTACATTTGGTTTTAACTGCGACTAAAGTTTTAAAATCGACAAACCGGTCATTAAACGGTAAAAACCTCCCTTTATAATAATAATATTACTTATATATATATTTGTATTTTTATAAATTAAAATTAATATAGCGTTAAGCTTTGTGAAAAAGATTCCCTGTGGAACGAACCGGACTTACTAAAAACTACACTACTGTACGATTAGGTACACTACCTATAAGTGTTGTAGCAAGGTTTAAGTATATCCAATCAATAAATAAATAAATATCTTGTGTAAAATTGTATCGTATTTAATAGTATTTCCTGCTAAAATTTAATAGTATTTTATACCCCTTAGCTTTGACATCAATAACTAGTAAGTTAGTTCTTGTGTGTTCTTGTTAATACAAGATAATATGGAGAATCAAACTAAAGAGTTTGATTCTTAGAAACTAGTAAGTAAACAACAACAAGTAAGAACAAGTAATCAAACAAGCCAATGATGATGATGTATAGGGTATATGTTACGGTTTTTGTGAAGTGAAAAGGAAGAACATAAAACTTTGTTACTTACAAAATGTAGAGAAAAGATGAGAGCAAATGTTGAGAGAAAAGTGAGAAGTAATTTGTGTGTGTGAGAAAGTGAATGAAACTAGTGAGTAAGTAAACAAAATTTGAAAGCCACAACACTCCCCAAGGAGTCCAAAACCTACGGCCACAATAAGGGAAGGGAGGAAGAAAATTGTCCATAAGGTTCTTTCATGTTAAAGTCTTAAAAGGTGGTTACTATGGTGCATGGTGTTGGAAGATGGTGCAAGTATTATGTAACTATATTCCTTATGTACTTAATCAATCTAGTTAAGATCAAATGTAATACTTACATGTTAAATGGGCTAATAAGTCCACTAAAGAAGTAGGGTGGGCTCTTTAAGTCCACTAACATTAATTAAAGCCCAAGTCCAAGTAATTAACAACTAAAGTCCAACAAAGCCCAAGTAATTAACTAGAAACCTTAGTTAATTAAAATGATAAATAAAACTTAATCATGAATGTAAATAATACTTGAAAATATTATTCGTGCAAGTTTCGTGTGTCACAAAGACGTTTCGGGCAATTAAAGTCAAGTACGGGCAATCAATGCAACAAGTAAATGTAATAACATACATTCGTTTAATCACACGTATTAATAATAATAATTATTAATAAATAAACGTTGGAAAATCCAGGGTCGTTACAGTTGGCCTCGGATTCACGAACCTATATTAATTATATATATTTATATGTTGGTCAATATCTATCTAACAATTTAGGTCAAGTCGTAGTGTATCACAATCCTAATGCCCGAGACTGATATGCAAAAGTCAACAAATGTCAACTTGACCCAAAATGACTTCCAAAATCTATACATAATTATTATATAACTTAAATATAGTCGTTTTAAATATATTTAATAGATTTTATTAGAGTAAATAATATAAATCGTTTATTAATAAATAAAAATTTATATTAAAATTTATATATAAAAACATATTTTTATATATCTTAAGTAATAAAATTTATAAAGTTCACTTAATATCATAAAAATATAGTGGTATGTATTATTAATGTAATTATATTACATGTTGTAAAATACCTTTGTATCACATATCCATTTGATAAAATGATATTGATAATAATAATAATAAGTAAAAGTTGTATTATTTTGTAATAATAATAATAATTATTATTATTATTTATTCTACTAATAATAATAACAATATTTATATTTATTAATGATGATATTAATTATGATAAAATGATAATTCCAATCATGATAATTTTAACAATAACGATACTTTTAATATTAACAGTAATAATAATAATATTTTATAAAAATAATAGTTCTATTCAAAATGATAATTTTTAATAATAATAATACTAAAATGCTAATAATAATGATATTTTATAATAACATTGATATTTCTATTAAAATGATAATTTTAGTAAAAATGATAGTTTTAATATTAATAATACTTTTACTAATAATAATAATGATAAAAATAATGAAAATGATATTTTTATTTAAATCAGTATCTTACAATATTTTAATTTCATCATTTATTATAATGTATTAATGATAAAAATTTATGCTAATATATAGTAAAAATATATTTTTATATAGTAAGTATTATAATTTGTATAATGTTCACATAATATCTTTTTAATGATAAAAATGTATGTATCATAAATATATATTTGTATCAAGTATTTATTTGATTAAATAATATAATATTGATAATAATAATAATAAATAAAAAGTTGTATTATTTTATAATAATAATAATATTAATTATTTTAATAATAATAGTAATAATTATTATAATAATAATAATAATAATAATAATAATAATAATAATAATAATAATAATAATAATAATAATAATAATAATAATAATAATAATAATAATAATAATAATAACAATATTGATATTTGCTAATGATAATAATAATTTTGATAACAAGTAATAATCTTTTGTAGTAATACTAATGTCATAATAATATTACTAATAATGATAAAAATAATGAAAACAATATTTTTATCTAAATCATAATCTTAACAATAATTTAACTGAATCATGATACTTATACTCATTATTTCCTAATAGACTTGTTTAATAGCTTTTAGTCCTCTTTTATATCGTATTCATAATAATGATAATAATAGTAATAGTAATCATAATAATTAGATGATATTAATATTAGTTTTAATGATAATGATACTAATAAGTATTATAATAATATCAATGATAATACTAATAATAATAATAATAATAATAATAATAATAATAATAATAATAATAATATTAATGATAATATTAATAATAACCTTAATGGTAATAACGATAGTAATAACAATAACAATCATAATACTTATATTAATAACGATAATGATATTAATAATAATAATAATAATAATAATAATAATAATAATAATAATAATAATAATAATAATAATAATTAAATAATAATAATAATAATAATGACAATAATAACGACGATAGTAATAATAATAATCATTTTAATAATAATAATAATACTAAAATTAATAATAATTCAGTTGACCATATCTTTTAAGCCGTTCATCGAAACCATAAACTTTCTAAATGAAAAGTTATTAATTTTTCGTCAGCTTTCCAACGACATACATATTATATACCTTATCTCATTCGCATATGTATCAAATTCGTGATTTATCATAAACTATATATTGATAAAATATACAAGCACACAAAATCATAAGCACTCGAGCACTAGTCAGGGATACACTATTAAATACATAAAAAATAAGATATGAGTGCTCACGTATCAATATTGAGATTCAATATTGCAGGAAGGTACGTAGACGCAACGGAGATGATAAACACTAGTTTGACCTCACGAGCATACCCCCCCGAAGAATACCCATAACCTCCATAGCTATAACCCATGTTTTCCTTAGCTCTATCCCGTTCAAAAAATCCATTTTGAAATAATACGCTCATGACCTCGTCGTAGTATTTTATGTATACCAATAATATCTTGAAATAATACTGAGTAAATATATATGTGTAAATCGATTGAGAGAGTTTAGAGAAATATATTTCAAGTTTCTATGAAATAATGAAACCTATTGAATTCTATTTATAATAGATTTTTGAATTATTAAAGTGAATTATTAAAGTATGAATTATTAAAGTAAATTATTAAAGTATGAATTATTAAAGTTAAAGTAAAGTAAAAGTAAAGTAAAGGTAAATTTAAAGTATAGTAAAAGTATAAAACTGTATACGTATAATACGCGTATAAATATATATAATATTAATTTAAATCGTTATATATATTTAATAAAATAAAATATAAATATCGTTATCTTTATCATACTGATTAAGTAATGAGTTGTCAAAAGTGGTTCTAGATATTTATAAAAGTTATATACGTTTTAATAATAAAGTTCTTTTTAAACTGAAAACGTTTTTGTACGTTTGAAACTAAATCAAATAAATATGATAATTTTGTTTTCCAAAACTAAATATATTTAAGAATCATTTTGTTCAAAGGTTAAAATAATAGAAATCGTTATATCATAAAACGTTTTAGAAAAGTAGAATTTTATATATTCATAATAGGTTTCAAGTTTTTAAATTACAGTTTGTTGGTGAAGTGTGAGGTAAAGTCCAATGGTTAATATAAACGTATGAAATCATCTTAATGTAAAATGTCAAATGGGTTTATCTAATCAACGAATCTTATCCTAGTTATTTAATCTATAAGATCAATCATTATGAAAGCTAAATAATTAACTTATCAAAAGACACGAGGAAATTATTGTAAAGTATGTATTGGAGATCAAACAGGAATTTACACTAACTTTTGTCTAACACTCGTTAATTGACACTTTGTTCTTTCTTGTGAATCACTTTACCATTTACTCCGAATATTGTTAAGAAGGAAATGTTTTCTAAATCAAAGTGGACCTCTCAACAGAGACTTGTAATCATATAATGTATCTGATAAATCAATCATTTGATATTATCTTCTAATTCCATCGATAAACATATTGAAACAAATACGTTCATGTAAGGTATTATACATTTAATACTTTGTTAATATTCTCAAGTTATAATATATATTCATATATATATATATATATATATATATATATATATATATATATATATATATATATATATATATATATATATATATATATATATATATATATAATCATATCCATTTATATAATGGTTCGTGAATCGTCGGAATTTGGTCAAGGTTAAATGAATGTATGAACACAGTTTAAAATTTTTGAGATTCAACATTACAGA
Source organism: Rutidosis leptorrhynchoides (assembly GCF_046630445.1). NCBI lineage: Eukaryota > Viridiplantae > Streptophyta > Magnoliopsida > Asterales > Asteraceae > Rutidosis > Rutidosis leptorrhynchoides. The sequence continues at coordinate 365,786,543 of NC_092340.1, read as the reverse complement.
CTTTACTTATCGTGTCAGAAACATATAAAGATTAAAGTTTAAATTTGGTCGGAAATTTCCGGGTTGTCACAGTTAATTTGTCGAGCATTTTATAGTTATGACCGATGGAATATTATGGACAAAAACCAGATAGGTATCAAATAAATCCAGGACAAAGGACAATTAACCCAGATAAATAAATTAAAATCAAAACGTCAAACATCATGGTTACGGAAGTTTAAATAAGCATAATTGTGTTATTTTATATCTCATCGTACTTTTATTTACTGTCATTTTATTTCTTATCGCAATTTTAATTATCGCAACTTTAAATATTGTTATTTATTTTATGCACTTTAATTATCGTCATTTATCTTTACGCTTAAAATATAAAATTGACAAACCGGTCATTAAATGGTAAACCCCCCTTTTATAATAATAATATTACTATATATAATTATATATATTTTATATAAATATAGTTGTTAAAAATATAGTACGTAATCACTAGCTCCCTGTGGAACGAACCGGACTTACTAAAAGCTATACTACTCTACGATTAGATACACTACCTATAGCGTTGTATCAGAGTTTAGGTATATCCCATCTGTAAATTAAATAAAACTTGTGTAATTTCGTGGTATTTCGTAGTAAAAAATAATACTATTTCATATACACCGCTGCACACATCAAGTTTTTGGCGCCGCTGCCGGTGACTCGGTGATAAACGCTAAATTTTTTAAAACTATATTTTTGTAAAAATATATAATTTCTTATTTTTGTAAAAATATTTTGTATTAATCATAAGTGTTAAAAAACTTAAAAAGAAAAATATATATATATATATATATATATATATATACATATATTTTTAAGAGATTGTCTTTAAAAAGTATTTTTATTTAGATTCTTTTAAAAATATAAATTTATTTTTATTGAAGTATCTATCTTTCATAAAAAAAAAAATGATTTGAGCCAGCAAAATTTGAACCTGCATTTGAACTGAACCTGAAGCTCATGCGATCGCATGAGCCAAACACCTTAATCCCATGCGAACGCATGGACTGTGCTGACAGGTCTGAAACACCTCGTACAATTAATTACGTGTTAGGGTTTTTATATTTTAATTATTATTTTACTTAATTAGGGTTTTATTTATTTAACATATTTATATTTCTAGTTTTAATATATAATTTGTAATATTAAGTGTTATTATTATTATTAAGTATATAGATTAATACTTTTATAAAATAATAATATAAAAATAATATTTTTATAAAAATTGTATTTTTATAACTTTAATTTTATTTTTACTTTTTGTATCTTATTAATCGTTTAATTCGTAATTTGTATATTTGTTGTTCGTAATTAGTTTTAAATTTAGTATTTTGCCATAGTTATTACTTTTTAGGCTTTGCCGTAAAATCCCTTAAGTGCTTTTTCTTTAGATTAAGATTTAGGCGCTCTAGAATTTTGCGACGCAGTTTTTAAATTTTAGTGCCTTCTAAGTAATTGCCATATTCCTTATAGAATTGCCTTTTAAGTTTTAATACCCTTAGGTGCAACTTTTTATATTTAATTTTTAGACTTTTAAGTTTCGACGCTTTACTTTCTTATTATTACTTTTTGAAATTTCATTTTTCGACGCTTGCTTTATCTTTCTCGTTTCTACGCTCTAGTTCTTAGGACTTAGAATTTTTAAATTTTCGAAGAAAAATTATTGTAAGCGGTTAAATTGATAGATAATCAAAATTTTCTGCTTCATAGTAATAGTTGGATTTGTTAGTGGCTGAGTTGTGGATTTTTCAACTTAAAGGATCCTGGCTCCCTGCTGCATCTTTTGGCTATTCGAAACGTGGGCAAAAGCAGAAAATTCTATTAATTTGATAACTTACATAATTTCTAATAGGATATTCAGTGAATGCACCGAGCAAAACGTTCACCACCTTTCATACGTTCACCTCCTGTAACTCGATCAAGACATCTAGCCAATATTGTCGTCGTTGATTTTTCTTTAGAATCATCATCTAGTCGAACAAGTACTCCAATTCAAATTTCCGATAATCCATTTTTTGAACCTGACTTCACAATTGAGAACCCGGAGAATATTTAAGGACATTTCCAAGATCCTAAACCACTAATCATTTCTCCTGAACTACAAACCGTTAAATCAGAATCCTCTAGTGATTTGTATTCAACAAATTCAATTATGGAAGTAACAGAACCTCAAAGTATGAAAGACCGAATGAGAGCCACACGCACGGGCCAAGGTCACACCATTATTAAGCCAGATGTTAATGCGTCAGATTATGAAATCAAAGGACAAATTCTATACATGGTAACTAATCAATGCTAATATAGTGGTACGCCAAAAGAAGATCCAAACGAACATCTTCAAACCTTTAATAGGATCTGTACTCTATTTAAAATCTGAGAAGTTGAGGATGAACAGATCTATCTCATGTTGTTTCCCTGGACTTTAAAGGGAGAAGCCAAAGATTGGTTAGAATCGTTACCTGAAGGAGCGATTGATACATGGGATGTTTTAGTTGAAAAATTTCTTAAAAGATTCTTTCCGGCATCTAAAGCCGCGAGACTTCAAGGAGAAATTGTTACAATCGCGCAAAAGCCAAATGAAACATTATATGAGGCATGGACAAGATTCGGAAAGTTGTTGAGAGGATGTCCTCAGCACGGTTTAGACACTTATCAAATAGTACAAATATTCTACCTAGGTGTCGACGTTGTTACACGAAAAGACATCGACACAGCAGCTGGTGGTTCCATTATGAAAAAAACCGCAACCAAAGCTCACAAAATTATTGATAACACAGTCTCCCACTCGCATGAGTGGCTTCAAGAAAAAAATATCTTTCGTTCATCTAAAGCGGCTAGAGCCGATTCTAGCCATGACTTTGATTCTGTTTCTGCAAAAATAGATGCTTTCGAGAGACGAATGGAAAAGATGACTAAAGATATTCACGCAATACGAATCAGTTGTGAGCAATGCAGTGGACCACACTTAACGAAAGATTGTCACATTGAACAAACGACGGAACAACGAGAGAATGTTTCCTACATGAACCAAAAGCCGGGAAATAATTATCAAAATAATTATCAACCGCCAAGGCCAAACTTTAATCAAAATCAAAACATTCTTTACAATCCAAATGGATCCAACAATTACTCGTATAACCAACAAGGTCCGAATAACCAACCAACTCAAAACAACACTTTCAATCAACAAAGACCTGGCTTGTATAAACCACCACAACAAACTGGAGAGAAAAAGCCAAATCTAGAAGAAATGATGGCAAAGCTAATGGAATCTCAAACACAATTTATTACATCTCAAACCCAAACAAATGAGAGGTTTGATCAGTCATTAAGAACTCAACAAGCTTCCATTTTGAATCTAGAAAAATACGTAGGTACTCTTGCTAGCATGATGAGTGAGAGGGAACAAGGAAATCTACCGAGTAATACTGAAGTAAATCCTCGGAATGAGAATGTTAATATGGTATCAACGAATTCTGAAAAACCAGCACCAGAAGATGGGAAGGTTTTAGATGTGAGTAACAATGAAGAAGTTACAACACCACCACCACCCGAGTATGTAAAGCCAGTGGTGGTACCATACAGACCACCCATCCCGTTTCCAAGAAAAGGAGTTGAGTATGAGCAAGTAATAGGTAATAAAGTTTGTGATACCTCTAAAAAGAAGAAAAAGAATAAGAAAGTACAAGAAACAAAAACCGTAAAAGTAAACCCGGTGAAGACAGTTCCACCAAAACTTCCACCCAGGTTGGGTGATCCGGGTAAATTTATTGTTCCTTGTCTACTTAGTGATTGTGTCATGTATGATGCACTAGTAGATTTAAGTGCAAGTGTGAGTGTTATGCCTCTTTCATTATATAAGAGATTAGGAGTAGGTGAGCTAAGTCCAACGAAAATGAGTGTTCGACTCCTTGATCAAACCATTAAGCACCCAGTTGGAATTGCTGACAACCTACCCGTTCAAGTGGGAAATTTAACCTTTCTAGTCGAATTTATTGTCATTGACATAGAAGAGGACTCAAACAGTCCTCTAATTTTAGGTCGACCATTCTTAGCGTCCACCGAGGCGTTATTTGATGTAAGAGAAGGTAGAATGACACTTAGTAATGGTGAAAAATCGGTCACCTTTGTGATTCTAAAGTCTAAATCTCCACCAACCAAAACTGTTGAACCAATAAAAATGATCGGTGAGAAGCATATTATTTTACCAACTCCAACGGTAGTGCTTAACAGTAATAAAACACCTAAGTGTCGGGAAGATGAAGTAACGCCTAAGGATGACCTGATAACAAAGAACCTCGTTGTTGATACGAAATTAAATGACCCCGTTATTAACAGTTCAATGAAGAAACTTATTAAACGAATTCGCGATGCTAGAACCAAGGGGAACTTTAAGTTATGTAACCGGTTAGTATCCAATCTATCGCCTAAAGAAAAGGCGAAACTAGTTGAATTTGTGGATATTACACAGGAATTCGACCAATGGCTTAAAGCAAAAGTCACAGATATGCAAGTTAATTATGGTCCAAGAGAAATTGACGATGAAGTTAATCACAATTTTGACACCACGGTTACCTAAGTGTAGGGAGATTCAAATGTTCTAAAAAGAAAATACTGTCTAGAGTTAGTTGTACTGTTCTCGTGTAGTTCCGAGAATGGAATCCGATTGGTCTTTTCCACTAGCAGACACTAAATAACTAGTTTTCTCCCCCCATTCTGAATTTTATTTTGTTTTGTAGGTTTGTATGAAATTAATATGCATTTTTAAATTTAAGTTTTGTGTGAATTTAAAAACAAAATTATTTCATTAAGTTAAAAAAAATGATTTCTAAAATTCGTCGTGAGTTAAAGACTAGATCATAGAATCGAAATTCCTTTACCCAAAGACGGGGCGAAAAATTTTGTCATCATTATTTTTAATATTATTGATCTTAAGTATGCAAAAAAAAAAAAAAAAATTTAAAAAACCCGAAAATCTTTGTTTTTAAAACAATCGCTTTAAAACGACAATTTTTAAATTTTGTCGAGGGATGGACTAGGTAAACGTACCGAAACTACCTCTACCTAAAGTAAAAGGAAACAAAATTTTAAAAAAATTATTCATTTAAATTGTTTTAATAAATAAAGGTTTTATAATATATATATATATATATATATATATATATATATATATATATATATATATATATATATATATATATATATATATATATATATATATATATATGTTTGTATTTTATGTTATATACAAAACAGGGTAAAAGACGCATTTTCAAAGATTAGCAAACAGTTCAGAAAAGTAACCATTTTTGAAGAAAAACATGTGTGGTAAAACAACAAAAGGAATGAACGATGAGGCGCGCCATCTATCATTCGACGAGCTTTGAAATTAAAAACTGGGTATTTTTAATCACTTTTCTACGCTAATTACCCTAATGAATTTATAATTATAGTCCAATTTCATGCAAATGAGGGCATTGCATGATCTCAAGTGTGGGGAAGAGTTATAAATTCTCTCGGGTTTGCACTTGGTTTATTTGCCAAATTTTGTGAAAATTTAAAAAATTTTCAACTAAATGAATTCAAAATCATGTTTATACATATTTATAAACGATAAAAACTAGGTGTTAATACCGAAATTATCGTTACCTCAGAAAGAACATAAATTGAGAAACAACCTAACATGCTTGAATTTATTTAAAATGGAAAAGAGAAAAATAAAAAGGCAAAGAAAGAAATAAATAAAAGCCAAGTGTGGGGAGAATGTATCAAGTTATTCAATTAAAAACTATCTATCACATGTTTCTATAAAGTTATTACAGGTGCTTTTGTTTTGGACTAAATTAACTGTTTTACCCGTAAAATTGGAATATAAATGAATGAAAAGATGGATCTACACGATGAATCAATTCCATCATAAAAAGAAAGTAAAGTCTTCCGAAAAAGACACGCGCTTCTTGATTTAAGTCAGGAAGTTGTCGTCCAGACCAGCTGTAGGTTGACGAAAAATCTAGAAAAGTCATCTCTAAAATCAGCAGGAAATCTACGGACCTCAGCATCAAACAGGGTCACCAAGTGGCCAGACTTATCCTAACTATGAGAGGATCTGTCTCGTAAAATGGGGAGGGCGCCATGCAAATTAGCTTGATAAGACTAATGAATCAGACCTCCAGAAAGGATAATCTCCTTAAAGATTAAAAATCAGCTTTTAAGACTAATATTACTCAATCCTTGAGATTGACCTTAAAGATTGAGAATTACAAACTCATAGAATTTGACGATATCTAAACTCGAGCTTGAACGAGAAAATATTTTGATCAAAATTAAAACCGATTTGTTTTCTGAAAATCTATTTTCAATGCATTCATTACCATTGAACGTAAAATCCTAGGAATTCACCTGAAATTCATTAGGTCACCTGAACCAAATCGGGTGTCAACCGTAAGAACGGTGGTTGCATAGCATGGTCGAAGACAGGACCTTGTGCCAGACCGAAAAATTATAGTGTGATCTTTACTATTGCTCCTACAAAGGATAGTAATTGCATCCGACACGTTTTTGACCATAATTATTTGCATGTCATAGGACATTGCCTTAATAGTTGCTTGTTCATCGCTTTCCTTTACAACCGGATGGTCGTTTACCGAAAGGTAATATACGGATCAAGTATACTGGACGTGTTGCTTTCCTAATACAAGGTTAGCAAGTGGGTGACACAAAACCGCAAGTTTTGAGATAAAATTTTAAAATCTGAAACCCACAAAACCCACAAAAATATTTTGCAAACACCGGTGAAGGGTTATTCCGGAAATCTTATCTATGGTAAAAGCTAGAATGAATTTTCAAAAGATTAAACGTTTTCATAAAGATCCAATTTCCTTAAAGGATCTAAATATTTATAGTCATGTGGGACTGTAAACCACATCGTTACTATCATTGTGTATTCCGCCGTATCAAAATCACTGATGTATAAAGTGTGAGAATAAAAAAGTGATTCGAGTGAAGACCAACACTTATGAACATCGGACTATGGACTATTAATGTGATGGCCCCGTCAAAACACTTAACGGCTCCGTCACTTGGTCCTACAGCTTGATCGAACTTAAATGAATTTAATAAACGACATTGTATTCTTTTATTTCAAAAGTTTCCCAAAAAAGAAATATACCAAAAATATGTAGTTTAAGTAACCCAACATATTAAATACCAAAGTTGACATTAAAACATTGTCAACAAAACCCACAAGATTAAATTATTCCAAAAATAGAATGCAAGTTCAAAGTTTCATAATTGTTTAATAAAATCTGCCCAAATGCATGCAGACTCTTCTAACACAGCGGAAGCAACCAAATAACTCAAGTACCTATGAAAACATGCGAGTAAACTGTCAACAAAAATGTTGAGTGAATTATAGGTTTAAATAAACTTATAAGCTTTAGACCACAAGATTTAAAATGTTAGAAAACATAAAACATTATTCCATTATCAATGAGCCACCTGGTAACCACTTAACCCTTTATTTACCCTTGCCAAACACAATAATAATATACACTGAACAAGTGTATCTACAACAAAATACGAAGTACTAAACATTTCTATTATAAATTGCTAGCACAACTAGCTCGAAATGGGGTTGTCAAACCCGATAGATCTATCCGTAGGATTCGCATTCACCAGTAGAAACCAGTGATTACAGTTACCAGACTAGAGAATATTTTTGTTCAACTCATAACGAATAATTCAAATTTAATTGTCACTTGTGTCTAAACGTAAAACAAAATGCATGTAATCACATCCCAAAAATTATACTTTGAAAATTATGTAAAAACGGGACTATAACTCACCTTAATAGCAAACGAAGTAACCACACAAATAAGCGAACAACAAACGAAGTAAAGTGATCAGGAAGGACACAACGCCGATCTATAAATAAAGCAGGTCGATATAAATAACTAACTTAGGTCAAGTCTTAGTATGATAGCTATTATACATGTTGCAAGTAGATATAGAACACCACTCAACATGCATCAGTTTGATCGGAACAGCGTACGGACACACACTTTCTATTTTTAGAAAGTTTCTATTTTTAGCAGGTTTCCATTTTTGGAAAGTTTCTATTTTTGGAAAGTTTCTGTTTTAGGAATGTTTCTATTTTAGAAAAGTTTCTATTTTAGAAAAGTTTCTATATTTAGAAAGTTGCTATTTTTAGAAAGTTTATAAGTTAGGAAAGTTTCCTTAGTTAGAAAGTCAACAAAAGTCAACTGAAAGTCAAAGTTATCTGAAAGTCAAAGTCAACCGAAAGTCAACTCAAAAGTCAACCTTGGTCAAACATAGTCAACATTGATTTTTAAAGTATAGGTTATAATTATAATATAGGTTATAATGTTATTTAAAGTCATAAATGTATAATTATGTCATAACATAAGTTTAATTAAATTAAATTGAATTATTAAAGTTAACATAAGTTTAAATGATATAATTAATATAACATAAGTATTTAATTAATTAATTAAATATTAGTCATAACATAAGTATTATTAATTAATAATATATTTTAAATCATATCATAAGTATTATTAATTAATAATGAATTATCAATCATATCATAAGTTTCTAATTATAATTATTAAATCATAAGTATTTAATAATTAAATTATAATTAAATAATAACTAAGCCTTATAATAATTAAATGATTAATTAATCCTTATTATAAGTCTTATTATAATAATATCATAATATAAGTTTAATACTTACCATAAGTATTTTCCATTAATAATAAAAGTATTATTTATCATAAGTTTAATTAAATCATAAGTAATTAATAAATGATATAATAAATATATATATCATAAGTCTTAAATTAAATTAATTACTTTTTATATCATAAGTAATTTATTGATAATTAAATTCATTATTTTTATCATAAGTCATAATTAATAACCATAAGTTTTAATTAAAAGTTCATCGGGTCATAACTTGAGCCCCGAGAATCAGTTTTCGGCGAATCTTATATATATCTTCGCCTAACCAACCCACCTGGCACATTGGTGTGCTCAAGAATACCCTAAGAACAGCAAACAAGTCGTAACTTACAGTCCTTAATCAGTTTGGATCTTTAATCCGCTCAAAAACATGTTTTAGTCATACCGGGTGATCCGTGGCTCGGATTTCGATGACCCGAACATGAAAGTTCATCCCATCATCAATCCTAACACACTAGTACACCCTAAAGACTCTAAAAATGATCACAAAGTCGGACCATACCTGATTCAATTCGTTTTTACACTTTAATCTCAACAAAACACCATTTTAAGCATATCTAGAGCTCCGGGAATCGAAATGACATGAATTCGGAGTCTAAAATTAATGTCTTGATGAGAGGAACTCATCTAAATACTCTAATTTCTCTTTTATATCAGTTATATTTCCAGAAAACAACAATCAAACTGCTGTCCCAAAACAATCAAACCGAAAACATGAATTAACGAGCATTTCTACGCATACAATCAACAATACAATAACATATAATCATTATACTACTAATATAACATATAAAATTAGTAAAATAATTGAAAAATAGAAAAGGTAGAGTTAGAGTTTATACCCTAATCGATAATCAAAGAGTATGAACGTGTAGAGGAGAACGAGAGCAACGCGTTTATACAAACAATAGAATGATCCAAGCTTTAATTTTTGATGAAGATGATGATGATGGTGAAGGTGGGTGATGGCCAAGGGGAGAGGGAGAGGAGAGGTTGAGAGAAAAAAATAGAAATTAGGTTTTAGGAAAAATAAAAGTGAAGTGTAAATGAAAAAAAAAATAAAACAAAGGGAATGGCACTCCCCCTTCATGGGGTTCGGCCGAATGGGGTAGGGTGGGCCCCCTAGCGGGCCATTTTCATAATTTAATAAAATCCTTGTGACCCGAACGCTCGAACGAAACCCGAAATGCGAAAACACGATTACGCGATTAAATAATCGAAGAGATATTAACTACGCGGGAAAAATATATATATAAACACTATATATAAATATATGACATTAAAATATCATATTTAAAATAATTAGGACTTAAAAATCCCAAAATCTCGACCGTTGGTTTGAAAACCGAAAAGATTCACCGGATAGAAATCCGCGATTCGTATAAACGTACAATTTAAAATATGAATACAAATATTCATTTAACACATAATAATTAATATATTATTACAAAAATAATAATATAGGTCATAGAAATGACGTGGCACGAATAACAGTTAACGGTCGTTAAATAATTAACGGTAAAAGATAACGGAAAAAGTAGGGTCGTTATAGTACCTTCCCGTTACGGAAATTTCGTCCCGAAATTTAAGAAGGTGCAAGGGTTGACTCAACATCTGGGAACAAATGCGGGTACTTCTGCTTCATTTGATCTTCACGCTCCCAAGTGAACTCGGGACCGTGTCTGGCATTCCATCTAACCCGAATAATAGGAATTCTACTCTGTTTGAGAGTCTTAACCTCTCGGTCCATAATTTCAACAGGTTCCTCAATAAAATGTAGTTGCTTATCAACATGAAGTTCCTCCAGAGGAATAGTCTTATCGGCCTTGGCCAAACACTTCTTTAAATTCGATACATGAAAAACACCATGAACGGCACTGAGTTCTTGTGGCAATTTCAAACGATAAGCCACGGGTCCAACTCTCTCAATAATCTCAAAAGGTCCAACAAAACGAGGACTCAACTTTCCCCTTTTACCAAAACGTATCACGCCCTTCCAAGGCTATACCTTCAACATAACACGATCACCAACCTGAAATTCAATATTGTTCCTTCTCTTATTGGCATAGCTCTTTTGCCGACTTCTAGCGGTTCTCAATCTTTCCTTAATCTGTACGATCTTCTCGGTAGTCTCATGAATAATTTCTGGACCTGTGAGTTGAGCATCCCCAACCTCATTCCAACAGATCAGGAGACCTACACTTCCTACCATACAGAGCCTCAAATGGTGCGACTTTAATACTTGCATGATAACTGTTGTTATAAGAAAATTCAGCTAGCGGCAAATATTTATTCCACCAATTACCAAAATCAATAACACATGCTCGCAACATGTCTTCTAACATTTGAATGGTCCTTTCACTCTAACCATACATCTGCGGATGATAAGCGGTGCTCATATCCAACTTAGTTCCTAAAGCTTCCTGTAAGGATCGCCAAAACCTCGATATAAGTCGACTGTCTCAATCTGAGATAATTGATACAGGAACACCATGTCTAGAAACAATCTCCTTCAAATATAAACGAGTAAGCTTCTCCATCGAATCCGTTTCCTTAATTGGCAAAAAGTGAGCTGACTTAGTGAGTCGATCTACAATCACCAAAATGGTATCATAGCCACTAGCAACTCTCGGTAACTTAGTAATAAAATCCATCGTAATACCTTCCCACTTCCACTCGAGAATCTCAGGTTGCACCAAAAGTCCAGACGATTTTTGATGTTCGACTTTAACCTTAGCACAGGTCAAACACTTAGCCATATACGTAGCCACATCAGCTTTCAAATTAGGCCACCAATACAGCACCATAAGATCATGATACATCTTTTCTGAACAGGATGAATAGAGTACCTAGACTTATGAGCCCCATCTAAAACAAGTTGTCGCAGATCACCATACTTCGGAACCCAATGACGTCCCGCAAAATATCTAGTACCATCGGCTCGTACCTCAAACTTCTTAGCCATGCCTCTGACATTCCCGTTCATAAAATTCTCCTCCTTTAAGGCTTCTTGTTGTGCCTCAAGAATCTGCCTTGCGAGGTTAGTTCGAATCATCATATTCAAAGCTCTAAATCTGCGGGGTTCAACCCTTTCTTTACGACTTAACGTATCAGCCACAACATCGGCCTTTCCCGAATGATATAAAAGTTCGCAATCATAATCATTCAACGTCTCAACCCATCTTCGCTGCCTCATATTCAACTGTTTTTGATCAAGAATATGTTGAAGACTTTTGTGATCAGTGTACACTGTACTTTTGACCCCATAAAGATAATGTCTCCAAATCTTAAGCGCAAACACAATAGCTCCCAACTCTAAATCATGGGTTCTATAATTCTGCTCATGGATCTTCAACTGACATGACGCGTACGCAATAAATTTCTTTCGCTGCATCAAAATGCAGCCAAAGCCCTGACGCGAAGCATCACAATAAACAACAAAATCATCATTACCCTCAGGCAGTGACAATATCGGAGCGGTAGTCAACTTCTTCTTCAAGGTTTGAAAAGCAGTCTCTTGTTCATCCTTCCACTCACACTTCTTCCCCTTGTGCATTAAAGCAGTCAGAGGTTTCGCAATACGAGAGAAATCTTGAATGAACCTTTGATAATAACCTGCTAACCCTATAAACTGACGAACCTTAGTAGGAGTTTTCGGGATTTCCCACTTCTCAATTGCCTCTATCTTGGCAGGATCAACTTGTATGTGACGACCCGGAAATTTTCGACCAAATTTAAACTTAATCTTTATATGGTCTCGACAAGATAACAAAGTCTGTAATGTTGAGTCTCAAAAATTTTGAACTATTTTAATATATTCATTTACCCTGTGACTATTCTCGACGATTCACGAACGACTAAATATGTAAATGTAAAAATAACAAGATAAATAAGTTATCATTAGGATAAACATATATAAATAGATATATGATATTATTATCTTTATAGATATACATATATAAAGGATTTATAATAATAATTATTATATTATAACATTTATAAAATATATAAATATTAAACATTCAATAGATGTATTCATATGACATAATTATTAATAAATGTAATTGCAGGTTGTATTATTAACATATATATAATTATAAGATAAAATATAGTACTATGGTTATTATTAAAATAAATATCAATATTAATACAATTATGATACAAATATGAAAGTAGTTATATACAAACTATTATAGTATCTTTAATATTAATATCAATTTAAATATGAATATATAATCTATAGATATAAATTTTATTGTTATAATATTGTTATTGCAAACATGATTATTATCATTAGTATTATTATAATTAGTATTATTATTACCATATTAGTATTAATAAAATTATTAATAGTATTTTTTATTTGAAATATATAACCTATCATATTTAGTAATGATATTATTATTATTATTATTTTATTATTATAATTTATTATTATTAATATTAGGATTTTTATTAATATAAATGTTAATAATATTATTATCATTAATATATTAATAGTTAATAATATTAACTAGATGTAAATTATATATAATTATATATATATATATATATATATATATATATATATATATATATATTTATATATTTATTTATTTATATATTTATATATATATAAAGACATACACATATATAAAATACTGAATTATATATAATTAGATATAGATAAATATAAATATATATACGATCATATACATACATGATTGAAGGAGTACGTATTCTGTTTCATCTCACCATCACACTTTTCTCTAATTTGTTTCCTGTCTATAAACTGTCCAAATAATCGAATTCCATTCACATATACATGCCAAAATCGGTTTGATGTCACATTCAGCTTTTGTTTATTTTATTTAAATCAAATAAATTTCTGTCGAATCCATCTTGCTACAAAACAAGCGATAATTGAGTCAATTAACTGTAAATAGGTCTGCTAATCTCTAAATATCTCTCTACCAGTACAACTTGAACGAAAGGATCAAAAATCAAAAATTTATTTAAAAGAACACAGCCCCTCGGCTCTGTTCTTGGTGTGTAATGTCAAAACCTCAAATCCGAATCCTATTTCAAAAACTATAATTGCAATGTTGTTATAAATCTTCCACTTAAACTTTCTGTAAAGTTTCAAATCTCAACTCTTTATATCGCGTTCAAATTTTGGAGTCAAAGTTTGTTTATCAAAAAGTCAACTTTTGTTTTTCAATCGAATTCGAGTTTCCTACGATGATTCAAGTTAAATTGATGTTTCTAATAGTTTCTAGGAACGAAATTGAACTTATTTCATTTAGGAAGCGTAAGCTAAAACGTTCAAGAATTTGAGTTCAAGGTTGGAGTTTAAAAAAAAAAATTACGAACAGAAAGAAGCAGCAGCTTTTAAAAATTTTTCTTTTTCTTCTTCTGTTAATTTAATGATACAAACACAAGTCGTTTTTAATTTATTAGAAAGTCTTGAATCAAGATTAAATATGTCGATTGGTTTAGTTCCTGGGTCGATTGTTTTGGTTTGAAAGAAGAAAAGGAAACAGGAACTGAAAGGGTTAAATAAATTTTTATTAAAATTGAATCAGATAATCAGAAACAGAAGTGTGGTCCGGGTGCGGTGTCAGTATACGAGAGGTCTCAGGTTTGAGCCCTGGTACGGGCTATTATTTTTGGAAATCAGTTCTTTTAAGGTAGTTCATTTACTTATTCATTATTATTATTATGGTGATTATTATTAGTAGTTATGTTATTATTATTATGTTAATTGTTATATTCACTAAAATTAAGATTATGAATGTTATTATCATTATTACTATAGTAACATCAATTAAAACATATCAGTATTATTATTATTAATTTTAATACTATCAGTATTATTATTGTTATTATCACTAGTATTACTAATATTATAATTATTATCATTGCTATTATTACTAATATATGTATTATTATTATTATTAATGACATAAGTATTATTATTATTAATATTAACATTATCATTATTATTATGAGTATCATTTAATGAACTACTACTAAAATTATTATCATTATTATTAAAAATAATTACGTTTATAAAAATAAAAGTTTTAAAGATATTATTAAGGTTATAAGTATGTTTTAATCATATTAACAAAAATTTATATAAATATCCATATATAACAAGTTAGGATTTTTATTAAAATACTAATCAAATATATATAACTATATTAATATTAAACATTTTGAACATATACACAAATTAAATATATATAATATATAATATAATATATAAACTTTTTCAGTTACGATTATATATTTTAATATATATATATACAAATGATATAGGTTCGTGAATCCGAGGCCAACCCTGCATTGTTCAGTTGTTCAATGCCGTCATATGTATTTTTACTACAAAATACTGTATCGTGAGTTTCATTACTCCTTTTTTATATATATTTTTGGGAATGAGAATACATGAGCCAATTTTATTAATGTTTTACGAAATAGACACAAGTGATCAAAAACTACATTCTATGTCTGAATTATGAATATTGAATATCACCCTTTTTTAGCTTGGTAACCTAATGATTAGGAAACGGGTATGGCCCCTAATCGACGCGAATCCTAAAGATAGATATATGGACCTCGACAAGTTCCATCCGGGGTACGGATGCTTTAGTACTTCGAGATTATTATTATTATACAGACGAGAGGTTCTGTTTGGGGATATTCTATCATTAAAGTTAAGTCGGTTATCAACCGTTCACTATATGAATGAATTTTAATTCGCGGGTTACGCGTGTTATTATGTACTCGGGTTACGTGTACAATTAAATGTATGAAATCTTGTGGTCTATTAAAATGATGAAAATGAATGTTTATGATAAACTAATGAACTCACCAACCTTTTGGTTGACACTTGAAAGCATGTTTATTCTCAGGTATGAAAGAAATCTTCCGCTGTGCATTTGCTCATTTTAGAGGTATTACTTGGAGTCATTTATGACATATTTCAAAAGACGTTGCATTCGTGTCATCGAGTTCATCAAGATTATTATTAAGTCAATTATAGTTGGATATATTATGAAATGGTATGCATGCCGTCAACTTTTGATGTAATGAAAGATTGTCTTTTCAAAAACGAATGCAATGTTTGTAAAGTGTATCTTATAGAGGTCAAGTACCTCGCGATGTAACCAAATGTAATGTATTCGTCCAGATGGATTAGGACGGGTCATTAGATGTGGTATCAGAGCGGTGGTCTTAGCGAACCAGGTCTTGCATTAGTGTGTCTAACTGATAGTTGTTAAGATGCATTAGTGAGTCTGGACTTCGATCGTGTCTGTATGTCAAAAGTTTTGTGTGACGACCCAGAAATTTCTGATCAAATTTAAACATAATCTTTATATGGTTTCAACACGATAAGCAAAGTCTGCAATGTCTTAATCTTTATACGGTTTCAACACGATAAGCAAAGTCTGTAATGTCGAGTCTCGAAAACTTTGGAACAGTTTACATGAATGCATTTACCCTTCGACTTTTCTCGACGATTCACGAACCATTATGTGTAAATAGATATATAAATATATATATATATATATATATATATATATATATATATATATATATATATATATATATATATATATATATATATATATATATATATATATATATATATATTAATTATTATAAATTAAAATATTATATGAGTTAATTAATTATGTAAATAAAATAATATATGATATTAAAATAAATCTATATATATATATATATATATATATATATATATATATATATATATATATATATATATATGTAAGGTATATTGAATGTATATTTATATGGTTTCGAATTTATTTAGTAAACAATAATAGCACTCGTTTGTCAGTCGATCGCTATTAAGCAAGTTAAATACAAACTTATATGATTTTAAAATAAACGGTGATCCAAAAATGACTTCTATAAATTATATACTTATTAGAAATGTATTTAGGAGCTGTTTATTAAATTTTAGAACTTTTTATATCTTACCCAGAATTGAGAGGGACAGTTGATTTAATTTTTATTTATTAAATTAATGATTTAATTTTATACCATAATGACCAAAATAAATAAATATAATTAATATAAAAATTTGAGAATTTTTCGAAGACTTTTATCCGCCACTGATTAACAATGAAACACGAAGTCCAGTGCGTGAATGAAATAGTAGACTAATAATTCAAGGCTGCCGAACTGTAGGTTTCCCGTATTCTTTTTGATTCCATTATTATTACTAAGCTATTATTGATAGATATTAATATATTACTATAATCCATTTAACTTATATAAACAATGATCTCATCTATCTCTTTTATCAAACCTTCATCATCAATAACAATAACATTTTAATAATTCTCATCGATCTATCTTCAACTATCACTATTTTATTTGATTATCATCCAACCCCACTATTTATCACCTTCTTCAAAACCATCACCTTTGATTCATCAAATCATCAAGAACAACTTCAAATCCCGCTACTTATTACTCGTCTATGTGGCTAGCTATACGAGCAAGACCCAGAACCGAATCACCCACACATACCTATCATCAATTTGTTATCTCCAACAAACCCATCGACTTTCCTGGGCTACTGTAACTATGTTTCCTGTTTGACCAAACCAAGATTTAATAACCTTTTTCAAATCAAACACCACCCATTTAAACCGTTAAACTGCCATAAACCAACAAGGAAAAACCACTGGTTCTTTTCTTTCTGTTCGGTGTTATCAAACCACAAGAACACCATAAAGAACCGTCACTCTTTCTAATTTTTGTTCTCCTTTGTGAACCCCGACAACCACCACTATTACCCACGACTTACCAACTACTACTATTCAACTTATACACATACTATTGTCTTCTATTCAACGACTCAAACACGTAGAAACCAAATCCACCTCAAACTCGAGCACCACCCACGGACCACCATCATTGTTTTAATTGATGCTGTAAGTTCTTTCTGTTTCTTCTCTTCGATCAAACAAACCTACCTTTAATCACTTCCATTAAAAACACCATCACCAAGACCGTACTACAGCTGCTATATATGTATATTACTATTGCTTTCGTTTTTGTTTCTGGTTTGAACAAACCATCTAAACCACCATTAATTTTATTGCAAATAAGCTAAACAGAAATTACAAATACCCATTTGATTACCTACCGTTACTTGAACTTGCCTATTTTTTTCCTGTAATCTGATTGACCCAAACACCACCTCACTCAATCTCTCTCTCCTCTCCCTCTCCTCTTTCTGGTTCCTGTTTAATCAACAACCACTGCAGTCTAGTTGCTTCTGTTTCTATTCAAAAAACTCAACCGAAATCACCAAATAAATTGTAGTGATATATGTACCTGTGTTTGATTACGATTAGGAGGATAATAGGTGTTGATAAAGGCTGCCTTTCCAGCTGGTATCTTTCTGTATTGTATTATTAATGGAATATGTAGTGGGGTTCAGATGGGGACGTGTATTAGTTTCCCAATTCAACGATTTATTTGAAACAACCTCCTTATTTATTTACCAAACTGAATCTGGCCAAGTTACAAATTCTGTTGGGCCACCCGTTCTTCATTATTTATTTGATCCGTATCCATGGATTTATATTGGGCCGAGAACCTTGTTAAAAGGTTACATGTATTGGGCTGCTCAATTAAATAAATCATTAGACATTAAGTGGGCCGAGATGATCCAAATTATTGTTGGGCCGAGACCCATTTATTGTTTTTTTTATTGGGCTGAGAAGATGATAGATGATAATAGTCATTCGATGATAATTATGGTGATGATGACGTAGATCAAGTAATGAAATGGTGTTGTTACGATGATGCGGTTTTGACTATGATCATGGCTCGAACGGTGATAATATTGATATAGTTAATGATGATCGATAATGATCATGTAGGATGATGGAGATGATCATGATGATGTCAATGACGATATGTCTATGATGGTATAACTAAAGCTTAAACTTTTTAATCCTTAGTTATAGATTATGGATAATGTATATACTAAGAATATATATTATTAACATAAAAGGAAGTTAAAAGTTAAGATTATGGTTGCTAATTATAATTATAAAAGTATTATTAATAGTATTATTATTATTATTATTATCATTATTATTATTACTATTACTATTATTATTATCATTAATATTATAAACATAATACAACTCTTAAATTTATTATCATTGTTATTATTATTTTTAACATTAATATTATTATGTTTACATCATTATTATTATTATTATTATTATTATTATTATTATTATTATTATTATTATTATTATTATTATTATTATTATTATTATTATTATTATTATTATCATTTTTACTATTACTAGTATCATGAGCACTGTAATAATAACCATATTATTATTATTATCAACATTACTACTAACATTATTATCAGTATTACAATAAAATTTGTCATACAAAACTATATTTAACAAAACTATATTAATATTTTATTAATATAAAGTATATAAAATAAATACATTTAATTAGGTTATTAATGAAATGCATAATTTATTAAGATAACATTTATAACATATAAATCTGTTCGATTACAATTATATGTGTTAATATATGTATACATGATATAGGTTCGTGAATCCAAGGCCAACCTTGCATTGCTCAGTTCGTCATATGTATTTTTACTACAAAATACATTATAGCGAGTTACATTACTCCCTTTTTATATATATTTTTGGGACTGAGAATACATGCGCTGATTTTACTAATGTTTTACGAAATAGACACAAGTGATCAAAAACTACATTCTATGGCTGGATTATGAATATTGAATATCACCCCTTTTTAGCTTGGTAACCTAATAATTAGGAAACGGGTATGGCCCCTAATTGACGGGAATCCTAAAGATATATCTATGGACCTTGACAAGTCCCATCCAGGGTACGAATGCTTTAGTACTTCGAGATTATTATTATTATACAGACGAGAGGTTCTGTTTGGGGATATTCTATGCATTAAAGTTAAGTCGATTATCAAGCGTTCACCATATGAATGAATTTTAATTCGCGGATTACGCGTGTTATTATGTACTCGGGTTACGTGTACAATTAAATATATGAAATCTTGTGGTCTATTAAAATGATGAAAATGAATGTTTATGATAAACTAATGAACTCACCAACCTTTTGGTTGACACTTGAAAGCATGTTTATTCTCAGGTATGAAAGAAATCTTCTGCTGTGCATTTGCTCATTTTAGAGATATTACTTGGAGTCATTTATGACATATTTCAAAAGATGTTGCATTCGAGTCGTCGAGTTCATCAAGATTATTATTAAGTCAATTATAGTTAGATATATTATGAAATGGTATGCATGCCGTCAACTTTCGATGTATTGAAAGTTTGTCTTTTAAAAACGAATGCAATGTTTGTAAAATGTATCATATAGAGGTCAAGTACCTCGCGATGTAACCAAATGTAATGTATTCTTCCAGATGGATTAGGACGGGTCCTTTCATTTTGCTTATCATTTCGTGTCGAAAATCATCTACTTATCATCCTTAGGAAATTACCTGCTTATCATTCTTAGTCTAGACACTTCTTATTGTATTGTAGAGACAAAATTCATATCTTAGCCTGTATGCTAATCCATATCTTAGCGTATCTGTTACTGTAGACTTTGTCTGACACGTTTCCTTAATTTCCTCCGTAATCTACTGGATCATCTGTACTATACATAGATATTCTATGTAATTAGAATATCATCCGATATCCGAAAATCATTTCATAAAATCCTTTACCTAACCGTGCAAGATGAATTCCGCAATCAGTTCAAGTTCGTCGGATTCTGATAACTATTCCGATATGGATTTTCACTCGACTCCCAAAGCAGTGTAACCGAAATGGATCAACCGATTAGCCATCATCTATTCTGGATGAATTGGGGCTGGGTTCGTAGCCTCCTCAATCATTGGAAACAAGAAGAAGGTGATCCTTTTCATCCACCACATTGCCCTCTTGGCGAAGAACCTGAAGCACTTACCGGCGAACCTGTCTGAAACACTATTTTCTCTCTCATTTCCAGAGTATCTCGTCACGATTATATACTACATCAAATTCTAGATTTTATTTATCCGCTCGTCCGAACCGACAATCACCCAGGTATAATAGAAGAAGTTAACGAGCTTCGCGCTCGGGTGGTGGCTTTGGAGAATATGGTGTAAAGGTTACAAACACCAGCAGCAGCACCAGCAGCATAAACAGTACCACCATTAGCAACACCAACAGTACCATCAATCCATCAACAGCAACATCCGCATCCCATGCCTCAACATCTCATTCTGTACCTCGAGTATAATCATCGTTCTACGTGACGTTCTACATTATTTATCTTCGTTCGACATGATGATTATGTAATCTCTAATGTTTTAGAGATTATGTAATATAATTCTAACCGAAAAGCAAATGAGTTTAATGTTATATTAACTCATTAAATCCATAATTACATCTGAAGAAAATATATATGTATATATGTTTTCATAAAGACTGTAATTAAAAATTCTTTTGTACAAACTGTTAATGGTGAAAATATTTTAACGGGTAGGTAATACCCGAGGAATATATTTAGATTTCACATTAATTAGTTACACAGTACATTCTTAAAATCCGATTCAACAGTCATTTACTATCCTACTTATATCCACAGATATACGAATCCGTTCACCACAGAATAACCATTTTCATCCAATTTCATATTTGGATTTTGATTTACCAGAATCCAACAAGTGGCATAATGAAGAAAACATTGGACAAAATAAAATTTGTTAGAAAACAAACAAATTAACTATGAGAAATTTTGTTAAGAATCCGCGCTAACTGTTCCTAGCTAACTGATTACATTTTATTTATCGCAATTTAATTATCGCAATTTATATTCTCGCAATTTTATTTATCGTCATTTAATTTTTGTTATTTATTTTACGCACTTTAAATATCGGGACACGTATACAAGGTTTTGACATATCATATCGACGCATCTATATATATTATTTGGAATAACCATAGACACTCTATATGTAGTAATGCTTGAGTTAGCTATACAGGGTTGAGGTTGATTCTACAATAAAATATATGCTTTGAGTTGTGATCGAGTCTGAGACATGTATACAATGGGTCACGATACGTATTAATTAATTCGAATATTATATATGAATTATTGAATCACTAACTATGGACTACCAACATTGGAAAATTAAAAATGAATTAAAATATTGATTACAACATATGAAACTAAACAATTCTTCAAGTTTGCCACTTGATTTCATCTTAAACCTCATTTATATCTTGTCGATTACAATCTGCATTCAAACCTTTCATGATTCTTGAAAATACCTCAATCGAGAG
The DNA here is from genome assembly GCF_046630445.1 of Rutidosis leptorrhynchoides. NCBI lineage: Eukaryota > Viridiplantae > Streptophyta > Magnoliopsida > Asterales > Asteraceae > Rutidosis > Rutidosis leptorrhynchoides. Next base: position 365,764,357 of record NC_092340.1, on the reverse strand, counting down.
GATGAACCAACCGCACTTCATCTACGGAAGAAAAGATTGATGCATATAGTTATGTACCTAAAAACACTCGGAACCTAAGTACACGTTTAACACGTATCTGTGCTAGCTCCTTTGGCGTTGTTATTACCGAAAATAACTTTGCAATTCCTTTCCAGATTAGCCAATTTTATCACAGCTCCAACAAATCAACTTCGACTGTCATTCGGATAAGTCTTATTATAACCTTGATATATAAGTTTTCCTTTCATCATCGTTACCGAAGAACCGTTTATATTCCACCGCATTAGCAGTAAACTGACCAGCAACTTCATTACTCATTGACTTAAGTCTCTCCGAAAAACCATTATATTTGTTCATTAAAATCCTATCATATACTCATCCGTATCTTGTAACGAGAATTACCATACCAAGTATCGGGAAATCAGCAATCAGTGTTTTAAATCTTGCATCGGTTCAACATCAATAGTTATATATATACATATAACATTTATCTTTTAGAATTATGATCTTCCATTCTGAAATTCTGAAAAGCACTCAATCTACGAATCAATACTCTGAAAGTTGAAAAAGCTGAAATAAGCAGCAAAAACTGTAAACGATCGTAACAGTCGCAAGTTTCATGATAAAGAATAGTGACTGAAGAAGCTCAAAAGATGAGAAAAGTTGGTACTAAAAAATAGATTGAGCAAATCATGAAGGAGGCTGTAGACAAGTCACAAGGGCTAAACCTGCCTTCAAAGAATCCAAATGATTCAGTATCTGCTGAAATCATAAACGAATACCTTGCTTCGGACTCTACACTTTTACGGACAAATCTTTATCACCATCCATCGATATTAGGAATTCTAAGATATCATCGTATCTTTCATTATAAAAATCCTCGATATTTCTGAAGATATTTTCATAACTATTCTTATCTGAAATCATTTATCTCTTCGCATTACCTGTATTACATTAGAAATGAAACTGTTTTAGTTTCTAAATTCTGAAAGATTCGAATTTAAAATATGAATGTTTTTGAAGTAGTGTTGAGAAAAGCATGAGTTAGTATAATATAATGACACTTTATCAATGTGATTATATTACAGTAAGTTATGCTGAGTTTCTAATGGAACGTGATGATTCACATATCATAACGTTATCATGTGCCATGTTACACGACTCTTACATTCTATCTAATCTATAAACATAGCAAGAACATATTTTCTTGATAGTCCTATCTTTTCCCTTGAATTCTAGTAATTTGACCAATCAAGATCGTGCTATTACAATTTCTCTCTTAGAACATTAGTCATGTTCATTCGAAACTTCATACCTACGAATTCTGGACCATTATTCACTTGACTTAAATTCAAGAAGAGAAAACAAAAGTATGGAACTCCAAAATATAAAGGAAACGAAGGGGGTGGATTTATAGTGAAATATCAGACAAAGCAATCGAGACAGATCATCGCATTTAATCAAAGAGGATCCTAATTTCCTTAAATTCCAAATAATCAAATCTTATTACAAAGATTTTCTCCAAATCCCTTGAGTTCCGGAAATCAACCATGACTACGTAACAGGTTAAGACGAACCTGCATTTACTCATTTCACTCTTTTGCGATAGCTTCACTTGTACTCTTCACAAAATTAAATTGTTTTATCTATATTAATCAATGATGATAAAACTCTATTTATCAACTCATAGCTTTCATGAAAATATTTTTATTGTTAGTCATGACAACCTCGATCAAATTTCGGGACGAAATTTCTTTAACGGGTAGGTACTGTGACGGCCCGAAAATTTCCGACCAAATTTAAACTTAATCTTTATATGGTCTCGACACGATAAACAAAGTCTGTAATGTTGAGTCTCAAAAATTTTGAACTATTTTAATATGTTCATTTACCCTGTGACTATTCTCGACGATTCACGAACAACTAAATATGTAAATGTAAAAATAACAAGATAAATAAGTTATCATTAGGATAAACATATATAAATAGATATATGATATTATTATCTTTATAGATATACATATATAAAGGATTTATAATAATTATTATATTATAACATTTATAAAATATATAAATATTAAACATTCAATAGATGTATTCATATGACATAATTATTAATAAATGTAATTGCAGGTTGTATTATTAATATATATATATAATTATAAGATAAAATATAGTACTATGGTAATTATTAAAATAAATATCAATATTAATACAATTATGATACAAATATGAAAGTAGTTATGTACAAACTATTATAGTATCTTTAATATTAATATCAATTTAAATATGAATATATAATCTATAGATATAAATTTTATTGTTATAATATTGTTATTACAAACATGATTATTATCATTAGTATTATTATAATTAGTATTATTATTACCATATCAGTATTAATAAAATTATTAATAGTATTTTTTATTTGAAATATATAACCTATCATATTTAGTAATGATATTATTATTATTATTTTATTATTATCATTTATTATTATTAATATTAGGATTTTTATTAATATAAATGTTAATAATATTATTATCATTAATATATTAATAGTTAGTAATATTAACTAGATGTAAATTATATATAATTACAGATATATATATATATATATATAAAGACATACACATATATAAAATACTGAATTATATATAATCAGATATAGATAAATATAAATATATATACGATCATATACATACAGGATTGAAGGAGTACGTATTCTGCTTCATCTCACCATCACACTTTTCTCTAATTTGTTTCCTGTCTATAAACTATCCAAATAATCGAATTTCATTCACATATACATGCCAAAATCGGTTTGATGTCACATTCAGCTTTTATTTATTTTATTTAAATCAAATAAATTTCTGTCGAATCCATCTGGCTACAAAACAAGCGATTATTGAGTCAATTAACTGTAAATAGGTCTGCTAATCTCTAAATATCTCTCTACCAGTACAACCTGAATGAAAGGATCAAAAATCAAAAATTTATTTAAAAGAACACAGCCCCTCGGCTCTGTTCTTGGTGTGTAATGTCAAAACCTCAAATCCGAATCCTATTTCAAAAACTATAAATGCAATGTTGTTATAAATCTTCCACTTAAACTTTCTGTAAAGTTTCAAATCTCAACTCTTTATACCGCGTTCAAATTTTGGAGTCAAAGTTTGTTTATCAAAAAGTCAACTTTTGTTTTTCAATCTAATTCTAGCTTCCTGCGATGATTCAAGTTAAATTGATGTTTCTAATAGTTTCTAGGAACGAAATTGAACTTATTTCATTTAGGAAGCGTAAGCTAAAACGTTCAAGAATTTGAGTTCAAGGTTGGAGTTTTAAATTTTTTTTTTATGAACGGAAAGAAGCAGCAGCTTTTAAAATTTTTTCTTTTTCTTTTCTTTTTCTTCTTCTGTTAATTTAATGATACAAACACAGGTCATTTTTAATTCATTAGAAAGTCTTGAATCAAGATTAAATATGTTGATTGGTTTAGTTCCTGGATCGATTGTTTTGGTTTGAAAGAAGAAAAGGAAACAGGAACTGAAAGGGTTAAATAAATTTTTATTACAATTGAATCAGATAATCAGAAACAGAAGCATGGTCAGGGTGCTGTGTCAGTATACACGAGGTCTCGGGTTCGAGCCCGGGTACGGGCTATTATTTTTGGAAATCAATTCTTTTAAGGTAGTTCATTTACTTATTCATTATTATTATTATTGTGATTATTATTATTAGTTATGTTATTATTATTATGTTAATTGTTGTATTCACTAAAATTAAGATTATGAATGTTATTATCATTATTATTATAGTAACATCAATTAAAACATATCAGTATTATTATTATTAGTTTTAATACTATCAGTATTATTATTGTTATTATCACTAGTATTACTAATATTATAATTATTATCATTGCTATTATTACTAATATATGTATTATTATTATTATTATTATTATTATTATTATTATTATTAATGACATAAGTATTATTATTATTAATATTAATATTATCATTATTATTATGAGTATCATTTAATGAACTACTACTAAAATTATTATCATTATTATTAAAAATAATTACGTTTATGAAAATAAAAGTTTTAAAGATATTATTAAGGTTATAAGTATGTTTTAATCATATTAACAAAAATTTATATAAATATCCATATATAACAAGTTAGGATTTTTATTAAAATACTAATCAAATATATATAACTATATTAATATTAAACATTTTGAACATATACACAAATTAAATATATATAATATATAATATAATATATAAACTTGTTCAGTTACGATTATATGTTTTAATATATATATAAAAATGATATAGGTTCGTGAATCCGAGGCCAACCCTGCATTATTCAGTTGTTCAATGCCGTCATATGTATTTTTACTACAAAATACTGTATCGTGAGTTTCATTACTCCCTTTTTATATATATTTTTGGGACCGAGAATACATGGGCCAATTTTATTAATGTTTTACGAAATAGACACAAGTGATCAAAAACTACATTCTATGGCTGAATTATGAATATTGAATATCACCATTTTTTAGCTTGGTAACCTAATGATTAGGAAACGGGTATGGCTCCTAATCGACGAGAATCCTAAAGATAGATCTATGGACCTCGACAAGTCTCATCTGGGGTACGGATGCTTTAGTACTTCGAGATTATTATTATTATACAGACGAGAGGTTCTGTTTGGGGATATTCTATGCATTAAAGTTAAGTCGGTTATCAAGCGTTCACCATATGAATGAATTTTAATTCGCGGGTTACGCGTGTTATTATGTACTCGGGTTACGTGTACAATTAAATATATGAAATCTTGTGGTCTATTAAAATGATGAAAATGAATGTTTATGATAAACTAATGAACTCACCAACCTTTTGGTTGACACTTGAAAGCATGTTTATTCTCAGGTATGAAAGAAATCTTCCGCTGTGCATTTGCTCATTTTAGAGATATTACTTGGAGTCATTTATGACATATTTCAAAATACGTTGCATTCGTGTCGTCGAGTTCATCAAGATTATTATTAAGTCAATTATAGTTGGATATATTATGAAATGGTATGCATGCCGTCAACTTTTGATGTAATGAAAGATTGTCTTTTCAAAAACGAATGCAATGTTTGTAAAGTGTATCTTATAGAGGTCAAGTACCTCGCGATGTAACCAAATGTAATGTATTCGTCCAGATGGATTAGGACGGGTCATTAGATTGTATTCCTTGTTTACTAACAATATGTCCAAGGAAATGAACTTCTCTTAACCAGAAAGCACACTTAGAGAACTTAGCGTACAACTCTTCTTTCCTCAACAGATCAAGCACCAACTTCAAATGTTCTTCGTGCTCCTCATCACTTTTGGAATAAATAAGGATGTCGTCGATGAATACAATAACGAATTTATCCAGATAGGGTCTGCACACACGGTTCATGAGGTCCATGAACATAACAGGTGCATTTGTCAATCCGAACGGCATAACAAGGAATTCGTAGTGACCGTAACGGGTGCGAAAAGCAGTTTTCGGAACATCAGATTCTTTAACACGCAGTTGATGATAACCGGAACGAAGATCGATCTTAGAATAAACAGACGAACATTGAAGCTGATCGAACAGATCATCAATTCTTGGAAGAGGGTAGCGGTTTTTAACAGTAAGCTTGTTCAATTCACGATAATCAATGCACAAACGAAACGAACCATCTTCTTCTTAACAAACAGAACAGGAGCTCCCCAAGGGGACGAACTAGGACGAATAAAACCCTTGTCTAACAACTCACGGAGTTGACTCGACAATTCTTGAAGTTCGGAAGGCGCAAGTTGGTAAGGAGCACGCGCTACAGGAGCAGCACCGGGAACAAGATCGATTTGAAATTCTACCGCGCGTTACGGTGGAAGGCTAGGTAAATCTTCGGGAAATACCTCGGGAAAATCTCTAACAATATGAACATCAGCAACGCTCTTCTCTTCTCTATCAGAATCAACAACATGGGCTAGAATAGCATGACAGCCTTTGTGAAGTTGTTTATGAACTTTCAAACAGCTAATAAGGTTTAACTGTCTGCATTTCTTATCCCCAAAAACCATCAACGGCTCTCCAACCACATTAGTAATACGAACAGCTTTCTCATAACACACAATCTCAGCACGATTCGCAGACAACCAATCCATACCAATAACAATGTCGAAACTGCCTAGGCCAATAGGTATCAAATCTATCTCAAAATCTCTACTAGCCAAATTAATGTTACATTTACGATACACAGTCTTAGCAGTAAGCACTTTAACATTAGCTATCTCTACAACATAAGTATTGTCTAGAGGAGTTAATGGAGTTTTGATTTTTGGACTTAATTTATTCAACACAAAACTCAAATCAGCCCCTGAATCAAATAGTACATAAATTGATAAATCGTTGACCGAGAACGTACCCGTAACAAGTTTAGGATCTTCCTCAGCATCCTTGGCATTAATGTTGAATGATCTTTCACGTGCATTCTCACTAGTATTCTTGTTAGGGCATGCATCACAGAAATGTCCCGGCTTACCGCATTCATAACAAACTCTCTGATTACCACCATTTCTCGGCTTCCCATTACCATTACCATTACCAGCATTATGACTACTACCTGTAGCAGGAGTAGCAGAACCCGGCTTAAGCACCGTACAATCTTTAGCAATGTGTCCCTGCTTGGAACACCTCTTACAAGTAACCGTACAGTAACCATCATGAGCCTTATAACATCGAGGACATACGCTAATTACGGTTATTCGAACCAGAAGTATCTTGTTTCTTCTGCTGACCTAGGTTCTGGTTGCGGTTATTATCCCACTTCCTTTTCCCATTATCAGCCTTCTTAACAACTTTCTCACCGGCATCGATCACAGCAGCCTTACTTCTCCTCAAAATCTTATCATTAAGTTTATGAGCCATAGACATAACAGCCTCAATAGTCTGGGGCTCACTAGACTCAACCCCATGCTCAATTTTCTCAGATAACCCATCAATATAAGCTTCAACCTTAAGATTCTCATCAGCATAAACATTAGGACATAACAAAGTCAACTCGAAGAACCTTTGCTCATAGGCATCTAATTCGATGCCCTTCATTTTCAAGTTCTTAAGCTCGGCTTCTAATTTCTTAAGTTCACCCCAGGGACGATAACGGGTGATCATTCTCTCTTTAAAGTTGTTCCAAGTCAAACCATACGCCACATCATTACCCAAAATACTAACCAAGTTGTTCCACCATGTAATGCACTATCCTTAAGAGTGCAGCTTGCGAAACTAACCTTGTCCTCATCACGGACTCGGCTAACCCTGAAAATAGACTCAATCTTCTCAAACCAACGAGTAAGTCCAATGGGTCCTTCAGTGCCACTAAATTCTTGTGGACGACTTGCCATAAACGTTTTGTGGGAGTACCCCACCTGGTTGTTGTTATTCGCATTAGCATTAGCATTAGCTGCCATAGTAGCTGCTATTCCTTCGGAGAAAAGTCGTTTCAAACGAGCTTCGTTGGACTCACGGGGAGGCATGATCTTCAAAACAGAATAACAAAACCGTTAGTACTAAGAATAATACCAGTGTTATAAAGGACTAGATCGAACGCAAAAAGATTAACTATTAAAATAATAGTCAATAAACACTATGAGTAATAACATGACAGTTATGATAGTTATAGAAATAGCCACCGCATGCATACATACTTTATGATAGAAATCATACAACATACATAGCACCTAACATACATGAACTATATTACGCATAATATAACATGCCTAGAGTCACAACATTAGAAATAAAATATGATAATGATAATAGATGTCATAAAGAAATAACCATCCATACATAAATGAAAAATATCCCATAACAAAATCCTTAATAAAATCCTCGGCAAAACGCCGTACATCACCCAAAAATGTATGTATAAAAGGACATTAAGTCTTATGAAATAAATAATCAATCATGAATCATCATATCACATCTGCTTTGAGCGGGTGTGATAAGCTGGGCCCGTAGGAGTCTCATACTTCCTCAACTTTCCCTTCACTTCCTCTAACTCTACCTTCAGACCACGAACAATACTCTCAAGAGCCTCGAACCTAGCGTCCACCTCACGGTTACGCTTCCTATTCTCGAACCCAACATTATGCTTGAAACTGATAAACGAATCCATCCTAGCTCTAATCTCGTCCATCACCTCGTTATGCGGCAAGGCACGCATACAGTCGCTAAGAGCATCAATACGAGTCTCATTCGTATATGCCCTGGTCATGTGAGCGATGGTGGCCATGTAATAGTCAACTGGGTCGTTGATTAACGGCTGACGTGCACGGCGTCTATCCTCAGACGTCGGAGCAGGAGCAGGAAAAGAATTGTTGCTCGAAGTCGACATCTGCAAACATCAAAACCACATACCACATACAACATAGAAGTAACATAAGTAATAACTTATAATTATTCGTCATACGAAATGAAATGCATAATAATGCTATAACGAGAAAGGTCGGGCTGTAGACTAGACTCTAATGCACCCTAAGAACCACGGGTTGACCACATTAAGACTGCCTAGTTCCCTACAACCTGGCTCTGATACCAACTGTGATGGCCCCGTCAAAACACTTAACGGCTCCGTCACTTGGTCCCACAGCTTGATCGAACTTAAATGAATTTAACAAACGACATTGCATTATTTTATTTCAAAAGTTTCCCAAAAAGAAAATATACCAAAAATATGTAGTTTAAGTAACCCAACATATTAAAAACCAAAGTTGACATTAAAACATTGTCAACAAAACCTACAAGATTAAATTATTCCAAAAATAGAATGCAAGTTCAAAGTTTCATAATTGTTGAGTGAATTATTCTAAAAAAGGAGATGATCGTAACACATCTTTCTAGCATGACATTTGGATCATATCAAATAGTTTAGAAGACAAATTCAACGAGTTATTCTGTCTCGGGGCAAATAAAGAAGTCGCAGTTCCAGAAATTTTTTCCATAATGTGACTCCTGAACCAATTGGAAGTAGATCAGGCCCCTTTGTGGGCGTGTTTTGCACGAATTTTCAGAAATAAATCATTTGATTTCCTCATTTCCTTTAAATGACAGGTGTGATTCGTGGAATTGGAACCTAGATACGAATGGAAGATTCACTACAAAGGTGCTCTCACAGCTTTTACACATAAGCAAATTAGCAGCAACTACCTCGGATGATACAACTCAAAGAAACAATGCATTACCTCAAAATGTGGAGGTGCTTGGAGAGCCAAAATGCCAAAATTACCAACTCGCTCAAACTTGATAAACGTGAAATCGACTTGGACACGGTTCTGTGTCCTCTCTGCAATAACGAAATAGAAACAGTATAACATATTCTCATCACATTTCCCGTGACCGCAAACTTCTAGGATTTACTCTTAAGATGGTGAAACTTGCACCACAACTAGCATCTCTAATTTGGTCGAGGGATTTTCAAAAAATCAATTCTATGCAAATACCTCGAATGAGAAAATCATATGGCAAGAAATGAATTGGACATGTAGCTACAATATTTGGAAATCAAGAAACCAAAAAGTCTTTCACATCAAGATTTGATCTCCTTCTAAGATTATACCTGATATTTAAGTACAAATTTCAACTGGTTTTCGAAAAGATTTAAAAAGTTATCAATGGAATGACACCAATGGGTAATTAATCCCGATCATTGTATTTCCTTAACAACCAACCGCAATCGAAATTGATCGAGTTTTGGATCATCGACAACTATACACAGGTCAAGCGACTATACTCAGGAAGCACTAGCTCAATTGTATCAAACTAGGTTTCGAACCCTCGCTTCGCGGCAGGGTTCGGTTTTTAATGTATTTTATTGAGTTTAGTTTGTAAAATTATTTCGTGGCTAACGATGACGTCGTTGAAGCGCAACTCGGGTCGAACTAAAAGGTATAGCTAGTGAAAGATTTAAATGTTATGTTAAATTAGCAATATGTGTACATCTACGCGTTTCGCTATGGAATTTTAGACTTTTAAAAATTTAACGCAAAATCAACGTGGATGAAAAGTACCCCAAATAGTTAGCGTTTTTTAAAAAGCATCCGTTTTGCGTATAGTTAGTGACATTGTGTTCCTAAAATTATTTCGAGTTTAACGATGGCGTCGGAAAAATTTAACTCGTTGTGAGCGAGAAGATATGACCCGTTGAAGATTTGGGGATAGTTTATTTAAATTTTTTTATGAAAATGGTCATTTGACACTTTACCCCCTGCTTGGGGGTCGATTTGAATTTTTAGAAAAAGTCTGGGGGTCTTTATTGGCGAAATGAAATTTAAATAACAATATAAAAAAAGAAGATGAAAAGTCGGAAATACCTCTTGGTACTATTCACTTCCACTATGTCATTTAGATATATAGATATAATGTAAATGTAAATGTAAATGTAAATGTAAATGTTTCCGGGAGTCATGTGTATATATGTATATAGAAATTGCGCTCACCTAAGATGTTTCAATAATTTTTGGATAATGGGTTTATATAGATAAATATATAAATATAAATTATTTAAATAAATAAAAAAATGTAAAAAGGCATATAGTGGTTGCCTAACGGCTTTAAATTCGAACCAATCACAAGCTGCCACGTACATATGACGTTTTTTCATTTAATTTTTAACTGACGCCCCAAAAGTGTCACACGTGACACCCCGTTAGAGGCGTCATGGGGTGTGACACGTCGCCAGCACGTTTGACGGGTCCGCTCTGACGTCACGTTAAAAATGATAATAATTAATAAAATTGTTTCTTGCTTTAAAGAAAAACATAACCATACGTATATTATGGTTAGATAAATATTGATTTAACATATGTTATTCGATATAATATATTATTTAAACTAAAAATATTAAGAAAAGAAAAAATATTTAACTATAAAATATTGAACAACAATTGAAATTTTATTTTAATCAAATTGTCATATTTATATAGGGTGTTTGAGAAATTTGATATATTTTTTAAAGCTAAAAATATAAAGGTTGAAAGTTTTTCTCTGACTCAATACTCGGATCATATATGTAGTATAGAAAGATTACTATCTGGCTATCCTTCCATAGCCTCCACAAATATTCCTCATAGACATGATTCGAACCCGAAATTTCTTGCAAGAAACTCAGAGACCCAACCATTAGACTATCTTTTTAAAGCTAGAGGTGGCTATTTATATGATATTTGATTGAGTAGTTGGAACTTATCGTTATTGATTGATTAAAAAGAACAAAACTAATATATAATGATGAGTTTTTTGTCCCTTTCGGGGGACATTCGATAAAATTGATACGATACAAAAAAAATTAGGATGCTGCCTGAAAGAGAATGACACACATGAATCGAGAAAAGGTCAAAAAGATAATCTCTATTTTTTGACAAAATTTCATTCCTTATCCCTGAACTTTATATCAAATTTGACTCCATTTACTTTTTTTGTGCATTCCTCGTCTCTAATGTGTCAAAAATCTACATCTCTCGTCCTCCTGTCTAGATCTTGTCAATTGCATCCATTTGTTCAGTCATGTGCAAAGCATGTGAGGGTACTTTTGTCTTTTTATTTTATTTCTTATCTTTATTATTTAACTTATATTTTCACACTCATCCTCATCATCTCATGTTCATCTTTCCCAAATTAAAAACCCTAATTTTATACTTTAATAAAATCAACAAATTAAATTAAAACCGTGCCAAGTGAGCATTGAGTAGCCAACACCAAGTCCGTGTTGAAATTGAATCACTCTATGATGGTATCGATTTCTATGAGCCATTGACCTGAGCCCGTTTTGAGGAATTGAACAACGACTTGTTCAGAAAGACCATGGGACCCGTGAAGAAGGTAATGGACGACGCTGGTCTTGAGAAATGCCAAACGGAGCTGTAGTTGCTTATGGGGCTGCAGTTCAAGGTGGTATTCTGTAGGGCTGAGCATGGGGCGGTTGGGGGCGCTTGAGGACAAACCCCACCCCCGTATCCAAACTTCGGTTAATCAATATTTTTAACCATTCGGTTCGGTTAATTAACGGTTAGGTTAATGTGGTTAATTCGGTTAACGTGTAGATTAAAACGGTTATTTCGGTTAACCATTTATCACAAAAATTCAATAAATTTGCGTCTAACAAACAAACTTTTAGCAGAATTACTATATAATGTTTGAAGCTAAAAGATATAATATAGAACTTCAAACCATATGTAAACTTATTGTAATGAATTCGAAATCGTGATCAACTCAAAATCATGAACACGTGATCAACTCAAAACTATATGTAAATATTAAACACATTTAACAATGAACTGTGATCAACTTATAAACAATTTATATAAAGAAAGGGATATTTTAAGTTCGAATAATTTTATAATTTTGATGACTAGCAAGGTGATATCCTATTTAATGATGTACAAAAGTTGTAATAACTAATATAAATTTAGTGGTCGACTAAATATACTTTATATTAAATGTTAAATATTAATTATAAAGTGGGGCGGTACGGTTAAAGTGGGGCGAATATTTTTTATTTTCATAACCGCCCCACAAATTGCGGTTAATCCATAAATATTAACCAAATTCGCGGTTATGTGCTCGGTTTGGTTAATTCGGTTCGATTTTAATGATTAATACGGTTACGGTTTGGTTAATTCGGTTTTTTACTCACCCCTAGTATTCTGAGTGGAGAAGGTGGTGATAAACCAAAGGTAAATCCAATCTTCCTAATTTGGTACACGATTTATTATGTCATGATAAAGATATTTTCCATTTTCTTATTTTATTAAATTAAATAATAAAAATAATAATTACTACTTCGTGACTGATTGTGTTTTACTATGAGGCAGATATATCCTTCTTTTGGATGTGGCCCCGCTTACCCTCGGTATTGAAACCGTCCGAGGAGTTATGACCAAATTGATCCCCAGAAACACTGTTATCCCAACCAAGAAATCTCAAGTCTTCACCACTTATCAAGACCAGCAGACCGTTGTCTCCATTCAGGTCTTCGAAGGTGAAAAGAGTTATGACCAAATTGATCCCCGAAACACTGTTTGGTTTCTTATCATTCTGTAAATTGTTATGATTTTGATGAGACAAAATTTTATTTTTCGTCCTTGAACTTTACATCAAATTTGAATCCATGTTCTTTTTTTTTTGTGCATTCATCGTCCCTAATGTATCAAAACACTACATCCCTCGTCCTCCCATCTACTTCCTGTCTATTTTAGTCTTTCTTCCTCTTTGTTCCCTTTACCCCTTCCTTATCTGCTTAACTTCTCCCTAATTCATCCCTAAAAAAATATAAACCCTAATTTCCAATCAAGAAACCAAATCAATTAACCAACACCCTTTATTAAATCACTAACACAAACACAATTCATTACACGATTACACTTTCGGGTCAAAACGTGTAAGTTGGCAGGGACACGCTAACCCTGTGTGCCGTAGCACCCACCAATCCCACCCCGAAAGAGACCTGTGCCGGCAAAGTACCTCCTCCCAGGTACCACAGTGACGGCAAGACGATTTTTACCCCAGCTAGCTAGACCCCCGAAACACTTCACAAATTTCCCCCCCGGAGGGAGAAATAATTCCATGCGGGGCGCCCAGACTGAGAATCGAACTTGCGCCTTTCTTCGGGTCAAAGCTTCCCCCACTGTGGGCCCAGGGATCAAAGGCATCGGGTACCACTGAGCTATAAGCTCGTTGGTTACACGATTACACTTCCCGATCTTCATTATGGATTATTCAAAATCAGATTACAATATTAAAAAAAAAGCATCAGATTCATTTTCATATCTGAAAACAAATCATATTAATATTCAAGTTACTGTACGAACGTGTTCATGGAGGAAAATTACATTAATCATTCAATGATGATTCTTATTACAATTTGAGCTGTGATAAGTGATCTAAATCAAAATCCTAATGTTCGTACATCATTGATTCTATACAACATCAATAGATTCTTCATCAACTTGTTCGAGTTCTTCATTAACCGAAACGATAACCGAGTTGAGCTCCGGATTAATTCATGATGATTTGAGCAAATGTAAGAGTGCAGATCTGTTTCAATTCATCAAGTGATCGTGTTCAAAAATTTACAGATCCTAATTCGAATTATCGAGTTCGAATTTCGAGGTCAAAGTTTGTATTCAAAAGTCAGCAGAAATTTCATTGCTCAAATTCGGATGATATATGTGACGATCGCTCTAAATCCATATGGACGAACACGTCATTCATTGATTTCATTGCGAGGTATTTGACCTCTATGTGATACATTTTGTAACATTGCATTCGTTTGAAAAGGTATTTCATAAATGAATATATAAATTCCAGGTTTTTTTACATCTGATGATTCCTACGTATAGACAATCACCATTTAAATGGTTTACAATTATACATCTGTTGACAATACAGTCAAAATAAGATACATGGTAATGGTTTGATGAATGCAAGTTTCTTGTATATAGCATGTATGACTCCAAGCACATAACTTGTATCACGTATGAGCAAACAACGGAAGACTTCTAGAAACCTGAGAATAAACATGCTTCAAGTGTCAACACAAAGGTTGGTGAGTTCATAGTTTTAATATTACACATAATCCGTATATCAATGTGGATTACAAAAGTTCAGTTGTTTCATTCAAAACGTTTATCATTATGTTTTAAATAAAAGGTGGACCACAAGATTTCAGTTGTTTCATCCGAAACGTTTATCAATCGGTTCTACAAAATTGAGCACCCTGGTAACTAAACTTTAACGTTTATATAATTTGTACCCTCTGTATAATCATCTTAATAATACACGCAAACCAACGTGTACGCTTCTCAAATAGCATACGTCCGTTAAAAGGCTAGCGCTCTAGCTCGAACGGGGATGTCAAGCCCTATGGATCCATATACTACTACTCGCGCCCACCAGTTCTTATAACTGGCAGTTACTAGTTACCAAAGTTAAGGGATTTTCGGTTCAAACTCAGTGTAGAATTTAGTATGTACTTGTATCCATTGCGTTTAAAATAAAGTGCATGTATTCTCAGCCCAAAAATATATTGCAAAAGCAATTAAAAAGGGATCAATGAAACTCACGCATATAAATATTGTATATCGGTTAATAAAGCATTTGCATGTATTCTCAGCCCAAAAATATATTGCAAAAGCAATTAAAAAGGGATCAATGAAACTCACGCATATAAATATTGTATATCGGTTAATAAAGCATTTGCATGTATTCTCAGCCCAAAAATGTAGAGAGTAAAAGGGATCTTATGAAAATCACGCATATAAATATTGTATATCGGTTAATAAAGCATTTGCATGTATTCGCAGTTAAAAATATATTTCAAAAGCATTTAATAAAGCAGTTGTAAAAATAGCGCATGTATTCTCAGTCCCAAAAATATAAAGAGTAAAAGGGAATCAAATGAACTCACGCATATAAATATTGTATATCGGTTAATAAAGCATTTGCATGTATTCTCAGCCCAAAAATGTAGAGAGTAAAAGGGATCTTATGAAAATCACGCATATAAATATTGTATATCGGTTAATAAAGCATTTGCATGTATTCGCAGTTAAAAATATATTTCAAAAGCATTTAATAAAGCAGTTGTAAAAATAGCGCATGTATTCTCAGTCCCAAAAATATAAAGAGTAAAAGGGAATCAAATGAACTCACTGTTTAATATTGATATACAATATTGCAGGAAAGCACGTAGACGCATCGGAGATGATAAACACGAGGTTTGATTCAGAAAAAAATACCCCCGAACATTACCCATAACCTCCTTGGCAATAACCCATAATTTCCTTAGCTCTAGCTTGCTCGAAAACTCATTTTGAAAATTACTTGGACAGCACTCCGTCGTAATATTTGATGTACATTATTATTTTTGTATCGCAAAAATAATAATACTAATAATAAGATTAATAAGATTAATAATAATCTTAATAATAATAATAATAATAATAATAATAATAATAATAATAATAATAATAATAATAATAATAATAATAATAATAATAATAATAAATATTATACGGAGTAATATATATTTGATTTTTCATTCGAGCAAAACACCTGAATTTATAGTACCTGGCCTGGAATCTGGAGTCATGCGACTCGCATGGAAATGGCCTTCTGGCCATGCGACTCGCATGAGGACCAGGGACAGCTCACATTGTTTTGGCTCCTAGCTTGTCGACATAATATAAAATAAATATAAATATATAAATAATTAATATAATTATTTATATATTATATTTTATTCTTGTGCATAGTAGACTAGATATTTTTGGTCCGATAAGTCGTACGTCATCACTCGACTTATGTCCCGGTTCCGGTTTCTCGAACGCATTTTCGTACGCTTAGAAAACTTGCATTTTACATTTCGTGACACGTACCTTTGTCAAAATATAGCCTTAAATTATCCCTTAATTATATCACTCAAAGTGTATCTTAAACTTTCGAGTGTTTTGGTCATTTACTTCTATAAATCATCGTCTCGCTATTTGTTAAAACACATTTTTATAATAGTGTTTTACTGTAGCAAAGTTACTGTAGCAAAGTCAAATTTTACTGTAGCAATTCACTGTAGCAAAGTCAATTTCACTGTAGCAAATAGTGATTTCGAAAACACTGTAGCATTTTGAGTAATGTGGCAATTTAAAAACACTGTAACAAATTAGTGTTTAACTGGTTCATCTTAAACGCCTTAGTTAACTTAACTAAATATCAATTGAATCAATAAACGAATGTTACTATCGTTTATTATATATATGTATATATCTTTTTAATATACATAAATCAGTTTTTAAATACACATTGGAAGTTATTTATAAATAAATTTTAATAATAAATATTTCAACTTATCATATACATTCGAATAGATATTTAAACCAATAAGTTTAATGTACGGTATCAAACAATTAATACATTGTTACCTTTTCATGTTATAGTATATATGTATCTATTTACATATAATTGTTCGCGAATCGTCGAAAACAACCGAAGGGTATTTAAATATATAAAAGTAATTCAAAAATTTTGAGATTCAGTTTTACAGACTTTGCTTATCGTGTCGGAAATGTTAATCATACAAAGATTAAGTTTAAATTTAGTCGAAATTTCTGGGTCATCACAATATATGTCGATTCAGATCATGTTGATAATTTTCGAGTGTTTAGGGATGGATTTGAAACACTTTTCATCAAGGTATCATAAGCTAACACATCTGAGATTTCGATTTTAATTTTGAGGTTCTTCATGAAGAAGACGCTACTGTACATCGATTGAATCAGATATTTGTTGCTGTTTGGATGTTAATTTCTTCATATAAAGTTTAATCGCTGCTATTATATGTTACTAGTACTTATGTGTATTATTCTATGAATATTAATATTAATGATAGGGAATGGATTAAGCTTTGAGACTTGCACAACTTTTGTCTGATTGATTCGCTGGTAACTACCATATTTATCAAATAACATCTGCTCTTATTAATATTAAGTAACTTTTTTATTTTTTAAGTTTGTAAGTAGAAAGTTAGTAGAAAACATAATGCGTTTCATGGGATTCATTCTATAAATCTACTGAATTAATCAATGTCAAAGTAGGGTTTTTAAGTTGGGAATGATGAACATGAGATGATGAGGATGAGGGTGAAAAGATAAGTTAAATAATAAAGAAAAAAAAATAAAATAAAAAGACCAAAGTAGCCTCACATGCTTTGCACATGACTGAACAAACAGCTGAAATTGACAGAATCTAGACGAGAGGACGAGGGATGTAGATTTTTGATACATTAGGGACGAGGAATGCACAAAAAAAAAAAAAAAAAGGACATAGAGTCAAATTTGATGTAAAGTTCAGGGACGAGGAATGAAATTTTGTCTTTTGATGATGATAACGGATCTGGTTTTGGCTAGGGTTATCAATTGATTCATCTTCATGATTGTGATGATGATAATTTGATTTGTTGATTTTATTAAAGTATAAAGTAGGGTTTTTAATTTGGGAATGATGAAAATGAGATGATGAGGATGAGGGTGAAAAGATAAATTAAATAATAAAGAAAAGAAATAAAATAAAAAGACCAAAGTACCCTTACATGCTTTGCACATGATTGAACAAACGAATGAAATTGACAGAATCTAGACAGGAGGACGAGAGATGTAGATTTTTGATACATTAGCGATGAGGAATGCACAAAAAAGGACAAGGAGTCAAATTTGATGTAAAGTTTAAGGACGAGGAATGGAATTTTGTCCAATTTTTTCCTATAAACTTGTTGTGATGATTTTTTTTTGAGACCTTGTAATTTTTGTAAGTTTTAATTTCTCTTTCATATCAAACAAAACATTAATTCAAAACTTGAGGAAATTAAAAGCTCAAAAATATCCGTCCATAAAATATTAAAATGAAATGATAATTCGAATATCTATTAAAAGCAACACGAATTTGTATTAACAAATTAGAGTTAGAAATTATGTGAATGCAACAATTTTCTTGAAATTCAAGGAATCAATTAGAGTGCGATATGTGGCACGACAATCACATATGAATGGAAATTTTTTTTTTTTTCAATCACATGTGATTGGATTTGACATGCAGAATCACATGTGATTGGGTTTTACAATCACATTTGATTGGAATGCAGAATTACATGTGATTTACTGCATTTAAAATTTAGTTTGAAAAAAAAATTGAATTTTTTTTAATCACATTTGATTGGCGCGTCACATATCGTACTCTGATTGGATCTCAACTTAAAAGTTGAATTTATTTAAATATATCTCTAACAAATTACTCTAAAATATTTTAGAAAATGTATAAGGATAATATTATCGTTTTTATACACCGCCGTAGCCACATAGTTGATCGGTTTTCAGCAACACCGCCGCCGCCACTTAGTCGATGATAGCTCTTCTTCAACTTCTTTAAATGACAAAAGTACCCCTCATATTCATCACACGTGTAACCAATATCCCATCTCCATTTATATCCCCATTTCTCCGAGTCACGGACTATAACACATAAATTCCATAAACCAAATCATCACATATTCACAAACAGGTTCGTAATTTTTATTTTTAATTATCAAAATCAATTAAATTTTAAATCATGTGTTGCTGCAACAACGGATTCATTTCAAGAATACCCACCACCACACCCCCATCTATTCTTATCCCAAAAACCCACTTCCCAATTCCATCATCTTTTCAACCCACTTCCAAAATCAAATCTTTTAGACCGGTTGTGACGGCGGCCGCCGTTAAAGATGGCGGTGGGTCGGTGTCGCAAACGGTGGTAGAAGATTTGAGTTTTTATGAGCTCTTGGGTATCCCAGAAACGGTGACGGTTTTGGAGATTAAACAAGCGTATAAACAATTAGCAAGGAAGTATCACCCGGATGTTTCACCACCGGGTCGGGTTGATGAGTATACCCAGAGGTTTATTCGGGTACAAGAAGCTTATGAGACGTTGTCGGATCCTAATAGGAGGGCTTTGTATGATAGAGATATGGCTATGGGGATTCATTTTGGGTTTAATTCACGTAGTCATCAACGTAATGATGAGGTAAGTTTTGTGATCTTAATTTTTGTATTTTTTATAGTAAAGTTTGTAGCTTTTTTGTAGCTCTTAATTGGGTTATGTTTTTTTTTTATTGAAATTCTATATATAAGTTTATGCATTACATATGATCAATTAATTGGTAAGTTCCAACATAAAGCTAGAAACTTGATGGTGTAAATTGTATTATTGTTGTAATCCCTTCTGATTGGCCATATATAATTGAGTGTGTAATGGTATGAAGTTTGCAGCTTGCCTTTTTGCTACTTGGCTCGACTCGTTTACACTCTAGATGTTGAGTTGTCTCATCCCACGTCGGCCACATCGGCTATGGGACTAAGTATTATGATGCTTTTAATAATTTGGGTTCCTCGTCCATTTGAGTTAACTTTTAGAGTTGAATTGGGCTTCGTTCTATTTTTTCCGCATGGTATCAGAGCTAAGGTATTGATGTTGGGACCGCGCCCACAGTAATCTACGCCTTGTGTGAGGAGGGCGTGTTGAGTTGAGTTTTCTCATCCCAAACTAAATATTATGATGCTTATAATATCTTGGGTTCCTCTTTTCTTTTGGGATTGAATTGGGCTCAAATCTATTATTTCCGAACTAGACCATTACTTTTGTTAATTTTTTCACAATGTGGGATCGGTTATTTAATTTGTATATTTGCTAATTACGTTTTGATACAAGCAATATTCATTATAGAAGGTGGTTAGTATTGCTTACTTTAATTTGCTAATCTGGTTAGTTCCATGTGAAATAAGCAGTTTTGAGTAGCTTATTTTTAATGGTTTGTTTTAAGAAAACATTGAACACATGAGCAATTTAAATGAGATATTCTAATCCCAAGTTAGTGTATGGAGATTGACATCTTTTATGTTCCCATATCAAGGCTTGTTTGTTACTCATGAACCTGTTTAATAATTTCTTTATTGTTTAATTAGATTAGATATGGCAGTTAGTCATTTATCACACGCTAAGCATGACTTATAGTATACCCAAGTGAAGTGCCTAACTAGTTTATGATTCTTTGTTTAACCAAAAAAAGTTAGGCTGCACGTCTTGTTCATTATATGCTTAATTAGTAAATAGTTAGGTAACCCTTGTTTTTCGATCAGGTTCATTGTATGCTTTCTTGATATTTGTTTTCGTTGTATTCATCTTCAGCGGCGGAACTTGAACTGGGATACAGGTGGGGCGGGTGTAAAATTTTTTTAAATCTTTTATAGTCAGCAGGGACGAACACTAAAAAAAAACCTTATTTTTTAGTAATTTTTTTTTTTAGTGTAAAAATTTTTGTTCCGTAAAATCCAGGGTGGGCGGACACCACCTTTGGGATACATAAAGAACCGCCACTGTTCATCTTCTTTATCTTCTTTTAAAATGGAAAGGATATACCCGTCTTTTTTTATAGGCTCCAATATTATAAATAAATAAAAAAACATCCAGAAGCTAGCAGATACAAACGAAACCAAACGACCACGTACAACAACCTAACACGACAATGGTGCTAAACATCCCGTCATAATCTATAAATACACCAAAACAAGGCATTGTTTATGTGTACAATACAACTTTTAAATGCATAAAATTGGTGTATTAATAAGATATGATGGTGTTTGTATCAAGCTAGTCGTATAATATGATTTTTTGCTCTTATATCTTAACTAGCATTCTTGTTGAGAACTGTTACTTTAGGTTGTTGACATCATGCCTGTATTATTGTAAATGCAGAAAATGGCAAAAAGTGAATGGAGAGGGCAATGGCAAAGTCAATTATCAGGGCTTCGAAGAAGAAGCATGTATAAAGAATCAAGTAAGAACACATCATGGGCAGCACGGATGCGCAAGCAAAGTGACGCCTCTCCATCGTGATCATGATTGTTAAAAAACAGAGTGATTTCGTGTATATATAGACGCTACTAATTTATGTTTTTTAGTTTTTCGCCCAGATGGACCCTTTATTATGCAAGGTCATTGGTGTAGATTGATTGAACCCCATAATTGTTCATGTTACGTTGATACATATTTATAGAGAGTACGTATATAAAACATAATCTAAGGGTGCGTTTGATAAAATTGAATGATTTAGTGCTGAATGGTTCAGAATCTGAATGGTTCAGAGCCTCTGAATAAAATTTGCTCTGAATGAAAATAAGCTGTTTGATAACCATTTTGAATGAACGATATGAACTGAGTAAAACTACCTTATTAACGTGTTACATTAATAAAAAAAATTAATATATTTGTTTGTTAAGTGATCAGGATATAATTTCAGGACAATATTACAGAAAATTTAGGCTCTTAATGGTTAAGAGAGTGTTTCTGCTCTGAATGGTTCAGAGCTTAATTCTGAACCATTCAGCACCATATGTCATTCAGAGGTCAGAAACAAACGCACTGAATGCTGAATGGTTCAGCATTTAGTGCTGAATCATTCCATTAAGAGGTAAACAAACGCACCCTAAACTTCAATGTATCCTTAGCCCATCTATTTAATCGGACCATAACTTTATATTCTCCCCCGCAGCATATAGAGTTATGGTCCGGCTCGATTGTATAGATGGGCTAAAATCAAAGAACATTAGAATGTTCATTGTTTGATACCATGTATTCAAGATCAAATGTTCTTTATATATTTGAAACTACTTGAATCAATAAAACGCATCATGTTGGTTCATAACATTTTCTCTTTGAAATTATTTATTTTTAAAATGGAATGTTTAGGACATATGTAAACCTGAGGGAATCTGTGCATGTATTTGGTGTTGGATATCGCAATGCAAATTCAATTTTCAACATCAGAAACTAAAGTTTGTTTGTAAGTTAATGCTATGTTATTACTAGTTTAGTAATTGATTCTAGAATGATTAATTTACTAATTGATTAATGAAACTTAATCTGAAGTTATATATATCAGACTCGGGGCCAAAAATGTCCCAACTTCTAAAATCTTTAGAAAACACCTCACTTATATGATCCAATTCTGTTACGGTTAACAATTTATGGGTTTTTTTTTAACTAAAAATACGAATACTCGTATAGAAATAAATACATCAAAAAAATAAATAATAACAACCGAGGAGTACAATACGGGGAACGCGGGACAAGGCTCGAACCTTGTGATGACCCGGAAAATTTCGACTTATTTAAACCAATTCTCTATACGATTTATTATTTTGACACGTTAAATAAAGTCTGTTAGATTGAGTCTCAAAAATTTTAGAACTGTTTCATATATACAATTACCGTTGACTACTCTCGACGATTCATGAACAATTATATGTATGTATATATATATGTACAAGTAAAAACTAGCAAACAAAACGGGAAAGGCGGCCATGCGATCGCATGGCAAAAACACTGAAAACTCATGCGATCGCATGAGCTACAGTAAATCGTAAAGTACTATAAATACGCAGTTTGTTCGACGATAATTTTTCACACATAAATCTCTCAATATTAATATTTATATTATAATTATAATTTTAAATTTAAGTTTAATAATAATAAGATATATACGAGGGTGTTTTTAATTAGGGTTTCAAACCGCTTTAAGCTAAGGAAATATTGGGTATTGTTCGGGGTATTGTTCTTGAATCCAAGGCCAATCATACGATCGTCTACCATCATCACGTCTACGAAATTTGCCTACAATATTGAGTCTCAATATTGAACTGTGAGTTTATAGTCTCCCTTTTTAAATACTTTAAATATTTTTGGGCTGAGAATACATGCAATTTATTTTAAACGCAATAAGACACAAGTACATACTAAATTCTACACTGAGTTAAACCGAAAATCCCTTAGCTTTGGTAACTAGTAGCTGCCAGTACATAGGATATGGACTGGTGGGCGCGAATAATTGTATATGGATCCATAGGGCTTGACATCCCCGTCCGAGCTAGAGCGCTAGCCTTTTAACGGACGTATGTTATTTGAGTTTAAGAAACGTTGGTTTGCGCGTATTAAAACGAATGGGGTAATTATCACTATAGCGTTAAGTTTAGTTACCAGGGTGCTCTGTTACGTAGAATCTATTGATAAACTTTTGATGAAACCTTGTGGTCTATCTTTATATATGTTTATGACTCGAGCAATTAAACCTATAACTCACCAACATTCGTGTTGACTTTTTAGCATGTTTTATTCTCAGGTCCTTAGAATGCTTCCGCTGTGATGTGCTTGTTGTCTGCATGGAGTCTCTCATGCTTTGTACAAAGTTTATTGCATTCAAAATAAAACTGCGTTGTGTAATAAATAATTGGACTGTGATGTCAACCTGTAAATTAAAGACTTACGTATTTCGGGGTTTTGCTAATACCTAAGCACTCGCCCACATGTTTATAACTTTCTATGTTTAGAAAGTCACTTATTTTAATGAATGCAATATTTTATCAAAACGTATCATATAGAGGTCAAAACCTCACTGTGGAATCAATGATTAACGTGCCGCGTCAATAGCGATTTTGACGGGTCGTTACAAACCTAGAAAGTTAGACAAAAGCAAACGAGAAAAACTATTTATAACCAAGCTTCACCCGATAAATCAAAATACAAATTGAATAAACAAAGATACAACCGCTAATGCAAACCGCGAAACCAATCTAAACAAAAGAGACAGAAAACCCCCAACTAAAAACGTATACGACAACAAACTTATGAAACGGCATTCTTAGTATCAAAGTGGCATTGTTCTGAACTTGAGGGCATAATCTAACGGTTCCTCCAATAATGGGATAAGGAGGGGTCAAAGGTTCGATCCTTAGGGATGACATGGTTTTATTTAAATCAATTGAACACCAATAATGGTGGTATATGTTGACCATATAGGGAGGTTTTACCAGATTAGTTCACGGACCTCTACCCGGAACACTGCCCGAATGGATGTGTTTCCGGGTACCGTCGATCGGGTTCGGGTTTTCGCTCGAACGTGTGTGTTACGTGCAAATGATGAGGGTCGTTAAAAATAAATGATCTACTAATGATTAAGAATCGCCATTTAAAAAAATGGCATTCTTCCCTGGTCATTAAAAAGCTCTTGATAATTCATCGAATAACACTTCAAACGTTTTAGTTATCATTCTCATCCATAAACACTTCAAAACTCAAAAACTCATATAATTTACAACTAAATCCAGATCGGCCCGCGCGATGCGCCGGGACCTTTCGGGTTGCATATTCATATTTAACTTAGCGTTATGTGTGTGCAGAGTTAAAACGCGTTGCTATGGGTGTGTTTGGGTACATGTGGGTGGTACCTAGTATACCTAATGGCTTGCGCGTTTTTAACGCCGATAATATCGCGTTAAAAAGGGGGACGGAACCATCAATATGATGTAGTTATTTTGAGTTGTTTATTATACGTGTATATGTACGTATGAAAGATAACCTGAAATATTTATCTGTTTTTTTAAAAAAAAAACGTCCGTTTAGTGTATAGTTAGTTGCGCTGTGTTCGTAAAATTATTTCGAGTTGAACGGTGATGTCGGAAAAATTTAACTCGCGGCGGGCGAGAAGATACAGTCCGTTAAAATTTGGGTGGAGTTTATTTAAGTTTTTTTATAAAATAGTAAATTTACATTTTTTACCCCTGAAAAGTTGACATGTTTAATATTCTTTGGGGGGCCTTTTTTTATAAGTTTGTTGGATATTGTCGTTTGAGAAACTGGTGAAGCAAAAAACGACGTGAATTCTCATTTTTTTAGTGTATAAATATATATATATATATATATATATATATATATATATATATATATATATATATATATATATATATATATATATATATATATATATATATATATATATATATATATATATATAGAGTTAATAGAGTTAATGCCGACAGCCTTTTATATAACAAAATTCATTTAAAAGAATTTCTATTGTAACCACTTCTTTTATTGTGGAAAAGGATTCTATTGTGACCAATAATGCTTCATATAACAAATTTAAGTTTTATCATCATATAATATCGTATACCTCTATAATATTTTTTAAAAAATTACTATTGTGATGGCTAGATATTAGTCACTGTCTCATAATTTCGTAGACTAGGATGTATGAATTATATTTTCATATAATCAAATTATTATTGATATTGATATATCGTATTATTGTTAGTTTGTTTGTTATGGCAATATTGCTCAATTATAGAGTGACTAGATGGGTATAATAACACTATACTATAACATCAAGTTGTGGCCTCTTAATTTTCTTGTATCACCACGATAGTCTCGTATAAGAAAGCAACATTTGAAAGTCTGTCGCTCTCCACAAATTAAAATATTTATTTATATTTATTTTACTTGGGGATAAATAATATAAATATTGCATTTAAATTGTCTGGTTAAGGTTCCAAGGAG
Source organism: Rutidosis leptorrhynchoides (assembly GCF_046630445.1). Taxonomy (NCBI): domain Eukaryota; kingdom Viridiplantae; phylum Streptophyta; class Magnoliopsida; order Asterales; family Asteraceae; genus Rutidosis; species Rutidosis leptorrhynchoides. The sequence goes on along the minus strand of NC_092340.1, from coordinate 365,738,356 downwards.
GGAAACCATTATTACCGGGCTCAAATGATCCCTTGGTCCCACGCATGCGAAGATTGAAACAATGACAATGCAGGTTCGTTTATCGAGCCTGACATGCTGTGAAGAAATGGGTGATGGTGTTTCGCCAGGCTCCAGTGGGCTACCGGGGACCGCTGGATGAGTTGATAAAGTCAACACAGGACTAATATGTCCCTGTCGATACACATGTTTTGAAACAACAACAACTTGATCTAACCTATGACCATTTACATAAAATATAAGGTTTTAATTTGTTTGATTTTTCTTCCTAACTTTCCTTGTGGGTCTAGTGAGGTCACATTAAAGAATTACAGTGAAGAAAAAAGTTTGTTTTAGAATACAAGATTTAATTGAGGTGATCTTCAAGCACGTTCAATTGAAGTTGTTGACTTTGAGTCAAAAAATCGAGTGCAGGTGAGAAGGCAGCAAAATTGTGGAGATTAAATTGGGCTATGATAGATTTAACCCCGTTTAGATGGTGTTGTGATTTTTGGGCTTTGTTGTTTTGAGTTAGTAATTTTGGTGTTGTATTTGGTTTTTGTTTCTTGAGCTTTGGGTATATCCAGTCCAATTGTATGTTTTGAAAATTAATATATTTTACCGTTTGTCGGAAAATAAAAACATAAAAGATTTCTTCTATTCGATCTGAAATCTTTTTGCTCTCAAATATGTTTGTTACTTGCATATACACGGTCTAGTAATTTACGCTTATAATTGTAATAAGCATCCGACAAAATAATGAACATGCACTGAATTTGCGGGCATAGCTTAACGGTTCCTCCCAGGTACTTTGTGTCATGAGATAGAGAGAGGTAATGGGTTCGATCCTTAGGGATGACATGATTTTTTTTTAAAACAAATGAACACCAATAATGGTGGTATATATTAACCATATAAGGAGGTTTTACCCGATTCGTTCACGGACCTCTACCCGAAACAATACTCGAATGGATGTGTTCTCGGTTACCGTCGATCGGGGTCGAGTTTCCGCCCGAACGTGTGTGTTACGTGCAAATGATGAGAGTCAATCACTGGTATGGCTATCGAAATCGTGAGCATCAGCATGTAGGTTCCAGATCCAAGTGGTAGTTTCAGGGCCTTTAGCTAGTGTTCTTGAGAAATGGCCCGGTTTAGCCCATGCCTCGAATGAAGTTTTTATGTGATCTCTTTCTACCAAAATTTTTACATTTGGTTCTGGCGAACGAATAATCATGGAGTCCTCCTCTTTCCAGACAACACATACAAAGACACCCGCCAACAGTCAAATAATTAGTGAATCTCGGAGAGATATTTCTATATAATCAAACCATTTGTCCTTATTTCAACAAAGGAAGCACAGGCCTTTTCAATCTTTTTGTCTTGGTCCGAATTCCAATTCAACACTAAACAAGTCCGAACTAATTGAATACTTGTGTCCAAAATTTCAAGAATTGGGTCGTAATAAAAGATATAATTGACAACTCGAAGTTGTAGATTATCACGTTCCTGCAAGATGTAACACCCTGAATTTTGTGCATCAGAAAATGTTCCTGAAAGTGTCAGTAAATGTGTGCACCAGAAAGCGCCACTAAAAGTTATGCATTTTCAGAATTTACATCAAAATCAGAATCTGTCAACCTCAGTCCCTGAACTTTTAAATTGAAGCTGAAAACTGAAATTCGGTTGAAGAGCTGCAGGTATCGCGTTTGGAGCACATGTGTCGAGTCCTGGTACGTCGCGGAACGCTACAAACATGGTCAAAACTCGACAATCTTAAAAACCTGGTCCTGGTCAATTCGTCGCGATTTGGTCAGGTGTATCGCGTTTGGTGAAATGTCCCGTTCTTATTGATTAAAAACGTTCCATATTAATTGATTTCGTTGCGAGGTTTTGACCTCTATATGAGACGTTTTTCAAAGACTGCATTCATTTTAAAACAAACCATAACCTTTATTTCATCAATAAAGGTTTTAAAAAAAACTTTACGTAGATTATCAAATAATGATAATCTAAAATATCCTGTTTACACACGACCATTACATAATGGTTTACAATACAAATATGTTACAACAAAATAAGTTTCTTGAATGCAGTTTTTACACAATATCATACAAGCATGGACTCCAAATCTCGTCCTTATTTAAGTATACGACAGCGGAAGCTCTTAATAATCACCTGAGAATAAACATGCTTAAAACGTCAACAAAAATGTTGGTGAGTTATAGGTTTAACCTATATATATCAAATCATAATAATAGACCACAAGATTTCATATTTCAATATACATCCCATACATAGAGATAAAAATCATTCATATGGTGAACACCTGGTAACCGACATTAACAAGATGCATATATAAGAATATCCCCATCATTCCGGGACACCCTTCGGATATGATATAAATTTCGAAGTACTAAAGCATCCGGTACTTTGGATGGGGTTTGTTAGGCCCAATAGATCTATCTTTAGGATTCGCGTCAATTAGGGTGTCTGTTCCCTAATTCTTAGATTACCAGACTTTAATAAAAAGGGGCATATTCGATTTCGATAATTCAACCATAGAATGTAGTTTCACGTACTTGTGTCTATTTTGTAAATCGTTTATAAAACCTGCATGTATTCTCATCCCAAAAATATTAGATTTTAAAAGTGAGACTATAACTCACTTTCACAGATTTTTACTTCGTCGGGAAGTAAGACTTGGCCACTGGTTGATTCACGAACCTATAACAATATATACATATATATCAAAGTATGTTCAAAATATATTTACAACACTTTTAATATATTTTGATGTTTTAAGTTTATTAAGTCAGCTGTCCTCGTTAGTAACCTACAACTAGTTGTCCACAGTTAGATGTACAGAAATAAATCGATAAATATTATCTTGAATAAATCCACGACCCAGTGTATACGTATCTCAGTATCGATCACAACTCAAACTATATATATTTTGGAATCAACCTCAACCCTGTATAGCTAACTCCAACATTCACATATAGAGTGTCTATGGTTGTTCCGAAATATATATAGATGTGTCGACATGATAGGTCGAAACATTGTATACGTGTCTATGGTATCTCAAGATTACATAATATACAATACAAGTTGATTAAGTTATGGTTGGAATAGATTTGTTACCAATTTTCACGTAGCTAAAATGAGAAAAATTATCCAATCTTGTTTTACCCATAACTTCTTCATTTTAAATCCGTTTTGAGTGAATCAAATTGCTATGGTTTCATATTGAACTATATTTTATGAATCTAAACAGAAAAAGTATAGGTTTATAGTCGGAAAAATAAGTTACAAGTCGTTTTTGTAAAGGTAGTCATTTCAGTCGAAAGAACGACGTCTAGATGACCATTTTAGAAAACATACTTCCACTTTGAGTTTAACCATAATTTTTGGATATAGTTTCATGTTCATAATAAAAATCATTTTCTCAGAATAACAACTTTTAAATCAAAGTTTATCATAGTTTTTAATTAACTAACCCAAAACAGCCCGCGGTGTTACTACGACGGCGTAAATCCGGTTTTACGGTGTTTTTCGTGTTTCCAGGTTTTAAATCATTAAGTTAGCATATAATATAGATATAGAACATGTGTTTAGTTGATTTTAAAAGTCAAGTTAGAAGGATTAACTTTTGTTTGCGAACAAGTTTAGAATTAACTAAACTATGTTCTAGTGATTACAAGTTTAAACCTTCGAATAAGATAGCTTTATATGTATGAATCGAATGATGTTATGAACATCATTACTACCTTAATTTCCTTGGATAAACCTACTGGAAAAGAGAAAAATGGATCTAGCTTCAATGGATCCTTGGATGGCTCGAAGTTCTTGAAGCAGAATCATGACACGAAAACAAGTTCAAGTAAGATCATCACTTGAAATAAGATTGTTATAGTTATAGAAATTGAACCAAAGTTTGAATATGATTATTACCTTGTATTAGAATGATAACCTACTGTAAGAAACAAAGATTTCTTGAGGTTGGATGATCACCTTACAAGATTGGAAGTGAGCTAGCAAACTTGAAAGTATTCTTGATTTTATGAAACTAGAACTTTTGGAATTTATGAAGAACACTTAGAACTTGAAGATAGAACTTGAGAGAGATCAATTAGATGAAGAAAATTTAAGAATGAAAGTGTTTGTAGGTGTTTTTGGTCGTTGGTGTATGGATTAGATATAAAGGATATGTAATTTTGTTTTCATGTAAATAAGTCATGAATGATTACTCATATTTTTGTAATTTTATGAGATATTTCATGCTAGTTGCCAAATGATGGTTCCCACATATTTTAGGTGACTCACATGGGCTACTAAGAGCTGATCATTGGAGTGTATATACCAATAGTACATACATCTAAAAGCTGTGTATTGTACGAGTACGAATACGGGTGCATACGAGTAGAATTGTTGATGAAACTGAACGAGGATGTAATTGTAAGCATTTTGGTTAAGTAGAAGTATTTTGATAAGTGTATTGAAGTCTTTCAAAAGTGTATAAATACATATTAAAACACTACATGTATATACATTTTAACTGAGTCGTTAAGTCATCGTTAGTCGTTACATGTAAATGTTGTTTTGAAACCTTTAGGTTAACGATCTTGTTAGATGTTGTTAACCCAATGTTTATAATATCAAAAGAGATTTTAAATTATTATATTATCATGATATTATGATGTACAAATATCTCTTAATATGATATATATACATTAAATGTCGTTACAACGATAATCATTACATATATGTCTCGCTTCAAAATCATTAAGTTAGTAGTCTTGTTTTTACATATGTAGTTCATTGTTAATATACTTAATGATATGTTTACTTATCATAATATAATGTTAACTATATATATAACCATATATATGTCATCATATAGTTTTTACAAGTTTTAACGTTCGTGAATCACCGGTCAACTTGGGTGGTCAATTGTCTATATGAAACCTATTTCAATTAATCAAGTCTTAACAAGTTTGATTTCTTAACATGTTGGAAACATTTAATCATGTAAATATCAATCTCAATTAATATATATAAACATGGAAAAGTTCGGGTCACTACAGTACCTACCCGTTAAATAAATTTCGTCCCGAAATTTTAAGCTGTTGAAGGTGTTGACGAATCTTCTGGAAATAGATGAGGGTATTTCTTCTTCATCTGATCTTCACACTCCCAGGTGAACTAGGGTCCTCTACAAGCATTCCATCGAACCTTAACAATTGGTATCTTGTTTTGCTTAAGTCTTTTAACCTCACGATCCATTATTTCGACGGGTTCTTCGATGAATTGAAGTTTTTCGTTGATTTGGATTTCATCTAACGAAATAGTGAGATCTTCTTTAGCAAAACATTTCTTCAAATTCGAGACGTGGAAAGTGTTATGTACAGCCGCGAGTTGTTGAGGTAACTCAAGTCGGTAAGCTACTGGTCCGACACGATCAATAATCTTGAATGGTCCAATATACCTTGGATTTAATTTCCCTCGTTTACCAAATCGAACAACGCCTTTCCAAGGTGCAACTTTAAGCATGACCATCTCTCCAATTTCAAATTCTATATCTTTTCTTTTAATGTCAGCGTAGCTCTTTTGTCGACTTTGGGTGGTTTTCAACCGTTGTTGAATTTGGATGATCTTCTCGGTAGTTTCTTGTATAATCTCTGGACCCGTAATCTGTCTATCCCCCACTTCACTCCAACAAATCGGAGACCTGCACTTTCTACCATAAAGTGCTTCAAACGGCGCCATCTCAATGCTTGAATGGTAGCTGTTGTTGTAGGAAAATTCTGCTAACGGTAGATGTCGATCCCAACTGTTTCCAAAATCAATAACAAATGCTCGTAGCATGTCTTCAAGCGTTTTTTTATCGTCCTTTCACTCTGCCCATCAGTTTGTGGATGATAGGCAGTACTCATGTCTAGACGAGTTCCTAATGCTTGCTGTAATGTCTGCCAGAATCTTGAAATAAATCTACCATCCCTATCAGAGATAATAGAGATTGGTATTCCATGTCTGGAGACGACTTCCTTCAAATACAGTCGTGCTAACTTCTCCATCTTGTCATCTTCTCTTATTGGCAGGAAGTGTGCTGATTTGGTGAGACGATCAACTATTACCCAAATAGTATCAAAACCACTTGCAGTCCTTGGCAATTTAGTGATGAAATCCATGGTAATGTTTTCCCATTTCCATTCTGGGATGTCGGGTTGTTGAAGTAGACCTGATGGTTTCTGATGCTCAGCTTTGACCTTAGAACACGTCAAACATTCTCCTACGTATTTAGCAACATCGGCTTTCATACCCGGCCACCAAAAATGTTTCTTGAGATCCTTGTACATCTTCCCCGTTCCAGGATGTATTGAGTATCTGGTTTTATGAGCTTCTCTAAGTACCATTTCTCTCATATCTCCAAATTTTGGTACCCAAATCCTTTCAGCCCTATACCGGGTTCCGTCTTCCCGAATATTAAGATGCTTCTCCGATCCTTTGGGTATTTCATCCTTTAAATTTCCCTCTTTTAAAACTCCTTGTTGCGCCTCCTTTATTTGAGTAGTAAGGTTATTATGAATCATTATATTCATAGATTTTACTCGAATGGGTTCTCTGTCCTTCCTGCTCAAGGCATCGGCTACCACATTTGCCTTCCCCGGGTGGTAACGAATCTCAAAGTCGTAATCATTCAATAATTCAATCCACCTACGCTGCCTCATATTCAGTTGTTTCTGATTAAATATGTGTTGAAGACTTTTGTGGTCGGTATATATAATACTTTTGACCCCATATAAGTAGTGCCTCCAAGTCTTTAATGCAAAAACAACCGCGCCTAATTCCAAATCATGCGTCGTATAATTTTGTTCGTGAATCTTCAATTGTTTAGACGCATAAGCAATCACCTTCGTTCGTTGCATTAATACACAACCGAGACCTTGCTTTGATGCATCACAATAAATCACAAAATCATCATTCCCTTCAGGCAATGACAATATAGGTGCCGTAGTTAGCTTTTTCTTCAATAACTGAAACGCTTTCTCTTGTTCATCATTCTATTCAAATTTCTTCCCTTTATGCGTTAATGCAGTCAAGGGTTTTGCTATTTTGGAAAAGTCTTGGATGAACCTTCTGTAGTAACCAGCTAGTCCTAAAAACTGGCGTATGTGTTTCGGAGTTTTCGGGGTTTCCCACTTTTCAACAGTTTCTATCTTTGCCGGATCCACCTTAATACCTTCTTTGTTCACTATGTGACCGAGGAATTGAACTTCTTCCAACCAAAATGCACACTTTGAAAACTTAGCGTACAATTCTTCCTTCCTCAATACTTCTAACACCTTTCTCAAATGTTCACCGTGTTCTTGGTCATTCTTTGAGTAAATAAGTATGTCATCAATGAAAACAATGACAAACTTGTCAAGGTATGGTCCACACACTCGGTTCATAAGGTCCGTGAACACAGCTGGTGCATTAGTTAAACCAAACGGCATGACCATAAACTCGTAATGACCGTAACGTGTTCTGAAAGCAGTCTTTGGAATATCATCTTCTTTCACCCGCATTTGATGATACCCGGAACATAAGTCAATCTTTGAATAAACAGACGAGCCTTGTAGTTGATCAAATAAGTCGTCGATTCTCGGTAGTGGGTAGCGGTTCTTGATGGTAAGTTTGTTCAACTCTCGGTAGTCGATACACAACCTGAATGTACCATCTTTCTTCTTGACAAACAAAACAGGAGCTCCCCACGGTGATGTGCTTGGTCGAATGAAACCACGCTCTAAAAGTTCTTGTAATTGGCTTTGCAGTTCTTTCATCTCGCTGGGTACGAGTCTGTAAGGAGCACGAGCTATTGGTGCAGCTCCTGGTACAAGATCTATTTGAAATTCAACGGATCGATGTGGGGGTAATCCCGGTAATTCTTTCGGAAATACATCGGGAAATTCTTTTGCAATGGGAACATCATTGATGCTCTTTTCTTCAGTTTGTACTTTCTCGACGTGTGCTAGAACAGCATAGCAACCTTTTCTTATTAGTTTTTGTGCCTTCAAATTACTAATAAGATGTAGCTTCGTGTTGCCTTTTTCTCCGTACACCATTAAGGGTTTTCCTTTTTCTCGTATAATGCGAATTGCATTTTTGTAACAAACGATCTCTGCTTTCACTTCTTTCAACCAGTCCATACCGATTATCACATCAAAACTCCCTAACTCTACTGGTATCAAATCAATCTTAAATGTTTCGCTAACCAGTTTAATTTCTCGATTCCGACATATATTATCTGCTGAAATTAATTTACCATTTGCTAATTCGAGTAAAAATTTACTATCCAAAGGCGTCAATGGACAACTTAATTTAGCACAAAAATCTCTACTCATATAGCTTCTATCCGCACCCGAATCAAATAAAACGTAAGCAGATTTATTGTCAATAAGAAACGTACCCGTAACAAGCTCCGGGTCTTCTTGTGCCTCTGCCGTATTAATATTGAAAACTCTTCCGCTGCCTTGTCCATTCGTGTTCTCCTGGTTCGGGCAATTTCTAATAATGTGGCCCGGTTTTCCACATTTATAACAAACTACATTGGCATAACTTGCTCCGACACTACTTGCTCCGCCATTACTCGTTCCGACACCATTTGTTCCTTTCGTTCTATTAACCCCTGGTCCGTAGACCTCACACTTCGCCGCGCTATGACCATTTCTTTTACACTTGTTGCAAAATTTGGTGCAGAACCCCGAGTGATTCTTTTCACACCTTTGGCATAGCTGCTTCTGATTGTTGTTGTTGTTGCGGTTATGATTGTTGTTAGGATGATTGTTGTAGTTGTTGTTGTTGTTGTTGTTGTTGTTGTTGTTGGGCCGTTTGTTGTAGTTGCGATTGATGTTGCGATTGTTGGGATAATTGTTGCGATTATTGTTGTAATTGCTGTTGTTGTTGTATTGGTGATTCTTATCACCGTTTTCCTCCCACTTTGTTTTGACTTGCTTCACATTGGCCTCTTCAGCAGTCTATTCTTTAATTCTTTCTTCAATCTGGTTCACTAGTTTGTGAGCCATTCTACATGCCTGTTGTATGGGGGCGGGCTCGTGTGAACTTATATCTTCTTGGATTCTTTCCGGTAATCCTTTCACAAACGCGTCGATCTTCTCTTCCTCATCTTTGAATGCTCCCGGACACAATAGGCACAATTCTGTGAATCGTCTTTCGTACGTGGTAATATCAAATCCTTGGGTTCGTAACCCTCTAAGTTCTGTCTTGAGCTTATTGACCTCGGTTCTGGGACGGTACTTCTCGTTCATCAAGTGCTTGAATGGTGACCACAGTAGTGCGTACGCATCGTCTTGTCCCACTTGCTCTAGATAGGTATTCCACCATGTTAACGCAGAACCTGTGAAGGTATGCGTAGCGTACTTCACTTTGTCCTCTTCAGTACACTTACTTATGGCAAACACCGATTCGACCTTCTCGGTCCACCGTTTCAATCCGATCGGTCCTTCGGTTCCATCAAATTCCAAAGGTTTGCAGGCAGTGAATTCTTTGTAGGTGCATCCTACACGATTTCCTGTACTGCTAGATCCAAGGTTATTGTTGGTATGTAGCGCAGCCTGTACTGCGGCTATGTTTGAAGCTAGAAAAGTACGGAATTCCTCTTCATTGATATTCACGGTGTGTCGAGTAGTCGGTGCCATTTCCTTCAAAATAGTCAAATGGAACAAGTTAATCATACAGAATATTAAGAGTAGTTAATAGTATTTCGTAGCATAATATGAACTCATTTATAAAAGTTTTTTCTTCATATTAGCGTTTTATAAGTTTAAATTCGGGTAGTACCTACCCGTTAAGTTCATACTTAGTAGCTAATATACAATTCAACTACTACAATTCTATATGAAAAACTGATTATAATAATATTTCGCGTTCAAAATTTTATACAATATTTTACAAACTTACAATACCGCTTATTTTACATAAAGCATGAAATATAGCACACAATAACTTTGATACAAGATAGTTGTGAAGATAATTCTAGCTAGTACACAAGTCGTTCAGCAAAGGCAATAAAGACACGTAATTCATACGTCCAGAAACAAGTCATGCATTCTGGTTTTACTAGGACTACTTCACATCCTTGGTCTTGCGGAACATAACCGTTATGGCCGTTGATAAGACAGCGTGTTGTAACGTCGTCAAAGGGACGAGGGTTACGTAATGTCCAACAGTCCCGTAATAATCTAAAAACCTCATTTCTTACCCCAATTACCGACTCCGTCACTTGTGGAAACGTTTTGTTTAATAGTTGTAGCCCGATGTTCTTGTTCTCACATTGGTGAGAAGCGAACATTACTAATCCGTAAGCATAACATGCTTCTTTATGTTGCATGTTAGCCGCTTTTTCTAAATCACGAAGTCCAATATTCGGATATATTGAGTCAAAATAATTTCTTAACCCGTTGCGTAAAATAGCATTTGGGTTCCCCGCAATATATGCGTCAAAGTAAACACATCGTAACTTATGGGTTTCCCAATGTGATATCCCCCATCTTTCAAAAGAAAGTCTCTTATAAACCAAGACATTCTTGGAACGTTCTTCGAATGTCTTACAAACTGATCTCGCCTTAAATAGTTGTGCCGAGGAATTCTGACCGACTCTAGACAAGATTTCATCAATCATGTCTCCGGGTAGGTCTCTTAAAATATTGGGTTGTCTATCCATTTTGTGTTTTTAAACTGTAAAATAGACAAGAGTTAGATTCATAAAAAAAATACTTATTAATACAAGCAATTTTTACATATATCATAAAGCATAAGCACACTATATTACATATATTACACCACACGAATACAACTATCTTATTCCGACTCGCTCGTTTCTTCTTCTTCGGTTTTGGTTCGTTTTGCCAGGTTTCTAGGGATATATGATGTTCCCCTAATACGAGCCATAACTTTCCACATTGGTTTAGAAAAACCTGGTGGTTTAGAGGTTCCCGGGTCATTGTTACAACTTAAGGACTTCGGGGGTTGACGATACATATAAAGTTCATCGGGGTTGGAATTAGATTTCTCTATTTTTATGCCCTTTCCCTTATTATTTTCTTTTGCCTTTTTAAATTCAGTTGGGGTAATTTCTATAACATCATCGGAATTCTCGTCGGAATCTGATTCATCGGAGAATTGGTAATCCTCCCAATATTTTGCTTCCTTGGCGGAAACACCATTGACCATAATTAACCTTGGTCGGTTGGTTGAGGATTTTCTTTTACTTAACCGTTTTATTATTTCCCCCACCGGTTCTATTTCTTCATCCGGTTCCTCCTCTTCCGGTTCCGATTCTTCTTCCGGTTCCGACTCTTCTTCCGGTTCCTCTTCGGGAACTTGTGAATCAGTCCACGAATCATTCCAATTTACATTTGACTCTTCATTATTATTAGGTGAGTCAATGGGACTTGTTCTAGAGGTAGACATCTATCACATAATATCAAACGCGTTAAGAGATTAATATATCACATAATATTCACATGTTAAAAATATATAGTTTCCAACAAAATTTGTTAAGCAATCATTTTTCAAGTAAACACGGTCGAAGTCCAGACTCACTAATGCATCCTAACAAACTCGATAAGACACACTAATGCAAAATTCTGGTTCTCTAAGAACCTCGCTCGGATACCAACTGAAATGTCCCGTTCTTATTGATTAAAAACGTTCCATATTAATTGATTTCGTTGCGAGGTTTTGACCTCTATATGAGACGTTTTTCAAAGACTGCATTCATTTTAAAACAAACCATAACCTTTATTTCATCAATAAAGGTTTTAAAAAAAAACTTTACGTAGATTATCAAATAATGATAATCTAAAATATCCTGTTTACACACGACCATTACATAATGGTTTACAATACAAATATGTTACAACAAAATAAGTTTCTTGAATGCAGTTTTTACACAATATCATACAAGCATGGACTCCAAATCTCGTCCTTATTTAAGTATGCGACAGCGAAAGCTCTTAATAATCACCTGAGAATAAACATGCTTAAAACGTCAACAAAAATGTTGGTGAGTTATAGGTTTAACCTATATATATCAAATCATAATAATAGACCACAAGATTTCATATTTCAATATACATCCCATACATAGAGATAAAAATCATTCATATGGTGAACACCTGGTAACCGACATTAACAAGATGCATATATAAGAATATCCCCATCATTCCGGGACACCCTTCGGATATGATATAAATTTCGAAGTACTAAAGCATCCGGTACTTTGGATGGGGTTTGTTAGGCCCAATAGATCTATCTTTAGGATTCGCGTCAATTAGGGTGTCTGTTCCCTAATTCTTAGATTACCAGACTTTAATAAAAAGGGGCATATTCGATTTCGATAATTCAACCATAGAATGTAGTTTCACGTACTTGTGTCTATTTTGTAAATCGTTTATAAAACCTGCATGTATTCTCATCCCAAAAATATTAGATTTTAAAAGTGGGACTATAACTCACTTTCACAGATTTTTACTTCGTCGGGAAGTAAGACTTGGCCACTGGTTGATTCACGAACCTATAACAATATATACATATATATCAAAGTATGTTCAAAATATATTTACAACACTTTTAATATATTTTGATGTTTTAAGTTTATTAAGTCAGCTGTCCTCGTTAGTAACCTACAACTAGTTGTCCACAGTTAGATGTACAGAAATAAATCGATAAATATTATCTTGAATCAATCCACGACCCAGTGTATACGTATCTCAGTATCGATCACAACTCAAACTATATATATTTTGGAATCAACCTCAACCCTGTATAGCTAACTCCAACATTCACATATAGAGTGTCTATGGTTGTTCCGAAATATATATAGATGTGTCGACATGATAGGTCGAAACATTGTATACGTGTCTATGGTATCTCAAGATTACATAATATACAATACAAGTTGATTAAGTTATGGTTGGAATAGATTTGTTACCAATTTTCACGTAGCTAAAATGAGAAAAATTATCCAATCTTGTTTTACCCATAACTTCTTCATTTTAAATCCGTTTTGAGTGAATCAAATTGCTATGGTTTCATATTGAACTATATTTTATGAATATAAACAGAAAAAGTATAGGTTTATAGTCGGAAAAATAAGTTACAAGTCGTTTTTGTAAAGGTAGTCATTTCAGTCGAAAGAACGACGTCTAGATGACCATTTTAGAAAACATACTTCCACTTTGAGTTTAACCATAATTTTTGGATATAGTTTCATGTTCATAATAAAAATCATTTTCTCAGAATAACAACTTTTAAATCAAAGTTTATCATAGTTTTTAATTAACTAACCCAAAACAGCCCGCGGTGTTACTACGACGGCGTAAATCCGGTTTTACGGTGTTTTTCGTGTTTCCAGGTTTTAAATCATTAAGTTAGCATATCATATAGATATAGAACATGTGTTTAGTTGATTTTAAAAGTCAAGTTAGAAGGATTAACTTTTGTTTGCGAACAAGTTTAGAATTAACTAAACTATGTTCTAGTGATTACAAGTTTAAACCTTCGAATAAGATAGCTTTATATGTATGAATCGAATGATGTTATGAACATCATTACTACCTTAATTTCCTTGGATAAACCTACTGGAAAAGAGAAAAATGGATCTAGCTTCAATGGATCCTTGGATGGCTCGAAGTTCTTGAAGCAGAATCATGACACGAAAACAAGTTCAAGTAAGATCATCACTTGAAATAAGATTGTTATAGTTATAGAAATTGAACCAAAGTTTGAATATGATTATTACCTTGTATTAGAATGATAACCTACTGTAAGAAACAAAGATTTCTTGAGGTTGGATGATCACCTTACAAGATTGGAAGTGAGCTAGCAAACTTGAAAGTATTCTTGATTTTATGAAACTAGAACTTTTGGAATTTATGAAGAACACTTAGAACTTGAAGATAGAACTTGAGAGAGATCAATTAGATGAAGAAAATTGAAGAATGAAAGTGTTTGTAGGTGTTTTTGGTCGTTGGTGTATGGATTAGATATAAAGGATATGTAATTTTGTTTTCATGTAAATAAGTCATGAATGATTACTCATATTTTTGTAATTTTATGAGATATTTCATGCTAGTTGCCAAATGATGGTTCCCACATATGTTAGGTGACTCACATGGGCTGCTAAGAGCTGATAATTGGAGTGTATATACCAATAGTACATACATCTAAAAGCTGTGTATTGTACGAGTACGAATACGGGTGCATACGAGTAGAATTGTTGATGAAACTGAACGAGGATGTAATTGTAAGCATTTTTGTTAAGTAGAAGTATTTTGATAAGTGTATTGAAGTCTTTCAAAAGTGTATAAATACATATTAAAACACTACATGTATATACATTTTAACTGAGTCGTTAAGTCATCGTTAGTCGTTACATGTAAATGTTGTTTTGAAACCTTTAGGTTAACGATCTTGTTAAATGTTGTTAACCCAATGTTTATAATATCAAAAGAGATTTTAAATTATTATATTATCATGATATTATGATGTACAAATATCTCTTAATATGATATATATACATTAAATGTCGTTACAACGATAATCGTTACATATATGTCTCGCTTCAAAATCATTAAGTTAGTAGTCTTGTTTTTACATATGTAGTTCATTGTTAATATACTTAATGATATGTTTACTTATCATAATATAATGTTAACTATATATATAACCATATATATGTCATCATATAGTTTTTACAAGTTTTAACGTTCGTGAATCACCGGTCAACTTGGGTGGTCAATTGTCTATATGAAACCTATTTCAATTAATCAAGTCTTAACAAGTTTGATTTCTTAACATGTTGGAAACATTTAATCATGTAAATATCAATCTCAATTAATATATATAAACATGGAAAAGTTCGGGTCACTACATTTGGGGTGTCGCGAAACGCGATAGGTAGTCGCAAAATGCGATAGAAGTGCTGAATGACCATTTTGAACTCATTTTTGAGTTTAAATTGGGGGCATTTGTGTCTTTTCACTTTGGGATCAGTTTGGGATCATCAAAACTTATCCAAGGCTCTTTCAAGCCTCATTTTCACCCACACAAAACACTCCCATCTTATTTTAGAGAGAGATGGTGACTTTTAGAGTGAGAAAGCTTAATTTGGAGAAGAAGTGGAAATCTCACCAAAGTGCTAGTGTTAAATATGTTCATCTCGTTCCTAGCTACATTTTGGTAGTGGTGGTAAGTTCTAATTCCGATTTTCATTGTTTGATTCTTGTTTGGGTTAGGGTTTATGTTAGTGATGAGTTGTAGAACCCACTTCTTGTGATTTTGGGGGTTTTGGGTAAGATTCATGTAAGTAAACCCAAATTGGTGACTTAGGGTTTTGATTGATGAAATTGTTAGTTTGGGTCTTGCATGTGTTGTTTGAAACCTTAGAACACTTGTGTACTAGCGATTTTGGTGTTGTGTTGACTTGATTTTGGGTGTAAACCCTAATTTAGGTCAAAATAAGTTTTGTGTTAAAATGGGTCAAAGGTTCTTGATTTTTGGTGAATCAAGTATGTAAATACTTGGTTTAGGTGTTAATTAGCGTTTTGGAAATATACTCACTAGTTGTTAGTGATTTTGGGCATTTTTGGGACTTATGTCTGATCAATCCTAGATCATCCTATTAAGGTTAATCAAGGATTGAGTGCAATGAGGGGGTATAATGGATGTCGATTATGGTTTTGGGACCTTATTGTCATATTTCGTTAAGTGCTAAACGATCAACAACCATGTCCCGGTCTTCGCAAATTACCTTAACCAAACAATGATCAAGTCTCGGGCAAAGTTACGAGAGAGATCAATATGGCTAGAGCAATTCTTCCAGAATCAACAACCTAAAATGAGAGGCCAATCTCCATATTTATAAGTTCAGGAGTTACGCGGAAGTAAGATGTGCGGGCACTTAGGCATTCCGCACAAACACTGCGAGAATCCTTCGCACTCTTTAATATTCAGCGTAATCCTACCGCGTTCATTAGGAATTTACCGCGGTTTAGCTGTCTTGTGTTTTTGCCTTTAAATGGCCTTCCGCACTAAAAATGTACATATACATAAGTATGTATATGATCAAGTCCCCCCAGTTTATTGTGTTACATTTTTGCAGAAAATGTAAGACAATAAACTCTTAAAGAAGAAAAATTGTAGTTTGTATGGGTCTGAAAAACCATTCGCATATATTACGCAGTTGGTTCTAACGGCTATATTTCTAGCCGTTGCAATCCCTTTGCATTTTAATAACCGTTGGATCATCATGATTATTTGTAAACGGCTATTTTGCAACCTTATGAGTATAAATAGAGAACATAACCGCATATTTCCATTTTCACTTTCTCCCACTAATTTCTCTCTCTAAAAAAGTGCGTTTACAATTTACATCTCATTCATTCAACTTACTGCGTTTTCCTTTCTCATACTTAGCCAAATCACATTCTTACGTTTCATCATGTCTACATCACGCTCTCCAGCAACCTCGAGTCCTTTAGTGAATGATTACAATTCACTTATTACCGAGGAGTTACTCGAACAGATCAAGCTTAATTATCCGATGCTTGATTAATTCATACCCATTGCACCTGCACCAGGTGTTACTGCTGACAATCCCCCAAAGGATTATATTACCATATACGAAACCTCGCTGTACTTAGGCAATCTTAGGCTTCCTTTTACTGACTTCTTCTTAACTGCGTGCCAGTTTTACGCAGTTGGTCCTGGCCAATTGCATCCCAATGCGGTGGCGAAACTTATATTATTTGAGATGTACTGTAATGCCATCAATAGGCCAGCTTCTCTGGACGTATTCCGCAAGTTTTCTTCCATCTTAACTCACGATGCCAGCTGGTTTACCTTCAAGTGCCGCAATGGTGTTATGGACACACCAAAAGAGAATGTTGGTAACTGGCAACAATCTTTTTTCTTCATAAAAAGCACTGCTCTCCGCGGATACAAGAAGATTAACACCTGGGTAACTGCATGTTCTAAATACAGCAAAGACCGCGTTACCCTTGATGAATACGAAACAGAAACCTTCCAGCAGATCATTAATACACGTCTGCAAATTCGTCCTTATGGGATTGTGCCTCTACATGTAGGCAGAATCTCCACGCACCGGGTATGGGTAAACCAAATTGGCATCTTCAAGGATGCAGATGATAACGGTATATACTTGTCTTATTTACAATTTTCATTTTGTTAACGCGTATTTTCATATATATACAACTGTTAACATTTACCATTATTTTCGCAGAGATTTCTCTCGCCCAGCTTATGCGTCAAAAGAATATCACAGGATACACTTCTTATCGTCGTTCGTTAGAGGATGACAAAATTACTGACGTTGAAGAGCCACTGATTAATGAGAACATGATTGCGGAAATCCATGAAAAATCGAAACGCAAAAGTTCTACAATTAATCCCACTTCTTCAGGAAAGAAACGCTTAAAACGCGTTGTTCAAGATGATTCCGAGGAGGAAGGTATACAAAATATTTGTCACAATTGCTTTACGAAAAATTCTGCATTCGTACTGCAATTATTACGCATTCATACTGCGTTTGCTTAATATAATACTTTTTGAAAATTTTTGCATGCAGAACCCATCAATCTTACAAAAAGTTCACAAGAAGGTCCGCAGTTCAATATCTCTCAGGATGTTCCGCACAATGTTTTTGAGAAAGGCTTTACTCCAGCAAGCCCAATTATGTCAGTTAAATTCAACCATCTCCATGAACACGTGAACATCGATCGTGAAACAGCCGCAGACCAATTATTTCAGCTTGGATCTGCGGTTCTCGCAGATGTCCGTGCGGAGTTTGAAAAGTTTGATGATGAAACCATGGAAAGTGCTAGAGTGCAGAATCTGTATGCTGCAGTGTGTTTTCATGTGGATGACGTCCCTGGGGACAAATTAGTCCAAGAACTTATAGATCAAGAAAAAGCATTAAAGCAGGCCGATAACAAGATTGCGCGTTTGGAAAAAGAAAACGCCAAACTGAAAAAAGAACTTGGAACTTCATAAACTGCACTTCAATCAGCCAAGGCTCAAGTGACTACACTCACTACTGCGCTTGAGTCCCAACAGCAGGTTGCAGCTACAGATGACCAGTTTAAACAACTTATCGCATACCTTCCCGACCTTAGCCATAAGATCATGGATTTCAAACCAGTTTCGCAGAAATTCCAAGCGTACCTTAAAGCGGTTAAGCTCCGCGAACGCTGCGAATTTCTGTCAACAATCACAGATGCTTATGGTATTGGTCCACCATATCCAGAGGTCATTGATAAGGAAGTATGCGATATGGAGGTTGCGGAGAAGATTTATACCAAAACCAGCCAAGGCATAGAGCGTATTGATATTCCAGCTCTTGCCGTACTTAGCCAACAGGAGAATATTACTATTAAGGACATTATGGAACTTGAATTGTAATCTCATAGTGAACCCGCAATTATGAATGCATTTATTTTTTGTAACACTTGGCTGCTGTCGTATGCGGTTTTATCAATGAAAAATGTTTATATCTGATGATGTAGCGTGAGGGTACGAAATAGTATTATTTTTAATACAAAATACTACAAAATATGACACAAGTTTTATTAATTTACGGATGGGATATACCTAAACCTTGCTACAACATTATAGGCAGTGTACCTAATCGTAGAGTAGTGTAGTTTTTAGTAAGTCCGGTTCGTTCCACAGGGAGCTAGTGATTACGTACTATATTTTTATAAAACTATATATATATATATATATATATATATATATATATATATATATATATATATATATATATATATATATATATATATATAAGTAGTAATATTATTATAAAAGGGGGTTTTTTACCGTTTAATGACCGGTTTGTCTATTTTATATTTTTAAGCGTAAAGATAAATGACAATAATTAAAGTGCGTAAAATATATAAATGACGATAAATAAAATAACAATAAATAAAATTGCGATAGAATATGAAATAAAAGGATTATGCTTATTTAAACTTCTGTAATCATGATGTTTAACGTTTTGATTTTAATTAATTGTTACTCGGGTTAATTGTCCTTTGTCATGGTTTATTTGATACCTATCTGGTTTTTATCCATAATAGTCCATCGGTCATAAATATAAAGTGCGAGTGTCCTCGTCAAATTACCCTTATACCCGAAGTCAAATATTCCAACTAATTAAGGATTTAAACTGTGACGCAGTTATCACTTCTGTCAACAATTACACCAGTTATCATTGTATGTAATCCACCCCTGTTTTGATTAGATATGAATATTAATTTACCCACTTGATCAGTTTGAATAATCAATTACCCAACCCGAATAATTAATTAAATGATTATAATAGATTCCATATGAACGTCACTAAATAGGACAACCATAATCATTATTAATTATTAGGATAATTAATTTAAAGATAGGTTCGACAGACTCCAATGAGTTGTCACTCAATTAGACAATACCCCCCATCTATTAATAGTCAATAGTCCAATTTCCACAAGTGTCGGTCTTTTGTCCAAACCTTAATTATGGTACAAAATCCAATAACCCCGTCTTAATATTTAGTCAAACATCGCGATTACTTCGGCTTAAATAAGCATAATAATAACTTAGTTACGAGACATTAATTTAAAAAGGAAGAACATAACTTACAGTGATTATTAATCGTGTAGCGTTACACGGACAGAGTTTCGACTTTAAAACCCGTAAAACATTCCTTACAATAACCCAATTATTATTAAACTTAAACTAAAATTAAAATTAAAATTATAAATATATATATTACATGTAAAGAGAAAGAAAGAAGAAAAGGTGTATTTTTTCATTACTCCGTGAATTCCATTTTATAGGCAATTGGTGATTTGAAATTTTCACTTATGACCCCTTAACTATGCTCAATTAACAACTTTTTATTATTTATTATTATTCTTATTATGAATTATTTAAATATTATATTATATTCTTGAGCATAGTTAACTTGTAATTTTAGCTCCGTTGCGTCGAGCGTTGAAAGTTGGTTCATGTCTCGGTTCCGGATTTTCTAACGCCTTTTCGTATAATTTAATATCTTGTACTTTGCATTTTGCGGCTTGTACTTTTGTAATTTTGAGACGTTTCTCATCAATATATTGAACCACTTGGAGTGTAACTTGTTCGTTTGACCATTTTGGACGTTTTGGTCTTTCAAATCTTCGTTTTTGTCTTTAAATCTTCATTTTCGAGCGATTTGCGTCTTTCGTCTTCGCACTTATTTATTTAACTATTACAACTAAAAATAAGGAAATTACATTTAAAAACTTTACATATTGGAACGATATTGCTACTAAATATATGTTCATTTGGAGCACTATCAAATATCCCCACACTTAAACGTTGCTTGTCCTCAAGCAATACATTCTTGAAACAATATAATACATCACACGAGTCACTTCTTTATCCTTCACACTTTGTATATCAGTGATTTTGATATAGCGGTATAAACAATGACAGTAACGATGGTTAAAGGTGGGTGTGTCATCCACAGTTGCCTCGGGTTTAGGTCAATGACACTTGCAATCAAATAGCCGATTTACTTTCGGTTTCCAAAGCAAAGTGCACATTTGAAAGGTGGTTTACAGTCCCACATGACTATGAAAATGTAGATCCTTAAGGAAATTGGATCTTTATGAAAACATTTGATCTTTTTGAAAATTTAATCTAGCTTTTACCCTAGATAAGTTTTTCGGAATAACCCTTCACCGGTGTTTGCAAAATATTTTTTTGTGGGTTGTGTGGGTTTCAGATTTGAAAATTTTAGCTCAACACTTGTGGTTTTGTGTTACCCACTTGCTAACCTTGTATTGGGAAAGCAACACGTCCAGTTTACTTGTTCCGTATATTACCTTTTGGTAAACTACCGTCCGGTTGTAAAGGAAAGCGATGAACAAGAAACTGTTAAGGCAATGTCTAATGACATGCATATGATTATGGTCTTAAAACGTGTCGGATGCTAGTACTATCCTTTGTAGGAGCAATAGTAAAGATCATCCTATGATTTTTCGGTCTGGCACAAGGTCCTGTCTCCGACCATGCTATGCAATCACCGTTTCTTACGGTTGACACCCGATTTGGTTCAGGTGACCTAATGAATTCTGATGAATTCTCAGGATTTTACGTTCAATGGTAATGAACGCATTGAAAATAGGTTTTCAGAAAACAAATCGGTTTTATTTTTGATCAAAATATTTTCTCGTTCAAGCTCGAGTTTAGATATCATTGAATTCCATGAGTTTGAATTCTCAATCTTTAAGGTCAATCTCAAGGATTGAGTAATATCAGTCTTAAAAGCTGATTTTTGATCTTTAAGGAGATTATCCTTTCTGGGGATTTGATTCATTAGTCTTATCAAGCTAATTTGCACGGTGCCCCCCATTATGCGAGATAAATCCTTCTCATGGTTAGGATAAATCTGACCACATGGCGACCCTGTTTGATGCTGAGGTCCGTGGATTTCCTGCTGATTTTAGAGATGACTTTTCTAGATTTTTCGTCAACCTACAGCTGTTCTGGATGACAACTTCATGACCTAAATCAAGAAGCGCGTGTCTTTTTCGGAAGACTTTACTTTCTTTTAATGATGGAATTGATTCATCGTGTAGCTCCATCTTTCTTTAAAATATATTACAGTAAACCGGGTAAAACTGATTAGTATCGTCCAAAGCAAAAGTACCTGCAATAATTCTTATACAAAAATGTGATAGATAGTTTTTAATTGAATAACTTGGTACATTCTCCCCACACTTAGCTTTTATTTATTCTTTTCTTTGCCTTTTTATTCTCTTCTATCCCATTTTAAATGAATTCAAGCGTTTTGGGTTGTTTCTCAATTTATGTCCTCGAGGTAACAATAATTTCGGCATTAACACCTAGTTTTATCGTTCATAAATATGTATAAACATGATTTTGAATTCATTTAGTTGAAATTTTTTTCAAATTTTCATAAAATTTGGCAATTAAAACAAGTGTAAACCCGAAAGAATTTATAACCCTTCCCCACACTTGAGATCTTGCAATGCCCTCATTTGCAAGAAATCAGTAAAAATTTAAATTCATGAGGGTGATTAGTGTAGAAAAATGATTAAAAATACCGAGTTTGCAAACATATTGTTGTTATTTCACATTTGATATTTTGTTTCTTGTCGTCAAAATTAGTAGCTTTTGCTGAACTTAATGTTAGTCTTTGAAAGTGCGTTGTTTTACCCTGTTGTTTACATGATAAAATACAAACATATATACATATTTTTAAAGTTGGGTATATTACCCCACGTTCAAAAATTTATAAAATCAAATATTTTTTTTTTTGCATACTTTAAATCAATAAAATTAAAAATAATGATGACAAAATTTTTCGCCCCGCCCTCGGGTAAAGTAATTTCGGCTCAACGACCTAGTCTTCAACTCACGACGAATTTTAGAAATCAATTTTTTTCAATTTAATGAAATAAAGTAAATTTTTGTTTTTAAATTCACACAAAACTTAAAAAGAAAACATATTAATTTCATATAAAACCTACAAAATAAAAAAAAATCAGAATGGGGGGAGAAAACTAGTTCTTTAGTGTCTGCTAGCGGAAAAGACCAATCGAATTCCATTCTCGGAACTACACGAGAACAGAACAACTAACTCCAAACAGCATTTTCTTTTTAGAATATTTGAATCTCCTCACACTTAGGTAGATGTGGTGTCGAAATTATGATTAACTTCATCGTCAATTTCTCTTGGACCATAATCAACTTGCATATCTGTGACTTTTGCTTTAAGCCAGTGACCAGCTTTTTCCGTAATATCCACAAATTCAACTAGCTTCGCCTTTTCTTTAGGCGACAGATTGGATACTAACCGGTTATATAACTTAAAGTTCCCCTTACTTTTAGCATCAATAACCTGTTTAAAAAGTTTCTTCATTGAACTGTTAATAACGGGGTCATTTAATTTCGTATCAACTATGGGGTTCTTTATTATCAAGTCATCATTAGGTGTTACTTCATTTTCCCCACACTTAGGCGTTCTATTATTATTAAGCATTACCGTTGGAGTTGGTAAAACAAAATGGTTCTTACCAATCGTTTTTGTCGGTTCAACGGTTTTGGTTTGTGGATATTTATACTTTCGAATCATAAAGATGATCGATTTCTCATCATTACTAAGTGTCATTCTACCCTTTCTTACATCAAATAACGCCCCGGTGGACGCTAAGAATGGTCGACCTAAAATTAGAGGAACGTTTGAGTCCTCTTCTATGTCAATGATAATGAATTCGACTAGAAAGGTTATATATATATATATATATATATATATATATATATATATATATATATATATATATATATATATATATATATATATATATATATATATATATATTACCTACTTGAACGGGTAGGTTGTCAGCAATTCCAACTGGGTGCTTAATGGTTTGATCAAGGAGTCGAACACTCATATCCGTTGGAGTTAACTCACCTACACCTAATCTCTTATATAATGAAAGAGGCATAACACTCACACTTGAACCTAAATCTGCTAGTGCATCATACATGACACAGTCACTAAGTAGACAAGGAACAATAAATTCACCCGGATCACCTACCCTAGGTGGAGGATTTGGTGGAACTGTCTTCACCGGGTTTACTTCTACTGTTTTTGTTTCTTGCACTTTTTTATTCTTCTTCTTCTTCTTTCCAGAGGTATCACAAACTTTATTACCTATTACTTGCTCATACTCAACTCCTTTTCTTGGAAACCGGATGGGTAGTCTGTATGGTGCCACCACTGGCTTTACATACTCGGGTGGTGGTGGTGGTGGTGTAACTTCTTCATTGTTACTTACATCTAAAACCTCCCCATCTTCTAATGCTGGTTTTTCAGAATTTGTTGAAACCATATTAACATTTTCATTCCGAGGATTTACTTCAGTATTACTCGGTAGCTTTCCTTGTTTCCTTTCACTCATCAATCTAACAAGAGTACCTACTTGTTTTTCTAGATTCAAAATAGAAGCTTGTTGAGTTCTAAATGACTGATCAAACCTCTCATTCGTTTGAGTTTGAGTTTCAATAAATTGTGTTTGAGATTCAGCTAGCTTAAATACCACTTCTTCCAGATTTGACTTTTTCTCTTCGGTTTGTTATGGTGGTTTATACAAGCCAGGTCTTTGTTGATTGAAAGTGTTGTTTTGAGTTGGTTGGTTATTCGGACCTTGTTGGTTATACGAGTTATTGTCGGGTCCTTTTGGATTGTAAAGAATGTTTTGATTTCGATTGAAGTTTGGCCTTGGCGGTTGATAATTATTCTGATAACTATTTTCCAGCCTTTGGTTCATGTAGACAACATTCTCACGTTGTTCCATCGTTTGTTCAATGTGACAGTCTTTCATTAAGTGTGGTTCACCGCATTGCTCACAACTAATTCGTATTGCGTGAATATCTTTATTCATCTTTTCCATTCGTCTCTCGAAAGCATCTATTTTTGCGGAAACGGAATCAAAGTTATGGCTAGAATCGGCTCTAGCCGCTTTAGATGAACGATATATATCTTTCTCTTGGTGCCACTCATGAGAGTGGGAGGCTGTGTTATCAATAATTTTGTAAGCTTCAGTTGCGGTTTTCTTCATAATGGAACCACCAGCTGTTATGTCGATGTCTTTTCGTGTAGCAACGTTGACACCTTGATAGAATATTTGTACTATTTGATAAGTGTCTAAACCGTGTTGAGGACATCCTCTCAACAACTTTCCAAATCTTGTCCACGCCTCATATAGAGTTTCATTTGACTTTTGTGTGAACGTAACAATTTCTCCTTGAAGTCTCACGGCTTTAGATGCCGGAAAGAATCTTTTAAGAAATTTCTCAACTAAAACATCCCATGTGTCAATTGCCCCTTCAGGTAACGATTCTAACCAATCTTTGGCTTCTCCCTTTAAAGTCCAGGGAAACAACATGAGATAGATCTGTTCATCCTCAACTTCTCGGATTTTGAATAGTGTACAGATCCTATTAAACGTACGAAGATGTTCGTTTGGATCTTCCTTCGGCGCACCACTATATTGGCACTGATTAGTTACCATGTGTAGGATTTGTCCTTTGATTTCATAATCTGGCGCATTAATGTCTGGCTTAATAATGGCGTGACCTTGGCCCGTGCGTGTGGCTCTCATTCGGTCTTCCATACTTAGAGGTTCCAGATTTTCCATAATTGAATTTGTTGAATACGAATCACTAGAAGATTCTGATTTAATGGTTTGTGGTTCAGGAGGAATGATTAGTGGTTCTGGATCTTGGAATTGTCCCTGAATATTCTCCGGATTCTCAATTGTGAGGTCGGGTTCAAAAGATGGATTATCGGAAATTTGAGTTGGAGTTCTTGGTCGACTAGATGATGATTCTAAAGAAAAATCAACGGCGACAATATTGGCTAGATGTCTTGATCGAGTTATAGGTGGTGAACGTATGAAAGGTGGTGAACGTTTTACTCGGTGCATTCACTGAATATCCTATTAGTTTTTAAAAGGAAAGAAAAATTATATAAGTTATCCAATTAATAGACTTTTCTGATTTTGCCCACGTTTCGAATAGCCAAAAGATGCAGCAGAGGGGCAGGATTCGTTTGGTCTCAATATAATTGAGTACTGTTTGGCTCCAATAACCCGGTCCACGTACAAATCCAACTATTACTACGAACCAGAAAATTTTGATGTCTATCAATTTAACCACTTAAAATAAATTTTCGTAATTTTAAGAAATTTAGATAAGAAGTAGAATAAAAATCTTATCCTAAAACTAGAATAGCGAGAAATAAGAATTAAAAAAACACGCATCGAAAAAGGTTGAAAAATAAAAGGTCGAAAAATAGGCGTCGAAAAATAAAAATAAGAAAGTAGCGCGAAAAACGGCGTCGCAAAATTCTAAAGCACATAAATCTTAGTCTAAGGAATAAGCACTTAAGAGATTTTACGGCAAACCTAAAAATTCTAGAAATAAAAATAACTATGGCAAAACTAAACTTAATACTAAAAATTGTAACTAGAGTCTAAAAATCTAAAGGTAATAAAAAAAAAAACTTTTTTTTAATTTTTTTTTTATATTTCGTTTTTTAAGGATTTTAAATTTTTTTTTTTTAATTTGTTTTTTTTTAAAACTTTTTTTTTCAAAAAAAAAAATTTTTTTTTCTAAAAAAAATGATTTTTTTTTACAATTTTTTTTTTAAAATGAATTTTTTTTCTTTAAAAAAAAA
Organism: Rutidosis leptorrhynchoides; assembly: GCF_046630445.1. NCBI lineage: Eukaryota > Viridiplantae > Streptophyta > Magnoliopsida > Asterales > Asteraceae > Rutidosis > Rutidosis leptorrhynchoides. The sequence goes on along the minus strand of NC_092340.1, from coordinate 365,712,033 downwards.
CGATTTTTTTTACACAAATTTTTTTTTTAAAAAAGGAATTAATAATTTTTTTATTATTATTATTTTTTTTCAAAACTTTTTTTTTAACTCATTTACTATTCATGAATAGTAAATGAAAAGAAATTAATTAATTTACTATTCACATAAAAGCGACATGATAGAAATTATTAATTGCAAGTTACATAATATACCCCTGAAATATTTAATAAATACGACTTTTTAAAACTTTTACGATTCAAAATAGTAAAGGAAAGAAATTAATTAATTTACTATTCACATGAAAGCGACATTATAGAAATTATTAATTATAAGTTACATAATATACCCCTGAAATATTTAATAAATACGACTTTTTAAAACTTTTAAAACTTTTACGTATCAAATTTGATTCTAAAATATTATTATATTATTATATTTTATTTCAATATTATTATATTATTATATTTATTAAATTATTATATTTAAATTAATTTATCTTTAATCAATCAAAAACTAAAAAAAAAAAACTTAAATACCCCGTGAAAACACAAAAAGTGTCCCCGAAATTACTTTTTTTATAACTATATTTTTACAGATATAAATTAAAAATATAGCGTTTTAGCGCTCCCCGGCAGCGGCGCCAAAAACTTGATGATGTAGCGTGAGGGTACGAAATAGTATTATTTTTAATACAAAATACTACAAAATATGACACAAGTTTTATTAATTTACGGATGGGATATACCTAAACCTTGCTACAACATTATAGGCAGTGTACCTAATCGTAGAGTAGTGTAGTTTTTAGTAAGTCCGGTTCGTTCCACAGGGAGCTAGTGATTACGTACTATATTTTTATAAAACTATATTTATATAAATATATATATATATATATATATATATATATATATATATATATATATATATATATATATATATATATAAGTAGTAATATTATTATAAAAGGGGGTTTTTTACCGTTTAATGACCGGTTTGTCGATTTTATATTTTTAAGCGTAAAGATAAATGACAATAATTAAAGTGCGTAAAATATATAAATGACGATAAATAAAATAACAATAAATAAAATTGCGATAGAATATGAAATAAAAGGATTATGCTTATTTAAACTTCCGTAATCATGATGTTTAACGTTTTGATTTTAATTAATTGTTACTCGGGTTAATTGTCCTTTGTCATGGTTTATTTGATACCTATCTGGTTTTTATCCATAATAGTCCATCGGTCATAAATATAAAGTGCGAGTGTCCTCGTCAAATTACCCTTATACCCGAAGTCAAATATTCCAACTAATTAAGGATTTAAACTGTGACGCAGTTATCACTTCTGTCAACAATTACACCAGTTATCACTGTATGTAATCCACCCCTGTTTTGATTAGATATGAATATTAATTTACCCACTTGATCAGTTTGAATAATCAATTACCCAACCCGAATAATTAATTAAATGATTATAATAGATTCCATATGAACGTCACTAAATAGGACAACCATAATCATTATTAATTATTAGGATAATTAATTTGAAGATAGGTTCGACAGACTCCAATGAGTTGTCACTCAATTAGACAATACCCCCCATCTATTAATAGTCAATAGTCCAATTTCCACAAGTGTCGGTCTTTTGCCCAAACCTTAATTATGGTACAAAATCCAATAACCCCGTCTTAATATTTAGTCAAACATCGCGATTACTTCGGCTTAAATAAGCATAATAATAACTTAGTTACGAGACATTAATTTAAAAAGGAAGAACATAACTTACAGTGATTATTAATCGTGTAGCGTTACACGGACAGAGTTTCGACTTTAAAACCCGTAAAACATTCCTTACAATAACCCAATTATTATTAAACTTAAACTAAAATTAAAATTAAAATTATAAATATATATATTACATGTAAAGAGAAAGAAAGAAGAAAAGGTGTATTTTTTCATTACTCCGTGAATTCCATTTTATAGGGCAATTGGTGATTTGAAATTTTCACTTATGACCCCTTAACTATGCTCAATTAACAACTTTTTATTATTTATTATTATTCTTATTATGAATTATTTAAATATTATATTATATTCTTGAGCATAGTTAACTTGTAATTTTAGCTCCGTTGCGTCGAGCGTTGAAAGTTGGTTCATGTCTCGGTTCCGGATTTTCTAACGCCTTTTCGTATAATTTAATATCTTGTACTTTGCATTTTGCGGCTTGTACTTTTGTAATTTTGAGACGTTTCTCATCAATATATTGAACCACTTGGAGTGTAACTTGTTCGTTTGACCATTTTGGACGTTTTGGTCTTTCAAATCTTCGTTTTTGTCTTTAAATCTTCATTTTCGAGCGATTTGCGTCTTTCGTCTTCGCACTTATTTATTTAACTATTACAACTAAAAATAAGGAAATTACATTTAAAAACTTTACATATTGGAACGATATTGCTACTAAATATATGTTCATTTGGAGCACTATCAATATCAGTTGCAACTTTTTATTTTTATAGCGCTTTAAGTACTTTTCAATATTCATAATCACTAGCATTGTCCTTTGCATTTTCAGTGTTTATTATTGTGCACATAATAAACAATTACTTTATGTGAAACAACCTGTATGCACGTGTGTTTACACATTATGAATCTTCCAAGTCCGCCGAAACGATCCTTAGGCAAGTTTGTGTTTTATGCGAAGCATCCAAGCATTTAAATATCTTGGGAAAATTATAAATATTAATCTTTTCGTATACACCTTTTATTTATTTATATATTGAAACATTAAGTGGGCTTTACCATCAGTTATTCAATTTTGAGCCTGGTACTTTCATACTGTTCCTGAATTACAATTTTCGCAGAAATTCGCACAAAATTTCATTTATATCCATCATTTCATTTCGCATAACAAAATGGATATTAATTTAAACAGCATTATTTTGATAAAATCAATTGCATTCTGAGCCTTAATATAATTCCGCATAAAGTGGGCTTTTCCATCACTTTAGGCCTCATTCACCATCATTCAATCATTTTTTTTTAAAACTTTCCATTGCCGCAGGAAGTTTGAAGTTATATATGCATTATGCATCATAGTTTACACGATATATATATATTCATGCGTACAATGATATTGTAACAGAAATTGAAACACTTTATTTATTCACATTTTGTTGTTTCAAACAACATACACTAAGTAAAGACACTTTCCATCTTTACTTCTATACAATAATAAGCGTGTGAAAATCCGTATTTCCATCATTCGCACTAAAACTTCCATGCGAAATTACAAACACCCACATTTAAAATCAATCTATCACCATAACCTCCATGTTTGTAACCACTACATGACCTTCTGTTCCCACATTACCATTCATTATTATAGATGCACACAATGGCTGTTGAACCGCAGATGTAACTGTCGCAATGCCATTACAAGTTGCAAACTTTACCATCCCATGAATTGGAGATGAAACAATGCCCAGCTTACAAACAGCTCTACGCCCCAGAAGAATGTTATAGCGCAAAACAGTATTCATTACATACAGATTCAATAAAGCTTTACGCGAAAGCTGCGCATTTTGTTCATCAACAACTTCAATTTCTAACTCTAACTGCCCTATAGGCCACGCAGATTCACCAGAAAAACCTGATAAAGACATTGCGGCTGGCTTTAGCTTGGATTGAACATTCTTTGGAAGTTTGCGAAAACACTGATTATATATAACATCAACACTACTACCAGTGTCGATGTGAACTTTCATTATTTGAATACCCAGTCCAGCAATCTTGCATGATATCACAATTGGTTCTTCTAAAAATCCGCAAACGTTTTCTGACGCGAAAGTTATAGGCTCAAGTTGCCATTTTTCATAACTTTCAAGCGGTTTTTGCGTCTGTATATCACCATTAACAGTCACCATGTTTATGACTTGAATTTGCTGCAAAGTATCCTTCTTTCCAACCACCTTCGCACCTAAGTTTTTAACCGAGGGTGCTTTGCGCTCTTGTTGTACCACCGAATTAACATTTGGTTATTTTGGAGTAGCAGCTAATGCGGGTACGACGATTGCGTCAGTGGAGCTTGCTTCTTTGTTAATTAAAAGGTGATTGAATTTTCCCTGCCCAACCGCGTCTTCGATTAGCTCAACAAGGTCGCGACATCTGTTTGTATCATGCCCATAATCGTCATGAAAGATACAAAATTTTGACTTGTCACACCTATTGTTATCACTCAACTGCGGTGGGTCTGGAAATGCCTTAGCAACGCGCTCTTGCAAGAGTATTTCCTTTGGCGTCTTGGACAATGTTTGAATTACAGCAAAGGAATCATTATTCCATTTTCGCATGTAATTTCTGTCACGATTATTATAACCTTGATTTCCGCCATCTAAATTGGTACGCTGTCGATCATTACGCCAATTTTCACCATTGTTAATTCTTCTTTGCTGACCAAATCCGCGGTTATAATTGCGGTATCTAAAACGTCCCATTCATATCGAACATAAACGTAACGTATTCATTGGTGTCATTGCGAGGTATTGACCTCTATATGTGACATTTTTTAAAAATTTGCATACGTTTTTATGATACAAACCATAATCTTTATTATAACCAAAGACTTAAACAACATAATAATGATTATCGTTTAGCGATAATCTTAGTCTTACAAACTTTACATTTGATAATAACAGTACGATTTCCAACATATTTCACATTACAAATCTTCCGATATGCAGTTTTATTTTTGACACAAATATGCATACTCCAAATCTTGCTTAAATTCGGCATAATGCAGCGGAAGCTTTTAATTATCACCTGAGAATAAACATGCTTAAAACGTCAACATAAAGTTGGTGAGATATAGGTTTAATGCTAGCAGCGTTATAAATATAGACCACAAGATTTAATATACATAAATGTTTCAATAAAAGTATTCTAAGTGGTTGAGCACTTGATAACCATACTTAACATTTAATCAACGTCGCATATTCCCTTTATTATGAAATCTTACTACACCGTACCAAGTGTAGTCACTGAAACGAAGTACTGTGCAACTGTTAAATACTGGTTGTCCAGTCCGGTTGGGGTTGTCATGTAGTGACCCGAACTTTTCCATGTTTATATATATTAATTGAGATTGATATTTACATGATTAAATGTTTCCAACATGTTAAGCAATCAAACTTGTTAAGACTTTATTAATTGAAATATGTTTCATATAGACAATTGACCACCCAAGTTGACCGGCGATTCACGAACGTTAAAACTTGTAAAAACGACATGACGATATATATATGGATATACATATGGTTAACATGAGATTATGATAAGTAAGTATCTCCATAAGTATATTAACAATGAGTTATATACATATAAACAAGACTACTAACTTAAGGATTTCGAAACGAGACATATATGTAACGATTATCGTTGTAACGACATTTAAATGTATATATATCATATTAAGATATATTAATATATCATAATATCATGATAATATAATAATTTAACATCTCATTAGATATAATAAACAATGGGTTAACAACATTAATTGAGATCGTTAACTTAAAGGTTTCAAAACAACACTTACATGTAACGACTAACGATGACTTAACGACTCAGTTAAAATGTATATACATGTAGTGTATTTAGATGTATTAAAATACTTTTGGAAGACTTCAAGACATATATCAAAACACTCATACTTAACGAAAATGGTTACAGTTACTTTTCCATTCTTTTCTTTCATCAAGAATTCTAGTCGTATTCTTATCCGTATTATACACAGCTTCAAAACGTACTTACTATGAGTATATACCAATAGGAACTAGCATGGGATTCCAATCTTGATTATGTCATGTATGACTAATCAATTTTAACTTCTACCATGAGCTAGTCAACTAACTAGAACTCCTTTTAACCCCACTCACCACTCACCAATTACCACTCATCATTCACTCCATTTCACTTCCAATTCTCTTTCTAATTCTCTCTCAACAGACACACACTATTATGAACGTATTTTTACAGTAGTTAATCATCATCTTCATCAAAAATCACTTCAAGAATCAAGCTATAATCATCATAGGAAGAACACTTCAAGAACACTTCAAAAATCCCTTCAAGTTTACTAATTTACTTCCAAGCTTTCTAATCCATTCCAAGTAATCATCTAAGATCAAGAAACCTTTGTTATATACAGTAGGTTATCTTTCTTAATCAAGGTAATATTCATATTCAAACTTTGATTCAATTTCTATAACTATAAACTATCTTAATTCGAGTAAAAATCTTACTTGAACTTGTTTTTGTGTCATGATCCTACTTCAAGAACTTTCAAGCCATCCAAGATCCTTTGAAGCTAGATCATTTCTTGTTACTTCCAGTAGGTTTACCTACTAAACTTGAGATAGTAATGATGTTCATAACATCATTCGATTCATATATATAAAACTATCTTATTCGAAGGTTTAAACTCGTAATCACTAGAACATAGTTTAGTTAATTCTAAACTTGTTCGCAAACAAAAGTTAATCCTTCTAAATTGACTTTTAAAATTAACTACACACATGTTCTATATCTATATGATATGCTAACTTAATGATTTAAAACCTGGAAACACGAAAAACACCGTAAAACCGGATTTACGCCGTCGTAGTAACACCGCGGGCTGTTTTGGGTTAGTTAATTAAAAACTATGATAAACTTTGATTTAAAAGTTGTTATTCTGAGAAAATGATTTTTATTATGAACATGAAACTATATCCAAAAATTATGGTTAAACTCAAAGTGGAAGTATGTTTTCTAAAATGGTCATATAGACGTCGTTCTTTCGACTGAAATGACTACCTTTACAAAAACGACTTGTAACTTATTTTTCCCACTATAAACCTATACTTTTCTGTTTAGATTCATAAAATAGAGTTCAATATGAAACCATAGCAATTTGATTCACTCAAAACGGATTTAAAATGAAGAAGTTATGGGTAAAACAAGATTGGATAATTTTTCTCATTTTAGCTACGTGAAAATTGGTAACAAATCTATTCCAACCATAACTCAATCAACTTGTATTGTATATTATGTAATCTTGAGATACCATAGACACGTATACAATGTTTTGACCTATCATATCGACACATCTATATATATTTCGGAACAACCATAGACACTCTATATGTGAATGTTGGAGTTAGCTATACAGGGTTGAGGTTGATTCCAAAATATATATAGTTTGAGTTGTGATCAATACTGAGATACGTATACACTGGGTCGTGGATTGATTCAAGATAATATTTATCGATTTATTTCTGTACATCTAACTGTGGATAACTAGTTGTAGGTTACTAACGAGGACAGCTGACTTAATAAACTTAAAACATCAAAATATATTAAAAGTGTTGTAAATATATTTTGAACATACTTTGATATATATGTATATATTGTTATAGGTTCGTGAATCAACCAGTGGCCAAGTCTTACTTCCCGACGAAGTAAAAATCTGTGAAAGTGAGTTATAGTCCCACTTTTAAAATCTAATATTTTTGGGATGAGAATACATGCAGGTTTTATAAATGATTTACAAAATAGACACAAGTACGTGAAACTACATTCTATGGTTGAATTACCGAAATCGAATATGCCCCTTTTTATTAAGTCTGGTAATCTAAGAATTAGGGGACAGACACCCTAATTAACGCGAATCCTAAAGATAGATCTATTGGGCCTAACAAACCCCATCCAAAGTACCGGATGCTTTAGTACTTTGAAATTCATATCATATCCGAAGGGTGTCCCGGAATGATGGGGATATTCTTATATATATGCATCTTGTTAATGTCGGTTACCAGGTGTTCACCATATGAATGATTTTTTATCTCTATGTATGGGATGTGTATTGAAATATGAAATCTTGTGGTCTATTGTTACGATTTGATATATATAGGTTAAACCTATAACTCACCAACATTTTTGTTGATGTTTAAAGCATGTTTATTCTCAGGTGAATACTAAGAGCTTCCACTGTTGCATACTAAAATAAGAACAAGATTTGGAGTCCATGTTTGTATGATATTGTGTAAAAACTGCATTCAAGAAACTGATTTTGATGTAACATATTTGTTTTGTAAACCATTATGTAATGGTCGTGTGTAAACAGGATATTTTAGATTATCATTATTTGATAATCTACGTAAAGCTTTTTAAACCTTTATTTATGAAATAAAGGTTATGGTTTGTTTTAAAAATGAATGCAGTCTTTGAAAAACGTCTCATATAGAGGTCAAAACCTCGCAACGAAATCAATTAATATGGAACGTTTTTAATCAATAAGAACGGGACATTTCAGTTGGTATCAGAGCGTTGGTCTTAGAGAACCAGAATTTTGCATTAGTGTGTCTTATCGAGTTTGTTAGGATGCATTAGTGAGTCTGGACTTCGACCGTGTTTACTTGAAAAATGATTGCTTAACAAATTTTGTTGGAAACTATATATTTTTAACATGTGAATATTATGTGATATATTAATCTCTTAACGTGTTTGAAATTATGTGATAGATGTCTACCTCTAGAACAAGTCCCATTGACTCACCTAATAATAATGAAGAGTCAAATGTAAATTGGAATGATTCGTGGACTGATTCACAAGTTCCCGAAGAGGAACCGGAAGAAGAGTCGGAATCGGAAGAAGAATCGGAACCGGAAGAAGAATCGGAACCAGAAGAAGAAATAGAACCGGTGGGGGAAATAATAAAACAGTTAAGTAAAAGAGAATCCTCAACCAACCGACCAAGGTTAATTATGGTCAATGGTGTTTCTGCCAAAGAAGCAAAATATTGGGAGGATTACCAATTCTCCGATGAATCGGATTCCGACGAGAATTCCGATGATGTTATAGAAATTACCCCAACTGAATTTAAAAAGGAAAAAGAAAATAATAAGGGAAAGGGCATAAAAATAGAGAAATCTAATTCCAACCCCGATGAACTTTATATGTATCGTCAACCCCCGAAGTCCTTAAGTTGTAACAATGACCCGGGAACCTCTAAACCACCAGGTTTTTCTAAACCAATGTGGACAACGACGGCTCGTATTAGGGGAACATCATATATCCCTAGAAACTTGGCAAAACGAACCAAAACCGAACAAGAAGAAACGAGCGAGTCTGAATAAGATAGTTGTATTCGTGTGGTGTAATATATGTAATATAGTGTGCTTATGCTTTATGATATATGTAAAAATTGCTTGTATTAATAAGTATTTTTTTATGAATCTAACTCTTGTCTATTTTACAGTATAAAAACACAAAATGGATAGACAACCCAATATTTTAAGAGACATACCCGGAGACATGATTGATGAAATCTTGTCTAGAGTCGGTCAGAATTCCTCGGCACAACTATTTAAGGCGAGATCAGTTTGTAAGACATTCGAAGAATGTTCCAAGAATTCCTTGGTTTATAAAAGGCTTTCGTTCGAAAGATGGGGGATATCACATTGGGAAATCCATAAGTTACGATGTGTTTACTTTGACGCATATATTGCGGGGAACCCAAATGCTATTTTACGCAACGGGTTAAGAAATTATTTTGATTCAGTATATCCGAATATAGGACTTCGTGATTTAGAAAAAGCGGCTAACATGCAACATAAAGAAGCATGTTATGCTTACGGGTTAGTAATGTTCGCTTCTCACCAAAGTGAGAACAAGAACATCGGGCTACAACTATTAAACAAAACGTTCCCACAAGTGATGGAGTCGGTAATTGGGGTATGAAATGAGGTTTTTAGGTTATTACGAGACTGTTGGTCATTACGTAACCCTCGTCCCTTTGACGACGTTACAACACGCTGTCTTATCAACGGCCATAACGGTTATGTTCCACAAGACCAAGGATAGGAAGTAGTCCTAGTAAAACCAGAATGCGTGACTTGTTTCTGGACGTATGAATTACGTGTCTTTATTGCCTTTGCTGAACGACTTGTGTACTAGCTAGAATTATCTTCACAACTATCTTGTATCAAAGTTATTGTGTGCTATATTTCATGCTTTATGTAAAATAAGCGGTATTGTAAGTTTGTAAAATATTGTATAAAAGTTTGAATGCGAAATATTATTACAATCAGTTTTTCATATAGAATTGTAGTAGTTGAATTGTATATTAGCTACTAAGTATGAACTTAACGGGTAGGTACTACCCGAATTTAAACTTATAAAACGCTAATATGAAGAAAAAGCTTTTATAAATGAGTTCATATTATGCTACGAAATACTATTAACTACTCTTAATATTCTGTATGATTAACTTGTTCCATTTGACTATTTTGAAGGAAATGGCACCGACTACTCGACACACCGTGAATATGAATGAAGAGGAATTCCGTACTTTTCTAGCTTCAAACATAGCCGCAGTACAGGCTGCGCTACATACCAACAATAACCTTGGATCTAGCGGTACAGGAAATCGTGTAGGATGCACCTACAAAGAATTCACTGCCTGCAAACCTTTGGAATTTGATGGAACCAAAGGACCGATCGGATTGAAACGGTGGACCGAGAAGGTCGAATCGGTGTTTGCCATAAGTAAGTGTACTGAAGAAGACAAAGTGAAGTACGCTACGCATACCTTCACAGGTTCTGCATTAACATGGTGGAATACCTATCTAGAGCAAGTGGGACAAGACGATGCGTATGCACTACCGTGGTCAGCATTCAAGCACTTGATGAACGAGAAGTACCGTCCCAGAACCGAGGTCAATAAGCTCAAGACAGAACTTAGAGGGTTACGAACCCAAGGATTTGATATTACCACGTACGAAAGACGATTCACAGAATTGTGCCTATTGTGTTCGGGAGCATTCGAAGATGAGAAAGAGAAGATCGACGCGTTTGTGAAAGGATTACCGGAAAGAATCCAAGAAGATATAAGTTCACACAAGCCCGCCTCCATACAACAGGCATGTAGAATGGCTCACAAACTAGTGAACCAGATTGAAGAAAGAATTAAAGAACAGACTGCTGAAGAGGCCAATGTGAAGCAAGTCAAAAGAAAGTGGGAGGAAAACGGTGATAAGAATCACCAATACAACAACAACAGTAATTACAACAATAATCGCAACAATTATCCCAACAATCGCAACATCAATCGTAACTACAACAAACGGCCCAACAACAACAACAACAACAACAACAACAACAACATCAACTACAACAATCATCCCAACAACAATAATAACCGCAACAACAACAACAATCAGAAGCAGCTATGCCCAAGGTGTGAAAAGTATCACTCGGGGTTCTGCACCAAATTTTGCAACAAGTGTAAAAGAAATGGTCATAGTGCGGCGAAGTGTGAGGTCTACGGACCAGGGGTTAATAGAACGAAAGGAACAAATGGTGTCGGAACGAGTAATGGCGGAGCAAGTAGTGTCGGAGCAAGTTATGCCAATGTAGTTTGTTATAAATGTGGAAAACCGGGCCACATTATTAGAAATTGCCCGAACCAGGAGAACACGAATGGACAAGGCCGCGGAAGAGTTTTCAATATTAATGCGGCAGAGGCACAGGAAGACCCGGAGCTTGTTACGGGTACGTTTCTTATTGACAATAAATCTGCTTACGTTTTATTTGATTCGGGTACGGATAGAAGCTATATGAGTAGAGATTTTTGTGCTAAATTAAGTTGTCCATTGACGCCTTTGGATAGTAAATTTTTACTCGAATTAGCAAATGGTAAATTAATTTCAGCAGATAATATATGTCGGAATCGAGAAATTAAACTGGTTAGCGAAACATTTAAGATTGATTTGATACCAGTAGAGTTAGGGAGTTTTGATGTGATAATCGGTATGGACTGGTTGAAAGAAGTGAAAGCAGAGATCGTTTGTTACAAAAATGCAATTCGCATTATACGAGAAAAAGGAAAACCCTTAATGGTGTACGGAGAAAAGGGCAACACGAAGCTACATTGATGTCGAACGAGGTGTATATAAAATAGCTTATATTTTACGCAGAAAATACTATTAAATACGATACAATTTTACACAAGATATTTATTTATTTATAGAATGGATATACTTAAACCTTGCTACAACACTTATAGGCAGTGTACCTAATCGTACAGTAGTGTAGTTTTTAGTAAGTCCGGTTCGTTCCACAGGGAGATCTTTAAGCAAAGCTCAACGCTATATTAGTTTACTTTTATAAAAATACAAATATATATATAAGTAATATTATTATTATAAAGAGGGGTTTTTACCGTTTAATGACCGGTTTGTCGATTTTAAAACTTTAGTCGCAGTTAAAACCTAATGTAAAATATAAAATAAATACAAGACTTTAAATTAAAGCGTAAAGTAAATAACGATAATGAAATTGCGAATAATAAAAATGCGATAAAAATTAAATTGCGATAATTAAAAAGTACGATAATTAAAAGTGCGATAAAATGAAATAACAATAAATAAAAGTGCGATAATTAGAAGTGCAATTAAATATACAATAAAGGAAATAAAATATGATATAAAAGAATTATGCTTATTTAAACTTCCGTAATCATGATGTTTGACGTGTTGATTTTAGTTTTATGCCCTTGGGTTAATTGTCCTTTGTCCTGGATTATTCAATATGTCCGTCTGGTTTTTGTCCATAACAGTCCATCAGTCATAAATATAAATTGCAAGTGTCCTTGTCAAATTATTATTATACCCGAAGATAAATATTCCAACTAATTGGGGATTCGAATTGTAACAAGGTTTTAATACTTTGTTTAATGAATACACCAGGTTATCGACTGCGTGTAAACCAAGGTTTTACTACTTTGTTAACAATTACACCAATTACCCTTGAATGTAATTTCACCCCTGTTTTAATTATTCTAGTGGCTATTAATCCATTCCCGTATCCGGTTAAATGAACGATTATTCGTACAAATAAATACCCCGCCCATCGTGTCCGATCGAGTGTATATGGTAATTTATAGGGACGCCCAATTGTAAATCTTTATATTAACATTAACAAACTTTCATTTAGTTAAACAAATATAAAGCCCATTAATAGCCCATAGTCTAGTTTCCACAAGTGTCGTTCTTTTATCCAAACCCCAATTATGGTACAAAGCCCAATTACCCAATTTTAGTAATTAGTCCAACATCATGATTACTTCGTTTTAAACAAGCATAATAATAACTTAGCTACGAGACATTAATATAAAAAGGTTGAACATAACTTACAATGATTAAAAATAGCGTAGCGTTACACGGACAGAATTTCGACTTACACCCTTACAACATTCGCTAACATACCCTTATTATTAGAATTATAATTAAAATTAAAATATAAATTATAAATATAAATATATTACTTCGTATGAAGAGAAGAAAAAAAAAATGATAAAACTCGTCAGAAAACTGGCTATTTATAGGACCTGACCAGCAATCTCACACCATGCGACTCGCATGGTTTTGTGCTTCTGGCCATGCGAGTCGCATGGCCACCCTGGATTCAGCCAACTACTTTTGTTTTCTTCTTGCCGACGTAATATAATAATAATAATATATATAATATATAATTATATATAATTATATATATATTATATTATATTCTTGTGCATAGTAGACTAGATATTTTTGGTCCGTTGCGTCGGGCGTTTCTTCTTGGCTCAGGTCCCGGTTCCGGATTTTCGGACGTCCTCGCGTATTATTTTATATCGTGTACTTTGCGTCTTGTAACTTGTACTCTTGTCATTTTGAGACGTTCCTCATCAATATTTTGAACCTTTTTGATTGTATCTTGTACTTTTTAGCTCTTTGGACCTTTTTGTCTTCAATTTGTCGAATCTGCCTTTTGTCTTCACCTTTTATTATTTAAACGAATATCACTTGTAAATAGAACAATTGCAACTAAAAGCTTGTCTTTCTTGAGGAATAATGCTATGAAATATATGTTCGTTTTTAGCATTATCAAATATTCCCACACTTGAGCGTTGCTTGTCCTCAAGCAATATCGTCTTGAAATACTAGAATCACTTTTTTATTCTTCACACTTTGTACATCAGTGATTTCTATACGGCGGTATAAACAATGGTAGTAACGATATGGTTTACAGTCCCACATGACTATAAAAATTTAGATCCATTAAGGAAATTGGATCTTTATGAAAACATTTGATCTTTTGAAAATTAAATCTAGTTTTTACCCTAGATAAGTTTTCCGGAATAACCCTTTACCGGTGTTTGCAAAATATTTTTGTGGGTTTGGTGGGTTTCAGATTTGAAAATTTTAGCTCAAAACTTGCGGTTTTGTGTCACCCACTTGCTAACCTTGTATTTGGAAAGCAACACGTCCAGTTTACTTGTTCCGTATATTACCTTTCGGCAAACTACCGTCCGGTTGTAAAGGAAAGCGTTGAACAAGCAACTGTTTAAGGCAATGTCCCGTGACATGCTTTTGATTATGGTCTATAACGTGTCGGACGCAATTACTATCCTTGGTAGGAGCAATAGTAAAGCTCACCCTTATAATTTGTCGGTCTGGCACAAGGTCCTGTCTTTGACCATGTTATGCAACCACCGTTCTTACGGTTGACACCCGATTTAGTTCAGGTAACCTAATGAATTTCAGGTGAATTCCTAGGATTTTACGTTCAATGGTAATGAACGCATTGAAAATAGGGTTTTCAGAAAACAAATCGGTTTATAATTTTGATCAAAATATTTTTTTCGTTTAAGCTCGAGTTTAGATATCATTGAATTCCATGAGTTTGAATTCTCAATCTTTAAGGTCAATCTCTAGGATTGAGTAATATCAGTCTTAAAAGCTGATTTTTAATCTTTAAGGAGATTATCCTTTCTGGGGATCTGATTCATTAGTCTTATCCAGCTAATTTGCACGGTGCCTCCCCATTGTACGAGATAAATCCTTCTCATGGTTAGGATAAATCTGACCACTTGGCGACCCTGTTTAATGCTGAGGTCCGTGGATTTCCTGCTGATTTTAGTGATGACTTTTCTAGATTTTTCGTCAACCTACAGCTGGTCTGGACGACAACTTCATGACCTAAATCAAGAAGCGCGTGTCTTTTTCGGAAGACTTTACTTCCTTTTAATTATGGAATTGATTCATCGTGTAGATCCATCTCTTCTTTTCTTTCATCGGGTAAAACAGTTTAGTTTAGTTCAAAGCAAAAGTATTTTCAGTTATTTGTTACAAATATATGTGACATATGTTTAAAATAACTTGGTAAATTTTCCCACACTTGGCTTTTTATTTTTCTTTTTATCGTCCTCTATTCCATTTTAAATGAATTTTAACATTTTAGTTTGTTTCTCAATTTATGTCCTTTCCGAGGTAACAATAATTTCGGTGTTAAAACCTAGTTTTATCGTTCATAAATATGTATAAACATGATTTTAATTCATTTAATTGAAAATTTCGAAAAATTTTACTAGAATTGGGTAGTCTGTATATAAGACTAGGGCTGTTCTTTTTATCAGAGAGCACTAGATTCTAATACAACTACTGCTTTACTAGTATTTTTAATGGTAACCAAGTGTTTAATATAAAAATTTTAAAATCCGAAAGAATTTAACCCCTTCCCACACTTAATATCTTGCAATGCCCTCATTTGCAAGAAATCAGTAACAATTTAAATTATTGAGGGTGATTTGTGTGAAAATGATTAAATTTTTACCAAAGTTTCCAAATATATTGGCGTTTGTTTGCTGAATGATAAATGGTGCACGTCATTTGTTCATTCCGTCTTGTTGTTATTTCACATACATTTTGCATCATTGTCGTCAAAATTACTTGCTTTTGCTGAACTTAATGCCAGTCTTTGAAAACGCGTTGTTTTACCCTGTTTTGTGCATAAAATAGAATACATACAATACAAATATAATCATACATGCAATTTGAAATGGAACTTTGGCATCCCACTTTCAAACTATAAGAAAAATATTAGTACACAATAATAATAAGAATATCAAACATTACATAAACGTAATAAAATGTTAAGTGTTTTAAAAAAAATAAAAATAAAAATTACCCACTTATCTCTACTGATCAGGAGGTGGGTTAGGAGGAAAATTAGGATATGGATCCCAATTCATGTTCGCGTCCGGGTTCCATGGCTGATTATAGGTGTACTGGTATGCTGCGTCATAATCATATGAATCATAGGGTGGTCTCATCTCTGGCTGATGTGCGGGATAGTATGCGGGTCGGGTCGGATAATACATCTCGCCAGGCTGCAACTGGCTTATAATTTGGCGCTGATGATAATCCCATCGGTCATGCTCTCGTTGCCGGGAATGCTCGTAGTCATTCCGGCGTTGCCATTCCTCGTACTGCATATGCCTATCATAGTTCGTCATGTATTCATCCTCCATACGAATACCTAAATCAAGAGCAGTCTCCCGAACAACTCCTATAATGTTGTTCGCCTCCTCCATCTCATCATCCGAACCTCTCTCTACCTGTCGCTGAGGTCCCTCGTATCGATGTACCCGACCACGTCTCATCAATAATACCCTTGCACCGTGATAAAGGTTTGAACTTATGGTTTCACCTCCGTCCTCTATTTCGTTCATTGGACCCCCTTGGTGCTTATCTACACCTAAATACTCTCCAATGAGAGTAATGAAAATACCACCACCTATAATACTCCCCGATTTCATCCCCGAAACTACATTAGCGAGATAATAACCAACACAATAGGGAATGTTAACGAAACTCCTCGGGTCTCTAATACACTTGAGGTAGAACAAATCGTTTACGGTCAATTTCTCCTTATTCCTACCCCTTTGTGTGATTGTGTTTGCTAAGAATCTATGAATCACCCGGAGTTCAGCTCTGTCTATATCTAAGTATGTATGATTTCCACTGGCGTGAAATTCATTAAAGTGTGACATACGCCTCCAGACAGCGTTAACATCAAATTCCCTATCTACCCTTTCTCCTTGGGCAATCAGGCTATTACAGTCGGGGCTCAAAAGTTCAGCAGGGGTGTAAATCTGTAAGGCCCTGGCTAAATCTATCATGGACATTCTGTACATGCGTCCACCTAAAAGAAATCTAATAAAGCTTCTATCATCTATCCTCCTAACATCACTGTTTAACTTAATAGTACTAAGTAATTCTATACACCATTCCCTATATATGGTTCTACGAATGGAAAATAGGCGCATCCAATCGTTAAACTGAGAATTACCATACCTTTGCACCAATAATTGCCGAATCGGTTCGGCAAGGTCAACTGTTTCCAAAGGTACCCAGTCAATTGCCCTTGGCATTTCAACAACCTTAAAGTAGAGAATGTGCATGTTCTTTTGATAATCTGGATACTCTATCCAACATCTATCAAATCTCAGATTTGGGTGTAACTGATCTTCATTAATGTCTAAACTCAGAATCCTTTGATGTGGAGCGAATTGACGAAACTGATTCACGAATAATTGATCTTGATCGTGATAAGGAATATGTTGCTCCTCCTGTTCTTCTTCTTCTTGTTGCATATGTTGTTCCTGTTCATGAAACATTTCCGGTTCCGGCTCTGGTTGCCTGGACGATGATGCTCCTGAACCTCCAGTATCGGCTTTCTGCAAAACACATTAAACACAAAATTTGTGCATCCAAATATGCATTAGTGTTAGCAAAATAATAACTTGAAACAATTATGATGACCTGTTCAATTCATAACACATTTTATACACATTTTCTTAACAATAACAATTCTACACTTTTACATACGAAAATGTGTACAATGTTTTATCACATTTAAACTCTTAAACATGTCAACAATAATCATTATAGCAATTAAACACTTGTTACATGTTATTCAAATCAAACTAGTGCTCATTTTCATATTTTTGTCAAGTCTATACTTTGTCAAATAAGCCTATACGAAAAATGTACATCAAGTTCATAAGCATTTATCTCAAATAACATGCCAAAATAATCACTACTAGCAATGAGACAAGTTTCAAATGGCCTTTATATCAAATTATCCAAGTTCATGAATTTTTAGACTTAAAAAGTCTACTTTAATTCTCAAAAACATGTTTAGGCTCAAAGTTTGGATCAATTAACTACCTAAACATGTTACACTACTTAATTTAGCAACAATTCATGACAAAAATCGGCCATAACCTGTTTATATCAAAAAGCCCCAAATTGCTCAAGAACACAAACCCTAGATTCTTAAAAATTTGAAGTTTTTAGCTTCAATTCATGTTAAATAGCTTCTATCTAGGATATACATGCATAATATAACAACAATTTAGCTCTAATTACATCTAAATTTAACAAAATCAAAATATAAATTTTCTAGCTCAAGAACACAAAAATTCGAATTTAAAGAGATTAGGGGTGAAATCTTTACCTTTCTCCTGAAGGGGTTGAGACTACTGAATCTAGGCATGATTATTGTGAAGTTTTGCAAGAAATTTGGTGAAAATTGGTGAAAAATTGAGAGAGTTTGGAGATGGTTCGTGTATGTGTGTGTTATTGTGAAAGAAAGAGCAGAACTCGGCTGGATTTTGTTCCTGTCCAGTTTTTAGTGGCCATGCGAGTCGCATGGCATAACCCTTTCCCTCATGCGACTCGCATGGGGGTATTTTCCAGGGTTTTTTATTTTTTTTTTTTTTTTTTTTTTTTTTTTTTTTTTTTTTTTTTTTTTTTATAAAAACCTTATACTTTTAAAACATGAAATTTAATAAAATTTTAAAAATTTTGTTTCTTTTTAAGACGAGGTCGTTTCGGGACGATGCCCTAGTCCGTCCCTCGACAAAATTTTAAAATTTGTCTTTTTGTAGCGATTGTTTTAAAAGCTAAGATTTTTGGGTTTTTTTTTTTTTTTAATGTTTTTGGCATACTTTAAATCAACAAGATTTAAAAATAATAATAATAAAAGTTCTCGTCCCTCCCTCGGGTAAAGCAATTTCGGTTCAAAGACCTAGTCTTCAACTTACGATGAATTTTAAAATCATATTTTTAACTTAATGAGATAAAGTAAATTTTTGTTTTTAAATTCACACAACTTAAATAATAAATTCAAAATTAAAAAATTAAAAATTAAAAATTCACACCAAACTTAAAATTTGAAATGCATAAAATTAAAATTTCATATTTTAAAAATTAAAAATTCACACCAAACTTAATTTAAAAATTCATAAATTCATACCAAACTTATTTTAAAAATTTTTCAAATATTTACAATTTTAAAAATATTGTTTTTACAAAGTTTACAATATTAATTTAAGATTTAAATATTAGTTTTAAAAACATAATAAAATTAAAAATCTTTTTGTCTTTTTATCTCACTTTAATCAATCAAATATTATCAAAAATATGCGCCCCTCTTTTCGGTAAAGTAATTTCGGTTCCAAGACCTAATTTAACTCATGACGAATTTTTGAAATATTTTGGGTTGATTGATTAAAGATATTTATACCTTAAGAATAAACGTTAAATTTCGCAGTGATGTAATAAATTTTTGAATGATATCAATAATTTCGGTCGCCAAACCTAATTTTATTCAATACCAATTTAATACTTTTTAGCGAACAAATTAGCGTTTATTATCAAAAGGTTAAAAATAAAAATAAAAATAAAAACTGTACAGACATACCTGTGAAATAGATTTCTTAGTTATATGATCTATTATATTCATAAGATAGTCGGTTTAATTGGTCTTCCATGGCTGCATAGGCGTAACCTCGAGCATTCATTGTCTTTTCTTCTAAACATATGAACGGTCCGTCTCTGCATAAAGTAACAAATTCGGTATTTGAATAGGTTTGATTATTTGAACATTTACCTCCATGTGACCATTTTCCGCATTTGTGACATTTTTCTAGGTGTCGTGCTCTTCTTTTTGCTGCGGATTTTGATTTTCCTTTACCAAATTGTAACTTATTATCTTCGCATCTGGATCCTTTTCTAACTCCGTCCATTCTTTCTCTGATTACTGATACTAATTCACTCGGTAGTATGTCATTATTACGTTTAGTGATCAAAGCATGTAGCATTAGACCATGGTTTAGTTCACAGGCAGTCTTCATTTCGTAAAAACCTAAAAAAAATAAAAATTCAGAATGGGGGGAGAAGACTAGTTCTTTAGGGTCTGCTAGGGAAAGACCATACGTGTTCCATTTTCGAGAACTACACGAAAACAGACAATCTAACTCTAACAGAAATTCATATTATTCTTTAAAGACTTGATTCTCCCCACACTTAGTTAGCTGTGGTGTCGAAATTGTGATTAACTTCGTTGTCGACTTCCATCGGACCATGTATGTAATGTTTAACTCTGTGACCATTAACTTTAAATTCAATCCCATTTGAATTTATCAATTCTATCGTTCCGTATGGGAAAACTCTTTTGACTATGAATGGTCCAGACCATCTTGATTTCAATTTTCCAGGAAATAGCTTGAATCGTGAATTGAAAAGAAGAACTCTGTCTCCTTCTTTAAATTCTTTTGAATTTCTGATTCTTTTATCATGCCATTTCTTCGTTCTTTCTTTATAGATTAACGAATTTTTGTATGCTTCATGTCTTAATTCTTCTAATTCGTTTAGTTGACTTAATCGTAGACGTCCAGCTTCATGTAAATCAAGATTACATGTCTTCAAAGCCCAAAATGCTTTGTGTTCAATTTCTACTGGAAGATGACATGCTTTTCCATACACAAGTCTAAAAGGTGTGGTTCCAATTGGAGTTTTGTAGGCTGTTCTAAAAGCCCAGAGTGCATCCTCCAATTTAATGGACCATTCCTTCGGATTTGATCCTACGGTTTTCTCTAGAATACGTTTTAAGGCTCGGTTGGTATTTTCAACTTGTCCACTTGTTTGTGGATGATATGCGGTGGAGATTTTATGAGTTACTTCATATCTTTTAAGAACTTTCTCAAGTTGATTATTACAGAAATGAGTACCCCGATCACTTATTAAAGCTTTCGGTGTTCCAAACCTTGCAAAAAGACGTTTCAAAAAGTTGACTACAACTCGTGCATCGTTAGTTGGGAGAGCTTGTGCTTCCGCCCATTTAGATACATAATCAATGGCTACGAGTATATATAGATTATTATGAGATTTTGGAAATGGACCCATAAAGTCAATACCCCAAATGTCAAATACTTCACATACTTGGATGACATTTTGTGGCATTTCATCACGTTGACTTATTTTTCCGGCCCTTTGACATGCATCACAGGATTTGCAAAGAAGGTGTGCGTCTTTGTAAATTGTAGGCCAATAGAATCCAGCTTCATAAACTTTTCTTGCTGTTAGTTGAGGCCCATAATGCCCTCCTGTTGGTCCTGTGTGACAATGGTTTAAAATTTTACTAGCTTCATCTCCAAATACACATCGGCGTATTATTCCATCGGGACAACTTTTAAACAGATGTGGATCTTCCCAGAAATAGTGTTTTATATCACTGAAGAATTTCTTTCGTCTTTGGTACGATAATCCTTTTTCAAGGAATCCACAAACTAAGTAGTTTGCATAGTCTGCAAACCATGGGATTTCTTTATAATCTATCTTCAATAGATATTCATCAGGAAAGTTGTCTTGTATGGCCGATTCATTTAGAACTTCTAATTCGGGATTTTCAAGACGAGAAAGATGATCAGCGGCGAGATTTTCTGCTCCTTTTTTATCTCGGATTTCAATATCAAACTCTTGTAAGAGTAAGATCCAACGGATTAATCTTGGTTTAGCATCTTGTTTTGAAAATAGGTATCTAAGAGCAGAATGGTCGGTATAGACCACCGTTTTTGCTAGAACGAGATATGATCGAAATTTGTCAAAAGCAAAGACAATAGCAAGGAGTTCTTTTTCAGTAGTTGTATAGTTCGTTTGTGCTCCTTGTAATGTCTTACTAGCATAATATATAGGTTGAAATCGTTTTTCAATCCTTTGTCCTAAAACGGCTCCCATTGCAAAATCACTTGCATCGCACATTAGTTCAAATGGTAGATTCCAATTTGGTGTTATCATGATCGGTGCATTAGTGAGTTTCTCTTTAAGAATATTAAAAGATTTGATACATTCATCTGAAAAGATGAATGGCGCATCCTTTTCTAGGAGTTTATTCATAGGAGTGGCAATTTTAGAAAAATCTTTTATGAAACGTCGGTAAAAACCGGCATGCCCTAGAAAACTCCTAACTCCTCTAACATTGGTGGGATGTGGAAGTTTAGCAATTACATCTACTTTAGCTCTATCCACTTCAATTCCTTCTTTTGAAATTTTATGTCCAAGAACGATGCCTTCTTTAACCATGAAATGGCATTTCTCCCAATTAAGTACTAGATTTGATTTTTCGCATCTAATTAGCATTCGTTCCAGATTAACTAGACATGATTTAAATGTATCACCGAAGACTGAAAAGTCATCCATGAATACTTCCATGCATTCTTCTATCATGTCATGAAAAATCGCCATCATACACCTTTGAAAGGTTGCAGGGGCGTTGCAAAGTCCAAATGGCATGCGTTTGTAAGCAAAAGTACCATAAGGGCACGTGAATGTGGTTTTCTCTTGGTCCTCGGGTGCTATTGGAATTTGAAAATATCCGGAAAATCCATCTAGGAAACAATAGTAACTATTTCCGGCTAATCTTTCCAACATTTGATCTATGAAAGGTAAGGGAAAGTGATCTTTTCTGGTGGCGTCATTTAATTTTCTATAATCAATACATACACGCCATCCTGTTACAGTCCTAGTAGGAATAAGCTCATTTTTCTCATTTGTGATGACAGTCATGCCACCCTTCTTAGGCACGCATTGAACTGGGCTTACCCATGGACTATCAGAAATTGGATATATCAACCCTGCATCTAGCAGTTTAATAATCTCTTTCTTAACTACATCTTGCATATTAGGATTTAGTCTTCGTTGGCGTTGCACATACGTTTTATGACCTTCTTCCATAAGGATTTTATGTGTGCAATACGAAGGACTTATTCCTTTAATATCATGAATTTTCCATGCAATGGCTGGTTTATGAGCTTTCAACACAGAAATGAGTTGTGATTTCTCATTTTCAGTAAGAGAAGACGATATTATTACAGGTAATTCAGATTCACCATGTAAATAAGCGTATTCCAAATGGTTTGGAAGTGGCTTTAACTCTAATTTCGGAGGTTCTTCTATCGATGATTTATATCGATATCTGTCTTCTTCTTTTAGCATTTGAATTTCTTCTGTTGTTGGTTCATATCCATTAGCTATAAGTGTAGCTAACATTTCAGCTTCATCAATTGGTTCATTTCCTTCTCCTAAAGAACATTCTCCTGTTCCTTGTAATTCTGGAAATTCTTTTAATAATTCTGCATGTGCATCTATAGTTTGAATATAATAACATGTATCATCTGCAGATTGTGGTTGTTGCATTGCTCTATCTACTGAAAAGGTAACACTCTCATCCTCTATACTTAGGGTCAGTTTCTTACCGAACACGTCTATCATTGCTTTAGCCGTGTTTAAGAATGGTCTTCCTAATATGAGAGGAACTTGAGAATCTTCTTCCATGTCTAAAACAACAAAATCTACTGGAAATACTAAAGTACCAACTTTAACTAGCATGTTCTCCATTATCCCTCTAGGATATTTTATTGATCTATCGGCTAGTTGTATGCTTATTCTTGTTGGTTTCAATTCTCCAAGGTCTAGTTTAGCGTATAGTGAATACGGCATTAGATTTATACTAGCACCTAAATCTGCTAATGCTTCTATTGAACTAAGACTACCCAGAAAACATGGAATTGTGAAACTTCCTGGATCAGATAGTTTTTCTGGTATCTTATTCAACAGCACTGCTGAACAATTAGCATTCATAGTAACAGCCGAGAGTTCTTCCATTTTTTTTCTATTCGTGATTAGATCTTTCAAGAATTTAGCATATCTTGGCATTCCTGAAATTACATCAATGAAAGGAAGATTTACATTTATCTGTTTAAACATATCCAAGAATTTGGATTGCTCGGCTTCAAGTTTCTCTTTCTTCATTTTACTCGGATAAGGAAGTGGTGGTTGGTATGGTTTAACATAAGGTTTATCCTTAACTTTATTATCTTCATTAACCTTTTCAACTACCGGTTCTTTTTCCTTATCTTGATCAGGTTGTGGTTCTTGTGGAGTAGGGATAGTTTCATCAGAAGTTACAGGTATTTCAGGTGGTTTAAGTGTTGTACCACTTCTTGTGGTAATAGCTTTAGCTGTTTCATTCCGGGGGTTAGCGTTTGTATCACTAGGTAAACTTCCCGGTTTTCTTTCACCTATTAACCTTGCTAGGTTACTTACTTCTTGTTCCAGATTTTGAATAGAAGCTTGTTGATTTCTAAATGCTTGAGCATTTTGTTCATTGGTTTGTTTTTGAGATGTGAAAAACTGCGTTTGAGTTTCAACTAGCTTCGTCATCATATCTTCTAAATTTGGCTTTTTATCATCGGTTTGTTGTGGTGGTTTGTTTTGAAAATTCGGTCTTTGCTGATTATAAGTATTATTGGATACTTGTGGATTGCTAGGACCTTGTTGGTTGTTGTATGGAATATTTCGGTTATAATTCTGGTTTTGATTGTAAATCGGTCTTGGCGGTTGATAATTATTCTGATAATTATTTCCAGGCCTTTGGTTTATGTATGAAATATTCTCTCTTTGTTCCATTGTTAATTCAATATTTAGACAATCTTTTGTCAAATGTGGTCCTCCACACTGCTCACAATTAATTCGTATAGCATGAATATCCTTAGTCATCTTTTCCATTCGTCTCTCGAAAGCATCTATCTTTGCTGAAATGGAATCTAAGTCATGGCTAGAATCGGCTCTAGCCACTTTAGATGATCGAAAGATATCTTTTTCTTGGTGCCACTCATGTGAGTGGGAAGCAGTATTATCAATAATTTTGTAAGCATCAGTTTCGGTTTTCTTCATAATAGAACCACCAGCTGCTATATCTATGTCTTTTCTTGTAGTGATGTCGCATCCTTGGTAGAATATTTGTACTATTTGACAGGTGTCTAAACCATGTTGCGGACATCCTCTTAACAACTTTCCATATCTTGTCCACGCCTCATATAGAGTTTCATTTGGCTTTTGTGCGAACGTAACAATTTCTGCTTGAAGTCTTACGGCTTTAGATGCGGGAAAAAATTGTTTAAGAAATTTATCAATTAAAACGTCCCATGTATCAATCGCCCCTTCAGGTAACGATTCCAACCAATCTTTGGCTTCTCCCTTCAAAGTCCAGGGAAATAACATGAGATATATCTGTTCATCCTCCACTTCTCGTATTTTAAATAGTGTGCAGATCCTATTAAAGGTACGTAGATGTTCATTTGGATCTTCCTTCGGCGCACCACTAAATTGGCATTGATTAGTCACCATGTGTAGAATTTGTCCTTTGATTTCATAATCTGGCGCATTAATGTCTGGATGAGTAATTGCGTGACCTTGGCCAGTGCGTTTAGCTCTCATTCGGTCTTCCATACTTAAAGGTTCCAGATTCTCCATAATTGAATTTGTTGAATCGGTATCACTAGATGATTCTGATTTAATAGTTCGTTCCTCAACAATCTCTGTTTGAATGATTGGTGGTTCTGGAGGAAAGTTTAATGGTTCAGGATCTATGAACCGTTCCTGAATATTTTCTGGATTCTCAATTGTGAGTTTGGGTTCAAAAACTGGATTATCGGAAATTTGAACTGAAGTACTTGGTCGACTGGATGACGATTCTAAAGAAAAATCAACGGCGGTTATATTTGTTAAACGATGTCTTGATCGAGTTACAGGTGGTGAACGTACAAAAGGTGATGAACGTCTTGCTCGGTGCATTCACTGAATATCCTATTAGTTTTTAAAAGGAAAGAAAAATTACAATAAGTTATCCAATCAATAGACTTTTCTGATTTTGCCCACGTTTCGAATAGCCAAAAGATGCAGCAGAGGGGCAGGATTCGTTTGGTCTCAATATAATTGAGGACTGTTTGGCTCCAATAACCCGGTCCACGTACAAATCCAACTATTACTACGAACCAGAAAATTTTGATGTCTATTAATTTAACCACTTAAAATAAATTTTCGTAATTTTAAGAAATTTAGATAAGAAGTAGAATAAAAATCTATGTCCTAAAAACTAGAATGGCGAGAAATAAGAAAGAAAAAGATTGCGCGTCGAAAAAGGTCGAAAAAGAAAAAATGGTTGAAAAATAAAAGGTGACGGAAAAATAAAAGAAACTTATAAAAACTTAAAAATACTTAACTAATTTAACCTTATTACTACAACTAACTTAAAATTATAATCGCAAATTGAAATTACTAATTGGAATGATAATTGATACATAGTAAAAGGTCTCTAAAAATATTAAAGCTTACAGGAAAAACTAAATCCCAAATGAAAATAACTTAAAAAGAAACTAAAACTTAAAAAGGCGTCGCAAAATTCTAAAGCACCTAATTCTTAGTCTAAAGAAAAAGCACTTAAGGAATTCTACGGCAAAGCCTAAAAATATAGGAGTAAAAATAACTATAGCAGAAACTAAGTTTAAAATTAATTATGAGCTAAAAGTTACGCTACAACGATTAAAAAGGGACAAAATATAAAAGTTATAAAAAGTTATAAAAATATTAGATTTTATAAAAATATTATTTTTATATTATATAATTTAAAGTATTAAGTATTATATAATTAAAACTAGTTAAAAGTAATAATTAATTTAAATAACTAAAACTTAATTAATAATAATAAATAAAACTAGGGTTTAAATAATAATAATAAATAATATCCGTAATTATTACGAAATTAGGGTTCAGATGTGGTCCTGTCAGACCCCTCATGCGACTCGCATGGGGTTTAGTTGAAATGCCATGCGACTCGCATGGTGTTCGGATCCAGGCCAAAAGTTGGGCTGCTACAGTACCTTGGCCCGATTATTATTCTTATTTTTTTTTTTTTTTTTTCTGTTTTTCTATTTAATATAAAATATTTATATAGTTTAAATAAAAACTTATATTTTTATAAAACTAAAAATAGAAATATTTGATAATTTTGTAAATAAAAATCTTAAAAATATATATAAGTATATTTTTTTTTTTCTTTTCGGTTTTTAAAAGCTCTCTTTTTTTTTTATATGTTTTTTTTTTTTTAATTTTTAAACAAAAATATAAATTTTACAAAAACTAATTATAACTTAAAAATTAAAAATATGGCGTTTCGCTTCGGCGAAAATGAGTTCCCCGGCAGCGGCGCCAAAAATACTTGATGTCGAACGAGGTGTATATAAAATAGCTTATATTTTACGCAGAAAATACTATTAAATACGATACAATTTTACACAAGATATTTATTTATTTATAGAATGGATATACTTAAACCTTGCTACAACACTTATAGGCAGTGTACCTAATCGTACAGTAGTGTAGTTTTTAGTAAGTCCGGTTCGTTCCACAGGGAGATCTTTAAGCAAAGCTCAACGCTATATTAGTTTACTTTTATAAAAATACAAATATATATATAAGTAATATTATTATTATAAAGAGGGGTTTTTACCGTTTAATGACCGGTTTGTCGATTTTAAAACTTTAGTCGCAGTTAAAACCTAATGTAAAATATAAAATAAATACAAGACTTTAAATTAAAGCGTAAAGTAAATAACGATAATGAAATTGCGAATAATAAAAATGCGATAAAAATTAAATTGCGATAATTAAAAAGTACGATAATTAAAAGTGCGATAAAATGAAATAACAATAAATAAAAGTGCGATAATTAGAAGTGCAATTAAATATACAATAAAGGAAATAAAATATGATATAAAAGAATTATGCTTATTTAAACTTCCGTAATCATGATGTTTGACGTGTTGATTTTAGTTTTATGCCCTTGGGTTAATTGTCCTTTGTCCTGGATTATTCAATATGTCCGTCTGGTTTTTGTCCATAACAGTCCATCAGTCATAAATATAAATTGCAAGTGTCCTTGTCAAATTATTATTATACCCGAAGATAAATATTCCAACTAATTGGGGATTCGAATTGTAACAAGGTTTTAATACTTTGTTTAATGAATACACCAGGTTATCGACTGCGTGTAAACCAAGGTTTTACTACTTTGTTAACAATTACACCAATTACCCTTGAATGTAATTTCACCCCTGTTTTAATTATTCTAGTGGCTATTAATCCATTCCCGTATCCGGTTAAATGAACGATTATTCGTACAAATAAATACCCCGCCCATCGTGTCCGATCGAGTGTATATGGTAATTTATAGGGACGCCCAATTGTAAATCTTTATATTAACATTAACAAACTTTCATTTAGTTAAACAAATATAAAGCCCATTAATAGCCCATAGTCTAGTTTCCACAAGTGTCGTTCTTTTATCCAAACCCCAATTATGGTACAAAGCCCAATTACCCAATTTTAGTAATTAGTCCAACATCATGATTACTTCGTTTTAAACAAGCATAATAATAACTTAGCTACGAGACATTAATATAAAAAGGTTGAACATAACTTACAATGATTAAAAATAGCGTAGCGTTACACGGACAGAATTTCGACTTACACCCTTACAACATTCGCTAACATACCCTTATTATTAGAATTATAATTAAAATTAAAATATAAATTATAAATATAAATATATTACTTCGTATGAAGAGAAGAAAAAAAAAATGATAAAACTCGTCAGAAAACTGGCTATTTATAGGACCTGACCAGCAATCTCACACCATGCGACTCGCATGGTTTTGTGCTTCTGGCCATGCGAGTCGCATGGCCACCCTGGATTCAGCCAACTACTTTTGTTTTCTTCTTGCCGACGTAATATAATAATAATAATATATATAATATATAATTATATATATATTATATTATATTCTTGTGCATAGTAGACTAGATATTTTTGGTCCGTTGCGTCGGGCGTTTCTTCTTGGCTCAGGTCCCGGTTCCGGATTTTCGGACGTCCTCGCGTATTATTTTATATCGTGTACTTTGCGTCTTGTAACTTGTACTCTTGTCATTTTGAGACGTTCCTCATCAATATTTTGAACCTTTTTGATTGTATCTTGTACTTTTTAGCTCTTTGGACCTTTTTGTCTTCAATTTGTCGAATCTGCCTTTTGTCTTCACCTTTTATTATTTAAACGAATATCACTTGTAAATAGAACAATTGCAACTAAAAGCTTGTCTTTCTTGAGGAATAATGCTATGAAATATATGTTCGTTTTTAGCATTATCATACATCTTATTAGTAATTTGAAGGCACAAAAACTAATAAGAAAAGGTTGCTATGCTATTCTAGCACACGTCGAGAAAGTACAAACTGAAGAAAAGAGCATCAATGATGTTCCCATTGCAAAAGAATTTCCCGATGTATTTCCGAAAGAATTACCGGGATTACCCCCACATCGATCCGTTGAATTTCAAATAGATCTTATACCAGGAGCTGCACCAATAGCTCGTGCTCCTTACAGACTCGCACCCAGCGAGATGAAAGAACTGCAAAGCCAATTACAAGAACTTTTAGAACGTGGTTTCATTCGACCAAGCACATCACCGTGGGGAGCTCCTGTTTTGTTTGTCAAGAAGAAAGATGGTACATTCAGGTTGTGTATCGACTACCGAGAGTTGAACAAACTTACCATCAAGAACCGCTACCCACTACCGAGAATCGACGACTTATTTGATCAACTACAAGGCTCGTCTGTTTATTCAAAGATTGACTTACGTTCCGGGTATCATCAAATGCGGGTGAAAGAAGATGATATTCCAAAGACTGCTTTCAGAACACGTTACGGTCATTACGAGTTTATGGTCATGCCGTTTGGTTTAACTAATGCACCAGCTGTGTTCATGGACCTTATGAACCGAGTGTGTGGACCATACCTTGACAAGTTTGTCATTGTTTTCATTGATGACATACTTATTTACTCAAAGAATGACCAAGAACACGGGGAACATTTGAGAAAGGTGTTAGAAGTATTGAGGAAGGAAGAATTGTATGCTAAGTTTTCAAAGTGTGCATTTTGGTTGGAAGAAGTTCAATTCCTCGGTCACATAGTGAACAAGGAAGGTATTAAGGTGGATCCGGCAAAGATAGAAACTGTTGAAAAGTGGGAAACCCCGAAAACTCCGAAACACATACGCCAGTTTTTAGGACTAGCTGGTTACTACAGAAGGTTCATCCAAGACTTTTCCAGAATAGCAAAACCCTTGACTGCATTAACGCATAAAGGGAAGAAATTTGAATGGAATGATGAACAAGAGAAAGCGTTTCAGTTATTGAAGAAAAAGCTAACTACGGCACCTATATTGTCATTGCCTGAAGGGAATGATGATTTTGTGATTTATTGTGACGCATCAAAGCAAGGTCTCGGTTGTGTATTAATGCAACGAACGAAGGTGATTGCTTATGCGTCTAGACAATTGAAGATTCACGAACAAAATTATACGACGCATGATTTGGAATTAGGCGCGGTTATTTTTGTATTAAAGACTTGGAGGCACTACTTATATGGGGTCAAAAGTATTATATATACCGACCACAAAAGTCTTCAACACATATTTAATCAGAAACAACTGAATATGAGGCAGCGTAGGTGGATTGAATTATTGAATGATTACGACTTTGAGATTCGTTACCACCCGGGGAAGGCAAATGTGGTAGCCGATGCCTTGAGCAGGAAGGACAGAGAACCCATTCGAGTAAAATCTATGAATATAATGATTCATAATAACCTTACTACTCAAATAAAGGAGGCGCAACAAGGAGTTTTAAAAGAGGGAAATTTAAAGGATGAAATACCCAAAGGATCGGAGAAGCATCTTAATATTCGGGAAGACGGAACCCGGTATAGGGCTGAAAAGAATTTGGGTACCAAAATTTGGAGATATGAGAGAAATGGTACTTAGAGAAGCTCATAAAACCAGATACTCAATACATCCTGGAACGGGGAAGATGTACAAGGATCTCAGGAAATATTTTTGGTGGCCGGGTATGAAAGCCGATGTTGCTAAATACGTAGGAGAATGTTTGACATGTTCTAAGGTCAAAGCTGAGCATCAGAAACCATCAGGTCTACTTCAACAACCCGAAATCCCGGAATGGAAATGGAAAAACATTACCATGGATTTCATCACTAAATTGCCAAGGACTGCAAGTGGTTTTGATACTATTTGGGAAATAGTTGATCGTCTCACCAAATCAGCACATTTCCTGCCAATAAGAGAAGATGACAAGATGGAGAAGTTAGCACGACTGTATTTGAAGGAAGTCATCTCCAGACACGGAATACCAATCTCTATTATCTCTGATAGGGATGGCAGATTTATTTCAAGATTCTGGCAGACATTACAGCAAGCATTAGGAACTCGTCTAGACATGAGTACTGCCTATCATCCACAAACTGATGGGCAGAGCGAAAGGACGATACAAACGATTGAAGACATGCTACGAGCATGTGTTATTGATTTCGGAAACAGTTGGGATCGACATCTACCGTTAGCAGAATTTTCCTACAACAACAGCTACCATTCAAGCATTGAGATGGCGCCGTTTGAAGCACTTTATGGTAGAAAGTGCAGGTCTCCGATTTGTTAGAGTGAAGTGGGGGATAGACAGATTACGGGTCCGGAGATTATACAAGAAACTACCGAGAAGATCATCCAAATTCAACAACGGTTGAAAACCGCCCAGAGTCGACAAAAGAGCTACGCTGACATTAAAAGAAAAGATATAGAATTTGAAATTGGAGAGATGGTCATGCTTAAAGTTGCACCTTGGAAAGGCGTCGTTCGATTTGGTAAACGAGGGAAATTAAATCCAAGGTATATTGGACCATTCAAGATTATTGATCGTGTCGGACCAGTAGCTTACCGACTTGAGTTACCTCAACAACTCGCGGTTGTACATAACACTTTCCACGTCTCGAATTTGAAGAAATGTTTTGCTAAAGAAGATCTCACTATTCCGTTAGATGAAATCCAAATCAACGAAAAACTTCAATTCATCGAAGAACCCGTCAAAATAATGGATCGTGAGGTTAAAAGACTTAAGCAAAACAAGATACCAATTGTTAAGGTTCGATGGAATGCTCGTAGAGGACCTGAGTTCACCTGGGAGCGTGAAGACCAGATGAAGAAGAAATACCCACATTTATTTCTAGAAGATACGTCAACACCTCCAACTACTTAAAATTTCGGGACGAAATTTATTTAACGGGTAGGTACTGTAGTGACCCGAACTTTTCCATGTTTATATATATTAATTGAGATTGATATTTACATGATTAAATGTTTCCAACATGTTAAGCAATCAAACTTGTTAAGACTTGATTAATTGAAATATGTTTCATATAGACAATTGACCACCCAAGTTGACCGGCGATTCACGAACGTTAAAACTTGTAAAAACGACATGACGATATATATATGGATATACATATGGTTAACATGAGATTATGATAAGTAAGTATCTCCATAAGTATATTAACAATGAGTTATATACATATAAACAAGACTACTAACTTAAGGATTTCGAAACGAGACATATATGTAACGATTATCGTTGTAACGACATTTAAATGTATATATATCATATTAAGATATATTAATATATCATAATATCATGATAATATAATAATTTAACATCTCATTAGATATAATAAACAATGGGTTAACAACATTAATTGAGATCGTTAACTTAAAGGTTTCAAAACAACACTTACATGTAACGACTAACGATGACTTAACGACTCAGTTAAAATGTATATACATGTAGTGTATTTAGATGTATTAAAATACTTTTGGAAGACTTCAAGACATATATCAAAACACTCATACTTAACGAAAATGGTTACAGTTACTTTTCCATTCTTTTCTTTCATCAAGAATTCTAGTCGTATTCTTATCCGTATTATACACAGCTTCAAAACGTACTTACTATGAGTATATACCAATAGGAACTAGCATGGGATTCCACTCTTGATTATGTCATGTATGACTAATCAATTTTAACTTCTACCATGAGCTAGTCAACTAACTAGAACTCCTTTTAACCCCACTCACCACTCTCCAATTACCACTCATCATTCACTCCATTTCACTTCCAATTCTCTTTCTAATTCTCTCTCAACACACACACACTATTATGAACGTATTTTTCCAGTAGTTAATCATCATCTTCATCAAAAATCACTTCAAGAATCAAGCTATAATCATCATAGGAAGAACACTTCAAGAACACTTCAAAAATCCCTTCAAGTTTACTAATTTACTTCCAAGCTTTCTAATCCATTCCAAGTAATCATCTAAGATCAAGAAACCTTTGTTATATACAGTAGGTTATCTTACTTAATCAAGGTAATATTCATATTCAAACTTTGATTCAATTTCTATAACTATAAACTATCTTAATTCGAGTAAAAATCTTACTTGAACTTGTTTTTGTGTCATGATCCTACTTCAAGAACTTTCAAGCCATCCAAGATCCTTTGAAGCTAGATCATTTATTGTCACTTCCAGTAGGTTTACCTACTAAACTTGAGGTAGTAATGATGTTCATAACATCATTCGATTCATATATATAAAACTATCTTATTCGAAGGTTTAAACTCGTAATCACTAGAACATAGTTTAGTTAATTCTAAACTTGTTCGCAAACAAAAGTTAATCCTTCTAAATTGACTTTTAAAATTAACTACACACATGTTCTATATCTATATGATATGCTAACTTAATGATTTAAAACCTGGAAACACGAAAAACACCGTAAAACCGGATTTACGCCGTCGTAGTAACACCGCGGGCTGTTTTGGGTTAGTTAATTAAAAACTATGATAAACTTTGATTTAAAAGTTGTTATTCTGAGAAAATGATTTTTATTATGAACATGAAACTATATCCAAAAATTATGGTTAAACTCAAAGTGGAAGTATGTTTTCTAAAATGGTCATCTAGACGTCGTTCTTTCGACTGAAATGACTACCTTTACAAAAACGACTTGTAACTTATTTTTCTGACTATAAACCTATACTTTTCTGTTTAGATTCATAAAATAGAGTTCAATATGAAACCATAGCAATTTGATTCACTCAAAACGGATTTAAAATGAAGAAGTTATGGGTAAAACAAGATTGGATAATTTTTCTCATTTTAGCTACGTGAAAATTGGTAACAAATCTATTCCAACCATAACTTAATCAACTTGTATTGTATATTATGTAATCTTGAGATACCATAGACATGTATACAATGTTTCGACCTATCATATCGACACATCTATATATATTTCGGAACAACCATAGACACTCTATATGTGAATGTTGGAGTTAGCTATACAGGGTTGAGGTTGATTCCAAAATATATATAGTTTGAGTTGTGATCAATACTGAGATACGTATACACTGGGTCGTGGATTGATTCAAGATAATATTTATCGATTTATTTCTGTACATCTAACTGTGGACAACTAGTTGTAGGTTACTAACGAGGACAGCTGACTTAATAAACTTAAAACATCAAAATATATTAAAAGTGTTGTAAATATATTTTGAACATACTTTGATATATATGTATATATTGTTATAGGTTCGTGAATCAACCAGTGGCCAAGTCTTACTTCCCGACGAAGTAAAAATATGTGAAAATGAGTTATAGTCCCACTTTTAAACTCTAATATTTTTGGGATGAGAATACATGCAGGTTTTATAAATGATTTACAAAATAGACACAAGTACGTGAAACTACATTCTATGGTTGAATTATCGAAATCGAATATGCCCCTTTTTATTAAGTCTGGTAATCTAAGAATTAGGGAACAGACACCCTAATTGACGCGAATCCTAAAAGATAGATCTATTGGGCCTAACAAACCCCATCCAAAGTACCGGATGCTTTAGTACTTCGAAATTCATATCATATCCGAAGGGTGTCCCGGAATGATGGGGATATTCTTATATATATGCATCTTGTTAATGTCAGTTACCAGGTGTTCACCATATGAATGATTTTTTTATCTCTATGTATGGGATGTGTATTGAAATATGAAATCTTGTGGTCTATTGTTACGATTTGATATATATAGGTTAAACCTATAACTCACCAACATTTTTGTTGACGTTTAAAGCATGTTTATTCTCAGGTGAATACTAAGAGCTTCCGCTGTTGCATACTAAAATAAGGACAAGATTTGGAGTCCATATTTGTATGATATTGTGTAAAAACCGCATTCAAGAAACTGATTTCGATGTAACATATTTGTTTTGTAAACCATTATGTAATGGTCGTGTGTAAACAGGATATTTTAGATTATCATTATTTGATAATCTACGTAAAGCTTTTTAAACCTTTATTTATGAAATAAAGGTTATGGTTTGTTTTAAAAATGAATGCAGTCTTTGAAAAACGTCTCATATAGAGGTCAAAACCTCGCAACGAAATCAATTAATATGGAACGTTTTTAATCAATAAGAACGGGACATTTCATGTCAGGCCCGATAGATCTATCAACAGGATTCGCGTTTACAATACCGCATGTAAATAGTAGTTACCAAGTTAAAGGGAAGTATGCCAGTGGTACAACTCAACGTAGAATATATATTTTTTTTATCACTTGTGTCCATAGCGTAAATCATAAAATGCATGTATTCTCATCCCGAAATATTTAGAGTTTAAAAGTGGGACTATATACTCACTTTTGCCTTGAAGATATTTAACACGACTTGGTCTCCGATAGATATCACGAACCTAACCATATAATATATCAACATGTTTTCTTTTCAAATAATCGTTACATGTATACTTATAATACTTTTAATATCTAATTGTCCGTAGTTAGCAGTCCGATATTAGTTGTCCACAATTAGTTGTTCAATAAAATAAATAAAGACCCCATCGTATTCGTATTGATCGGAATTAATCTCGACCCATGGTACCGTGTTGTCAAATGACGTGTTGCGTACATAAAGTACCGTGTTGTCAAATGACGTGTTGCGTACAATCATGAGGTCTTATGATTAATCTTCTCGTGTTGTTTACGGGTGGTCCTGAAATATGTAGAATCAAATCATGAGTAAATATAAATGAAATATCATGTTAATTAGCCAAGATATGATTAGTATAGTTTTACTCCAATTAATTTCGTAGCTAAACTAGCTTCGGATACCCAATTTTGTTTTAGCCATAGTTTCTTCAATACAACTCCGTTTTTGTTGGTTCAACTTTCCACTTCCTTGGATTGAGCCATTATTTATGAATATGAACTGTAAATACCTTAGTTTACATTCGAAATCACAGGTTATAGGTCAAACTTTGGTGAATCTTATGAAAGTGATCATTTCCGTTGTAAAAACAACATCTAGATGATCATTTTTGCGAAAATACTTACACTTTGAGTTATACCACGAGATTTTTATATATTAACATATTCATAAGAAATATCATTTTTCCAGAATATAAACTTCCAATTCAAAGTTTAAGATGGTTTTTAATTATCCAACCCAAAACAGCCCCCGGTTGCACTCCAACGATGTAGATTCAGTTTTAAGGTATTCTTTGTAAAATCAAGTTGTATCTTGTTAAGTTAGCATATCATTATGATATATCACAGGTCTTGAAGTGTTTTAAAAGTCAAGTTAGAAGGATCTATTTAGTTTGCGAACAAGTTTGAAATCATTCAAACTATGTTCTTGTTGTTATGATTTGTATATTCTTAATAAGATAGTTATAATTGAACAAGATGATGAACAAAGGTTATTGATGTGGTAGCATGAGGGTACGAAATAGTATTATTTTTAATACAAAATACTACAAAATATGACACAAATTTTATTAATTTACGGATGGGATATACCTAAACCTTGCTACAACACTATAGGCAGTGTACCTAATCGTAGAGTAGTGTAGTTTTTAGTAAGTCCGGTTCGTTCCACAGGGAGCTGGTGATACTTACTATATTTTTAACTATATTTATACAAAATATATATAATTATATAAGTAGTAATATTATTATAAAAGGGGGGTTTTACCGTTTAATGACCGGTTTGTCGATTCTATATTTTAAGCGTAAAGATAAATGACGATAATTAAAGTGCGTAAAATAATGACAATAAATAAAATGACAGTAAATAAAATTGCGAGTAATAAAATGACAGTAAATAAAGATACGATGAGAAATATAATAAAAGAATTATGCTTATTTAAACTTCCGTAATCATGATGTTTGACGTGTTGATTTTAATTTATTACCATGGGTTAATTGTCCTTTGTCCTGGTTTATTTGATACGTCTATCTGGTTTTTGTCCATAATAGTCCATCGGTCATAAATATAAAGTGCGAGTATCCTCGTCAAATTACCCTTATACCCGAAGTCAAATATTCCAACTGATTAAGGATTTAAATTGTGACGCAGTTATCACTTCTGTCAACAATTACACCAGTTATCACTGTATGTAATCCACCCCTGTTTTAATTAGTTTATGAATATTAATTCATCCACTTGATCAGAATGAATAATCAATTACCCAACCCAATTGATTAATTAAATGATTATAACAGATTCCATATGAACGTCACTAAATAGGACAACCATAATCATTATTAATTATTAGGTTAATTAATTTGAAGATAGGTTCGACAGACTCCAATGAGTTGTCACTCAATTAGACAATACCCCCCATCTATTAATAGTCAATAGTTCAATTTCCACAAGTGTCGGTCTTTTGCCCAAACCTTAATTATGGTCCAAAGTTCAATAACCCCTTCTTAATATTTTAGCCCAACATCACGATTACTTCGGCTCAAATAAGCATAATAATAACTTAGTTACGATACATTAATTTAAAAAGGAAGAACATAGCTTACAGTGGTGATTAATCGCGTAGCGTTACACGGGCAGAGTTTCGACTTTAAAACCCGTAAAATATTTCTTACAATAACCTAATTATTATTAAACTTAAATTAAACTTAATATTATAAATATAAATATATATATTCTTACAGAGGGAAAGAAAGAAAAATGAAGTGAAGGTGTTCTTTTTCATTACTACGTGAATTCCATTTTATAGGCAAATGTTGATTTGAAATTTTCACTTATGACCCCTTAACTATGCTCAATTAACAACTTTTTATTATTTATTATTATTCTTATTATGAATTATTTAAATATTATATTATATTCTTGTGCATAGTTGACTTGTACTTTCAGCTCCGTTGCGTCGAGCGTTGATAGTTGGCTCGGGTACCGGTTCCGGATTTTCGAACGTCTTTTCGTATAATTTAATATCTTGTACTTTGCGTTTTGTAACTTGTACTCTTGTCATTTTTAGACGTTTCTCATCAATAAATTGAACCTTTTGAATTGTATCTTGTACATTTGAGCTTTTTAGACGTTTTGGTCTTTCAAATCTTTGTTTTTGTCTTTAAATCTTCATTTTCGAGCGATTTGCGTCTTTCGTCTTCGCACTTATTTATTTAACTATTACAACTAAAAATAAGGAAATTACATTTAAAAACTTTACATATTGGAACGATATTGCTACTAAATATATGTTCATTTGGAGCACTATCAAATATCCCCACACTTGAGCGTTGCTTGTCCTCAAGCAATACAGAACTTGAAATAAAAACATACATGAATCACTTTTTTATTCATCACATTTTGTACATCAGTGATTTTGATATAGCGGTATAAACAATGACAGTAATGATGGTTAAAGGTGGGTGTGTCATCCACAGTTGCCTCGGGTTTAGGTCAACGACACTTGCAATCAAATAGCCGATTTACTTTCGGTTTCCAAAGCAAAGTGCACATTTGAAAGGTGGTTTACAGTCCCACATGACTATGAAAATGTAGATCCTTAAGGAAATTGGATCTTTATGAAAACATTTGATCTTTTTGAAAATTTAATCTAGCTTTTACCCTAGATAAGTTTTCCGGAATAACCCTTCACCGGTGTTTGCAAAATATTTTTGTGGGTTGTGTGGGTTTCAGATTTGAAAATTTTAGCTCAACACTTGTGGTTTTGTGTTACCCACTTGCTAACCTTGTATTAGGAAAGCAACACGTCCAGTTTACTTGTCCCGTATATTACCTTTCGGCAAACTACCGTCCGGTTGTAAAGAAAAGCGATGAACAAGAAACTGTTAAGGCAATGTCCCGTGTCATGCTTTTAATTATGGTCCAAAAACGTGTCGGATGCTTTTACTATCCTTTGTAGGAGCAATAGTAAAGCTCACCCTTATAATTTGTCGGTTTGACACAAGGTCCTGTCTCCGACCATGCTATGCAACCACCGTTCTTACGGTTGACACCCGATTTGGTTCAGGTGACCTAATGAATTCCAATGAATTCTCAGGATTTTACGTTCAATGGTAATGAACGCATTGAAAATAGGTTTTTAGAAAACAAATCGGTTTTATTTTTGATCAAAATATTTTCTCGTTCAAGCTCGAGTTTAGATATCATTGAATTCCATGAGTTTGTAATTCTCAATCTTTAAGGTCAATCTCTAGGATTGAGTAATATCAGTCTTAAAAGCTGATTTTTGATCTTTAAGGAGATTATCCTTTCCGGGGATTTGATTCATTAGTCTTATCAAGCTAATTTGCACGGTGCCCCCCCATTGTACGAGATAAATCCTTCTAATGGTTAGGATAAATCTGACCACATGGCGACCCTGTTTGATGCTGAGGTCCGTGGATTTCCTGCTGATTTTAGAGATGACTTTTCTAGATTTTTCATCAACCTACAGCTGGTCTAGGCGACAACTTCATGACCTAAATCAAGAAGCGCGTGTCTTTTTCGGAAGACTTTACTTCCTTTTAATGATGGAATTGATTCATCGTGTAGATCCATTTTTCTTTAAAATATATTACAGTAAACCGGGTAAAACTGATTAGTATCGTCCAAAGCAAAAGTACCTGCAATAATTCTTATACAAAAATGTGATAGATAGTTTTTAATTGAATAACTTGGTACATTCTCCCCACACTTAGCTTTTATTTATTCTTTTCTTTGCCTTTTTATTCTCTTCTATCCCATTTTAAATGAATTCAAGCGTTTTGGGTTGTTTCTCAATTTATGTCCTCGAGGTAACAATAATTTCGGCATTAACACCTAGTTTTATCGTTCATAAATATGTATAAACATGATTTTGAATTCATTTAGTTGAAATTTTTTTCAAATTTTCACAAAATTTGGCAATTAAAACAAGTGTAAACCCGAAAGAATTTATAACCCTTCCCCACACTTGAGATCTTGCAATGCCCTCATTTGCAAGAAATCAGTAAAAATTTAAATTCATAAGGGTGATTAGTGTAGAAAAATGATTAAAAATACCGAGTTTGCAAACATATTGTTGTTATTTCACATTTGATATTTTGTTTCTTGTCGTCAAAATTAGTACCTTTTTCTGAACTTAATGACAGTCTTTGAAAGTGCGTTATTTTACCCTGTTTTGTATATAACATAAAATACAAACATACATAATTTTGAAGTTGGGTATATTACCCCACGTTCAAAAATTTATAAAATCTAATATTTTTTTTTTTTGGCATACTTTAAATCAATTAAATTAAAAATAATGATAACAAAATTTCTCGTCCCGCCCTCGGTTAAAGTAATTTCGGTTCAACTACCTAATCTTCAACTCACGACGAATTTTAGAAATCATTTTTTTACTTAATGAAATAAAGTAAATTTTATTTTTAAATTCACACAAAACTTAAATTTAAAAAGCATATTAATTTCATATAAAACCTACAAAATAAAAAAAAATCAGAATGGGGGGAGAAAACTAGTTCTTTAGTGTCTGCTAGCGGAAAAGACCAATCGAATTCCATTCTCGAAACTACACGAGAACAGAACAACTAACTCCAAACAGCATTTTCTTTTTAGAATATTTGAATCTCCTCACACTTAGGTAGATGTGGTGTCGAAATTGTGATTAACTTCATCGTCAATTTCTCTTGGACCATAATCAACTTGCATATCTGTGACTTTTGCTTTAAGCCAGTGACCAGCTTTTTCCGTAATATCTACAAATTCAACTAGCTTCGCCTTTTCTTTAGGCGACAGATTGGATACTAACCGGTTATATAACTTAAAGTTTCCCTTACTTTTAGCATCAATAACCCGTTTAAAAAGTTTCTTCATTGAACTGTTAATAACGGGGTTATTTAATTTCATATCAACTATGGGGTTCTTTATTATCAAGTCATCATTAGGTGTTACTTCATTTTCCCCACACTTAGGCGTTCTATTATTGTTAAGCATTACCGTTGGAGTTGGTAAAACAACATGGTTCTTACCAATCGTTTTTGTCGGTTCAACGGTTTTGGTTTGTGGATATTTAGACTGTCGAATCATAAAGGTGATCGATTTCTCATCATTACTAAGTGTCATTCTACCCTTTCTTACATCAAATAACGCCCCGGTGGACGCTAAGAATGGTCGACCTAAAATTAGAGGAACGTTTGAGTCCTCTTCTATGTCAATGACAATGAATTCGACTAGAAAGGTTAAATTACCTACTTGAACGGGTAGGTTGTCAGCAATTCCAACTGGGTGCTTAATGGTTTGATCAAGGAGTCGAACACTCATATCCGTTGGAGTTAACTCACCTACACCTAATCTCTTATATAATGAAAGAGGCATAACACTCACACTTGAACCTAAATCTGCTAGTGCATCATACATGACACAGTCACTAAGTAGACAAGGAACAATAAATTCACCCGGATCACCTACCCTAGGTGGAGGATTTGGTGGAACTGTCTTCACCGGGTTTACTTCTACTGTTTTTGTTTCTTGCACTTTTTTATTCTTCTTCTTCTTCTTTCCAGAGGTATCACAAACTTTATTACCTATTACTTGCTCATACTCAACTCCTTTTCTTGGAAACGGGATGGGTGGTCTGTATGGTACCACCACTGGCTTTACATACTCGGGTGGTGGTGGTGGTGTAACTTCTTCATTGTTACTTACATCTAAAACTTTCCCATCTTCTGGTATTGGTTTTTCAGAATTTGTTGATATCATGTTAACATTTTCATTCCGAGGATTTACTTCATTATTACTCGGTAGCTTTCCTTGTTCCCTTTCACTCATCAATCTAACAAGAGTACCTACTTGTTTTTCTAGATTCAAAATGGAAGCTTGTTGAGTTCTAAATGACTGATCAAACCTCTCATTCATTTGGGTTTGAGTTTCAATAAATTGTGTTTGAGATTCAACTAGCTTAAATACCACTTCTTCCAGATTTGACTTCTTCTCGTCGGTTTGTTGTGGTGGTTTATACAAGCCAGGTCTTTGTTGATTGAAAGTGTTGTTTTGAGTTGGTTGGTTATTCGGACCTTGTTGGTTATACGAGTTATTGTCGGGTCCTTTTGGATTGTAAAGAATGTTTTGATTTCGATTGAAGTTTGGCCTTGGCGGTTGATAATTATTCTGATAACTATTTTCCAGCCTTTGGTTCATGTAGACAACATTCTCACGTTGTTCCATCGTTTGTTCAATGTGACAGTCTTTAATTAAGTGTGGTCCACCGCATTGCTCACAACTGATTCGTATTGCGTGAATATCTTTATTCATCTTTTCCATTCGTCTCTCGAAAGCATCTATTTTTGCGGAAACGGAATCAAAGTTATGGCTAGAATCGGCTCTAGCCGCTTTAGATGAGAGATATATATCTTTCTCTTGGTGCCACTCATGAGAGTGGGAGGCTGTGTTATCAATAATTTTGTAAGCTTCAGTTGCGGTTTTCTTCATAATGGAACCACCAGCTGTTATGTCGATGTCTTTTCGTGTAGCAACGTTGACACCTTGGTAGAATATTTGTACTATTTGATAAGTGTCTAAACCGTGTTGAGGACATCCTCTCAACAACTTTCCAAATCTTGTCCACGCCTCATATAGAGTTTCATTTGACTTTTGTGTGAACGTAACAATTTCTCCTTGAAGTCTCACGGCTTTAGATGCCGGAAAGAATCTTTTAAGAAATTTCTCAACTAAAACATCCCATTTGTCAATCGCCCCTTCAGGTAACGATTCTAACCAATCTTTGGCTTCTCCCTTTAAAGTCCAGGGAAACAACATGAGATAGATCTGTTCATCCTCAACTTCTCGGATTTTGAATAGTGTACAGATCCTATTAAACGTACGAAGATGTTCGTTTGGATCTTCCTTCGGCGCACCACTATATTGGCACTGATTAGTTACCATGTGTAGGATTTGTCCTTTGATTTCATAATCTGGCGCATTAATGTCTGGCTTAATAATGGCGTGACCTTGGCCCGTGCGTGTGGCTCTCATTCGGTCTTCCATACTTAGAGGTTCCAGATTTTCCATAATTGAATTTGTTGAATACGAATCACTAGAAGATTCTGATTTAATGGTTTGTGGTTCAGGAGGAATGATTAGTGGTTCTGGATCTTGGAATTGTCCCTGAATATTCTCCGGATTCTCAATTGTGAGGTCGGGTTCAAAAGATGGATTATCGGAAATTTGAGTTGGAGTTCTTGGTCGACTAGATGATGATTCTAAAGAAAAATCAACGGCGACAATATTGGCTAGATGTCTTGATCGAGTTATAGGTGGTGAACGTATGAAAGGTGGTGAACGTTTTACTCGGTGCATTCACTGAATATCCTATTAGTTTTTAAAAGGAAAGAAAAATTATATAAGTTATCCAATTAATAGACTTTTCTGATTTTGCCCACGTTTCGAATAGCCAAAAGATGCAGCAGAGGGGCAGGATTCGTTTGGTCTCAATATAATTGAGTACTGTTTGGCTTCAATAACCCGGTCCACGTACAAATCCAACTATTACTACGAACCAGAAAATTTTGATGTCTATCAATTTAACCACTTAAAATAAATTTTCGTAATTTTAAGAAATTTAGATAAGAAGTAGAATAAAAATCTTATCCTAAAACTAGAATAGCGAGAAATAAGAAAGAAAAAGATTGCGCGTCGAAAAAGGTCGAAAAATAAAAGGTCGAAAAATAGGCGTCGAAAAATAAAAATAAGAAAGTAGCGCGAAAAACGGCGTCGCAAAATTCTAAAGCACATAAATCTTAGTCTAAGGAATAAGCACTTAAGGAATTTTACGGCAAACCTAAAAATTCTAGAAATAAAAATAACTATGGCAAAACTAAACTTAATACTAAAAATTGTAACTAGAGTCTAAAAATCTAAAGGTAATAAAAAAAAAAAACTTTTTTTTTAATTTTTTTTTTATATATTTCGTTTTTTAAGGATTTTAAAATTTTTTTTTTTTTAAAAAAAATTTTTTTTATATAATTTTTTTTAAAACTTTTTTTTTTTTTTAAAAACGATTTTTTTTACAATTTTTTTTTTTTTAAAAAAAACGAAATTTTTTTTTCTTAAAAAAACGATATTTTTTTTTTTTAAAAAACGATTTTTTTTACAAATTAATAATTTTTTTATAATTATAATTTTTTTTTCAAAACTTTTTTTTTAATTCATTTACTATTCATGAATAGTAAATGAAAATAAATTAATTAATTTACTATTCACATGAAAGCGACATGATAGAAATTATTAATTATAAGTTACATAATATACCCCTGAAGTATTTAATAAATACGACTTTTTAAATATCAAAATTCTAAAATATTATTATATTATTATATTCTATTTCAATATTATTATATTATTATATTCTATTTCAATATTATTATATTATTATATTTTATTTCAATATTATTATAATTAAAAATATAGCGTTTTAGCGCTCCC
This sequence comes from Rutidosis leptorrhynchoides, assembly GCF_046630445.1. Taxonomy (NCBI): domain Eukaryota; kingdom Viridiplantae; phylum Streptophyta; class Magnoliopsida; order Asterales; family Asteraceae; genus Rutidosis; species Rutidosis leptorrhynchoides. The sequence goes on along the minus strand of NC_092340.1, from coordinate 365,667,288 downwards.
CGGCAGCGGCGCCAAAAACTTGATGTGGTAGCGTGAGGGTACGAAATAGTATTATTTTTAATACAAAATACTACAAAATATGACACAAGTTTTATTAATTTACGGATGGTATATACCTAAACCTTGCTACAACACTATAGGCAGTGTACCTAATCGTAGAGTAGTGTAGTTTTTAGTAAGTCCGGTTCGTTCCACAGGGAGCTGGTGATACTTACTATATTTTTAACTATATTTATACAAAATATATATAATTATATAAGTAGTAATATTATTATAAAAGGGGGGTTTTACCGTTTAATGACCGGTTTGTCGATTCTATATTTTAAGCGTAAAGATAAATGACGATAATTAAAGTGCGTAAAATAATGACAATAAATAAAATGACAGTAAATAAAATTGCGAGTAATAAAATGACAGTAAATAAAGATACGATGAGAAATATAATAAAAGAATTATGCTTATTTAAACTTCCGTAATCATGATGTTTGACGTGTTGATTTTAATTTATTACCATGGGTTAATTGTCCTTTGTCCTGGTTTATTTGATACGTCTATCTGGTTTTTGTCCATAATAGTCCATCGGTCATAAATATAAAGTGCGAGTATCCTCGTCAAATTACCCTTATACCCGAAGTCAAATATTCCAACTGATTAAGGATTTAAACTGTGACGCAGTTATCACTTCTGTCAACAATTACACCAGTTATCACTGTATGTAATCCACCCCTGTTTTAATTAGTTTATGAATATTAATTCATCCACTTGATCAGAATGAATAATCAATTACCCAACCCAATTGATTAATTAAATGATTATAACAGATTCCATATGAACGTCACTAAATAGGACAACCATAATCATTATTAATTATTAGGTTAATTAATTTGAAGATAGGTTCGACAGACTCCAATGAGTTGTCACTCAATTAGACAATACCCCCCATCTATTAATAGTCAATAGTTCAATTTCCACAAGTGTCGGTCTTTTGCCCAAACCTTAATTATGGTCCAAAGTTCAATAACCCCTTCTTAATATTTTAGCCCAACATCACGATTACTTCGGCTCAAATAAGCATAATAATAACTTAGTTACGATACATTAATTTAAAAAGGAAGAACATAGCTTACAGTGGTGATTAATCGCGTAGCGTTACACGGGCAGAGTTTCGACTTTAAAACCCGTAAAATATTTCTTACAATAACCCAATTATTATTAAACTTAAATTAAACTTAATATTATAAATATAAATATATATATTCTTACAGAGGGAAAGAAAGAAAAATGAAGTGAAGGTGTTCTTTTTCATTACTACGTGAATTCCATTTTATAGGCAAATGTTGATTTGAAATTTTCACTTATGACCCCTTAACTATGCTCAATTAACAACTTTTTATTATTTATTATTATTCTTATTATGAATTATTTAAATATTATATTATATTCTTGTGCATAGTTGACTTGTACTTTCAGCTCCGTTGCGTCGAGCGTTGATAGTTGGCTCGGGTACCGGTTCCGGATTTTCGAACGTCCTTTCGTATAATTTAATATCTTGTACTTTGCGTTTTGTAACTTGTACTCTTGTCATTTTTAGACGTTTCTCATCAATAAATTGAACCTTTTGAATTGTATCTTGTACATTTGAGCTTTTTGGACGTTTTGGTCTTTCAAATCTTTGTTTTTGTCTTTAAATCTTCATTTTCGAGCGATTTGCGTCTTTCGTCTTCGCACTTATTTATTTAACTATTACAACTAAAAATAAGGAAATTACATTTAAAAACTTTACATATTGGAACGATATTGCTACTAAATATATGTTCATTTGGAGCACTATCAGTTATACCTCAAGTATGATGAAGAAAGTTACTGAATAAACAAGATATGAACTTGTTCTTGATGACTTGAAAGATTAAGAAGTGAAATCATGAAAGAAACAAAGGTTGTAAGTAAGTTTATATCTTGATTTAAGATAATTAACTTACATGAATTGAATCAAAGTTTAAACATAGTTTTACCTTGATTATGAAGCTAGAAACTTATGAAGATCTTGAGGAACACATGAAGGTTGAAGATGAGAGAGTTTAGAAGATAATCTAGCTTGAAGAAAATTGATATGAAAGTGTATGTATGTGTAAAAAAAACGTGTATATGTATGTATATATAAGGATTTTTATTTTGATTTTTAGTTCATAAGTCTTGATTAATGACAAAGGATGGTTCTCACAAGTTGCTATCATGTCTCTTAATCATTCATAGCTGATCATTGGTATTTTCTATTGGTATATACCAATAGTAAATACATCTAGAAGCTGTGTATAATACGGGTACATATACCCTAAGTATACGTGTAGAAATCTTGAGGAAACGGAACGAGAATTCAAATATAACTATCTTTTGTGAATATACTTATATTGTTTTATGTATTTAAGCCCTTTAAAAGTGATTAAATACGTATTTATACGATACTTGTATAAGCATTATAGATTATAGGTATATATGTCAAAGAACGTTACGTATAGTTACCGTTTTGAAAACTTAAGTTAGTAGTCTCAAAGTATACTTATAACTCATTGTTATTAGTACACAATGATATGTTAAACCATCCTTAGATCATGTTTAATATGTATAAATACGTATATGTACACAATCGTATAATTATCGTATGTTATGTAGTTCGTGATATCTTCGGTCAAATTGGACGGTCAAACGTTGTGTAAAACTCTTTTCAAAAACACGAGACTCATCAATTTGGATTGCTTATCATGTTGGTAATGTTTAATTTATGTAAATATTAGTCTCATATGTATAAAATGATCGGAAAAATCCGGGTCGTTACAGTACCTCTTTCCTTTAACAATTGCTTTACCTCTAAAGGCGTGAGTACTTTTTTCGCATTCTTTTTTGATATTCCTTTTTCTGCTGTTTCAGCACCACTATGCGCATTACCTTCATTAACTGACATTTTATCCATTTTTGTCTGCGCATTTGCAGATGTTAATTTGGAATTTATTTCTTCTGTTCTCTGCTCTTCACGTGTCTGCGGCACATTCCGCCTTGCTGCATTCATTTTTTCCGCTAAAACATTTGATTGTGTTTCTTCCATTGCTTTAGCATTTGCAGATGCTTTCACAAGCAATTCTTTAGTTTGCTGACTAACTTCAGGACTTGATTGAAAATCAAAATTCGAAGCAGTTTTTGGATCCAATGCACCTATAGTGCTTACATTCTTCTTTTTGTTGCACGTAGTCATGTTTATTCAAGAATAGCTTGAAATTTTCACTTCTATTGGATTAAGAACACCTTCCTGCAATATAATACAGAAAGCAACACGATTAGAATTAGAAAATGAGTTTAATAGTTCGATTATAACGAACGCAAATTTCTCATTTCAATTCTATTTGCGTCCCACAGATGGCGCCAATTGATCAATCCTAGATCATCCTATTAAGGTTAATCAAGGATTGAGTGCAATGAGGGGGTATAATGGATGTCGATTATGGTTTTGGGACCTTATTGTCATATTTCGTTAAGTGCTAAACGATCAACAACCATGTCCCGGTCTTCGCAAATTACCTTAACCAAACACTGATCAAGTCTCGGGCAAAGTCACAAGAGAGATCAATATGGCTAGAGCAATTCTTCCAGAATCAACAACCTAAAATGAGAGGCCAAGCTCCATATTTATAGGTTCAGGAGTTACGCAGAAGTAAGATGTGCGGGCACTTAGGCATTCCGCAAAAACACTGCGAGAATCCTTCGCACTCTTTAATATTCCGCGTAATCCTACCGCGTTCATTAGGAATTTACCGTGGATTAGCTGTCTTCTGTTTTTGCCTTTAAATGGTCTTCCGCACTAAAAATGTACATATACATAAGTATGTATATGATCAATGTCAAAATGGGTTGACTTTGATTGGGTCGAATTTGGTAATGACACTAATTTTAGATTAAATGGATGTCAAACACTTTTATTAAGTGTTAAATGACGTTTTTGAGTGAAAGTAATTGTGGGAAGTGATTTTGGGTCAAATGGCATTTTAACATAAGTCAAAAGTGGTCAAACGCAATATGGGTCAATATTACACTTGTTGGGTTTTTTGGTGTAATTGGCATTTAAAATAATTACTACCTAAGTAGTAATTTAGTGCTTAGACCTCGGTTGGTGTAATTGGTGTCGTGTATAATTTGGGTTAGTTTGTACTCATTTGAATGGGTCGGAATTACCACCCGTAGTGGTAATTGGTGAAATCCACTTTAGGTGTCTAACTGGGCATATTGTGGAGTTAGGTATAAACCCTTGGTCAAGGGCGTTGGCATCGAATTCTCTTGTAGAGAATGTATGTTGATTGTGTGTATACTTATATGCATATTATAGGTAAAAGCTTGCTCGATTGCGTTTGGTGGAGATTTCGCGCATGGTTGTAATGCTCGAGTTCATGAGGTGAGTGGAATAATTATACATGTATATATATAATGTATTTATTTGTGTGGCGTGAAATGTGGGTTAGTCGCGGTGTTAAGACACCACATTTTACGTGACGAGTGGGTTAGTCGCGGTGTTAAGACACCACTCCGGAGTTAGTGACATGTGGGTTAGTCGCGGTGTTAAGACACCACATTGTCGTGATGGGTGGGTTAGTCACGGTGTTAATACACCACCCAGGGGTTAGTGATACGCGGTGTTAAGTACACTAATGGACGTTGTGAACTCTGATGGTCCTTCGCGAGTACCATTCCCTCGTGCTATTGGTTAACCATGGTTGTGTGAGTTTTGTTTTAGCATATTAAATTGTGAACTATATGTTATTGGTGATGCTAGCTTATTGTGAATTCCGGATATTTAGTTTATGCATTGTGATTGCATGGTTGTTGAATTGCTAGCTCGTATGCAGTATTTGTGTAACTGTTTGCAAGTAAGTAGATTATATATGTATATGTATAATCATTGCATTCACTAAGCTTTATGCTTACCCCTGTCGTTGTTTACCTTTTTACAGGTATTGTGATTGTGAAGCTAGCTAGTTGTTAGACTAGATGCATAGGAGCGCTTGGGCTCGATGGGATTAACTTTTGGATATTCGAACGCGGATTGGGGGATTTGGTAGTCCCCGGGATTATGCTCTTGGTATCGGGTTGGGTTGTTGAGTATTAACCCGTAATTTGTATGATTGTGTAAGTAACTAGAGGGGGGAGGGGTGAATAGTTACTTGATACGTTTTTAACACTTTTTCGATTGATCACCAAATTCGATTAACTTTGATCAACCAATTCAACTCAAACTTGATGTGTGTAGTGTATATGTTCAAAATGATAAATGAAGTAATGTAAAGAACATAGACACAAGGATTTATAGTGGTTCGGGTAGATGTTAACTAATCCACCTTAATCCACTCCTCGATTACACTAATCGGGATTTGTTGCTTCACTAAGCACTTTTCTTCAAACCCGGTGGAGATTCGATTTACAAGTCTTCAACTTCTTTGGTAGACAACAAACCTAATCTTTCTATCCCATTGAAAGATCAACTCTAACCTAGATCAACTTGTCTTCACCTTGGACAAGTATTAATCTCCAAATAAGATTAATCAACTTTCTAAGTCCCTTTAAGAAAGTAGATCACTAAGCTAGCATATGCTTCTACTAATTGAAGTTACAAGACTTATACACTTTGTAATGATGATCCTAAGACAATACTAGGACATACATTACACTAAGTAAACTCACAAGATTAATGATTTTTATTAGTAAGTTTACAACAACCAAATTCTATATCTATAAGATCATAGAATCTTCTCTTGCTTGATCACATTTGAGTAGTAGTTAGAGCCCTTATGATCTCTGGAAATAAGCCTTTGAAATATGCAAGAGGGTCAGCTCCAAATGCTCTTTAATGCTTGCCTTTTATAGTGGGATTCAAAAAGTAGCCGTTGACACACGGTTGCCTGCACGGTCGACCATGATTCGACCGTGCGTGCTCCAGTCCAAATTTAGTATCCGTTGTATAGCCGTTTGACTCAAATTTGAACACCACATTTTAGCACCTTTACTCCTTTTAGCACCTGTAAAAGAAACCAAACATCCTATACAAGTACTATATGCATTAAGTGTGTGAGATTTGGTCTTATTGTATGAAAGTGACATAACACTCCATTAGTAGTAAACCTAACATTCTTGAAGAAGTGTCTTGATTGATATTTTTGAAAATCTCAGATTAGTCAAGACTTAGTTAGTCACTTTAATGCATTTGGTTCAAATCTAAAGACTAGTCAATATGTCATTAACTTCCTAGTTTCAATTAATCACAAGTCATGTTTGTTTTAAGCTTAGGTAGATTAATTGAATGATGTCTTTCTAAGATGATCATTAAGTATATAGAGACATCAAAGTTAAGTCATACTTGAACAAGCAATCACAATTTGTTACTTAGACAAGACCAAGTAAACAATTGATCATAATTTCATTGTGAACCAATTTACACTTAATTTGTTGGAGTAGACTAGTTACTTGAATCCTAACTAGTAAGCACATAGCAAGCATGTTAATCAAGTTGATAAATTTATGAGTATTAGACATATTAGCAAGTAGCAAGTAATACTCACACATAGCAAGAGATAGTTACTATAAGATCAATCATATAGATATTTGCACAACTTGTAATTTAAGCTTTTAGCAAGCTTACTTGCAATATAACATATTGCATGATTAATGTGTAAGCACACATTAATGTCCAACACATGCACAAGGTAAGAGCAATCTATAGTTGGGACTTGGTGACCATCCTAAATGTATCTAAGTGTATTTTAGGATTACAAGTCTTTACTAGTTACACTTGAGAGCATTGTTCCTCATTTAGCCTTATCACTAAGTCATTTTCAATATCAATTATTGTTCTAGTGACATTGGCTTAAGTGTGTTGGTACTTGATGATCATACTAAGGATGTCTAGATAAGATTTTAGATCACAAGTTATTATTTAACACTTATGTGTTAAGCCTAATCTTGGTTAATTTGTCATTAAGATGTCATTAGGCGTAATTAACCACAATTAGTGTTTTTATGACCAAAACTCAATTGAGTATGGAGAGGACATCTATTCTAAGCATGTTGAGAAATGTTTCATGAATTATAGATGTTGGGAACTAGTCAAACTTTATTTGGTCAAATTTGGTAACATAGAAAACTGCGGTCGCACTGTGGTTGACCGTGGTGGCGACCGTGCAACTTGTTTTAATAAAACTGCTTTGCAATTCAGTTTGGGGTTCTGCGGCTGGCTGTGCGGTCGATCGTACCTTGACCGTGTATTTAGCTGATCTTTTAATTTCATTCTTTAAGCTATGTTTGACTTGGTCATTTGCAAGATAAAGTATGGATTAGTGACCTTGCGTGTTTTATGTTAAGATATCGGTCATCACTTATGCATATGTATGTGTCATCATCAAAACATATTCTTTGGTTAATCATACTTAAGTTTGTCGTTTAGTTCATTAACCAACATTCTCCCCCTTTTTGACGATGACAAACATACAAGTGATGAGGGATATTTTGCTATAACTACGCAAGTGTTAAAAATCACTTGTATCCATCTTTCTCTCCCCTTTTGTCGAAGCAAAAAGGTTAGCTCCCCCTAGAACTAAGATCACCCTTAGAGAAAGCACCCCCTTAAATTGTGCACGTTGGAAAAACATTTATTATTACAAGCACACATTTTATTCAAAGCAAGCACGAAACATGGTGATGCGTATATGAAAATATGCATGGAAAGTACAGTAGATCAATCCTAGGTTTGTTCTACGTGGGACGAGATGTGCTTGGTTGAGATGAACATTTTCCACAGACAAGATTGTTCAGAAAGCGTCGCAGGATCTTGTGAGTTCGACGATTCTGATGATGAAGGATGGACATTTGAGTGGAAGATAATAGTGAAATGAACTGGTCATCTTCAACACTATCATCAGATCCCGTAACACTCCAGGAAGGTATGTTTGCATCTTCTGTTTCTTCGTTAAAGATCGAACCGAATCGTAATTGATTGGGAGGGTGGTTAGACCAACAGGATGTACATCTCGAACACACAGTTGTGTGAAGAGCTTCGTTAGATGTGCCCCATAAGGAAGGGAGAGTAATTCATTGTACACCAATCCATTCATCCTCTTTGTCATGAGCAGTGCCATGTTGACTTGAATTCGGTGTTGGAGACACCAGAGTAGTGAGGCTTCATAGGCATGAACATTTGTGGATAGTGTTTCCACCTTGCAGTAGATGTTTTGACTTATGACTTTGAGCCAAAGGTCAAACTTAGGTGCAAGATGATTTGCTTTAAGACCATCACTTTGGATTTCGATGTGATTGATAGGCCTTTGCAAAAGGTGTTGATGATGTCACATTTTGTGACAAATTCGGGAAGACAGAGGAGGTATGGACTATAGGAAAAATATTCCACACCCTTATCAGGAACATGCATAAATTTTCAAAGTCCTTGAGAGACATGGAAAACCCTTTATCAAAAAATAGGAAATTGACGTTATTTGGGGGAGTGAATTCATAGTTAGCATAGAATTCACGAACAAGAGTGGAGTGAATGGGACCTCTTAAAGTTAAGAATGAATCCCATTTTATGTAAGCAAAATTCTCGAGAAGCTCTTTTGAAAAGTGCTCAACAGTGACCATACAACCTTCGACAATTGGTCTAGTGCTAACCATTTGTCAGTTGCGATTGATCACATCTCGTTCTTCTTGGGAGTTAGGAAAGTGATTGTCAAAGGAGTCAGAAACTGAAGAAGATAAGTCAATCACAAAAGGATTGTTAGGAGAGTTGTTTGTTTGACTCATTTTGAGTGAGATGGTGTAGTGAGTTTTGCATCTTAATCTTCTCAATTTAAAGGGAAAAAGATGATCCTTCATTTAATCTTTCATTCCCTTTTGGAATAATTGAATGTTTTGAGAAATTTGATCATATTCAAGTATACTAATTTATGAATGATACTTTGAAAACATATTCAATTTGATTTGAGAGGTTCAATGTGCATTTATTTTTCAAGGAGATGGAAGAAGAAATGTCAGACTGATACACGGTCGATTCTACGGTCGACCGTGTGGTTAGCCGTGTGTGATCTGACATAAATATGAGTTAATTAATCAGCTCAATTTAAACAGATGCTATCCAAGGAATATTCAAAAAGTCACACATTTAATTATTACAAAACAAGTCATTCAACCAACATTATAGTAAATTTATCTTCTCTCACTTCCTTTTCCTTCTACTTCTCACATCACTACTACTTCGACATGTATAACAACCCTCACATTTCCATACTTGAATTGACTAATTTTTCCCTAGGGTTGTTATCCATACTTAATATATGATTAAATTCGACGTTGATTAAATATTTATTTTTGTTTGTCGACACGTTTTGTTAACTAAAGTTTATACTAATTATATAAAAAAACTTTAGTTAATATTAATATTAATGTGTATTTTATATAAAACTATATGTAACATAATTATTAATTAAATGATAAGTTATTTTAATCATTATTTATATTTTTAGCTTATAAAAAAAAGAAATAAGATTTTTTTATATAAATTTAATAATGAGTCCATTAATTTTGACTAAATATTTTCAAAAACAAAAACTTATTAAAAACATTTTTTAACATGTTTTTATTTTTTTGTCAAAATTGGCATCTTTATTTTATTTTATTTTTTTTCTTTTCATCAACCATTTTTACCTATAAATACATGGCTCCTCATTCATTTTTTTCTTGCCAAAAATAAAAACTTAAGTTATTCTCTCAAAACCTTGAAGAAAATTTGAGGTACTTTCTTTTTTATTATTTTTTTAATATTGTCGATTATATTTATATTTATTGTATATTCTTTGTAAAATTTGAAATTAATTATATTTATATGTTATAATTAGTATTATAAATATTATGATGTATAAAAATAATTTTGATAATTTATGGAATATTATTTATAATTAAATAAGAATTATGTAGTATTTAAATGTAAAAACAATGTAAAATTCGTAATAAATATTTTTAACCAAAAATTAAATATATATAATTTTTTTTTGAGTTTATAAAACTTATATAGATCTGAAAAAAATTATAAAAATAATTAATTGGGTCGAATTGGTAATTATTATATAATTAAACTCTATTATTATGTAATTCGAAGGTAAATTAAGAATAAATATAAAAAAATAAAAAATATTTTTTAAATATTTTTATACAGGTTAATAGACTGATAGAAACTTATAAAAATTATAAAAATAATTTTTTAGGTTTATTTAGTAATTATGTAGAATTAAACTTGTTTTCTGAATAAATTAAGGGTAAAAACAAAAATAAATACAAAAATATAATAAAAACATTTTCTTAAATTTTTCTACTAATCTATATGATTAACTAAAACTATAAAAATTGTGTATATAATTTTTAGATATTTAATTAATTATTTAGACATTTTTTGATAATGTTCGATTAATAAAACACTATTATTTTTGAAGTAATTTAGGTATTTATTTAAAGGTAATTATATTTAATATATATAAGACATACTAAGGTATAATAACTAAATATTAAATAATACTTAGGTTATATTATCACATATCTAATTATTAAGTACATTAATAATTCGTTGTGTGTATACATCTATAACGTGAAGGTTATAATTAAAAGATAACGTGCACTTTATACGAACCTCATCGCTACTTGTGACCTAGGGTGGTCCTTGTTGCCTTATGGGAACCGCTTGTGGATTTCGAATGCCATGACTTAGATTCTGGTCAAGAATCTTGGGCGCTCGATAACAACAGATCATTCGAGTGACTTGCATGATAGCAACGAAGTTTGGGCAAGATTGTACAACATCTTTGTGAAGAATTATAACTCGAACTTCTTTAAACTAGGAGCTTACTATAAGTGGAAGCTTTCCATAAATAGTAGGTTTTCAAAAATAGAAACTTTTTAGAAATAGAAACTTTTCTCAAAAATTGTCACTGTTAATATAGTTGCTATATTAATAAACAAATTTTATGTCTGTTAGACATTAACTAATCAAAGTTTATATCTCTAGGTTAAGATCTTCGATCACTTACTCCATTCATTATTCTTTGCATGGAATAACTTACTTGCTACTAAGGTGAATTTCATAGCCGCACTTTTTACTGTTTCATAACTGTTTTTATAACTTTTGAGGTAAGACACATACTTGCTTTATAACTATTTTACGCTTAGACATAAGTATTAAATTGTTAACTATGCTGTCATGCTTTGATTCATGCTAAATTCCTACCGTAATATCGTCAACTGCTATGTTTAAATGCAAACTTAATTATTGTGAGTAGGCCTATTGAGAGTAACATCTCTAACCATTCGACCGTTGGTCTTTGGTTACATAATAATGAATCCACGACACTGACAGTACAAGGTGTCATAGGGTAAATTGTTTAGTAGCGATATTACAAACTACAGCAACACTTTTAGATTGATATATCTATATTGATCAACTTTAAACTAAATCTTGTGGTCTAAAACTTTGGATATTATTTATAAACCTGTGAATTTCACTCAACCTTTTTGGTTGACACTTTAAGCATGTTTTGTCTCAGGTGATGATTGAGCTAGATGTTTGCAACTTTGTGATGATAGATTTGATGCTTGCATGGAGTCCACATCGCATATTATATTTTAGTTCATAAACATTTATTTTACATTTTAATAATAATGTAAACATTTATTACTGCTTTCGCTGTTTTATTAACAAAGGTTTTATTTAAAAAGTCTCATATAGAGTCGTTCTCGTTTATACAACTGTGTTATGATATGATTGGTCACAATTACCCCTGGTCCATTTTGGGTGTGTGACAACATGAGAAAGCCTTTTTAGCTTTCTTCAGTAGCAGATGAATTTTGGATTGATACTTCTTTATCTTAGCTTGATTCAGGTAGATTCGTTCAGCTTTTGAATCACGATCCAAGCCGTAAAAAGGATCATTAGCTTCATCCGGAAACTGTTCTTCATCACTGTCGGATATATCTTCCAAGTTGATTTGAGAGTTGGTCATGGCTTCATAGAACCTTTCAATTTCATCAGAGTCATCTTCATCATCCCACCCCATCATTGTTAATGTATGACGATTGAATATTTGATTGGTTGGATTCATGCGAATGTCATCTGTTGCTCTTAATTTTCCGAATAACTTTGTAAGATGCATTCCATAAGGAAGAGCTCTTGTTGAGTCCTTTGGCACATTGCTCATTCGTATGGCCATAAAGTAAGTCATGTTCACTGGTACTTGCATTTCTAGACACCAAAGAAGAGCCATCTGAACAGCATGGATATGTGAACGATTTCCCATTCTACAGTAAACATTGTAATCAATCACTGTGTTCCATATCCGGAACTTCTTCCGCAGGTGTTTGCCCAATACTCCTTGACTAAGAATTTCTTCTCTTAGAGCGTTGTCTTCACACAGTGTTCGAATAGCAGCATCTTTATTGATGAATTCAGGAAGATAGGTCAGACTGTGTTCTGTGTGGAAGAACCTTTGTCCACTTGCTAGAACTCCTAAGAGTTTTCCAAATTCTTGAAGTGTTACCGTTGTTCTTGTTGCTTTTAGCATAAAGGAAACTGATCCGTTGGTATAGACGAAGGTAGAGTAAAAGTCTCTAACGAGTGATGGATAAATTGGTCCATTTAGATCAAGAAATACATCCTAGTTTAAATCTGAGAAGGCTGCTACCATTTCAGGAAAATCTTCTGCTTCAATTCTTCTTCCTTCTGCTATTTTTCAATTTTTCATTTTTTCTCTGTTAAGTGTCGATTGGTGTGGATGAAAGTTGGATGAGCTTTCTCCTCGATTGGACATTTTCTGCGCATTGACACTTCAAATTAATTCAAAGTGCATAATTTCAATTGGATGCAACAAGTTTTGCAAACTTTAATTATCATCAATACTTAGATGTTTTGATGTTAATGCTCTTCATTAGTGTCAATGAGTTTGCAACTAGATTAAGATTTTCACAAAGTTCATATGTGTTCTAGACTTTTGAGATCATCATCAACACATGTTTTGACATTCAACATTATTACACTCAATTTGCAACAATGTCATTTATATCATATGAACAATGATTCTATGAAAATCTAACCTAGATGTATAATGAACCCTAGAATTATTCATTGTTAAATTAACGCATAGATAGGTACTACTACAATCGTTTCCAAGTTGTTCTTCAAAAACAATTTTGATTGTTTGCATCAATTTAAGTTTTGATTCATTCTAGTTAGGGTTTCTTCATAACCTTAATTCATCATACAAACACAATTGAATGATAGGAAAGCAAGGATTAATCATACCAAAAGTAGGAATTGAGATTGAAGGAATGAGCGTTCTTCTTCGTGCGGTCGATCTCCTCAGCCGTGTGTAAAGTGCGTGTGTTTTGAAGTGAGTGGGAGTGAAGTAAAAGTGAGGGTTTTATTTAATTTAATGTAGTGACCCTTCCTAATCCATCTGGATGAAGTCTTCAACAGTTGGTCCCATTGCGAGGTTCTGACCTCTATATGCCATGAATGACTCCATGTAGTATGAGCAAATGCACAGCGGAAGATTTCTTTCATACCTGAGAATAAACATGTTTTAAAGTGTCAACCAAAGGTTGGTGAGTTCATAAGTTTATCATAAAGCAATAAAATTCATCATTTTGATAGACCACAAGATTTAAATCCTGCATGGTACAAATGGGCCCGAATCCTATACCCACCTGTAATGTACATGCGATATCTTTTAAATACAGTACACCTTTCTCGTGTACGAAATCATCTTTCATAAATCTTAGTAACCGTACACATATCTTGTGCACAAAAATAACATACACATAATCTGTGTATAAAATCATTCTCTCGATACATAACATTCACTTTTCATTGCTTTCATAGCTTGGCTTGGTAACCGACCTTAACATATAATGTGCATAATAATATCCCCAAAACAGAACATCTATTCTGTATAATAATCATATAAACTTCGAAGTACTAAACATCACGCCCACTAGCCCTTCCGTCTAGTGAACATTCTGGGTGGGGGTGTTAAACTCGGTAGCTACCTTTAGGATTCCCGTCAATTAGGCGTGCACTAATTCTCAAAATTAGTGATGTTCCCTAATTCTTAGGTTACCAAGCAATAATAATCAGAAAAAAATATTCATATCAATTGTGGCAATTATCACGTCCACATAATTCAATGGTGGCAATTATCACTTCCACATAATTCATTCGAGGAATGTTTTGCTTGTGTCTATCTCGTCAAACATTTATAAAAATCATTTCATGTATTCGCAGTTCAAAATGTATTTCAAAAGCAGTTGTAAAAGTAGCGCATGTATTCTCATTCCCAAAAATGTAAAGAGTAAAAGGGAATCAAATGAACTCACCATACTATATTTTGTAGTAAAAATACATATGAAGACAATGAACAAGTGTAGGGTTGGCCTCGGATTCACGAACCTATATCATGTACGTATATTAACACTTTTAATAATATTCAAATAAATATATATTTTGATATTAGTAATATACTTGTGATATTAATTTTAATATTAATAATTACTTAAATATTTTTATTTTATATATTTTATTAAATTATCATAATAAAATATTATATACTTTATTAATATATTTTGAATAAATACTTAGTATTAATATTTTTAAATACACATAATTTTTATTATGATAGAATTTTTAATAAATTCGAGTTATATTAAAACGTAAATGAACAAAAGTAGTTTATTAGTAAAAGTAGTATACTTATTATATATATACTTCTATATATCTAATGTTTGTATCTAACTTATAATTTCTATTCTTTTAGTTTAAGATCATAAAAATATAGTTATACTATATATATACAAAATGCATTTAAAACTAACGTTATAGATAGTAATGTTAATAATAATAATAATAGTGATATTAGTAGTAAAAATAATAATGATAATGATAATAATATTGATATTAGTAATAATAATACTTATGTTAATAATAATAATAATAAAAATAATAGGAATCATAAGTATACTACCTTAAAGAAATAGCTTCAAAAAAATAATGTCGCAGCTCGGGCTCGAACCTGCGACCCCTCGTTCCCCTAACACACTCCCATAACAATGGACCATTCGCTAGCTCTAGTTTTAACCCATTCGATAATCTAATTAATATGTATTGACCCGTATAGCTTCATTATACAATATCATCATCGTAACCATGAATCATCATAACATCATGTATCATTTTCGCTTACCAATCACCATCACTATACACATCGTACATCATCATCATCAAATTTCTTATCGCCATCAATAACAAACCGTAATCATCATCTTCTTTATGCACATAATCGCCACGATCACCATTTATTTTCTTAACAACATTTAATCACGTCACAATTTATTATGATCATCAACTTAACATGTATTATTACCATCATCGCTAGCGTTTTATCAGTAACAAGATCACCATTCGAGCTCAAAACATTTGCATATCAAAATTATGAAGCCCAAATTTTTGTTGTGATCTAAAAAGAATGAATCTAATCAACCCAAGATAAAAGGAAATAAAGGCCCACGGCCTGATTTCAAAGTAACACATCCAGCGAAAATCATAGATACATTATCCTCATTATGATCTTTATTAACCTTAATAAAGTGATACCATTAATATGTGTACATCGTGCTAGTTGACGGGACTAGAAAAGTATTTCCCCACTTACCGTAACCCACTACTTTAATTGATAGAATATCGGTGCCTACTTTTAGTTTTGTAACACCACGTAGCATCAACTTTTTATAAAAAGGAATTAAGTGGTTACAGCAATACATATTGTTCCTTTAACTTATTTAGTAAGTGTGCCCCATCCACTAACATGTGACGTCCTAAACTTTAATATATATATGAAGTGGTTTGATATTTTCAGTAGTTTAAAAGGAATTTTAAAAGGTGACCGTTGATCGATTTGCAGAAACAAAATTCGCAGTTCAGCCATTGGTTGATATCACACTTGTGCTGCAGCCTTGTTTATAGTAGCTCACTGAAAGAATGGTGATGGTGGGTGATAGTTTCTGAACAAAAATAAGATAGTGAGGTAGATAGAGGGAAAGAAAATAAGAGTGGTAGTAGCGTGTTTATGGAGGTGAAGTGTTGGTTATAAATAGAAAGAAACGAGTAAGAAATCATGGAAGTTTGGTGATGATTTTTGGTTCTGGGTTCGAAAGATACATAAAACATAGGGGTTGATAATGGTGGTTGATTCGGGTAACGGTTAAAGAAGAGATGGTGATGGGTTACCACAATGGTAGAGAGGTGGTGATCCTAGGTGATTCAAGGTGATGGTTTTCGGTTATTACAGCAGTCGTGCTTGGATAGGAAATCAGAAAGGAAAATGGGTGTTTGAAAGGTGGTTCACGATGGCTTTAGGAGAGAGAGAGATGATGGGATAGAGAGAGAGAGTGATGGGGTAGGGTTTGATGATCGGGTTAGAGATAACACAAAGGTGATGAGGTTGTTCTTGGTTCTTGGAGCAGGTTTGTGTGGTGATCGGTGATGGTTTATGGGTTGGTGGTTTCATGGTGGACAAGAGTTTATATTCTGTGTTTTATTTTGATTTCCTTTTTACGAATTGCAGTATATGAAAATATATATCATGATGGAATACTTGTTGTAACAGTTGAGATTGATCCTATTTGATTTATGAAACTGACTGGTAACAATATTCAGGCAGAAGACAAATTAATTAAAGTTGATTGTGATTTTAAATAGAATTGATTTGTACTGGTAAAGGAATCGACGAATTACTCCATCAGACAAATGGAATCGATCAGATAGCGAGTTATAACAAACTTTGAAATTTTTCTGCTTTTAAATTATACTTAATAGATATTATAATAAATATATTAATATAAATAATAATAATAATAATAATAATAATAATAATAATAATAATAATAATAATAATAATAATAATAATAATAATAATAATAAGATTCTAATATTATAAATGATAAAAAAAATTATATTATTTCCTATTAATAATGGCTATAATAATATTAATAGTTTTAATAATAATATTATTATTAAAGGCTATAATAATAAATAATCATAATCTATAATAATAATGATAGTATCTAATAATAATACTAGTAATAACAAGTTATATGTTTTAATTTTTATATAATATATATTATGTTAGTAATACAGATATTGATATTAATGAAAGTAATATAACAATTATATTTTAACTTGTAATAAGATTTGGTATATTAACCTTACATTTTATTAATTATGTATTACATAAATTATATTTATTTGAATATTTTTATATATATATATATATATATATATATATATATATATATATATATATATATATATATATATATATATATATATATATATATATATATATATATTTTATAAACAATTGTTCGTAAATTGTTGGGAATAGTCAAAGGGAAATTGATTACGTGAATATAGTTCCAAAACTTTTTGTGACTTAACATTACAGGCTTTGCTTATCATGTCGAAATCATATAAAGATTAAGTTTAAATTTGGTCAGAAATTTTAGGGTCGTCACAGTACCTACCTGTTAAAGAAATTTCGTCCCGAAATTTGGGTGAGGTCATCATGGTTAACAATAAAAATGTTTTCATGACGAATATGAGTTGATAAGGTAGAATTTATCATCCTTGAGTAGTACAGATGCAACAATTCAGTTATTCGAAGCATACGAGTGAAGCTATCACAAAAGAGTGAATTGAATAAATGTAGATTCGTCATATCTTTTGACGTAGATAGGATTGATTTCCGGATTTCAAGGGATTTAAAGAAAGTCTTCGAAATCTAAAAGATTTGATTCTTCGGCGAGCAAGGAAATTAAGATCTCTATAATTAAATACGGTGATCTGTCTCGATTACTCTGTCTGATATTTCCATTATAAATTAAACTCTTCCTTTCCATTATTCTCACCATTCTTATACTTTCTTTCTTAGTTCATACATCCAAAAGATTATGAAAATGTTTAATCCGATTCTAATCCTTGATATTTTCCTAATTATCACTTCTGTCATCCTTCTCTTCAATCTTCCACCAGAAAAATCTATTTACTTCTACTATTGCCTTGGGGTGATACTATTCTTAATTATACTGTGTCTTTATATTGCTATTCGTATTAATATCTACGGTTTGTAACTTCCGTGTTGTTATTGGGCTTTATATTTTCTCTTATATTTTGGAGCTCTTTGCCTTTTTATTATCCTCCCGACCTCTAGTAAAGTGAGTAACGGTCCAGAATTCGTAAGTATGGAATTTTGGATAAACATCATGTTCTAAATAAGAAAGAACGTAATAGCACGATTTGATTTGTCAAATTACCAGAATCACTGAGAATAGAACTATCAAGGATATACTTTCTTGATGTGTTCAGAAGTTAAGCAGAATGAAAGAGTTATGTAACATGGCACGTGATGACATTATAATCTGTGAATCATCACGTTCCATTAGAAACTCAGCATGACTTACTGTAATATAATCACGTTGGTCGGGCGTCATTATATTATACTAACCCATGCTTCAATTCCCAACACTCACTTCTCCATAATTCATTCATAACTTATACTAGATTTTACAGAAGTTTTCAATATAATGGAATACAGAAATCATGAAGAGGTAGATAATTTCGGACAAGAATATTTATGAAAATATTCTCAGAAATATCAAAGATATTTATGAAGATATTTTGGAATTTCTAAGTTCGAAAGTTGATGAAGAAAAATTTTTCCACAAGATTTTAACATGACCTCGGAGCAAGATATTCTCTAAAGATTTCATCGGATTCAGAATTACCAAGATTCTTTGAATATAGGGTTTGGTCCTGTAACGACCCGACTTTTTCGACTTGTTTCTGTGCCTTGTGATTTTTGCGAAACTGCGTATTTGTGCGTACTGCGCTACTTTATACTCTGGAATCTTTATACACATGGCTTACTTTCATTTATGTGTTAAAACGTGCCTTTATGTATGTAGGATACTTAATATAATCATCGAACGCCTTTATGATCGTTAGTGTCACTTAACGTTACGAACAAACTGCGTACTGCGTACACGTTTAACTTTTGTCGTAATCGGAATATTATGACTACGAAATCTTAACTATTATTTCATAATAATAATTACTTGGGTTTTTAGATGCTTAATTACGCGTAGTAATTTACTTATGCTTACTAGTTAGTCTTGTTGGACTTTCTACCTTGTTGGGCCTTAGCCCACCCTACACTAGTTAGTGGACTATTTAATTAGCCCAATTATTAATAGCTAGTGACCCATTAATATGTAAGACAAATGCCCATTTATTAGAGGGAACATGCTAGCATTTATGTCAAGTATTATTCTTAATGTTGCATGAGATCCTAACATAAGCACCAACTTTAGACAACCATTAACCAAAAAGCAAAAGTTGGTCTCCCTTGTCCCCCTCCAAAAATCACGGCCACCACCCCCCTCCCCTCACCTATAAATACAAGCCTCATTCCATCCATTTTACACTTGCTTTCATTTGTAATTCACACATACTCACTCTCTAATTCTCTCTTTAGCCCTTCTCTCTCTAAAAAGTGTAAGTAATTGATTTTTCTTCTTCTTCTTCCTCTCACTTTCACGATTTCATCATCATCATCAAAGGGTCTAGCTTTTTAGCTTTGATCTTGATTACATCTTGAAGATTCAAACTTGGATTTGAATCCTTCAAGAACATGGAAGATTCAAGCTTTCTAGCTTTGAATCTTTACCTACTTTATAGATCTATATCTTTCAACTTTAATCTTGTTATTTTGTTATAAAGATTCAAACTTGTGTTTGTAATCGTCATGTAACTTAAAGATCCAAGCTTTATGCTTCAAGATCTCCAAGAATAACTAAGATGCAAGCTTTCTAGCTTGAATCTTCATATCCTTTGTTGGATCTAAGTTTCCTAACTTATGATCTCATTATTTTGTTATAAAGACCAAAACTTGTGTTTATGGTGTAACATCCCAACCCGTTAACCAATCAAAATCGCAACATAAAAAAAAAATTAAAACTGGGCAGAAGGGTGCGCCAAGCGCACCACACCAAGTGCGCGGCGCGCACTGGTGCCTGGCAGCTTCTGTCCACTTTTTCCGTTTTACGCGAAAAGATCTTCGACTTCCCGACACATTTAGGCCAAAGGCTTTTCACAACATATTATAATAGTTAAAACTATCACATTCCAATAATAAAACGAGTTTTACGATACCGGGCCCACATTGGCCGTTCTACGACTTTCGTACAAAATACAAGTTTTCAACCACACGACTTCTAATACAAAATAAAACCGAGCATGGTGATTGGGGATACGCTACCCAATCTTATCCAATCCAAAAGCAAGATCTTCTAAAGCAACTACGCGAGCCACTAGTTCCCACGCTTACCCGAGCCACCGCATCCAAGCAAATCGGATCATCCGAGCATATAGCAAGCAAAACTAAGCTTACCGAACAATTGCGATACCACTAGATACAACATCAATGTAAGTTCACTCACAACGTTATGAACAACACTACCAGGCTACACCCGAAGGGCTAGCTACAACACATCAATATCAAAACATAAGATAATATAATATCCCCGAACCTACAACCCAAGGCTAACCACTTAACCTTAACAATAAGATGACCGTATAAACCGAGTCACCATGCATCCGCTCTAACCGAAATTCACAACTTAACAATAAGATGATCGTGCAAACCGAGCCATCATGAACCTATATGTGAAGTGATCTCTATAACCGAGAACCGCTTCACCCCAACCCGCACCCATCCTACACATACATATGCACATAGGATATTAACACTCACCTTTTCGCCTTGATGAATGAAACCGAGTAATTCCGCAACACGTCAATGGAAAGTACCTAATCCATTATCATAAATACAATAACACACTTAGAGTGGATTTACAAACCAACTTAATTTGACACTTAGTGCAAATTCGACCAATTGCACTTACAAACACCAAACGCGTCCAAACTAACCACTAATCACTAATCACAAGTGAAAATGGTCCTAATAAGCCAAAAGAACCCAAACTTAAGTGTTTAACACTTATCAATCTCAAAATCACCCAAAAACCCTAATTTTGACTCAATTCCAAAATTAGTCTTTCAAACACACCAAAAGGGTTCCAATACTTCCATAATCACTAAACCTAGTGATTAAACCCAATTACAAGTCATAAACAAGACCAATTTGTTCGCCAACCCAAAATCCACCAACAATAACAATAAACCCGATTACTAGCATCAACAAACTCACTTCAAGAGTTTTAAATGGGTTTCTCTACAAATCAAGTTCAAACCCTAACTTTGAATATCAAATCAAACAATGAAATTTGGAGTTAGAACTTACCACAACAACCAAAACGTAGCTAGAAACGAGGTGAACAACTTTAAAAACCCGAGCTTTGGTGAGAATCCAACTCTTTCTTCTCCAAATGAAGCTTCCTCTCTCTAAAACTCTTCTCTCTCTAGGGTTTGAAGATGAGAGTGATGAATGGATGTGAAAATGATCCAAAGTTGGATCCAAACCAACTGATAAAGCCCACAGATTCGGCCTCAAGTGAAATGACCAAATTGCCCTTCATTAAACTCAAAATAGAAAAAGGCTAAAATCTGTTGCTGGCAAGGTGCGCGGCGCGCACCCATAACTGTGCGCGGTGTGCACAACAGTCTGGGCAGATTCTGACCTTCGTTTAATTCCACAATACTTCCTGCATTCAACGTAGCATAATTACACTTCCGTACAATAAATATTAGAATCTTACAACTCTCCCCCACTTAGAATCGATCACGTCCTCGTGATCCTTGTCACTTAACCAAACGGACCACGCTCCACGGTCCTTAAACGTAAGTCCCAAACCGACTTTCCTAAGCAATTCTTCCCAACGAATCGCTTTTAACAACCAAAATCGTCACACGCGATTTATCAAGTCACAATCTGTGCACTAAACCTTACTCAATCCCTCACATTGGGAAAACTCAGCAAATCTCGAACCGAGATATCAATTCCTTAGCGTACCTTTACCAAGGACAACGCTAAAAGCGACCAAATCTCAACCTAAAGTCAACAATCCGAACGTTGAAGATCGAACCACAAAAATCCTTACGGATTACACTTATCACTAAACATCCTTTGTAGCGCGAAAAAAATCATACGCCACTATCCTAACATCATAAGCAACGACTAAGACCGAAAGCGTCCAAAACGACTATCGCAATGCTAAACCCAAGGTGCACAAAAATTGACTATTGTTACACCCGTAACAACATGTGAGCGAAACACGGCTATCGCCTCACTAATCCCGCGACATGGTCCCCACGACCCCACCATCGGTGTATAAAACCACCGTTAGTTCACACAACGTGGTCCTTACGACCCCACCATTGGCGTATAAAACAACCAAAAGATCACACATCCAACAACAAGAAGGCTGGCAGAAAACTACACGCGACCCACTTCCCAAATCTCAACACCGAATGAAGTCAGCGAACCCCGTCAACGGTCATGCTTCACCGATATAACACTACACCCATGATGAAGTCAGCGGACCTCGAAGGTCATGCTTCACCAATCAACGATCTCATGATGAAGTCAGCGGACCCCGAAGGTCATGCTCCACCAATCAACGATCCCATGATGAAGTCAGCGGACCCCGAAGGTCATGCTTCACCAATCAATGATCTCATGATGAAGTCAGAGGACCTCGAAGGTCATGCTCCACCAATCCATGATCCCATGATGAAGTCAGCGGACCCCTAAGGTCATGCTTCACCAATCAATGATCTCATGATGAAGTCAGAGGACCCCGAAGGTCATGCTCCACCAATCCACGATCCCATGATGAAGTCAGCGGACCCCGAAGGTCATGCTTCACCAATCAATGATCTCATGATGAAGTCAGAGGACCCCGAAGGTCATGCTCCACCAATCAACGATCCCATGATGAAGTCAGCGGACCCCAAAGGTCATGCTTCACCAATCAATGATCTCATGATGAAGTCAGAGGACCCCGAAGGTCATGCTCCACCAATCCACGATCCCATGATGAAGTCAGCGGACCCCGAAGGTCATGCTTCACCAATCAATGATCTCATGATGAAGTCAGAGGACCCTGAGGGTCATGCTTCACCAGTCAATGATCCCTTTTGGCCTCGAACAACGAGTAGCGTAACATCGCGCTCTGCTACACCATAGTGAATCCTAACGGATACCACTAACCATTCACACAATCGAGCAAGAACCGCCTATATCAAACATAGGCACAAAACAATAATTCTCTAAAAGAGGATCCGATACGCACATCCCTTAACCGAGGGATTTCACCTTGCTCACCATACCCGTCCATTATCTCTCAACGAGATTTACCGCATTACTACCTTGGTGATATTTCAAATCCAAAATCATAAGTACAATTTAACCGAAATTGTACCCTACCACAAATCGACCAAATCTAGGTCCCGACACAAATTTCGAATCTACCAAAAGCATTGTCTGAAATCTCACACTAAAACCTCTTCGTGCGGGAGTGTAACTCCCCCACTTGGAACTACGTTCCATAACCGCATCTCGTACACCCGCACAATGCTACCAAAGGTAGACTTTACCAATAATTGGGTTCACACGGCCCATCACCACGTCTTGCTTCAACTTTGAGCATACCAAGGATCCTAACCTATCCTTAAACACTTCGAACAAAAAGTGTACCACAAATTACACGAACTATACACTCGCAATCATCCAATTGCTTTAGTTTGTCGAATTTCACCCGATCGCTCATGAACCTAAGGGTTTCACTTCGGTACCCTAAGTACAATGTAACCGCAACACAATCGGAGTCGAACACCACGCTAGTAGGTATAATAAGGCACCTAATGTCATGTCACGTAGACTCCTTTACCAACATGCATCGAGATCAACACTCGATTTCAAGAGTTTCAATCCACCCGACGAACCTCATGGTTCATCAACTTCAACACGAAAGCGAACACGCACTTAACGACCGAACACCAAAACTCATTTCTATGGTTTGGTAGAAACATTTCCCAAATACTAAGGAATGCTTGGTTGCACCAAGTCTTACGCCCTTCGCCCGAAAATCAAACATCACCATAGGGTACTTCCATTAGGAACGTCACCCATATCAATAACATGCACAACACCATTGAGACTTTAAGGGTCTCACTCAAACGAGCTTAACGACCAGATACCAACCAAAATGCTTAAGCACCCAAGGATTCGCACCATAGGATCAAGGCACAACACACCACTTATACACTCTACTGAGAACAAACCGGAACCATAAACGTAAACCGCCCGCTTGCTACGAATTATCTCCAACGGAGAATAAAGTTTAGCTAAGACTTACGCACATACCGCATGTTATTACAAATGAACAACATATAATTTCATACTAAAGGTACCTGATGTAGCGCTGTTGGGCTTCCGTGCACCACTACCCATCATGTATTCGCGCTCTAACCTCCTAACCCGATCGTCATGCGATTCGGAACACTCTGACTTCCGGTGTCCCTCCATCCGGCAAATGAAACACCTGATTGAGCCTAAAGGCACCACCGTACAATCTTGTACCAAATGACTCCGTTCCCCACACTTAAAGCACATGAGCTTGTAACCCTTCTTACTCTTCTTCTTCACATTCCCGACGCCTTCAGGCGTACTTCGTGCCCTCTTACAATGAGCACCATATAATCCTAACCTTGCAAGTACATCTTCATCATCACTACCTCGAGGTTTGGGAAACCTCCTTTCAAACTCTTCCTTTACAACATTAGTCACTTGGTCTCGGACCATTTCCGTCATTTGTCCTTCGACCAACTCCTTGGTTACTTCCCTAACTTTGCCGGTGAAAACCGAGACATATTGTTCAAACACGGCCTCAATCTTTAACGTTAACTCATCCTTCTCTTCATGAATAGGCTCACTTGTTCCGTATCCATCTTCCGTTTTCATTCTAAGGAATGCAAACGATTAGATCACGAACGTATAAACCACACGCACAACACCGTCCCATCTTGCTAAACACTCGTCGTACATCACTTGTTAGACATGATTTGCACCCGTAATAAGGTTTGCAAGTCCTTATTACGCCTACACGCCGTATCAACTTGTTAGTACAACGACCGCCTCGCTTGATGTCATAAACAAACACAAACAAATTCCACGCGACAACAACACACGCGAGAATTATTATCACAACACAATAATATATTAATAATATCCGCATTACTAATATAAACGTTAGTCCACTTACAAAAAAGGCACTAACTATAACCCATTCCGACCCGTAATTCTACAAGTCACGCAACAAATAAGCACACATAAAAGTCTAAGTCTAGGCACCTATCTCAAGTCACCTAAATCCCTTAGACCTTGCTCTGATACCACTTGTAACATCCCAACCCGTAACCAACCAAAATCGCAACATAAAAAAAAAAAAAAAACTGGGCTGAAGGGTGCGCCGAGCGCACCACACCAAGTGTGCGGCGCGCACTGGTGCCTGGCAGCTTCTGTCCACTTTTTCCGTTTTACGCGAAAAGATCTTCGACTTCCCGACACATTTAGACCAAAGGCTTTTCACAACATATTATAATAGTTAAAACTATCACGTTCCAATAATAAAACGAGTTTTACGAGACCGGGCCCACATTGGCCGTTCTACGACTTTCGTACAAAATACAAGTTTTCAACCACACGACTTCTAATACAAAATAAAACCGAGCATGGTGATTGGGGATACGCTACCCAATCCTATCCAATCCAAAAGCAAGATCTTCTAAAGCAACTACGCGAGCCACTAGTTCCCACGCTTACCCGAGCCACCGCATCCAAGCAAATCGGATCATCCGAGCATATAGCAAGCAAAACTAAGCTTACCGTACAATTGCGATACCACTAGCTACAACATCAATGTAAGTTCACTCACAACGTTATGAACAACACTACCAAGCTACACCCAAAGGGCTAGCTACAACACATCAATATCAAAACATAAGATAATATAATATCCCCGAACCTACAACCCAAGGCTAAACAATTAACCTTAACAATAAGATGACCGTATAAACCGAGTCACCATGAATCCACTCTAACCGAAATTCACAACTTAACAATAAGATGATCGTGCAAACCGAGCCATCATGAACCTATATGTGAAGTGATCTCTATAACCGAGAACCGCTTCACCCAACCCGCACCCATCCTACACATACATATGCACATAGGATATTAACACTCACCTTTTCGCCTTGATGAATGCAACCGAGTAATTCCGCAACACGTCAATGGAAAGTACCTAATCCATTATCACAAATACAATAACACACTTAGAGTGGATTTACAAACCAACTCAATTCGACACTTAGTGCAAATTCGACCAATTGCACTTACAAACACCAAACGCGTCCAAACTAACCACTAATCACTAATCACAAGTGAAAATGGTCCTAATAAGCCAAAAGAACCCAAACTTAAGTGTTTAACACTTATCAATCTCAAAATCACCAAAAAACCCCAATTTTGACTCAATTCTAAAATTAGTCTTTCAAACACATCAAAAGGGTTCCAATACTTCCATAATCACTAAACCTAGTGATTAAACCCAATTACAAGTCATAAACAAGACCAATTTGTTCGCCAACCCAAAATCCACCAACAATAACAATAAACCGCATTACTAGCATCAACAAACTCACTTCAAGAGTTTTAAATGGGTTTCTCTACAAATTAAGTTCAAACCCTAACTTTGAATATCAAATCAAACAATGAAATTCGGAGTTAGAACTTACCACAACAACCAAAACGTAGCTAGGAACGAGGTGAACAACTTTAAAAACCCGAGCTTTGGTGAGAATCCAAGTCTTTCTTCTCCAAATGAAGCTTTCTCTCTCTAAAACTCTTCTCTCTCTAGGGTTTGAAGATGAGAGTGATGAATGGATGTGAAAATGATCCAAAGTTGGATCCAAACTAACTGATAAAGCCCACAGATCTGGCCTCAAGTGAAATGAACAAATTGCCCTTCATTAAACTCAAAATAGAAAAAGGCTGAAATCTGTTGCTGGCAAGGTGCGCGGCGCGCACCCATAACTGTGCGCGGCGCTCACAACAGTCTGGGCAGATTCTGACCTTCGTTTAATTCCACAATACTTCCTGCATTTAACGTAGCATAATTACACTTCCATACAATAAATATTAGAGTCTTACATATGGTCTTCATGTAACTTAAAGATCTAAGCTTTATGCTTCAAGGTCTTCAAGAACACTAAAGGTTCAAGCTTTCTAGCTTTGTGACCTTATAACTTGTGTGAAAAGGATCCAAGCTCTCTAGCTAAGGGTTCCATCACTTCATTTGACTTAGATTATGTTCATACTTGTTTGATTAAAGTAAAGTTTGTAGGTTTAGTTGAAAATGTAACTTGTAATTGTGTTAAGACTAAGGATATGATGTAACCTTGGTTCATCATCCATCTAAGACTCTTAAATGAGTTGTGTTCTTACTTGGTCTTAACATATTGTGTGTTGATGGTAGAATTTTGGTCAAGGTTATGCTAACCCATCAACGAGTTGTACACTTGAAGCTACAAGCATCAAGGATGAGAACCGTGATGAGCATCAAGCACTAAGAACCCCATAGGAGCACCTTGCTTACTGTATTCGGGATCTGATCAGACCACCTGGGCTACTAGAAAGTTAATTTTCAGTTATTTCGGTTCGATTAGATGATTTTCCATTTAGACCTCGTCTTAATCCGAGTTACAGTTTGGGATTTATGGCCTTCCGAAAGTCACTACACCCTATTAATGTTGTGCTGAAATTTCTGACCTACTCGCACTTAAACCGTCGCCACGGTGAAACGAAGACGATTTAGGTTCTGAAAATTGGTTAGCGGTTAGGGGACTCATATATGGAGCTATAGCCACTGACTACGCGTATTTTCGAGTTACGTAGAGGTCGTAGCAGCTGACCGAAGTCAGCCTATTGTTTCGATCTCTATTCTTGTCAAACTTACTTAGCTTTTATGATGATGAATGATGATGATGATGACACTGAAACTTATTTTATGCACTATTAGAACTTATGAGGATAACATACTGACCTAGCAACCTTTGACTTAGGTTGACGACCTTTCGGACTGACTTACTACTTGCATACTTTCATTATCGACTTTACCGCTCTTATCACTGTGAGTTATAGCTTCCCTTTTTACTTATACTATTTTTGGGACTGAGAATACATGCGCTTTTTATGTTTTACTTACTTGACACGAGAACTTAAACTTTACATATGTGTGGGTTATATAACGGCATAAACTTTCCCCTTAGCACGGTAACGTTTAATCATTGGTTTTGGACCGGTGAACGTGAATATTAGATATGGATCCATTGGGTTTGACATCCCCACTCGGGCTAGTCACGCTAGCATTTAATGGGTGTTTAATACTTCGTAACCATACGCACTCGCCAAGTGTACTTTTAGGGGGTTATAAACATTAAGTTAGTTACCAAGTGCCTACGGTTAAACATATACTTTTCATACTGTTTTGGAACACTGAAATCTCGTGGTCTACCTTACATTACTGTTACAACTTAAACTATAGCTCACCAACATTATTGTTGACGTTTTTAAGCATGTTTTCTCAGGTGCCTAGAGGTTTGTTGCTTCCGCTGTTTAGACTTGCTGTTAAGGACCTGCTGTGCTAAAATTCCGCTGCATAACCTTAGAGATGTATCAATCATGGAACTTTTCTTTTGCATTCGTAGTTTATGTTATTTTCAAATAATGACTTTGTAACGACCTTTGTGTCACGTTATCTTTTGTAAACGCTATCTTTTATGAATGCAAAACTTGTTTTCAAATAGCATGTAGTATTCGACTGTGTAAAGATCCTGTTGTTGATAAATTGTACACGATGGTTGTGTACGGGGCGTCACAGGTCCTTGTATTTGTCATTGGTCTCCTTCATGGTTAGCTCAATCCGTTTTTTTTCAGTACCAAATTTTCTATCGAGCGTTCCCAGCACTCCTTTCTTTATCATCAAACTTTTGGCCGTTTAGATCATCTACCATTTTTCTATTTTCTCTGCATTTAATGCTACGATATCTGAATCATCGGTTATCAATCCGAGGTGGTTTAAGGAGAATTGTGTTTTTAGATGATTAAACGCTGATGGTAATATGGTGGAATATGAAAGGTTCCCCGGTAACAATAAAAAAGCACGCATATATATCAAAGATATAATAAGGTTGTTTCGAACGAAAAGTCGAAATTGTCTTGCTGGAGCTGTGACAAAATTTGCTACTTCGAAAGGGATTATTAAGTTATTTTGGGTAACAATAACACTAAGGAATTAGCACAACTACGTGTTAAATGTTTACTCAATTTCCGAGAGTTTTTCAGATGCATAACTATATGTATCAACCTTTTCTTCCGTAGATGAAGTGCGGTTGGTTCATCCTATCGATTGAGGTGTTTCCAAGAATCATGAAAGGTTTGAACGCAGATTGTAATCGTCAAGATACAAATGAGGTTTAAGATAAAGTCAATTGGAAAACTTGAAGAATTGTTTAGTTTCATATGTTATAATCAATATTTTAATTCATTTTAATTATCCAATATTGGTAGTCCACAGTTAGCAGTCCTAAGTTAATAATTCATTAATTCAAATACAGTTTATAATATTCGAATTAATTAATACGTATCGTGACCCGTGTACCTGTCTCGGACTCGATCACAACTCAAAGTATATATATTATTTAAGAATCAACCTCAACCCTGTATAGCAAACTCGATCATTACAGCATATAGAGTGTCTATGGTTATTCCAAATAATATATATAGATGCGTCGATATGATATGTCAAAACCTTGTATACGTGTCCCGATATTTAAAGTGCGTAAAATAAATAACAGAAATTAAATGACGATAAATAAAATTGCGAGAATATAAATTGCAATAAATAAATTGCGATAAATAAAATGTAATCAGTTAGCTAGGAACAGTTAGCTAGGAACAGTTAGCGTGGATTCTTAACAAAATTTTTCTCATAGTTAATTTGTTTGTTTCTAACAAATTTTATTTTGTCAAATATTTTCTTCATTATGCCACTTGTTGGATTCTGATAAGTCAAAATTCAAATATAAAATTGAATGAAAATGGTTATTCTGCGGTGAACGGATACGTATATCTGTGGGTGTAAGTAGGATAGTAAATGACTGTTGAATCAGATTCGAAGAATGTACAGTGTAACTTATTAATGTGAAATCTAAATATTTCTCGGGTATTACCTACCCGTTAAAATATTTTCACCATTAACAGTTGTACAAAAGAATTTTTAATTACAATCTTTATGAAAATATACTTGCATATATATTTTCTTCAGATGTAATCATGGATTTAATGAGTTAATATGATGTTAAACTCATATGATTTTCGGTTAGAACTAGAGTACATAATTTCTAAAACTTTAGGGATTACATAATCGCTGCAGAATGTTTCTCCAATGAAGTTATGAATCAATACTTCATCGTTGATTCTTATTAGTACTCCTTGGTATCTATGGTGCGTATGACGTTGATGTTTGTGGAACAGATTGTAAAGTTGGGGTTTACGACGCAATTGTGGTTGGGGGTAGTAATGGTACTGTTGGCATTGATGATGGTGGTACTGGTTATGCTGCTGGTGCTGCTGCTGGTATTTATAACCTTTGCACCATATTCTCCAAAGCCACTACTCGAGCGCGAAGCTCGTTGACTTCTTCTGTTACACCGGGGTGATTGTCGGTTCGGACGAGCGGATAAATAAAATCTAGAATTTGATAAAGTATATAATCGTGACGAGATACTCTGGAAATGAGAGAGAAAATAGTGTTTTGGACAGGTTCGCCGGTAAGTGCTTCAGGTTCTTCACCAAGAGGGCAATGTGGTGGATGGAAGGGATCACCTTCTTCTTGTCTCCAATGATTGAGGAGGCTACGAATCCATCCCCAATTCATCCAGAATAGATGATGGCTGATTGGTCGATCCATTCCGGTCACACTGCTTTCGGAGCTTGATTGGGATTCCATTTCGAAATCCGAAGGACTTGAACTGATGACGAATTCCATTTCGTACGATTGAATAAAGGATTTTTCGATATGAGATGATTTTCTGGCTATCGGATGGTATTCTATGTCTATATATATATATAGAGCAAAAGATTTCGTAGATTACGGAGGAATTTACGGAATATGTCAGACAAAGTTTACAGTAACAGATACACGATGATATGATTTAGCAGATATGCTAAGATATGGATTTTGTCTATACGCTATTTATGCAATCAATGCAATAAGATGTGTCTAGACTAAGAATAATAAATAGGCAATTTTCGACAAAAATGATAAGCAAAACTTTTGACATGCAGACACGGTCGAAGTCCAGACTCACTAATGCATCTAAACAACTATCAGTTAGACACACTAATGCAAGACCTTGTTCGCTAAGACCACCGCTCTGATACCACCTGTAGTGACCCGTTCTAATCCATCTGGACGAAGTCTTTAACAGTTGGTCCCATTGCGAGGTTCTGACCTCTATATGCCATGAACGACTCCATGTAGTATGAGCAAATGCACAGCGGAAGATTTCTTTCATACTTGAGAATAAACATGCTTTAAAGTGTCAACCAAAGGTTGGTGAGTTCATAAGTTTATCATAAAACAATAAAATTCATCATTTTGATAGACCACAAGATTTAAATCCTGCATGGTACAAATGGGCCCGAATCCTATACCCACCTGTAATGTACATGCAATATCTTTTAAATACAGTACACCTTTCTCGTGTACGAAATCATCTTTCATAAATCTTAGTAACCGTACACATATCTTGTTCACAAAAATAACATACACATAATCTGTGTATAAAATCATTCTCTCGATACATAACATTCACTTTTCATTGCTTTCATAGCTTGGCTTGGTAACCGACCTTAACATATAATGCGCATAATAATATCCCTAAAATAGAACATCTCGTCTGTATAATAATCATATAAACTTCAAAGTACTAAACACCACGCCCACTAGCCCTTCCGTCTAGTGAACATTATAGGTGGGGGTGTTAAACCCAGTAGCTACCTTTAGGATTCGCGTCAATTAGGCGTGCACTAGTTCTCAAAATTAGTGATGTTCCCTAATTCTTAGGTTACTGATGTCATTGCTAGGGGTACGTGAAATAGTATATATATTTTTATTACGAAATACGTTACAAATTACACAAGTTTTATATATTTATTTACAGATGGGATATACCTAAACCTTGCTACAACACTATAGGCAGTGTACCTAATCGTAGAGTAGTATAGTTTTTAGTAAGTCCGGTTCGTTCCACAGGGAGACGGTTACACTATATTTTTATATAATTACATTTGTACAAAAATATATAAATATATATATATATATAATATATAAAAGGGGGGTTTACCGTTTAATGACCGGTTTGTCGATTTTATATTTTAAGCGAAGCGTAAAGTAAATTTAATTAACAAAATAAAATAAATAACAAAAATTATAAATGACGAATAATTAAAGGTGCGATGAAATATAAAATAAAATAATTATGCTTATTTAAACTTCCGTAATCATGATGTTTGACGTGTTGATTTTTAGTTTATTCCCATGGGTTAATTGTTCTTTGTCCTGGATTATTTAATATGCTCGTCTGGTTTTTGTCCATAACAGTCCATCAGTCATAAATATAAAGTGCGAGTGTCCTCGTCAAATTATCCTTATATCCGAAGTCAAATATTCCAACTAATTGGGGACTTAAACTGTAACAAGGTTTTAATACTTTGTTTAATAATTACACCAGGATATCGACTGCGTGTAATCCAAGGTTTAATACTTTGTTAACAATTACGCCAACTGTTCTTGTACATAATTTCACCCCTGTTTTAATAATTCTAGTGACTATTAATCCATTCCCGTGTCCGGTTAAATGAACTATTATTCGTACATATAAATTCCCCGCCCATCGTGTCCGATCGAGTGTATATGGTTATTTATAGGGACGTCCAATTGTAAATCTTTATATTAAAATTAACAAACTATCATTTAGTTAAACAAATATAAAGCCCATTAATAGCCCATAGTCTAATTTTCACAAGTGTCGTTCTTTTGTCCAAACTCCAATTATGGTACAAAGCCCAATTACCCAATTTTAATATTTTTAGCCCAACATCATGATTACTTCATCTTAAATAAGCATAATAATAACTTAAGTACGAGACATTAATTTAAAAAGGAGAACATAGCTTACATTGATTATTTATCGCGTAGTGTTACACAGACAGAGCTCCAACTTTAAAACCCGTAAAATAACCTTTACATTAACCCAAACTAATCTAATATAAAACTAACCTATACTATATATATATTATATATATATTATTATTACATAGGGAGTATTATTATTATTATTTTGGTGTGTTTAAAACTCGGCAGAAAAAGTTGATATTTATAGGACATTTCTGAAATTTCAAACTCCGCGAGTTGCGGCACTTTTACTTTTCAAACTCCGCGAGTCGCGGAGTTTGAATTTCCAGCTCACATGATTTTGGATCTTTGCTTGTCGACGTTATTAAATAATAATATAATATATAAATAATTTTAAGAATTATTTAAATATTATATTTTATTTATGTGCATAGTTGACTTGTAATTTTTGTACCGTTGCGTCACGCGTTGAGAGTAGACTCATGTCCCGGTTCCGGATTTTCGAACGTCCTTGCGTATTATTTTATATCATGTACTTTGCGTTTTGTAACTTGTACTCTTGTAATTTTTAGACGTTTCTCATCAATAAATTGAACCTCTTGGATTGTACTTTGTACTTTTGAGCTTTTTGGCCGTTTGCGTCTTCAATTCGTCGAATCTGCCTTTTGTCTTCTCCTTTTATTATTTAAACGAATATCACTTGTAAATAGAACAATTGCAACTGAAAACTTTACATATTGGAAGGATATTGATACTAAATATATGTTCATTTGGAGTACTATCAAATATCCCCACACTTGAACGTTGCTTGTCCTCAAGCAATACATAACTTGAAATAATATAATACATCACACGAATCACTTCTTTATTCTTCACACTTTGTACATCAGTGATTTTGATATGGCGGTATGAACAATGGTAGTAATGATGTGGTTTACAGTCCCACATGACTATGAAAATTTAGATCCTTAAGGAAATTGGATTTTTATGAAAACATTTGATCTTTTGAAAATTTATTCTAGCTTTTACCCTAGATAAGTTTTCCGAAATAACCCTTCACCGGTGTTTGCAAAATGTTTTTGTGGGTTTTGTAGGTTTCAGATTTGAAAATTTTGGCTCAAAACTTATGGTTTTGTGTCACCCACTTGCTAACCTTGTATTAGGAAAGCAACACGTCCAGTATACTTGCTCCGTATATTACCTTTCGGTAAACTACCGTCCGGTTGTAAAGGAAAGCGTTGAACAAGCAACTGTTAAGGCAATGTCCCCAGACATGCTTTTAATTATGGTCTATAACGTGTCGGACGCAATTACTATCCTTTGTAGGAGCAATAGTAAAGATCATCCTATGATTTTTCGGTCTGGCACAAGGTCCTGTCTCCGACCATGCTATGCAACCACCGTTCTTACGGTTGACACCCAATTCCTAGGATTTTACGTTCAATGGTAATGAACGCATTGAAAATAGGTTTTCAGAAAACAAATCGGTTTTAATTTTGATCAAAATATTTTCTCGTTCAAGCTCGAGTTTAGATATCATTGAATTTCATGAGTTTGTAATTCTCAATATTTAAGGTCAATCTCAAGGATTGAGTAATATCAGGCTTAAAAGCTGATTTTTAATCTTTAAGGAGATTATCCTTTCTGGGGACATGATTCATTAGTATCAAGCTAATTTGCACGGTGCCCCCCCCATTGTACGAGATAAATCCTTCTCATGGTTAGGATAAATCTGACTACTTGGCGACCCTGTTTGATGCTGAGGTCCGTGGATTTCCTACTGATTTTAGTGATGACTTTTCTAGATTTTTCGTCAACCTACAGCTGGTCTGGACGACAACTTCTTGACCTAAATCAAGAAGCGCGTGTCTTTTTCGGAAGACTTTACTTCCTTTTAATGATGGAATTGATTCATCTTGTAGATCCATCTTTTCTTTTCTTTCATCGGGTAAAATAGTTAATTTAGTCCAAAACAAAAGCACCTGCATTAAACTTTACAGAAACATGTGCTAGATAGTTTTTAATTGAATAACTAGGTACATTCTCCCCACACTTAGTTTCTTTCTTTGCCTTTTTACTCTCCTTTATTTCATTTTAAATGAATTCAAGCGTTTTAGGGTGTTTCTCAATTTATGTCCTTTCCGAGGTAACGATAATTTCGGTATTAACACCTAGTTTTCACCGTTCATAAATATATATAAACATGATTTTAAATTCATTTAGTTGAAAATTTTTCAAATTTTTATAAAATTTGACAAATAAACCAAGTATAAACCCGAGAGAATTTATAACCCTTCCCCACACTTGAGATCATGCAATGTCCTCATTTGCATGAAATCAGACTCTAATTATAAATTCATGAGGGTGATTAGTGTAGAAAAGTTATTGAAAATACCCAGTTTGTAATTACAAAGCTCGTCGAATGATAGATGGCGCGCCTCATCGTTCATTCCTTCTTGTTTTATCAGACATGCTTTTTTTCAAAAACGGCTGCTTTTCTGAACTGTTTACTAATATTTGAAAATGCGTCTTTTACCCTTAATTATTATGCATGTTTATTTAACGAGTTATGCACTAACCCGAACCCGTAATTTAACGTTAAGTGGGGTTAGACTTCCCCACACTTAGCTTACGACATGTGAAGTCGGTAGAATAAGTTCCACGAATTAAAATAGTGAGCCACTTATTTACATCTCGGGTGGTATAAAATATATCAATGGGTTTAAAGTTTAGACCCACCCGAATATCACTACTTAATTCTTTTATAAGTGTAGTTTTTAGTAAATGGATATGTCTCTTTTCTGGTTCTTGGTCAAATGGATCAATATACACCGACATACATATTATAGGGTGGACAATTTCTAACGTTTCCTTCCTTTTATTCTCGAGATCAAAGTTTTCTCCTCTATTACCCAATTGGGTGAAATCCGAGGTGTCATTATCTATTACGGCTCGTAGTTCATCTTCGGTAGATGACTAGTCTATTGAGAATATTGGGTTGGAAGGTTGTGGAATGGTGAATTTCGGGATCAAAGCAAATTCTTCTTCATTAATGGTACTTATTAGTCTCACCATTTTGGTCTCGGGGGTAAAATTTTCAACGTTATCGTTTTCCCAAGAGTAACAATTTGTCACCCTTACTTATTCTTCATCCGTTGATGGATCGATGATTTCGTCGGTAGAGGCTAATGTGTCGATATGTTGTGAAATTGGTAAGACTGAATAAAAAGTATCATCGGGACAGTTGGTGATTTTGGAGTTCTCGAATTCATCAAAATTCGATGATATGAGATTTTCTTGCACAATACTCCTCAGATCAACAGGTGTGTAATCTGATAGGGTTTCAGCTTGCGAATTTACAAACTCTCTCATTTGTTCATTTTGAGCATCAAGTTCTTCGAGTTTGATTTTCATATAATCTAAAGAATTTTCAGGCACATAATTTTCCTCGTCTACTAGTTGTTGATTTTGGATATATTCTTGGGAATAATCCCAATTAGAATTGTATTCCTCATCATCATTCCATTCAGGTTCCATGGGTGCGTAATTTTCCATAGGAATGTAATAATAACATTCCCATGTTGAATGATAATCTCCACAGATTTCACAACCAGTTATTGTTTCGTCATTCGTGATCCAAGATTGATTGAACGAATTGTCATCAACACCCGTTTGAGAGTATTGATTAAATTGATTTCGGATGTCATAAAGAGTTTCCAAAATATTCTCGAGATTTTCCATAATGCGCTTATTACCAAATTTTAGCTACAATGTGGTGCATTTACTTAATTATCCTATTAGTTATAAAAAAATAAAAATTATATAAGTTATCAAATTAATAGACTTTTTTGCTTTTGCCCACGTTTCGAATAGTCAATAGATGCAGCAGGGAGCCAGAACCCTTTAAATCGGAAGCTCACAACTCAGCCACTAACAAATCCAACTATTACTACGAAGCAGAAAATTTGGATGTCTATCAATTTAACCACTTAAAATAATTTTTCGTTTGGAATTATTGGAGAAGAAGTAGAGAAAATTTCTAAGTCCTAAAAACTAGCTTGTCGAGAAATAAGAAAGAAAAAGAGTGCGCGTCGAAAAAAACGTCGAAAAATAAAAATAAGAAAGAAAAACGTCAAAACTTAAAAGTCTAAAAATTAAATCTAAAAAGTTGCGCCTAAAGGTATTAAAGCTTAAAGGAATTCTATATCCAAAACGGCAATAACTTAATTAGGCACTAAAATCTAAAAACTGCGTCGCAAAATTCTAAAGCGCCTAAATTTTAATCTAAAGAAAAAGCACTTAAGGGCTTTTACGGCAAAGCCTAAAAATCTAGAAAATAAAAATAAGCTAAGGCAAAACTAAATTTAAAATTAACTACGAACGATAAAAATAAAAATATTACGATTACACTAAATAAAAGGATACAAAATATAAAAATAAAAAGTGATAAAATTACTTATTTTTATAAAAATATTATTTTTATATTTATTTTATAAAAGTATTCATTTTTATATATAATAAAACTAATTATAATTAATTAAAACTAATTAATTAAAACTAAAACTAAATAATAAATTAATTAAACTAATTTAGGGTTTTAAAAATAATAATAATTAATATAATCCATAATTAATGCGATTAGGGTTTACCAGGCGCGTCAGGGCGGCTCCGCGAGTCACGGTTCCACGTACCATCAAATCTCCACGAGTCGCGGAGGTTAAAAAACGTTTTTTTTTTATTTTATATTATTTTTATAAAATGATATATAAATATATTTATACAAAAATAAATTAAAAATATAGCGTTTCGCCGATTTCCCCGGCAGCGGCGCCAAAAACTTGATGTCATTGCTAGGGGTACGTGAAATAGTATATATTTTTATTATGAAATACGTTACAAATTACACAAGTTTTATATATTTATTTACAGATGGGATATACCTAAACCTTGCTACAACACTATAGGCAGTGTACCTAATCGTAGAGTAGTATAGTTTTTAGTAAGTCCGGTTCGTTTCACAGGGAGACGGTTACACTATATTTTTATATAATTACATTTGTACAAAAATATATAAATATATAAATATAATTATATATAAAAGGGGGGTTTACCGTTTAATGACCGGTTTGTCGATTTTATATTTTAAGCGAAGCGTAAAGTAAATTTAATTAACAAAATAAAATAAATAACAAAAATTATAAATGACGAATAATTAAAGGTGCGATGAAATATAAAATAAAATAATTATGCTTATTTAAACTTCCGTAATCATGATGTTTGACGTGTTGATTTTTAGTTTATTCCCATGGGTTAATTGTTCTTTGTCCTGGATTATTTAATATGCCCGTCTGGTTTTTGTCCATAACAGTCCATCAGTCATAAATATAAAGTGCGAGTGTCCTCGTCAAATTATCCTTATATCCGAAGTCAAATATTTCAACTAATTGGGGACTTAAACTGTAACAAGGTTTTAATACTTTGTTTAATATTTACACCAGGATATCGACTGCGTGTAATCCAAGGTTTAATACTTTGTTAACAATTATGCCAAGTGTCCTTGTACATAATTTCACCCCTGTTTTAATAATTCTAGTGACTATTAATCCATTCCCGTGTCCGGTTAAATGAACTATTATTCGTACATATAAATTCCCCGCCCATCGTGTCCGATCGAGTGTATATGGTTATTTATAGGGACGTCCAATTGTAAATCTTTATATTAAAATTAACAAACTATCATTTAGTTAAACAAATATCAAGCCCATTAATAGCCCATAGTCTAATTTTCACAAGTGTCATTCTTTTGTCCAAACCCCAATTATGGTACAAAGCCCAATTACCCAATTTTAATATTTTTAGCCCAACATCATGATTACTTCATCTTAAATAAGCATAATAATAACTTAAGTACGAGACATTAATTTAAAAAGGAGAACATAGCTTACATTGATTATTTATCGCGTAGTGTTACACGGACAGAGCTCCAACTTTAAAACCCGTAAAATAACCTTTACATTAACCCAAACTAATCTAATATAAAACTAACCTATACTATATATATGTTATATATATATTATTATTACATAGGGAGTATTATTATTAAATATTTTGGTGTGTTTAAAACTCGGCAGAAAACGTCGATATTTATAGGACATTTCTGAAATTTCAAACTCCGCGAGTTGCGGCACTTTTACCTTTCAAACTCCGCGAGTCGCGGAGTTTGAATTTCCAGCTCACATGATTTTGGATCTTTGCTTGTCGACGTTATTAAATAATAATATAATATATAAATAATTTTAAGAATGATTTAAATATTATATTTTATTTATGTGCATAGTTGACATGTAATTTTTGTAACGTTGTATCGCACGTTGAGAGTAGACTCATGTCTCGGTTCCGGATTTTCGAACGTCCTTGCGTATTATTTTATATCGTGTACTTTGCGTTTTGTAACTTGTACTCTTGTAATTTTTAGACGTTTCTCATCAATAAATTGAACCTCTTGGATTGTACTTTGTACTTTTGAGCTTTTTAGCCGTTTGCGTCTTCAATTCGTCGAATCTGCCTTTTGTCTTCACCTTTTATTATTTAAACGAATATCACTTGTAAATAGAACAATTGCAACTGAAAACTTTACATATTGGAAGGATATTGATACTAAATATATGTTCATTTGGAGTACTATCAGTTACCAAGCAATAATAATTAGGGAAAAAATATTCATATCAATTGTGGCAATTATCACGTCCACATAATTCAATGGTGGCAATTATCACGTCCACATAATTCATTCGAAGAATGTTTTGCTTGTGTCTATCTCGTCAAACATTTATAAAAATTATTTCATGTATTCGCAGTTCAAAATGTATTTCAAAAGCATTTAATAAAGCAGTTGAAAAGTAGCGCATGTATTCTCATTCCCAAAAATGTAAAGAGTAAAAGGGAATCAAATGAACTCACCATACTGTATTTTACCATACTGTATTTTGTAGTAAAAATACATATGACGACAATGAACAAGTATAGGGTTGGCCTCGGATTCACGAACCTATATCATGTATGTATATTAATACTTTTAATAATATTCAAATAAATATATATTTTGATATTAGTAATATACTTGTGATATTAATTTTAATATTAATAATTACTTAAATATTTTTATTTTATATATTTTATTAAATTATCATAATAAAATATTATATACTTTATTAATATATTTTGAATAAATACTTAGTTTTAATATTTTTAAATACTCATAATTTTTATTATGATATAATTTTTAATAATTTCGAGTTATATTAAAACGTAAATGAACAAAAGTAGTTTATTAGTAAAAGTAGTATACTTATTATATATATACTTCTATATATCTAATGTTTGTATCTAACTTATAATGTCTATTCTTTTAGTTTAAGATCATAAAAATATAGTTATACTATATATATACAAAATGCATTTAAAACTAACGTTATAGTTAGTAATGTTAATAATAATAATAATAATAATAATAATAATAATAATAATAATAATAATAATAATAATAATAATAATAGTGATATTAGTAGTAAAAATAATAATGATAATGATAATAATATTGATATTAGTAATAATAATACTTATGTTAATAATAATTATAATAAAAATAATAGGAATCATAAGTATACTACCTTAAATAAATAGCTTCAAAAAAATAATGTCGCAGCTCGGGCTCGAACCCGCGACCCCTCGTTCCCCTAACACACTCCCATAACAATGGACCATTTGCTAGCTCTAATTTTAACCCATTCAATAATCTAATTAATATGTATTGACCCGTATAGCTTCATTACACAATATCATCATCGTAACCACGAATCATCATAACATCATGTATCATTTTCTATTACCAATCACCATCACTATACCCATCGTACATCATCATCAAATTTCTTATCGCCATCAATAACAAATCGTAATCATCATCGTCTTTATGCACATAATCGCCACGGTCACCATTTATTTTCTTAACAACATTTAATCACATCACAATTTATTATGATCATCAACTTAACATGTATTATTACCATCATCGCTAGCGTTTTATCAGTAACAAGATCACCATTCGAGCTCAAAACGTTTGCATATCAAAATTATGAAGCCCAAATTTTTGTTGTGATCTAAAAAGAATGAATTTAATTGACCCAAGATAAAAGGAAATAAAGGCCCACAGCCTGATTTCAAAGTAACACATCCAGCGAAAATCATAGATACATTATCCTCATTATGATCTTTATTGAAAGGACCCGTTCATATACATTATAAACGATTCTCAATAGTTGATTACATCGCGAGGTATTTGACCTCTATATGATACATTTTTCAGAAATTGCATTCGTTTTTAAAAGATAAACTCTCTTTACATCGAAAATTGACAGACATGCATACCATTTCATAAGATTCAACTATAAATGACCTAATCTGTCATTTACTTAATAATAATCTCTATTGAACTCAACGACTTGAATGCAACGTCTTTTGAAATATGTCATGAATGACTCCAAGTAATATCTTTAAAATGAGCAAATGCACAGCGGAAGATTTCTTTAACACCTGAGAATAAACATGCTTTAAAGTGTCAACCAAAAGGTTGGTGAGTTTATTAGTTTATCATAATCATTTATTTCCATCATTTTAATAGACCACAAGAATTTCATTTCCAGTTATCATAAATATACGTCCCATGCATAGAGACAAAAATAACCATTCATATGGTGAACACCTGGTAACCGACATTAACTAGATACATATAAGAATATCCCCTATCATTCCGGGATCCTCCTTCGGACATGATATAAATTTCGAAGTACTAAAGCATCCGGTACTTTGGATGGGGTTTGTTAGGCCCAATAGATCTATCTTTAGGATTCGCGTCAATTAGGGTGTCTGTTCCCTAATTCTTAGATTACCAGACTTTAATAAAAAGGGGCATATTCGATTTCGATAATTCAACCATAGAATGTAGTTTCAATTACTTGTGTCTATTTCGTCAAACATTTATAAAAGCGCATGTATTCTCAGTCCCAAAAATATAAAGGGTAAAAAGGCAAATGAAACTCACCATACTGTATTTCGTAGTAAAAATACATATAACGTCATTGAACAAGTGCAAGGTTGGCCTCGGATTCACGAACCAAAATTAATTATATATAATTATGTGTTGGTCAATATTTGTCTAACAAATTAGGTCAAGTCATAGTGTACCACAATCCTAATGCTCGAGA
Organism: Rutidosis leptorrhynchoides; assembly: GCF_046630445.1. NCBI lineage: Eukaryota > Viridiplantae > Streptophyta > Magnoliopsida > Asterales > Asteraceae > Rutidosis > Rutidosis leptorrhynchoides. The sequence continues at coordinate 365,624,632 of NC_092340.1, read as the reverse complement.
CTAATATGCAAAAGTCAACAAAAGTAAATTTGACTCAAAATAATTTCCAAAAATCTATACATGATTAATATATAGTTTAAATATCGTCGTTTTATATTTTTAAATATTTTTAAAAGATTTATTAGAGTAATAATATAATTTATGTATTAATAGATAAAATTCTATATTAAATTTATGTAATAAAATATACTTTTATATATATTAAGTAATAAAATTTATAGGGTTCATTTAATATCATAAAGATAATATGATAGGTATTATTAAAGTAAGTTATTACACGTAGTAAAATATGTTTGTATCACATATTTATTTGATAAAATAATATCTATAATGATAGTAAGTAAAAGTTGTATTATTTTGTAATAATAATTATTATTATAAAAATATCAATATTTATAATTACTAAAATGACATTATGATAAAACGATAATTCTAATTATGATAACTTTAATATTTACGATAATTTTTAATATTATCTTTAAAATAATAATTCTATTTAAAATAATAATAATAATGATATTTTATAGTAACAATGACACTTCTATTAAAATGATAATTTTTATTAAAATGATAGTTTTAATACTAACGATACTTTTAATAATAATAGTAATGATAAAAATAATAAGAACGATAATTTTATCTAAATCAATATCTTATAATATTTTAATTTCATCATGATACTCTTACTCATTATTTCCTAATCGTTTCGTTTAATAGCTTTTAATCGTCTTTTATATCGTGTTCATAATAATGATAATAATAGTAATCAAAATAATTAGGTGTTACAAATATTTGTTTTAATTACACTAATATTAATAATGATAGTTACTATAACATTATTAACGATAATACTAATAATTATCTTAATGATAATACAGTAATAATAATAATAACAATAACCATTTTTAAATAATGATATATATATTAATAATGATAATAATAATACTAATACTAATAATAATAATAATAATAATAATAATAATAATAATAATAATAATAATAATAATAATAATAATAATACTAATTATAACTTTAACGATAATAAAGATAGTAATAATAATAAAAAAATAACAATTTTTAATGATAAATCCCTTTTATTGATAAAGATAATAATAATGATAATAATAAGATAAAACTAGAACGACGATAAAAACGACGATAATAATAATCATTTTTAATAAAAATATCGAAAATTCAATTGATTATAACTTCTAATCCGTTCATCGAAACCATTCGATATCTAAAGGAAAAGTTCTTAATTTTTCGCTAGCTTTCCAAGGACATGCATATCTTATACCTTATCTCAACCGCAAGTGTAACTAATTCAATAATCAACCTAACTTGTCTAAGGGCAATATCAAAGGTACAAGCATGAATAATCCTAAATACTCGAGCAGTAGTCAGGGATACACTATTAGTATGTAAAAGTTAAATTATGAGTACTCACGTATCAATATTGAGATTCAATATTGCAGGAAAGGTACGTAGACGCAACGGAAATGATAAACACTATAATGACCTCACGAGCATACCCATGAACCATACTCAATCACCTCCATAGCTATAACCCATAATTTCCTTAATCATATCCTACTCGAAAAACAATTTCGAAATCACTCGGACAGTACTCCGTCGTAATATTTTATGTATACTAATAATATCTTGAAATAATACGGAGTAAATATATATATGTAAATCGATTGAGAGAGTTTAGAGAAAAATATTTTCAAGTTTCTATGAAATAATGAAACATATTGAATTCTATTTATAATAGATTTTTGAATTATTAAAATGAATTATTAAAGTATGAATTATTAAAGTGAATTATTAAAGTGAATTATTAAAGTATGAATTATTAAAGTGAATTATTAAAGTATGAATTATTGAAGTATGAATTATTAAAGTGAATTATTAAAGTTAAAGTAAAGTAAAAATAAAGTAAAGGTAAAGTTTAAGTATAGTAAAAGTATAAAACTATGTACGTATAATACGCGTATAAATATATATAATATTAATTTAAATCGTTATATATATTTAATAAAATAAAATATAAATATCGTTATCTTTATCATACTAGTTAAGTAATGAGTTGTCAAAAGTGGTTCTAGATATTTATAAAAGTTATATACGTTTTAATAATAAAGTTCTTTTTAAACTGAAAACGTTTTTGTACATTTGAAACTAAATAGATCAATCGAGTCTTTATGAGATTCAATCTTCCACTATCCTTTGTCTAGTTCTCAATGATTGACAATTTGTTCTTATTTATAAATCACTTTACCATTTTCCGAATATTGTTAAAATGGAAAGATTTCTCAAATCAACGTGGGCCTTTCAACAGAGACTTGTAATCATAATTCAATATATCTGATAATTCAATCATTTGATCTTATCTTCTAATTCCATTGATAAACATTTTGAAACAGATACAATCATATAAAGTATTTAATCTAATATTTTGTTTACGTTTCAAGTTATAATATATATACACATATACATATATAATCATATTTGTTTAGTGGTTCGTGAATCGTTGGAACTTGGTCGAGGTTGAATGAATGTATGAACATAGTTTAAAATTCTTTCAATTTAACTTAACAAATATTGCTTATCGTGTCGGAAACATATAAAGATTAAAGTTTAAATTTGGTTGGAAATTTCCGGGTTGTCACAGTACCTACCCGTTAAAGAAATTTCGTCCCGAAATTTGAGTGGAAAGGTCGTGAATGATAATAAGTATTTTTCATGATGCATACGGGCTGAAAATTAGAGTTTTATCATCAGCGAATAATTTGGATAAACAATCCATTTATATGAAGAGTACAAATGAAGCTAACATAGAAGAGTGAAATGAGTAAGTGTAGATTCATCTTATCATTTGACGTAGATATGATTGATTCCCAGATTTCAAGGGATTTGAAGAAAATCTTCTTAATAAGATTTGACTCTCCGGTAATCAAGGGAATTAGGATCCGCTTAAATGTGATCGTCCATTTTAATTGTTCTGTAGGAGATTTTCTTATAAATTCACCTCCTTCGTTTTCTTACAACTCACACCTTCTGTTGATGCATTTTATATAACTCCCTTGACATCTACCCACGTCCATTGCAGGTACAACAGTTTACAGGCCACCATGATTGCTCGTTATTATCCTATCCGTGTTTGTATGTGGTTACAGGAACTGCAGGAACGAGATTTAGATGTTTGACTATGTTAGACTTAGTCAGACGTACGAGTGAAGCCTCACTAGTACGGCTGACAGGCTCATACGCACGGTTGATGCTGAGCTAAGTCACATTACAACCTAAATGAGAAGACACGAGTGAGTGATCACCCGTACGGCTGATGAAGCCAACTCGTACGTGTGATGAATGAATCGTATGGGTGAGTCAACAGCAGGGGTATATAAAGTCTTATATTCTTCATTTTAGGTTAAGCCTCTCATTTGTTACACACACTCAGATCTAGTGAGCTCCTCCGATTCTCTCTCAGTCCAAATCACCCAGGTGGTGAATAATAGCTCTAGGTGTTGATCTAATCACACTTGATTTAGTTGTGGTTTGACTAAATTAATCAAAAAAAAAAAACTTAACCTATTCACTAGAGGGTTTGATTCACTTATTCCGCCATTGTGTGAGTTAAATCTGTTGATTTCTAAGTTCCTAGTCATGTTTCATCACCTTCTATTCTTTCCCCCTCAACTCATATTTTAAAGTATTCATCAATATGCTCCATCCAGTTCTGATTCTCGATATACTTCTAACTTTCATATCGGTCATTCTTCTTTTTCATCTACCGTCGGAAGAATCTATTTACTTCTACTATACTCTTGGGTTTATAGTGTTTCTAGTTCTCCCGTGTCTTTATATTGCTATATGCATCGATATATATGGTTTATAATTTCTGGTTTGTCGTTGGGATTTATATGTTCCCTTATATTTCAAAGTCTCTGCTTATGTCTTCTATAATCATTATCATTCACAGTTAATGCTCTCTTTTATTTGCTGCAATTTATACCCCAATTTCTATTTCGGAGTTTTGTCCTTTCGTTTCTTCTTCTTGTGATTAAGCATCGCTTGTAATGGTCCAGAATTCACAGATATGAATTTCGGAATGAACATTGTTAATGTTCTAGGAAGGAAATTGTGATGGCACGATCTTGATTTGTCAAATTACTAGAATACCTTGGAAAATGCTGAATCATCAAGAAATATTTTCTTGATATTTTAGAGGTTAAATAGAATACAAGAGTCGTATAACATGGCACATGATGATGTTATGATCTGTGAATCATCACGTTCCATTTAGAAACTCAGCATGACTTACTGTAATATAATCACATTGATCAAGTGTCATTATATTATACTAATTCATGCTTCAGTTCCCAACATTACTTCAAAATATTCCTATTTTAAACTTGAATGTTTCAGAATTTAGAAACTAAAATAGTTTCTTTTATGATGTAATACAGATAGCGCGAAGAGGTAAATGATTTCAAATAAGAAAAATTAAGAAAATATCTTCAGAAATATGGTGGATATTTATAATGAAAGATATGATGATATTTTAGAATTTCTAATATCAGAGGATGATGAAGAATATTGTCCGCAGCGGTTTAGAGTCAGGAGCAAGGTATTCGTTAATGACTTCAGCAGGTACTGAATCATTTGGATCCTTTGAAGTCAGGTTCAGTCTTTGTAATTTGTCCACAACCTCCTTCCTACTTTGCTCAATCCGTTTTTCAGTTCCAAAACTTCTCTTTTTCTGCGCTTTGCCAGCACACTTCATCATTATAATCCAGCTTTTACCGTTTAAAGTAGTTTATAGTTTTTGCTGCTTCATCAGCATTTTTTTTTTCTTTTTCGGAGAACCAATTTGTAGTTCGGAGTGTTTTTCAGAAACTTCATATTCAAATTAAGTCCAGAAGATAGACGTTATATATACACATATAACTGTTGGCGTAGACATCCTGCGAGATTTCAAAATACTGATTGCTAATTCCCAATGATTCGTATGGCAATTCTCATTACAAGATGCGAATGAGTAAATGATGGGGTTTCAATGAATAATTATAATTACTTTTTGGAGAGGCTAAAGTCAAAGGGTAATGAAGTTGTTGGTACATCTGCTAATAATGTGGTGGAATGTAAAAGGTTCCCTAGTAACAATGGTGTATATCTCAAGGTTATAATAAGGTTAGTCTGACTGAAAAGTCGAAGTTGACTTGCTGGAGCTATGACAAAACTGGCTACTTTGAATAGGAGTCGCAAAGTTATTTTTTCTAATAAATGCCAAAGAATCTGACGCGGATACGTTATTTAAACTTTTACTTTGGTTTCAAGAGTTTTTCGGGTACATAACTGTGGGTAACATGTGGTTGGATCATCATCTCGATTGCTCATCATTCGAAGTGTCTTCAGAAATTTTCGAAGGGTTTGAACACAGATTGTAATCGTTAACATACATTTGATGTTCTAACACAGTTTTGAAGTCAAAATATAGCTTGTGAAAGATGTAAGGATCTAAGAGTGATGATTTTGGTCATATCTCAAGTTGAATTTTGAGATTTCAAAATCAGAATATGTAATTAAATTTTGAATGAGTATGGTTCTTTTGATTTCTATAAAAGAATGTATATTGTTGTGAAAGTAGGGAGTATAATGGATGATTTGCTGAATCAGATTCGAAGAATGTAACATATTAATTGTGAATTTATATATCTCTCGGGTATTACCTACCCGTTAAAAAAAATTTCACAATTAATATTTTGTACAAAAGAATTTTATTACAGTCTTTATGAAAATATATATATATGTATATTTTCTTCTGATGTAACATAGATTTAATGAGTTAATGTTAAATTAAACTCATTTGATTTACAGTTGAAACTAGAATTGAATAATCCCTAAAGGCTTTAAAAAGTACATAACTTTTACGCAGTATTTCTTTAATGACATTGAAATTATGAATCAATACTTCGTTATTTGTTGATGTATGATGTTCGGTTCGTGGAATTCTTGTGAATTTCGCAAAGTACGAATGATGTTATCTGAAAAGTTTCGGGTACATCGATGATGAAAGTGTAAAATCAAATATATACTAGATTTATTATGAATTGAAATTTGTTGAATTGCGACAGAGATTGTAGTTAACGCTGGTTAAGTTGCGGCCGAAGGACGTACATTATTGCATATTTATAATATGAATTAACCGAGTAGTTAAGATTCACACACAATAGCTTAGCACGGAAAGATTTATTTCAAAATATATATATATATATATATATATATATATATATATATATATATATATATATATATATATATATATATATATATATATAATATACATATAATTTCTTCAGAGGGAATGAGTTAATTCTTCATAACTCGTTGATACAATATACACGTTATTGATTCGTAATGATGTCCACAGTGATTCTTGAACTGACGGAGTTTGTGATGTTATCGGTGTTGTTGATTCGGATGTTGACTGTACTGACGATGCTGGTAACGCTGACGGTACTGTTGATGTTGTTGGTAAAGCAAGTTTAGCTTGTTAATCATACACCATTTTTGTCAGGGTTTCTACTCTTCCTTCTATCATTTTGGTTCGTTTAACTGATTTATGGTTAGGGCTAGATTAGATAATCTCTAAGACTTTAGAGATTACATAATCGCCGCGGAATATTTCTCCAATGAAGTTATGAATTAATACTTCGTTAGTTATTGTTGTTGGTACTCCTTGGTATCTATGGTGCGTATGACGTTGATGCTCGTGGGACAGATTGTGAAGTTGAGGTTTACGACGCGGTTGTGGTTGGAGGTGGTAATGGTACTGTTGGCGTTGATGATGGTGGTACTGGGTATGCTGCTGGTGCTGCTGCTGGTGTTTGTAATCTTTGCACCATATTCTCCAAAGCCACTACCCGAGCGCGAAGCTCATTGACTTCTTCTATTATACCGGGGTGATTGTCGGTTCGGACGAGCGGATAAATATAATCTAGAATTTGATGTAGTATATAATCGTGACAAGATACTCTGGAAATGAGAGAGAAAATGGTGTTTTCGGATTGGTTCGCCGGTAAGTGCTTCAGGTTCTTTGTTAAGAGGGCAATGGGGTGGATGGAAGGGATCACCTTCTTCTTGTCTCCAATGATTGAGGAGGCTAAGAACCCATCCCCAATTCATCCAGAATAGATGATGGCTGATTGGTTAATCCATTCCGGTCACACTGCTTTCAGAGCTGGAGTGGGATTCCATTTCGGAATCCGAGGAACTTGAATTAATGATGAATTCCATTTCGTACAATTGGATAAAGGATTTTTCGATATAAAAATGATTTTCTGGCTATCGGATGGTATTCTAATTACATAGAATATCCATATATATAGAGTAAAAGATTTCGTAGATTACGGAGGAATTTGCGGAATATATCAGGCAAAGTTTACAGTAATAGATACGAAAAGATATGATTTAGCAGATATGCTAAGATATGAATTTTGTCTGTACACTATTCATGCAATCAATGCAGCAAGATGTATCTAGACTTAAGAATGATAAGTAGGTAATTTTCTACGGATGATAAGTAGATGATTTCCGACATAAAATGATAAGCAAAAGTCTTGACATGCAGACACGGTCGAAGTCCAGACTCACTAATGCATCCTAACGACTTATCAGTTAGACACACTATTGTAGACCTGGTTCGCTAAGACCATCGCTCTGATACCAACTGAAAGGACCCGTTCATATACATTATAAACGATTCTCAATAGTTGATTACATCGCGAGGTATTTGACCTCTATATGATACATTTTTCAGAAATTGCATTCGTTTTTAAAAGATAAACTCTCTTTACATCGAAAATTGACAGACATGCATACCATTTCATAAGATTCAACTATAAATGACCTAATCTGTCATTTACTTAATAATAATCTCTATTGAACTCAACGACTTGAATGCAACGTCTTTTGAAATATGCCATGAATGACTCCAAGTAATATCTTTAAAATGAGCAAATGCACAGCGGAAGATTTCTTTAACACCTGAGAATAAACATGCTTTAAAGTGTCAACCAAAAGGTTGGTGAGTTTATTAGTTTATCATAATCATTTATTTCCATCATTTTAATAGACCACAAGAATTTCATTTCCAGTTATCATAAATATACGTCCCATGCATAGAGACAAAAATAACCATTCATATGGTGAACACCTGGTAACCGACATTAACTAGATACATATAAGAATATCCCCTATCATTCCGGGATCCTCCTTCAGACATGATATAAATTTCGAAGTACTAAAGCATCCGGTACTTTGGATGGGGTTTGTTAGGCCCAATAGATCTATCTTTAGGATTCGCGTCAATTAGGGTGTCTGTTCCCTAATTCTTAGATTACCAGACTTTAATAAAAAGGGGCATATTCGATTTCGATAATTCAACCATAGAATGTAGTTTCAATTACTTGTGTCTATTTCGTCAAACATTTATAAAAGCGCATGTATTCTCAGTCCCAAAAATATAAAGGGTAAAAAGGCAAATGAAACTCACCATACTGTATTTCGTAGTAAAAATACATATAACGTCATTGAACAAGTGCAAGGTTGGCCTCGGATTCACGAACCAAAATTAATTATATATAATTATGTGTTGGTCAATATTTGTCTAACAAATTAGGTCAAGTCATAGTGTACCACAATCCTAATGCTCGAGACTAATATGCAAAAGTCAACAAAAGTAAATTTGACTCAAAATAATTTCCAAAAATCTATACATGATTAATATATAGTTTAAATATCGTCGTTTTATATTTTTAAATATTTTTAAAAGATTTATTAGAGTAATAATATAATTTATGTATTAATAGATAAAATTCTATATTAAATTTATGTAATAAAATATACTTTTATATATATTAAGTAATAAAATTTATAGGGTTCATTTAATATCATAAAGATAATATGATAGGTATTATTAAAGTAAGTTATTACACGTAGTAAAATATGTTTGTATCACATATTTATTTGATAAAATAATATCTATAATGATAGTAAGTAAAAGTTGTATTATTTTGTAATAATAATTATTATTATAAAAATATCAATATTTATAATTACTAAAATGACATTATGATAAAACGATAATTCTAATTATGATAACTTTAATATTTACGATAATTTTTAATATTATCTTTAAAATAATAATTCTATTTAAAATAATAATAATAATGATATTTTATAGTAACAATGACACTTCTATTAAAATGATAATTTTTATTAAAATGATAGTTTTAATACTAACGATACTTTTAATAATAATAGTAATGATAAAAATAATAAGAACGATAATTTTATCTAAATCAATATCTTATAATATTTTAATTTCATCATGATACTCTTACTCATTATTTCCTAATCGTTTCGTTTAATAGCTTTTAATCGTCTTTTATATCGTGTTCATAATAATGATAATAATAGTAATCAAAATAATTAGGTGTTACAAATATTTGTTTTAATTACACTAATATTAATAATGATAGTTACTATAACATTATTAACGATAATACTAATAATTATCTTAATGATAATACAGTAATAATAATAATAACAATAACCATTTTTAAATAATGATATATATATTAATAATGATAATAATAATACTAATACTAATAATAATAATAATAATAATAATAATAATAATAATAATAATAATAATACTAATTATAACTTTAACGATAATAAAGATAGTAATAATAATAAAAAAATAACAATTTTTAATGATAAATCCCTTTTATTGATAAAGATAATAATAATGATAATAATAAGATAAAACTAGAACGACGATAAACACGACGATAATAATAATCATTTTTAATAAAAATATCGAAAATTCAATTGATTATAACTTCTAATCCGTTCATCGAAACCATTCGATATCTAAAGGAAAAGTTCTTAATTTTTCGCTAGCTTTCCAAGGACATGCATATCTTATACCTTATCTCAACCGCAAGTGTAACTAATTCAATAATCAACCTAACTTGTCTAAGGGCAATATCAAAGGTACAAGCATGAATAATCCTAAATACTCGAGCAGTAGTCAGGGATACACTATTAGTATGTAAAAGTTAAATTATGAGTACTCACGTATCAATATTGAGATTCAATATTGCAGGAAAGGTACGTAGACGCAACGGAAATGATAAACACTATAATGACCTCACGAGCATACCCATGAACCATACTCAATCACCTCCATAGCTATAACCCATAATTTCCTTAATCATATCCTACTCGAAAAACAATTTCGAAATCACTCGGACAGTACTCCGTCGTAATATTTTATGTATACTAATAATATCTTGAAATAATACGGAGTAAATATATATATGTAAATCGATTGAGAGAGTTTAGAGAAAAATATTTTCAAGTTTCTATGAAATAATGAAACATATTGAATTCTATTTATAATAGATTTTTGAATTATTAAAATGAATTATTAAAGTATGAATTATTAAAGTGAATTATTAAAGTGAATTATTAAAGTATGAATTATTAAAGTGAATTATTAAAGTATGAATTATTGAAGTATGAATTATTAAAGTGAATTATTAAAGTTAAAGTAAAGTAAAAATAAAGTAAAGGTAAAGTTTAAGTATAGTAAAAGTATAAAACTATGTACGTATAATACGCGTATAAATATATATAATATTAATTTAAATCGTTATATATATTTAATAAAATAAAATATAAATATCGTTATCTTTATCATACTAGTTAAGTAATGAGTTGTCAAAAGTGGTTCTAGATATTTATAAAAGTTATATACGTTTTAATAATAAAGTTCTTTTTAAACTGAAAACGTTTTTGTACATTTGAAACTAAATAGATCAATCGAGTCTTTATGAGATTCAATCTTCCACTATCCTTTGTCTAGTTCTCAATGATTGACAATTTGTTCTTATTTATAAATCACTTTACCATTTTCCGAATATTGTTAAAATGGAAAGATTTCTCAAATCAACGTGGGCCTTTCAACAGAGACTTGTAATCATAATTCAATATATCTGATAATTCAATCATTTGATCTTATCTTCTAATTCCATTGATAAACATTTTGAAACAGATACAATCATATAAAGTATTTAATCTAATATTTTGTTTACGTTTCAAGTTATAATATATATACACATATACATATATAATCATATTTGTTTAGTGGTTCGTGAATCGTTGGAACTTGGTCGAGGTTGAATGAATGTATGAACATAGTTTAAAATTCTTTCAATTTAACTTAACAAATATTGCTTATCGTGTCGGAAACATATAAAGATTAAAGTTTAAATTTGGTTGGAAATTTCCGGGTTGTCACATTTATTAACCTTAATAAAGTGATACCATTAATATGTGTACATCGTGCTAGTTGACGGGACCAGAAAAGTATTTCCCCATTTGCCGTAACCCACTACTTTAATTGATAGAATATCGGTGCCTACTTTTAGTTTTATAACACCACGTAGCATCAACTTTTTATAAAAAGGAATTGAGTGGTTACAGCAATACATATTGTTCCTTTAACTTATTTAGCAAGTGTGCCCCATCCACTAACGTGTGTCGTCCTAAACTTTAATATATATATGAAGTGGTTCGACATTTTTAGCAGTTTATAAGGAATTTTAAAAGGTGACCGTTGATCAATTTTCAGAAACAAAAGTCGCAGTTCAGCCGTAGGTTGATATCACACTTGTGCTGCAGCCTTGTTTATAGTAGCTCACTGAAAGAATGGTGATGGTGGGTGATAGTTTCTGAACAAAAATAAGATAGTGAGGTAGATAGAGGGAAAGAAAATGAGAGTGGTGGTAGCGGGTTTATGGAGGTGAAGTGTTGGTTATAAATAGAAAGAAACGAGCAAGAAATCATGGAAGTTTGGTGATGATTTTTGGTTCTGGGTTCGAAAGATACAGAAAACATAGGGGTTAATAATGGTGGTTGATTCGGGTAACGGTTAAAGAAGAGATGGTGATGGGTTACCACAATGGTAGAGAGGTGGTGATCCTAGGTGATTCAAGGTGATGGTTTTCAGTTGTTACAACAGTCAGAAAGGAAAATGGGTGTTTGAAAGGTGGTTCACGATGGCTTTAGGAGAGAGAGAGAGATGATGGGATAGAGAGAGAGAGTGACGGGGTAGGGTTTGATGATCGGGTTAGAGATAACACAAAGGTGATGAGGTTGTTCTTGGTTCTTGCAGCAGGTTTGTGTGGTGATCGGTGGTGGTTTATGGGTTGGTGGTTTCATGGTGGACAAGAGTTTATATTCTGTGTTTTATTTTGATTTCCTTTTTACGAATTGCAGTATATGAAAATATATATCATGATGGAATATTTGTTGTAGCCGTTGAGATTGATCCTATTTGATTTATGAAACTGACCGGTAACAATATTCAGGCAGAAGAGAAATTAATTAAAGTTGATTGTGATTTTAAATAGAATTGATTTGTACTGGTAAAGGAATTGACGAATTACTCCATCAGACAAATGGAATCGATCAGATAGCGAGTTATAACAAACTTTGAAATTTTTCTGCTTTTAAATTGTACTTAATAGATATTATAATAAATATATTAATATAAATAATAATAATAATAATAATAATAATAATAATAATAATAATAATAATAATAATAATAATAATAATAATAATAATAATAATAATAGGATTCTAATATTATAAATGATAAAAAAAATAAGAAATTATATTATTTCCTATTAATAATGCCTATAATAATATTAATAGTTTTAATAATAATATTATTATTAAAGGCTATAATAATAAATAATCATAATCTATAATAATAATGATAGTATCTAATAATAATACTAGTAATAACAAGTTATATGTTTTAATTTTTATATAATATATATTATGTTAGTAATACAGATATTGATATTAATGAAAGTAATATAACAATTATATTTTAACTTGTAATAAGATTTGGTATATTAACCTTACATTTTATTAATTATGTATTACATAAATTATATTTATTTGAATATTTATATATATATATATATATATATATATATATATATATATATATATATATATATATATATATATATATATATATATATATATATATATATATATATATATATATATTTTACAAACAATTGTTCGTGAATCGTTGGGAATTGTCGAAGGGAAATTGATTACGCGAATATAGTTCCAAAACTTTTTGAGACTTAACATTACAGGCTTTGCTTATCATGTCGAAATCATATAAATATTAAGTTTAAATTTGGTCAGAAATTTCCGGGTCGTCACATTTAAAACAGAATCAGACCACGCACGGTCGAAGCACGGTCAACCGTGGTGTTAGCCGTGCAGGAATTTTCACACATACAGGACAGGATTCTGCAGTCGGGTATACGGTCAGCCGTGATGCTGCCGTGGATCCTTCTGATCACCTATTACTTCACTTCTTTATTTGAGCGCGTTTTGACGATTCTTAGGTTCTATTGAATACTTGAGGACAAGTTTTCCTTTCCTAACATTGAATGATTACATCCTCCCGATGTTTAATCATCAATGGCACGTAATATACTATATTTGTGTGTGTGTGTGTGTGTGTGTGTGTATATATATATATATATATATATATATATATATATATATATATATACTCAATCATGTACATAGTATACACAAAACGCATCAATCTTATATTTAGCATGCAATACATAGTTTCACATAAACACACAATCCTAATGCAAGTAAGCTTCCTTCACTAATCTTTTAAAATCATTTTTCAAAAACAATTTTGCATTTGTAAGAAAAACCTTTCATTAATACAAAGTCTTTTTGAGAAGGTTATTCTCATTAGCATTTTTGATCATTGGTTTTGATTGATTTTAAGATTACCCAATCCTTGACATATCTCTACCATTGAATTGTTAGCTTGATCCATTTTCCCCATGTTCTCAATTCTTCTAATAATTGACAATGGACTTTGATTACATGACTTGTGTTTGCTAGAGTCGCGACACGTATTCATTTCACGTTTACTTCTTTATGAATCACAAATAATCATTCTTTCAAATTTTCTTTTCAAAGCGTTGTTTTCATCAATTAAGGTTTTGTTAAGTTGTCTAACATTGTATAATTCTTTCTCTAAAAGTTTTACTTTGTCACGACTACTATCATACACAAATTTATTAGTCTTGTAATCATCTAACAATTCTTCATAATTAGAAGGATAGAATACATGTACCTCATTGCAATCCATGCTTGAGACATCTTCTTCTTTGAAAGGAGATTCAACCTCTTCTTCACTTTGGCCATCTTGATTTAGATCATCCCAAGAACTCATGAGTCAAAAGTCTTCATTTCCATTCAAACCATTTGTTTGAGAATCACCAAGCTTCTCCAAATCCTTCCCTAGTTCTTTACTCTTTAAACTCCTAGAGTTTTCTCCTTCTTGAGAACATAGTGAATCCCAACATTCCTTTTCACTTTCACATGAAATTATCTTTAATCTTTCTTCACTAGGAAGAATTCTATGAAGTAGTGAAATTGCATCAATTTGTTTCAAAACCTCATTGTTTTGAAATATTGACTTCACTAGTCTTGAACTAGCTTGTGGAACAAAGTCTCCTACTTTGATTATTCTCCACAAGTAGTAATCCTTGGATTTGAGATAAGCCTCAAATATTAATTTTCACACATCAATATCCATCTTATCAAAGATTGGTGTTTCTTCCACCAATTCTTCCAAGTATCTCATAGTTTGAGTTGATCTGAGAATCGTGGACTCAAGTTTTTGCACGAAACGAATTTTGACACTTTCAAAAATGTTTATAGAGCAATGATTTGAGCAACTGCTCTGATACCAATTGTAAGTAACTAGAGGGGGATGAATAGTTACTTGATACGTTTTTAGCACTTTTTCGATTGATCTCCAAATTCGATTAACTTTGATCATCCAAATCAATTTAAACTTGATGTGTGTAGTGTATATGTTCCAAATGATAAATGAAGTAATGTAAGAACATAGACACAAGGATTTATAGTGGTTCATGTTCAAAATGATAAATGAAGTAATGTAAGAACATAGACACAAAGATTTATAGTGGTTCGGGTGGATGTTAACTAATGCACCTTAATTCACTCCCCGATTACACTAATCGGGATTTGTTGCTTCACTAAGCACTTTTCTCCAAACCCGGTGGAGATCCGATTTACAAATCTTCAACTTCTTTGGTAGACAACAAACCTAATCTTTCTATCCCTTTGAAAGATCAACTCCAACCTAGATCAACTTTTCTTCACCTTGGACAAGTATTAATCTCCAAATAAGATTAATCAACTTCCTAAGTCCTTTTAAGGAAGTAGATCACTAAGCTAGCCTATGCTTCTACTAATTGAAGTTACAAGACTTATACACTTTGTAATGATGATCCTAAGACAATACTAGGACATACATTACACTAAGTAAACTCACAAAATAAATGATTTTGATTAGTAACTTTACAACAACCAAATTCAATATCTATAAGATCATAGAATCTTCTTTTGCTTGATCACATTTGAGTAGTAGTTAGAGCCCTTGTGATCTCTGGAAATAAGCCTTTGAAATATGCAAGAGGGTCAGCTCCAAATGCTCTTTAATGCTTGCCTTTTATAGTGGGATTCAAAAAGTAGCCGTTGACACACGGTTGCCTGCACGGTCGATTGTGGTTCGACCGTGCGTGCTCCAGTCCAAATTTAGTATCCGTTGTATAGCCATTTGACTCAAATTTGAACACCACATTTTGGCACCTTTACTCCTTCTGGCACCTGCAAAAGAAACCAAACATCCTATACAAGTACTATATGCATTAAGTGTGTGAGATTTGGTCTTATTGTATGAAAGTGACACAACACTCCATTAGTGGTAAACCCAACATTCTTGGAGAAGTATCTTGATTGATATTTTAGGAAATCTCAGATTGGTCAAGACTTAGTTAGTCACTTTAATGCATTTGGTTCAATTCTAAAGACTAGTCAATATGTCATTAACTTCCTAGTTTCAATTAATCACAAGTCATGTTTGTTTTAAGCTTAGGTAGATTAATTGAATGATGTCTTTCTAAGATGATCATTAAGTATATAGAGACATCAAAGTTAAGTCATACTTGAACAAGCAATCACAATTTGTTACTTAGACAAAACCAAGTAAACAATTGATCATAATTTCATTGTGAACCAATTTACACTTAATTTATTGGAGTAGACTAGTTACTTGAATCCTAATTAGTAAGCACATAGCAAGCATGTTAATAAAGTTGATAAATTTATGAGTATTAGACATATTAGCAAGTAGCAAGTAATACTCACATATAGCAAGAGATAGTTACTATAAGATCAATCATATAGATATTTGCACAACTTGTAATTTAAGCTTTTAGCAAGTTACTTGCAATATAACATATTGCATGATTAATGTGTAAGCACACATTAATGTTCAACACATGCACAAGGTAAAAGCAATCTCTAGTTGGGACTTGGTGACCATCCTAAATGTATCTAAGTGTATTTTAGGATTACAAGTCTTTACTAGTTACACTTGAGAGCATTATTCCTCATTTAGCCTTAATTAATCACTAAGTCATTTTCAATATCAATTATTGTTCTAGTGACATTGACTTGTAATTTTTGTAACGTTGCGTCGCGCGTTGAGAGTAGACTCATGTCCCGGTTCCGGATTTTCGAACGTCCTTGCGTATTATTTTATATCGTGTACTTTGCGTTTTGTAACTTGTACTCTTGTAATTTTTAGACGTTTCTCATCAATAAATTGAACCTCTTGGATTGTACTTTGTACTTTTGAGCTTTTTGGCCGTTTGCGTCTTCAATTCGTCGAATCTGCCTTTTGTCTTCACCTTTTATTATTTAAACGAATATCACTTGTAAATAGAACAATTGCAACTGAAAACTTTACATATTGGAATGATATTGATACTAAATATATATTCATTTGGAGTACTATCAGTTACCAAGCAATAATAATCAGAGGAAAAATATTCATATCAATTGTGGCAATTATCACGTCCACATAATTCAATGGTGGCAATTATCACGTCCACATAATTCATTCGAAGAATGTTTTGCTTGTGTCTATCTCGTCAAACATTTATAAAAATCATTTCATGTATTCGCAGTTCAAAATGTATTTCAAAAGCATTTAATAAAGCAGTTGAAAAGTAGCGCATGTATTCTCATTCCCAAAAATGTAAAGAGTAAAAGGGAATCAAATGAACTCACCATACTGTATTTTACCATACTGTATTTTGTAGTAAAAATACATATGACGACAATGAACAAGTATAGGGTTGGCCTCGGATTCACGAACCTATATCATGTATGTATATTAATACTTTTAATAATATTCAAATAAATATATATTTTGATATTAGTAATATACTTGTGATATTAATTTTAATATTAATAATTACTTAAATATTTTTATTTTATATATTTTATTAAATTATCATAATAAAATATTATATACTTTATTAATATATTTTGAATAAATACTTAGTATTAATATTTTTAAATACTCATAATTTTTATTATGATAGAATTTTTAATAATTTCGAGTTATATTAAAACGTAAATGAACAAAAGTAGTTTATTAGTAAAAGTAGTATACTTATTATATATATACTTCTATATATCTAATGTTTGTATCTAACTTATAATGTCTATTCTTTTAGTTTAAGATCATAAAAATATAGTTATACTATATATATACAAAATGCATTTAAAACTAACGTTATAGTTAGTAATGTTAATAATAATAATAATAATAATAATAATAATAATAATAATAATAATAATAATAATAATAATAATAATAATAATAATAATAATAATAATAATAATAATAGTGATATTAGTAGTAAAAATAATAATGATAATGATAATAATATTGATATTAGTAATAATAATACTTATGTTAATAATAATTATAATAAAAATAATAGGAATCATAAGTATACTACCTTAAATAAATAGCTTCAAAAAAATAATGTCGCAGCTCGGGCTCGAACCCGCGACCCCTCGTTCCCCTAACACACTCCCATAACAATGGACCATTTGCTAGCTCTAGTTTTAACCCATTCAATAATCTAATTAATATGTATTGACCCGTATAGCTTCATTACACAATATCATCATCGTAACCACGAATCATCATAACATCATGTATCATTTTCTTTTACCAATCACCATCACTATACCCATCGTACATCATCATCATCAAATTTCTTATCGCCATCAATAACAAATCGTAATCATCATCGTCTTTATGCACATAATCGCCACGGTCACCATTTATTTTCTTAACAACATTTAATCACGTCACAATTTATTATGATCATCAACTTAACATGTATTATTACCATCATCGCTAGCGTTTTATCAGTAACAAGATCACCATTCGAGCTCAAAACGTTTGCATATCAAAATTATGAAGCCCAAATTTTTGTTGTGATCTAAAAAGAATGAATTTAATTGACCCAAGATAAAAGGAAATAAAGGCCCACGGCCTGATTTCAAAGTAACACATCCAGCGAAAATCATAGATACATTATCCTCATTATGATCTTTATTAACCTTAATAAAGTGATACCATTAATATGTGTACATCGTGCTAGTTGACGGGACCAGAAAAGTATTTCCCCACTTGCCGTAACCCACTACTTTAATTGATAGAATATCGGTGCCTACTTTTAGTTTTATAACACCACGTAGCATCAACTTTTTATAAAAAGGAATTGAGTGGTTACAGCAATACATATTGTTCCTTTAACTTATTTAGCAAGTGTGCCCCATCCACTAACGTGTGTCGTCCTAAACTTTAATATATATATGAAGTGGTTCGATATTTTCAGCAGTTTATAAGGAATTTTAAAAGGTGACCGTTGATCAATTTTCAGAAACAAAAGTCGCAGTTCAGCCGTTGGTTGATATCACACTTGTGCTGCAGCCTTGTTTATAGTAGCTCACTGAAAGAATGGTGATGGTGGGTGATAGTTTCTGAACAAAAATAAGATAGTGAGGTAGATAGAGGGAAAGAAAATGAGAGTGGTGGTAGCGGGTTTATGGAGGTGAAGTGTTGGTTATAAATAGAAAGAAACGAGCTAGAAATCATGGAAGTTTGGTGATGATTTTTGGTTCTGGGTTCGAAAGATACAGAAAACATAGGGGTTGATAATGGTGGTTGATTCGGGTAACGGTTAAAGAAGAGATGGTGATGGGTTACCACAATGGTAGAGAGGTGGTGATCCTAGGTGATTCAAGGTGATGGTTTTCAGTTGTTACAGCAGTCAGAAAGGAAAATGGGTGTTTGAAAGGTGGTTCACGATGGCTTTAGGAGAGAGAGAGATGATGGGATAGAGAGAGAGAGAGTGACGGGGTAGGGTTTGATGATCGGGTTAGAGATTACATAAAGGTGATGAGGTTGTTCTTGGTTCTTGCAGCAGGTTTGTGTGGTGATCGGTGGTGGTTTATGGGTTGGTGGTTTCATGGTGGACAAGAGTTTATATTCTGTGTTTTATTTTGATTTCCTTTTTACGAATTGCAGTATATGAAAATATATATCATGATGGAATATTTGTTGTAGCCGTTGAGATTGATCCTATTTGATTTATGAAACTGACTGGTAACAATATTCAGGCAGAAGAAAAATTAATTAAAATTGATTGTGATTTTAAATAGAATTGATTTGTACTGGTAAAGGAATCGACGAATTACTCCATCAGACAAATGGAATCGATCAGATAGCGAGTTATAACAAACTTTGAAATTTTTCTGCTTTTAAATTGTACTTAATAGATATTATAATAAATATATTAATATAAATAATAATAATAATAATAATAATAATAATAATAATAATAATAATAATAATAATAATAATAATAATAATAATAATAATAATAATAATAATAATAGGATTCTAATATTATAAATGATAAAAAAAATAAGAAATTATATTATTTCCTATTAATAATGCCTATAGTAATATTAATAGTTTTAATAAGAATATTATTATTAAAGGCTATAATAATAAATAATCATAATCTATAATAATAATGATAGTATCTAATAATAATACTAGTAATAACAAGTTATATGTTTTAATTTTTATATAATATATATTATGTTAGTAATACAGATATTGATATTAATGAAAGTAATATAACAATTATATTTTAACTTGTAATAAGATTTGGTATATTAACCTTACATTTTATTAATTATGTATTACATAAATTATATTTATTTGAATATATATATATATATATATATAATATATATATATATATATATATATATATATATATATATATATATATATATATATATATATATATATATATATTTTACAAACAATTGTTCGTGAATCGTTGGGAATTGTCGAAGGGAAATTGATTACGCGAATATAGTTCCAAAACTTTTTGAGACTTAACATTACAGGCTTTGCTTATCATGTCGAAATTATATAAAGATTAAGTTTAAATTTGGTCAGAAATTTCCGGGTCGTCACATTTAAAACAGAATCAGACCACGCACGGTCGAAGCACGGTCGACCGTGGTGTTAGCCGTGCAGGAATTTTCACACGTACAGGACAGGAATCTGCGGTCGGGTATACGGTCAGCCATGATGCTGCCGTGGATCCTTCTGATCACCTATTACTTCACTTCTTCTTTATTTGAGCGCGTTTTGACGATTCTTAGGTTCTATTGAATACTTGAGGACAAGTTTTCCTTTCCTAACATTGAATGATTACATCCTCCCGATGTTTAATCATCAATGGCACGTAATATACTATATTTGTGTGTGTGTGTGTGTGTGTGTGTGTATATATATATATATATATATATATATATATATATATACTCAATCATGCACATAGTATACACAAAACGCATCAATCTTATATTTAGCATGCAATACATAGTTTCACATAAACACACAATCCTAATGCAAGTAAGCTTCCTTCACTAATCTTTTAAAATCATTTTTCAAAAACAATTTTGCATTTGTAAGAAAAACCTTTCATTAATACAAAGTCTTTTTGAGAAGATTATTCTCATTAGCATTTTTGATCATTGGTTTTGATTGATTTTAAGATTACCCAATCCTTGACATATCTCTACCATTGAATTGTTAGCTTGATCCATTTTCCCCATGTTCTCAATTCTTCTAATAATTGACAATGGACTTTGATTACATGACTTGTGTTTGCTAGAGTCGCGACACGTATTCATTTCACGTTTACCTCTTTATGAATGACAAATAATCATTCTTTCAAATTTTCTTTTCAAAGCATTGTTTTCATCAATTAAGGTTTTGTTAAGTTGTCTAACATTGTATAATTCTTTCTCTAAAAGTTTTACTTTGTCACGACTACTATCATACACAAATTTAATAGTCTTGTAATCATCTAACAATTCTTCATAATTAGAAGGATAGAATACATGTACCTCTTTGCAATCCATGCTTGAGACATCTTCTTCTTTGAAAGGAGATTCAACCTCTTCTTCACTTTGGCCATCTTGATTTAGATTATCCCAAGAACTCATGAGTCAAAAGTCTTCATTTCCATTCAAACCATTTGTTTGAGAATAACCAAGCTTCTCCAAATCCTTCCCTAGTTCTTTACTCTTTAAACTCCTAGAGTTTTCTCCTTCTTGAGAACATAGTGAATCCCAACATTCCTTTTCACTTTCACATGAAATTATCTTTAATCTTTCTTCACTAGGAAGAATTCCATGAAGTAGTGAAATTGCATCAATTTGTTTCAAAACCTCATTGTTTTGAAATATTGACTTCACTAGTCTTGAACTAGCTTGTGGAACAAAGTCTCCTACTTTGATTATTGATAAGGCTAAAAAGGAACATATATTTCATAGCAAAATCCCCCAAGAAAGACAAGATTTTAGTTGCAATTGTTCCATTTTCGAGTAATATTCGTTTATTTTAAATAAGTGCGAAGACAAAAGGCGAAAACGAAGATTTGAAGACGCAAAGGTCCAAAAAGCTCAAAAGTACAAGATACAATCAAAAAGGTTCAAATTATTGATGAAGAACGTCTAAAAATGACAAGAGTACAAGTTACAAAACGCAAAGTACACGATATAAAATTGTACGAAAGGGCGTTCGAAAATCCGGAACCGAGGCATGAACCAACTTTCAGCGCTCGACGCAACGGTGTAAAAATTACGAGTCAACTATGCACAAGAATAAAATATAATATTTAAATAATTCATAATAAGAATAATATTAAATAATAAAAAGTTGTTAATTGAGCATAGTTCAGGGGTCGTAAATGAAAATTTCAATTCTAATTTCGCTATAAAAGCGATGATTTACGATAAATTTGAAGAGAACTTTTCTATCCTTTTTTTTATCCGATCAAATATCTATATCAATTATCAATATCTATATTCTATATCTCTATCATAATGTTAACTTAATAAGATATAACAATAATCTTAATTTTAATTTTAAATTATGATAATAATAAGATTTATGATAGAGATCGTTTGAGTGTGTAAGTCGAAATTCTGTCCGTGTAACGCTACGCTATTTTTAATCATTGTAAGTTATGTTCAACCTTTTTACATTAATGTCTCGTAGCTAAGTTATTATTATGCTTATTTAAAACGAAGTAATCATGATGATGGGCTAATTACTAAAATTGGGTAATTGGGCTTTGTACTATAATTAAGGTTTGGGCAAAAGACCGACACTTGTGGAAATTGAACTATTGACTATTAATAGATGGGGGGTATTGTCTAATTGAGTGACAACTCATTGGAGTCTGTCGAACCTATCTTCAAATTAATTAACCTAATAATTAATAATGATTATGGTTGTCCTATTTAGTGATGTTCATATGAAATCTGTTATAATCATTTAATTAATCAATTGGGTTGGGTAATTGATTATTCATTCTGATCAAGTGGATGAATTAATATTCATAAACTAATTAAAACAGGGGTGGATTACATACAGTGATAACTGGTGTAATTGTTGACAGAAGTGATAACTGCGTCACAGTTTAAATCCTTAATCAGTTGGAATATTTGACTTCGGGTATAAGGGTAATTTGACGAGGATACTCGCACTTTATATTTATGACCGATGGACTATTATGGACAAAAACCAGATAGACGTATCAAATAAACCAGGACAAAGGACAATTAACCCATGGTAATAAATTAAAATCAACACGTCAAACATCATGATTACGGAAGTTTAAATAAGCATAATTCTTTTATTATATTTCTCATCGTATCTTTATTTACTGTCATTTTATTACTCGCAATTTTATTTACTGTCATTTTATTTATTGTCATTATTTTACGCACTTTAATTATCGTCATTTATCTTTACGCTTAAAATATAGAATCGACAAACCGGTCATTAAACGGTAAAACCCCCTTTTTTTAATAATATTACTACTTATATAATTATATATATTTTGTATAAATATAGTTAAAAATATAGTAAGTATCACCAGCTCCCTGTGGAACGAACCGGACTTACTAAAAACTACACTACTCTACGATTAGGTACACTGCCTATAGTGTTGTAGCAAGGTTTAGGTATATCCCATCCGTAAATTAATAAAACTTGTGTCATATTTTGTAGTATTTTGTATTAAAAATAATACTATTTCGTACCCTCACGCTACATTATCAAGTTTTTGGCGCCGCTGCCGGGGAACACTAAAACGCTATATTTTTAATTTATATTTGCAAAAAAAAAAAAAAAAAAAAAAAAAAAAAAAACGTAAAAAAAAAAAAACAAAAACAAAAACGTAAAAAAAAAAAAAAAAAAAAAACGTAAAAAAAAAAAAAAATTATAAAAAAAATATATTTTTAAGATTTTGTCTATAAAATTTTTTTTTTTTAGTTTTATTACCTTTAGATTTTTAGACTATATTCGCAACTTTTAGTATTAAGTTTAGTTTTGCCATAGTTATTTTTACTTCTAGAATTTTTAGGCTTTGCCGTAAAATCCCTTAAGTGCTTATTCCTTAGACTGAGTTTTAGGTGCTTTAGAATTTTACGACGCCGTATTTCGCACTACTTTCTTATTTTTATTTTTCGACGCCTATTTTTCGACCTTTTTATTTTTCGACACTTTTCGACGCGCAATCTTTTTTTCTCTTATTTCTCGCCATTCTAGTTTTTAGGACTTAGAATTTTTTCTACTTCTTCTCTAAATTTCTTAAAATTACGAAAATTTATTTTAAGTGGTTAAATTGATAGACATCAAAATTTTCTGGTTCGTAGTAATAGTTGGATTTGTACGTGGACCGGGTTATTGGAGCCAAACAGTACTCAATTATATTGAGACCAAACGAATCCTGCCCCTCTGCTGCATCTTTTGGCTATTCGAAACGTGGGCAAAATCAGAAAAGTCTATTAATTGGATAACTTATTATAATTTTTCTTTCCTTTTTAAAAACTAATAGGATATTCAGTGAATGCACCGAGCAAGACGTTCGCCGCCGGTCATACGTTCACCACCTGTAACTCGATCAAGACATCTAGCAAATATTGTCGCCGTTGATTTTTCTTTAGAATCGTCATCTAGTCGACCAAGTACTCCAATTCAAATTTTCGATAATCCATCTTTTGAACCCGACTTCACAACTAAGAACCCGGAGGATATTCAAGGACAATTCCAAGATCCTGAACCACTAGTCATTCCTCCTGAGCTACAAACGTTTAAATCAGAATCTTCTAGTGATTCGAATTCAAAAAATTCAATTATGGAAGTAGCGGAACCTCTAAGTATGGAAGACCGAATGAGAGCTACACGCACGGGCCAAGGTCACGCCATTATTAAGCCAGAAGTTAATGCTCCAGATTATGAAATCAAAGGACAAATCCTACACATGGTAACTAATCAATGCCAATTCGGTGGTACGGCAAAAGAAGATCCAAACGAACATCTTCGAACCTTTAATAGGATCTGTACTCTATTTAAAATCAGAGAAGTGGAGGATGAACAGATTTATCTCATGTTGTTTCCCTGGACTTTAAAGGGAGAAGCCAAAGATTGGTTAGAATCGTTACCTGAAGGGGCGATTGACACATGGGATGTCTTAGTTGAAAAATTTCTTCAAAGATTCTTTCCGGCATCTAAAGCCGTGAGACTTCAAGGAGAAATTGTTACGTTCACACAAAAGCCAAATGAAACATTATATGAGGCGTGGACAAGATTCGGAAGGATGTTGAGAGGATGTCCTCAACACGGTTTAGACACTTACCAAATAGTACAAATATTCTACCAAGGTGTCAACGTTGCTACACGAAAAGACATCGACATAACAGCCGGTGGATCCATTATGAAGAAAACCGCAACTGAAGCTTACAAAATTATTGATAACACAGCCTCCCACTCGCATGAGTGGCACCAAGAAAAAGATATGTTTCGATCATCTAAAGCGGCTAGAGCCGATTCTAGCCATGACTTTGATTCCGTTTCCGCAAAAATAGATGCGTTCGAAAGAAGAATGGAAAAGATGAATAAAGATATTCACGCAATACGAATCAGTTGTGAGCTATGCGGTGGACCACACTTATTGAAAGATTGTCACATTGAACCAACCATGGAACAACGAGAGAATGTTTTCTATATGAACCAAAGGCCGGGAAATAATTATCAAAATAATTATCAACCGCCAAAGCTAAACTTCAATCGAAATCAAAACATTCTTTACAATCCAAAAGGACCCAAAAATAACTGGTATAACCAACAAGGTCCGAATAACCAACCAACTCAAAACAACACTTTCAATCAACAAAGACCTGGCTTATATAAACCACAACAACAAACTGAAGAGAAAAAGTCAAATATGGAAGACGTGGTATTCAAGCTAGTTGAATCTCAAACACAATTTATTGAAACTCAAACCCAAACGAACGAGAGGTTTGATCAGTCATTAAGAACTCAACAAGCTTCCATTTTGAATCTAGAAAAACACGTAGGTACTCTTGCTAGCATGATGAGTGAGAGGGAACAAGGAAAGCTACCGAGTAATACTGAAGTAAATCCTCGGAAAGAGAATGTTAATATGGTGTCAACAAATTCTGAAAAACCAGCTCCAGAAGATGGGAAGGTTTTAGATGTGAGTAACAATGAAGAAGTTACACCACCACCACCACCCGAGTATGTAAAGCCAGTGGTGACACCATACAAACCACCCATCCCGTTTCCAAGAAAAGGAGTTGAGTATGAGCAAGTAATAAGTAATAAAGATTGTGATACTTCTGGAAAGAAGAAGAAGAAAAAGAATAAGAAAGTACAAGAAACAAAAGCCGTAGAAGTAAACCCGGTGAATACAGTTCCACCAAAACCTCCACCTAGGGTAGGTGATCCGGGTGAATTTATTGTTCCTTGTCTACTTAGTGATTGTGTCATGTATGATGCACTAGCAGATTTAGGTGCAAGTGTAAGTGTTATGCCTCTTTCCTTATATAAGAGATTAGGTGTAGGTAAGTTAAGTCCAACGGATATGAGTGTTCGACTCTTTGATCAAACCATTAAGCACCCAGTTGGAATTGCTGACAACCTACCCATTCAAGTAGGTAATTTAACCTTTCTAGTCGAATTCATTGTCATTGACATAGAAGAGGACCCAAACATTCCTCTAATTTTAGGTCGACCATTCTTTGCGTCCACCGGGGCGTTATTTGATGTAGGAAATGGAAGAATGACACTTAAAAGTGGTGACAAATCTATCACCTTTATGATTCGAAAGTCTAAATCTCCACCAACCAAAACCGTTGAACCAGAAAAAATGATTGGTAAGAACCATGTTGTTTTACCAACTCCAACGGTAGTGCTTAATAATAATAAAACGCCTAAGTGTGGGGAAAATGAAGTAACACCTAATGATGACATGATAACAAAGAACCCCGTTATTGATACGAAATTAAATGACCCCATTATTAACAGTTCAATGAAGAAACTTTTTAAACGGGCTATTGATGCTAGAAGTAAGGGGAACTTTAAGTTATGTAACCGGTTAGTATCCAATCTGTCGCCTAAAGAAAGGGCGAAGCTAGTTAAATTATGGGATATTACGGAAGAAGCCGGGCACTGGCTTAAAGAAAAAGTCACAGATAGGCAAGTTGATTATGGACCAAGAGAAATTGACAATGAAGTTAATCACAATTTCAACACCACAGCTACCTAAGTGTGGGGAGATTCGAATGTTCTAAAAAGATAATGCTGTCAAAAGTTATTTGTTCTGTTCTCGTGTAGTTCCGAGAATGGAATCCGATTGGTCTTTTCCGCTAGCAGACACTAAAGAACTAGTTTTCTCCCTCCATTCTGAATTTTTGTTTTGTAGTTTTTTTTTTATGAAATTAATATGCATTTTAATTTAAGTTTTTAAAAACAAAATTTACTTTAATTCATTAAGTTTAAAAAAATGATTTCTAAAATTCGTCATGAGTTAAAGACTAGGTCGTTGAGCCGAAATTGCTTTACCCGAGGGTGGGACGGCAAATTTTGTTATCATTATTTTTAATTTTATTGATCTAAAGTATGCCAAAAAGATATTAGACTTTATAAATTTTTGAACGTGGGGTAATATACCCAACTTCAAAAATATGTATATATATGTTTGTATTTTATATTATGTACAAAACAGGGTAGAACAACGCACTTTCAAATACTAACATTAAGTTCAGCAATAGCTACTGATTTTGACGACAAGACGCAAAACAACAAATGTGATATACAAATGAAGGAATGAACGATGAGGCGCGCCATCTATCATTCGATGAGCTTAGAATTTACAAACTGGGTATTTCTAATCACTTTTCTACACTAATCACCCTCATGAATTTATAATTAGAATCTGATTTCATGCAAATGAGGGCATTGCATGATCTCAAGTGTGGGGAAGGGTTATAAATTCTCTCGGGTTTATACTTGGTTTATTTGCCAAATTTTGCGAAAATTTGAAAAATTTTCAATTAAATGAAGTCAAAATCATGTTTATACATATTTATGAACGGTGAAAACTAGGTGTTAATACCGAAATTATCGTTACCTCGGAAAGGACATAAATTGAGAAACAACCTAAAACGCTTGAATTCATTTAAAATGGAATAAAGGAGAATAAAAAGGCAAAGAAAGAAACTAAGTGTGGGGAGAATGTACCAAGTTATTCAATTAAAAACTATCTATCACATGTTTGTGTAAAGTTTATTGCAGGTGCTTTTGTTTTGGACTAAATTAACTATTTTACCCGATTTATTGTAATACTTTTGAAAGAAGAGATGGATCTACACGATGAATCAATTCCATCATTAAAAGGAAGTAAAGTCTTCCGAAAAAGACACGCGCTTCTTGATTTAGGTCAAGAAGTTGTCGTCCAGACCAGCTGTAGGTTGACGAAAAATCTAGAAAAGTCATCTCTAAAATCAGCAGGAAATCCACGGACCTCAGCATCAAACAGGGTCACCAAGTGGTCAGATTTATCCTAACCATGAGAAGGATTTATCTCGTACAATGGGGAGGCACCGTGCAAATTAGCTTGATAAGACTAATGAATCAGATCCCCAGAAAGGATAATCTCCTTAAAGATTAAAAATCAGCTTTTAAGACTGATAATACTCAATCCTAGAGATTGACCTTAAAGATTGAGAATTCAAACTCATGGAATTCGATGATATCTAAACTCGAGCATGAACGAGAAAATATTTTGATCAAAATTACAAACCAATTTGTTTTCTGAAAATCCATTTTCAATGCGTTCATTACCATTGAACGTAAAATCCTAGGAATTCACCTGGAATTCATTAGGTCACCTGAACCAAATCGGGTGTCAACCGTAAGAACGTGGTTGCATAGCATGGTCGGAGACAGGACCTTGTGCCAGACCGAAAAATCATAGGATGATCTTTACTATCGCTCCTACCAAGGATAGTTCTAGCATCCGACACGTTAAAAGACCATAATCATCTGCATGTCACGGGACATTGCCTTAACAATTTCTTGTTCATCGCTTTCCTTTACAACCGGACGGTAGTTTGCCGAAAGGTAATATACGGAACAAGTAAACTGGATGTGTGCTTTCCGATACCGGGATAGCAGTGGATTACACGAACCTAAATATTTTTAGCCAAAATATTGATCCACAAATATATTTTGCAACACCAATGGTGGATCAAATCAGAAAACTTATCTAGGGTAAAAGCTAGATTGAATTTTCAAAAGATCAAATGTTTTCATAAAGATCCTATTTCCTAAAGGATCTAAATTTTTATAGTCATGTGGGACTGTAAACCGCCTTTCAAATGTGCACTTTGCTTTGGAAACCGAAAGTAAATCGGCTATTTGATTGCAAGTGTCGTTGACCTAAACCCGAGGCAACTGTGGATGACACACCCACCTTTAACCATGGTTCTATTGTTAATATCATTGTTTATACCGCTCTATCAAAATCACTGATGTACAAAGTGTGAAGAATAAAGAAGTGATTCGTGTGATGTATTATATTATTTCAAGACTGTATTGCTTGAGGACAAGCAACGCTCAAGTGTGGGGATATTGATAAGGCTAAAAAGGAACATATATTTCATAGCAAAATCCCCCAAGAAAGACAAGATTTTAGTTGCAATTGTTCCATTTTCGAGTAATATTCGTTTATTTTAAATAAGTGCGAAGACAAAAGGCGAAAACGAAGATTTGAAGACGCAAAGGTCCAAAAAGCTCAAAAGTACAAGATACAATCAAAAAGGTTCAAATTATTGATGAAGAACGTCTAAAAATGACAAGAGTACAAGTTACAAAACGCAAAGTACACGATATAAAATTGTACGAAAGGGCGTTCGAAAATCCGGAACCGAGGCATGAACCAACTTTCAGCGCTCGACGCAACGGTGTAAAAATTACGAGTCAACTATGCACAAGAATAAAATATAATATTTAAATAATTCATAATAAGAATAATATTAAATAATAAAAAGTTGTTAATTGAGCATAGTTCAGGGGTCGTAAATGAAAATTTCAATTCTAATTTCGCTATAAAAGCGATGATTTACGATAAATTTGAAGAGAACTTTTCTATCCTTTTTTTTATCCGATCAAATATCTATATCAATTATCAATATCTATATTCTATATCTCTATCATAATGTTAACTTAATAAGATATAACAATAATCTTAATTTTAATTTTAAATTATGATAATAATAAGATTTATTATAGAGATCGTTTGAGTGTGTAAGTCGAAATTCTGTCCGTGTAACGCTACGCTATTTTTAATCATTGTAAGTTATGTTCAACCTTTTTACATTAATGTCTCGTAGCTAAGTTATTATTATGCTTATTTAAAACGAAGTAATCATGATGATGGGCTAATTACTAAAATTGGGTAATTGGGCTTTGTACCATAATTAAGGTTTGGGCAAAAGACCGACACTTGTGGAAATTGAACTATTGACTATTAATAGATGGGGGGTATTGTCTAATTGAGTGACAACTCATTGGAGTCTGTCGAACCTATCTTCAAATTAATTAACCTAATAATTAATAATGATTATGGTTGTCCTATTTAGTGATGTTCATATGGAATCTGTTATAATCATTTAATTAATCAATTGGGTTGGGTAATTGATTATTCATTCTGATCAAGTGGATGAATTAATATTCATAAACTAATTAAAACAGGGGTGGATTACATACAGTGATAACTGGTGTAATTGTTGACAGAAGTGATAACTGCGTCACAGTTTAAATCCTTAATCAGTTGGAATATTTGACTTCGGGTATAAGGGTAATTTGACGAGGATACTCGCACTTTATATTTATGACCGATGGACTATTATGGACAAAAACCAGATAGACGTATCAAATAAACCAGGACAAAGGACAATTAACCCATGGTAATAAATTAAAATCAACACGTCAAACATCATGATTACGGAAGTTTAAATAAGCATAATTCTTTTATTATATTTCTCATCGTATCTTTATTTACTGTCATTTTATTACTCGCAATTTTATTTACTGTCATTTTATTTATTGTCATTATTTTACGCACTTTAATTATCGTCATTTATCTTTACGCTTAAAATATAGAATCGACAAACCGGTCATTAAACGGTAAAACCCCCTTTTTTAATAATATTACTACTTATATAATTATATATATTTTGTATAAATATAGTTAAAAATATAGTAAGTATCACCAGCTCCCTGTGGAACGAACCGGACTTACTAAAAACTACACTACTCTACGATTAGGTACACTGCCTATAGTGTTGTAGCAAGGTTTAGGTATATCCCATCCGTAAATTAATAAAACTTGTGTCATATTTTGTAGTATTTTGTATTAAAAATAATACTATTTCGTACCCTCACGCTACATCATCAATTATTCTCCACAAGTAGTAATCCTTGGATTTGAGATAAGCCTCAAATATTAATTTTCACACATCAATATCCATCTTATCAAAGATTGGTGTTTCTTCCACCAATTCTTCCAAGTATCTCATAGTTTGAGTTGATCCGAGAATCGTGGACTCAAGTTTTTGCACGAAACGAATTTTGACACTTTCAAAAATGTTTATACAGCAATGATTTGAGCAACTGCTCTGATATCAATTGTAAGTAACTAGAGGGGGGTGAATAGTTACTTGATACATTTTTAACACTTTTTGATTGATCACCAAATTCGATTAACTTTGATCATCCAAATCAACTTAAACTTGATATGTGTAGTGTATATGTTCAAAATGATAAATGAAGTAATGTAAGAACATAGACACAAGGATTTATAGTGGTTCATGTTCAAAATGATAAATGAAGTAATGTAAGAACATAGACACAAGGATTTATAGTGGTTCGGGTGGATGTTAACTAATGCACCTTAATTCACTCCCCGATTACACTAATCGGGATTTGTTGCTTCACTAAGCACTTTTCTCCAAACCCGGTGGAGATCCGATTTACAAATCTTCAACTTCTTTGGTAGACAACAAACCTATTCTTTCTATCCCTTTGAAAGATCAACTCCAATCTAGATCAACTTTTCTTCACCTTGGACAAGTATTAATCTCCAAATAAGATTAATCAACTTCTTAAGTCCTTTTAAGGAAGTAGATCACTAAGCTAGCCTATGCTTCTACTATTGAAGTTACAAGACTTATACACTTTGTAATGATGATCCTAAGACAATACTAGGACATACATTACACTAAGTAAACTCACAAAATAAATGATTTTGATTAGTAACTTTACAACAACCAAATTCAATATCTATAAGATCATAGAATCTTCTCTTACTTGATCACATTTGAGTAGTAGTTAGAGCCCTTGTGATCTCTGGAAATAAGCCTTTGAAATATGCAAGAGGGTCAGCTCCAAATGCTCTTTAATGCTTGCCTTTTATAGTGGGATTCAAAAAGTAGCCGTTGACACACGGTTGCCTGCATGGTCGACCGTGGTTCGACCGTGCGTGCTCCAGTCCAAATTTAGGATTCCGTTGTATAGCCATTTGACTCAAATTTGAACACCACATTTTGGCACCTTTACTCCTTCTGGCACCTGCAAAAGAAACCAAACATCCTATACAAGTACTATATGCATTAAGTGTGTGAGATTTGGTCTTATTGTATGAAAGTGACACAACACTCCATTAGTGGTAAACCCAACATTCTTGGAGAAGTATCTTGATTGATATTTTAGGAAATCTCAGATTGGTCAAGACTTAGTTAGTCACTTTAATGCATTTGATTCAATTCTAAAGACTAGTCAATATGTCATTAACTTCCTAGTTTCAATTAATCACAAGTCATGTTTGTTTTAAGCTTAGGTAGATTAATTGAATGATGTCTTTCTAAAATGATCATTAAGTATATAGAGACATCAAAGTTAAGTCATACTTGAACAAGCAATCACAATTTGTTACTTAGACAAAACCAAGTAAACAATTGATCATAATTTCATTGTGAACCAATTTACACTTAATTTGTTGGAGTAGACTAGTTACTTGAATCCTAATTAGTAAGCACATAGCAAGCATGTTAATAAAGTTGATAAATTTATGAGTATTAGACATATTAGCAAGTAGCAAGTAATACTCACACATAGTAAGAGATAGTTACTATAAGATCAATCATATAGATATTTGCACAACTTGTAATTTAAGCTTTTAGCAAGCTTACTTGCAATATAACATATT
Source organism: Rutidosis leptorrhynchoides (assembly GCF_046630445.1). NCBI lineage: Eukaryota > Viridiplantae > Streptophyta > Magnoliopsida > Asterales > Asteraceae > Rutidosis > Rutidosis leptorrhynchoides. The sequence goes on along the minus strand of NC_092340.1, from coordinate 365,591,357 downwards.
GCATGATTAATGTGTAAGCACACATTAATGTTCAACACATGCACAAGGTAAGAGCAATCTCTAGTTGGGACTTGGTGACCACCCTAAATGTATCTAAGTGTATTTTAGGATTACAAGTCTTTACTAGTTACACTTGAGAGCATTATTCCTCATTTAGCCTTAATTAATCACTAAGTCATTTTCAATATCAATTATTGTTCTAGTGACATTGACTTAAGTGTGTTGGTACTTGATGATCATACTAAGGATGTCTAGATAAGATTTAAGATCACAAGTTATTATTTAACACTTATGTGTTAAGCCTAATCTTGGTTAATTTGTCATTAAGATGTCATTAGGCGTAATTAACCACAATTAGTGTTTTTATGACCAAAACTCAATTGAGTATGGAGAGGACATCTATTCTAAGCATGTTGAGAAAGGTTTCATGAATTATAGATGTAGAAAACTAGTCAAACTTTATTTGGTCAAAATTGGTAACATAGAAAACTGCGGTCGCACTGCGGTTGACCGTGGTGGCGACCGTGCAACTTGTTTTCATAAAACTGCGTTGCAATTCAGTTTGGAGTTCAGCGGCTGGCTGTGCGGTCGACCGTACCTTGATCGTGTATTTAGCTGATCTTTTAATTTCATTCTTTAAGCTATGTTTGACTTGATCATTTGCAAGATAAAGTATGGATTAGTGACCTTGCGTGTTTTATGTTAAGATGTTAGTCATCACTTATGCATATGTATGTGTCATCATCAAAACATATTATTTGGTTAATCATACTTAAGTTTGTCGTTTAGTTCATTAACCAACATTCAACCAACAGATTAGTTCATTATTGCAAATGATTTTGTAATGTGTCATTTGTGTACCAAGGGTCGTTATAAATTATTAAACGTGTCGTTATGGTATTATGTATTGGGTTAAAACAGAGTTGGAAATATTATGTATTAACAGGACCTAACTTATAAAAAAAAATGTGCTTCATTTTTGGTAAACGGATACGGGTCGTTTCACAAGAGATCTGGCAGGAAAAGTCTTCCTAAATTTATAACATCCGTTTTTTTATATGGGACTACGGGTTGAACCAAAACAAAATATTTTTTTCATACCTGGAAAGTTTCATTCGTTGGATATATAGCCAATTTTTTAATTTTTTGTATTCTTTGGAGTTTTGTTTTCCCCCTCCTGGTGGTATCAATCGGAATGCATTATTTGTCTTTCCAGGAAAATGGATATTTCCAGAAAATATTATCAGTTTAATTTTTTCTGCTTTTTTCTTCACTCGGACCAATCCGCCTACCCGACTTCTTCTATTTAAAGTGATTTGTGTATCTACCCGAATAATACTATTGTGTCATACCATTATGGAAGAAGATTCGGCCAAAATGTTGACTTCCACAGGAATAAAAAAAAACTGATTTCAACAAATTGCCGTTAAAAAAAAATTTGAACATGCACTGATGCAAGAGGTGTTCATGATTGCTTATTCCCTTTATTTCGGGTGTTGATTCGTACACCGGTAAAATTATCCATACACCACCAAACGTGCATTAGAATATTGTACTGTACAACCTAGTAAAATAGTTTTGGTGGTGTATGGCTTGTTATTAGCGGTGTACGAATCAGCTCCTTTATTTTCAAGTATTTCTGTATTGAAAACATACGCATCCGACAATATTTTCGATTTTTAAATATGTATTACTACATCCAGGTAACTAAAATTGCTCTAAAAACGATATATGCTTAATACTTACTTTTATTTATATTTAAAAATATGAAAATAACCAAATGTAAGCGTGTGAATGTGAATAAATATAATATCCTGTCCATTTAGGTTTTAAAAAAATTACATGATACCCAAGTCATACGAATTCAACATAAAAGTCAACAAAGACCGTTTCCGAAAGTTATGATCACTTTAATGAATTAATGTGAATGATATAATATCGAACTACCCTTTGATGATGAATTTTAATGTTAAGTTGATGGTGTCGTACCTAAAAGCCTTCAAACATATTTAAGCCACATTCAATTCAGTAACCCTACTTGAACAACACAACACATAAAACAACGAAAGATGATATAAGTAAGGATTCTTTTGTTAATTTTATGTATGTATTTTTTTTTTTTTTTTTTTTTACTAAAATAATCATAATCAATACTATTAAAAGTAAGAACTTTCTTTTGATGAAAAAAAATCTAAAACCGATCCAAAGAAACATAACAATAAGGCTCAAAAGTAGAAAACAATACTAAACCACACTATGAGCTACGCTAACTAAAGTCGAGACATATTGGGGCAAAAATCAACCCCAAAAAGCGGAAAAAAACCATTAGACGTACGACCATCTTAACAAAACAATATGAAGAAACAAAAACACGATAAGCCAAACATCCAACAAAACCAAACCAAGTCATGCGTCCATTTTTTGAACTATCATACTACTTTCTACATCTCATTATATGAGTCCACTATTAACTTCTAAGAGTTTTTATTTTTTAACTGTAGCTATAAATTTCTTAATATATTCTATATAATAGTTGATGAAAGTTATATTAATAGATACATATTTAAACCACAATCAATTCATATGTAAGTCAAATACGTATAACACAAATTATAGTTGTATTATCTAACCAAAACTTAAGAATAATAACTTATTTTTATGGGTGCTACTAGCTATAATGGAGCCAAAGGCTTGACTCAGTTTGGGTTGGCTTTTGCCTCGGTTTAACTCAATATTAGATAGCGTAGCCTATAGTTTTTTTTTTTTTTTTTTTTTTTTTTTTTGCTGCTGATCTCTAGATTCGAGCTTCATCGTTATAGTATTTCTATCGGTTTAGGTTTCTTTCATTTCTGAATGAAGGTTTTTTTATTAGCATTCAATGTTTTAGCCAAAATAAAGTAAAAAGAATGGAGCAAAAGGAGGATCGTGGCCTCAATAATATTTGGATTATTAGTTTGACATCTACTATATGTTGTAGGATTATTAGTGCGATATCTACCATATGTTATAATACGTTAGTCGTCCTTAAAATTACAATTCTATAGCTCAGGTTTAGACTATAAGAAGAATCTCAAAGGGATAGTTTAATATATGGTTGAAGTTTGAGAGTATGAAATGAAGATACGTAATCAACTAAGGCTAATTAATACTGATTATCATATTGTTAATTAACAATTAATTGCTATTACTCCTGTTATATAATATGTTGTGTCCCAAGTCCAATTGTGAGCTTGAGGTCCATTAGTAATATTTAGGATTTTAGAGTTTGCTTGTAAGTTTATAAATATCTGATCAATAAAATGTAATACTCACGGGATTCTATTCTCTAACATGATATCAAGCTAGGTTTTATCTCAGACCTAATTGGCCGCCATAGCCCTAATCTCCATACTTGCCCCGTAAAACTCTATCTACCGTCTTCTCTTATGTTTCTCCCTATCATCATCTCCTTTGTCTCTCTATCTTTCATAGATTAAAAAAATAAAAAAACAAAAACATCGGAACGTTCTCGTTGGTTGCATCCACCGATTACTCTTGATTTAATTTTATTTTTAATATCCTCTTCTTTGTTAACATCACAGCAGCATAACCATATGACTTCAAGTGGTCATCTTCCTATTTTCTTTCTTTTTGCCCATCTCCCTACACAACCTACTGTCAACTCATAATCTCATCTCAATACCCATAAATCTAAGGGAAAAAAAAAGGTTATCGTAGCAATCTATTATCCACCGCACACCGTACCTACTCCTACACCCTTGATTTCTATTTTCTTATTACTTTTATTTTGCTTTTAGTATAATGTTTAAATGTTTAATTATTTAAATTTAATGTTAAGATAATTAGAAAAATAATTAATCGGCGTGGGGCTGAGCCGCCTAGCTAGACTAGGTTCCAAACCCCGAAAAAAAAGAGAATATCTTGTCAAAAATTCTTATTTGCAGCATTAAAGAAAAAAAGAACACTACGGAATAAGAGAAAAAAAAAGTTTCTTTTATTTATTTATCAAACGAATATCAAACTATTCGGTGCAACGAATATCAAACTATTCGGTACAACGAATGAGAAAAAAAAAGTTTCTTTTATTTATTTATATGTTTATTTAATATTAATGTTTTGTTCCGGTCCGGACTTTCACGATTTTGCCGTTCGGATTGCGGGGGAGTGTTAGATAATATGTTGTGGCCCTAGTCCAATTGTGGGCTTGAGGTCCATTAGTAATATTTAGGGTTTTAGAGTTTGCTTGTAAGCTTATACATATCTGATCAATAAAATGTAATACTCGCGGGATTCTATTCTCTAACAGTTGAACTTGGGCCGCAACATATTATCTAACAACTCCTACATCTTTGCACTCAAACAAAATACTCTTGATCAGTCAAGTATCTAATTTTGGATGGACAATTTTCTAAGTGGAAATGTAAGTCTATTTAAGATTGATTTTTATATAAAGTCCCTAAAGCTAAGTGTGTAAATCAATCACCATTGGCTGTTATAAAGCATTTCAACAAAAACAGTACACTTAAAGTGTATGATCTAAGTAAGCTACACGGGTTAATATCATAGCCCTCCTTCACGAGGACGTTAAACAAGTTTAGCTACCGGAGAGTAATTACACTTGAAGTCAAATTTGACCACCAGCCAAAAGTCATCTACGTATAGATGGACCACCCCCGCCGATAAATAATAGGTACCACCACTCGAGAAAGAATTAGTGAGCCGTGCAATATTCACGACCATTTCGCGTCTCTCAAGTCTTCAACATTTCATGTAGAGAGCTTATTCGTACAACACCATTTTTTAGTTGTACGTGATCACTAAACCTGTTCTACAATGCTTTACAACATGTTTGACGGTATACGACTTAAAATAGCTATGTACGAATCATCACACGTAACTTCAGCTTTTTGCCCTAAAAATTTAATTCTTGAATGGATCTCAACTACCAAGTACTGATTAAGCATGAGGGGTCCGGCCCTATTTCTGGTTAAGTTCTTGCATTTAATGTTCTCACAAATACATTTTTCCCCTAAGGTTAAACCAGAATGTCATTTTATCACGTACATCTCATGTTATAGCTAGGTCCAAGGTTGCAAAATTCGCTATTCGGGGATTAATGGATAAGGACTTTAGAATGATTAATCGGTAATTTGGAGATTAATCGGGGATTAATCGGATTGTACTGTGTACATTTAAATATTAAATTTCAAAGATTATATGTGTAAATATAGAAAAAAGCATAAATATAAAAATAAACTTTAACATAATTGTTTAAAATTATTCATTTTGGTTAAAAACTATAAAGTTCTAGTGTAAATTTATGTTAAAATGCTAATCATTCTTTACTTTTACCGACTTTGATTACAAAATTCTATTTTGATACATCAATTGACGTTGACCGTTTAATTAAACGGATTTTTAAAAATCGGAACGGATTGCTCTTAAAAATGATTAATCGAAGATTAATCCGCGAGTAATCGAGTTTTTTGCAACACTGACTAGGCCACAACCCTAGCTACATATAGTGCATGTTATGAATTAAATATAATATAATATATAACATATAATCTCCATATTTCTCACTTATGCTTTCTTTGAACAACAAAAATGGTGTTGGTGAAAGACGAAAGCCCAATCTATGACATCAAGATATCAACAGTTGGACCCGGGTACGTATCTGGTCAAGGTGCGGTTCAAGAGCTAACCAACATGGACTTAGCCATGAAGCTTCACTACATCCGAAACGTTTACTATTTCAAAAATGAAGCATTTGAAGGGTTAACCATCATCAATATCAAAGAGACATTGTTCTGTTGGTTAAACCATGCATATATTCCTTGTGGCCGTCTTAGGAAGACTGACACGGGCCGGCCCTTTGTCAAGTGTAATGACTGTGGTGTGAGATTATTTGAGGCTAAGTGTGATATGAGCCTTGATGAGTGGCTTGAGTCTAAAGATGACCCGAGCCATAACCTTCTTGTTCCCAACAAAGTCCTTGGTCCTGATTTGTTTTATTCTCCACTAGTTTACATGCAGGTTTGTTAAGTTTTTCAATCGTTTACTATTTATTATATTGACATATGAGATAAAATCCACTATCACACAATCTAATTTTTATTCCTAATTTAGTAACTTACTAATTTTTGCCCTTAACGGTTCGTTATATGTTAACCAGGTATCCTGTATATGTAATTAAGTGCTTGTGAGTGCATAATATAGCATGTCCTAGTGGATCAAGCATGCTTATTTAGGTCGGTCACAAGTAATTAACTGATATGAGTAGTATGTACTTCCTAGTTTTATTATATTTTCATATGTAGGCTAATTAACACATTAATCATGTATCATAATGACATATTAGGTAGAAAAATCAAACTTTAAATGACCAAAAGGATAACAAAACAAAAGTGGTTAGATCACGCAGACATATGAAAGTATGATTAAATGGATTAGACTTATCATTACTCTATATGAAGTATCATTTAACAAATGACCTTGGTTACTATTCATATTGTCTAAATGGGTAATTTTATGCTCAAATATTTTCATTCTCTCTTCAACTACACCCGCTATCTTCTCATATTTGACGGTCATTGTTGTTAGACTCATTTATTAAGTCTAATATACCTACCATTACCTTTTAAAAATGATTTTTAATTAACACATTTCATACCCATCAAAGACAATTATATTTGGAACCGGCGACAGAATTTGAAATTTTTTTCACCGCGGTGATTTTTTTTTAAAAAACGTTCACATTCATTGCAACTTTTTTTGAGCAAAATAAGGAGATTTTTGAGCAAAATATAGAGAGACTTGTGGTAAAATATGAAAGCTTTTAAATAAAATATGGAGGCTTCAGGGTCAAAACATGAAAACTTTGAAAACAAAATATAAAAATTTAAAATTTTAGGCCTGAAAATTTCAAATCAACTTAGGGCGGGCGCCTGCTCCACTATGTTTCCACCCCATTTGGAAATCTATTAATTAGCTTTCAAGATTCCACTATTTTGTTAATCTTGATACATCTCATTATTATTTACTATGTAGTTTTACCTCTTATTTTTTTTTATAATATTTTTCGACATTCATACATCAATTAAGAATACAAATGAATTTTGCCTCTTTATTATTATTTATTTATGAATATGAAAGTAATAGATGAATTAATGTAGTTATTTATTATATTTACTTTACATATGGAAACATATACGGAGTAGTATAAATTTGGGAAAAAATCTAGAGACTACTTTATACATCAAAAGTATAAAGTCAATAATGTAACTTTCATTTATGATGATACAGCTAACCAAATTTAAATGTGGAGGGACAGCAGTTGGGGTTAGCTGGTCACATGTACTTGGAGATTCATTCTCACTTGCAGGCTTTATCAACCTTTGGGGCCAAGCCACCAATAAAAACTACCCAGCCCAACCACTCCGTATGGCCCACCCAACCAATGAGGCCCAAACCCCCAAAAGCCCAGTAAAGGATCCACTTTCTGTAAAAAGGGTTGGCCCGGTTGATACTCATTGGGCCACTTCTAATGCTACCAATATGGAAACGTCTTCTTTCTATCTTTCTAGGCCCGACTTGACCCGTTTGCAATCCAAGATATCCGGAGACAAAAACCATCAACAGATTCCACCATTTGAATCGATTTGCACTGTGGTTTGGCAATCTGTAGCCAAAGTCAAGAACGGTTCGGATGTTAAAATCGTGACGATATGCAAAACTGACTCAAAAAAGCTAATCGAAGGGGTTATAACAAACAAAGCCCAAACCATTAAGGTGGTCAAAACAGACTCTTCAGTCCAAGAATCCAGCCCAACCGAGCTCGGGTTGCTGATAATGAAACAAGCTGATGATGAACAGAGGATTATCGAAGAAGCTATCGAATCAGAAAATGAATTGTCTAACTTTCTGGTGTATGGAGCAAATTTGACTTTTGTTGACTTGCAGGATGCACCAGTTTATGATATGAATGTAAGAGGACAAACACCAGTTTATGTGAACTGTGCCATTGATAACGTTGGAGATGAAGGTGTCGTTTTGCTTTTTCCTGCCCGAAAAGGTCAATCTGATGGGGTGACGGTCAGCATAACGTTACCTGAGAATCAAGTGTCCAAGGTTAAATCGGTTCTGAAGAAAGAGTGGTCTATCTGTTGATTTTAAGATGCACAATTACGTATCGTATTCTGTGTAATGCTAGTGTTTGTTTTCATGTATCAGGGTGAATCAACCTTAATGAGGATTATATGTTTTTCCAATTGAATTCAATAAATAATCCATGATTTCGAAACAAGTTAGCATTTGACTTTTAAAGTGTTTAACAATCATCCATGATTGAAACAATTTAACCTTTTTCTGCAATATATAGCTCCAATCTTTTCAGGATGGATAACTCATATTATAGCAATATAGCTTCATTCACCTACTAATGATTCTATCATGAAAATTGAAATGTTTTAATTAAATTTAAAAATCGAAAGTGCAACTCTTTGACTATCACTTTGACTTTTAAAGTCTCATGTAGACTGCTTCATTCCCCGTATCTTACATTTCATGCAAATAGTCATATACTGCAAATTAACCAAATTTAAGACGACTTTGTAAGACTACGAAAAGTCCTTTTTCTTGACAATGTTACCAATTTGATATATATAATCTTTTCTTTTATCCAAAAAATCGCCGTTCAAAAAAATAATCTTTTCTTTTATATATTAATAGTGCGTACCAATTTGGTTTTTCCTACCCGGAACCACTGCCCGAATGGATGTGTTCTCGAGTACCGTCGATCGGGTTTGAGTTTCCGCCCGAACGTGTGTGTTACGTGCAAATGATGAGGGTCGTTGAAAGAAATGATCTACTGATGCCAAAAAAATCGCCGTTAAAATATATATATATATATATATATATATATATATATATATATATATATATATATATATATATATATATATATGCTAAAAATATTTAGTGAATGTTTACCTTCCAAGAGCCTATAAATTTTAAAACGATATAGGTTGTTATCATTAAAATTAGTGGTATATTATATAATTTGAGTGATACCTTTATAAAAATATTCAAAAGTAGTAGTATCACGAGACACTATTATAGCCTTGAATCGTCTACCCTAAATTTGGTTAAAGAAATGAATAGTTTAGCATTTTTTAAAATAATAATTAATTAATTTATAATAATAATAATAATAATAATAATAATAATAATAATAATAATAATAATAATAATAATAATAATAATAATAATAATAATAATAATAATAATAATATAGATATGGATAGTCAATTTTGGTGTATACATATAGTCAATTTTGGTACATAAAGTATGTATTTTTATATTGAGATTTTAGGCTATAAATACTCATGAATGCAAGCATTAAACTTGCACCATTTCTCACACTTACAAAGTGTTTCTTTCTTTCTCTCCATTATCATCTACTTTCTTACACTTCATTATTAGTACTCTTAATCAAAAATCAAACCACTAAATGTAGTTATAAGCCTACTGAATTATAACATAATCAAACCACTAAAGGTAGTTATAAGCCTACTGAATTATAACACGTTATCAGCACCAAGTGCTCCGTATAATCAAGGTTTATCTAAGCAAGCACAAGTCACTAATCAAGGTAAGAAAATTCTTTAACGATATCTTCTATTATTTATTAGTAAGGTAAATATTATTATCATCATAAGTAAAATTATATTTCTGTAATCTAACTTTTATTAACTTCACTAACATTTATATTTATGTTATTTAAGTTATAAATGGTCTGTTATACCGCCTGAATTATATTTATGTAATCTAACTTTTATTAACTTCACTAACATTTATATTTATGTTATTAAGTTATATATGGTCGGTTATACCGCCTGAATTATATTTCTGTAATCTAACTCTTATTAACTTCACTAACATTTATATTTATGTTATCTAACATTTATGATTACTTATTCAATTAATCATTATTTATTTCATGCATACTAATGTTTATTTTTAAAATTTATTATTTATGCATAATATGTTTATTCTCTTAATCTTCGTATTTATACTAAACGTATTTGTACTAAATGTATTTAAAGTAATCGTATTTGTACTAATAAAATTCTTTTATTAAAATTATTATTAATACAACGAGTACATAACAGTCGTTAACATCAACTAACGACGTTACAACAGTCATATATACATAACAGTTGTTAACGTCAACTGACGACGTTACAACGACTATATTTTTCAAATATAAAATAAACATCTCCGTTTTCACATTTTCATAAATCAATCTTCATTTTCTCAGATTACCACTCTCAAAAAGTTTTTTATAAAGATGATTCACACAAGAATGATTTTTCCTATTGTATTAGTCATACAAACTATCATCATTGTTGCTAATATACCACCGGGTGAACCTATATTCTATCCTGCTCTTGTGGTTTTATCATTTTTAATCATGTCATTATTCTGTTGTTTGCTACTTATGAATTTAAAATGATTCTAATTTCATTTTATTATTTGTCTATGAATAGAAATTGATTATGATTATGATTTATGTTATTCATCTTTTGATAATAGAAAATGTCAAATTTAAAAAAGCTTAAATTTGCTCATTTAGAATCAAGTGGGAACAACTACTTAACATGGGTTATGAATGTAGAAAAACATCTCGAATCAATTGGTATTTTAGAAACCCTGAATGAAAATAACAATTGTTTCGAACAAGAGAAAACAATAACAAGTATTTTTCTTAGCAAACATATTGACGAGTCCTTAGAATCTACATATGTGACGATCGCTCCAAATCCATATGGACGAACACGTCATTCATCGATTTCATTGCGAGGTATTTGACCTTTATATGATACGTTTTGTAAACATTGCATTCTTTTGAAAAGGCACACCATAAATGAATATTTAAATCAAAGGTTTTCGACATCTGATGATTTCTACATATAGACAATCACCGTAAATAATAGTTTACAATAGTACTTCCATTGACAAAGCAGTCAAAATAAGATACATGGTGATGATTTGGTGAATGCAACGTTTCCTTGATAAATGTGATGACCCAGAAATTTCTGACCAAATTTAAACTTAATCTTTAACGTTTCCGACACGATAAGCAAAGTCTATGAAGTTGAATCTCAAAATTTTAAACTATTCAAATACCCTTCGATTTTTCTCAACGATTCGCGAACAATTATATGTAAATAGATACATATATATACTATAACTTGAAAACGTAACAAAGTGTTATGAAAATGACACTGTGCATTAACCTTATTGGTTTGATTATCTGATTGATATTTAGATAAGTTAACTAAAACGTTTAAGATGAGCCAGTAAAACACTAATTTACTACAGTATTTTCGAATTGCTACAGTACCGAAAAGCTACAGTGTTTTCGAAAATCACTATTTGCTACAGTAACAGTAAAACACTATTTTAAAATGAAAATGTATATATGTATATGTATATAACGAGATGATGATTTATAGAAGTAAATGACCAAAATACTCGAAAGTTTAAGATATACTTTGAGTGGTATAGTTTATGGATAATTTAAGACTATATATTGACAAGAGTACGAGTCACGAAAAGTAAAATGCAAGTTTTCTAAGCATACGAAAATGCGTTCGAGAAACCGGAACCGGGACATAAGTCGAGTGACGACGTACGACATATAGGAACAAAAATTACAAGTCAACTATGCACGTGAATTTAATATAATATATAATTAATTATATAAATTATATATTATAAATATAATTAATAAATATGTCGACAAGCGTAGGACAAAAAATGATGTGAGCTGTAAAATGAAGCCATGCGATCGCATGGCCTACACACTAAAACCCCATGCGATCGCATGGGGACTGATTCCACAAAACATCTATAAAGTCGATCAGTTTTGGCTTCGAGACACATACACAAATACATCTATCTCTCTCTGTAAACATATATATATATATATATATATATATATATATATATATATATATATATATATATATTATTTATATTATTATTAAGATTAATATTATTATTAATCTTATCATTATTAGTAGTATTAGTATTATTATTATTTATACATAAAATACTACGACGAGGTCATGAGCGTGTCACTTTTAAAATGGGTTTTCAAACGAGATAGAGCTAAGGAAATTATGGGTTATAACTATGGAAGTTATGGGTAATGTTCGTGGGTATTGTTTACAAATCAAATCTAGTGTTTATCATCTCTGTTACGTCTACGTACTTTCCTACAATATTGAATCTTAATATTGATACGTAAGCACTCATATTTTATCTTTTATATATTAATTGTGTATCCATGTCTAGTGCTCGATTATATATATTTATACATGCTTGTATGCTAAATTTCCTCGCTAAACAGTTTATAATGAATCACGAATTAAATACATATAATACTGGTAAAAGGTATATGATATACATGTTTTTGAAAAGCTGGCGAAAAATTATTAACTTTTCATTTAGAAATTGCGTGAATTCGATGAACGGATTAAAAGATATGGACAACTGAATTATGTTAGATGTTAATTGAAATTGTGTTTGAAATTGTAAATTAATATTTAAACAACTTGTTTATGAGATTAATAAATTGGATTTTCAAATATTACTAATCGAGTAAATGAATTTCTATATAAAGCACGTCTCGTCTTATTGAACAATTGTCAAAGTTGACTGTCTTATCATGTTTTAAAGCTTTATAAACACTATAATCTGATTTTACAAGTATTGGAAAGTTATGTGAAATAATAAAATATTTTCGATTGCCATGATAATTCAAATATAATATAGCTCCTGAAATAAATAATATTTTGAGTTTGATAAACTATACATTCGTTCAATTATCAAGACTTATACTATGATAATAAACATGTATAGATTTAAAGATCATATTGGGTCAGGTTGACTTTTGAGATGACTTTTGTTAGCTTTTTCATGTCAGTCTCGAGCATTAGGATTGTGATACACTATGACCCAACCTAGCTTATTAGACATGTATTGACCAACATATGTTCTCTAGGTTGAGATCTACGGTTAATCTTGCATTCCGAGTTACGGTCACTTTTTGATGAATGACCTTGTGTGCTGCTAAGGTGAGTTTCATTGCTCCCTTTTTAATTGCTTTTGCAATATATTTTTGGGCTGAGAATACATGCACTTTATTTTAAACGCAATGGATACAAGTACATACTAAATTCTACACCGAGTTTGAACCGAAAATCCCTTAGCTTTGGTAACTAGTAACTGCCATTTATAAGAATTGGTGGGCGCGAGTAGTTGTATATGGATCCATAGGGCTTGACATCCCCGTCTGTTCCAGGTATAGAAACCCTAGCCTGAACTATAAAACAGACGTATGCTATTTGAATTTAGTACACGTTGGTTTGCATGTATTGTATATGTTGGTTGCATGTATGTTAAAACAGGGGTACTTATTATAACGTTAAAGCTTAGTTACCAGGGTGCTCAATCTTGTAGAATATTTTGATAAACGTTTCTGGATGAAACAACTGAAATCTTGTGGTCCACCTTTATATACAGATTATGCGAAACACTAAAACTATGAACTCACCAACCTTTGTGTTGACACTTGTTAGCATGTTTATTCTCAGGTTCCTAGAAGTCTTCCGCTGTTTGCTTATATGTTAGACAAGCTATGTGCATGGAGTCTTACATGGCATATTGATATTGCTCAATAACATTATATATATCTATCACAATATCGTGTAAAATACTCTCGAATCAAGGATAATGAAAGCGTTTCTACAAGTGACAGGCCAAGATATGCAAATGTGTATCGGAGAGTGATTTGTAAAGAGTTTTGATGATTTATGACCGTGGTTGATCCCGATATAAGTTAAGGTCAATTTAGCGCTCTAAAATGGTAAAAAAGGGCTTCAGATGATTGGGACGTCCATTTGAAGTAAGATTGCAAGAAAACGAAACAGTAAACTTCAGTACAATGGGACGCCGTCCAAACATATGGGACGCCGTCCAGCTTTTCAAACTAGGACGCCGTCCAAATTGTTGGGACGCCATCCAAACTTTCAAATTGGGATGCCGTCCAGAATCTAGGACGCCGTCCAGAAGTAGGTTTCAGCAAACTTTTGACTTTCTGACCTACTTTCTCCACTTTATAACTCATGATTGAAGACCAGTTTTACCAGTTACGAACCAGAGAGTACAGAGACGAATTTTGGGAGCAATATTGGAGAACTCCAAGCTCTTGGAAGAGGCTCAACATCAAGGCATCAAAGATCAAAACCTTCTTCATCCAAGAACTCATTGTTCTTGTAGGTTATTTCTTGTTCTAAAGCAATGATTTCCATTGATAATCTGATTGTTATGTTGTCTGTTACCATGATTGTTGGCTAGTTTCTATAATATTTGTCTAGATTAATAACTGAGGTATTGGATGTAATCCTATTGATTGTATGTAATATGTGTGAAAGATTGAAGCTTGAATTAAAATACCATGCTTATTGATGTTTAATCATTTTTATCTAGTTAATTGATATGTTGTTGATATAGAGAACTCTTGTTGATGTATCATATTGATTTACAATCAACTTGTCTTAGATTGATTGTTTACTAAACCGGACCAAGGGGTAAATTAGATCAATACGATTAAACGATATAGGAATGAATTGTGTAGAGTGAACGCAAAGACAATTGTTATTTAAGTCTTTGATCTTGATAATCAACTAGTCACAAACGAAAAAGTCTAGGTAATAGGGAACCCTCACTTAGTACTTCTAGTTTGAGTACTCGCTAAAGAGAACTCTTTGCGGGTCGAGTTAGGTGATTAGCATATATCATAGTTATTTGATTACAAACACGAGAACTATAGAGAAAAGGGAACCCTTGATCTTGTAATTGTGTTTGCGTGTTTATTTAAGAGAACTCTTAGTAAACTTATTAGATAACTTACACACATAATCATTCAATCAGGCCTTAATAGCAAAACTTACATCCAATACCGAGGGTAAAATATCTAGATGAACATTTCATCTCTTTGATTTAAATCAAACTATCTTACTTACTTTCTTTGCACTTGTTTTCATTATAAACTTAAAAGACCAAAAATATTGTTTTTACTTTTTAACCTTCTCTGGTTTGGCTAAATCGTTAAATAGCCATAAAAACATAATATCTTGTACTTTTAAGTTTCACTTACTTAGTTAATCATAATATAGTTTCTAATTCTAGTTTGGCTAATACAACTGTCCTTGGAACGATACACGAAACTAAACCATTATTTATACTACTACAAGATCGGGTACACTGTCCGTTAGTGTGTAACAGTCTTTTTAACCGGTATTTTTCCATACAATAATTTATATACCTGATTTCGCACATCAAGTTTTTGGCGCCGCTGTCGGGGACAGTTTTGTGTCAAAATAGAATTATTGACTAATTTGTGATTAAGTAGTTTCTTAATTATTTTAAATTATTAATAGTCTTTGAATTCTAGACTTATAGAATCGGTGCATTTAATAGTTTTGTTAGTTGTGTGATTGACAAATTTTAGGTTGCATATGCCACATACCCGAAGTTCAGATTCTCCATTACTTACACCGCTTACGGAACCTGATAGAAAGTTTGGTAGGATCCCGAAAGAAGTACTTGAACTTTTCGAGTCTACATCAAAGCAGGAAACTTTTAAGTCGGAATCAAGTACAACCAAGCCGAGATATTCTAAATTTGGTGACCCCGTTCCTTCTCCAAAATTTGAAATGGAAGGAGAAGCAAGACCGGTGGTACCAAGACAATCAATGGTGGCCAAGATGAAGGCAACCCGAACCGGACAAGGTAGTGCCATTACTCCATCCACTGATGAGGTAAATTTTGAAATAAAAGGACCTATTCTCCAAATGATTAATAACAGGTGTCAATTTAGTGGTGGTCCAAATGAAGATGCAAACGAACATATTCGTCTTTTTCAAGAGATATGTCTTCTTTTCAAACTTAAACCAGAAACTGACCAGGCCATATTTTTAAGACTTTTCCCATGGACACTCCACGGGGAAGCACGAAGTTGGTTGGATTCATTGGCAGAGGCTACGATAGAAACTTGGGATGGTATGTTGGAAAAATTTCTTAAGAAATATTTTCCAGCTTCTAAGTCCGCGAGACTCCAACACGAAATTACCCAATTCTGTCAAAAGCCGATGGAAACCTTGTACGAAGCATGGAATCGATTTTCCAAAATGCTGAGAGGTTGTCCAAACCATGGTTTGGATACTTTCCAAAAAGTCCAAATCTTTTACAAGGGTTGTGATGTTGCAACCCGAATTTCCATTGATCAAGCGTCCGGAGGTTCACTCATGGACAAAACCGAGCAAGAGGCTTATGAGATAATCAAGAAGCTAGCCGATTATTCACATGAGTGGCATCAAGAACGACCAATTACTCGTAATGCTCAAGTTCAAAGCACCGGCTCTTATGATGACCTTAGTTCCCTAAGTGTGAAAATAGACGGTGTTGCTCGAAACATGGACAAAATCACCAAGGAAATTCATAGTATGAAAGTAGGTTGTGAATACTGTGGTGGACTCCATTTAGGAAACGATTGTGATGCCGGTTTAACTATGGCTCAAAAAGAAGAAGTGGCTTTCATAAGTCAAAGAAATAATAATCAATTTCAAGGGAGAGCCCAGTTTAACCGAAACTTCAACAACCCCTACAACCCTCAAGGTCAAAATTCCAATTACCAACAAGGGTCAAGTAGTGGGTTCCAACAACAAACTCCGGGTTTTTATCAAAAACCCCAACAGGAAGAGAAAAAGTCAAATTTGGAGAGTATGTTGGAAAAGTTGATTGCATCACAAACTCAGCTTGTCACCAACATAAACCAAACAAACGAGAAAAACGAACACCAGTTTAGAAACTAACAAGCCTCAATTCAGAATCTGGAGAAGCAAATGAGTGGTTTAGCTAGTTTACTTAGTGAGAGAAAACCAGGAAGTTTACCGGGCGATACCAATAAGAACCCCCGAAATGAGCATGCCAATGTTATTACCACACGGAGTGGTTTAGCATACGATGCTCCAAGAATGCTTGAAAATTCTGATTTAAGTGTTCCGTTGAACCGAAATGATGAACCGGTTAAGGAGCCGGAACAAGTGGTTGAAAAGGAAGAACGGGAGAAACCCGTAGTGAAACCATATCAACCACCGCTCCCATACCCAAGAAAGCAACAACAAGAAAGGCTAGAGGCCGAAAGGTCAAAATTTCTAGATATGTTTAAACAAATTAACATAAATATGCCTTTCATTGATTTAATCTTAGGTATGCCCAAGTATGCTAAGTTCTTAAAAGACTTACTTACTAATCGGAAGAAAATGGAGGAAATTTCATCCGTCACCATGAATGCTAATTGTTCCGCAATTTTGATGAACAAAATACCAAAGAAGTTAGCAGATCCTGGAAGTTTTACCATACCATGTCTCCTAGGAGATTTGGAATGCATTAAAGCATTAGCGGATTTAGGGGCTAGCATTAATTTGATGCCTTATTCATTATATGTTAAGCTAGACCCCGGGGTACTAAAACCAACCCGAATGGCAATTCAACTAGCGGACCGTTCTGTTAAATTCCCTCGTGGAATTTTAGAGAATATGTTAGTAAAAGTGGGTACCCTAGTATTTCTGGCCGATTTTGTAATTTTGGGCATGGAGGAGGACACACGTGTGCCTCTTATATTGGGTCGACCTTTCCTCAATACCGCTAGAGCTATGATAGATGTTCATGGGTAGAAATTGACCCTTAGCATTGAGGATATTAAGGTCACCTTTTCCGTTGACCATGCCCTGCAATACCCCGAGTCTACTGATGATCAATGTTATTATTTGCAAACCGTAGACACATATTCAGAGTTGTTGCAGGAATTTCCAGAATTGCAAGGTTCGGGAGAATGCATTTTTGCTGAAGGTGATGAAGAAAACATGGTGGAAGAAGTGGAGATGTTGACCGCTTTGATGGCCAACGGTTATGAGCCAAATGATGAAGAATACAGAAAGTTGGATTTAAAAAATGAGTACCGATGTAAAACATCGATTGAAGAACCTCCCGTTTTGGAACTGAAGCCACTTCCAAGTCACTTGGAATATGCTTACCTTCAAGAGGATTCTACTCTCCCGGTTATCATTTCATCTGAACTCTCTGTAAGTGAGAAGTCTAAACTTGTTTCCATGTTAAAAGCCCATAAACCGGCTCTAGCGTGGAAAATTCATGACATCAAGGGTATAAGTCCCTCTTATTGTACGCATAAGATTTTAATGGAAGATAACTATAAGCCATGTGTACAAAGACAAAGGTGACTGAACCCTAATATGCAAGAAGTCGTTAAAAAGGAGATTGTCAAACTCCTTGATGCAGGTCTTATTTACCCAATTTCGGCTAGTCCTTGGGTGAGTCCGGTCCAATGTGTACCCAAAAAGGGTGGCATGACCGTTATCACCAATGAAAACGATCAATTAATTTCCACCAGGACTATCACGGGTTGGAGGGTATGTATTGATTACAGAAAATTAAATGATGCTACCCAAAAAGACCATTTTCCCCTTCCTTACATTGATCAAATGTTGGAAAGGTTGGCAGGAAAGAATTTTTATTGTTTTCTTGACGGTTTCTCGGGATATTTCCAAATCCCTATAGCACCCGAGGACCAAGAGAAAACCACCTTTACATGCCCTTATGGTACTTTCTCTTATCGACGTATGCCCTTTGGCTTATGCAATGCTCCTGCCACCTTCCAAAGGTGTATGGTAGCTATTTTTCATGATATGATTGAAGACTTTATGGAAGTATTCATGGATGACTTTTTAGTCTTCGGTGATTCTTTTGACTCATGTCTTCATAATCTTGAGCGTATGTTGATAAGGTGTGAAGAATCTAATCTTGTACTTAACTGGAAAAAATGCCATTTTATGGTAAGAGGGGGCATTGTTTTAGGTCATAAAATTTCCTCTGCGAGACTGGAGGTGGACAGAGCTAAAGTGGAATTCATGGCTAAATTACCACCACGGTCGAACGTGAAAGGTGTAAGAAGTTTTCTGGGGCACGCCGGTTTCTACCGTCGGTTCATTAAAGATTTTTCTAAAATTGCGACCCCAATGAACAAACTTCTTGAGAAAGACCCTCCATTTGTCTTTACGGACGAGTGTCTCAAAGCCTTTAACCTCCTTAAAACAAAACTCACGCAATTACCCATTCTCATATCGCCGAATTGGTCAATCCCATTCGAACTTATGTGTGATGCTAGTGACTTTGCTATTGGCGCCGTCTTGGGGCAAAGAATTGAAAAACATTTCCAGCCCATTTATTATGCTAGTAAGACATTGCAAGGAGCCCAACTTAATTACACTACCACCGAGAAGGAACTCCTGACAATTGTCTTTTCGTTTGATAAATTCCGATCTTATTTGGTACTAGCAAAGACGGTTGTCTATACAGACCATTCAGCATTAAAGTACTTGCTTGCTAAGCAAGATGCTAAACCCCGGTTAATACGTTGGGTCTTGCTTTTGCAAGAATTCGACATTGATATTAAAGACAAAAAGGGGGCCGAAAACCTAGCTGCCGATCACCTTTCTCGACTTGAGAACCCGAATCTTGAGGTTCTCCATGAGACTGTTATCCAAGATAACTTTTCGGACAAAAATCTCATGAAAATTGAGAAAATCGATGATCCTTGGTTTGTTGACATAGCCAACTATCTTGTTGGAGGGTACTTAGAAACCGGTTGGTCACATCAGAAAAGAAAAAAATTCTTTAGTGACCTGAAATACTACTTCTGGGAAGATTCATATCTTTTTAGGCGTTGCGCAGATGGTATGATTCGGAGGTGCGTTTCGGGAAAGAAATGCACTCAAATTCTTCTTGATTGTCACCGTGGTCCAACGGGTGGGCACTTTGGTCCCCAAATTACGGGGAGGAAAGTCTACGAGGCCGATTTTTATTGGCCTACAATATTCAAAGATGCCTACGCCGTTTGTAAGGCTTGTGACGCGTGCCAACGGGCAGGTCAAATCACTAAACGGGATGAAATGCCTCAACAAAGCATCCAAGTATGCGAGGTGTTCGATGTTTGGGGAATTGACTTTATGGGGCCCTTTCCAAAATCTCATTCTTATCTCTACATACTCGTAGCCATTGATTATGTTTCCAAATGGGCGGAGGCAAAACCTCTCCCCACAAATGATGGCCGAGTTGTAGTAAACTTTTTGATGGAACTTTTCTCTAGGTTTGGCATGCCAAAAGCTCTTATCAGTGACCGGGGCACCCACTTTTGCAACAAGCAATTAGAAAAGGTGTTGAAGAGATATGGAGTAATCCATAAAATTTCAACATCTTATCATCCCCAAACAAGTGGGCAAGTGGAGAATACCAACAGGTCGTTAAAACGCATACTTGAAAAGACCGTTGGTGCAAATCCAAAAGAGTGGTCAGTCAAGTTAAACGATGCATTGTGGGCCTTTCGCACGGCCTACAAAACACCAATTGGAACCACTCCTTTCCGTATGGTATACGGAAAAGCATGCCATCTCCCTTTGGAGATTGAACACAAAGCGCATTGGGCGCTAAGGGCATGTAATTTGGATTACCAAGAGGCGGGTCGGTTACGTTTGACCCAGTTAAATGAATAAGATGAGTTGAGGCTTGAAGCCTATGACAACTCTCTAATTTACAAAGAAAAAACCAAACAATGGCACGACAAGAGATTGAAAAATCCAAAGGAATTCATGGAAGGAGATCGTGTCCTTGTTTACAATTCTCGTTTCAAGTTATCACCAGGAAAGCTTAAGTCCCGATGGTCGGGACCATTTGTTGTTAGAAGGGTGTACCCTTATGGTACAATTGAAATGGTGAACTGGAAGGGCGATACTTTTAAAGTGAATGGCCACCGGGTCAAGCACTATGTTGATGGTCTCCTGGAAATCGAAGATGAGGTTAGCCTCAACTACGAGAACAAAGCTTAAATCGAAATGGGGACGAGTTGGGTGAACGACTCGTTAAAAAAATGGTTCACAGGTGTAAATATTTTGAATTGTGTGTACGATTGTTTTTAGTTTTGTGCAAAATGATTTACGTTTGGATTATAAACTGGCGAGTGTCGAAAAATTTGGTCAGAATTTTGTAGTTAATCTGGACGCCGTCCCACTGGTCTGGACGCCGTCTCATATTTTAAACCTGGACGCCGTCCCAAAAACCTGGACGCCGCCCCACTCTTTAAAGTTGGACGCCGTCCAGCAATCTGGACGCCGTCCAACATGTCTGACTCAGAAAAAAAAATACGCGTTTTAAGGGTTATCCAACCCATTTTTCATCCACAAAACACACTTCTATCATATTTTCTCTGCCAAACACGAACCCACTCCCAAAAACCCTAATTTCTTACTTCAAATTCGTGATTTTTTCTATCAATTCCAAGCTCCAATCATGTTTTCTAGGGTATGGTTACTTCATTTTCACACTTTTCTTTCTCATTTACTTGAATTGTATGTTTATATGTATAAATTGGTGAAAGATAAGTGTGGGGTGTTTGATTTTCATGATTCATGTTTAGATTAACATACCTTAGTTGTTTAATTACCCATATTGTTTTGATTTTGCAAAAATTACATGTTTTTAGGGGTATGCTCATGATTTTAGGGTTTGTAGTAATTGAATCCGAATTTAGGGTAATTAAGTCAAGATATTGAGTTGTGTATGATATTTATGAAGCTTGTGAAAGGTTTAATTGTTTTTGATGATGAAGATGTTAATTTGGCCGGGTCATAAATTGAATTGTGGTGAATTTCTAGCATGCTTTGAATTGTTATGTTCTTATGAAAGATGTATGCTAGTTTCTCACATGTTTAAGCCTTTTGAAGTGGATTGATGGTATGGAATGCTATAATGTAGTGGCGTTATAATGGTCCTTTTGAGCTAAAATTGTGAAAAATTGTGTTATGATTTGTGATTAGTATCATTAGAATGCAAGTTTAAATGTTATGACCTATGAACGCGACATGTCTAAGTCCTAAGTTGATGCTAAATTGCGAATTTGTGATCTTCATTTTTTTTGAAAGTGTATTAGCAAGTTTATGTTGACTTTCATTTACTTTGGTTAAAAATTTTGAACATACGCTTTTGCTTAAATGAATCATAATGCTTATGAACTATGAATGGAATGATTAAGTGCTCTTGCTATCTAGTTATGTTTTTAGCTAACATTAACACAACGGTTTCTATGTTCTTTTAGTTTGGTGTTATTATGTTTTGCAGGGACAATCTAGCAGAAGAGGACAACCGAAGAGAGGGAGGACCTCAGGTTTGGTTCCACCACCACCACCACCGCAACAACATTCATCATCATCATCTGGCGAAGAACAAGAGAAGGATCTAAATGATCCTCGAGTTTGGTTGACACAGGTTCAAAACGACAACTATTACGCAGAAACATTTGATAGGATAAACAGTAGGCCTATAAATGCAACGTGGTACTTTATTTGGGGCCCATTGGATGAGGTAAATATGCATCAACATGTTTCCCGTTTGCTAGCCATCCCCTACGATAGGATCGTTACCTACGCATGGGAGCACATTTTTAGCATCCGCGAACCAATTTTTCCGGTGTTGTTAAAAGAATTTTACTCAACTGTACGGTTTAATAATGTTCGGGATTATTTGTCAAATGCTTTCCTTCGGTTTCGGTTAGTGGGCGAAAATAGAGGGATAAGTAGATTTGAGTTGTGCAGAGTGTTGGGGATTTTTGAGGAACTTACCGACAACCAATTGGGTGATTACTTGCGGGGTTCCGATTACATTGGTCGAGATCCCTTTAATGAGATTGCTTATTGGCGAATAATTTGTGGGCCGAATGCATCTACACCATTCAAATTGAGCAGACACAGGTATAATGAGATTGCATCCCTGGATGATAGACTTCTTCATCGACTTATTGCATGCACTTTCAATGCAAGAGTCGAAGGCAACGAAAAGGTTAAAACATTGGATCTATGGATAATGGATCAAATAAAACGAGGTTGCTATACTGATATTCCTGGATTGATAGGAAACTATTTTCCGGCCATCGCTACCGAGACACGGAGAGAAAAGCTGCTTCTTGGAGGCCACTATATCACGAGGATTGCTCGTCGCTTCGACATAGATTTCAGCCAATTGATGGAGTGTACTAACGTAATGAAACCATTAAAGAAAATTTCTTATATCAACGCTGAAATTCTTACGAAGGATGGAAATGGGCATTTAGTACCTTTTGTGGCAGGTGGCGTGAGTAGTAGTGGAGCAAACGTGCAGCAGGAACAGCAGGTAGAAGAAGAAGCAGAAATGGAAGCCCAGACAAATGTTCAAGGTCAAGGTCCTTGGTATCCGTCTCAATCTGGTTGGGATGATTAGGTTAACAGTATGAATAGTATTAGGTTGGGTCAGCAAGATATGGAGCAACGCCAGATTGCTCAAGTGCATAACCAGGGATGGAACAGTTATGGTATTGACTGGAATAACCATAACACCGAGTTATATTATTCCAACCCCGATCAGTACTATGGCACAACACGTCTGACGCCCCAATACTACACTGATCCGGAAAACCCACCTCCACCTTACCCAATTTATGATACTAACGCTTCAATGCAGGATGCCAGGAGCCGATTTGAGCAGGAATACCCCCGAGGACGCCGAAGCAGAGATGGCTCAGAAAACTACTTTTGGCCTTACAACAACTGAAGGCCTGCGAGCCCATGATCATTTTGTTGAAATATTTTCGAACAATTTATTTGTTATGGTGTGTTTTTAAACAATGTTTGGTTTGTAATATTAACTAATCGTGTGGTTTGATAAACGGTTGTGGTTGTAAAAACACCATTATTTTTATTATTATTTGTGTAGTTTGTTATTTTGTGCAGCGTGGTTGAACTTCAAAGACTGGCATTAAGTTCAGCAACATTTGATATTATAATGTATGTATGTTGATAATCGAGGAATGGATGATGCTCTTATGCTGGCAGTAAGTTCAGCGACATTCGTCTACATGTTCCACGATTTACAGGTCAAAAAATTTGAAAATTTCTAAAAACACCCTATCACTTTGCCCTCTAAATTTAATCATTTTTCTGATTTCATGCAATGAGGGCCTTGCATGATCTTAAGTGTGGGGTGGGAGATAGAAATTTATCGGGAATTGGTTTTACAAAAATTAAGGCATTTATGATCAAAATTTTAAATTTTTTTTAGCCTTAGAAACGAAAATTGTCCAAAACCATTTTTACATACATTGTGTTCTAAAACTAGAAAAGAAATGTTGAGTTATGTTTTAAATTATTAATAGTCTTTGAAGTTGTACTATCATTCAATTATTTGAATGAAAATCCTACTAGTTTAGTAAAGCTAACTAGTAGGTCACTTGTACCAAAACGAGTGTAAACCGTGAGAGAGCGGTGATTGTATAGCGTGGTCGGAAACCGGATCTCGCGCCAGATCGAAAACCCTAAGGACGATCCTCATTGTTTCTCCTAACAAGGACAATGTTGCGTCCGACCACTTCTTATGACCAATAGGATGTATCTATTCCATCCTCAAGGAAGTGAAGTCTTCTGAATGACACACTTACTGATTCAATTCAGAAGATGTAGTCCAGACCAGTTGTAGGGTGATGAAAAATCTTGAAAAGTCATTGCTAAGATCGACTGGAAATCTACCAGGCCTCAACATCAAACAGGGAAACTGGTAGTCAAAGCTTTTCTCAATGAGGGAGAATTACTGGCCAAATGGGAAGCGCACCATGATACACAAAATGTTAGTGAATTGATCAGATTTCCAGTGGATAACCTCCGAAAAGGTAAAATATCAGCTTTTAAGCCTGATGAACCTCAATCTTTATGGTTGACTTAACGGATTAGATGAGTACCTCATAATTGTCAATGATATCCGGACGTAATGTGTATCCTCCTACGCACATTATTTCCTTACCGACATCTCATGATGTTAGGTACCGTGGGAGGGATTGGCTTGACCAGTAGCGGGAAACCCGCACTCATTTTTCAAAATTCAAAAAATCCGACAAAATCGGAAAACGTGCCTAGTATTAAAACTAGCATGATATTTTCAAAACCATAAAACGTTTTCATCAAGGACCTAATTTCCCTAGGATCAAATTTTTCGGATACTTGACTCTAATCTCCCAAAAATGTATGTGTGTGTTTTCATTGTGTATATAGCGTGAGTGTGATTACAATAAATGTGTGTGTGTGTTTTCATTGTGTATATAGCGTGAGTGTGATTACAATATATGTGTGTGTTATACTTAAAGCGTGTGTTAATATAGCGTGTGCTTTGAGTGATTTGTGTAATGTTTGTAATCTATATTGTGTAAGTATGTTTGATATTGTTCTACTTTGTAAAGAAAGAATTGCTTGAGGACAAGCAAGGTTTAAGGGTGGGGTGTAACGACCCGGAAATTTCCGACCAAATTTAAACTCTAATCTCTATATGGTTCCGACACGATAAGCAAAAACCCTAAAGTTGACCCGCACTTTTTCGATCGTTCTATACTTATAAGATTAATATTTACATAAATTAAACCTTACCAACATGATAAGCAATCCAAATTGTTGAGACTTATGTTTTCGAAAAGAGTTTTACACAACGTTTGACCGTCTAGTTTGACCGATGATATCACGAACTATACAATATATGATAATTATACGTTTGTGTATATATATGTATATATACATATTTAACATGATCTAAGAATGTTTTAATATCTCATTTTGTATTAATAACAATAAGTTATAAGTATATTTTGAAACTACTAACTTAAGTTTTCAAAACGATAACCATACGTAACGTTATTTGACTTAAATACTTATGACCTATAATGTTTATACATATATCGTATAAGTAATGTATTTAATCACTTTTAAAGACTTAAATACATAAAACAATATAAGTATATTTACAAAAGATAGCTATATTTGAATCCTCGTTCCGTTTTCTCAAAGATTTCTATACGTATACCTAGGGTATATGTACCCGTATCATACGCAGCTTCTAGATGTATTTACTATTGGTATATACCAATAAAAATCTGCTCCTTAGCAGCCTTAAATGATTAAGAAACATGTGGAACCAACCATTTGTCAAGTAGCATGAATTATTTAGCAAGAAAACAAAGTTAGGTATCTTTTTTTTCCTTTATAACCTAAAAACGTTTTTATGCATGCACACCATTTCTTCACCCCATTTTCTCATACTTACACTTCCATTTCTCTCTCAAAATACTCTTAACTTCATACTTGATCATCTCCAAGCATTTTCCCCATCATTTAGCTTCAAAAACCTTACTTAAACACCATAAGAAAACCATACAAAAACACTTCAAGAAATCCTTCCAAGAACACAAACTTACTTCCAATCTTTCATCCAATTCCATCACCCTTTTGGTTCTAGCTTTTTACTCCTCTTTTACAGCAACCTTGTCCAAGGAACTTGAGGTAGTATCTATGTTCATAACCTTATTCGATTCATATATATATAGCTATCATATTTTGTGGTATACAATTTTAACAACAAGAACATAGTTTGAAAGTTTTCAAACTTGTTTGCAAACTAAATAGATCCTTCTAACTTAACTTTTTAAATACTTCAAGACCTGTAATATAACTTAAATATATGCTAACTTAACAAGGTATAACTTGGTTTTTCAAAGAATATCTTAAAAACTGTTTTTACGACGTCGGAGTGTAACCGGGGACTGTTTTGGGTTGGATAATTAAAAACTATCTTAAACTTTGAATTGGAGGTTTATGTTCTGGAAAAATGATTTTTACTATAAATATGTTAACACATAAAAATTTCATGATTTAATTCAAAGTATAAGTATTTTTAGAAAAATGGTCATTAAGTGTTATTTTTTTTTGTAACAAAAATGTTTAACTTCATAAGTTTCACTAAAGTTTCACCTATGCCGTGTGATTTTGAATACAAACCAAGGTATTTTCAGTTCATAGTCTTAAAGAGGAACTCGATCCAAGGAGATGGCAAGTTGAATCAACGAAAACGGATTTGTAACGAAGAAACTCTGACCGAAACAAAATTGGTTATCCTAGACTTGTTTAACTTCGGGATTAATTGGGAAAAATTAAATAAATCACATATTTCTAAGATAACATGATATTTTATATATATGTACTTATAATTCAATTTTATATGGTTCAGGATCACCCGTAAACAACACGAGAAGATTAATCATAAGATCCCATGTTTGTACGCAACACGTCATTTGACAACACCGGTACTTTATGTACGCAACACGTCATTTGACAACACCGGTACCGTGGGTCAAGATTAATCTCGACCAATACATATACGATGGGGTTTTATTTATTTCGTTGGGGGTTTTATTTATTTCATTGCGGGTATATTAAACATCTAAAAATGAACCATTAAAATTGAATTACTAACATCGAGCTGCTAACTACGGACTAAGGAATTATTCAAAGTATTAAAAGTATAACAAGTATATATATGTGACGTTTGTTTAAAAAGAAAAGGTATTGATATATTATATATGGATAGGTTCGTGATATCAACCGGAGATCAAGTCAAATTATATATATCTTCAAGACGAAAGTGAGTATATAGTCCCACTTTTAAACTCTAAATATTTCGGGATGAGAATACATGTATTTTATGTTTTACGTTATGGACACAAGTAACTGAAAAATATATTCTACGTTGAGTTGTACCACTGGCATACTTCCCTGTAGCTTGGTAACTAATATTTACAGCGGTATTGTAAACGCGAATCCTGTTGATAGATCTATCGGGCCTGACAACCCCAACCGGACTGGACGACCAGTATTCAACGGTTGCACAGTACTTCGTTTCGTGACTACACTTGGTACAGTGTAGTAAGATTTCATATTAAAGGGAATATGCGACGTGATTAATTGTTAAGTATGGTTACCAAGTGCTCAACCACTTAGAATATTTTTATTAAAATGTTTATATATGAAATCTTGTGGTCTATATTTATATCGCTGTCGACATTAAACCTATATCTCACCAACTTTATGTTGACATTTTAAAGCATGTTATTCTCAGGTATGAATTAAGTCTTCCGCTGTGCATTATCTCGTACTAAGGATACTACTTGAGGCCATTAAGGACTTATATCATAAGGCGTTGCATTCGAGTCATTGAAGTTCATAGAGACTATTATTAAGTAAATGGCGGTTTAGGTCATTTGAATATTATGAAATGTCAGGCGAATATGTCAATTATGGATGTAACTATAGATTGCCTTTTAAGAATAAATGCAACGTTTGTAAGATGTATCATATTGAGGGCAAGTACCTCGCAATGTTATCAACTATTGTAATTCGTTTGTAATCAATATGGACAACGTCCGGATGATTAGTTTCGGATCCTTTCAGTTGGTATCAGAGCGTTGGTCTTAGCGAACCAGGCCTTGCATTAGTGTGTCTAACTAGTAGTTGTTAGGATACATTAAGTGAGTCTGGACTTTGACCTTGTCTGCCTATCAAAAGTTTTGCTTATCAATCCTAGTCGAAAATCATCTGCTTATCATTCTTAGGGAACTGCCTGCTTATCATTCTTAAGTCTAGACACGTCTTACTGCATTTAGTGCATCGATAGTGTATAGACAAAATTCACATCCTAGCGTATCTGTTACTATAGACATTGCCTGACGTATTTCAAAGATTCTCCGTAATTCATGGGATTTTGATATTATATATACATATGTAAATTATGTATTGAAGAGTACCAAACCCAACTCCTATAATCTATTCCAAACCAAAAATTCATTTCTCCGACCATACAAGATGGATTCTTCATCCAGCTCAAATTCCTCCGACTTCGATAGCTTCGCCGATATGGATTTCCATTCGAGCTCCGAGAACAGCGTTACCAGAATGGATCAACCAATTTCCCATCATCTATTCTGGATGAATTGGGGATGGGTTCGTAATATACTAAATTTTTGGAGGCAAGAAGAAGGTGATCCATTCCATCCACCAGATTGTCCTCTTAACGATGAACCTGAAGCACTTACCGGCGAACCTATTCGAAACACCATTTTCTCGCTCATTTCTAGAGTATCTCGTCATGATTACATACTATCCCATATTTCAAATCTTGTTCATTCGCTCGTTCCAACCGTCAATCATCCCGGTATAATAGAAGAAGTCAACGAACTCCGTGCTCGGGTAGTGGTTTTGGAGAATATGGTGCGAAGGTTACAAACACCAACAGCAGCACCAGCAGCATAATCCGTACTACCATCGTCAACGTCGACAGTACCTTTATCACCCCAATCACAACCGCGCCTTAAATCTCAACATCACAATCTGTATCTCGAATATCAACATCACACGACTCAATATCTATACTTCGAGTATGATCTTCGTTCTATATATCGTTCTACATCGATTATCTTCGCTTTACGTATCGTATGACGATTATGTAATTTCTAAAGTCTTAGAGATTATGTAATCTAGAATTAACGATAAATCAAATGAGTTTAATATCTTATTGACTCATTAAATCTATGATTATCTCTGAAGAAAATATATATGCAAGTATATTTTCATAAAGATAGTAATTAAAAATTCCTTCGTACAAACTATTAATGATGAAAATATTTTAACGGGTGGGTAGTACCCGAGGAATATTTAGAATTCACATTAATAAGTTATATTGTACATTCTTGAATCTGATTCAACGGTTATCTATTATCTTACTTACAACCACCGATATTCGTATCCGCTCACCCCAGAATAACCATTTTCAATCAAATTTCATATTCGGATTTTGACCTACTAGAATCCAACAAGTGGCATAAAGAAGAAAACATTGGACAAAATAAAAAAAAAATTTTGTTAGAAACACACGATTTAACTAATTAAAAATCTATTAAGGATTCCACGCTAACTGTTCCGGCTAACTCTGGACAATTAAAATGAATTAAAATGTTGATTGTAACATATGAAGCTAAACAATTCTTCAAGCTTGCCACTTGATTTTATCTTAAACCTCATTCGTAACTTGACGATTACAATTCGCATTCAAATCCTTTCATGATTCCTGAAAACACCTCGACCGAGAAGTTGAACCCGCCGCACCTCGCCTACGGAATGAAGATTTATACATACAGTTATACACCTGAAGAACTCTCGAACCCAAATTCATAATTTAACACATAACGTATTGAATCCTTTGCCATTTATTAGCAAGAACAACCCTACAATTCCTTTTCAAGAAGCTAATTTTGTCACAGCTCCACTTCGACTTTTCAGTGAGATTATTTCTATTATAATCATGATATTTATACCTTGTCCTTTCGCCGTCATTACCGAAAAACCTTTTATATCCCTCGACAACATCAACAGGTGCACCAGCAGATCGTTATCCTTTTGGCGAAATCAACAATCAGTATTTTGAAAATCTCGCGGAACTTCTTCCATCATATCTATAATGTCTATCCCTAAGAATTTCATAATCTGAACGTGAAGTTTCTGAAAAACACCCGGGACTATGAAATAGTTCTTGAAATGCTAACGAAGCAGCAAAAACTGTAAACGACTTTAACGGTCAAAAGTTTGATGACAAAGAATAGTAAGGTGGTAAAGCTGAAAAAAAAAAGTTTGGAACTAGAAAACGGATGAAGCAAAGTATGAAAGAGGCTGTGGATAAATCACAGGGACTGAACCTGCTCTCAAAGAATACAAACGATTCCGTACCTGCTGAAACCGTCAGTAAGAACCCTACTCTTTATTCAAAACCCTGCCCGGATGATATTTTTCATCATCATCATCTTATCTTAGATATTATAAGATATCTTCATATCATTCGTTATACATATTTTTCATATTTCTGGAGATATTTTTACAACTATTCCTATCTGCGATCATTTATCTCTCCGTAACATCTGCGTTACAATATAAAAGAAACTGTGTTAATTTCTAAATTCTGAAACCTCCGAGATTAAAATATAAATGATTTGAAGTAGTGTTGGGAACTGATGCATGAATTAGTATAATATAATGAAACTTGATCAACTTCATTATATTACAGTAAGTCATGTTAAGTTTCTAATGGAATGTGATGATTCACAGTACCGTCATCATGTGCCATGTTACACGGCTCTTACATTCTATCAAGTCTCCAAACATATTAGAACGTATCACCTTGATAGTTCTATTTTTTCGGAATATTCGAGTAATTTAACGAATCAAGATCGTGCCATTACAATTTCATTCTAAAACCAATAGCTAGGTTCATTCCAAATTTCCTACCTACGAATTTCGGACCATTGTTCGCTTGGCTCGAGGATAGGAAGAAGAAACGAAGGGACAAAACCTCAGAATAGAAATAGGAACATAAACCACAGCAAATAAGAGAGAGCATTAACTGTGGATGACAATGATTTTAAGGGACGGGAGTAGGAACATCGATATATAAGGGAAGGTATAAAACCTAACAACAACCCCGAAACTACAAACCGTGCATATCAATACGTATTGCAACGTAAAGGCACGGGAGAATTAAAAACATTATAATTCCAAGGAAAGGATAAAAGAGAATAGATTCTTCTGGTGATAGATGAAAAAGAAGAATGAAAGATATGAAAGTTAGAAATATAACAAGGATTAGAATGGGATGGAGCATATTAGCGAATGCCTTAAAGTAGGAACTAAAGAGAAAGAATAGAAGATGTGGGAAGAAAGAAAGGGAAGGAGGTAAATTTATAGTGAAATATTCGACAAAGAAATCAAAACAGATTGCCGCGTTAAATCAAAGAAGATCCTGATCGCCGCAAAACTAAATCTTATTACATAAGATTTTCTTTAAAACCCTTAAATCCCGGAAATCGATCATAATCACGTCATCGGTTACAACAATTCTATATTTACTCATTTCACTCTTTTGTGATAGCTTCGCTCGTGCGTCTCACATAACCGAATCGTTTTATCTAAATCTTTCAATAATGATAAAATTTCATTATTACCTCATATTCGTCATGAAAACATTCCTATTGTTATTTATGACAACCTCTACCAAATTTCGAGGACGAAATTTCTTTAACGGGTGGGTACTGTAACGACCCGGAAATTTCCGACCAAATTTAAACTCTAATCTCTATATGGTTCCGACACGATAAGCAAAAACCCTAAAGTTGACCCGCACTTTTTCGATCGTTCTATACTTATAAGATTAATATTTACATAAATTAAACCTTACCAACATGATAAGCAATCCAAATTGTTGAGACTTATGTTTTCGAAAAGAGTTTTACACAACGTTTGACCGTCTAGTTTGACCGATGATATCACGAACTATACAATATATGATAATTATACGTTTGTGTATATATATGTATATATACATATTTAACATGATCTAAGAATGTTTTAATATCTCATTTTGTATTAATAACAATAAGTTATAAGTATATTTTGAAACTACTAACTTAAGTTTTCAAAACGATAACCATACGTAACGTTATTTGACTTAAATACTTATGACCTATAATGTTTATACATATATCGTATAAGTAATGTATTTAATCACTTTTAAAGACTTAAATACATAAAACAATATAAGTATATTTACAAAAGATAGCTATATTTGAATCCTCGTTCCGTTTTCTCAAAGATTTCTATACGTATACCTAGGGTATATGTACCCGTATCATACGCAGCTTCTAGATGTATTTACTATTGGTATATACCAATAAAAATCTGCTCCTTAGCAGCCTTAAATGATTAAGAAACATGTGGAACCAACCATTTGTCAAGTAGCATGAATTATTTAGCAAGAAAACAAAGTTAGGTATCTTTTTTTTCCTTTATAACCTAAAAACGTTTTTATGCATGCACACCATTTCTTCACCCCATTTTCTCATACTTACACTTCCATTTCTCTCTCAAAATACTCTTAACTTCATACTTGATCATCTCCAAGCATTTTCCCCATCATTTAGCTTCAAAAACCTTACTTAAACACCATAAGAAAACCATACAAAAACACTTCAAGAAATCCTTCCAAGAACACAAACTTACTTCCAATCTTTCATCCAATTCCATCACCCTTTTGGTTCTAGCTTTTTACTCCTCTTTTACAGCAACCTTGTCCAAGGAACTTGAGGTAGTATCTATGTTCATAACCTTATTCGATTCATATATATATAGCTATCATATTTTGTGGTATACAATTTTAACAACAAGAACATAGTTTGAAAGTTTTCAAACTTGTTTGCAAACTAAATAGATCCTTCTAACTTAACTTTTTAAATACTTCAAGACCTGTAATATAACTTAAATATATGCTAACTTAACAAGGTATAACTTGGTTTTTCAAAGAATATCTTAAAAACTGTTTTTACGACGTCGGAGTGTAACCGGGGACTGTTTTGGGTTGGATAATTAAAAACTATCTTAAACTTTGAATTGGAGGTTTATGTTCTGGAAAAATGATTTTTACTATAAATATGTTAACACATAAAAATTTCATGATTTAATTCAAAGTATAAGTATTTTTAGAAAAATGGTCATTAAGTGTTATTTTTTTTGTAACAAAAATGTTTAACTTCATAAGTTTCACTAAAGTTTCACCTATGCCGTGTGATTTTGAATACAAACCAAGGTATTTTCAGTTCATAGTCTTAAAGAGGAACTCGATCCAAGGAGATGGCAAGTTGAATCAACGAAAACGGATTTGTAACGAAGAAACTCTGACCGAAACAAAATTGGTTATCCTAGACTTGTTTAACTTCGGGATTAATTGGGAAAAATTAAATAAATCACATATTTCTAAGATAACATGATATTTTATATATATGTACTTATAATTCAATTTTATATGGTTCAGGATCACCCGTAAACAACACGAGAAGATTAATCATAAGATCCCATGTTTGTACGCAACACGTCATTTGACAACACCGGTACTTTATGTACGCAACACGTCATTTGACAACACCGGTACCGTGGGTCAAGATTAATCTCGACCAATACATATACGATGGGGTTTTATTTATTTCGTTGGGGGTTTTATTTATTTCATTGCGGGTATATTAAACATCTAAAAATGAACCATTAAAATTGAATTACTAACATCGAGCTGCTAACTACGGACTAAGGAATTATTCAAAGTATTAAAAGTATAACAAGTATATATATGTGACGTTTGTTTAAAAAGAAAAGGTATTGATATATTATATATGGATAGGTTCGTGATATCAACCGGAGATCAAGTCAAATTATATATATCTTCAAGACGAAAGTGAGTATATAGTCCCACTTTTAAACTCTAAATATTTCGGGATGAGAATACATGTATTTTATGTTTTACGTTATGGACACAAGTAACTGAAAAATATATTCTACGTTGAGTTGTACCACTGGCATACTTCCCTGTAGCTTGGTAACTAATATTTACAGCGGTATTGTAAACGCGAATCCTGTTGATAGATCTATCGGGCCTGACAACCCCAACCGGACTGGACGACCAGTATTCAACGGTTGCACAGTACTTCGTTTCGTGACTACACTTGGTACAGTGTAGTAAGATTTCATATTAAAGGGAATATGCGACGTGATTAATTGTTAAGTATGGTTACCAAGTGCTCAACCACTTAGAATATTTTTATTAAAATGTTTATATATGAAATCTTGTGGTCTATATTTATATCGCTGTCGACATTAAACCTATATCTCACCAACTTTATGTTGACATTTTAAAGCATGTTATTCTCAGGTATGAATTAAGTCTTCCGCTGTGCATTATCTCGTACTAAGGATACTACTTGAGGCCATTAAGGACTTATATCATAAGGCGTTGCATTCGAGTCATTGAAGTTCATAGAGACTATTATTAAGTAAATGGCGGTTTAGGTCATTTGAATATTATGAAATGTCAGGCGAATATGTCAATTATGGATGTAACTATAGATTGCCTTTTAAGAATAAATGCAACGTTTGTAAGATGTATCATATTGAGGGCAAGTACCTCGCAATGTTATCAACTATTGTAATTCGTTTGTAATCAATATGGACAACGTCCGGATGATTAGTTTCGGATCCTTTCATGGGGTGTTTTGATATTGCTCAATAACATTATATATATCTATCGCAATATCGTGTAAAATACTCTCGAATCAAGGATAATGAAAGCGTTTCTACAAGTGACAGGCTAAGATATGCAAATGTGTATCGGAGAGTGATTTGTAAAGAGTTTTGATGATTTATGACCGTGGTTGATCCCGATATAAGTTAAGGTCAATTTAGCGCTCTAAAATGGTAAAACAAGGCTTCAGATGATTGGGACTTCGTCCATTTGAAGTAAGATTGCAAGAAAATGAAACAGTAAACTTCAGTACAATGGGACGCCGTCCAAACATATGGGACGCCGTCCAGCTTTTCAAACTAGGACGCCATCCAAATTGTTGGGACGCCGTCCAAGCTTTCAAATTGGGACGCCATCCAGAATCTAGGACGCCGTCCAGAAGTAGGTTTCAGCAAACTTTTGACTTTCTGACCTACTTTCTCCACTTTATAACTCATGATTGAAGACCAGTTTTACCAGTTACGAACCAGAGAGTACAGAGACGAATTTTGGGATCAATATTGGAGAACTCCAAGCTCTTGGAAGAGGCTCAACATCAAGGCATCAAAGATCAAAACCTTCTTCATCCAAGAACTCATTGTTCTTGTAGATTATTTCTTGTTCTAAAGCAATGATTTCCATTGATAATCTGATTGTTATGTTGTCTGTTACCATAATTGTTGGCTAGTTTCTATAATGTTTGTCTAGATTAATAACCGAGGTATTGGATGTAATCCTATTGATTGTATGTAATATGTGTGAAAGATTAAAGCTTGAATTAAAGAACCATGCTTATTGATGTTTAATCATTTTTATCTAGTTAATTGATATGTTGTTGATAAAGAGAACTTTTGTTGATGTATCATATTGATTTACAATCAACTTGTCTTAGATTGATTGTTTACTAAACCGGACCAAGGGGGTAAATTAGATCAATACGATTAAACGATATAGGAATGAATTGTGTAGAGCGAACGCAAAGACAATTGTTATTTAAGTCTTTGATCTTGATAATCAACTAGTCACAAACGAAAAGGTCTAGGTAATAGGGAACCCTCACTTAGTACTTCTAGTTTGAGTACTCGCTAAAGAGAACTCTTTGCGGGTCGAGTTAGGTGATTAGCATATATCATAGTTATTTGATTACAAACACGAGAACTATAGAGAAAAGGGAACCCTTGATCTTGTAATTGTGTTTGCGTGTTTATTTAAGAGAACTCTTAGTAAACCTATTAGATAACTTACACACATAATCATTCAATCAGGCCTTAATAGCAAAACTTACATCCAATACCGTGGGTAAAATATCTAGATGAACATTTCATCTCTTTGATTTAAATCAAACTATCTTACTTACTTTCTTTGCACTTGTTTTCATTATAAGCTTAAAAGACCAAAAATATTGTTTTTACTTTTTAACCTTCTCTGGTTTGGCTAAATCGTTAAATAGCCACAAAAACATAATATCTTGTACTTTTAAGTTTCACTTACTTAGTTAATCATAATATAGTTTCTAATTCTAGTTTGGCTAATACAACTGTCCTTGGAACGATACACGAAACTAAACCATTATTTATACTACTACAAGATCGGGTACACTGCCCGTTAGTGTGTAACAGTCTTTTTAACCGGTATTTTTCCATACAATAATTTATATACCTGATTTTGCACATCACATATTTATCAAGGAAACGTTGCATTCACCAAATTATCACCATGTATCTTATTTTGACTGCATTGTTAATGGAAGTACTATTGTAAACTATTATTTACGGTGATTGTCGATATGTAGAAATCATCAGATGTCGAAAATCTTTGATTTAAATATTCATTTATGGTGTGCCTTTTCAAAAGAATGCAATGTTTACAAAACGTATCATATAGAGGTCAAATACCTCGCAATGAAATAGATGAATGACGTGTTCGTCCATATGGATTTGGAGCGATCGTCACAATAAATATGCCATGTAAGACTCTATGCACATAGCTTGTCTAACATATAAGCAAACAGCGAAAGACTTCTAGGAACCTGAGAATAAACATGCTAACAAGTGTCAACACAAAGGTTAGTGAGTTCATAGTTTTAATGTTGCGCATAATCTGTATATAAAGGTGGATCACAAGATTTCAGTTGTTTCATCCAGAAACGTTTATCAAAATATTCTGCAAGATTGAGCACCCTGGTAACTAAGCTTTAACGTCTATATAATAAGTACCCCTATTTTAACATACATGCAACCAACATGTACAATACACGTAATTCAATGTATATTAAACTCAAATAGCATACGTCTGTTTTATAGTTCAGGCTAGGGTTTCTATACCTGGAACAGACGGAGATGTCAAGCCCTATGGATCCATATATAATTACTCGTGCCCACCAGTTCTTATAACCGGCAGTTACTAGTTACCAAAGCTAAGAGATTTTCGGTTCAAACTCGGTGTAGAATTTAGTATGTACTTGTGTCCATTGCGTTTAAAATAAATTGCATGTATTCTCAGTCCAAAAATATATATTGCAAAAGCAATTAAAAAGGGAGCAAATGAAACTCACCTTAGCAGCATATAAAGTCGTTCACCAAAATGTGACTGAAACTCGGATTACCAAATAACCGTAGATCTCAACCTAGAGAACATATGTTGGTCAATAAATGTCTATTAAGCTAGGTCAGGTCATAGTGTATCACAATCCTAATGCTCGAGATCGACATACAAAAGTTATCCAAAGTTGTTTCAAAAAGTCAATCTGACTCAATACAATAGTTGAATGATCATGGCAATCGAACCATTTTAATATTTCACATAGTTTCTCAATTCTTGTAAAATTAAACTATAGTTTTTATAAGGCTTTTATATATGATAAAACAATCAGTTTTGACAATTGTTCAACAAAAGAGACGTGCCTTATATTATGATTCATTTACTCGATTGGTAATATTCAAAAATCCATTTTATCAATCTTGTAAACAAGTTGTTTAAATCTTAATTGCAGATTCAAAAGAAATTTCAATTAATGTCAATCATAATTCAGTTGATCATATCTTTTAATCCGTTCATCGAAACTATTCGATATCTAAATGAAAAGTTATTGATTTTTCGTCAGCTTTCCAAAAACATTTATATCATATACCTTTTACCAGTAATATATGTATTTAATTCGTGATTCATTATAAACTGTTTAGCGACGAAATTTAGCATACAAGCATGTATAAATATATATACTCGAGCACTAGACATGGATACACAATTAATATATAAAAGATAAGATATGAGTGCTTACATATCAGTATTGAGATTCAATATTGTAGGAAAGTACGTAGACGTAACGGAGATGATAAACACTAGGTTTGATTCATAAATATACCCCCGAACATTACCCATAACCTCCTTGGCAATAACCCATAATTTCCTTAGCTCTATCCCGCTTGAAATCCATTTTGAAAGTGACACGTTCATAACCTCGTCGTAGTATTTTATGTATAATACTAATAGCAACGATATCTAAAAATACTTATAATAATAATAATATTAATCTTAATAATAATAATAATAATAATAATAATAATAATAATAATAATAATAATAATAATAATAAATAATAAATCTTATACGGAGTAATATAGATAAATATGTGTGTGTGAGAATTAAGCCAGAACTCGATCAATTTATAGAACCTTTTCTGAAAAAGCACCCCATGCGATCGCATGGGATTTGTGCTTCAAGGCCATGCGATCGCATGGCCCTCTGATCCAGCTCACATTCTTTTAACTTCTAGTTTGTCGACATATTTAAATATTAATATAATATATATAATTTAAATTAATTAATTATATATTATATTATATTCTCGTGCATAGTTGATTTGTAATTTTTGTTCTGATAAGTCGTACGTCATCACACGACTTATGTCCCAATTCCGGTTTTTTGAACGTCCTTTCGTACGCTGAGAAAACTTGTACTTTATGTTTCGTGACTCGTACCTTTGTCAGAATATAGTCTTAAATTATCCCTAAATTATTCCACTCAAAGTAGATCTTAATCTTTTGAGTGTATTGGTCATTTACTTCTATAAATCATCGTCTCGTTATCATAGTATATATAATTTTAAATCAAAACGTTTTATAACCAAATTAATATTACATTTTATCATATTATTAAATATATATTTTCAATATTCATAAAAACGTTTTTCAATTACACACCGCAAGTTATTCATATATCTAATTCTAACAGTTAATATTTCTTATTATTGTATGTGTACAAACACTTTAACATTTATTTCGAATATCGTTAAAAATGAATGATTTCCCAAATCAACGTAGACCTTACAACAGAGACCCGTAATAATATCATAATCCTTAAGGGACTCAGTAAATATCTTTTAATTCAATCGTTTAGCATAATCTTTTAACTTCGTAGTTAAATATATCAATCAGATAATCAAACCAATAAGTTTAATGCACAGTATCATATACTCAACACTTTGTTACGTTTTCAAGTTATAGTATATGTATCTATTTACATATAATTGTTCACGAATCGTTGAGAACAATCGAAGGGTAATTGAATAGTTCAAAAGTTTTGAGATTCAGTTTAACAGACTTTGCTTATCGTGTCAGAAATATTAAACCATATCGAGAATTTGGTTCAGAATAAGTCAAAATTTTTCGGGTCATCACAGTACCTACCCGTTAAAGAAATTCCGTCCCGAAATTTGAATGAGGTTGTCATGGCTAACAATAAAAATGTTTTCATGACGTATATGAGTCGATAAGTAAAGTTTTATCACCATTGAATAATATGGATAAAGCAATCCAATTACTCGAAGTGTATGAGAGAAGTTATCGTAATAGAGTAAAATAGGAATTCATCTTATCTTTTGACGTAGTATCGATTAATTTCCGGAATTCAAGGATTAAAGAAGATCTTTGTAATCTAGATAAGATTTGATTCTTCGGTGATTAAGAAAATTATGATTTCCTTTGATTAAATGTGTAATCTGCCTCGAGTGTTATGTCTGATATTTTTCTATAAATTGACCTCTTCCATTTCATTTATTTTCACCACTCCTATAATCTTCTTCCTCATTCATACTTCCAAAAGATTGTGAAATGCTTCATCCAGTTCTGATTCTTGATATACTCCTAACTTTTATATCTATCATTCTTCTTTTTCATCTACCACCAGAGGAAGTTATTTTCTTCTACCATTACCTTGGGGTTATAGTGTTTTTCATTCTCCAATTTTTTTATATTGCTATACGCATTGATATACACGGTTTGTATATTTCGGGGTGGTTATCGGGCTTATATTCTCCTTTATATTTCGGAGCTTCATGTTTTCGTTTTCTCTTCCCGGTTTCAAGTCAAGCGAATAATGGTCCAGAATTCGTAGGTATGGATTTTGGAATGAACATAATTAATGTTCTAAGAAAGAAATTGTAATGACACGATCTTGTTTTGTCAAATTACCTGAATATCCTGGAAAAGACCGAATAATCAAGAAATATGTTTTCTTGATATATTTAGAGATTATATAGAATGAAAGAGTTATGTAACATGGTTCATGATGAGGGTGGGATCTGTGAACCTTTATCACATTCCATTAGAAACTCATCATAACTTACTGTAATATAATCACGTTGATCAAGTGTCATTATATTATACTAACTCATGCTTCAGTTCCCAACATTACTTCAAAACATCCATTTTTTTTTCGAATTTTTCAGATTTTAGAAACTAAAATAGTTTCTTTTATGATGTAACACAGATAGTGCGAAGAGATGAATGATTTCTGATAAGAATAGGTATGAAGATATCTCCAGAAATATCGAGGATATTTATAATGAAAGATACGATGATATCTTAGAATTTATAATATCATAGGATGATGCGAAAAATCTGTCTGTGAAGGTTTAGAATAATAAGTAAGGTTCTTACTAATGGTTTCAGCAGTCACTGAATCATTTGGATTCTTTGAAGGCAGGTTCAGTCTTTGTGATTTATCCACAGCCTCTTTCATACTTTACTCAATCCATTTTTCAGTTCCAAATCTTCTCTTTTTCTCAGCTTTACCACCACACTATTCTTTATCATCAAACTTTTGACTGTTAAGGTCGTTTACAGTTTTTGCTGCTTCATCAGCATTTTTCCAATTTCAGAGAACTAGTTCATAGTTTGGGATGTTTTTCAGAAACTTCACATTCGAAGTATGTAAGTCTAGAAGATAGATGTTATCTATATATAACTGTTGTCGTAGAAAATGCTGCGAGATTCAAAATACTGATTGCTAATTCCTGGTGGTTGGTATGGAAATTATTGTTACAAGATGTGGATGAGTACATGATAGGGTTTCAATGAGTATAAGGATTTTTCGAAAGGTCAAGGATTAATAAAGTTGTTGGTAAATTTACTGCTAATGTGTTAGAACATGAAAGGTTCCCCGGTAACAATATCGTATATGTCAAAGTTACAAGTCTGAAAGGTTGTCGTTGACTAGTTGAATGGTTGATAATACTAGATACTTTGAAAAGGGATTGCAAGATTATTTTCGGTAAAAACAACGCTAAAGGATCTTGCACAGTTTTGAAGTCAAAGTATAGCTTTGAAAGATGTAGAGATCTAAGAATGATGTCACCGGTTCAGATTTATGACTTGGGTTCTGATCCGTCAATATCAGAAAATGTAATTGAATTGATATTAAAACGATGGTATATCGTTGTGAAGATAGTGAGTATAGTTAATGATTTTTGAATCAAAATTGAAGAATGTACAGTGTAATATATTAATTGTGAACTTATATATTTTCCGAGTATTATGTAGTGACCCGAACTTTTCCAAGTTTATATATATTAATTGAGATTGATATTTACATGATTAAATGTTTCCAACATGTTAAGCAATCAAACTTGTTAAGACTTGATTAATTGAAATATGTTTCATATAGACAATTGACCACCCAAGTTGACCGGCGATTCACGAACGTTAAAACTTGTAAAAAAGACATGAAGATATATATATGGATATACATATGGTTAACATGAGATTATGATAAGTAAGTATCTCCATAAGTATATTAACAATGAGTTATATACATATAAACAAGACTACTAACTTAAGGATTTCGAAACGAGACATATATGTAACGATTATAGTTGTAACGACATTTAAATGTATATATATATCATATTAAGATATATTAATATATCATAATATCATGATAATATAATAATTTAACATCTCATTAGATATAATAAACAATGGGTTAACAACATTAATTGAGATCGTTAACTTAAAGGTTTCAAAACAACACTTACATGTAACGACTAACGATGACTTAACGACTCAGTTAAAATGTATATACATGTAGTGTATTTAGATGTATTAAAATACTTTTAGAAGACTTCAAGACATATATTAAAACACTCATACTTAACGAAAATGGTTACAGTTACTTTCCCATTCTTTTCTTTCATCAAGAATTCTAGTCGTATTTTTACCCGTATTATACACAGCTTCAAAACGTACTTACTATGGGTATATACCAATAGGAACTAGCATGGGATTCCACTCTTGATTATGTCATGTATGACTAATCAATTTTAACTTCTACCATGAGCTAGTCAACTAACTAGAACTCCTTTTAACCCCACTCACCACTCACCAATTACCACTCATCATTCACTCCATTTCACTTCCAATTCTCTTTCTAATTCTCTCTCAACAAACACACACTATTATGAACGTATTTTTCCAGTATTTAATCATCATCTTCATCAAAAATCACTTCAAGAATCAAGCTATAATCATCATAGGAAGAACACTTCAAGAACACTTCAAAAATCCCTTCAAGTTTACTAATTTACTTCCAAGCTTTCTAATCCATTCCAAGTAATCAGCTAAGATCAAGAAACCTTTGTTATATACAGTAGGTTATCTTTCTTATTCAAGGTAATATTCATATTCAAACTTTGATTCAATTTCTATAACTATAAACTATCTTAATTCGAGTAAAAATCTTACTTGAACTTGTTTTTGTGTCATGATCCTACTTCAAGAACTTTCAAGCCATCCAAGATCCTTTGAAGCTAGATCATTTCTTGTCACTTCCAGTAGGTTTACCTACTAAACTTGAGGTAGTAATGATGTTCATAACATCATTCGATTCATATATATAAAACTATCTTATTCGAAGGTTTAAACTCGTAATCACTAGAACATAGTTTAGTTAATTCTAAACTTGTTCGCAAAAAAAAGTTAATCCTTCTAACTTTACTTTTAAAATTAACTACACACATGTTCTATATCTATATGATATGCTAACTTAATGATTTAAAACCTGGAAACACGAAAAACACAGTAAAACCGGATTTACGCCGTCGTAGTAACACCGCGGGCTGTTTTGGGTTAGTAAATTAAAAACTATGATAAACTTTGATATAAAAGTTGTTATTCTGAGAAAATTATTTTTATTATGAACATGAAAATATATCCAAAAATTATGGTTAAACTCAAAGTGGAAGTATGTTTTCTAAAATGGTCATCTAGACGTCGTTCTTTCGACTTAAATGACTACCTTTACAAAAACGACTTGTAACTTATTTTTCCGACTATAAACCCATACTTTTTCTGTTTAGATTCATAAAATAGAGTTCAATATAAAACCATAGCAATTTGATTCACTCAAAACGGATTTAAAATGAAGAAGTTATGGGTAAAACAAGATTGGATAATTTTTCTCATTTTAGCTACGTGAAAATTGGTAACAAATCTATTCCAACCATAACTTAATCAACTTGTATTATATATTATGTAATCTTGAGATACCATAGACACGTATACAATGTTTCGACCTATCATGTCGACACATCTATATATATTTCGGAACAACCATAGACACTCTATATGTGAATGTTGGAGTTAGCTATACAGGGTTGATGTTGATTCCAAAATATATATAGTTTGAGTTGTGATCAATACTGAGATACGTATACACTGGGTCATGGATTGATTCAAGATAATATTTATCGATTTATTTCTTTACATCTAACTGTGGACAACTAGTTGTAGGTTACTAACGAG
Organism: Rutidosis leptorrhynchoides; assembly: GCF_046630445.1. NCBI lineage: Eukaryota > Viridiplantae > Streptophyta > Magnoliopsida > Asterales > Asteraceae > Rutidosis > Rutidosis leptorrhynchoides. The sequence goes on along the minus strand of NC_092340.1, from coordinate 365,547,087 downwards.
GACAGCTGACTTAATAAACTTAAAACATCAAAATATATTAAAAGTGTTGTAAATATATTTTGACCATACTTTAATATATATGTATATATTGTTATAGGTTTGTGAATCAACAGTGGCCAAGTCTTACTTCTCGACGAAGTAAAAATCAGTGAAAGTGAGTTATAGTCCCACTTTTAAAATCTAATATTTTTGGGATGAGAATACATGCAGGTTTTATAAATGATTTACAAAATAGACACAAGTACGTGAAACTACATTCTATGGTTGAATTATCGAAATCGAATATGCCCCTTTTTATTAAGTCTGGTAATCTAAGAATTAGGGAACAGACACCCTAATTGACGCGAATCCTAAAGATAGATCTATTGGGCCTAACAAACCCCATCCAAAGTACCGGATGCTTTAGTACTTCGAAATTTATATCATATCAGAAGGGTGTCCCGGAATGATGGGGATATTCTTATATATATGCATCTTGTTAATGTCGGTTACCAGGTGTTCACCATATGAATGATTTTTATCTCTATGTATGGGATGTGTATTGAAATATGAAATCTTGTGGTCTATTGTTACGATTTGATACATATAGGTTAAACCTATAATTCACCAACATTTTTGTTGACGTTTAAAGCATGTTTATTCTCAGGTGAATACTAAGAGCTTCCGCTGTTGCATACTAAAATAAGGACAAGATTTGGAGTCCATGTTTGTATGATATTGTGTAAATATTTGTATTCAAGAAACTGATTTCGATGTAACATATTTGTATTGTAAACCATTATGTAATGGTCGTGTGTAAACAGGATATTTTAGATTATCATTATTTGATAATCTACGTAAAGCTTTTTAAACCTTTATTTATGAAATAAAGGTTATGGTTTGTTTTAAAAATGAATGCAGTCTTTGAAAAACGTCTCATATAGAGGTCAAAACCTCGCAACGAAATCAATTAATATGGAACATTTTTAATCAATAAGAACGGGACATTTCAGTTGGTATCCGAGCGTTGGTCTTAGAGAACCAGAAAATTTACATTAGTGTGTCTTATCGAGTTTGTTAGGATGCATTAGTGAGTCTGGACTTCGACCGTGTTTTCTTTAAAAATGATTGCTTAACATTTTTGTTGGAAACTATATATTTTTAACATATGAATATTATGTGATATATTAATCTCTTAACGTGTTTGATATTATGTGATAGATGTCTACCTCTAGAACAAGTCCCATTGACTCACCTAATAATAATGAAGAGTCAAATGTAAATTGGAATGATTCGTGGACTGATTCACAAGTTCCCGAAGAGGAACCGGAAGAAGAGTCGGAACCGGAAGAAGAATCGGAACCGGAAGAAGAATCGGAACCGGAAGAAGAAATAGAACCGGTGGGGGAAATAATAAAACGGTTAAGTAAAAGAGAATCCTCAACCAACCGACCAAAGTTAATTATGGTCAATGGTGTTTCCGCCAAGGAAGCAAAATATTGGGAGGATTACCAATTCTCCGATGAATCGGATTCCGACGAGAATTCCGATGATGTTATAGAAATTACCCCAACTGAATTTAAAAAGGCAAAAGAAAATAATAAGGGAAAGGGCATAAAAATAGAGAAATCTAATTCCAACCCCGATGAACTTTATATGTATCGTCAACCCCCGAAGTCCTTAAGTTGTAACAATGACCCGGGAACCTCTAAACCACCAGGTTTTTCTAAACCATTGTGGACAACGACGGCTCGTATTAGGGGAACATCATATATCTCTAGAAACTTGGCAAAACGAACCAAAATCGAACAAGAAGAAACAAGCGAGTCGGAATAAGATAGTTGTATTCGTGTGGTGTAATATATGCAATATAGTGTGCTTATGCTTTATGATATATGTAAAAATTGATTGTATTAATAAGTATTTTTTGTACGATTCTAACTCTTGTCTATTTTACAGTATAAAAACACAAAATGGATAGACAACCCAATATTTTAAGAGACCTACCCGGAGACATGATTGATGAAATCTTGTCTAGAGTCGGTCAGAATTCTTCGGCACAACTATTTAAGGCGAGATCAGTTTGTAAGACATTCGAAGAACGTTCCAAGAATGCCTTGGTTTATAAAAGGCTTTCGTTCGAAAGATGGGGGATATCACATTGGGAAATCCATAAGTTACGATGTGTTTACTTTGACGCATATATTGCGGGGAACCCAAATGCTATTTTACGCATTGGGTTAAGAAATTATTTTGACTCAATATATCCGAATATTGGACTTCGTGATTTAGAAAAAGCGGCTAACATGCAACATAAAGAAGCATGTTATGCTTACGGATTAGTAATGTTCGCTTCTCACCATAGTGAGAACAAGAACATCGGGCTACAACTATTAAACAAAACGTTCCCACAAGTGACGGAGTCGGTAATTGGGGTAAGAAATGAGGTTTTTAGGTTATTACGAGACTGTTGGTCATTACGTAACCCTCGTCCCTTTGACGACGTTACAACACGCTGTCTTATCAACGGCCATAACGGTTATGTTCCACAAGACCAAGGATGGGAAGTAATCCTAGTAAAACCAGAATGCATGACTTGTTTCTGGATGTATGAATTACGTGTCTTTATTGCCTTTGCTGAATGACTTGTGTACTAGCTAGAATTATCTTCACAACCATCTTGTATCAAATTTATTGTGTGCTATATTTCATGCTATATGTAAAATAAGCGGTATTGTAAGTTTGTAAAATATTGTGTAAAAGTTTGAACGCGAAATATTATTACAATCAGTTTTTCATATAGAATTGTAGTAGTTGAATTGTATATTAGCTACTAAGTATGAACTTAACGGGTAGGTACTACCCGAATTTAAACTTATAAAACGCTAATATGAAGAAAAAGCTTTTATAAATGAGTTCATATTATGCTACGAAATACTATTAACTACTCTTAATATTCTGTATGATTAACTTGTTCCATTTGACTATTTTGAAGGAAATGGCACCGACTACTCGACACACCGTGAATATGAATGAAGAGGAATTCCGTACTTTTCTAGCTTCAAACATAGCCGCAGTACAGGCTGCGCTACATACCAACAATAACCTTGGATCTAGCAGTACAGGAAATCGTGTAGGATGCACCTACAAAGAATTCACTGCCTGCAAACCTTTGGAATTTGATGGAACCGAAGGACCGATCGGATTGAAACGGTGGACCGAGAAGGTCGAATCGGTGTTTGCCATAAGTAAGTGTACTGAAGAGGACAAAGTAAAGTACGCTACGCATACCTTCACAGGTTCTGCGTTAACATGGTGGAATACCTATCTAGAGCAAGTGGGACAAGACGATGCGTACGCACTACCGTGGTCAGCATTCAAGCACTTGATGAACGAGAAGTACCGTCCCAGAACCGAGGTCAATAAGCTCAAGACAGAACTTAGAGGGTTACGAACCCAAGGATTTGATATTACCACGTACGAAAGACGATTCACAGAATTGTGCCTATTGTGTCCGGGAGCATTCGAAGATGAGGAAGAGAAGATCGACGCGTTTGTGAAAGGATTACCGGAAAGAATCCAAGAAGATATAAGTTCACACGAGCCCGCCTCCATACAACAGGCATGTAGAATGGCTCACAAACTAGTGAACCAGATTGAAGAAAGAATTAAAGAACAGACTGCAGAAGAGGCCAATGTGAAGCAAGTCAAAAGAAAGTGGGAGGAAAACGGTGATAAGAATCACCAATACAACAACAACAGCAATTACAACAATAATCGCAACAATTATCCCAACAATCGCAACATCAATCGCAACTACAACAAACGACCCAACAACAACAACAACAACAACAACAACAACAACAACAACAACTACAACAATCATCCCAACAACAATAATAACCGCAACAACAACAACAATCAGAAGCAGCTATGCCAAAGGTGTGAAAAGTATCACTCGGGGTTCTGCACCAAATTTTGCAACAAGTGTAAAAGAAATGGTCATAGCGCGGCGAAGTGTGAGGTCTACGGACCAGGGGTTAATAGAACGAAAGGAACAAATGGTGTCGGAACGAGTAATGGCGGAGCAAGTAGTGTCGGAGCAAGTTATGCCAATGTAGTTTGTTATAAATGTGGAAAACCGGGCCACATTATTAGAAATTTCCCGAACCAGGAGAACACAAATGGACAAGTCCGCGGAAGAGTTTTCAATATTAATGCGTCAGAGGCACAGGAAGACCCGGAGCTTGTTACGGGTACGTTTCTTATTGACAATAAATCTGCTTACGTTTTATTTGATTCGGGTGCGGATAGAAGCTATATGAGTAGAGATTTTTGTGCTAAATTAAGTTGTCCATTGACGCCTTTGGATAGTAAATTTTTACTCGAATTAGCAAATGGTAAATTAATTTCAGCAGATAATATATGTCGGAATCGAGAAATTAAACTGGTTAGCGAAACATTTAAGATTGATTTGATACCAGTAGAGTTAGGGAGTTTTGATGTGATAATCGATATGGACTGGTTGAAAGAAGTGAAAGCAGAGATCGTTTGTTACAAAAATGCAATTCGCATTATACGAGAAAAAGGAAAACCCTTAATGGTGTACGGAGAAAAGGGCAACACGAAGCTACATATTATTAGTAATTTGAAGGCACAAAAACTAATAAGAAAAGGTTGCTATGCTGTTCTAGCACACGTCGAGAAAGTACATACTGAAGAAAAGAGCATCAATGATGTTCCCATTGCAAAAGAATTTCCCGATGTATTTCCGAAAGAATTACCGGGATTATCCCCACAGCGATCCGTTGAATTTCAAATAGATCTTGTACCAGGAGCTGTACCAATAGCTCGTGCTCCTTACAGACTCGCACCCAGCGAGATGAAAGAACTGCAAAGCCAATTACAAGAACTTTTAGAGCGTGGTTTCATTCGACCAAGCACATCACCGTGGGGAGCTCCTGTTTTGTTTGTCAAGAAGAAAGATGGTACATTCAGGTTGTGTATCGACTACCGAGAGTTGAACAAACTTACCATCAAGAACCGCTACCCACTACCGAGAATCGACGACTTATTTGATCAACTACAAGGCTCGTCTGTTTATACAAAGATTGACTTACGTTCCGGGTATCATCAAATGCGGGTGAAAGAAGATGATATTCCAAAGACTGCTTTCAGAACATGTTACGGTCATTACGAGTTTATGGTCATGCCGTTTGGTTTAACTAATGCACCAGCTGTGTTCATGGACCTTATGAACCGAGTGTGTGGACCATACCTTGACAAGTTTGTCATTGTTTTCATTGATGACATACTTATTTACTCAAAGAATGACCAAGAACACGGTGAACATTTAAGAAAGGTGTTAGAAGTATTGAGGAAGGAAGAATTGTACGCTAAGTTTTCAAAGTGTGCATTTTGGTTGGAAGAAGTTCAATTCCTCGGTCACATAGTGAACAAAGAAGGTATTAAGGTGGATCCGGCAAAGATAGAAACTGTTGAAAAGTGGGAAACCCCAAAAACTCCGAAACACATACGCCAGTTTTTAGGACTAGCTGGTTACTACAGAAGGTTCATCCAAGACTTTTCCAGAATAGCAAAACCCTTGACTGCATTAACGCATAAAGGGAAGAAATTTGAATGGAATGATGAACAAGAGAAAGCGTTTCAGTTATTGAAGAAAAAGCTAACTACGGCACCTATATTGTCATTGCCTGAAGGGAATGATGATTTTGTGATTTATTGTGACGCATCAAAGCAAGGTCTTGGTTGTGTATTAATGCAACGAACGAAGGTGATTGCTTATGCGTCTAGATAATTGAAGATTCACGAACAAAATTATACGACGCATGATTTGGAATTAGGCGCGGTTGTTTTTGTATTAAAGACTTGGAGGCACTACTTATATGGGGTCAAAAGTATTATATATACCGACCACAAAAGTCTTCAACACATATTTAATCAGAAACAACTGAATATGAGGCAGCGTAGGTGGATTGAATTATTGAATGATTACGACTTTGAGATTCGTTACCACCCGGGGAAGGCAAATGTGGTAGCTGATGCCTTGAGCAGGAAGGACAGAGAACCCATTCGAGTAAAATCTATGAATATAATGATTCATAATAACCTTACTACTCAAATAAAGGAGGCGCAACAAGGAGTTTTAAAAGAGGGAAATTTAAAGGATGAAATACCCAAAGGATCGGAGAAACATCTTAATATTCGGGAAGACGGAACCCGGTATAGGGCTGAAAGGATTTGGGTACCAAAATTTGGAGATATGAGAGAAATGGTACTTAGAGAAGCTCATAAAACCAGATACTCAATACATCCTGGAAAGGGGAAGATGTACAAGGATCTCAGGAAATATTTTTGGTGGCCGGGTATGAAAGCCGATGTTGCTAAATACGTAGGAGAATGTTTGACGTGTTCTAAGGTCAAAGCTGAGCATCATAAACCATCAGGTCTACTTCAACAACCCGAAATCCCGAAATGGAAATGGGAAAACATTACCATGGATTTCATCACTAAATTGCCAAGGACTGCAAGTGGTTTTGATACTATTTGGGTAATAGTTGATCGTCTCACCAAATCAGCACATTTCCTGCCAATAAGAGAAGATGACAAGATGGAGAAGTTAGCACGACTGTATTTGAAGGAAGTCGTCTCCAGACATGGAATACCAATCTCTATTATCTCTGATAGGGATGGCAGATTTATTTCAAGATTCTGGCAGACATTACAGCAAGCATTAGGAACTCGTCTAGACATGAGTACTGCCTATCATCCACAAACTGATGGGCAGAGCGAAAGGACGATACAAACGCTTGAAGACATGCTACGAGCATGTGTTATTGATTTCGGAAACAGTTGGGATCGACATCTACCATTAGCAGAATTTTCCTACAACAACAGCTACCATTCAAGCATTGAGATGGCGCCGTTTGAAGCACTTTATGGTAGAAAGTGCAGGTCTCCGATTTGTTGGAGTGAAGTAGGGGATAGACAGATTACGGGTCCGGAGATTATACAAGAAACTACCAAGAAGATCATCCAAATTCAACAACGGTTGAAAACCGCCCAAAGTCGACAAAAGAGCTACGCTGACATTAAAAGAAAAGATATAGAATTTGAAATTGGAGAGATGGTTATGCTTAAAGTTGCACCTTGGAAAGGCGTTGTTCGATTTGGTAAACGAGGGAAATTAAATCCAAGGTATATTGGACCATTCAAGATTATTGATCGTGTCGGACCAGTAGCTTACCGACTTGAGTTACCTCAACAACTCGCCGCTGTACATAACACTTTCCATGTCTCGAATTTGAAGAAATGTTTTGCTAAAGAAGATCTCACTATTCCGTTAGATGAAATCCAAATCAACGAAAAACTCCAATTCATCGAAGAACCCGTCGAAATAATGGATCGTGAGGTTAAAAGACTTAAGCAAAACAAGATACCAATTGTTAAGGTTCGATGGAATGCTCGTAGAGGACCCGAGTTCACCTGGGAGCGTAAAGATCAGATAAAGAAGAAATACCCGCATCTATTTCCAGAAGATTCGTCAACACCTTCAACAGCTTAAAATTTCGGGACGAAATTTATTTAACGGGTAGGTACTGTAGTGACCCGAACTTTTCCATGTTTATATATATTAATTGAGATTGATATTTACATGATTAAATGTTTCCAACATGTTAAGCAATCAAACTTGTTAAGACTTGATTAATTGAAATATGTTTCATATAGACAATTGACCACCCAAGTTGACCGGCGATTCACGAACGTTAAAACTTGTAAAAACGACATGACGATATATATATGGATATACATATGGTTAAAATGAGATTATGATAAGTAAGTATCTCCATAAGTATATTAACAATGAGTTATATACATATAAACAAGACTACTAACTTAAGGATTTCGAAACGAGACATATATGTAACGATTATAGTTGTAACGACATTTAAATGTATATATATCATATTAAGATATATTAATATATCATAATATCATGATAATATAATAATTTAACATCTCATTAGATATAATAAACAATGGGTTAACAACATTAATTGAGATCGTTAACTTAAAGGTTTCAAAACAACACTTACATGTAACGACTAACGATGACTTAACGACTCAGTTAAAATGTATATACATGTAGTGTATTTAGATGTATTAAAATACTTTTGGAAGACTTCAAGACATATATCAAAACACTCATACTTAACGAAAATGGTTACAGTTACTTTTCCATTCTTTTCTTTCATCAAGAATTCTAGTCGTATTCTTACCCATATTATACACAGCTTCAAAACGTACTTACTATGGGTATATACCAATAGGAACTAGCATGGGATTCCACTCTTGATTATGTCATGTATGACTAATCAATTTTAACTTCTACCATGAGCTAGTCAACTAACTAGAACTCCTTTTAACTCCACTCACCACTCACCAATTACCACTCATCATTCACTCCATTTCACTTCCAATTCTCTTTCTAATTCTATCTCAACGCACACACACTATTATGAACGTATTTTTCAGTAGTTAATCATCATCTTCATCAAAAATCACTTCAAGAATCAAGCTATAATCATCATAGGAAGAACACTTCAAGAACACTTCAAAAATCCCTTCAAGTTTACTAATTTACTTCCAAGCTTTCTAATCCATTCCAAGTAATCATCTAAGATCAAGAAACCTTTGTTATATACAGTAGGTTATCTTTCTTATTCAAGGTAATATTCATATTCAAACTTTGATTCAATTTCTATAACTATAAACTATCTTAATTCGAGTAAAAATCTTACTTAAACTTGTTTTTGTGTCATGATCCTACTTCAAGAACTTTCAAGCCATCCAAGATCCTTTGAAGCTAGATCAATTCTTGTCACTTCCAGTAGGTTTACCTACTAAACTTGAGGTAGTAATGATGTTCATAACATCATTCGATTCATATATATAAAACTATCTTATTCGAAGGTTTAAACTCGTAATCACTAGAACATAGTTTAGTTAATTCTAAACTTGTTCGCAAACAAAAGTTAATCCTTCTAACTTGACTTTTAAAATTAACTACACACATGTTCTATATCTATATGATATGCTAACTTAATGATTTAAAACCTGGAAACACGAAAAACACAGTAAAACCGGATTTACGCCGTCGTAGTAACACCGCGGGCTGTTTTGGGTTAGTAAATTAAAAACTATGATAAACTTTGATATAAAAGTTGTTATTCTGAGAAAATGATTTTTATTATGAACATGAAAATATATCCAAAAATTATGGTTAAACTCAAAGTGGAAGTATGTTTTCTAAAATGGTCATCTAGACGTCGTTCTTTCGACTTAAATGACTACCTTTACAAAAACGACTTGTAACTTATTTTTCCCACTATAAACCCATACTTTTTCTGTTTATATTCATAAAATAAAGTTCAATATAAAACCATAGCAATTTGATTCACTCAAAACGGATTTAAAATGAAGAAGTTATGGGTAAAACAAGATTGGATAATTTTTCTCATTTTAGCTACGTGAAAATTGGTAACAAATCTATTCCAACTATAACTTAATCAACTTGTATTGTATATTATGTAATCTTGAAATATCATAGACACGTATACAATGTTTCGACCTATCATGTCGACACATCTATATATATTTCGGAACAACCATAGACACTCTATATGTGAATGTTGGAGTTAGCTATACAGGGTTGAGGTTGATTCCAAAATATATATAGTTTGAGTTGTGATCAATACTGAGATACGTATACACTGGGTCGTGGATTGATTCAAGATAATATTTATCGATTTATTTCTGTACATCTAACTGTGGACAACTAGTTGTAGGTTACTAACGAGGACAGCTGACTTAATAAACTTAAAACATCAAAATATATTAAAAGTGTTGTAAATATATTTTGAACATACTTTGATATATATGTATATATTGTTATAGGTTCGTGAATCAACCAGTGGCCAAGTCTTACTTCCCGACGAAGTAAAAATCTGTGAAAGTGAGTTATAGTCCCACTTTTAAAATCTAATATTTTTGGGATGAGAATACATGCAGGTTTTATAAATGATTTACAAAATAGACACAAGTACGTGAAACTACATTCTATGGTTGAATTATCGAAATCGAATATGCCCCTTTTTATTAAGTCTGGTAATCTAAGAATTAGGGAACAGACACTCTAATTGACGCGAATCCTAAAGATAGATCTATTGGGTCTAACAAACCCCATCCAAAGTACCGGATGCTTTAGTACTTCGAAATTTATATCATATCCGAAGGGTGTCCCAGAATGATGGGGATATTCTTATATATATGCATCTTGTTAATGTCGGTTACCAGGTGTTCACCATATGAATGATTTTTATCTCTATGTATGGGATGTGTATTGAAATATGAAATCTTGTGGTCTATTGTTACGATTTGATACATATAGGTTAAACCTATAACTCACCAACATTTTTGTTGACGTTTAAAGCATGTTTATTCTCAGGTGAATACTAAGAGCTTCCGCTGTTGCATACTAAAATAAGGACAAGATTTGGAGTCCATGTTTGTATGATATTGTGTAAAAACTGCATTCAAGAAACTGATTTCGATGTAACATATTTGTATTGTAAACCATTATGTAATGGTCGTGTATAAACAGGATATTTTAGATTATCATTATTTGATAATCTACGTAAAGCTTTTTAAACCTTTATTTATGAAATAAAGGTTATGGTTTGTTTTAAAAATGAATGCAGTCTTTGAAAAACGTCTCATATAGAGGTCAAAACCTTGCAACGAAATCAATTAATATGGAACGTTTTTAATCAATAAGAACGGGACATTTCATATTACCTACCCGTTAAAGATTTCACAATTAATATTTTGTACAAAAGAATTTTCATTACAGTCTTTATGAAAATATATGTATGTATATTTTCTTCAGATGTAATACATATTTAATGAGTTAATATCATATTAAACTCATTTGATTTTCGGCTTGACTTAGAAATGATTAATCTCTAAAACATTAAAGATTACTTAATCTTTGCGGAGTATTTCGCTAATGTAATCGATACTTCATTATTTATTCTTATTCCTCGATGAAGGATGTTGATGTTCGTGGAATTTTAGTGAACTTCGCAAGGCACAGATGATATTTTCTGGAAAGTTTTGAGTATATTGAAAACGAAAATGTAAAATCAATTATGTACTTGAATAATACACTTGGTTTATTATGAAATTAAATTCATTGAATTGGAATAGAGATTGTAGTTAACGATGATTAAGTTGTTAAGGAAGGATGTACATCATTGCATATTAGTAATATGAACTAACCGAGTAGTACCTACCGGCTAAGATTCACATGTAATAGCTTAGTACGAAAAGATTTATTTTGATTTCAAAATTCATATATATTAAATATACACAAAATTTCTTCAGGGGAAATGAGTTAATACTTCATCGGTTATTGTTGCTGGTATTTCTTGGTAACTACGGTGCGTATAAAGTTGATGCTCGTGGAACAGATTGTAAAGTTGAGGTTTGCGATGCGGATGTTGTTGGTGGTGGTAATGGTACTGTTGGTGTTGTTGTCGGTGATACTGTTGATGCCGGTGATGCTGCTGGTGCTTGTAACCTTTGTACCATATTCTCCAAAGCCACTACCCGAGCGCGAAGCTCGTTGACTTCTTCTACTACACCGGGATGATTGATGGTTCGGACGAGCGGATGAATAAGATCCAGAATTTGAGATAGTATATTATCGTGATGAGATACTCTAGAAATGAGAGAGAAAATGGTGTCTCAAACAGGTTTGCCGGTAAGTGCTTCAGGTTCTTCGCCAAGAGGGCAATGTGGTGGATGGAAGGGATCACCTTCTTCTTGTCTCCAATGATTAAGTAGATTACGAACCCATCTCCAATTCATCCAGAATAGATGATGGCTAATTGGTTGATCCATTCTGGTTACACTGTCTTCGAAATTCAGGTGAATATCCATATCGGAATAGCTGTCGGAGTTTAAGGAATTTGAACTAGATACGGGTTCCATCTTGTATAATTAGGGAGATGATTTTTGATATGAATTAGATTATAGAATTTAGTTTGGTATTCTTCAATACATAATTTACATATGTATATATAATACCAAATTCCATAAATCACGGAGAAATTTTCGGAATATGTCAGGAAAAGTTTATAGTAACAGATACGCTAAGATATGAATTTTTGTCTATACACTATTTATGCAATAAATGCAGGAAAACGTGTCTAGACTTAAGAATGATAAGCATGTAATTTTCGACAAGAAATGATAAGCAAAACTTTTAACATGCAGACATGGTCGAAGTCCAGACTTACTAATACATCTTAACAACTATCAGTTAGACACACTCATGCAAGACCTGGTTCGCTAGGACCAACGCTCTGATACCAACTGTGACGATTGCTCCAAATCCATATGGACAAACACGTCATTCATCGATTTCATTGCGAGGTATTTGACCTCTATATGATACGTTTTGTAAACATTGCATTCTTTTGAAAAGGCACACCATAGATGAATATTTAAATCAAAGGTTTTCGACATCTGATGATTTCTACATATAGACAATCACCGTAAATAATAGTTTACAATAGTACTTCCATTGACAATGCAGTCAAAATAAGATACATGGTGATGATTTGGTGAATGCAACGTTTCCTTGATAAATATGCCATGTAAGACTCCATGCTCATAGCTTGTCTAACATATAAGCAAACAGCGGAAGACTTCTAGGAACCTGAGAATAAACATGCTAACAAGTGTCAACACAAAGGTAGGTGAGTTCATAGTTTTAATGTTGCGCATAATCTGTATATAAAGGTGGATCACAAGATTTCAGTTGTTTCATCCAGAAACGTTTATCAAAATATTCTGCAAGATTGAGCACCCTGGTAACTAAGCTTTAACGTCTATATAATAAGTACCCCTATTTTAACATACATGCAACCAACATGTACAATACACGTAATTCAATGTATATTAAACTCAAATAGCATACGTCTGTTTTATAGTTCAGGCCAGGGTTTCTATACCTGGAACAGACGGGGATGTCAAGCCCTATGGATCCATATATAACTATTCGCGCCCACCAGTTCTTATAACCGTCAGTTACTAGTTACCAAAGCTAAGGGATTTTCGGTTCAAACTCGGTGTAGAATTTAGTATGTACTTGTGTCCATTGCATTTAAAATAAATTGCATGTATTCTCAGCCCAAAAATATATATTGCAAAAGCAATTAAAAATGGAGCAAATGAAACTCACCTTAGCAGCATATAAAGTCGTTCACCAAAATGTGACTGAAACTCGGATTACCAAATAACCGTAGATCTCAACCTAGAGAACATATGTTGGTCAATAAATGTCTATTAAGCTAGGTCAGGTCATAGTGTATCACAATCCTAATGCTCGAGATCGACATACAAAAGTTATCCAAAGTTGTTTCAAAAAGTCAATCTGACTCAATACAATAGTTGAATGATCATGACAATCGAACCATTTTAATATTTCACATAGTTTTCCAATTCTTGTAAAATTAAACTATAGTTTTTATAAGGCTTTTATATATGATAAAACAATCAGTTTTGACAATTATTCAACAAAAGAGACGTGCCTTATATTATGATTCATTTACTCGGTTGGTAATATTCAAAAATCCATTTTATCAATCTCGTAAACAAGTTGTTTAAATCTTAATTTCAGATTCAAAAGAAATTTCAATTAACGTCAATCATAATTCAGTTGATCATATCTTTTAATCCGTTCATCGAAACTATTCGATATCTAAATGAAAAGTTATTGATTTTTCGTCAGCTTTCCAAAAACATGTATATCATATACCTTTTACCAGTAATATATGTATTTAATTCGTGATTCATTATAAACTGTTTAGCGACGAAATTTAGCATACAAGCATGTATAAATATATATACTCGAGCACTAGACATGGATACATAATTAATATATAAAAGATAAGATATGAGTGCTTATGTATCAGTATTGAGATTCAATATTGTAGGAAAGTACGTAGACGTAACGGAGATGATAAACACTAGGTTTGATTCATAAATATACCCCCGAACATTACCCATAACCTCCCTGGCAATAACCCATAATTTCCTTAGCTCTATCCCGCTTGAAAACCATTTTGAAAGTGACACGTTCATAACCTCGTCGTAGTATTTTATGTATAATACTAATAATAACGATATCTAAAAATACTTATAATAATAATAATATTAATCTGAATAATAATAATAATAATAATAATAATAATAATAATAATAATAATAATAATAATAATAATAATAAATAAATAAATCTTATACGGAGTAATATAGATAAATATGTGTGTTTGAGAATTAAGCCAGAACTCGATCAATTTATAGAACCTTTTCTGAAAAAGCACCCCATGAGATCGCATGGAATTTGTGCTTCAAGGCCATGTGATCGCATGGCCCTCTGATCCAGCTCACATTCTTTTAACTTCTAGTTTGTCGACATATTTAAATATTAATATAATATATATAATTTAAATTAATTAATTATATATTATATTATATTCTCGTGCATAGTTGATTTGTAATTTTTGTTCCGATAAGTCGTACGTCATCACGCGACTTATGTCCCGGTTTCGGTTTTTCGAACGTCCTTTCGTACGCTGAGAAAACTTGTACTTTATGTTTCGTGACTCGTACCTTTGTCAAAATATAGTCTTAAATTATCCCTAAATTATTCCACTCAAAGTAGATCTTAATCTTTCGAGTGTATTGGTCATTTACTTCTATAAATCATCTTCTCGTTATCATAGTATATATAATTTTAAATCAAAATGTTTTATAACCAAATTAATATTACATTTTATCATATTATTAAATATATATTTTCATTATTCATAAACACGTTTTTAAATTACACACCGTACGTTATTCATATATCTAATTCTAACAGTTAATATTTCTTATTATTGTATGTGTACAAACACTTTAACATTTATTTCAAATATCGTTAAAAATGAATGATTTCCCAAATCAACGTGGACCTTACAACAGAGACCCGTAATAATATCATAATCCTTAAGGGACTCAGTAAATATCTTTTAATTCAATCATTTAGCATAATCTTTTAACTTCGTAGTTAAATATATCAATCAGATAATCAAACCAATAAGTTTAATGCACAGTATCATATACTCAACACTTTGTTATGTTTTCAAGTTATAGTATATGTATCTATTTACATATAATTGTTCGCGAATCGTTGAGAACAATCGAAGGATAATTGAATAGTTCAAAAGTTTTGAGATTCAGTTTAACAGACTTTGCTTATCGTGTCAGAAATATTAAACCATATCGAGAATTTGGTTCAGAATAAGTCGAAATTTTTCGGATCATCACAACATATTATATGATCGAAGATCCAAGTGATTATGGAAAATACTCAAAGATAGATACGATATTAATTATCAAGAAATAACGGTGATCCATGAAAGAATAAAATTGAAGATGTTAGTAGACGCTCTTATAAGAATCCCGGAGATTCTTATTAATGATCTGGTAACGTGGATCATCAGTCTAGTATTTCTTGAATACATGAACATCTTGTTTATCTCTACAAATAAGTGCCAAAAGAAAAGAAAACGAGAGTGAATCTGTTGAAAAATCTTGATTAAATAAACCCTGAGCTACCTTGAGACTTAATTGGTTTGAATTTTCTATGATACCTAGCTTGTTATGTATCAATCATAAATAAATGGTTTTAGACCATAACGCATATATTTATTAAGTGTTATCTTTTATGTACTTCAGATTGTAACTTGTTTGCAGGTAATATAATTTGATTATCTTGCTGAAATATAACTCATTATTTGTTTATCTTATCTGAAGTTTTAGTATGAATCCTGCTGAAATACAACATCAATTAAATGGTAAAGACCTATGTATTGCAGGTAGTGGTAACTGATAGTTAAAGCTAAGGGGTATAAAATACTATTAATTTTTACAAGAAAATACTATTAAATACGATACAATTTTACACAAGATATTTATTTATTTATAGAATGGATATACTTAAACCTTGCTACAACACTTATAGGCAGTGTACCTAATCGTACAGTAGTGTAGTTTTTAGTAAGTCCGGTTCGTTCCACAGGGAATCTTTTTCACAAAGCTTAACGCTATATTAGTTTAAATTTATAAAAATACAAATATATATATAAGTAATATTATTATTATAAAGGGGGGTTTTTACCGTTTAATGACCGGTTTGTCGATTTTAAAACTTTAGTCGCAGTTAAAACCAAATGTAAAATAATAAATAAATACAAGACTTAATTTAAAGCATAAAGTAAATAACGATAATGAAATTGCGAATAATAAAAGTGCGATAAAATAAACTTGCGATAATTAAAAAGTACGATAATTAAAAGTGCAATTAAATACAATAACAATAAAAATGCGATAATTAGAAGTGCAATTAAATATAAAATAAAGGAAATTAAATATGAAATAAAAGAATTATGCTTATTTAAACTTCCGTAATCATGATGTTTGACGTGTTGATTTTAGTTTTATGCCCATGGGTTAATTGTCCTTTGTCCTGGATTATTTAATATGTCCATACGGATTTTGTCCATAATAGTCCATCAGTCATAAATATAAAGAGCGAAAGCCTTCGTCAAATTATTCTTATTCCCGAAGTTAAATATTCCAACTAATTGGGGATTCGAATTGTAACAAGGTTTTAATACTTTGTTTAATGAATACACCAGGTTATCGACTGCGTGTAAACCAAGGTTTTACTACTTTGTTAACAATTACACCAATTACCCTTGAATGTAATTCACCCCTATTTCAACAAGTCTATTAACTATTAATCCAGTTCCGTATCCGGTAAAATGAATAATTATTGGTATTTATAGATATCCCGCCCACCGTACACAGTCAAGCGTATGTGGTTATATATAAATACGTCGAATTATAAGTTTGTATATTAAATTAACAAGGTATTGTTTAGTTAATATAAAACCCATTAATAGCCCATAGTCTAATTTCCACAAGTGTCGTTCTTTTATCCAAACTCCAATTATGGTACAAAGCCCAATTACCCAATTTTAGTAATTAGCCCAACATTATGATTACTTCGGTATAAATAAGCATAATAATAACTTAGCTACGAGACATTAAATTAAAAAGGTTGAACATAACTTACAATGATTAAAAATAGCATAGCGTTACACGGACAGAATTTCGACTTACACCCTTACAACATTCGCTAACATACCCTTATTATTAGGATTAAAATTAAAATTAAAATTAAAATATAAATTATAAATATAAATATTACGTATATAGATAGAGAGAGATAGATTATTGATTTTTTTTGCGATTAGAATTCGTTTGCTTTTATAGGGAGTTTCAGTTTTTGGGGCTCTGCGACTCGCGGCATTTTTGCTCTTCAAACTCCGCGAGTCGCGGAGTTTGAAATTCCAGCTCACTCCAAATTGGATCTTAGTCTGCCGACGGTTTATTATATAATATAATATATATATAATTTATATAATTAATTATATATTATATTATATTTATATACATAGTTAACTTGTAATTTTTAGTCCGTTGCGTCGAGCGTTGAGAGTTAACTCTGGTCCCGGTTCCGAATTTTCGAACGTCCTTGCGTACTATTTTATATCTTGTACTTTGCATTTTGAATCATGTACTCTTGTAATTTCGAGACGTTTCTTATCAATAATTGGAACCTCTTTGATTGTCTTTTGTACTTTTGAGCTTTTTGGTCGTTTGCGTCTTCAATTCGTCGAATCTGTCTTTTGTCTTCACCTTTTATTATTCAAACGAATATCACTTTTAAATAGAACAATTGCAACTAAAAGCTTGTCTTTCTTGAGGAATAATGCTATGAAATATATGTTCGTTTTTAGCATTATCAAATATTCCCACACTTGAGCGTTGCTTGTCCTCAAGCAATATAGTCTTGAAATACTAGAATCACTTCTTTATTCTTCACACTTTGTACATCAGTGATTTCTATACGGCGGTATAAACAATGGTAGTAACGATATGGTTTACAGTCTCACATGACTCTAAAAATTTAGATCCATTAAAGAAATTGGATCTTTATGAAAACATTTGATCTTTTGAAAATTAAATCTAGTTTTTACCCTAGATAAGTTTTCCGGAATAACCCTTCACCGGTGTTTGCAAAATATTTTTGTGGGTTTGGTGGGTTTCAGATTTGAAAAGTTTAGCTCAAAACTTATGATTTTGTGTCACCCACTTGCTAACCTTGTATTTGGAAAGCAACACGTCCAGTTTACTTGTCCCGTATATTACCTTTCGGTAAACTACCTTCCGGTTGTAAAGGAAAGCGTTGAACAAGCAACTGTTAAGGCAATGTCCCTTGACATGCTTTTAATTATGGTCTATAACGTGTCAGACGCAATTACTATCCTTGGTAGGAGCAATAGTAAAGCTCACCCTTATAATTTGTAGGTTTGGCACAAGGTCCTGTCTTTGACCACTATGCAACCACCGTTCTTACGGTTGACACCCGATTTGGTTCAGGTGACCTAATGAATTCCAGGTGAATTCCTAGGATTTTACGTTCAATGGTAATGAACGCATTGAAAATGGATTTTTAGAAAACAAATCGGTTTGTAATTTTGATCAAAATATTTTCTCGTTCAGGCTCGAGTTTAGATATCATTGAATTCCTTGTAATTCTCAATCTTTAAGGTCAATCTCAAGGATTGAGTAATATCAGGCTTAAAAGCTGATTTTTGATCTTTTAAGGAGATTATCCTTTCTAGGAATCTGATTCATTAGTCTTATCCAGCTAATTTGCATGGTGCCCCCCATTTTACGAGATAAATCCTTCTCATGATTAGGATAAATCTGACCACTTGGCGACCCTGTTTAATGCTGAGGTCCGTGGATTTCCTGCTGATTTTAGTGATGACTTTTCTAGGTTTTTCGTCAACCTACAGCTGGTCTGGACGACAACTTCCTGACCTAAATCAAGAAGCGCGTTTCTTTTTCGGAAGACTTTACTTCCTTTTAATGATGGAATTGATTCATCGTGTAGATCCATCTTTCTTACAGTAAATCAGGTAAAAAAAATTTTAGTTTAGTCCAAAGCAAAAGTATTTTCAGTTATTTGTACAAAAATATGTGACATATGTTTTGAATAACTTGGAGAATTTTCCCACACTTGGCTTTTATTTTTCTTTTTATTGTCCTCTATTCCATTTTAAATGAATTTTAACATTTTGGTTTGTTTCTCAATTTATGTCCTTTTCGAGGTAACAATAATTTCGGTGTTAACACCTAGTTTTATCGTTCATAAATATGTATAAACATGATTTTGAGTTCATTTAGTTGAAAATTTTGAAAAATTTTACTAGAATTGGGTAGTCAGTATATAAGACTAGGGCTGTTTTTTATTATCAGAGAGCACTAGATTCTAATACAACTACTACGTTACTAGTATTTTTAATGGTAACCAAGTGTTTAAGATAAAAATTTTAAAAATCCGAAAGAATTTAACCCCTTCCCACACTTAAGATCTTGCAATGCCCTCATTTGCAAGAAATCAGTAACAATTTAAATTATTGAGGGTGATTTGTGTGAAAATGATTAAATTTTACCAAAGTTTCCAAACATATTTGTGTTTGCTTGCTGAATGATAAATGGTGCATATCATTTGTTCATTCCGTCTTGTTGTTATTTCACATATATTTTGCATCTTGTCGTCAAAATTAGTTGCTTTTGCTGAACTTAATGCCAGTCTTTGAAAATGTGTTGTTTTACCCTGTTGTGTACATAAGATAAACTGCAAACATATATACATATTTTTGAAGTTTGGTATATTACCCCACATTCAAAAATTATTAAAATCTAAGAATAAAAGTTAAAAAATTATAAAAACTATTACAATATTAAATAAGTATTAAACGTATCAACATTACAAATTACAAAATAAATAAAACTAAGTAGACTAGGGATGATACTGATACCAGTAGGGGTTCTATGCATAACCATAGGTGCTATAAAATGCTTCGGCTGGGTTATACGTAGGATACGGTGGTTGAATCTCTATAGACCAGGGAGGGAATATGGGCTTTGGAGTAGGAATATAGTTTCTACCTATATGTTGGCAATAAGCTATGATTTGGTTTTGATGAACTTGCCAATCTTCAAATGCTCTTTGTCTAGCATTTTCGTACTCCTGTGAAGCTATAAACCTTTGCATTTCTTGCATTTCATTTCCCCCTCCTACATTACCTTGCTGTTGGTTTCTCTCAACCTGTGGATGTCTACCATGGTATTGTACTGCGGCGTTATTTCGCCTCTTCAAAACTTTCGCACCATGGTATACATTTAAACCTATTGTATCGCGGGGTTCTGGTTCTTCGACTAATAATCCCCCCCGACTTATATCCACACCGAGATATTCAGCAATCAAAGTAATAAATATACCACCTCCTATTATGCTATGCGGTCTCATCCCCCTAACCATAGCTGATAAATAATAACCCACACAATAAGGTATACTTACAGCGCTTTGTGGGTCTCGAATACACATATGGTAAAACAAATCCTGTTCATTTACCTTTTCCTTGTTCTTACCTCTTTGTGTAATCGAATTAGCTAAAAACCTATGAATTACTCTTAATTCAGCTCTATCTATATCCAAATAAGAGTAATTTTCCCCTTTGAATTAGTGATGGCTTGTCATTTGACTCCATACACCATGTGTATCAAAATTTTCATCTATCTTTCTACCATTTAGTATCAACCCTCTACAATCAGCAGATGCTAACTCCTCAGGCGTATATATATGTAAAGCCTGAGCCATGTCTAGTAAAGACATGTGGCGCATCGAACCTCCTAACAAAAATCTAATAAAAGATCGATCAGTTAAACTAGCTACCCGATCATTTAATTCTATACTACACAACAATTCTTCACACCATACTTTATATACAGGTCTACGCATGGTGAATAAACGTACCCAGTCGTTAAAAGTAGAATTACCATACCTCTGTGCAAGTAATTCCCTAATTGGCCCGGCCAATTCTACAGCTTCTAATGGTCCCCATTCTATGACCCTAGGTACCTCAACAACTTTAGAATGAAGAGTATGCAAACCCCTTTGGTATTTTGGATAATCTATCCAAAGTCTGTCAATCTCAGGTTCGGGTGCAAATCTTCCAAGTGCATATCAGAAAATGTCATGACTGGATGAGGTATATCTTGTTTGTAGTAGTTATCCACCTCCTGTTGTTCCGCATTCTCAGCAGGAGCATTGCGAGCTTGGGATGAAGATTCACCCCTTTCAGTCTGCAAAACACATCAAACACAATTTTTGTGCATCCAAATATGCATTAGTGTCAGCAAAATCATCAATCAAAATAATTACAATGACATGATCAATTTATATCAAACTTAAGCTCATTTTCATATTTTCATCAAATCTACACTTTTTCAAATAAGCATATACGAAAATGTTCGCCAAGTTCATAAGCATTCAACTCAAATAACATGTTAAAATAATCATTACTAGCAATTAAACAAGTTTCAAATGGCATTATCTCTCAAAAATCAAGTTCATGAATTTTAGACTTGAAAAAGTCCACTTTAATTCTCAAAATCATGTTTAGGCTCAAAGTTTAGATCATTTAACTACCTAAACATGTTACACTACTTAATTTAGCAACAATTCATGACAAATATCGGCCATAACCTGTTTATATCAAAAAGCCCCAAATTGCTCAAGAACACAAACCCTAGATTACTCAAAATTTGAAGTTTAAGGCTTCTAATCATATTAAATAGCATCAATCTAGGTTATACAAGCATAATACATAAGCAATTTAAGCATAATTACACTAAAACGCATCAAAATCAAATTGGGTATAAAATTGCTCAAGAACACTAATTTTCGGATTAAATGGTGTTTAGGTGTAGAAATTTACCGTTTTTCTTGAGTAATTCCTTGATAGCATCCTTCTCAACATGATTTTAGTAAAAGATTTGATGATTAACTGTCAAAAATTGTGAATTTGGGAGTGTTTTTTCGGGGTTTTTCGGCTGTGTTTCGTAGTATTTGTGGTGTGGGGATGTTCAACTGATCAGTTTTTGCGTTTTTATTTTTTTTCTGTAATTCGGTCCCTCCGCGAGTCGCGGGGTTTTTACCCTTCAAACTCCGCGAGTCGCGGAGTTTGTATTTTTTTTTTTTTAACATCTTATACTAATTAAAACAATTAAGTAATTAATTTTAAAATTTTGTTTCCCTTGTTATTTAGGACGAGGTCGTTTCGGATCGATGTCCTAGTCCGTCCTTCGACAAAATTTTAAAATTTGTCTTTTTGTAGCGATTGTTTTAAAAGCTAAGATTTTTGGGTTTTTTTTTTAATGTTTTTGGCATACTTTAATTCAATAAGATTAAAACTAATGATAATAAAAGTTCTCGTCCCTCCCTTGGGTAAAGCAATTTCGGTTTAAAGACCTAGTCTTCAACTTACGACGAATTTTAAAAATCATATTTTTAACTTAATGAGATAAAGTAAATTTTTGTTTTTAAATTCACACAATTTAAATATAAAATTCAAAATTAATATTAAAAATTCACACCAAACTTACAATTTAAAATGCATAAAAATAAAATTCGTATTTTAAAAATTAAAAATTCACACCAAACTTAATTTAAAAATTCATATTATAAATTCACACCAAACTTATATTAATTTTTCAAATATTTACAATTTTAAATATATTGTTTTTACAAAGTTTACAATATTAATTTAAGATTTATATATTAATTTTAAAAATATGGTAAAAATAAAATTAAAAATCTTTTTGGCTTTTTATCCCACTTTAATCAATCAAATATTATCAAAAATATGCGCCCCTCTTTTCGGTAAAGTAATTTCGGTTCCAAGACCTAATTTAACTCATGACGAATTTTTGAAATATTTTGGGTTGATTGATTAAAGATATTTATACCTTAAGAATAAACGTTAAATTTCGCAGTGATGTAATAAATTTTTGAATGATATCAATAATTTCGGTCGCCAAACCTAATTTTATTCAATACCAATTTAATACTTTATAGCGAACAAATTAGCGTTTATTATCAAAAGGTTAAAAATAAAAATAATAAAAAAATAAAAACTGTACAAACATACCTGTGAAATAGATTTCTTAGTTATATGATCTATCCCATTCATAAGATAGTCGGTTTAATTGGTTTTCCATGGTTACATAGGCGTAACCTCGAGCATTCAGTGTTTTTTCTTCTAAACATATGAACGGTCCGTCTCTGCATAAAGTAACAAATTCGGTATTTGAATAGGTTTGATTATTTGAACATTTACCTCCATGTGACCATTTTCCGCATTTGTGACATCGTTCTAGGTGTCGTGCTCTTCTTTTCGCTGCGGATTTTGATTTTCCTTTACCAAATTGTAACTTATTATCTTCGCATCTGGATTCTTTTGTAACTCCGTCCAATCTTTCTCTGATTACTGATGCTATTTCACTCGGAAGTGTGTCATTATTACGTTTAGTGATCAAAGCGTGTAGCATTAGACCATGGTTTAGTTCACAGGCAGTCTTCATTTCCTAAAAACCTAAAAAAATAAAAATTCAGAATGGGGGGAGAAGACTAGTTCTTTAGGGTCTGCTAGGGAAAGACCATTCGGGTTCCATTTTCGAGAACTGCATGAAAACAGACAATCTAACTCTAACAAAAATACATAAATCCCCTATACTTAGTTAGCTGTGGTATCGAAATTGTGATTAACTTCATTGTCTTCTTCCATCGGACCATGTATGTAATGTTTAACTCTGTGACCATTAACTTTAAATTCAATCCCATTTGAATTTATTAATTCTATCGTTCCGTATGGGAAAACTCTTTTGACTATGAATGGTCCAGACCATCTTGATTTCAATTTTCCAGGAAATAGCTTGAATCGTGAATTGAAAAGAAGAACTCTGTCTCCTTCTTTAAATTCTTTTGAACTTCTGATTCTTTTATCATGCCATTTCTTCGTTCTTTCTTTATAGATTAACGAATTTTCGTATGCTTCATGTCTTAATTCTTCTAATTCATTTAGTTGACTTAATCGTAGACGCCCGGCTTCGTGTAAATCAAGATTACATGTCTTCAAAGCCCAAAATGCTTTGTGTTCAATTTCTACTGGAAGATGACATGCTTTTCCATAAATAAGTTTAAAAGGTGTGGTTCCAATTGGAGTTTTGTAGGCTGTTCTAAAAGCCCAGAGTGCATCCTCCAATTTAATGGACCATTCCTTCGGATTTGATCCTACGGTTTTCTCTAGAATACATTTTAAAGCTCGGTTGGTATTTTCAACTTGTCCACTTGTTTGTGGATGATATGTGGTGGAGATTTTATGAGTTACTCCATATCTTTTAAGAACTTTCTCAAGTTGATTATTACAGAAATGAGTTCCCCGATCACTTATTAAAGCTTTCGGTGTTCCAAACCTTGCAAAAAGACGTTTTAAAAAGTTGACTACAACTCGTGCATCGTTAGTTGGGAGAGCTTGTGCTTCCGCCCATTTAGATACATAATCAATGGCTACGAGTATATATAGATTATTATGAGATTTTGAAAATGGACCCATAAAGTCAATACCCCAAATGTCAAATACTTCACATACTTGGATGACATTTTGTGGCATTTCATCACGTTGACTTATTTTTTCAGCCCTTTGACAAGCATCACAGGATTTGCAAAGAAGGTGTGAGTCTTTGTAAATTGTAGGCCAATAGAATCCAGCATCATAAACTTTTCTTGCTGTTAGTTGAGGCCCATAATGCCCTCCTATTGGTCCTGTGTGACAATGGTTTAAAATTTTACTAGCTTCATCTCCAAATACACATCGGCGTATTATTCCATCAGGACAACTTTTAAACAGATGTGGATCTTCCCAAAAATAGTGTTTTATATCACTGAAGAATTTCTTTCGTTTTTGGTACGATAATCCTTTTTCAAGGAATCCACAAACTAAGTAGTTTGCATAGTCTGCAAACCATGGAATTTCTTTATAATCTATCTTCAATAGATATTCATCAGCAAAGTTGTCTTGTATGGCCGATTCATTTAGAACTTCTAATTCGGGATATTCAAGACGAGAAAGATGATCAGCGGCGAGATTTTCTGCTCCTCTTTTATCTCGGATTTCAATATCAAACTCTTGTAAGAGTAAGATCCAACGGATTAATCTTGGTTTAGCATCTTGTTTTGAAAATAGGTATCTAAGAGCAGAATGGTCGGTATAGACCACCGTTTTTGCTAGAACGAGATATGATCGAAATTTGTCAAAAGCAAAGACAATAGCAAGGAGTTCTTTTTCAGTAGTTGTATAGTTCGTTTGTGCTCCTTGTAACGTCTTACTAGCATAATATATAGGTTGAAATCGTTTTTCAATCCTTTGTCCTAAAACGGCTCCCATTGCAAAATCACTTGCATCGCACATTAGTTCAAATGGTAGATTCCAATTTGGTGTTATCATGATCGGCGCATTAGTGAGTTTCTCTTTAAGAGTATTAAAAGATTTGATACACTCATCTGAAAAGATGAATGGAGCATCCTTTTCTAGGAGTTTATTCATAGGAGTGGCAATTTTAGAAAAATCTTTTATGAAACGTCGGTAAAAACCGGCATGCCCTAGAAAACTCCTAACTCCTCTAACATTGGTGGGATGTAGAAGTTTAGCAATTACATCTACTTTAGCTCTATCCACTTCAATTCCTTCTTTTGAAATTTTATGTCCAAGAACGATGCCTTCTTTAACCATGAAATGGCATTTCTCCCAATTAAGTACTAGATTTGATTGTTCGCATCTAATAAGCATTCATTCCAGATTAACTAGACATGATTCAAATGTATCACCGAAGACTAAAAAGTCATCCATGAAAACTTCCATGCATTCTTCTATCATGTCGTGAAAAATTGCCATCATACACCTTTGAAAGGTTGCAGGGGCGTTGCAAAGTCCAAATGGCATGCGTTTGTAAGCAAAAGTACCATAAGGGCACGTGAATGTGGTTTTCTCTTGATCTTCGGGTGCTATTGGAATTTGAAAATATCCAGAAAATCCATCTAGAAAACAATAGTAACTATTTCCGGCTAATCTTTCCAACATTTGATCTATGAAAGGTAAGGGAAAGTGATCTTTTCTGGTGGCGTCATTTAATTTTCTATAATCAATACACACACGCCATCCTGTTACAGTTCTAGTAGGAATAAGCTCATTTTTTTCATTTGTAATGACAGTCATGCCACCCTTCTTAGGCACGCATTGAACTGGGCTTACCCATGGACTATCAGAGATTGGATAAATTAGACCTGCATCTAGCAGTTTAATAATCTCTTTTTTAACTACATCTTGCATATTAGGATTTAGTCTTCGTTGGCGTTGCACATACGTTTTATGACCTTCTTCCATAAGGATTTTATGTGTGCAATACGAAGGACTTATTCCTTTAATATCATGAATCTTCCATGCAATGGCTGGTTTATGAGCTTTCAACACAGAAATGAGTTGTGATTTCTCATTTTCAGTAAGAGAAGACGATATTATTACAGGTAATTCAGATTCACCATGTAAATAAGCGTATTCCAAATGGTTTGGAAGTGGCTTTAATTCTAATTTTGGTGGTTCTTCTATCGATGATTTGTATCGATATCTGTCTTCTTCTTTTAGCATTTGAATTTCTTCTGTTGTTGGTTCATATCCATTAGCTATAAGTGTAGCTAACATTTCAGCTTCATCAATTGGTTCATTACCTTCTCCTAAAGAACATTCTCCTGTTCCTTGTAATTCTGGAAATTCTTCTAATAATTCTGCATGTGCATCTATAGTTTGAATATAATAACATGTATCATCTGCAGATTGTGGTTGTTGCATTGCTCTATCAACTGAAAAGGTAACACTCTCATCCTCTATACTTAGGGTCAATTTCTTACCGAACACGTCTATCATTGCTTTAGCCGTGTTTAAGAATGGTCTTCCTAATATGAGAGGAACTTGAGAATCTTCTTCCATGTCCAGAACAACAAAATCTACTGGAAATACTAAAGTACCAACTTTAACTAGCATGTTCTCCATTATCCCTCTAGGATATTTTATTGATCTATCGGCTAGTTGTATGCTTATTCTGGTTGGTTTCAATTCTCCAAGGTCTAGTTTAGTGTATAGTGAATACGGTATTAGATTTATACTAGCACCTAAGTCTGCCAATGCTTCTATTGAACTAAGACTACCCAGAAAACATGGAATTGTGAAACTTCCTGGATCAGATAGTTTTTCTGGTATCTTATTCAACAGCACTGCTGAACAATTAGCATTCATGGTAACAGCCGAGAGTTCTTCCATTTTCTTTCTATTCGTGATCAGATCTTTCAAGAATTTAGCATATCTAGGCATTCCTGAAATCACATCAATGAAAGGAAGATTTACATTTATCTGTTTAAACATATCCAAGAATTTGGATTGCTCGGCTTCAAGTTTCTCTTTCTTCATTTTACTCGGGTAAGGAAGTGGTGGTTGGTATGGTTTAACATAAGGTTTAGCCTTAACTGTGTTATCTTCATTAACCTTTTCAACTACCGGTTCTTTTTCCTTATCTTGATTAGGTTGTGGTTCTTGTGGAGTAGGAATAGCTTCATCAGAAGTTACAGGTATTTCAGGTGGTTTAAGTGTTGTACCACTTCTTGTGGTAATGGCTTTAGCTGTTTCATTCCGGGGGTTAGCATTTGTATCACTAGGTAGACTTCCCGGTTTTCTTTCACCTATTAACCTTGCTAGGTTACTTACTTCTTGTTCCAGATTTTGAATAGAAGCTTGTTGATTTCTAAATGATTGAGCATTTTGTTCATTAGTTTGTTTCTGAGATGTGAAAAACTGCGTTTGAGTTTCAACTAGCTTCGTCATCATATCTTCTAAATTCGGCTTTTTATCATCGGTTTGTTGTGGTGGTTTGTTTTGAAAATTAGGTCTTTGCTGGTTGTAAGTATTATTGGATACTTGTTGATTGCTAGGACCTTGTTGGTTGTTGTATGGAATATTTCGGTTATAATTCTGGTTTTGATTGTAAATTGGTCTTGGCGGTTGATAATTATTCTGATAATTATTTCCAGGCCTTTGGTTTATGTATGAAATATTCTCTCTTTGTTCCATTGTTAATTCAATACTGAGACAATCTTTTGTCAAATGTGGTCCTCCACACTGCTCACAACTAATTCGTATTGAGTGAATATCTTTAGTCATCTTTTCCATTCGTCTCTCGACAGCATCTATCTTTGCGGAAATGGAATCTAAGTCATGGCTAGAATCGGCTCTAGCTGCTTTAGATGATCTAACGATATCTTTTTCTTGGTGCCACTCATGTGAGTGGGAAGCAGTGTTATCAATAATTTTGTAAGCATCAGTTTCAGTTTTCTTCATAATAGAACCACCAGCTGCTATATCTATGTCTTTCCTTGTAGTGATGTCGCATCCTTGGTAGAATATTTGTACTATTTGACAGGTGTCTAAACCATGTTGAGGACATCCTCTTAATAACTTTCCAAATCTTGTCCACGCCTCATATAGAGTTTCATTCGGCTTCTGTGTGAATGTAACAATTTCTCCTTGAAGTCTTACGGCTTTAGATGCAGGAAAGAATTGTTTAAGAAATTTTTCAACTAAAACGTCCCATGTATCAATCGCCCCTTCAGGTAACGATTCTAACCAATATTTGGCTTCTCCCTTTAAAGTCCAGGGAAATAACATGAGATATATCTGTTCATCCTCTACTTCTCGGATTTTAAATAGTGTGCAGATCCTATTAAAGGTATGTAGATGTTCATTTGGATCTTCCTTCGGCGCACCACTAAATTGGCATTGATTAGTCACCATGTGTAGAATTTGTCCTTTGATTTCATAATCTGGCGCATTAATGTCTGGATGAGTAATTGCGTGACCTTGGCCAGTGCGTTTAGCTCTCATTCGGTCTTCCATACTTAAAGGTTCCAGATTCTCCATAATTGAATTTGTTGAATCGGAATCACTAGAGGATTCTGATTTAATGGTTCGTTCCTCAACAATCTCTGTTTGAATGATTGGTGGTTATGGAGGAAAATTTAATGGTTCAGGATCTATGAATCGTCCCTGAATATTCTCCGGATTCTCAATTGTGAGGTCGGGTTCAAAAAATGGATTATCGGAAATTTGAACTGGAGTACTTGGTCGACTGGATGACGATTCTAAAGAAAAATCAACGGCGGTAATATTTGATAAATGTCTTGATCTAGTTATAGGTGGTGAACGTACAAAAGGTGGTGAACGTCTTGCTCGGTGCATTCACTGAATATCCTAATAGTTTTTAAAAGGAAAGAAAAATTATAATAAGTTATCCAATTAATAGACTTTTCTGATTTTGCCCACGTTTTGAATAGCCAAAAGATGCAGCAGAGGGGCAGGATTCGTTTGGTCTCAATATAATTGAGGACTGTTTGGCTCCAATAACCCGGTCCACGTACAAATCCAACTATTACTACGAACCAGAAAATTTTGATGTCTATCAATTTAACCACTTAAAATAAATTTTTGTAATTTTAAGAAATTTAGATAAGAAGTAGAATAAAAATCTATGTCCTAAAAACTAGAATAGCGAGAAATAAGAAAGAAAAAGAGCGTGTCGAAAAAGGTCGAAAAAGAAAAATGGTTGAAAAATAAAAGGTGACGGAAAAATAAAAGAAACTTATAACACTTAAAAACACTTGACTAACCTAACCTTATTACTACAACTAACTTAAAATTATAATCGCAAATTGAGATTACTAATTGGAATGATAATTGATACATAGGTAAAAGTCGTCTAAAAAATATTAAAGCTTACAGGAAAAACTATATCCCAAATGGAAATAACTTAAAAAGAAACTAAAACTTAAAAAGGCGTCGCAAAATTCTAAAGCACTTAAATCTTAGTCTAAAGAAAAAGCACTTAAGTGATTTTACGGCAAAGCCTAAAAATCTAGAAATAAAAATAATTATGGCAAAAACTAAGTTTAAAACTAAATATGAGCGAAAAATACAAATATTACGCTAAAATAATTAAAAAGGGACAAAATATAAAAATATACAAAAAGTTATAAAAAGCTACAAATTTTTATAAAAATATTATTTTTATATTATTTATTTAATAAAACTATTAATTTTATATTTTATTTAAACTAATTTAACTAAATAAAACAAATAAATAAAAACTAAACTAAACAATATAATATAAATAAACTAATTAGGGTTTAAAATTAATTAAAATTAATAAAACCCGTAATTAATGCGAATTAGGGTTCCTGTGTACCCGTGTCAGGTCTGCTCCGCGAGTCGCGGTATTCGATGCTTCAAAATCCGCGAGTCGCGGGGTTTCAAAATTCAACTCAGGTACAGTTTTGAAATTCGACGCGTTTTTCTTTTTTTATTTTTTTATTTTATATTTTCTGTTTTATATTTTCTGTTTTAAAATCTAAAATATTTATATAATAAAAACTTATATTTTAAAAACTAGAATAAAAATAGAACTACTTTATAATTTTATAAATAAAAATCTTAAAACTAGATTTATATATATATATTTTTTTTTCGGTTTTTTTTTATGTTTTAAATAAAAACAAAATACTTAAATAAAACTTATATTTTTATAAAATAAAAATAAAGAAACTTTATAAAACTTAAATATTTAACAAAATCTTAAAAATACTTATATTTTTGTTTTATTTTTATATTTTCGAATAATTAAAAACGTTTTTTTTTACAAAAACGTATTTTTATAAAAGTAAACTAAAAATAAAAATGTTTTTTTTTTATATTGGCGTTGCGCTTCCGGCGTTTAAGAGTTCCCCGGCAGCGGCGCCAAAAATACTTGATAGTTAAAGCTAAGGGGTATAAAATACTCTTAATTTTTACAAGAAAATACTATTAAATACGATACAATTTTACACAAGATATTTATTTATTTATAGAATGGATATACTTAAACCTTGCTACAATACTTATAGGCAGTGTACCTAATCGTACAGTAGTGTAGTTTTTAGTAAGTCCGGTTCGTTCCACAGGGAATCTTTTTCACAAAGCTTAACGCTATATTAGTTTAAATTTATAAAAATACAAATATATATAAGTAATATTATTATTATAAAGGGGGGTTTTTACCGTTTAATGACCGGTTTGTCGATTTTAAAACTTTAGTCGCAGTTAAAACCAAATGTAAAATAATAAATAAATACAAGACTTAATTTAAAGCATAAAGTAAATAACGATAATGAAATTGCGAATAATAAAAGTGCGATAAAATAAACTTGCGATAATTAAAAAGTACGATAATTAAAAGTGCAATTAAATACAATAACAATAAAAATGCGATAATTAGAAGTGCAATTAAATATAAAATAAAGGAAATTAAATATGAAATAAAAGAATTATGCTTATTTAAACTTCCGTAATAATGTGTTTGACGTGTTGCTTTTAGTTTTATGCCCATGGGTTAATTGTCCTTTGTCCTGGATTATTTAATATGTCCATACGGATTTTGTCCATAATAGTCCATCAGTCATAAATATAAAGAGCGAAAGCCTTCGTCAAATTATTCTTATTCCCGAAGTCAAATATTCCAACTAATTGGGGATTCGAATTGTAACAAGGTTTTAATACTTTGTTTAATGAATACACCAGGTTATCGACTGCGTGTAAACCAAGGTTTTACTACTTTATTAACAATTACACCAATTACCCTTGAATGTAATTCACCCCTGTTTCAACAAGTCTATTAACTATTAATCCAGTTCCGTATCCGGTAAAATGAATAATTATTGGTATTTATAGATATCCCGCCCACCGTACCCAGTCAAGCGTATGTGGTTATATATAAATACGTCGAATTATAAGTTTGTATATTAAATTAACAAGGTATTGTTTAGTTAATATAAAACCCATTAATAGCCCATAGTCTAATTTCCACAAGTGTCGTTCTTTTATCCAAACCCCAATTATGGTACAAAGTCCAATTACCCAATTTTAGTAATTAGCCCAACATCATGATTACTTCGGTATAAATAAGCATAATAATAACTTAGCTACGAGACATTAAATTAAAAAGGTTGAACATAACTTACAATGATTAAAAATAGCGTAGCGTTACACGGACAGAATTTCGACTTACACCCTTACAACATTCGCTAACATACCCTTATTATTAGGATTAAAATTAAAATTAAAATTAAAATATAAATTATAAATATAAATATTACGTATATAGATAGAGAGAGATAGATTATTGATTTTTTTTGCGATCAGAATTCGTTTGCTTTTATAGGGAGTTTCAGTTTTTGGGGCTCCGCGACTCGCGGCATTTTTGCTCTTCAAACTCCGCGAGTCGCGGAGTTTGAAATTCCAGCTCACTCCAAATTGGATCTTAGTCTGCCGACGGTTTATTATATAATATAATATATATATATAATTTATATAATTAATTATATATTATATTATATTTATATACATAGTTAACTTGTAATTTTTAGTCCGTTGCGTCGAGCGTTGAGAGTTGACTCTGGTCCCGGTTCCGAATTTTCGAACGTCCTTGCGTACTATTTTATATCTTGTACTTTGCGTTTTGAATCTTGTACTCTTGTAATTTCGAGACGTTTCTTATCAATAATTGGAACCTCTTTGATTGTCTTTTGTACTTTTGAGCTTTTTGGTCGTTTGCGTCTTCAATTCGTCGAATCTGTCTTTTGTCTTCACCTTTTATTATTCAAACGAATATCACTTTTAAATAGAACAATTGCAACTAAAAGCTTGTCTTTCTTGAGGAATAATGCTATGAAATATATGTTCGTTTTTAGCATTATCAGTAACATACACACTATGTTCAAATTTAAGAAATATTTCATTGATTTAAATCAAATGAAGGAATTATAAATACTATATCAGGTATTGCAAACTTGATATAAGGAACGGAAAAGACAAAAATTCATATTACCAAATGGTACGAATTTTCTGATAAACAATGCTTTGTTTTCTCCCAAATCAAAAAGAAATTTGTTAAGTTTCTCTGATATATATCATAATGGATATGATTATCAGTCAATGATAATCGGAAATGAGAAATACCTATGTAGCACCGAAAAGCGCATATGATGAAAAGCGCAGCGCATACGATTAAAAGCGCATATGATAAAAAACGCATATGATGAAAAGCGCAGCGCATATGATTAAAAGAGCATATGATAAAAAGCGCATATGATGAAAAGCGAAGCGCATATGATTAAAAGCGCATATGATGAAAAGCACAGCGCATATGATTAAAAGCGCATATGATGAAAAGCGCATATGATGAAAAGCGCATCACATATGATTAAAAGCACAATGCATATGATTAAAAGCACAGCACATATGATTAAAAGCGCATATGATGAAAAGCGCAGCGTATATGATTAAAAGCGCATATGGTAAAAAGGATATATGATGAAAAGCGCATATGGTGATTAATGAAAAAGCACATATGGTGATTAATGAAAAGCACATATGGTGATTAATGAAAAAGTACATATGATGATTAATGAAAAAGTACATATGATGATTAATGAAAAAGTACATATGGTGATTAATGAAAAGCACATATGGTGATTAATGAAAAGTATATTGTGAAAAGAAATCACAAATGTTTCTTGAAAGAATTCAAAGTGATATATATGGATCAATACATCCATCATGTGGACCATTTCGATATTTCATGGTTCTAATAGACACGTCTAACAGATGGTCTCATATTTGTTTATTATCAAATCGAAATGTGGCATTAGGAAAGTTTCTTGTTTGAATTATTAAATTAAGAGCATATTTCTCGATTACACCATTAAAAGGGTGAGACTTGATAATGTTGGTGAGTCAACATCTCAAACATTTTATGATTATTATATGTCTAAAGGGATTGTTATTGAACATCCAGTTGCTCATGTGCATAAAAAAATTGGTATAGCTGAATCAATAATTAAAAGCATGCAACTAATAGCTAGACCATTAAAAATGAGTACATAACTCTCAGAATTTATATGAGGACATGCAAATTTACATGCTGCGACTTTATTTCACATTAAATAAAGCGTGACTCATAAATATTCTCTTCTACAACTTGATCTTGGCCAAGAGCCAAATATTTCACACCATTAAGACATTTGATTGTGCATTGTATGTTCTAGTTGCATAATCACAATGCACTAAAATGGGTCTTCAAAGGAGGATGAGAATATATGTTGGATATGAAACATATTCAATTATAAGATATATTGAACCCATGACGGGTGATGTTTTTACAGCACATTTTGTTGATTGTCATTATAATGAAAAATTGTTCCCTATATTAGGGGGAGAAATGAAAAATAAAGAAAAAGATGTTTCATGATGTGAACATAAATTAATGTATCTTGATCATCGCACAAAAGAATGAGAAAAGAAAGTTCAAAAATAATAATAAAGAAAAAGATGTTTCATGATGTGAACATAAATTAATGTATCTTGATCATCGCACAAAAGAATGCGAAAAGAAAGTTCAAAAATAATACATATGCAAGAACTTGCAAATAAATTACCTGATGTATTTACAGATACAAAAAGTAGTGACTAAATCATATATACTAGCAGTAAATGCTTCAGCTAGAATTGAAATTCTAAAAGCTGGCAATAATGTCACTCATGAGTCTTTGTCACGCCAGAAACATGGGAGACCAATTGGTTCCAAAGATAAAAATCCTTGAAAAAGAAAATCAGCTGATAATGAGGTAAAAGAAAGTGTTCACGAAGAACCACAAATCAATACTTCTTCTGCAGAGGAGATTGATGATGTCAATATGGAAATTGCAATCAATTATGCACATTTAAAAAATATTATGGAATCGAAATGACATGAAAAATCTTGATGATATATTTTCATATAATGTTGCATATGACATCATGAATGATGATGATGGTCCAGAACCAAAATCTGTCATGAAAAAATAGACATGATTGGGATCATTGAAAAAAGCAATACGAGCTGAATTTGAATCGCTAATAAAAGAAAAGTTTTCGGATATATCGTTCTCACACCTAAAGATGTGAAACATGTGGAGTATAGATGGATTTTTGTGTGAAAAAGAAATGAGAAAAATGAAGTTACAAGGTACAAAGCTTGACTTGTAGCTCAAGGTTTTTCTCAAAGACCAGGAATTGATTATGAGGAAACTTATTCTCCTGTTATGGATGCAATTACTTTTAGATACTTAATCAGCCTGGCAGTTTCTAAAAATTTAGAAATGCATCTCATGGATGTTGTGACTGCTTATCTATATGGATCACTTGATAGTGATATATATATGAAGATACTTGAAGGATTTAAGGTATCAGAAGCAACCAATGCAAAACTCAAAGAAATGTACTCAATCAAGTTACAAAGGTCTTTATATGGGTTGAAACAATCGGGTCGCATGTGGTATAAACGATTAAGTGATTACTTGATAAGCAAAGGGTATACCAATAATCTTATTTGCCCATGTGTTTTCATTAAGAAAACAACATCCAGATATGTGATCATAGCTGTTTATGTTGATGATCTTAACATCATAGGTACAAATAAAGAGATTCATGAAGCCATTCAACTTCTAAAGAAAGAATTTGAAATAAAAGATCTCAAAAAAACCAAGCATTGCCTTGGTTTACAAATTGAGCATATGCCTAATGGT
Source organism: Rutidosis leptorrhynchoides (assembly GCF_046630445.1). Lineage (NCBI taxonomy): Eukaryota > Viridiplantae > Streptophyta > Magnoliopsida > Asterales > Asteraceae > Rutidosis > Rutidosis leptorrhynchoides. The sequence goes on along the minus strand of NC_092340.1, from coordinate 365,511,236 downwards.
TTACTTGCACATCAAACAACATATACTAAAAAGATTTTGAAACGTTTTAATATGAACAAGGCAAAACCATTAAGTACTCCTATGGTTGTTAGATCACTCAATGTTGAAGCTGATCCATTTCGTCCATGTGAAGATCATGAAGATATTCTTGGACCAGAAGTATCATATCTTAGTGCAATTGGAGCTCTTATGCATCTTACAAATTGTACAAGACCTGACATTTCTTTTGCAGTTAATTTGTTGGCAAGGTTCAGCTCTGCTCCTACCAAAAGATACTTGAATAGGATCAAACACATATTTCGATACCTTCGAGGAACTACTGATTTAGGATTATTTTATTCTAACGAATCAAAACAAGATTTGATTGATTATGCAGATGCAGGTTATTTAGCTGATCCACATAAAGCTAAATCTCAAACTGGATATGTATTCCTAAATGGAGGTACTGCAATATCATGGCGTTCTCAAAAATAAACATTTATTGCTACATCATCAAATCATGCCGAAATGATTGCATTACATGAAGCTACTCGGGAATATTTTTGGTTGAGATCAATGACATAACTTATTACTGATTCTTGTGGACTAGAACACGATAAAAATTCAACAACTATCTATGAAGATAATGCAGCTTGTATAGCACAGATAAAAGAAGGGTACATCAAAAGTGACCGAACAAAACACATACCTCCTATATTCTTCTCATACACTCAAAATCTCATTAAGGACAACCAGATTGAAATGAGATATGTGCAATCCAGCAAAACCTCTGCTGATCTTTTCACGAAAGCACTTCCAACTGCTATTTTCAGAACACACGTTCATAATATTGGCATGAGACATGTTCAAAAGATGTAACAGCTGAAGCGATGTCTACTTGAGGGGGAGTCAACTCCATGCTGCACTCTTTTTCCCTTAGCTAAAGTTTTTTCCCACTGGGTTTTCTTTAGCAAGGTTTTTAACGAGGCAGTAATTTATAGTTGATCTTCAACAAAACAAAATTGCTATCCAAGGGGGAGTGTTATAATAATAATAATAATATAGATATGGATAGTCAATTTTGGTGTATACATATAGTCAATTTTGGTACATAAAGTATGTATTTTTATATTGAGATTTTAGGCTATAAATACTCATGAATGCAAGCATTAAACTTGCACCATTTCTCACACTTACAAATTGTTTCTTTCTTTCTCTCCATTATCATCTACTTTCTTACACTTCATTATTAGTATTCTTAATCAAGAATCAAACCACTAAAAGTAGTTATAAGCCTACTGAATTATAACATAATCAAACCACTAAAGGTAGTTATAAGCCTACTGAATTATAACAAATAATAATAATAATAATAATAATAATAATAATAATAATAATATCGTGTGAATTTAAACAATTAATATCCAAGATTTCACATCATTAAGCCCAATTGGCCCATTAAGCCCAAGGAGCCATTCCTTGTTAAAAATCATTATGCCCAATAGGCCTATTATGGCCCACTAAACCCAATACTACAAAAGCAGTGCTGAGTTGGAAATAGGGGAAACTCCGATTTTGAAAACAGTGTTAGTGGTGTTCGATAAACCCTAGCCGTTCCACTCTTAAACCTTAAACTTTCTTCTTCTTTCTCTCTTCACTAGCAGGTATGTCTTTCTAACTTTAATTACTGCCGATAAATACAATTAAATATTACTTGAGTTAATTGATCATGATTTATGCTGTAACTTTTGATCTGCGTTTTCGTTTATGTCAACGAATATTTATTTGTGAATTTTTTTTTATCATTTTGTTTTATTATTAATTTTTTTAACTGTGTTATGTTGATCATGTTTCATATATTTGTCTTCCAAAGTTTGTACATGTTGGTGTTGCTTAATATTTAATAATTAATAAAATGTTTCATTTTGTGATTTAATATGTGAAATTGTACATAATAGATAACACTTTTTCTTGATTTAACCCTAACTAAACAGGAACTTGCAACTGTATACTTGTGGGAGTTCCTATCTTTTTAGGGTTTCAAATCAAGATAAAGTGTTATCTGTTCGGTACAATTACCCTCGATACAACACAAAATGACACTGATTTTAGCAACTAACTTACAAATGTTTTCATCGGACTTGCAGTTAGTTCTTAATTGTAGCAATTATTGGCCACTTAGTATAACTCATTATCTGAAAACTTGTAAATGAATGTAGTTTAGCTTAGTGATTAATTTGTAGTTGGCTGCTAGAATCAAAAAATAGTATAGAGTTGTTCTCTTTTGTGTTGTTTGCTCTTTTATTAAAGGCTGCTTTGTCTCACCTTCAAATTTGTATTTTGTATAAGTTTTAGCTTTCGGTTTTGTTATTTTACACTTTTTTCACTTGCATATGGACCATATTTTGTATAAGCTTTAGCTTTCGGCGTTGTTATTTGGTCTCACGCTTATGGAACATATTTTCAGTTGCATACACCTTGTCATATTATGTTATTTTACACTTTTTAGCTCCTGTTTAACTACTTTAAAAAACACGTATATTAAAATAAAAGCTCCAGTTTTTAGTATATGATCTTTCTTTATGCTAGGTTTGCCCAAAATTATTCATACTTGCGTGTCCTTTTTCCTTTGATAGACAAACTCACACACCCACCTAAGAGCACTCCCAATGGAGTAGTTCCTCCATGCTTAGTCCTGGGTGTCACATCAGCGCCACATCAGCACTTCCTCACAAAGACTAACCCGAGGACTAAACACTCCCAAGAATGACACTCCTTCCTCAAATAAATTAAACTTACTAAATTAATTAATTATTGTATGGTACAATTTTTGGAACACAATGTACAAGTCCTCTCTTCGTCTCTCTTCCGTCCACAGATGTTACCAGAGAGCACGAAGTAGAACACGAAATGCAGGGCGGCCCCTTGGGCGGATGCCTGGGCTAGCTGCTACCAAGGGCGCCCACCTGGGCGGTGGCCTGGGCGGGGTGCAAGGGGAAACCGATGGGAGCACTCTAATACTAACGCGAATATATACACCACGAAATGTCCTAAAGCAGGACTCGAACCATCAACCACAAGGTTGTAAGGGTGACCTTGATACCGCCAAACCATTGGCTTTTGTTTCTGTGTAACAAACACAAACAAAGTTATTTTGAGTCAAATTTGGTAAACAAAGACTTGAAAGTCAAATATGGACTATTAAATTGAGACGGAGGGAGTAGTAATCTGGGACACTTTTGCATCAGTATCTGTTCAACTACTCTAGATAAAACAAAAAATGTATGAATATAACATGTAATAACCTGTTTAAAGGATAGTAATGGAATAAGCATTTGGAAGGTTGCCACATGTAATTCGTATAAGTATTAGTGGTGGTGATCTAGTGTTAATGGAATAAGCATTTTTATTGATATTTCAAATGTACAGTTGTAGGTTATATAAACTTAAACTATTGAGATGGCTTTTTACAACAAAATCGGAAGTCTTATGAGGCAGAACATTTCCCAGAACTCTGTTTCCAATGGGAACGTTACAGGACTATCTATGTTTAATGCTATTCGCTGCATGTCTTCAAAGCTATTCATTGGCGGTATGTTCTCTAAATAACATCATACACCTTCTGAGTTTTCTATATATAATATACGTTGATCTATAATTATATGTAAATGTGCAGGTCTTTCATATCAGACTGATGATCACTCTTTGAAGGAAGCATTTTCTGGCTTTGGGGATGTCGTTGAAGGTAATGAGAATCACATGTAAATAATAGTAATCAAAATGTTAGGCGGCATGATTGTTTTAAAAATGTCACGACTTAAATATAATTATTTTGAAAGTTTAGCTTAATATATGCGTTTTGATGTTACAGCAAGAGTTATCATCGATAGAGATTCTGGAAGGTCAAGGGGTTTTGGGTTCGTGAGCTACTCAAGTGAAGACAGTGCAAAAGAGGCTATGACTGCCATGGATGGCCAGGTTTGAAACAAAATCACTTTGCTGCGCTTTTAATCAATTAATCATGTTTTTGTTTCGTATTCGTTTTTTTAGAACAACAAATGTACAATTTAACACATATCAATTAACGAGTTTTTACTTAATTTTTTTTTTTTTTTAATATTTTTGTCGTTTGTTCAGGAACTAAATGGGAGGTCTGTTCGTGTTAGTTTAGCAACTGAGCGTGCCCCACGTACTGGTGGATATAACCGAAGTTACGGTGGGGATGATGGAGGAAATGATCGATTCTGAGTATGCATCTGGTTTTAATAATCTCATTGTCTATATATGCTTAGGCTTTGACATTTTACTAGGATTTATAAATTGTTATAAATCTTTTATTTTTATTTTTTTGGAGTGTGGTAACTTATGAACTGATTTCTGTGTAATGCGTCTTTTCAAATTCATGCGTGTTTTTCTTTTTAATGTTACTAAAGCACTATTGAAGTATGATAGTAATTATTTATTGTTTAGAGCATTGCCAACGGGCCTCGTGCTCCGGCTTGTCCTCGAGGGCGCCGCTAGCAATGGTGTGTTCTTGCCTTCCCCTCAGGCTTGTCCTACAGCTTCGCCTTGACTATTTTCCTGGAAGGACGAACCAAATGCATCATAAAGTTTGTACATATAGCTTAGAGGTGTAATATAGCTTATTTAATTAATTTTGTGGGGTTTGGTTGGTAGTGGTGTGTGATGAGTATTAGGGTATGTGATTGGGAGAAAATGGAGAGAGAGAACAGAAGTGACGCTTATGTGGCGGTGTGTGCTCGAGAGGAAAGGTGTTTTTGTATAACTTAAATTACATCCAACCATAGCATCCGAAAATATTTATATCGTTAATGCTCTTTGTATCGAAAATTAGTTGGATTGAAGCCGGTAGCTGAATCTGAAGTTGGTACGCTAGGTTGCAAATGAAACTAGTATTGTTAGCATGTTTTTATGATTTTGTTTCGCGACAATTATTCATTTAATTCAATTCGGCTCTTTAAAAAACATGTACGTACTAAAGACTATTTTGAAACATTCGTACAGAACATTTAAAGCAAGTCGAGTCACGTTGGATGCACATTCACTCATTCATACATCTTGTCAACCTTTAATATAAATTTAGACACAGCACATTCAACCATTTGAGATTTGGTAGACTCCTGAAGTTGCAATAATAAAGCAAAAAACATTAAATTTCAAGTACGAAAACCAAACATGTTGTTGGATCTTGTTTTTATCATTCATGACAATGTTAAAACTAATTCCCCTGTTTTTAACAATCATGATGATGTTGGACAGATTGCCTTTTTTTTTTTTTTTTTTTTTTTTTTTGTGGTAGTAAAGTTTTGATGTTTTGCATTCCACAAAATAAAATAAAAGGTAAGGTTTGCTTTGAATTTTAACTGGAATTGTTTATGTAACTGAATAAGTAAGACATAAGACATAATACTATCCGAATCTGAATTCAACGATTCAAGAATCCGAATTTATATTCGGATGGGTGTTCAGTTATTTCAGATTACATATATGGATACAGATTCTCATATATAAAATTTATATACTCCGTGTCTTTGAATATACATTGAAGTTTATAAGATCCGTTGTAGTATACAACTTCAGAATTTTTGTTACTAAAATTACTATTCTATGTATATATCTATACATATATATAAAAGAAAAAGTTATTCTTGATTGTGGTTGAAAGTTATTTATGGATTGTTATATGTATAGATATATATTATTTATTACAATTATTATATTATATATAAAATAATAAATAAAAAATCTAAACAAAATATCCCGTACCTCTCTAAATATACGTTAAATTAAAATATTTAAATTAAATTGATAATGTACGTGAAATACAATATAACTCGAAGATAATATATAGATAGATAAGATACGTTTACACATTTTCTAATATATATTTTAATGTTTGTTGAATTTTTATAGGTTTTTAACGTTTGTGAACTCTCAAAATATACTTTGTTTATCATTTCACATTTAATTCTCATTGCATTTGTAATGCAAGTAATATAATAATATTTTGCATTTTCTGATAATGAAATATAAATTCACAACTTATGTTATATATATATATATATATATATATATATATATATATATATATATATATATATATATATATATATATATATATATATATATATATATATATATATATATATATAACTCGTATTTTCTCTAAATATTACGTACTATATAATGGATATATAATTATAAGGATATTAATTGTGAAAAATAAAAAATTTGTGGACCTTAAGTTACTAACATCACTAAAATCCACGTATAAATTTTTATCAACATTACGGGCTCTTAAACTCAAAAGAACTTTTTAAAATTTGTCAACACTACGGGATCTTAAATTTAAAAGAGCTTTAAAAATTCGTCAACACCACAAGCTCTTAAACTCAAAAGGAATTTTTAAAATTTGTCAACACCACTGGCTCTTAAACTCAAAATAATTTTTAAAATTTTTCAACACCACGGGCTCTTAAATAATTCTTATACTTTTTCTATATTTTATATCTCTTTTTAAATACCAATATGAACTGCAAATTACATTTTTTTGCATGAATTTTTACACACCCGTGCAACGCACGGGCTCAAAAACCTAGTATATATATATATATATATATATATATATATATATAGAGAGAGAGAGAGAGAGAGAGAGAGAGAGAGAGATAGAGGAGTATTCAAATGAGAACATTCTCATTATAAATAATGGTGAGAACACATCTAGACCATCCATCTCTAAAATTTATTTTAAATATATTTTTGTTATTTGAAATAATCAAAAGGGTATTAAAGGGATACAACATTATTATATGTAACTGTCACCAAGTTTAACGGACGGTTAATACTTTCATATTCAGATCTCTCTCTTGAAATATTTCACTGAAACTTCCATTTGACAACAATATGAAACGTATTCATCCTACTTTTATGCATGATCCAAATTCCAAATAGTGTATGTTTAAAAAGCTTGCAAAGTCCTAAGTCCGCTCAATTAATTTCATATGCAACAATCTTTCGATTTTTACACCAATGTCAAAAATCGATAATGCTTCCATATGCATCATATAGTTTTGCTCACCAGTGCTTCACGTTTTGTTCAACCGAAACCGATAGTGTTCTTTGACTCTAAACTGGATTTTGTTTCTAGGTTTTAATAATTTGATGATGCATCCCTTGGTGTTTTGATGTATTATTCCATCACAATTTTTATTGATGTAACTATAAGAACAACGCATCAACACATTTGTTCCGGTGCATATGCATGTAAACTCTGACATTCATCCTGACTCGTAGCCCGAATTCTAAAATGCATCCACGCTCTTTGACGCTCAACTTGTTTTTTGACTTGCAATCCATAGGTCATGTATGCGTACAGAAAAACTTACAAGTACATTTGATATGGTTATTTACAATCTAGAATTTTAAATAAGTTAATAAACAAGATAAAAATATAAATGTTGATGCATCCTCCTTTTTGTTTATAACTATGATAACCCGGAAAATTTCAACTAAATTTAAACCTAACTTCGATAAATTTCGACGATTCACGAACAATTATTTTTTAAATAATAATACATTAGTGCTTATTAATATTATTATTATTAATATAATATTTAACAATATTAACATTTTCATTTACAATTATCATTATCAGTATTGTCAAACAATATTTTATTATTATTATCAAAATTATTATTATTTATCATTTATTATGATTAATATGATTAGTAATATCATTAACATAATTTATATCATTATTATTGGTATTATCATTTAAGTATTATTGTTATTTTTACTAATATTATTATTAGTTATCATTTTATTAGTATTAATGATATTAAAAGCATTATTATTCTTATTGTTAAAATTATTATTATTGATATCATTTTATCTTGATTATTATTTTTATCAAATAATATTATCAATATTATTATTATTAATTTTAGTATTATTTTGATTAGTATTTTTATTACTCTTAATAATATTAAAAGTATTAGTATTATTAAATAATAATAAAAGTATTATTATTAGTATAATTATTATTATAATTATTATTAATATAATTATTATTGGTATTATTATTATTAATTTAATAATAATAATAATTAAAAATAAAATGAAAAAGACAACAAATACCTAAATTAGGTATTATCCCTAACTGCTTTTGATTTTTTTTACAAATCGTGATTTCCATATCTGCATTCTATTTTTTTATTATTTGTTTTTAATTTTTAAACCCATCGTGATCTGCTTTATATTTCTTAAATCTATCGTGATTAACCTGCTTTTAATTTTAGTGAACGTGATATATTTATTTATTCTACTGGTTTGATTTTTGTCGATCACTTCTGCTATAAAACAAGTAGTTATCTCATTAGAAATAAATCATTCAACTAGCATTATCAATTGTAATTACTAATAGCAGCTGCAATTCGAGTTTGAAAACAGAAATATATATATTTTTTACGACTCTGTTATGGTTTAATTTTTTAAAAACTCGAATTCAAATCGTTTATCAAAATGTGTTGATGCTATATTGTTAGTAATAATGCACTCGATCTATCTGCAAAATCTTATGTTCCAATTCATTATATCAAGCTTCAATTCGCGAGTCAAAGATATTTTACAAAAAAAGTCAACTCTGTGTTCATCACGAAATTCGTTCTTGTGTTGATGTTTTAAGTCAAATTGATGATTCGTAAAGTTTCTAAAAAGGATTTGCAATATATTTCATGTAGAAAACAGGATCTGAAACAGCCTTAAAATCAAATTTCGACCTTGAGTTCTTATTTTTTTTCTTCGACGACAACAACATTAGTTTTTCTTTTATTTTTATTTTTTCTGTTAAATCAAATCTCCTAAATCATTTCCGTTTGGTTAATTAAGTCCAAAACAAATTAGGTGTCTTGTTGTTATAATGGGATTTGTTCCAGTCGATGTATTGAAGAAGAAGAAGGAAGTGAAACAGAAATAAAAGGTTTAATTAAAAATGGGTATGGGTTATAACAGAAAGATAGAACAGATCAAATGGTTAAAAGGGGTGTCGTGTGAGCGAGAGGTCACGGGTTCGAGCCCCATCTCTGCCATAATTTTTAGAAAAGCTATATATAAGGTAGTTTCCTTTCTCATTTACTTTTATTATTATTATTATTATTATTATTATTATTATTATTATTATTATTATTATTATTATTATTATTATTATTATTATTATTATTATTATTATTATTATTATTATTATTATTATTATTATTATTATTATTATTATTGATACAATTAAAATTTTCTTATTATTACTAGTATTATAGTTATTACTAGTATTATATACCTATATCTAAAAGACAAAGGCCAAATGAATAGTACTATTCCTTTTTCCAATTTTCGCAAACTTAACCCCCAACTTTTATTAAAATATAAATCCTAAAAGACAAAGGCCAAATGAATAGTACTATTCCTTTTTCCATTTTTCGCAAACTTAACCCCCAACTTTTATTAAAATATAAATCGCACCCCCATTTTATTTAAACTCTTATTAAAATACAAATCGCACCCCCACTTTATACGTATATTTTTTCCCAAATTTCACAAACTTAACCCCCTAACTTTTATTAAAATACAAATCGAACCCCCACTTTACTAACTTTTTTTTTTTTTACTAATATTCAATTTTCACAAACTTAACCCCCTAACTTTTATTAAAATAGAAATCGAACTCCCACTTTATACGTATATTTTTTTTCAAATTTCACAAACTTAACCCCTAACTTTTATTAAAATACAAATCGAACCCCCACTTTACTAACTTTTTTTTTTAAATAAAACCCGAACGCTAAAAGAAGCAACTTTCACAAAAGGAACAACCCTTCAATGTTAGATGTCGAAATTTTTTTTTTTTTTTACAAAATAGATCAAGACTTTTTTTTTAACTCGCATTCAAAACGGAGCCCCCAACGCGAAGCGAGGGCTCCACAACTAGTTAATACTAATAAAAGTATTAGTTACCACTTTATTATTATTATTATTATTATTATTATTATTATTATTATTATTATTATTATTATTATTATTATTATTGTTGTTGTTGTTGTTGTTGTTGTTGTTGTTTGTAGCGACCCGACAAAATCGTCATTGACGGCGCCGTCTACTTAGGTCCCGTTACGTGGTCATAAGTCTTTAAAACAACGTTTGACCAAAAGATATGTCGCATTCATTTCAAATGTAAAGATTGTTCAAAGTTTACGAGAATAGTTCCACCACAAGTTACGTTACAAAGTTATAAGTACAAATGAAACTTATGCGACACAATTTAAAAGTAGCCAAAAGACGCTCTGTGTATGCATATATACTCGACATCCAATGCAAGTATCAAAATAATGAGCGGAAGCATGTATCATGTATCGTTCAAGGACCTGAGAAAAACATAGAAATCTGTCAACGAAAATGTTGGTGAAATCATAGGTTTAAGTAAGTAAGTACAAGTGAACCACAAGATTTGCATCAATGAATTAATAGTAATACATTCCAAAAGTTTGTTTCACGAGCACCCAATTATCAATGCTTAACATTCCTTCCATAGAACCCCATCACTTAGTGCTAGAACATACACTGTTTCTCGAAAATATATTTCATTCGTAAACGGTAGCGAACCGTTTGAATGAGGGTTTGTCAAACCCATATGGATCCATACAACATAAGTTCTCGCTTACACCCGGCAAGTGTAACTAATGATAATCGAATTGAGGATTTTGTTCTAAACTCGTATGTAGAATGTTTGTTTTCCTGTACTTGTGTTCACTTAGTAAAGAAATGTTTATGTTTTCTCATCCCAAATGTAAGTTCAAAAAGAGTAAAAGTGGGACTATGATCTCACCTTGAGTGCACGAGTAGTAAAGTACTTCAACAAGTAAACGTGTGCAAAGAACAATGCTAATCTTGACCTAAACAATAGGTTGTATCAATAACGGTAAACACGATAGGTCAAAGATGTTCAATTAGTCCTATGGCTCGTTACGACTCGATTATGTAGCATGTGAATCAAATTGTCACGTTTCATGCAAGATACAAGTATAAAAGCATGTTAGAACGATTGCACAACCATTTGGTTAAGTTTGATTAAAAGTCAACTTGGTCGGGTCAAAGTCAACGAAAAAGTCAACATGTTCGGGTCGGATCCCGAACTATTTTTCTGAGGTTTTTAATCATATATGAGCATGTTAGAACAAGTTTCATGTGAATCGGAGGTCCGTAGTATGCCAAACATTTTTCGTATTTTGGACATGGAGGTCAGAACCTGACCACGGCTTATGTCGCGCCGCGACATAAGCTGGCCGCGCCGCGGCATTGGCCGTGCGCTGGTACCTGGTCAGTCTCAATTGTTCAAGTCCCAAATCAAAACTCTTTCAAGCATAAATTACAAACCGCTAACTCTTAGAACTCGCACCTTATATCGTTGGAAAGGTAATTTGACAAAGAACACAACTAAATATATTTCACCAACCAAAAACATTATTTGTAACAATCGGCTTTCCAAAATAAATGATCGCTTAATGCACACATTTAATACTCGAATTTGATAAGTGCACATTTATGATTCGGGCATTTAATGCATACATACAACACGCCGTTTTGTAGGTAATCGAGCATACAATACAACTAACTACTTACTAACAATAATTCATGGCATTCAATGTATCATCTATTCATTTCAAGCTTATCAAACCCTAACCCAAATTCACCAAAAATCACTAATCAAGTTTATGGAGTTTTCTCAAGCAACCTACACATCAAATTGAAGCTAGTGATACTAGGAACACAATTAGAACATGAACTTTTAACATTTAACAACATATGATCATCCAAAATTCAAGAACAACACACCAAAATTCAAGTTCATGCTAGTTATACTAAAACAACGAGATCGAGCATACAAATTACATACACGACATCACAATGAGCCATAGACACTAACTAACACCATTTCAAGTCAAAAACACGAATTTAGAGAAATCTAGAGTTTTAGAAATGTTACCCAAACGAGATGAAGTTGGTACCAAAATGAAGAGGATGAAGAGAGGATCACGAATATGTAATTTATTTTGTTGTAAGCCTCCTAGGTCGAATTTAGATGATGATTGAATGAATTTGGTAAATGTGTGTATGTTCTTGCTAGAGAGAAAGAGAGAGAGAGAGGGAGATGGTTGAATGGTGGTGATTGGGGTGGACTAGTTGACCTAGTCAACTAGTTTGCCCCGTGACAATTTTAGTCCCTCGAGTTTGTAGTCGGGTGCGGAAAATACCTAAACGGAATATTTTAAAACGCGTATTAACGGGAGATGTTATAAACATATAACGGAGTTTAAATTAGTATAACGGAAAAGTAAATGGAAAAAGGCGGGATGTTACATTACCTACTCCTTAAAAGAAATTTCGTCCCGAAATTTAAGTAGGCGTAGTAGTCGTTGTTTCTTCCTCGAGATCTTGCGTTTCTGAATTCACGAATAGATGAGGATACTTCCTTTACATTTGATCTTGTCTTTCCCAAGTAAACTCGGGTCCCCTTTTGGCGTTCCAACGGACTTTAATAATCAGGATTCGGCTTTGTTTCAATGTCTTGACGGAGGTGTCCACAATTTCAACCGGTTCCTCCACAAAATGAAGTTTGTCATCAATAGTAAGTTCCTCGAGAGGGATGACGATATCGGGTTCGGCAAGACACTTTTTCAAGTTAGATACATGGAAGGTAGGATGAACGGAACTCAGTTGAGGCGGAAGATCTAAACGATAAGCAACGGTTCCAATACGCTCCAAGATTTCGAAAGGACCAATATACCGCGGATTTAGCTTCCCGCGTTTCCCAAAACGGATTACACCCTTCCAAGGTGCGACTTTTAACATTACTCGGTCACCGACTTGAAATTCAAGATCGTTGCGTCGTTTGTCGGTATAGCTCTTTTGACGACTTCGGGCCGTCCTAAGCCTATCTCGGATTTGAACGATTTTCTCGGTGGTTTCGTGAATGAGTTCGGGTCCGGTGATTTGCACGTCGCCTACCTCGGCCCAACAAAGAGGTGAACGACATTTGCGGCCATATAGCGCTTCAAAAGGTGCGGCTTTAATACTCGCGTGATAACTATTGTTATAAGAGAACTCGGCGAGAGGTAAGTGCTTGTCCCAAGCTTTTCCGAAATCAACCACGCAAGCTCGTAACATGTCTTCCAAGGTTTGAATTGTACGTTCGCTTTGTCCATCGGTTTGAGGATGATATGCGGTGCTCATGTCTAAACGCGTTCCCAACGCTTCTTGCAATGTACGCCAAAATCTAGAAACGAAACGGCCATCTCGGTCGGAGATAATCGATAAAGGTACACCGTGTCGGGCTACGATCTCCTTAATGTAAAGTTGTGCAAGTTTCTCCATTTTGTCCGTTTCTTTCATGGCAAGGAAGTGTGCGGATTTGGTGAGACGGTCAACAATAACCCAAATGGTATCATAACCGCCCGTCGTTTTTAGTAGTTTGGTGATAAAATCCATCGTTATTCTTTCCCACTTCCATTGCGGGATCTCGGGTTGTTGAAGTAGTCCGGACGGTCTTTGGTGTTCGGCTTTGACTTTGGAACATGTCAAACACTTGGAAACATAAGTAGCTACGTCCCTTTTGATGTTCGGCCACCAATATAGTTGTTTAAGGTCGTGGTACATCTTATTGGCACCGGGGTGAATCGAGTATCATGACTTATGGGCTTCATCTAAAATAAGGCTTCGTAGGTCCCCATAACTAGGCACCCAAATCCCTCCAGCGTAATATCGGAGTCCGGTCTCCCTAATTTCGAATCGAGAGACGAGAATGTTCAAGAGCTCGTGTGAAAGGTTTTCATCCTTGAGGGCCTCATCTTGGGCTACACGAATTTGAGTATTGAGGTTGCTGTGAATGGTGATGTTTAAAGCTCGGACACGAAGAGGCACCGCTCTTTCTTTTCGACTTAAGGCATCGGCTACTACGTTTGCCTTCCCGGGATGGTAACGAAGCTCGCAATCGTAATCGTTCAAAGTTTCAATCCACCGTCGTTGTCTCATGTTTAGTTGCTTTTGATCGAAAATGTGTTGGAGACTTTTGTGGTCGGTAAAGATAGTACTCTTGGTTCCATAAAGATAGTGTCTCCACATTTTAAGTGCAAAGACAACGGCTCCGAGTTCGAGATCATGAGTCGTGTAGTTTCGTTCATGAATTTTGAGTTGTCGGGAGGCATAAGCAATGACTTTCTTTCGTTGCATCAATACACACCCAAAACCATGTTTCGAGGCATCGCAATATACAACAAAATCATCATTGCCTTCGGGAAGTGACAAGATAGGAGCGGTGGTTAGTTTTGTCTTCAAGATTTGGAACGCGGATTCTTGCTCGGTCGCCCAAATGAATTTCTTTCCCTTGTGAGTTAATGCGGTTAGAGGACGTGCAACCAAAGAGAAGTTTTCGATGAATCTACGATAGTACCCGGCGAGACCCAAGAATTGACGAATGTGAGTAGGAGTAGTAGGAGTCTCCCATTTACTAATGGCTTCGATCTTCGTGGGATCGACTTTAATACCTTGATCACTTACAACATGACCAAGAAATTGAACTTCCTTCAACCAAAATTCACACTTGGAGAATTTGGCATAAAGTCGTTCTTGTCTCAAGAGTTCAAGCACAAGTCGGAGATGTTGTTCGTGCTCTTCTTCATTTTTAGAATAGATCAATATATCATCGATGAACACAATAACGAATTTATCGAGATACGATTTGCACACGCGGTTCATAAGATCCATGAACACCGCCGGTGCGTTAGTGAGACCAAATGGCATGACGAGGAATTCATAACTACCATAACGAGTCCGGAAAGCAGTTTTGGAGACATCTTCCCCCTTAACCCTTAATTGATGATAACCCGAGCGGAGATCGATTTTCGAATATACACAAGACCCTTGTAGTTGATCAAAGAGGTCATCGATGCGAGGAAGAGGATATCGGTTCTTAACCGTCAATTTATTTAGTTCACGATAATCAATGCACATTCGTAGGGATCCGTCTTTCTTTTTAACAAACAAAATCGGAGCGCCCCAAGGTGAATGGCTAGGTTGGATAAAACCACGGTCAAGTAGTTCTTGGATTTGGCTTTGCAATTCTTGCATTTCGGATGGAGCAAGTCTATACGGTGCACGTGCTACGGGTGCGGCTCCCGGAATAAGATCGATTTGGAATTCAACCGGTCGATGAGGTGGAAGACCCGGCAATTCGTCGGGAAATACATCGGAAAAGTCACTAACAATTGGCACATCATCGATATGCTTCTCATCGGACTCGACTTTCTTAACGTGGGCAAGGATCGCAAAACAACCCTTACGGAGTAGTTTTCTAACTTTAAGGCACGAAACGAGGTTGAGTCTGGTGCAACTCTTATCGCCATAAACAATCAAAGGTTCACCATTCTCGATAGGAATTCGGATTGCGTTAAGATCACAAAGGATGTGAGATTTCATTTTGACTAACCAATTCATACCGATTATTACATCAAAGCTTCCTAGTTCCATGGGTATCAAGTCAATTTCAAATTCCTTACCCAAAATGTTTAACGTACACCCCCGGTAATATGTGTCGGCACTTAATAGTTTCCCGTTAGCCACTTCAATGGTATAAGTGGTATCTAATGGAAGAGGTGGAGTGCCAAAAGAATGAGTCAAAGTCTTGGATACAAAGCATTTATCGGCCCCCAAATCGAATAAGCAAGAGACATAAGAATTGTTGAGAAGAAACGTACCCGTGACTAGTTCAGTGTCATCCCGGGCTTCCTCGGTGTTGATGTTGAAAGCTCGGCCGCGCGTATTGGGGTTATCTTTCCTCTTCGGGCATGCATTTCTATAATGGCCCGTTTGGCCACATTCGTAACAAGTGCCCGTCTTTGGTGCATTGGGCCACTTTCGAGCGACGGGAGTGGCACTTTTACAATCGTTGGCCTTATGACCAATTCCTTGGCACCGATGGCAAATTAGCTTACTACATTCGCCAAAGTGATGTTTGTTGCATTTGTTGCAAAGAGGTAGAATTCCGGCATAACCCTTCTTGCCGTCGGAGGTGAAAGATTTCTTGGCAAAGTTGTTGTTGCTTGATTGGGGAGCTTCCCATTTTCTTTTGTTGTTACCCGACTTGTCCTCGGATTTAGGTGCCGGTACTACGATTTCGTCCACTGTCTCTATCAATTTGCGGGCCATGTTCAAAGCTTCTTGATGATTAGGGGGTTTGGATGACATTACTCCGTGTTTGATGCTCTTTGGAAGACCATCCATGTAAAGTTCAACCCTTAAAGCTTCGGGGTTCACAAGATTTGGGCACATCAAGGCTAGTTCGGAAAATCGTTGATTATAAGCCTTGAGATCATTTCCGATCGCCTCTAAAGTTCTTAGATCTTGTTCGAGCCTTCGGGTTTCTTCACGCGGGAAATATTCGACAATCATCTTTTCCCTCAAGTCGGCCCAAGAGAGGGCGTGAGCTTCATCGGTACCCACCGATTGTACATAAGTATTCCACCATGTAAGAGCGACACCGGCGAAGGTGTGAGTGGAGTATTTGACCTTGTCTTGGTCCCGACAACCGCTTATGCTAAAGACGGCTTCCGTTTGCTCAAACCATCGGGTGAGCACTACCGGTCCCCCGGTTCCATCAAAAGTGTGAGGTTTGCACCCCATGAAAGCTTTATAGGAGCATCCTTCGTTTGAGTTACCGGCTCCATTGTTGTTGTTGTTGTTGTTGTTTTTGTGGTTGTTATTATTATTGTTGTTGGATGAGTGACCGGCCATGGCCGCATCTACGGCGGTAGCTATCATCCGTTCGAGAGCTTGTTCGGGAGTTTCATTGCGGCGTACACGACGAGGAGCCATTGTTCCTTCAAGACACAAGAATATCATTGATTAGTATTCTCAATAATACTAACCATGATATAGAATAAAGATAAAGAGAAGTTTTCCCTCGACTCGCCTTAAATTCTTTATGTCATAATGTCGGAATGTTCATATGAGTCACCGTAATATAATCCCGGAAATTATATTACCCTGATTCATATGTGCATTCGACATCATTTCATATAGTCAAGGTGGCGTGTCAATCAAATTAAACAACGTGAGATTAAGATGAACTAAGAGTATATATGAGTAGAAGCGTTCGAGTATAAATGCACAAGTAGTCAAGTAATTCCTACTTCAAGTCTATATGCCGGTTGTAGTCTAGATTCACCAATGTACCCTATGACTCGGGGTCGACACCAATGAACTCTAAATCCCTACAACCAACGCTCTGATACCATCTGTAGCGACAGATGGGGTAGAAACCCACCCAGTGCCTTTCCAGCTAACCGCTTGGTGACCACTGAGTGTACCTCAGACACTGATTTTACGGCCCGCATTTCTGCCAAACTGCCAACCCTCAAATTCCAAGGGATCGCAAGGGGTAAGAGCCAATGCTTCGTCACAGGTAACACTGTGAGAACCCCCTCTACGATTAACCCGCCAAAAAGCATAGTCCGTATGAGTGCCCGGCCTGACAGCCGGCGCGCGTGACTACCTTTACGGCTAAGGTTAAACCTGGCTCTGATACCATCTGTAGCGACCCGACAAAATCGTCATTGACGGCGCCGTCTACTTAGGTCCCGTTACGTGGTCATAAGTCTTTAAAACAACGTTTGACCAAAAGATATGTCGCATTCATTTCAAATGTAAAGATTGTTCAAAGTTTACGAGAATAGTTCCACCACAAGTTACGTTACAAAGTTATAAGTACAAATGAAACTTATGCGACACAATTTAAAAGTAGCCAAAAGACGCTCCGTGTATGCATATATACTCGACATCCAATGCAAGTATCAAAATAATGAGCGGAAGCATGTATCATGTATCGTTCAAGGACCTGAGAAAAACATAGAAATCTGTCAACGAAAACGTTGGTGAAATCATAGGTTTAAGTAAGTAAGTACAAGTGAACCACAAGATTTGCATCAATGAAATAATAGTAATACATTCCAAAAGTTTGTTTCACGAGCACCCAATTATCAATGCTTAACATTCCTTCCATAGAACCCCATCACTTAGTGCTAGAACATACACTGTTTCTCGAAAATATATTTCATTCGTAAACGGTAGCGAACCGTTTGAATGAGGGTTTGTCAAACCCATATGGATCCATACAACATAAGTTCTCGCTTACACCCGGCAAGTGTAACTAATGATAATCGAATTGAGGATTTTGTTCTAAACTCGTATGTAGAATGTTTGTTTTCCTGTACTTGTGTTCACTTAGTAAAGAAATGTTTATGTTTTCTCATCCCAAATGTAAGTTCAAAAAGAGTAAAAGTGGGACTATGATCTCACCTTGAGTGCACGAGTAGTAAAGTACTTTAACAAGTAAACGTGTGCAAAGAACAATGCTAATCTTGACCTAAACAATAGGTTGTATCAATAACGGTAAACACGATAGGTCAAAGATGTTCAATTAGTCCTATGGCTCGTTACGACTCGATTATGTAGCATGTGAATCAAATTGTCACGTTTCATGCAAGATACAAGTATAAAAGCATGTTAGAACGATTGCACAACCATTTGGTTAAGTTTGATTAAAAGTCAACTTGGTCGGGTCAAAGTCAACGAAAAAGTCAACATGTTCGGGTCGGGTCCCGAACTATTTTTCTGAGGTTTTTAATCATATATGAGCATGTTAGAACAAGTTTCATGTGAATCGGAGGTCCGTAGTATGCCAAACATTTTTCGTATTTTGGACATGGAGGTCAGAACCTGACCACGGCTTATGTCGCGCCGCGACATAAGCTGGCCGCGCCGCGGCATTGGCCGTGCACTGGTACCTGGTCAGTCTCAATTGTTCAAGTCCCAAATTAAAACTCTTTCAAGCATAAATTACAAACCGCTAACTCTTAGAACTCGCACCTTATATCGTTGGAAAGGTAATTTGACAAAGAACACAACTAAATATATTTCACCAACCAAAAACATTATTTGTAACAATCGGCTTTCCAAAATAAATGATCGCTTAATGCACACATTTAATACTCGAATTTGATAAGTGCACATTTATGATTCGGGCATTTAATGCATACATACAACACGCCGTTTTGTAGGTAATCGAGCATACAATACAACTAACTACTTACTAACAATAATTCATGGCATTCAATGTATCATCTATTCATTTCAAGCTTATCAAACCCTAACCCAAATTCACCAAAAATCACTAATCAAGTTTATGGAGTTTTCTCAAGCAACCTACACATCAAATTGAAGCTAGTGATACTAGGAACACAATTAGAACATGAACTTTTAACATCTAACAACATATGATCATCCAAAATTCAAGAACAACACACCAAAATTCAAGTTCATGCTAGTTATACTAAAACAACGAGATCGAGCATACAAATTACATACACGACATCACAATGAGCCATAGACACTAACTAACACCATTTCAAGTAAAAAACACGAATTTAGAGAAATCTAGAGTTTTAGAAATGTTACCCAAACGAGATGAAGTTGGTACCAAAATGAAGAGGATGAAGAGAGGATCACGAATATGTAATTTATTTTGTTGTAAGCCTCCTAGGTCGAATTTAGATGATGATTGAATGAATTTGGTAAATGTGTGTATGTTCTTGCTAGAGAGAAAGAGAGAGAGAGGGAGATGGTTGAATGGTGGTGATTGGGGTGGACTAGTTGACCTAGTCAACTAGTTTGCCCCGTGTCAATTTTAGTCCCTCGAGTTTGTAGTCGGGTGCGGAAAATACCTAAACGGAATATTTTAAAACGCGTATTAACGGGAGATGTTATAAACATATAACGGAGTTTAAATTAGTATAACGGAAAAGTAAATGGAAAAAAGGCGGGATGTTACATTGTTGTTATTATTATTATTATAAAAACAAAACAACTTATTATTATTTTCATAAATATTAGTATTGGTATCATTTTCTAAATATTAAGATTATTATTATCATAAATACTATTATTAATATTATCACTATTTTATTAGTATGATTATTAGTATTATTATTATTATGTAATTACTAAAGTTATTATCATAACTAACATTAACCGTAAAATTTATATTTTTACAATTATTATTATTAATATCATTATTTTTATCACTAATAGAGTTATTAACATTATTATCATTAATATTAAGAATTATCTTTATCATTTTTGTTATAAGTATTATCATTATTAATAAAGTTATTATTATTATTATTAGTAAATCATTATTAACAAAACTATTATTTTTATTGAAAACATCATTGTTAGTAAAATTATCATTTTTATTAAAGTTATCATTATCGTTATGAATATTACCATTATCATTATGAATATTATTATTACAAAATAATACCACTCTTTATTCACTAACATTATTAATATCATTTTATCAAATAAATACTTATATATAGAATATGTATAAAAGTATATACACAGAAATATATAACAATTGAAATAATATATATATATATATATATATATATATATATATATATATATATATATATATATATATATATATATATATATATATATATATATATATATATATATATATATATATATATATTATTCGATTACGAGTATATGTGTTAATATATATACTTGATATAGGTTCGTGAATCCGAGGACAACTCTGCACTTGTTCAGTGCCATCATACTCGTAAAATACGAAATACAGTATCGTGAGTTTTCATAGCTCCTTTTTTATATATATTTTTGGGCTGAGAATACATGCGCAACTTTTATAACTGTTTTACGTTTAGACACAAGTACTCAAACTTTTATGCTATATACATGCTTTGTCATGCTAAATCTCCACCATAATATCGTTAATTGCTGAGGTATAAGATGCAAACTTAGTTATTGTGAGTAGCGCTACTGAGAGTGGCGTCTCTAGTCAGTTGACCGTTGGTCTTTGACTACATAATAATGATTCAACGACACGAATAACAAGTGTCACGGGGTAACTTTTGTTTAGTCGCGATATTACAAACTCAGCAATACTTTTAGATTGATATTTCTATATCAATCAACTCTTATTAAATCTTGTGGTCTAACACTATTATTGAAATCATTATTTATGATAAACCTATGAACTCACCAACCTTTTGGTTGACACTATTTAGCATGTTTATTCTCAGGTCCTACATAATGCTTCCGCTGTGTATTTGCTAATTGAAAGTAACATTTCAACGAGTCATTCATGGATAATTTGAAGGACTTGCATTTGCTAATTTGATGATGATTGCTTGATATGCTTGGAGTCTTCATTACATATCATATCAATTATAGTTATTTAATGCGTTGTTTATTAAATACAATGCAATCTATTTATCTTCCGCTGCAAAACTCAATAAAACGTCTCATATAGAGTCGTTCTCGTTTATACAACTGTGATTTGATATAATTAGTCACAAATACCCCAGGCCCTATTTGGGGGTGTGATAGATTGGTATCAGAGCAGTACTATTGTAGAGAACCAGGATTGCATTTTAAGTGTGCCTTATACAATTAGGTACCTTAGCAATGTAGGACTACAACTTTCCTTGACTATAGTGCCTTTAATTGTTGCCTTTAATTGTTAAATACTACACTATACTTTAGGAACTTTACTTATCTTAGAATGCCGAGCCAATCTAAGAACTCTGCTAATTCCCCTAAGTATTATCCAATTACGCCACCGCATCTAAATGTGACACTATGATTTCTGAAATTCTTGACATTCTTAAGTCATCTATCATGGTTTGTGTATTACATATGTATTACATGAAATATTATCCATGAATTTTGAAACTCCTATATTTTTTACTATTCATACTCAAACGTATATAACTCCCTGTTATATCACGTACCTATATGCCTTATGCCTTTATGCATCGGTTTGTGAACCAGAAAATGTCATTGGGTTATTGAGAATCTCAAGGACATTATAATGTCATAACTACTCATATTCATTACTTTTAAATCTTTGATTTCTCGTTATTTTTGATCATTGAATTTTTTTTTACGGATGGCGTCTACGAAACTCTAGAATGGAAGGGTTTGGATTACCGATTTAAAGGATGTAACATCCTCAAGTGGGCCTAGATGTAAGATTACTAGATTGCCCTTAAGTTGGTGTTGCGTTATTATATGCTTTTATTTTTATTTAATGTTTATTATTAATTAATGATGAGGTTAGGACCAGTTTGTGACAAGGGTCACAGAACAGGTTTGTTTATTTAATTTGGACTTCGTTTGGGTCGCCAAATGATGTACGAAAGATATTAGATAACTGATAAATACCCGTGTGCCACACAGTGTGGGAATTAAACCCATTAAGTGACTAGTGTGCTGTCTCTCTCTTCTCGTTTCCAGATCCTTCCCAAAATAACCCGTACTTCACCTTCTCCACCTATCAAACCCTAATTCCAAATTCTTGTACTAGAGCTCAAATCGTTCATAGCTTTGTGTTCTCTACGATTTACTGATTCTTTTAAGGTAAGGTTTGTATCATTTCTTGATCTAATCTTTGAGAAATTGAAGCTTTTGTGTTAGTTTTTATTAAAAGTATAAATTGGGTCAAAATGGGTTGATTTGATGTTGTTTGAGTCCAAATCTTGTGGGTTTATGTTTCTTGATGATTAGTGTATCAGATTTGGTAAGTTTTGAGGTTAAAAACGAGCTCTAGATCGAGAATTGGATGAATTTGGTTGAAACCCGTCACTTTGGTAGCTGCTACTGCAGATGAACTACCCTCTGCCGATGGTCTCTGACCATCGACCGATGGAGTGAGACGATCGGTCGACGGACTAGACGATCGACCGATGGTGGAAGTCCTTCGACGAACGGTTGAAAATTTAACGATCGACCGATGGTGTAGTCCACCGGCCGATGGAGTAGTGACGATCGGCCGATAGTCTCTGACGATCGACCGATGGTCTTAGACAGTGAAATTTTTACCAAGTGTTGATTTCTAGCCGTTATGCTGCCCGTTTGTATTTTGAGATTTTGATGAAAATTTCAAAAGTGCATAAGTGTTAAACAGAAAAATTTTAGCGGACAGATTTTCTGACAAAATTTCTATATTTGTGTTATTTGGTGTTTATGGACATAAACTAACTCGTGTATATGTATTTCTCAGGAGAAAAGGAGAAAGAGAAGGTTCAGTGATTAGATAGCTGAACACCTTCTCGTTTGCTGGTAATCGGTGAGTGGGACTGACTGTGGAATATAGTATAGAGTAGCATGTTATATTATGACTGCCATGCTAGTTAGTTGTACTTATTGATACAGTTAGTTAGTTTATTGTGATGACTGCATGTTAGTTGATGCTTGTCTGCTGGAGCCCAGTGCGTCCCTATTGTGTGGTAGCCTCGGTAGGAGAGATCAACCTGCGGGTTGGGTTCCTCTGTGGTAGCCTAGACAGCCGTGGTGTATATATATGTGAACGACGCGTCCGTCGCGTGTGGATTATGTATATACATACGGTGGTGGAGGAACTTCTGGTAAGCCCCAGCCAGATCAACTGGTGGTTAATGGTTTGGCCGAGCCGCCAGAGTCTCTGTAGACGGCACTTGGGTGATGTTTGTGTGTTAGCTCTTTGTGACATGATTAGTATAACTGTTCTGTATACTATTGCCTGTGGTTAGTCGTACTCACTTAGCTTCGTGCTAATTCCCCTCCATCTCCTCCCTGCAGGTTATTAGCTTTCGTAGAGATGATGCTTTTGGGGAGAAGACGGGGCATGCTGATGTTATGTTTGACAGGAGCCAACTCTGATGTGTCTTTTCCTATAAAACTAAACTTTTGTTGAAACGTCACGTGACACCATATGTATTAGTTAAATGCTAGTTGTCAACTATTTTGGTTATGTAATTATGATATGTGTATATTATTATAATGGTTTAATTAACGTTAATGCTTCCGCCACGTATTTATAAAAAAAAAAAAAAAAATCAGCGGTGTCACAAAGGATCCTATAGCTCAAGCCCCTAGACCTGAATAGGCCATTATGAATTGAGAGTCTTTAAATTGAAAGATTATCAGATTACATACTTATCATTTTATGATCCCCTAGACCTGAATAGGCCATTACGAATTGAAAGTCTTTAGATTGAAAGATTATCAGATTACATACTTATCATTTTATGATCTTGACACGCCATACTGCCATTATTGGAGTATAGACACATCATATCTTATTATATCTTATCATATCTATCTCAATAGACTCTGTCTAACACTTTTCCTAAATTTCCTCCGTAAATTACGAAAATCTTTTTGCTATATATACTATTCAAGGAGACGAATATATCATTCAATATTCAACACCTATTTCATATCAAACCCTAATTCCAATCACATAATATGGATTCTTCGAAATCCTCGAGCTCCAATGGCAGCGTAACCGGAACAAACGAACCAATCAACCATCATCTATTCTGGATGAATTGGGGATGGGTTCGTAGTCGACTTAATCAATGGAGAAGTGAAGAAGGAGATCCTTTTCACCCACCAAATTGTCCTATTGGCGAAGAACCTGAAGCACTTACCGGCGAACCCGTTCGGAACACTATTTTCACCCTCATTTCCAGGATATCCCGTCACGAATATATAATATCAAAAATTCTAGATCTTCTTCATCCGCTTGTCCGAACCGCCAATCATCCCGGAATAATAGAAGAAGTCAACGAGCTTCGCGCTCGAGTAGTGGCTCTGGAGAATATGGTGCGAAAACTAAGAGCATCAGCAGTACCAGCAGCATAACCAGCACCACCAGTACCATCAGCATCACCACCAACAGCATCAGCTTCACCAACAACAACATCTGCATTCCACGCCTCAACATCACACTCAGTACCTCAAACATCAACATCATACGCCCCATAGATACCAAGGAATATTAGTAATAATGAGTTAAGATGTATTGACTCATTCTTCCTGAAGAATTATATATGTATACTTTATATATATATATATATATATATATATATATATATATATATATATATATATATATATATATATATATATATATATATATATATATATGGTTTGGAACAATAATAAATCTTTTCGTACTAAGCTATTACGTGTGAATCTTAACTAGTATGTACTACTTAATTCATATCACTAATATGCTATGATGTAGATCCTTCGTTAATGACTTAACAATCGTTAATCACTGCTTCAGCACAATAAATTCCATTTCATAATAAACTAAGTGTATTATTCAAATACATGTTTGAATTTACACTTCTATTTTCGATGTACTCGAAATTTTCTAGAAAACATTATTCGTGCCTTGCGAAGATCACAAGGATTCCACGAGTACCAACATCATATACCAAGGTATATCAATAACAACAAACGATGAAGTATTGATTCATAACTTCATTAGCGAAATATTTCGCGACAATTATGATATCTCTAAGGTTTTGGAGATTATTTATTCTCATTTCAACCGCAAATCAAATGAGTTTAATATTATATTAACTCATTAAATCTATATTATATCTGAAGAATACATATATGAACGTATATCTTCTCTTTTGTACAAATTGTTAATTGTGAAAATATTTTAACGAGTAGGTAATACCCGAGAAATATTTATATTTCACATTAATATGTTACATTATACATTCTTCAATTCTAATTCAATAATCAGTAACTATCCTACTTACATTCACAAGATATATGTATCCGTTCACCAAAGAACAATCAATTTTATACAAATTCAATTACATATTCTGATTTTGACATATCAGAATCCAAGTAAAGCTTTAGCAGGTGTTATCCTCCTAAAGATCACTACATTCATGAATTATATTCATTCGTATTCTATGATGAATTATCACATCAAACCACCAAACTTATCATTCCTTACTTTTGAAAATCACAACATTTCTTCGTCAACAGTTAGATCCATTGATGGATACATCTTAAGCTTAAACACTTCAAGTTTAAAATTCTAGAACATTAAATGTATGTTAACGCTTACATCCAGCGTTCAACACTCAAATTCAAAATTTTTGAAAACATCCTTTGTATCTTGACGACCACAATCAGCGTTTAATCATCTAAAAACGAAATTTCTTGAAACTATCTTGGATTGATAACTGATGATTCAAATATGGCTGCATTAAATGCAGAGAAAACAACTAAATTTTAGAAGGTCTTAAGTGCCAAAAGTTTGATAATAAAGAATGGTATAAGCTCAGATTTGGAACTGGAAAAAAGATTGAGCAAACTATGAAGGAGGCTGTGGAGAAATCACAAGG
The DNA here is from genome assembly GCF_046630445.1 of Rutidosis leptorrhynchoides. NCBI lineage: Eukaryota > Viridiplantae > Streptophyta > Magnoliopsida > Asterales > Asteraceae > Rutidosis > Rutidosis leptorrhynchoides. The sequence continues at coordinate 365,484,906 of NC_092340.1, read as the reverse complement.
ACTAAACCTACACTCAAGGAATCCAGATGATTCAATTTCTGATGGAAATTACAGAAGACATATAATCTCCTTACGCATTCTAAATCCTTACAGAAGAATTTTTCTCATTATCATTCGATCTTAGAAATTCTAAGATATCATCATATCTTTCGTTATAAATATCCTCTATATTTCTGTAGATATCTTCATAACCATTCTTGTTCGCAATTAATTATCTCTTTGCGATATCTTTATCACATCATAAAGGAAACTGTTTTAGTTTCTATATTCTGTAAAATTCAAGTTTAAATTATAAATGTTTTGAAGAAGTGTTGAGAATTGAAGCATGAGTTAGTATAATATAATGACGTCAGGCCAACATGATTATATTACAGTAAGACATGCTAAATTTTTAATGTAAGATGATGATTCATATACTTTATAATCATCATTTGCCATGTTACACGACTCTTACATTCTACTTAACCTCTGAACATATCAAGAAACTATATTCTTGATAGTTCCATCCTCAGTAATTCTGATAATTTACTAAATCAAATCGTGATATTACGCTTAGAACAGTAGGACCTTTCGAAACTTCATACCTACAAATTCTGGACCATTACTCGCTTTACTTAGAGTCGAGAGGAGAATAAAAAGGTAAAGAGCTCCGACATATAAGGGAAAATATAAAGTCCGATAACAACATGGAAATTACAAACCGTGTATATCAATGCGTATAGCAACATAAAGACACGGGAGAATTAAAAACACTATAACCCCAAGAGCATAGTAGAAGTAAACAGATTCTTCTGGTGGTAAAAGAAAAAGAAGAATGACTGCATATATGGTCAATATAATAACAAGTATCAATACAGGATTGAGCATATTAACAAATCTTTTGGAAGTATGAATTTAGGAAGAAAGTATAGAAGTGGTGAAGATAATGAAACGGAAGAAGCTAATTTATAGCAATATTTTCAAACACATCAATCGAGGCAATTCACCGCATTTAATCAAAGAAATCTCAAAATTCCGTAAATACCGGATAATCAAATCTTATAGATTACGAAGATTTCCTTTAATCCCTTGAATTCCGGAAATCAATCATGACTACGTCAAAAGTTAAGGCGAACATTTAATTTTCTCATTCACTCTTTTACGATAGCTTCGTTTATACGCTTCCTATAATCGAATCGTTTTATCCATATTATTCAACAGTGATAAAACTTTATTTTTCAACTTATATTCATCATTACAATATTCTTGTTGTAAACAATGATGATATCTATCAAGTTTCATAACTATAATTTTTATGAACTACTCTCTGTTTTGTCTGCCCTAATATTGTGGCATAAACGCTCAAAGTTTTAAATAAGCTCAATATTATTCATAACACATTTCATGTGTTCAGTTTACTGAAATGCTTGTATAGCACCATCATTCCTTTTGAGGATAACCTAGTCAAATGACACTCTTGTTAATCCTTTAGATAACCTCTGCATTAATGATAAAATGTACTTCATCGAAGAACCTGTAGAATTTATGGTTCGTATGATTTAAACTCTTGAAACAAAATAATATTCTATCCGTTGGAATTCACGCAAGGCCCCGAGCATACCTGGGAACGTAAAGACCAAATAAAACGAAAATGTCCTCACTTGTTTACAAACAACGCCGATTGATGGCAACAACTAAAATTTGGGACGAAATTTCTTTTAACGGGTAGGTACTATGACAACCCGGAAAATTTCAACTAAATTTAAACCTAACTTCGATAAATTCCGACGATTCACGAACAATTTTTTTTAATAATAATACATTAGTACTAATTAATATTATTATTATTAATATAATATTTAACAATATTAACATTTTCATTTACAATTATCATTATCAGTATTGTCAAATAATATTTTATTATTATTATCAAAATTATTATCATTTATCATTTATTATGATTAATATGATTAGTAATATCATTAACATAATTTATATCATTATTATTAGTATTATCATTTAAGTATTATTGTTATTGTTACTAATATTATTATTAGTTATCATTTTATTAGTATTAATGATATTAAAAGCATTATTATTCTTATTGTTAAAATTATTATTATTGATATCATTTTATCTTGATTATTATTTTTATCAAATAATATTACCAATATTATTATTATTATTATTATTATTATTAATTTTAGTATTATTTTGATTAGTATTTTTATTACTCTTAATAATATTAAAAGTATTAGTATTATTAAATAATAATAAAAGTATTATTATTATTAGTATAATTATTATTATAATTATTATTAATATAATTATTATTGGTATTATTATTATTAATGTATTTATTTAATAATAATAATATTTAAAAATAAAATGAAAAAGACAACAAATACCTAAATTAGGTATTATCCCTAACTGCTTTTGATTTTTTTTACAAATCGTGATTTCCATATCTTCATTCTATTTTTTTATTATCTATTTTTAATTTTTAAACCCATCGTGATCTGCTTTATATTTCTTAAATCTATCGTGATTAACCTGCTTTTAATTTTAGTGAACGTGATATATTTATTTATTCTACTGGTTTGATTCTTGTCGATCACTTCTGCTATAAAACAAGTAGTTATCTCATTAGAAATAAATCATTCAACTAGCATTATCAATTGTAATTACTAATAGCAGCTGCAATTCGAGTTTGAAAACAGAAATATATATATATTTTTTACGACTCTGTTATGGTTTAATTTTTTAAAAACTCGAATTCAAATCGTTTATCAAAATGTGTTGATGCTATATTGTTAGTAATAATGCACTCGATCTATCTGTAAAATCTTAGGTTCCAATTCATTATATCAAGCTTCAATTCACGAGTCAAAGATATTTTACAAAAAAAGTCAACTCTGTATTCATCACGAAATTCGTTCTTGTGTTGATGTTTTAAGTCAAATTGATGATTCATAAAGTTTTTAAAAAAGATTTGTAATATATTTCATGTAGAAAATAGGATCTGAAACAGCCTAAATCATTGAGTTCTTATTTTTTTTCTTCGACGACAGCAGCATCAGTTTTTCTTTTATTTTATTTTTTTCTGTTAAATCAAATCTCCTAAATCATTTCCGTTTGGTTAATTAAGTCCAAAACAAATTAGGTGTTTTGTTGTTATAATGGGATTTGTTCCAGTCGATGTATTGAAGAAGAAGAAGGAAGTGAAACAGAAATAAAAGGTTTAATTAAAAACGGGCATGGGTTATAACAGAAAGATAGAACAGATCAAATGGTTAAAAGGGGTGTCGTGTGAGCGAGAGGTCACGGGTTCGAGCCCCATCTCTGCCATAATTTTTTAGAAAAGCTATATATAAGGTAGTTTCCTTTCTCATTTACTTTTATTATTATTATTATTATTATTATTATTATTATTATTATTATTATTATTATTATTATTATTATTATTATTATTATTATTATTATTATTATTATTGATACAATTAAAATTTTGTTATTATTACTAGTATTAACTAGTATTAATACTAGTAAAAGTATTAGTTACCACTTTATTATTATTATTATTATTATTATTATTATTATTATTATTATTGTTATTATTATTATTATAAAAACAAAACAACTTATTATTATTTTCATAAATATTAGTATTGGTATCATTTTCTAAATATTAAGATTATTATTATTATCATAAATACTATTATTAATATTATCACTATTTTATTAGTATGATTATTAGTATTATTATTATGTAATTACTAAAGTTATTATCATAACTAACATTAACCGTAAAATTTATAGTTTTACAATTATTATTATTAATATCATTATTTTTATCACTAATAGAGTTATTAACATTATTATCATTAATATTAAGAATTATCTTTATCATTTTTGTTATAATTATTATCATTATTAATAAAGTTATTATTATTATTATTATTAGTAAATCATTATTAACAAAACTATTATTTTTATTGAAAACATCATTGTTAGTAAAATTATCATTTTTATTAAAGTTATCATTATCGTTATGAATATTACCATTATCATTATGAATATTATTATTACAAAATAATACCACTCTTTATTCATTAACATTATTAATATCATTTTATCAAATAAATACTTATATATAGAATATGTATAAAAGTATATACACAGAAATATATAACAATTGAAATAATATATATATATATATATATATATATATATATATAAACTTATTCGATTACGAGTATATGTGTTAATATATATACTTGATATAGGTTCGTGAATCCGAGGACAACTCTGCACTTGTTCAGTGCCATCATACTCGTAAAATACGAAATACAGTATCGTGAGTTTTCATAGCTCCCTTTTTATATATATTTTTGGAGTGAAAATACATGCGCAACTTTTATAATTGTTTTACGTTTAGACACAAGTACTCAAACTTTTATGCTATATACGTGCTTTGTCATGCTAAATCTCCACCGTAATATCGTTAATTGCTGAGGTATAAGATGCAAACTTAGTTATTGTGAGTAGCGCTACTGAGAGTGACGTCTCTAGTCAGTTAACCGTTGGTCTTTGACTACATAATAATGATTCAACGACACGAATAACAAGTGTTACGGGGTAACTTTTGTTTAGTCGCGATATTACCAACTCAGCAATACTTTTAGATTGATATTTCTATATCAATCAACTCTTATTAAATCTTGTGGTCTAACACTATTATTGAAATCATTATTTATGATAAACCTATGAACTCACCAACCTTTTAGTTGACACTATTTAGCATGTTTATTCTCAGGTCCTACATAATGCTTCCGCTGTGTATTTGCTAATTGAAAGCAACATTTCAACGAGTCATTCATGGATAATTTGAAGGACTTGCATTTGCTAATTTGATGATGATTGTTTACTATGCTTGGAGTCTTCATTACATATCATATCAATTAAAGTTATTTAATGCGTTGTTTATTAAATACAATGTAATCTATTTATATTCCGCTGCAAAACTCAATAAAACGTCTCATATAGAGTCGTTCTCGTTTATACAACTGTGATTTGATATAATTAGTCACAAATACCCCATGCCCTATTTGGGGGTGTGACAATAACTATCGTTGTATGTGATGTTTATGATTTTTGTGTTGTTATGTTATTATTGCATGATTGCATCCAATAAATTTGTATCATTTGCATCCATAAAAATTTAAGTTTAAAAAAGACATATATGATTAATCACGAGTGACAGAGAGCAAAATGTTAGACAGACATATATGTAATACTTTGCTCTCCACAAAGTATTCTTTTATCAAAATCCAAATTATAAACATTCTTGGTTTATTAAGGTAGCATCTACGGTTTATAACCCTAGACTGCCTAATTGGTTTTTTAAATGGTGGAAATCTTATGGTCCATCAGTTCAAATTTTAATGGATCCTTTTGACAAATTTTATGTTGAATGGATAAATGTTTGTCCAAGATTATATGAGGAAAAAAGATATCAGGATGTTACTCAAATTATTCCCTCACTAATTTTTTTCATTGAATTTTCAATCCCATGAATTCTAAGATGGGAACCAGAAATTGAACATAATGATCAAGAAGTGCCTCAATTGAAAAGAGCTTATTATACAAAATTCTGGGTAAATATGCTTAAAAAGATAAAGAAACAGGTGAATTAGCATCCAAAGACACAATTGAATACATCCATAACACTTTGCTGAAATACAAAGAGTAGAGCACCTTGAAATCAAAGGAAAAGATGAAAGAATTGGCTCCAGTTAATCCAATAGACTTAATGGAGGCAAAATTAATTTCTCAAGGAGTGCTTAATCCAACAAAGCAACAAATTTAAAGGAATATATGGAGCAGGTTGAAAAAGATTTGATGCAATTCTCAAAGCCAAAATCAGATACATCAATGAAAGAAATGTCTGATGATGACAACAAATTCTCAGTTTTAGCAGGAGAATCTCAAGATCCTGAAGATGATTTACCAATTACCATTCCAGATATTTTTGCTGAATTAAAAAATCAAGTCTTCAACAATTATTCAGAAGATTCCACTTCAATCATGAGTGAGCAAGAAGACAAGAGTGGAAAAGGAAAAGCGGTGAAATAATTCAAGATGCCAAGTGATTAGGGTCCCACAAGAAATTCTGCCATGTGAAGAGGGTCCCATAATAATTTATATTTGTCGGTTTAATAATGTAATTTTTGTCGGCAATAATTGATGTGATGAACCTAAAACCTCTATATAAGGGAGGCCAGAGTTCATTTGTAGATATCAGTTTTTACAATTTCTCTAGTTTTCTCTCTTAAAAACCTTCTGTAATATTCTAAGTTTGTTAAATATATTGTGAATATTTGAAGAACACTCGCCTCACTGTAAGTTTATTTTTCATTACTATTTATTTATTTAATTTATATTTTTCTGATCGCCTCCTACATGGAAGGCTAAATTCTTAAATGTTGGGTAATACTGATTATATGACTACTGAATTCATATAAAAAATGAAAAAAAAAGTCTCGAAATTCTATGAAAAAGATGTTGTAAGGTCGATCCGATATATAGTCAAGGTTGAACTGGTCCCTTATATTCAGAGTATGTTAAACTTTTGTCGTGATTAGGCCCGTTTAAGCCTAGGTGTGGCGTCAAGGGCAAAAGCTCATTGACTAACCAGTTTTACATACTATGAGTATTTGACTACCAGATTGTAATGACTCCCTTTGACTAAGACGATCGTAAATAGAACCTTTGCAAACTCTTTCTTAAAGGATTTCCTGTTTTGTGAATATATGTTTATGTACTTAGTAATAAATTCTTGATATATATATATATATATATATATATATATATATATATATATATATATATATATATATATATATATATCAGTATATGATGCCAAGGTTGCAAAATTCGCTATTAAGGGATTAATCGATCGGAACTTTAGAAGGAATAATCGGCAATTAATCGAATTGTACTTACATTTAAATATTAAATCTCAAAATTTATATGTATTAATATATAAGATAACCATAAACATAAATTTTAACGTAATTATCTAAAACAGTTCATTTTGTTCAAAAACTCTAAAATTCGAGTATAAATTCATGTTAAAATTTTGACCAGTTTTGATTTTAACCGACTTTGATTACCAAATGCGATTTTGACCCATCAATCGACGTTGACTGATTAATCAAACGGATTTTGAAAAATCGAAACGGATTACTATTAAAAACGTTTAATCGAAAATTAATAAGCGGTAATCGAAACTTTAACAACAATGTATGATGTGGAGTACTAGATATGTATATGATACTTTTTAAAATGGTTAATGATCTTTTTCTTCCTAAAAATAAAAAAATAATAATAAAGAAATGTGATTTTAAGTCAATATCAAGACAAACAATTAGAGTGTCGGCGAGCGTTTCGTGGAACCTTCCCCTTAAATTCGAGTGCAACTAGAACCCATTTTTGACAAGATTGGACGTACGTTGACATCAAATAAAATAAAATAATCCGTAATACTCCATATGTAAAACCAAAATTTATAATACTACGTAATGCAAATATATAATAATCACAATTTATTCTTACTAACCTTTATTAAGTAATAACCTTGCTAATTTCCCTAATAAACTAGTGTTAAGACTATTTATTATCTATATGAAAAGTATTTAAATTAACAAATTGAGTAAAATTGCTCACACTGACAACAACAACAACAACAACAACAACAACAATACTCAATCCCACGAATGTAGGGTATGGGGGAGGTGGAGTGTAGACAATCATTCATCGTACTCTAGACTAGAAGGAAATCCCTACTCCACTTGCGGGTATAGAACCCGCGACTAGATAAGATCGTCCCTCCCTCTACTCGAGAGCCAAGAGATTGCTTCCTAAAGGACCTCCGGCCAGAACTGCTCATTCAAACGAAATAATGCGGACATATGTACCTGTAAGAGTTATGTGCGCCTAGGGAGATGCAACCATACGAGGTAGTCATAAAAGAAGACTAATATAGTAGTGATGCACATCAGTATGACAGATAGCTTGAATAATATAATGCGCAGAGATATGAGAAATCAATTAGACATGCAAAAAAAAAAAAAGAATAAAAAAAAAACCATGTTACTATATAAAAAAAAGGCCAAAATTAATAAATATAATTGAATGAATGACGCAAGTAATGGACACAACCATGTTACTATATAAAAAAAGGCCACACTTACATTAATGCATAAACAAGATATCATTTTCTTTCCCTGTTTAATTCATTTTCATATATACGGAGTATTTTTTTTTATGTTAATCCGTACTAAATGATACGGAGTTAGGGATGGCAATGGGCGAGAAAAAACCCGTGACCCGCGGATACCCGATCCGCGATGGACGAGAAAAATCATTAAATCTTACCCGCGGGCACGGTTACGGGTAAAAATTTAAACCCACCGACGGGTCGTGGGCGGGTTGCGGGTATATACTACCCGTCGCGGGTAAAACCCGACCCGTGAATACATGACAATTTTCTTAATTTACACACGAATTAATACTTACAATTATTAAATTTAAAAGCTATTTTACTAGTATTTGAATAATGATTAAAAATATAATATTATATACAAGTAAAAAACTTAATTTTAACGTCATTATGCATATAGCTACTACATATGGTTTTATAATGTATAAAATTATTTCGATTTTCTAAATAAAAGTTGTATATTATTATTACCCGCGGGTTATGTGATGACCCGGAAATTTTCGACCAAATTTAAACTTTAATCTTTAAATAATCTCGACACGATAAGCAAAGTCTGTAATGTGGAGTATCAAAAGTTTTGGAAACTATATTCATGTAGTCATTTGACCTTTGACTATTACCGACGATTCACGAACGATTGTTTGTAAATAAATATGTAAATAAATTTATATAAATATAAATATAAGTGGGTATATATATAATACTTTACATAAATAAAAATACACATTAATTAATTAGAATTAAAAATGTAAAATTTATAAACAGAATGATTAAGTACAATTAAAATAAATATATATATAAAACATGTATATAATATTATTACGAAACTATATATATAATATGAATTCCTATTAATAATTAGTGTTATATAATAATATATATAAACTATACAAATATTTAATAGATGTTTTTATAAGATACATAATATAAATACTAAATGTTACATAGTTTATAAGATATAATTTCTACATATTAAATTTACATACAAGTTAAAATATTATTGATGTATTTGTATTACTTACATTAAAAATAAATGCTAATATCTAAAAATCAGTAGTAATAATGTTATTATATAAAGGTGAAATATGATATATATATATATATATATATATATATATATATATATATATATATATATATATATATATATATATATATATATATATATTATACTATTATCATTATTAATATTATAAATATAATCATTCGTAATATTAAGATTATTATAACTAGTATTATAATTTGTATTATTAATAAGATTATTATGATCATTATTATTAAAAGAAAATTATTAAATTTAGTATTATTGTTGGTATTAATATTATCAATTATCATTACTGGATCCTTTATCAATAATTTTATTAGTTGTAATATTAATAATATTAATATATTTATACTTATAATTAACAAAATTTGCAAATTATATACATATAATCAGACATATAAATGCAGATTCATATAAATACGTATACAGGCAAAATACTGTTATATATATAAGTACATATACAGTTATTCAAATATATAAAATACTGGTATATATATTTTTAGATACAGATAATTACTAATAAATATATATATAAAAACGGATAAATATAAATTTAATTACTGATATATATGTATATCTTCAACTTGCAATCGTTTTCTAAGATAAAGGTAGAATATTTCTTTGCCTAAAATTAGTACCATTTGATTCTAGGCTAATCACAAGGTAACAAAATCAGTTGAGGATCGTACCATCTGTTTATCAATCAGTTTCCCCTTTTTAATTTTTTTTTATTATTTTCTGTACCTAGCATAGAATAAGTCGACCTTTAACACTGTAACACCCTATCACATTCATGGTAAATGACAACAGACGACTCTCATTATCAATTAACAATCTCATATATCTGATACAGCTCATAAACTATCGAATTTAAACCAAATTTGAAGAACACCCAGACAACCTGTCCTGTTCTTCTTCATATTTTCAATTAGAAAGATTTTGTAATAAATTTCAAATTGTGTAAGTGCTGTTTTGTTAGAAATCTTTTGTTTAAACAATCTGCAAAGTTGAAGGTTCCAATTTTCCTTATCAATCGTTAATTGTTTAGTCAAAGTTTCATTTAAAAAGTCAACATAAATTGTTCATCGTGAAATTCGTAAATTCTTTGATGTTTTGAATTAAATTGACGACCCAGAAAGTTCATATGAACAATTTAGAACATATTTTATGTTATAAATTGTGTCTAAAACCTGCTAAATTTTTGAAATGGAATCAAGTTGTGTACGTTTCCTCAGAGTCTGAATTGCAGGTTTATTTTTTTTTTCTGTTATCGATTATTTAAATCAATCTTTAAATGTTTTTATATAAAGTATAAATCCTAAAATTAATTGTTAAATCGTTGAGTAATAAATTTCGGAGTTTTAGTCGATTTGAGTTTGGGATTTGAGTTTTTGGTTTGCTTTCACGAACCTGTGTTACAGCTATCCTTTTTTAATTTTTTTGTTTTTGTTTTTGACTCTGTTAATTTAGAATCACTATTATAAGTTAATATCATTCAAGTTTTGAAACCGAATCAAACAGTTAGTTATAGATTGGGTCTGGTCGATTTGGAATTGGAATGAGGAAGAAGAAAGGAGGAACAGAATAATGAGTTAAATATTTACGGGTTGTAATGATAATCAGAAAACCGGCAACAGCTGAATGGTTAGAGAGTGATTCGGGTATGCGAGAGGTCGGGGGTTCGAGCCCGGGCAAGGGCAAGTATTTTTTTGGGACTCCTTTTATTTGAGGTAGTCTTTATTTATTTATTTATTTATTATTATTATTATTATTATTATTATTATTATTATTATTATTATTATTATATTATTATTGTTATTATTATTATTAGTACTAATTATTATTGTTATAATTGTTATTATTACTAAAGTTATTATAATTACTTAGTATTATTATTATTATTATTATTAAGTATTAGGATTATTATTATTATTATTATTATTATCATTATTTGGAACATAATAAAATTATCATTATAAACATTATAATTAGTGACAAAATAATGCAACTTATTATTATTTTTGTAAATATTAGTAATTGTACCATTTTTTAGTATTATTAATATCATTATGAATATGTTTAGGATTATTATTAGTGTTATTATAAAATAATACAAGTTATTATTACTCTCACTAATATTGGTATAAATATCATTATCGTAATTATTAGTTTAAATATTATTATTATTAACATAAGTATCAATTTTAACAATATCGTTATTAATAGTAGTATTATCAATATTAAGAAAGTTATTTTTATTATTAGTAAAACATTATTATAAAAACTATCATTTTCGTTACAAATAAATATTTTGTACCTAAAAATGTACTTAATACATATATTATAATCATATTAAAAGTTTATATATCACATATCAAATATAATAATATTATTTATATAAATACTTATATATAACGAATTAAGAATATTTCATTTAATACTAACCATATACATATATAGAGGTATATTAAAATAATCAAATATATAGATATTAAACATTTTAAATATATACACAAACTAAATAAGTATAATATATAATTCAAGTTATACTATATAAATTTGTTCGAATACGATTATATGTATTAATATACATATGAATGATATAGGTTCGTGAATCCGAGGTCAACCCTGCATTGTTCAATATAGTCATATGTATTTTTACTACAAAATACAGTATGGTGAGTTTCATTTACCTTTTTACCCTTTATATTTTTGGGCTGAGAATACATGCGCAATTTTTATAAATGTTTTTACGAAATAGACACAAGTAATCAAAACTACATTATATGGTTGAATGATCGAAATCGAATATGCCCCTTTTTATTAAGTCTGGTAATCTAAGAATTAGGGAACAGACACCATAATTGACGCGAATCCTAAAGATAGATCTATTGTGATGCCCCGTACAAAATCATCGTGTACGATTCATCAACAACAGGATCATTACAAGGTTAAGTACTATATGCGTTTTCAAAAAGAGTTTGCATTCATAAATAAAGTGATGTCTAAACCAACATCGAAAGTTTTACAATCCAAAAGCATGCTTCACTAAGTAGAAGCAAATAATAAGTGTATGTGACCACAACGGTCGTTACAAGTCATAGTTCAAAAGTACGAATGTTTGAATGCAAGGTAAGGTAGTTCATGCGATGACAACTCTAAGCAGCGGGTGACTATAGCACGACTAGTACACAGCGGAAGCTAACCTCAAGCACCTGAGAAAAACATGCTTAAAAACGTCAACACAAAGGTTGGTGAGCTATAGTTTAAGTATAACAGTAAGTAAGGTAGGCCACGAGATTTCAGTGCTACAAAGAGCGTTTCAAAACAGTAAGATAAAGTATATGTTAACCGTGGGCACTTGGTAACTAACTTAACGTTTATACCCCCTGAAAGTACACTTGGCAAGTGCGTATGTCTACGAAGTATTAAACACTCGTTAAATGCTAGCGCTACTAGCCCGAGTGGGGATGTCAAACCCTATGGATCCATATGTAAGATTCGCGTTCACCTGTTCAAAAACCAATGACTAAACGTTACCGAGCTAAAGGGAATGTTTATGCCGTTGTATAACCCACACATATATAAGTTTAAGTACTCGCGCCTAGTATGTAAAACATAAAATCCGCATGTATTCTCAGTTCCCAAAATAAGTTAAAGTAAAAAGGGAATGCTATAACTCACAATGATAATGTAGTCGTAAATTCGGTTCGGAAAAGGTGCGCAAGTAATCGGTCCGAAGGTCCTCAACCTAAGTCAAATAGTACTAAGTCAATAAATCGTCTTAATAGGTTTAAAAGTATGTAATTAAGGTCTTAAGGGTCATCATCATTCATCATCAAACAAAAGGCGTAAAGTAAGTTTCGTTTATGAAAGTAGTTTACATCAAAAGGCTGACTTCAGTCAGTCACCACGGCCTCTACCCTTACTGAATTAAGGTGAGACCAGTGGCCATAGCTCCGTATATGAGTCCTTTAGTTGTGGTAAAATTTACAGAAGCAAACTCGTCTTCGTTTGACCGTGGTGACAGTCTAAGTGCGAGTAGGTCAGAAATTTCTGCACAACGTTAAAGGAAATAGTGACGATCGGAGGGCCATAAATCCTAAACCGTAACTCGGATTAAGACGAGTCCTATATGAAAAGTTATCTACTCTAAAAGATCTATCTAAAAAACATCGTCAAAACAGCCCAGGTCTACTGGTCTGTTACAGAAATAGCAGGTCAGTAGGTTTTGGACAGAAACAGTAAGATTAAGTGAGTTCCGGTCGTCTTGGTGCTTGATGTTCATCATGGTTCTCATCCTTGATGCATATAGCTTCAAGTGTACAACTCATTGACGTATCTACATCATCTTAACCAAGTCTAGACCATCATAACCCTAGTGCAAGTCTAAGACATGAAGCACAACTCACTTAAGAGTTGCATGTAGTTTGATGAACCAAAGTTACATCAAAGTCTTAGGTTTGACACTTACATGAACTATAAAGCTAATAACAAGTTATAAACTTGAAAGTAAACTAACTAATCAAGATCTTAAGATGTAGAACATAGTTCTTAGTTAGATCTTGAAGATCCAAGACTCAAAAGTCTAGATCAAGTATAAGTATACAAAGTTATATTTAAAGAAAACTTATTTGTGTGTTCTTGAACTTTCAAGGTTAACCTTTAGTTCAAGATTAATGAGATCAAGATTAACTAGTAACACTTGACCAATAATAACCAACCAACATAAAATTAAAGTGCAAGTAACTAAATAAACAAGTAAATAAGTTCATGGGTTGTTCATACTTTTAAAGATTCAACCAAGGTTTGATCTTTAAGTAAAGTAAAGTTTAAGTTTACTTCAAGAACTACAAGTATGAGTTACAACACAAGAACTTTAATCTTTGAAACATTATATGTAGAACCTAAACTAGAGAGTTTATTTCTTGAATGTTCTTGTTAATACAAGATAAAAAAGAATAAACTAGGTAGTTTGATTCTTGAAAACATGCAAGTAAAGAAAGAAAAACAACTAGTAAGTAAGTAACAATAATCAAGTAAATAATTACAACTAACAAAAGATTATAACAATCAAAGAATGATGATGATTTAAGGGTGTTAGGATTCGGTTTTAGCAAGAAGAAAAAGAGAGAAAGGCTTGAAAGAATACTCACACTTGAGAGCAAAAGATGAGAGGATGTTTGAGAGAAAAATGCAAGTAATTGTGTGTGTGTGTGAAATGAGAGTGTTCTAGTGAATAAGGTAATGGAAAATTTGAAACAAAACACCCCTAAAGGGCCACTAAAACTGACGGCCAGCAGCTCCAAGAAGGGGGATGGGTTTGTTTAGTGGTCACTTGCAAGTAAAGCTCATAAAAGGTGGTTAATGGATGGCCATGCATGGGGATAAGTTGCTAACTAGATTCCATTTACAACAACTAACTAGTTCCATCTTAAATTGATACTTTCAAGTGCAAGACATGGGCTAACTAAGTCCATTAATAATGTAGGGTGGGCTTATAAACCCAAGTCAAGAGTCCATTAACTTTAAACAAGCCCAAGTTCAAATAATAACATGCTAAACCAATTAAAGCTCAAGTAATTAACTAATCACCATAGTTAATTAAAATGATTAATAAAACTAATCATGAATGTAAATAATATCTAAAAATATTATTCGTGTAAGTTCCGGGTGTCACAAAGACGTTTCGGGCAATTAAAGTCAAGTTCGGGCAATCATGGCAACATGTAAATGTAATAACATACATTCATTTAATCACATGTATTAATAATAAAAATTATTAATAAATAAACTTTGGAAATTCCAGGGTCGTTACATCTATCGGGCCCAACAAGCCCCATCCAAAGTACCGGATGCTTTAGTACTTCGAAATTTATATCATGTCCGAAGGAGGATCCCGGAATGATGGGGATATTCTTATATGCATATTGTGAATGTCGGTTACCAGGTGTTCAATCCATATGAATGATATTTTGTCTCTATGCATGGGACGTTTATTTATGAAAACTGGAAATGAAAATCTTGTGGTCTATTAAAATGATGAAAATGATTATTTATGTTAAACTAATGAACTCACCAACCTTTTAGTTGACACTTTAAAGCATGTTTATTCTCAGGTTTGAAAGAAATCTTCCGCTGTGCATTAGCTCATTTTAAGGATATTACTTGGAGTCATTCATGACATATTTCAAAAGACGTTGCATTCGAGTCATCGAGTTCATCAAGATCATTATTAAGTCAATTATAGTTGGATGTATTATGAAATGGTATGCATGTCGTCAACTTTCAATGAAATGAAAGTTTGTCTTTTAAAACGAATGCAATGTTTGTAAAATGTATCATTTAGAGGTCAAGTACCTCGCAAAGTAACCAACTATTGCGAATCGTTTATAATCGAGATGGACTTCGTCCGAATGGATTAGGACGGGGCGTTTCAGGTTACCCGCGGGTCACGGGTATCCGCGAGTCAAGGGCATGGGCGAAAAGTTTTTACCCGTGGGGGGTAACGGGTTTCAACATACAAAAAAGAAACCCGACGGGCGGGTCGCGGGTATATAGAACCCGTGCCCGTTACCCGCGGGCGCCATCCCTATACGGAGTATTATATATTAGATCTTTTTAAAGGTGAAGTATACGTATACATATATTGGAAAGTATATAAAAGATACTCCGCATATAGAGATTGATTTAACTTCGTAAGCTGATTGAGTCTTAATAAGTTTATATACTTGATTAAATAATAATAAATTTTATTTTACTACTAGTATGATATTGGTCCAACCCGATTGTAGGTTAGATGAATAAATGATAGGTTAGTGGTCCAACTCGATTATGAGCTTGAGTTCTTTACAAAGCAATGGTTCAATAGGCCAAACCTATCTGCTAACAGTAGCATGTATAACACGGAATTCAATAACTTATAAATACGATAATATATATCATTGATATAAAATAGTTGATCAGCCTTTTCATTATTGTTTAACCATAAAATTCTTCAAATTATAGATTTAATTATGAGAGAAGTACTTTTTTGAAGGGAAATAAATTTTTTTTTCTTGAAATTATTATTACAAACATTAAAATCACTTGAAAAACATTTAGAAAGACATTTTGTGATAAATGTTATTATTTTGACCAGAAAACGCTCGAAGAAATAACATTCTATGAATGTTATCATGAACATTTATCGATGAATGTTATTTTTTTGAGCGTTTTCTGGTCAAAATAATAACATTTATCACAAAATGTCTTTTTTAAATATTGATATTTTCACCTAATCTTAATGTTTGTAATTTTTTTTAAATAAATAAAAAAAAATACTTCCCCTTCCCCTAAAAAGTGTTTCCTCCTTGATTAGTCCCCCTTCAGTATACTCCCTCCGTCCCATATTTGGACTGTCCCAAATTAATAGTCCACTTCCATAAATAAATAAGAATAATAACGTAAAGTTCTATTATGCCTTTAATGTATGTGGATAGGATTAAAAGAGAAAGAAAAAGTAAGGGTAAACTGAAAAGTAAACAGAAAGTACAGTACTTTTATGACATTTCCTTAAACTGTGTGTTTTTTTATCTGTGGACTATTAATATGGGACGGAGGGAGTATTACATAACTATATATGTTGTCGAAAATTGTAAGTATCAATAAACTGTTAAAATAAGTAATGCAAAATCAAGTACAAATTTACGGGCTCTATCCCCCAATCGAGATGAGGCATATCGCGGTTGGGATGACCCGATGAAAATCAAGCAGTATCAATCCAAAAGTTGAATTTGTCCATCCCGGTTGAGATGAAACCCAACGCAGTTGCATGACACTCATCGCAGTTGAGATGCATTCCTTGCGATGGAGCATCACGACTAGTTCATAATTTGTGCCATTTATTTGTTCATGTTTTTAGGGTTTAGTGGGTAATGTTCGTTGTTAATGATCGTGTTTTATTTCTGCATTATTTCTCCACATTTACTAGTGGTTAGTGGATTAGTGGTTGAGATATTGGTAGGTTTAATTTCCTAATATTTATAGACTCCTTTGTAATCATTGTTTTGTACCTTGATTAATTATTCAATACACATTATATTTTAAGGGTCCATTTTGTTTATGTCATTTTCTAAACTTCTCATCTATAGCACATAACTTTTTTTTCAAAAATTCTTTGCAGGAAAAGGTGATCTTGTTAAATTATAAGCATCAACTTATGAATTATCCGTTCTCAATTTTATGACAATGGTCATAAAACATTGAATCGCTTGTTTTCAGATTTCATGTTCATTGCGAGTCTATACATTACAATACCCATTTGGTGAAACTTACTTTGACAAACTCAACATAGATGAGAAACTCGTAACATTCACAACTTGAGGAATCATTATGAAGATTTCAAAATGCATTAACGTGGTTAATGATATTTCCTATGGATCGCATCAAAAAATCATCTTCAATAAACCATCTGTCGTGAAGAATAAATGTTTTTAGCCAGAAACTAATACTGCTTTTGTTAAGACTGATGGAAGTATTTCTAAGAGAGTACATAAAAGAGGTGGTATGGAGAGTATGAAAGAAGATTTTGATAGAATTATTCTGACGCCATGATCAGAGGGCTGGGTAGAAATTGTGATAACCCGAGAATTTCTGACCAAATTTAAACTTAATCTTATACGATTTCGACACGATAAGCAAAGTCTATTAAACTGAGTCTCATGATGTTTGAACTATTTCCATGAATGCATTTAACTTTGACCATCTCCGATGATTCACGAACCATTGCTTGTAAATATGTGGATATATATAAATATGTGCATATATAAATATATGTATAATATATATAATAACATGAACATTAATAAACTAGCATATACATTTAATTGTTGGAAATAAATATGTAAAATAATATGTGATGTAATAAAAACTAATATTATATATAGATATATGTATTTATGTATATAAATTTTAATTGTAAATATATAAAGCTTTATTAAATATATTTGTTTAAGAATATATAATATATTTATTTTAGTAATTAAACTTACTATTTTAAAACTGTTTGTATATAGAAAGAGATTATATTAAAAATAAATGATTTCGAGCTTAGTCAGTAAACTTCAGTAACACTCGGTTGACGTTTTGTTAGTTTTAATATAGATACAGTATATGTTTATGAAGGATTGAAATAAAAGTTGGACTGTAAATTGATTACAAAGATTTTAGATTTGTTAAATATATTTTTATCTTTTTAAGTTTAAAAATTAGTACTCCGTACATATTATTTGGAACAGAAAATAAATAATTGTAGAACCTTTTTGATCAGGTTTCAAACAGTTAATGAGTGAAATAATTAAATATAGTTAATCTAAAAATTTAGGATTTTTAGGAACATTTTTATACATTAACTGTTTAGCAATGGACACAATATAATATCCGTGTAAAACCGTCGGTAGAGTGATTCCAAATATGAGGCTGCTAGACTGTTTAATTGTTGAAACCATAACACATGTTACTGTGTCCCTTTTCAATGATTTAACTAAAGGATACTGTGTATTAGTATTATATTATTAAATTCTATGTCATAATTATATAGATATACATTCACTCATATGACAGACTAAAATCACATCCAAAAATTGTTACACGTTCCATTCCTTTCTCTCCTATTCGACCCTACTCAAAACCCCCATCAAAAGATTACACCTGCTAACATTTGTGCAGTCCAAACCGCCATCTTCTTCTTCAAATATTACAACCATCACCTTCACACTAAAACCCACCATAAACCAAACATAAGACTATGAAAATGATTATTTTTATGTTTTTGTTTCGGTTACAATCCAAACCCACCACCTTCACGTTGAAACTAAGAATCGTTTTCTGTTTTCTTTAATCCATCGACAACCATTACCATCCTAACTCCACCGCTGCTACTGTTTCAAGCTCACCACCACCTCGCCTCCGTCATCCTACAACCACCCAACCACCGCCACAGATTGCAGCTTTGCTGCTGCTACTGCCTATTCATTTTTTATTTTTTTATTTTTTTTTGTTGTTGTTCACCTTTGTGAAAACTAAATCGCCACCCTTGCTACAACCTACCTCACCACCTATATGAGAACCGATCACCCCTTTCATCCTATTTTCTTTATCGTGAAGCCATCACCATCGTTGAACCGGTAATCATCACCTCACTCTCTCTACCTCACCATCTCTCCCTTTCTTCCATTTTTCTCTCGCGTTATATATATATATATATATATATATATATATATATATATTTGTTTACTGTCGTTATTTCTGCTACTGCAGCTACCGCTGCGAATTTTTTTTTTCCTTCCATTATACAAATGTTTTTACGTTGTTATTGTTTCTTCGTGACTAGACAACACACACACACCGAGCTCTTATATTTTTTTCTTCTTTTTCGAAAACATATATAATGATGAAGACGATGGACTGTGATATATTATGATGGTGGTGTAACGAGTTTGAATTGATGATGATGAGGTTACAAATTAATAATGATGATACGTATGATATTAATGAAGATGAAGCTTGAAGTTGGGATTGATAAACAATTTCATATAGGATAAATAATTAATAGCACGAGAGAATTCAGATAAAAATGGACGGTTCAGTGGTTAATGTTGCGGGTCTTTAACTGAGAGGTCTCGAGTTCGATTCCCGGTTGTGACATTTTTTTTTTTTAAAAGAGGAGGAGGAAACAATGTATAAAAGGTTAAATAAATTTCGGTGGTGAACTAAAACATAAATAATATAACAGAGGGACGGTTTATGTGGTTGATTGGTTAGCGAGAGGTCTCGAGTTCGAATCTAGACGTCTACATTTTTTTTTACAATAGAAGACTGTTGAAAGCTTGGGCCGAAATCTAAGATATTGGGCCGAATTCCTTTCTTTTTCTGATTGGGCCGAGTCCTTATTGGGCTATTCGAATTAAAGGGGTTATAAGGTTCTAGTTACAATATATAATCGAAAAGTAACAAATGGAGCATTGGTTTGATGTGTTGTGTGTTGAGCGAGAGGTCATGGGTTCGAGCCCGGGCAGTGGCCTTTAATTTTTAAGAGCTCCTTTCTTCAAAGGTTGTACACTTTTAATTTTTATTATTATTATTATTTTTATTATTATTATTATTAGTAAATCAATATTTTCAAAACCATCATACTAATAAATAAATATTTTGTACACTTAATATATGCATTACATAAGTATACTAATATTATACATAAAATTATGTTTTAACTAATACAATATTATAACGTTAATTGAATTATATATCCAATAAGTATTATAACATATTATAAGTATTAATAAAATATATATACGAATATGAATCTTAATATATAACAAAGTAAATATAAAGTTGTTCAATTTCAACTATGTGTGTTAATATATATATATATATATATATATATATATATATATATATATATCAATGATATAGGTTCGTGAATCCGAGGCCAACCCTGCATTTGTTCAATATCGTAAAATGTATTTTTACTACAAAATACAGTATGGTGAGTTTCATTTGCTCCCTTTTTAAATACTTTTGCAATATATATTTTTAGGACTGAGAATACATGTGTTTTTATAAATATTTTACGAAATAGACACAAGTAATTGAAACTACATTCTATGGCTGGATTATTAAACCGAATATGCCCCTTTTTAGTCTGGTAACCTAAGAATTAGGGAATAGACACCCTAATTGACGCGAACTCTAAAGATAGATCTATCGGGCCCAACAAGCCCCATCCAAAGTACCGGATGCTTTAGTACTTCGAAATTTATATCATGTCCGAAGGAGGATCCCGGAATGATGGGGATATTCTTATATGCATATTGTGAATGTCGGTTACCAGGTGTTCAATCCATATGAATGATATTTTTGTCTCTATGCATGGGACGTATGTTTATGAGAAATGGAAATATGAAATCTTGTGGTCTATTAAAATTATGAAATGATTATTTAGGTTAAACTAATAAACTCACCAACCTTTTTGGTTGACACTTTAAACATGTTTATTCTCAGGTACGAAAGAAATCTTCCGCTGTGCATTTGCTCATTTTAGAGATATTACTTGGAGTCATTCATGACATATTTCAAAAGACGTTGCATTCGAGTCGTTGAGTTCATCAAGATTATTATTAAGTCAATTATAGTAAGAAATATTACGAAATGGTATGCATGTTGTCAACTTTCGATGTAATGAAAGATTGTCTTTTCAAAAACGAATGCAATGTTTGTAAAATGTATCATATTGAGGTCAAGTACCTCGCGATGTAATCAACTGTTGTGAATCGTTTATAATCGATATGGACTTCGTTCGGATGGATTAGGACGGGTCTCTACAGTTGGTATCAGAGCGGTGGTCTTAGCGAACCAGGTCTTGCATTAGCGTATCTAACTGATAGCTGTTTAGATGCATTAGTGAGTCTGGACTTCGACCGTGTCTGCATGTCAAAAGTTTTGCTTGTCACTTCGTGTCGAAAATTACTTGCTTATCATTCTTAGAGGATCATTTGCTTATCATCCTTAGTCTAAACACATCTTATTGCATTGATTGCATGATTAGTGTATAGACAAAATTCATATCTTAGCATATCTGCTAATTCATATCTTAGCGTATCTATTATTGTAAACTTTGCCTGACATCTCTGTAAATTCCTCCGTAGCTTATGGGATTTTAGTATTATATATGCATATGTAAATTATGTATTGCAGGGTACTAATCTACATCCTATAATCTATTTCTTATCGAAAATCCTTCATCTGATCGTACGAGATGAATCCCTCAACCAGTTCGAATTCCACGGATTTCGATAGCTATTCCGATATGGATTTTCACCTAAGCTCCGAAAGCAGCGTCACCAGAATGAATCAACCAATCATCCGTCCCCAATTCATCTAATGGATTCGTAGTCGACTTAACTAATGGAAATGCAAAGAAGGCGATCCTTTCCACCAACCGAATTCATCTCTTAGCGGAGAACCTGAAGCACTTATCGGCGAACCACTTCGATACACTATATTCACTCTCATTTCCAGGATATCTCGCCATGATAATATGATATCCAAAAATTCTCAACCGTATTTGTCCACTCGTTCCAACCGACAATCATTCTGGAATAATGGAAGAAGTCAACGAGCTTCACGCTCGAGTAATAAATTTGGAGAATATGGTGCAAAATGTACCAGCTTCAGCAACATCACCAGCACCAACAGTACCATCAGTAACAGTACCAGTACCATCAACAATCCATGCCTCAACATCTCATTCTGTACCTCGAGTATAATCATCGTACTACGTATCGTTCTATCTATTTTATCTTCGCTCGACATGGCGATTATGTAATCTCTAATGTTTTAGAGATTATATATTCTTGTTCTAATGGTAAATCAAATGATTTTAATATCATATTGACTCATTAAATCCATGATTACATCTGAAGGAAATATATATGTATATATGTCTTCATAAAGATTGTAATTAAAAATTCTTTCGTACAAAACTGTTAATGATGAAAATATTTTAACGGGTAGGTAATACCCAAGGAATATTTAGATTTCACATTAATAAGTTACATTGTACATTATTCGAATCTGATTCAATAGTCATTTACTATCCTACTTACAACCACAGATATACGTATCCGTTCACCGCAGAATAACCATTTCCATTCGATTTCATATTTGGATTTTGACTTATCAGAATCCAACAAGTGGCATAATGAAGAAAACATTTGACAAGATAAAATTTGTTAGAAACAAACAATTTAACTATGAGAAGAATTTTGTTAAGAATCCATGCTAACTGTAACTAGCTAACTGTTCCTAGCTAACTGGTTACATTTTATTTATCACAATTTACATTCTCGCAATTTTATTTATCGTCATTTAATTTCTGTTATTTACTTTACGCACTTTATTTATCGTTATTTATTGTCTGTTATTTATTTTTACGCACTTTAAATATCGGGACACGTATACAAGGTTTTGACATATCATATCGACGCATATATATATATATATATATATATATATATATATATATATATATATATATATATATATATATATATATATATATAATTTGGAATAACCATAGACACTCTATATGCAGTAATGATCGAGTTTTCTATACAGGGTTGAGGTTGATTCTATAATAATATATATACTTTGAGTTGTGATCGAGTCTGAGACATGTACACGGGTCACGATACGTATTAATTAATTCGAATATTATATATTAAACTATAAATGAATTATTGGACTGTCAACTGTGGACTATCGACTGAGGACTAATAATATTGGACAATTAAAATGAATTAAAATATTGATTATAATATATGAAACTAAACAATTCTTCAAGTTGCCACTTGATTTCATATTAAACCTCATTTGTATTTTGACGATTATAATATGCGTTCAAACCTTTCATGATTCTTGAAAACACCTCAATCAAGAGGATGAACCAACCGCACTTCATCTACGAAAGGAAAGATTTATGTATATAGTATTGCACCTGAGAAACTCTTGGAAACTGAGTAAAAGTTTAACACGTAGCCGCGTCAGATCCTTTGGAATTTATTAGCAAAAATAACTTTGCGATCTCTTTTCAAAGTAGCAAATTTTGTCACAGCTTCAGCAAATTAACTTCGACTTTTCGTTCGAAACAACCTAATTATCACCTTGATTTATATGTATGCTCTTTTATTGTTACCGAGGAACCTTTTATATTCCACCATATTACCGTCAGCGTTTAATCATCTAAAAACGCAATTTTCTTGAAATCACCTCGGATCGATAACCAATGATTCAGATATGGTAGCAGTAAATGTAGAGGAATCGGCAATCAGTACTTTAAAAACTCACAACAGTAACATTTATCTCTTAGAATAATGATCTTCCATTCTGAAATTTTGAAAATCACCCAGCCTACGAATTAATACATTGAACTCTGAAAAAGCTGAATGAAGCAGCAGAAACTGTAGATAATCGTAAACGACCTTAATCGTCGAAAGTTTAATGATAAAGAATGGAGTATTGAAAACACTCAATAGAAAATTTAGTACTGAAAAGCAGATTATGCAAAACTATGAAGGAAGCCGTGGACAAATCACAAAGAATAAGTTTGACTTCAAAGAATCCAAATGATTCAATGCCTGCTGAAATCTTTAGCAAATACCTTGCTTCTGACTCCAAACTCTTGCGGACAAATTTTCTTCACCATCCTTCGATATTAGAAATTCCAAGATATCATCGTATCTTTCATTATAAATATCCTCCATATTTCTGAAGATATTTCATAACTATTCTTATCTGAAATCATTAAACTCATTGTGCCATCAGTGTTACATCATATAGAAACTGTTAGTTTCTATATTTTGTAAACTTTCGAGCTTAAAATATGAATATTATTGAAGTAATGTTGGGAACTGATGTTACAGTAAGTCATGCTGAGCTTCTAAATGGGACATGATGATTCACAGATTATAACGTCATCATGTGCCATGTTACACGACTCTTACATTTTATCTGATATATAAACATATCAAGAACATATTTTCTTGATAGTTCTATCTTTCCCGGATATTCTGGTAATTTGACGAATCAAGATCGTGCTTATAACAACCCGAAAATTTTCAACTAAATTTAAACCTAGCTTTGACAAATTCCGACAAATTCACGAACCATTATTCGTAAATAATTATGCATTAATATTAAATTGTTATAATTAATATTAATATCATTTTTAATATATCACTAATCATTATTTACAAGTATTACTACTACAAATATTATTAATGTTGTTATTATTAATAATTATTAATAAAATTAATATTATTAGTATTATCATTTTTACTAAAAGTGATAAGATTATTATAAATATCATTATTAATACAAATTTTTATTAATATTAATAATATTATTATTAATAGTATTATTAACATGTTATAATGATTATTATCATTAATTATAATTAAAATTATCATTCTTATTATTAACATTGTAATATTAATATTATTATCATTAATGTTATTATTATTTATCATTAATAATAATATTATTATTATTAATATAATAATTATTATTAGTATTATTATTAATATACTTATTTATTATTAATACTAAATAAATAAATAAAAATTTGATACAGACATATATATATATATATATATATATATATATATATATATATATATATATATATATATATATATATATATATATATATATATATATATATATATATAACGGATTCCAGTCCTTTTCCTATCTTTTTCTTGATTGAATTACACGATTGAATCCGCAAGTAAATTAGGTATTAATCCGCTTTTTATTTTTAAATTTGATAGTATCTGCTTTTTATTTTTTTATCTGCTTTTTAATTTTTTTTTTGCCAACGTGATCCTATCTGATTCTGTGTCGACAATTATAACATTATAAAACAATCGGTAATTGCTTATTGTTAGGAGAATCAAGTAAGTTCCATTATCAATTATCAATTACAAAAAAAAAAAGAACACTGCATCGTGAAAATTAAACAGAAAACCATTTATAAAAGCTCGACCTCTGTTGTTGTTTAATTTTTCAAAACCTCGAATCTGAACCGAATTTTCAAAATGTATTAATACAATCTTGTTAGGAATCCTTCATTCATACTATTTGTAAAATTCCATGTTCCAATTCCTTCTATCGATTCCGAATTTGTGAAGTCAAAATTAAATTGAAAAAGTCAACAAATTTGTTCTTCACGAAATTCGTTTTTGTCTTGATGTTTCTGTTGAAATTAAGGATTCACAAAGATTCTAGGAGGGATTTAGAACTTATTTTGTTTAGAAATTGTGGCCTAAAACGTCCTTAAATCCAAAAATCAAATATTGAGTTTTTTTTTTACCGACGGCAGTAGCAGCAACACTCTTTAAAATTTTTTTTATTTTTTTTTCTATTATAATAATTCAAACACCCCACATTTTATTGTTTATGATTCGTTTATAATTCACAAATACATTTTGAAGTTTACCTCGATTTGAAATTTGTGAAGAAGAAGAAGATATAGAAACAGATTTATAATCGGGTTAAATATATTAGGATGGTAATTAAATTCAGGAAAACAGAGATGGTACAATGGTTAAGGGTGTTTGACTAATTTCGAGAGGTCACGGGTTCGAGCCCCGCCTTGGGCATTTCTTTTTGATAAACTTCTAAAGGTAGTTTTCTTTATCAAGTTTTTATTTTATTTATTAATGTTATTATTATTAGCATTATAATTATTATCATTATTATTATTATGATTTTAATCATTATTATTATTACTAGTACTATAACTATTATTATTATTACTAATAAAAATTACCAAGTATTATTAACATAACTAAAATTAACAATTTCAATTACTATTATTATTATTATTATTGTTACTACTAAAACTATTATTACTAGTATTATTAGTAGTGTTATTATTGTATTATTATTATCATTCTAAATATTATTATCATTATTATGATTAGAATTATTATTATTATTTTGAAAACAATACAAATTGTTGTTATTATCATTTTACCACTAGTATAATTATTGTTATCATTATTAATATTATTATTGTTATAATTATTATTACTATCAGTATTTTTATTACCCTTATAATCAAATACAACTTTTGATTATCAATATTAATATTATTTTATTAAATAGATATTATGTATATAAAAACGTATTTACGATTAATATTACATATAAGTATGTATTAACCATATTATCAATTTTATACGAATATTCATATATAACAAATTAGATATTTTTAAAACAAACAAAATATATATTAATATAATTCTATAAATATTTATCATTTTAAATACATATACACAAATTAAATATATATAATATATAATATAAGTTATAATATGTGAAATTGTTTAATTACGATTATACATTTTAATATATATAAAACTGATATAGGTTCGTGAATCCAAGGACAACCCTGTACTTGTTCAAGTGTTATCATACACATATCATACAAACTATCGTATCGTGAGTTTTCATAGCTCCCTTTTTATCTATATTTTTGGGCTGAGAATACATGCGCAACTTTTATAACTGTTTTACACGTATCAACTATTAAACTGTGATATGTTGGGCTATGACCAGCAAGTCCCCAACCGACAAGTACAAACGATAATTTGTTACGGGGCAAACTTGAAAGTCTAGTCTAAATACAAGTACCAACTATTAAATTGTGATATGTTGGGCTATAACCAGCAAGTCCCCAACCGACAAGTATAAACGATAACTTGTTACGGGGCAAACTTGAAAGTCTAGTCTAAATATCAGTACCAACTGTTAAAACTATGCTATACCCGGCTATGTCCGACTAAGTCCCTATAGTGATATTTTTAATTGCTGCGGCATTCTTAATTATTGGGGATAGGCCTATCGGGAGTAACGTCCCCGATACATTTGACTAAGTCTTTGTATTACTTGATAATGAAATTAAACGACAAGGACAGAACAACTTGTCACGGGGCAAACAACGTTTAGTCTAAATATCACGCACTGGCATAACTTTTGATCCTGCGGGAGATCAACTTTACAAACTAAATCTTGTGGTCTATATCTATTACTGAAATCATTATTTATGACAAACCTATGAACTCACTCAACCTAGTGTTGACTTTTTAAGCATGTTTATTCTCAGGTACTTAAATATTGCTTCCGCTGTATATCTACTGCTTTGATGATGATTGCTTGCTATGCTTGAAGTCTTCATTACATATCATATCAACTAAAGACATATTTATCTTCCGCTGCAAAACTCAACAAAACGTCTCATGTAGAGTCGTTCTTGTTTATACAACTGTGATTTGATATAATTAGACACAAATACCCCAGGCCCTATTTGTGGGTGTCACAGATTGGTATCAGAGCAAACTGTTGTAGAGAACCAGGATTGCATTTTATGTGTGCCTTATACCATTAGGTACCTTAGCAATGTAGGACTACAACTTTCCTTGACCATAGTGCCTTCAATTGATGCCTTTAACTGTTAAATGCTACACTATGCCTTCGAAACTATGCTTATTAAATTCTTTAATATTTCTTAGAATGCCGAGCCAATCAGAGAATTCTGTCTACTCTCCAATTATGCCACCACATTCAAATGCGATACCTGTTGATTCTGCTGACTCTGGCTCTAATCATTCACCGGTATACAAACCAACAAGTACTTCTGAATGGGAAGCTATTCAAAGCCTTCCTAACTACAATGGTGACTACTCAGGCTACGAGCCCGAAAAAGAGCCTATTGAGGAATCGTCTAAAAACTTATCTCTAAAGAGAAAGCAAACCGAAACCGCTACTGCTGATGAAGCCGGTCCATCAAAAAGGGCTAGCTCACCATCTCGTGAAAACATCGCTCAGATAGAGGCACGTCTAAATAACCTAGAGAAAGAAAACAAAATCTTGAAAGAGATCATCATAAAATCCTTCGAAACTCGAACTGAAAGGCTAGAAGAACTTGTAAAGTATAACACAGAAAAAGTGATGGAGAAGGTGATGAAAGTAAAGGACGATGAAGAACGCAATACCCGCTGGGGAAAACAATCGCTTGCCTATTTGAGAGAAGATGTTGACATTAAATTTAAGATGGAGGAAGACCACATGAATAGTCAACTTTCTATGAGGGACTACATGTATCATGTAATCAACAATGATGTTTCCAATCTTTATGATAACCTTGAGTATCTTTATGAGGAACAAAAGGAGAAGAACGAGAAAGTTGAAAAGTTTATGAAGAAGGTTGAGGAAGAAAAGAAGAAATATGAAGACTACTTCAATCTTAATATTTCCTAGTTATTTTTCCTATTTTCTATCTATATAAAGGCTAGGCCTTAAACTATTTCTATCTCCAGATCGTGTAATAAGAAGGCTTGTTTAAAGCTTCAATAAAATAAAGTGTTTCGTTTATATCATATTCATCTTTATTTCACTTAAATTTTTATGACCTATCAGATTTATCAAACTTATATACACCCTTATGTTATTGAAGATAATTAGCTCCTGCTACTCCAAACACTCACGTATCTTATGCCTTTATGCATCGGTTTATGAACCAGAAAAAAAGTCACTGGGTTATCACAATATACGAATTGAAATTCTTTAATCAATATCTGATTACAAACTTATTATTTATAATCTCAACACGTCATACCACCATTATTACATAAATGGATGACACATCATATCTTATCATATCTTATTATGTCTATCCCAGTAAACTTTGTCTACCACTTTTCCTAAATTCTCTCCGTAAATTACGGAAATCTTTTTGCTATAAATACATATTCAAGGAGACGAATATATCATTCAGTATTCAATACCCATTTCATATCAAACCCTATTCCAAACATATAATATGAATTTCTCAAACTCTTCAAGCTCCCACGGCAGTGTAACCGGAACAAACGAACCAATCAACCATCATCTTTTCTGGATGAATTGGGGATGGGTTCGTAGCCGACTCAATCAATGGAGGCAAGAAGAAGGTGATCCCTTCCACCAATCAAATTCACCTCTTGGCGAAGAACCTGAAGCACTTACCGGCGAACCAGTCCGAAACACTATTTTCTCTCTTATTTCCAGGGTATCCCGTCACGAATATATAATATCGAAGATTCTAGATCTTATACACCCCCTTGTTCCAACCGCCAATCATCCCGGAATAATAGAAGAAGTCAACGAGCTTCGCGCTCGAGTAGTGGCTCTGGAGAATATGGTGCGAAACCTACGAACACAGCAGCAGCACCAGCAGCATAACCAATACCATAAATACCATCAACATCACCACCAACAACATCAGCTTCATCAACAACAACATCTGCATTCCATGCCTCAACATCACACTCAGTACCACAAACATCAACATGATACGCCCCATAGATACCAAGGAATATTAGTAATAATGAGTTAAGATGTATTGACTCATTCTTCGTGAAGAATTATATATGTATACCTTATATATATATGATTTGGAACAATAATAAATCTTGTCGTACTAAGCAATTACGTGTGAATCTCAACTAGTATGTACTACTTGGTTAATTCATATCACTAATATGCTATGATGTACACCCTTCGTTAATGATTTAATAATTGTTAATCACTGCTTCAACACAATAAACTCCATTTCATAATAAATCAAGTGTAACGATGAATGTATTAATTCATAACTTCATTAGCAAAATATTTCGCGACAATTATGAAATCTCTAAGGTTTTGGAGATTATTTACTCTCGTTCCAAACCGTAAATCAGATGAGTTTAATTTATATTAACTCATTAAATCCCTGATTATATCTGAAGAATACATATATAATTGTAAATTCTGTTGTACAAACTGTTAATTGTGAAAATATTTTAACGGGTAGGTAAAACCCGAGAAATATTTGCATCTCACATTAATACACTGTACATTCTTCAATTTAGACTCATAAATCATTAATTATACGCACTACCTTCACAATGATACACAATCATCTTCATACAAAATCAATTACACATTCTGAAATTTACATATCGGGATTCAAGTAAAGCTTTAGCAGGTGTTATCTTCCTAAAGATCACTACATTCACGAATTATATTCTGCAAAGAATTATCACATCAAACCACCGAAATTATCATTCACTTTTAAAATCAATAACGCCTATTCGGCAACCATTAGATCCGTTAACGATTACAATCAGCGTTTAATCATCTAAAAATAAAATTTCTTGAAACCATCTCGAATTGATAACCAATGATTCAGACATGGTAGCATTAAATGCAGAGGAAACAAAAGAATTGTCCTCGTCATTGGATTTTAGAAATTCTAAGATATCACCGTATCTTTCGTTATAAATATTCTCTATATTTCTGAAGATATCTTCGTAACGATTCTTGACCTCAATTAATTGTCTCCTTGCTATATCTTTATCACATCATAAAGGAAACTGATTTAGTTTCTATATTCTGTAAAATTCAAATTTAAAATATGAATGATTTGAAGTAGTGTTGGGAATTGAAGCATGAGTTAGTATAATATAATGACGTCAGGCCAACGTGATTATATTACAGTAAGTCATGCTAAATTTTTAATGGAAGATGATGATTTGTAGATTTTATAATCATCATTTGCCATGTTACACGACTCTTACATTCTACTAAATCTCTGAACACATCAAGAAAATATATTCTTGATAGTTCTATCCTCAGTAATTCTAGTAATTTACCAAATCAAATCGTGATATTACGCTTAGAACAGTAAGCCCATTCGAAACTTCATACCTATGAATTCTGGATCATTACTCGCTTTACTTAGAGTTGAGAGGAGAACAAAAAGGCAAAGAGCTTTGACATATAAGGGAAAATATAAAGCCCGATAACGACACCGAAATTACAAACCGTGTATATCAATGCGTATAGCAATATAAAGACACGGGAGGACTAAAAACACAATAAATCCTAGAGCATAATAGAAGTAAACAGACTCCTCTGGTGGGAGTTGGAAAAGAAGGATGATTGTGGCGATAACCAATATAAGGTCAAGAACAAGAACTGGATTGAGCATATTAACAAAACTTTTGGAAGTATGAATTGAGAAAGAAAGTATAGAAGTGGTGAAGATAATGAAACGGAAGAAGCTGATTTATAGCAAAAATTCCAGACACGGTAATCGAGGCAATTCATCGCATTTAATTAAAGAAAATCCTAATTTCCGTAATTACCAGAGAATCAAATCTTATAAATATTTTCTTTAATTCCGGAAATTAACTTTAACTATGTCAAAAAGTTAAGGCAAACAGATATTTCCTTATTTCAATCTTTTACGATAGCTTCGTTTATACTCTTCCTATAATCGAAATATTTTATCCATATTACCCAATATTGATAAAACTCTATTTTTCAACTCATATTCACCATTCTTGTTGTAAAGAATGACGATCTCTATCAAATTTCATGATTATGATTTTCATGAACTCCTCTCTATTTTTATTTACCCTAATATTATGGCATAAACGCTCAAGGTTTAAATAAGCTCACTATTATTCATAACACATTTTATGTGTCTTGAAATGCTTGTATAGCACCATCATCCCTTTTGAGGATAACCTAGTCAAATGACACTCTTGTTAATCCTTTAAATAACCTTCGCATTAATAATAAAATGCACTTCGTAGAATTTATGAATCGTAAGATTTAAAATCTTAAAACAAAACAATATTCTATTCGGTGAAATTCACGCAAGGCCCCGAGTATACCTGGGAACGTGAAGACCAAATAAAACAAAAATATCCTCACCTGTTTACAAACAACGCCGACTGATGGCAACAACTAAAATTTCGGGACGAAATTTCTTTTAACGGGTAGGTACCATAACAACCCGGAAATTTTCAACTAAATTTAAACCTAGCTTCGACAAATTCCGACAAATTCACGAACCATTATTCGTAAATAATTATACATTAATATTAAATTGTTATAATTAATATTAATATCATTTTTAATATATCACTAATCATTATTTACAAGTATTACTACTACAAATATTATTAATGTTGTTATTATTAATAATTATTAATAAAATTAATATTATTAGTATTATCATTTTTACTAAAAGGGATAAGATTATTATAAATATCATTATTAATACAAATTTTTATTAATATTAATAATATTATTATTAATAGTATTATTAACATGTTATAATGATTATTATTATCATTAATTATAATTAAAATTATCATTCTTATTATTAACATTGTAATATTAATATTATTATCATTAATGTTATTATTATTTATCATTAATAATAATATTATTATTATTAATATTATAATTATTATTAGTATTATTATTAATATACTTATTTATTATTAATACTAAATAAATAAATAAAAATTTGATACAGACATATATATATATATATATATATATATATATATATATATATATATATATATATATATATATATATATATATATATATATATATATATATATAAAACGGGTTCCAGTCCTTTTCCTATCTTTTTCTTGATTGAATTACACGATTGAATCCACAAGTAAATTAGGTATTAATCCGCTTTTTATTTTTAAATTTGATAGTATCTGCTTTTTATTTTTTTTATCTGCTTTTTAATTTTTTTTTTGCCAACGTGATCCTATCTGATTCTGTGTCGACAATTATAACATTATAAAACAATCGGTAATTGCTTATTGTTAGGAGAATCAAGTAAGTTCCATTATCAATTATCAATTACAAAAAAAAAAGAACACTGCATCGTGAAAATTAAACAGAAAACCATTTATAAAAGCTCGACCTCTGTTGTTGTTTAATTTTTCAAAACCTCGAATCTGAACCGAATTTTCAAAATGTATTAATACAATCTTGTTAGGAATCCTTCATTCATACTATTTGTAAAATTCCAAGTTCCAATTCCTTCTATCGATTCCGAATTTGTGAAGTCAAAATTAAATTGAAAAAGTCAACAAATTTGTTCTTCACGAAATTCGTTTTTGTCTTGATGTTTCTGTTGAAATTAAGGATTCACAAAGATTCTAGGAGGGATTTAGAACTTATTTTGTTTAGAAATCGTGGCCTAAAACGTCCTTAAATCCAAAAATCAAATATTGAGTTTTTTTTTTTACCGACGGCAGTAGCAGCAACACTCTTTAAAAAAAATTTTATATTTTTTTTCTGTTATAATAATTCAAACACCCCACATTTTATTGTTTATGATTCGTTTATAATTCTCAAATACATTTTGAAGTTTACCTCGATTTGAAATTTGTGAAGAAGAAGAAGATATAGAAACAGATTTATAATCGGGTTAAATATATTAGGATGGTAATTAAATTCAGGAAAACAGAGATGGTACAATGGTTAAGGGTGTTTGACTAATTTCGAGAGGTCACGGGTTCGAGCCCCGCCTTGGCCATTTCTTTTTGATAAACTTCTAAAGGTAGTTTTCTTTATCAAGTTTTTATTTTATTTATTAATGTTATTATTATTAGCATTATAATTATTATCATTATTATTATTATGATTTTAATCATTATTATTATTACTAGTACTATAACTATTATTATTATTACTAATAAAAATTACCAAGTATTATTAACATAACTAAAATTAATAATCTCAATTACTATTATTATTATTATTATTATTATTATTATTATTATTGTTACTACTAAAACTATTATTACTAGTATTATTAGTAGTGTTATTATTGTATTATTATTATCATTCTAAATATTATTATCATTATTATGATTAGAATTATTATTATTATTTTGAAAACAATACAAATTGTTGTTATTATCATTTTACCACTAGTATAATTATTGTTATCATTATTAATATTATTATTGTTATAATTATTATTACTATCAGTATTTTTATTACCCTTATAATCAAATACAACTTTTGATTATCAATATTAATATTATTTTATTAAATAGATATTATGTATATAAAAACGTATTTACGATTAATATTACATATAAGTATGTATTAACCATATTATCAATTTTATACGAATATTCATATATAACAAATTAGATATTTTTAAAACAAACAAAATATATATTAATATAATTCTATAAATATTTATCATTTTAAATACATATACACAAATTAAATATATATAATATATAATATAAGTTATAATATGTGAAATTGTTTAATTACGATTATACATTTTAATATATATAAAACTGATATAGGTTCGTGAATCCAAGGACAACCCTGTACTTGTTCAAGTGTTATCATACGCATATCATACAAACTATCGTATCGTGAGTTTTCATAGCAACCTTTTTATCTATATTTTTGGGCTGAGAATGTGACGACCCGGAAATTTCCGATCAAATTTAAACTTAATCTTTATATGATTTCGATACGATAAGTAAAGTCTGTAAAGTTGAGTCTCAAAAATTTTTGGAATTGTTTACTTGAATCCATTTGTTCTTTGACCAATTTCCGATGATTCACGAACAACTATTTGTAAATAGATATGTACATATTTAATTATATATATATATGTATATATATATATATATATATATATTAATTTGAAATGTTATATAATTCAATTATTAGAATTTACTATGTAAGATAAAATAAAATAGGATATTTTAATTAAAGTATAACTATATATATAAATAAAGTATATTAAAAATAAATATTAAATGATTGTAATATTCGTTTGATGTTTTGATTGATATTAAGCAAGTTAAATTTAAATTTATATGATTTTAAAATAAACGGTAATCCGAAAATGAGTTTTATAACTTATAGGCTTATTTAAAATGTATTTAGGAACTATTTGTTGAATTCTAAAACTTTTCATATTTTACTTAGGGTTGGGAGTGAATAATTAATGTAATTTTTAATTAATAGTCAGTGATCGAATTTTATACCATAATGACCAAAATAAATAAATATAGTTAATTTAAAAATATGGGATTTTTTCTGAACACTTTTATCCGCCACTAATTTCGCACCATACACAGTTCGTAAAAACTGTCGGTATGTAAAATAAAAAGTAGCCGCCCTAATTATTGTTGATTCACATATTGTTAAATTATATATATAGTATTATATCTGATATATGCATTGCATGATTAATCTCCTAAACCCCACACACTAGTATACTCACTACTATTACTTTTACTTTTACTTTTATCTATATATATATATATATATATATATATATATATATATATATATATATATATATATATATATATATATATATATATATATATATATATATATATATATAAACGTGGCCCTCTATATTAAAGGGTTTGGTTTTAGTCTAATCCTCTTTATCATCAATTTTCAACGTCTTTTCCTGAATTCATATAATATATTATGATATTATTTTATTATGATTATGATTATTATTATTATTATATATATCTAATATGTGTATCACGAACCTCTACATAAAACCACTTCCTTTTTATGTTGTTAGAATCACCATCTCAAACCCTACCACCTACAAACTCCTGCACAAAAAGACCATCACAATTTAATAGTGGGGTATAAGTGTAACCATCACCTTTTGCCTAACCAATACAATATCCCAAAATGTATTAATAAAGAAAACGTCATTATTATGGGTCACTTAATTTTGTTTATGATGGAAATGGAATAAACACGGGTGTCGTGGTTCAATCCTTATAAGGGTGTAAATAACAAACTTGGTTTCTAAGTGTAAGCGATTGCAGATTAGCTTATATATTACTTCTACTTCTTTTATTCATTTATTTTTTTCCTTCTCCTGTGAACCGGTAATCGTCTCTGGTTTGCTACTCTATGAAACCTCCATAAAGACCACCTTTGTCTTCCTTTCAGACCCAACACTTTTAGCTGCTATTGCAGCTGGAAAACGTCACCAAACCCAGCCCAAACTGTCACCCAAAACTTGTTAAAAACGGCCTGCTGCGGCTCTCATTTTGCTGTTTTTGTTCAGCCTTGAAACACCCCAAAATACCACCCTAAAAGCTGCTAAAAACTGTCACCAACTGCAGCCGTTTGCTGCTGTTTCTGTCCGTGAACAGCCCTAAAACCGAAGATGTTTTGTTGATGCTACTATTCCTTTTTTGTTGCTGCAATTCATGGTCGACTTCTGCCCATTGTGCTGGTCAACTAGCTGCTATTTTCAGCTCCTGTTTTCAGTACGAAACCGAAGCCACAACTCCATTTGATCACCTTGGTCACTCATTTTTTTTTTATTCGTCTTACTCGAAGGTATAAGTCTTAAATCTAAGCTTTTTAATTTAAATTCTATACTATGATAAAACCTATTAGTATTATGATCTGATTGAAAATTAAAAAGTTGAAATACGTTTATATTATGATCTCATATTATGATCACATATCTCGCATTTCTTATATTATTATTATCCCATCCCACATATATGAAGATCACATATTACGGACTACATGTATAGAGATATGCATAAATAGATAGATAATAAACAAAGCATTGTTAACCCATGTACCTTCACAATTGATTGTAGTCTTCAACTGAATGAAATTTTTTTTTAACTCAACATGTGTATATAAGTCTTTCACCAAACAAACCATTCACCCAAAAAAAAAAAAACTCATAACAAAACCAGAGAGTAGAGCCAAGTGGAAACGAGAAGTGTTACGTACTTAGTTTGGTATAACTCAGTTCCATTTGAAGGTAAATCTTAACCCTACTTGAATATGAATATGAAAACAATTAGTGTTAATCATCGAATTTTTATATCTTTAGTTGAGATAAACCAAAATCGATCGATAAAGTCCTCAGTTTCGGTTACACTATCAACTAGTTCACGTCTTAAAATAAGTCGTTTACAATTTAGACGAAGTCCAAGAAACTTATATTATGCTGTGTAATTTATGTTATGTGATAATCATAAACTTAATGGAATGGAATGAAAGAAACAAAATGTATATAATCAAATAAAACTCAATTTTTGGTTACTGTATGTAGACATGAAGTAGACGAATATTGTGATTCAGTTCACGAGTTACATTTTCAGACCCTGAAGTTATTACAATGTTACAATAATGATTTACCGGAATACTTAAAATATGTGACCACCCCCTGATCTATTTATATCATGCTGAAAATATTTATAACTTTTCTAAGTTTTGACTTTAAAAATTAAAGTTAAGAAATCTATTTAAAGAGGTCCTTAACTATTAATTTTATTAACATACTACATATGATTTTTAGTACGATACTACGTTATTAAACTGATTTAATAATACATTTCAAAAAGTAGATAAAACAAACACTCATATCATTGATTTACTTATAACAAGTAATATATTATAATATATATTTCTCTATAATTAAGAAGATACATATAAGAAACATATAAGTTATATAAATAAAATATTTTTATAAACATACCATTTTTTAAAAAAATAAAACGTTATTATTAATAAAGTTACATATAATATATAAATATATTTTAATATAATCTTATATATAAATTTTAATACATCATATATATTTTTACTCTAATAAGAATCTGATATATAAATATTAATTATTTATTTGAAATATATAAACTTAATTAATTTATATTATATGTGTTAATATATATATATATATATATATATATATATATATATATATATGAATGATATAGGTTCGTGAATCCGAGGCCAATCATGCATTGTTCAGTTTCGTCATATGTATTTTTACTACAAAATACAGTATAGTGAGTTTCATTTGCTCCCTTTTTAAATGCTTTTGCAATATATATTTTTGGGACTGAGAATACATGCGCTGCTTTTATAAATGTTTGACGAAATAGACACAAGTACTTAAAACTACATTCTATGGATGGATTATTAAACCGAATATACCCCTTTTTAGTCTGGTAATCTAAGAATTAGGGAACAGACACCCTAATTGACGCGAATCCTAAAGATAGATCTATTGGCCCAACAAGCCCCATCCAAAGTACCGGATGCTTTATTACTTCAAAATTTATATCATGTCCAAAGGAGGATCCCGGAATGATGGGGATATTCTTATATGCATATTGTGAATGTCGGTTACCAGATGTTCAATCCATATGAATGATTATTTTTGTCTCTATGCATGGGACGTATATTTATGAAAAATGAAAATCTTGTGGTCTATTAAAATGATGGAAATGATTATTTATGTTAAACTAATGAACTCACCAACCTTTTAGTTGACACTTTAAAGCATGTTTATTGATGTGGTAGCACGGGGTTACGAAATAGTGTATATTTTTAATACGGAATGCTACAAAATTTAACAAGTTTTAATTAAATATTTACAAAATGGATATACCAAAACCTTGCTACAACACAATAGGCAGTGTACCTAGTCGCGAAGTAGTATAGTTTTTAGTAAGTCCGGTTCGTTCCACAGGGAGACGGGCTTATGAAACACTTTATTTTTATATAACAATATATAAATATAAATATAAAAAGGGGGGTTTTACCGTTTAATGACCGGTTTGTCGATTTTATATTTTCAAGTCACAATTAAAAGCTAATGCAAAATATTAAAAATAACTAAAAACTTAATTTAAAGAGTAAAGTAAATGACGATAATTAAAATGACAGAAATTAAAGTGCGAAAATTAAAAGTGCAATTAAATATGAAATAAAAGGGATTATGCTTATTTAAACTTCCATAATCATGATGTTCGGCGTATTAATTTTAATTTTATGCCCATGGGTTAATTGTCCTTTGTCCTGGATTATTTAATATGTCCGTCTGGTTTTTGTCCATAACAGTCCATCAGTCATAAATATAAAGTGCGAGTGTCCTCGTCAAATTATCCTTATACCCGAAGTTAAATATTCCAACTAATTGGGGATTTAAACTGTAACAAGATTTTAATACTTTGTTTAATAATTACACCAGGATGTCGACTGAGTGTAACCCAAGGTTTTAATATTTTGTTATTAATTATACCAAGTGTCCTTTGTACATAATTTCACCCCTGTTTTAATTATTCTAGTGGCTATTAATCCATTCCCGTGTCCGGTTAAATGAACGATTATTCGTACATATAAATACCCCGCCCATCGTGTCCGATCGAGTGTATATGGTAATTTATAGGGACGCCCAATTGTAAATCTTTATATTAACATTAACAAACTATCATTTAGTTAAACAAATATAAAGCCCATTAATAGCTCATAGCCTAATTTCCACAAGTGTCGTTCTTTTGTCCAAACCTCAATTATGGTACAAAGTCCAATTACCCAATTTTAGTAATTAGCCCAACATCATGATTACTTCTGCTCAAATAAGCATAATAATAACTTAGTTACGAGACATTAATTTAAAAAGGAGAACATAACTTACATTGAGTATTTATCGCGTAGTGTTACACGGACAGAATTTCGACTTCAAAAACCCGTAAAATAACCTTTACATAACCCGAACTAATCTAATATAACACTAATCTATACTATATATATATATATATATTTATTATCTTATGGAGTATTATTATTATTATTTGTGTGTGTGGTGTGTAAAAACGAACGAAAACTGGCAAATTTATAGACCAGGCCTGATTCTGATCCTTATGTGACTCGCATGGGAAATAGCCTTCTGGCCATGCGAGTCGCATGGCCACCCTGGACAGCTCACATTGATTTGTCTCATAGCTTGCCGACATAATATTAAATATAAATAAAATATAAATAATTTTAATAATTATTTATATATTATATTATATTTATATGCATAGTAGACTAGATATTTTTGGTCCGTTGCGTCGCGCGTTTCTTCTTGGCTCAGGTCCCGGTTCCGGATTTTCGGACGTCTTCGCGTATTATTTTATATCGTGTACTTTGCGTTCCGCAACTTGTACTCTTGTCATTTTTAGACGTCCTTCATAAATATTTTGAACCTTTTTGATTGAATCTTGTACATTTGAGCATTTTGGACCTTTTTGTCTTCAAATCTTCGTTTACGCCTTTTGTCTTCGCACTTATTAAATATAAACGAATATTACTTGAATATGGAACAATTACAACTAAAATCTTGTCTTTCTTGGGGGATAATGCTATGAAATATATGTTCCTTTTTAACCTTATCAATATCCCCACACTTGAGCGTTGCTTGTCCTCAAGCAATACAGTCTTGAAATAGGATAATACAAATCACTTCTTTATTCTTCACACTTTATACATCAGTGATTTTGATAGAGCGGTATAAACAATGATAGTAACGATGTGGTTAAAGGTGGGTGTGTCTTTTATAGTTGCCTCGGGTTTAGGTCAACGACACTGGCAATCAAATAGCCGATTTACTTTCGGTTTCCAAAGCAAAGTGCACATTTGAAAGGCTGTTTACAGTCCCACATGACTTATAAAAATGTAGATCCTTAAGGAAATTGGATCTTTATGAAAACATTTGATCTTTTGAAAATTCAAGCTAGATTTTATCCTAGACAAGTTTTCTGATTTAATCCATTCTTTGGTGTTGCAAAATATATTTGTGGATCAATATTTTGGCTTAAAACTTTTAGGTTCGTGTAATCCAATGCTATCCTGGTATCGGAAAGCACACATCCAGTTTACTTGTTCCGTATATTACCTTTCGGTAAACTACCGTCCGGTTGTAAAGGAAAGCGATGAACAAGAAACTGTTAAGGCAATGTCTAATGACATGCATTTGTTCATGGTCTAATTAACGTGTCGGATGCTAGAACTATCCTTGGTAGGAGCAATAGTAAAGATCATCCTTTGATTTTTCGGTCTGGCACAAGGTCCTGTCTTCGACCATGCTATGCAACCACCGTTCTTACGGTTGACACCCGATTTGGTTCAGGTGACCTAATGAATTCCAGGTGAATTCCTAGAATTTTACGTTCAATGGTAATGAACGCATTGAAAATGGGTTTTCAGAAAACAAATCGGTTTGTATTTTTGATCAAAATATTTTCTCGTTCAAGCTCGAGTTTAGATATCATCGAATTCCATGAGTTTGTAATTCTCAATCTTTAAGGTCAATCTCAAGGATTGAGTAATATCAGGCTTAAAAGCTGATTTTTAATCTTTTAAGGAGATTATCCTTTCTGGGGATCTGATTCATTAGTCTTATCAAGCTAATTTGCACGGTGCCCCCCCATTGTACGAGATAAATCCTTCTCATGGTTAGGATAAATCTGACCACTTGGCGACCCTGTTTGATGCTGAGGTCCGTGGATTTCCTGCTGATTTTAGAAATGACTTTTCTAGATTTTTCGTCAACCTACAGCTGGTCTGGACGACAACTTCATGACCTAAATCAAGAAGCGCGTGTCTTTTTCGGAAGACTTTACTTCCTTTTAATGATGGAATTGATTCATCGTGTAGATCCATCTTTCATTACAGTAAATTGGGTAAAACAGTTAATTTAGTCCAAAACAAAAACACCTGCAATAACTTTACAGAAACATATGATAGATAGTTTTTAATAACTTGGTATATTCTCCCCACACTTAGTTTCTTTCTTTGCCTTGTTATTTTTCTTTATTCCATTTTAAATGAATTCAAGCGTTTTGGGTTGTTTCTCAATTTATGTCCTTTTCTAGGTAACGATAATTTCGGTATTAACACCTAGTTTTCATCGTTCATAAATATGTATAAACATGATTTTAAATTTATTTAGTTGAAAATTTTTCAAATTTTCACAAAATTTGGCAAATAAACCAAGTGTAAACCCGAGAGAATTTATAACCCTTCCCCACACTTGAGATCATGCAATGCCCTCATTTGCATGAAATCAGACTATAATTATAAATTCATGAGGGTGATTAGTGTAGAAAAGTGATTAAGATTACCTAGTTTGTACTTACAAAGCTCGTCGAATGATAGATGGCGCGCCTCACCGTTCATTCCTTTTTGTTTTATCACACATGTTTTTCTTCAAAAATGGTTGCTTTTCTGAACTGTTTGCTAATTTTTTTGAAAATACATATTTTACCCTAACTTATCATGCATGGTTATTAACGAGTTATGCACTAACCCGAACCCCTATTTTAACGTTAAGTGGGGTTAGACTTCCCCACACTTAGCTGACGACATGTGAAGTCGGTAGAATAAGTTCCACGAATTAGAATAGTGAGCCAGTTATTTATATCTCGGGTGGTGTATAATATATCAATGGGTTTAAAGTTTAGACTCACCCGATCGTCACTACTTAATTCTTTTTTAAGTGTAGCTTTTAGTAAATGGATATGTCTCTTTTCTGGTTCTTGGTCAAATGGATCGATATACACCGACATACTTATATCTATAGGGTGGACAATTTCTAATATTTCCTTTCGTTCATTCTCGGAATCAAAGGTTTCACCTCTATTACCCAATTGGGTGAAATCCGAGGTGTCATTATCTATTACAGCTCGTGGTTCATCTTCAGTAGATGACTCGTCTATTGAGAATATTGGGTTAGGAGGTTGTGGAATGGTGAAGTTCGGTTTGGTCTCGGGGGTAAAATTTTCAACGTTATCGTTTTCCCAAGAGTACCAATTTGTTACCCTTACATCTTCTTCGTCGGTAGAGGCTAATGTGTCGATATGTTGTGAAATTGGTAAGGCTGAATAAGAATTATCATCGGGATAGTTGGTGATTTCGGAGCTCTCGAATTCATCAAAATTCGATGATTTGAGATTTTCTTGCACAATACTCCTCAGATCAACAGGTGTGTAATCTGATAGAGTTTCAGCTTGCCTATTTACAAACTCTCTCATTTGTTCCTTTTGAGCATCAAGTTCTTCGAGTTTGATTCTCATATAATCTAAAGAATCTTCAAGTTCTTCTGGTTGTTGAGTTTGAATATCTTCTTGGGAATAATCCCAATTAGAATTGTGTTCTTCATAATCGTTCCATTCAGGTTCTGTGGGTGCGTAATTTTCAGTAGGAACGTAATAGTAACATTCCCATGTTGAGTGATAATCTCCACAGATTTCACAACCAGTTATTGTTTCGTCGTTCGCGATCCAAGATTGACTGACCGAATTGTCATCAACACTCGGTTGAGAGTATTGATTTAATTGATTTTGGAGTTCAAAAAGAGTTTCCAAGGCCTTGTTTTCAAAATTTTCCATTTTATTGCGATGGCCAAATTTTAGCTACAATGTGGTGCATTCACGAATTATCCTATTAGTTATAAAAATAGAAAAACTTATATAAGTTGTCCAATTAATAGACTTTTCTGATTTTGCCCACGTTTCGAATAGCCAAAAGATGCAGCAGGTAGCCAGGACCCTTTAAATCGGAAGCCCACAACTAGCCACTAACAAATCCAACTATTACTACGAACCAGAAAAATGTCAACGTCCATTAATTTAACCGCTTAAATAATTTTTCTTTCTGTTTGAGATATTAGATAAGAAATAGAGAAAATTCTAGGTCCTAAAAACTAGAGTGTCGAGAAAATAGAAAGAAATAGATTGCGCATCGAAAAGTGTCGAAAAATAAAAAAGTAG
The DNA here is from genome assembly GCF_046630445.1 of Rutidosis leptorrhynchoides. Classification (NCBI taxonomy): domain Eukaryota; kingdom Viridiplantae; phylum Streptophyta; class Magnoliopsida; order Asterales; family Asteraceae; genus Rutidosis; species Rutidosis leptorrhynchoides. The sequence continues at coordinate 365,440,561 of NC_092340.1, read as the reverse complement.
AAAAATAGACGTCGAAAAATAAAAGTAAGAAAGTCGTACGAAAAATGGCGTCGCAAAATTCTAAAGCACCTAAATCTTAGTCTAAGGAATAAGTACTTAAGGGATTTTACGGCAAACCTAAAAATCTAGAAATATAAAAATAAACTACGGCAAAATCTATATTTAAAACTAAGTACGAACGACAAAATACAAATATTACGCTAAACGACTAAAAGATACAAAATATAAAAATATATAAAAAGTTGAGAAAAAGAATAATTTTTATAAAAAAAAATATTATTTTTATATTATTATTTATTAAAGATATTAATTTATATATTAATAAAACTAATTAAAAGTAAAATACAAATTAATTAAGAATTAAAACTAATTAATATTAAATTAATAAACTAATTAGGGTTTATATTAATAATAATAAATAAAATACCGTATTTAATGCGAAAGTAGGGTTGTATGTGGCCCTGTCAGACCCCTCATGCGACTCGCATGGGGTTCAGGCTAAGGGTCATGCGAGTCGCATGACCTCCAGAGCCGGTTCAAATGAGGGGGGTCAAATGACAGGCTCAACCGTATTATTTATATTTATTTATATTTTCTGTTTTAAATATTAAATAAAAAATATATATAATTTAAATAAAAACTTAATATTTTTATAAAACTAAAAATAGAAATATTTGATAATTTTATAAATAAAAATCTTAAAATTATATAAAAATATATATTTTTTTTTCTTTTCGGTTTTAATTTTTTAAATTTTTAGATTTTTAAATTTTTAAATTTTTAGGATTTTATATTGTTTTTCTAAAAATGTAAATAAATATTTCGCCGACCCCCCGGCAGCGGCGCCAAAAACTTGATGTGGTAGCACGGGGTTACGAAATAGTGTATATTTTTAATACGGAATGCTACAAAATTTAACAAGTTTTAATTAAATATTTACAAAATGGATATACCAAAACCTTGCTACAACACAATAGGCAGTGTACCTAGTCGCGAAGTAGTATAGTTTTTAGTAAGTCCGGTTCGTTCCACAGGGAGACGGTCTTATGAAACACTTTATTTTTATATAACAATATATAAATATAAATATAAAAAGGGGGGTTTTACCGTTTAATGACCGGTTTGTCGATTTTATATTTTAAAGTCACAATTAAAAGCTAATGCAAAATATTAAAAATAACTAAAAACTTAATTTAAAGAGTAAAGTAAATGACGATAATTAAAATGACAGAAATTAAAGTGCGAAAATTAAAAGTGCAATTAAATATGAAATAAAAGGGATTATGCTTATTTAAACTTCCATAATCATGATGTTCGGCGTATTAATTTTAGTTTTATGCCCATGGGTTAATTGTCCTTTGTCCTGGATTATTTAATATGTCCGTCTGGTTTTTGTCCATAACAGTCCATCAGTCATAAATATAAAGTGCGAGTGTCCTCGTCAAATTATCCTTATACCCGAAGTTAAATATTCCAACTAATTGGGGATTTAAACTGTAACAAGATTTTAATACTTTGTTTAATAATTACACCAGGATGTCGACTGAGTGTAACCCAAGGTTTTAATATTTTGTTATCAATTATACCAAGTGTCCTTTGTACATAATTTCACCCCTGTTTTAATTATTCTAGTGGCTATTAATCCATTCCCGTGTCCGGTTAAATGAACGATTATTCGTACATATAAATACCCCGCCCATCGTGTCCGATCGAGTGTATATGGTAATTTATAGGGACGCCCAATTGTAAATCTTTATATTAACATTAACAAACTATCATTTAGTTAAACAAATATAAAGTCCATTAATAGCTCATAGCCTAATTTCCACAAGTGTCGTTCTTTTGTCCAAACCCCAATTATGGTACAAAGTCCAATTACCCCATTTTAGTAATTAGCCCAACATCATGATTACTTCGGCTCAAATAAGCATAATAATAACTTAGTTACGAGACATTAATTTAAAAAGGAGAACATAACTTACATTGAGTATTTATCGCGTAGTGTTACACGGACAGAATTTCGACTTCAAAAACCCGTAAAATAACCTTTACATAACCCGAACTAATCTAATATAACACTAATCTATACTATATATATATATATATATTTATTATCTTATGGAGTATTATTATTATTATTTGTGTATGTGGTGTGTAAAAACGAACGAAAACTGGCAAATTTATAGACCAGGCCTGATTCTGATCCTCATGCGACTCGCATGAGAAATAGCCTTCTGGCCATGCGAGTCGCATGGCCACCCTGGACAGCTCACATTGATTTGTCTCATAGCTTGCCGACATAATATTAAATATAAATAAAATATAAATAATTTTAATAATTATTTATATATTATATTATATTTATATGCATAGTAGACTAGATATTTTTGGTCCGTTGCGTCGCGCGTTTCTTCTTGGCTCGGGTCCCGGTTCCGGATTTTCGGACGTCTTCGCGTATTATTTTATATCGTGTACTTTGCGTTCCGCAACTTGTACTCTTGTCATTTTTAGACGTCCTTCATAAATATTTTGAACCTTTTTGATTGAATCTTGTACATTTGAGCATTTTGGACCTTTTTGTCTTCAAATCTTCGTTTACGCCTTTTGTCTTCGCACTTATTAAATATAAACGAATATTACTTGAATATGGAACAATTACAACTAAAATCTTGTCTTTCTTGGGGGATAATGCTATGAAATATATGTTCCTTTTTAACCTTATCATTTATTCTCAGGTATGAAAGAAGTCTTCCGCTGTGAAATTGCTCATTTTAAAGATATTACTTGGAGTCATTCATGACATATTTCAAAAGACGTTGCATTCGAGTCGTTGAGTTCATCAAGATTATTATTAAGTCAATTATAGTTAGATATATTATGAAATGGTATGCATGCCGTCAACTTTCGATGTAATGAAAGATTGTCTTTTCAAAAACGAATGCAATGTTTGTAAAATGTATCATATAGAGGTCAAGTACCTCGCAATGTAATCAGCTGTTGTGAATCGTTAATAATCGATATGGATGTCGTCCGGATGGATTAGGACGGGTCTCTTCAGTTGGTATCAGAGCGGTGGTCTTAGTGAACCAGGTCTTGCATTAGTGTGTCTAACTGATAGTCGTTAGGATGCATTAGTGAGTCTAGACTTCGACCGTGTCTGCATGTCAAAAGTTTTGCTTATCATTTTTGTCGGAAATCATCTGTTTATCATCCTTAGGAAGATACCCGCTTATCATTCTTAGTCTAAACATGTCTTACTACCTCTATTGCATAGACAATGTATAGATAAATTCATATCTTAGCGTATCTGTTATTGTTACCTTTGCCTGACAGCTTCCGTAGATTCCTCCGTAATTTATGGGATTTTAGTATTATATATGCATATGTAAATTATGTATTGCAGGGTACTAATCTACATCCTATAATCTATTTCTTATCGGAAATCCTTCTTCTGATCATACTAGATGAACCCCTCAACCAGTTCGAGTCTCTCAGATTTTGATAGCTATTCCGATAGTTATTCCGACAGCTATTCCGACATGGATTTTCACTCAAGCTCCGAAGACAGTATAACCAGAATGGATCAACCATTTAGCCATAATCTATTCTGGATGAATTGAGGATGGGTTCGTAGTCGACTTAATCCTTGGAGACGCGAAGAAAGCGATCCTTTCCATCAACCGAATTCACCTATTGGTGAAGAGCCTGAAACACTTACCGGCGAATCAGTCCGAAACACCATTTTCACCCTCATTTTCAGGATATCTCGTAACTACTATATATTATCCACAATTCTAAACCTTATTCATCCGCTCGTTCCGACCGACAATCATCCCGGAATAATAGAAGAAGTTAACGAACTTCGTGCTCGAGTAATCAGTTTGGAGAATATGGTGCAAAATTTACCAGCTTCAGCAACATCACTAGCATCAACAGTACCATCAGTAACAGCATCAGTATAATCAACATCACACACCTCAACATCTCTTTATGTATCTCGAGCATAGTCTTCGTTCTACGTATCGTTCTACATCATTTATCTTCGTTCAACATGGCGAATATGTAATCTCTAATGTTTTAGAGATTATATATTCTTGTTCTAACGGTAAATCAAATGAGTTTAATATGATATTAACTCATTAAATCCATGATTACATCTGAAGAAAATATATATGCATTTATGTTTTCATAAAGATTGTAATTAAAAATTCTTTTGTACAAACTGTTAATGGTGAAAATATTTTAACGGGTAGGTAATACTCGAGGAATATTTATATTTCACATTAATAAGTTACACTGTACATTCTTTTAAATCTGATTCAACAGTCATTTACTATCCTATTTACATCCACCGTTATACGTATCCGTTTACCGCAGAATAACCATTTTCATTCAATTTCATATTGGGATTTTGACTTATCAGAATCCAACAAGTGGCATAATGAAGAAAACATTTGACAAAATAAAATTTGTTAGAAACAAACAAATTAACTATGAGAAATTTTGCTAAGAATCCACGCTAATTGTTCCTAGCTAATTGTTCCTAGCTAACTGATTACATTTGAATTATCACAATTTAATTATCGCAATTTACATTCTCGCAATTTTATTTATCGTCATTTAATTTCTGTTATTTACTTTACGCACTTTATTTATCGTTATTTAATTTCTGCTATTTATTTTACGCACTTTAAATATCGGGACACGTATACAAGGCTTTGACATATCATATCGACGCATTTATATATATTATTTGGAATAACCATAGACACTCTATATGCAGTAATGATCGAGTTCTCTATACAGGGTTGAGGTTGATTCTACAATAATATATATAATTTGAGTTGTGATCGAGTCTGAGACATGTACACGGGTTACGATACGTATTAATTAATTCGAATATTATATATTAAATTATATATGAATTATTGGACTGTTAACTGTGGACTATCGACTGTGGACTATTAAGATTGGACAATTAAAAATGAATTAAAATATTGATTATAACATATGAAACTAAACAAATCTTCAAGTTTGCCACTTGATTTCATCTTAAACCTCATTTGTATCTTGACGATTACAATCTGTGTTCAAACCTTTCATGATTCTTGAAAACACCTCAATCGAGAGGATGAACCAATCGCAATTCATCTACGGAAAGAAAGATTTATGCATATAGTTATACACTTGAAAATACTCAGAACCTGAATAAACGTTTCACACGTATCTGTACTAGCTCCTTTGACGTTGTTATTATCGAAAATAATTTTACAATCCCTTTCCAAAGTAGTCAATTTTGTCACAGCTCCAACAAATCAACTTCGACTTTCATTCGGATTAGTCTTATTATAACATCGATATATATGTGTGCTCTTTTATTGTTACCGGAGAACCTTTTATGTTCCACTATATTAGCAGTAAACGTACCAGCAACATCAGTATTCTCTGGTGTAAGTCTCTCCGACAAATCCCCATACATATTCATTGAAACCCTATCAAGTACTCATCCGTATCTGATAACGAGAACTTCCATACCAATTACCGGGAATCAGCAATCAATACTTTGAAAACTCACAGCATATCTACATCAACAGTTATATGTATAACATTTATCTCTTAGAATTATGATCTTTCATTCTGAGATTCTGAAAAGCACTCAGTCTACAAATCAATACTCTGGATATTGAAAAAGCTGAATGAAGCAGCAGAAACCGTAGACAATCGTAAATGACCTTAATCATCAGAAGTTTGATGATAAAGAATAGTATGTTGGTAAAGCTCAGAAAAGCTGGAATTGAAAAACTGATTGAGCAAACTACGAAGGAGTCTCTGAACAAATCACAAGGACTAAACTTGTACATTAAGAATCCTGATGATTCTGTTTCTGATGAAATCTTTAGCGAATACCTTGCTTCTGACTCCAAACTCTTGCGGACAAATTTTCTTCATCATCCTTCGATATTAGAAATTTCAAGATATCATCGTATCTTTCATTATAAATATCCTCCATATTTCTGAAGATATTTTCATAACTATTCTTATCTGAAATCATTAATCTCTTCGTGCTATCAGTGTTACATCATATAGAAACTGTTAGTTTCTATATTCTGTAAATTTTCGAGCTTAAAATATGAATGTTATTGAAGTAATGTTGGGAACTGATGCATGAGTTAGTATAATATAATGACACTTGATCAACGTGATTATATTACAGTAAGTCATGCTGAGTTTCTAATGAAATTTGATGATTCACAGACCATAACGTCATCAGGTGCCATGTTACACGACTCTTACATTCTATTTAATCTCTAAACATATCAAGAACATAATTACTTGATAGTTCTATATTTCAGGGATATTCTGGTAATTTAACCAATCAAGATCGTGCTATTACAATCTCTCTCTCAACATTAGTTATGTTCATTCCAAATCCCATACCTACGAATTTTGGACCATTATTCGCTTGACTTAAAGTCGAAAAGAGAAAACAAAAGTATGGAACTCCAAATTATAAAGGAAATGAAGGGATTGGATTTATAGTGAAATATCCGACAGAGCAATCGAAACAGATTATTGCAGTTAATCAAAGAAGATTCTATTTTCCTTAATTACCGAAGAGACAAATCTTATTACGAAGATTTCCTCTAAATCCCTTGAATTCCGCAAATCCACCGTGACTACGTCAAAAGTTAAATCTCTATCTCCATCTTTTGTGACAGCTTTATTCGTACTCTTCGAATAATCAAATTGTTTTATCTATATTACTCAATGATGATAAAACTCTTTTTATCAACTCATATTCGTCATGAAAATATTTTTATTATTAGCCATGACGACCACACTCAAATTTCGGGACGAAATTTCTTTAACGGGTAGGTACTGTGACGACCCGGAAATTTCCGATCAAATTTAAACTTAATCTTTATATGATTTCGATACGATAAGTAAAGTCTGTAAAGTTGAGTCTCGAAAATTTTTGGAATTGTTTACTTGAATCCATTTGTTCTTTGACCAATTTCCGATGATTCACGAACAACTATTTGTAAATAGATATGTACATATTTAATTATATATATATATATATATATATATATATTAATTTGAAATGTTATATAATTCAATTATTAGAATTTACTATGTAAGATAAAATAAAATAGGATATTTTAATTAAAGTATAACTATATATATATAAATAAAGTATATTAAAAATAAATATTAAATGATTGTAATATTCGTTTGATGTTTCGATTGATATTAAGCAAGTTAAATTTAAATTTATATGATTTTAAAATAAACGGTAATCCGAAAATGAGTTTTATAACTTATAGGCTTATTTAAAATGTATTTAGGAACTATTTGTTGAATTCTAAAGCTTTTCATATTTTACTTAGGGTTGGGAGTGAATAATTAACGTAATTTTTAATTAATAGTCAGTGATCGAATTTTATACCATAATGACCAAAATAAATAAATATAGTTAATTTAAAAATATGGGATTTTTTCTGAACACTTTTATCCGCCACTAATTTCGCACCATACACAGTTCGTAAAAACTGTCGGCATGTAAAATAAAAAGTAGCCGCCCTAATTATTGTTGATTCACATATTGTTAAATTATATATATAGTATTATATATGATATATGCATTGCATGATTAATCTCCTAAACCCCACACACTAGTATACTCACTACTATTACTTTTACTTTTACTTTTATCTATTTGTAATATATATATATATATATATATATATATATATATATATATATATATATATATATATATATATATATATATATATATATATATATATATATATAAACGTGGCCCTCTATATTAAAGGGTTTGGTTTCAGTCTAATCCTCTTTATCATCAATTTTCAACGTCTTTTCCTGAATTCATATAATATATTATGATATTATTTTATTATGATTATTATTATTATTATATATCTAATATGTGTATCACGAACCTCTACATAAAACCACTTCCTTTTTATGTTGTTAGAATCACCATCTCAAACCCTACCACCTACAAACTCATGCACAAAAAGACCATCACAATTTAATAGTGGGGTATAAGTGTAACCATCACCTTTTGCCTAACCAATACAATATCCCAAAATGTATTAATAAAGAAAACGTCATTATTATGGGTCACTTAATTTTGTTTTTGATGGAAATGGAATAAACACGGGTGTCGTGGTTCAATCCTTATAAGGGTGTAAATAACAAACTTGGTTTCTAAGTGTAAGCGATTGCAGATTAGCTTATATATTACTTCTACTTCATTTATTCATTTATTTTTTTCCTTCTCCTGTGAACCGGTAATCGTCTCTGGTTTGCTACTCTATGAAACCTCCACAAAGACCACCTTTGTCTTCCTTTTAGACCCAACACTTTTAGCTGCTATTGCAGCTGGAAAACATCACCAAACCCAGCCCAAACCGTCACCCAAAACTTGTTAAAAACGGCCTGCTGCGGCTCTCATTTTGCTGTTTCTGTTCAGCCGTGAAACACCCCAAAATACCACCCTAAAAGCTGCTAAAAACCGCCACCAACTGCAGCCGTTTGCTGCTGTTTCTGTCCGTGAACAGCCCTAAAACCGAAGATGTTTTGTTGATGCTACTATTCCTTTTTTGTTGCTGCAATTCATGGTCGACTTCTGCCCATTGTGCTAGTCGACTAGCTGCTATTTTCTGCTCCTGTTTTCAGTACGAAACCGAAGCCACAACTCCATTTGATCACCTTGGTCACTCGTTTTTTTTTATTCGTCTTACTCGAAGGTATAAGTCTTAAATCTAAGCCTTTTAATTTAAATTCTATACTATGATAAAACCTATTAGTATTATGATCTGATTGAAAATTAAAAGGTTGAAATACGTTTATATTATGATCTCATATTATGATCACACATCTCGCGTTTCTTATATTATTATTATCCCATCCCACATATATGAAGATCACATATTACGGACTACATGTATAGAGATATGCATAAATAGATAGATAATAAACAAAGCATTGTTAACCCATGTACCTTCACAATTGATTGTAGTCTTCAACTGAATGAATTTTTTTTTTAACTCAACATGTGTATATAAGTCTTTCACCAAACAAACCATTCACCCAAAAAAAAAATAAACTCATAACAAAACCAGAGAGTAGAGCCAAGTGGAAACGAGAAGTGTTACGTACTTAGTTTGGTATAACTCGGTTCCATTTGAAGGTAAATCTTAACCCTACTTGAATATGAATATGAAAACAATTAGTGTTAATCATCGAATTTTTATATCTTTAGTCGAGATAAACCAAAATCGATCGATAAAGTCCTCGGTTTTGGTTACACTATCAACTAGTTCACGTCTTAAAATAAGTCGTTTACAATTTAGACGAAGTCCAAGAAACTTATATTATGCTGTGTAATTTATGTTATGTGATAATCATAAACTTAATGGAATGGAATGAAAGAAACAAAATGTATATAATCAAATAAAACTCAATTTTTGGTTACTGTATGTAGACATGAAGTAGAATATTCAGTTCACGAGTTACATTTTCAGACCCTGAAGTTATTACAATGTTACAATAATGATTTACCGGAATACTTAAAATATGTGACCACCCCCTGATCTATTTATATCATGCTGAAAATATTTATAACTTTTCTAAGTTTTGACTTTAAAAATTAAAGTTAAGAAATCTATTTAAAGAGGTCCTTAACTATTAATTTTATTAACATACTACATATGATTTTTAGTACGATACTACGTTATTAAACTGATTTAATAATACATTTCAAAAAGTAGATAAAACAAACACTCATATCATTGATTTACTTATAACAAGTAATATATTATAATATATATTTCTCTATAATTAAGAAGATACATATAAGAAACATATAAGTTATATAAATAAAATATTTTTATAAACATACCATTTTTTTTAAAAATAAAACGTTATTATTAATAAAGTTACATATAATATATAAATATATTTTAATATAATCTTATATATAAATTTTAATACATCATATATATTTTTACTCTAATAAGAATCTGATATATAAATATTAATTATTTATTTGAAATATATAAACTTAATTAATTTATATTATATGTGTTAATATATATATATGAATGATATAGGTTCGTGAATTCGAGGCCAATCATGCATTGTTCAGTTTCGTCATATGTATTTTTACTACAAAATACAGTATAGTGAGTTTCATTTGCTCCCTTTTTAAATGCTTTTGCAATATATATTTTTGGGACTGAGAATACATGCGCTGCTTTTATAAATGTTTGACGAAATAGACACAAGTACTTAAAACTACATTCTATGGATGGATTATTAAACCGAATATACCCCTTTTTAGTCTGGTAATCTAAGAATTAGGGAACAGACACCCTAATTTACGCGAATCCTAAAGATAGATCTATTGGCCCAACAAGCCCCATCCAAAGTACCGGATGCTTTAGTACTTCGAAATTTATATCATGTCCGAAGGAGGATCCCGGAATGATGGGGATATTCTTATATGCATATTGTGAATGTCGGTTACCAGGTGTTCAATCCATATGAATGATTATTTTTGTCTCTATGCATGTGACGTATATTTATGAGAAATGAAAATCTTGTGGTCTATTAAAATGATGGAAATGATTATTTATGTTAAACTAATGAACTCACCAACCTTTTGGTTGACAGTTTAAAGCATGTTTATTCTCAGGTATGATAGAAGTCTTCCGCTATGAAATTGCTCATTTCAAAGATATTACTTGGAGTCATTCATGACATATTTCAAAAGACGTTGTATTCGAGTCGTTGAGTTCATCAAGATTATTATTAAGTCAATTATAGTTAGATATATTATGAAATGGTATGCATGCCGTCAACTTTCGATGTAATGAAAGATTGTCTTTTCAAAAACGAATGCAATGTTTGTAAAATGTATCATATAGAGTTCAAGTACCTCGCAATGTAATCAGCTGTTGTGAATCGTTTATAATCGATATGGATGTCGTCCGGATGGATTAGGACGGGTCTCTTCAGAGAATACATGCGCAAATTTTATAACTGTTTTACACGTATCAACTATTAAACTGTGATATGTTGGGCTATGACCAGCAAGTCCCCAACCGACAAGTACAAACGATAATTTGTTACGGGGCAAACTTGAAAGTCTAGTCTAAATACAAGTACCAACTATTAAATTGTGATATGTTGGGCTATGACCAGCAAGTCCCCAACCGACAAGTATAAACGATAACTTGTTACGGGGCAAAATTGAAAGTCTAGTCTAAATATCAGTACCAACTGTTAAAACTATGCTATACCCGGCTATGTCCGACTAAGTCCCTATAGTGATATTTTTAATTGCTGCGGCATTCTTAATTATTGGGGATAGGCCTATCGGGAGTAACGTCCCCGATACATTTGACTAAGTCTTTGTATTACTTGATAATAAAATTAAACGACAAGGACAGAACAACTTGTCACGGGGCAAACAACGTTTAGTCTAAATATCACGCACTGGCATAACTTTTGATCCTGCGGGAGATCAAATTTACAAACTAAATCTTGTGGTCTATATCTATTACTGAAATCATTATTTATGACAAACCTATGAACTCACTCAACCTAGTGTTGACGTTCTAAGCATGTTTATTCTCAGGTACTTAAATATTGCTTCCGCTGTATATCTACTGCTTTGATGATGATTGCTTGCTATGCTTGAAGTCTTCATTACATATCATATCAACTAAAGACATATTTATCTTCTGCTGCCAAACTCAAAAAAACGTCTCATGTAGAGTCGTTCTCGTTTATACAACTGTGATTTGATATAATTAGACACAAATACCCCAGGCCCTATTTGGGGGCGTCACAGTGCTATTACCATTTCTTTCTTAGAACATTAACTATGTCCATTTCGAAATTCATATCTATGAATTCTGGACTGTTGCTCGCTTTACTAGAGGTCGAGAGGATAATAAAAAGGCAAAGAGGTCCAAAATATAAGAGAGAATATAAAACCCAATGACAACACCGAAATTACAAACCGTGGATATCAGTAGGTATGGCAATATAAAGACACGGGAGGATTATAAATACAATAATCCTTAGAGCATAATAGAAATAAACTGATTCTTCAGGTGGGAGTTGGAAAAGAAGAACGATCATTACGATAGTTAGAATAAGAACAAGGATCAGAACAGGGTTAAGCATTTTCATAAATCTTTTGAATTTGGAAATTGAGTATAGAAGTGGTGAAAACTAATGGAATGGAAAAGGAAAATTTATAATGGAAAAATCAGACGTAGTAATCGAGGCAGATCATCGTATTTAATTATAGAGATCTTAATTTTCTTACTCGCCGAAGAATCAAATCTTTTAGATTTCGAAGATTTTCTTTAAATCCCTTGAATTCCGGAATTCAACCAAGACAACGTCAAAAGATTAGACACACCTTATTTTCTAAATTCAACCGTGACTACGTCAAAAGTTAAATCTATATCTCAATCTTTTGTGATAGCTTCACGCGTACGCTTCGGATAATCGAATTTTTTTATCTATATTAGCCATTGATGATAAAACTCTATTTATCAACTCATATTCGTCATGAAAACATTTTTATTGTTAGCCATGGCCACCTCACTCAAATTTCGGGACAAAATTTCTTTAACGGGTAGGTACTGTGATAACCCGGGAATTTCTGACCAAATTTAAACTTAATCTTATATGATTTCGACACGATAAGCAAAGTCTATTAAACTGAGTCTCATAATGTTTGAACTATTTCCATGAATGCATTTAACTTTGACCATCTCCGATGATTCACGAACCATTGCTTGTAAATATGTGGATATATATAAATATGTGCATATATAAATATATGTATAATATATATAATAACATGAACATTAATAAACTAGCATATACATTTAATTGTTGGAAATAAATATGTAAAATAATATGTGATGTAATAAAAACTAATATTATATATAGATATATGTATTTATGTATATAAATTTTAATTGTAAATATATAAAGCTTTATTAAATATATTTGTTTAAGAATATATAATATATTTATTTTAGTAATTAAACTTACTATTTTAAAACTGTTTGTATATAGAAAGAGATTATATTAAAAATAAATGATTTCGAGCTTAGTCAGTAAACTTCAGTAACACTCGGTTGACGTTTTGTTAGTTTTAATATAGATACAGTACATGTTTATGAAGGATTGAAATAAAAGTTGGACTGTAAATTGATTACAAAGATTTTAGATTTGTTAAATATATTTTTATCTTTTTAAGTTTAAAAATTAGTACTCCGTACATATTATTTGGAACAGAAAATAAATAATTGTAGAACCTTTTTGATCAGGTTTCAAACAGTTAATGAGTGAAATATTTAAATATAGTTAATCTAAAAATTTAGGATTTTTAGGAACATTTTTATACATTAACTGTTTAGCAATGGACACAATATAATATCCGTGTAAAACCGTCGGTAGAGTGATTCCAAATATGAGGCTGCTAGACTGTTTAATTGTTGAAACCATAACACATGTTACTGTGTCCCTTTTCAATGATTTAACTAAAGGATACTGTGTATTAGTATTATATTATTAAATTCTATGTCATAATTATATAGATATACATTCACTCATATGACAGACTAAAATCACATCCAAAAATTGTTACACGTTCCATTCCTTTCTCTCCTATTCGACCCTACTCAAAACCCCCCCATCAAAAGATTACACCTGCTAACATTTGTGCAGTCCAAACCGCCATCTTCTTCTTCAAATATTACAACCATCACCTTCACACTAAAACCCACCATAAACCAAACATAAGACTATGAAAATGATTATTTTTATGTTTTTGTTTCGGTTACAATCCAAACCCACCACCTTCACGTTGAAACTAAGAATCGTTTTCTGTTTTCTTTAATCCATCGACAACCATTACCATTAACTCCACCGCTGCTACTGTTTCAATCTCACCACCACCTCGCCTCCGTCATCCTACAACCACCCAACCACCGCCACAGATTGCAGCTTTGCTGCTGCTACTGCCTATTCATTTTTTTTGTTGTTGTTGTTGTTGTTCACCTTTGTGAAAACCAAATCGCCACCCTTGCTACAACCTACCTCACCACCTATATGAGAACCGATCACCCCTTTCATCCTATTTTCTTTATCGTGAAGCCATCACCATCGTTGAACCGGTAATCATCACCTCACTCTCTCTACCTCACCATCTCTCCCTTTCTTCCATTTTTCTCTCGCGTTATATATATATATATATATATATATATATATATATATATATATATATATATATATATATATATATATATATATATATTTGTTTACTGTCGTTATTTCTGCTACTGCAGCTACTGCTACAAATTTTTTTTTCCCTTCCATTATACAAATGTTTTTACGTTGTTATTGTTTCTTCGTGACTAGACAACACACACACACACCGAGCTCTTATATTTTTTTCTTCTTTTTCAAAAACATATATAATGATGAAGACGATGGACTGTGATATATTATGATGGTGGTGTAACGAGTTTGAATTGATGATGATGAGGTTACAAATTAATAATGATGATACGTATGATATTAATGAAGATGAAGCTTGAAGTTGGGATTGATAAACAATTTCATATAGGATAAATAATTAATAGCACGAGTGAATTAAGATAAAAATGGACGGTTCAATGGTTAATGTTGCGGGTCTTTAACTGAGAGGTCTCGAGTTCGATTCCCGGTTGTGACATTTTTTTTTTTTTAAAAAAAGAGGAGGAGGAAACAATGTATAAAAGGTTAAATAAATTTCGGTGGTGAACTAAAACAGAAATAATATAATAGAGGGACAGTTTCTGTGGTTGATTGGTTAGCGAGAGGTCTCGAGTTCGAATCTAGACGTCTACATTTTTTTTTTTACAATAGAAGACTGTTGAAAGCTTGGGCCGAAATCTAAGATATTGGGACGAATTCCTTTCTTTTTCTGATTGGGCCGAGTCCTTATTGGGCTATTCGAATTAAAGGGGTTATAAGGTTCTAGTTACAATATATAATCGAAAAGTAACAAATGGAGCATTGGTTTGATGTGTTGTGTGTTGAGCGAGAGGTCACGGGTTCGAGCCCGGGCAGTGGCCTTTAATTTTTAACAGCTCCTTTCTTTAAAGGTTGTACACTTTTAATTTTTATTATTATTATTATTATTATTATTATTATTATTATTATTATTATTATTATTATTATTATTATTATTATTATTATTATTATTATTATTAGTAGTATGTGACGATCGCTCCAAATCCATATGGACGAACACGTCATTCATTGATTCCATTGCGAGGTATTTAACCTCTATATGATACGTTTTGTAAATATTGCATTCTTTTGAAAAGGCATACCATAAATGAATATTTAATTCCAAGGTTTTCGACATCTGATGATTTCTACATATAGACAACCACCGTAAATAATAGTTTACAATAATACTTCCGTTGACAATGCAGTCAAAATAGATACATGATGATGGTTTTGTGAATGCAACGTTTTCTTGAATAAAGCATGCAAGACTCCATGCACATAGCTTGTATAACATGTAAGCAAACAGCGGAAGACTTCTAGGGAACCTGAGAATAAACATGCTAACAAGTGTCAACACAAAGGTTGGTGAGTTCATAGTTTTAGTGTTTCGCATAATCTGTATATAAAAGTGGATTACAAGATTTCAGTTGTTTCATCCAGAAACGTTTATCAAAATATTCTACGAAATTGAGCACCCTGGTAACTAAACTTAACGTATATATAATTTATACCCTTTGTATAATCATCTTAATAATACACGCAAACCAACGTGTACGCTTCTCAAATAGCATACGTCCGTTAAAAGGCTAGTGCTCTAGCTCGGACGGGGATATCAAGCCCTGTGGATCCATATACTACTACTCGCGCCCACCAGTTATTATAACTGGCAGTTACTAGTTACCAAAGCTAAGGGATTTTTGGTTCAAACTCAGTGTAGAATTAAGTATGTACTTGTATCCATTGCGTTTAAAATAAAGTGTATGTATTCTCAGCCCAAAAATATATATTGCAAAAGCATTTAAAAAGGGAGCAAATGAAACTCACGCATATAAATCTAGTATTTTCAGTATTTATAAACAGTCGCATGCATTCTCAGCCCAAAAATATATTGAGTAAAAGGGATCATATGAAACTCACGCATATATATATTGTAAATCAGTTAATAAAGGATTTGCATGTATTCTCAGCCTAAAAATGTAGAGAGTAAAAGGGATTATATGAAACTCACTCAAATCCGTTTTAGTTTTTGTATTCATTTTATAAAACAGCGCATGTATTCTCAGCCCAAAAATATGTATAAAAAAAAGATCAATGAACTCACACATATAAATATTGTATATCGGTTAATAAAGCATTTGCATGTATTCTCAGCCCAAAAATGTAGAGAGTAAAAGGGATCTTATGAAACTCACTATTTAATATTGATATACAATATTGTAGAAAAGCACGTAGACGCATCGGAGATGATAAACACGAGATTTGCTTCACAAAAATACCCCCGAACATTACCCATAACCTCCTTGGTAATAACCCATATTTTCCTTAGCTCTAGCTCGCTTGGAACTCGTTTTGAAAATTACTTGGACAGCACTCCGTCGTAATATTTTATGTACATTATTATTTTTGTATCGCAAAAATAATAACACTAATAATAAAAATAATAAGATTAATAATAATCTTATTAATAATAATAATAATAATAATAATAATAATAATAATAATAATAATAATAATAATAATAATAATAATAATAATAATAATAATAATAATAAATATTATACGGAGTAATATATGTGAAAAAAAAATGGAACGAATTCGACTGAATTTATAGATGTTTTCTGGATCCAGCCTCCATGCGATCGCATGGAGTTTCTTTGGTATGCTCATGCGATCGCATGAGCTTAAATGACAGCTCACATTTGATTTGTTTTGTAGTTCGTCGACATAATTAAATATTAATATAATATATATAATTTATATAATTAATTATATATTATATTAAATTCACGTGCATAGTTGATTTGTAATTTTCGTTCCGATAAGTCGTACGTCATCACTCGACTTATGTCCCGGTTCCAGTTTCTCGAACGCATTTTTGTACGCTTAGAAAACTAGTACTTTTCGTTTTGTGACTCGTACCTTTGTCACAATATAACTTAAATTATCCCTAAATTATATCACTCAAATTATAACTTATACATTTGAGTGTTTTGGTCATTTACTTCTATAAATCATCGTCTCGCTATTTGTTAAAATACATTTTAAAATAGTGTTTTACTGTAGCAAAGTTACTGTAGCAATTTGAAAACACTGTAGCATTTTGAGTAATGTGGCAATTTGAAAACACTGTAGCAAATTAGTGTTTTACTGGTTCATCTTAAACGTTTTAGTTAACTTATCTAAATATCAATCGAATCAATAATCGAATGTTATTATCGTTTACTAAATAACTTGAAATCATATATATTCAAATAGATATATAAACCAATAAGTTTAATGTACGGTATCATGCAATTAAAACTTTGTTACATTTTCAAGTTATAGTATCTATTTGTATCTATTTACATATAATGGTTCGCGAATCGTTGAGAATAACCGAAAAGTATTTGAATAGTTCAAAAATTTTGAGATTCAGTTTTACAGACTTTGCTTATCGTGTCGGAAATGTTAATCATACAAAGATTAAGTTTAAATTTGATCAGAAATTTCCGGGTCATCACATAGTAGTAGTAGTAAATCAATATTTTCAAAACCATCATACTAACAAATAAATATTTTGTACACTTAATATATTTATTACATAAGTATACTAATATTATACATAAAATTATGTTTTAACTAATACAATATTATAACGTTAATTGAATTATATATCCAATAAGTATTATAACATATTATAAGTATTAATAAAATATATATACGAATATGAATCTTAATACATAACAAAGTAAATATAAAGTTGTTCAATTTCAACTATGTGTGTGTGTGTGTATATATATATATATATATATATATATATATATATATATATATATATATATATATATATATATATCAATGATATAGGTTCGTGAATCCGAGGCCAACCCTGCATTTGTTCAATATCGTAAAATGTATTTTTACTACAAAATACAGTATGGTGAGTTTCATTTGCTCCCTTTTTAAATACTTTTGCAATATATATTTTTGGGACTGAGAATACATGTGTTTTTATAAATGTTTTACGAAATAGACACAAGTAATTGAAACTACATTCTATGGCTGGATTATTAAATCGAATATGCCCCTTTTTAGTCTGGTAACCTAAGAATTAGGGAACAGACACCCTAATTGACGCGAACTCTAAAGATAGATCTATCGGGCAAAACAAGCCCCATCCAAAGTACCGGATGCTTTAGTACTTCGAAATTTATATCATGTCCGAAGGAGGATCCCGGAATGATGGGGATATTCTTATATGCATATTGTGAATGTCGGTTACCAGGTGTTCAATCCATATGAATGATATTTTTGTCTCTAAGCATGAGACGTATGTTTATGAGAAATGGAAATATGAAATCTTGTGGTCTATTAAAATTATGAAATGATTATTTAGGTTAAACTAATAAATTCACCAACCTTTTTGGTTGACACTTTAAACATGTTTATTCTCAGGTATGAAAGAAATCTTCCGCTGTGCATTTGCTCATTTTAGAGATATTACTTGGAGTCATTCATGACATATTTCAAAAGACGTTGCACTCGAGTCGTTGAGTTCATCAAGATTATTATTAAGTCAATTATAGTAAGAAATATTACGAAATGGTATGCATGTTGTCAACTTTCGATGTAATGAAAGATTGTCTTTTCAAAAACGAATGCAATGTTTGTAAAATGTATCATATTGAGGTCAAGTACCTCGCGATGTAATCAACTGTTGTGAATCGTTTATAATCGATATGGACTTCGTCCGGATGGATTAGGACGGGTCTCTACAGAAATGACCAGGTACGAATGGCCGGATAAAACCACTTGGAATAATATTCGGGTTGTGCTACACATAAGCCCTTTAGCTTACGCAATCTATGCGAGATCCGGTAGCCGAAAATAAAGCTCCAAAATATCCACGCAATGGCATACGTGCGGAGCGTGTGTGTCACGTCAGCCCAACTATTTCTGAAAGTTTGTTACACACATAAGTGGTACGTGTGCTACGCCACCCTCCCATTTAACAAACTTTTACGCCTATAAATAGACCTTTCGTGTCTTTCAGATCATCATCTTTACACACACAAAAAACTTACTTTGCCGAAATTCATTATCAAATTCAAGTTAATCAACTCCGATCGAATTTTTACTTCCTTAAGTGGAATTCATCGCATTAGATATTAATTACTTGAGTAGATTAATCTTTCAGTTGTTTGTCATGCTCGCGAATTTTCAGATTCTCAGCAAAGTTGAACGGTTGCCGGAGATAAAAAAAAAGTGAACAATCAGTTTCCCTTAAATTAGCACTTGAACTTATTATTCCGGTTTGCAACAGTAGGCTTGAAGTCCGTAATCATCTCTGTTTTGGTTGCTCCGTGGCTTCGAAAGTATGGCGCAATATTCGCATTTGGGTTGATTGTCACATGCCGGTTTTTGTGGCGTCGGAAAACTTCTCTAGTTGGCTCGAGGGTTTGCAAGTTTCGGTCTCTATCAAGATTCGAGTTCATTCGGTTGCAGTCATTTTACTTTGGCCTATATGGCGCTTTCGGAACGACATAATGACGCATTTTGTAGTAGTATCTCAATTGTCGATGTAAGTAAGTTGTATGCTTTTAGATGGCTTAAATATAAGGGTCATTTAGTTTCTAACTGGAACTTATGACTCTTATGTCCTTTGTAATTTCTCTCTTAGCGACTTGCTATGGAACGTGTTTTTATATATAAAATTTTGCCCGTTAAAAAAAAAAGTTGAACTTATTATTCCGGTATCTAGGTTCAATATGTGGTAATTTAAACCACATTATGAATAATATAACTGTTTAGAAACTAAAACATATTCAATTACAAGAAACTTTCATAATATACACTTGGAGATAGGATAATTTGTTCGCAATATTTTGAATTTACAACAGAAATTTGAAGATCCTTTATAAATAATTTGATTGAACTTTTTATTTGAGTTTCAGATGTTTTAACTGTGCAACTTTATATACTTTTGCATGCTGCATTTTGCTAAGATATCGTTGATTAAAATTATGTTTTCAACTGTTAAACTTTTTAATTATATATCTATTCAATAACCAACAACATTTAATTGTAGAATTCCTTTTAAAAAAGTTAGCTAGACAAACCAGACTTAGGGTTCGTTTATTTTGTTTTTAATAAGTCATAAATCTGAACAGATATATGATGTCTGTGAGAAATAGATAATGAACAAATAATTAGTGTTTGTTTTATGTGCTGAAAAGTTGTTTGAATAATTAAAATTACTAAATTAACCATATATGTAAGCAGTTATACGAGCAATTATTGAAAAATAAGAACTTAAATAGAAATTCACATTTAATTAAGTTTTTTTATTAAGTTCTTATTTGATAAGTTAAAAACAAACACCCCTCCATCGTTTTTTAAATTCAGTTTCATACCATTAAGTCAATTAATTCAAAAAGAATATAACCTTACTAGCAACAAAACTTAAGTATATGATGAAAAAGTTCACGAAATAAAATTTTCCTTTTGCACAAGTTATGTAATATTATTATTATTATTATCATTTACATATTAACTAATAGACAAAAGTTATGAATAATAATCAGGGGCATTTTCGACTTTTCACCCTTTTTTTTTTAATTTTGACTAAATTTCATTTTACCAACAACGCCCCCCACACTTTTTTGAAAAATTCAAATCGACCCCTCAAACAGGGGATAAAGTGTCAAATAACCATTTTCATAAAAAAAATCTTAAATAAACTCCACTCAAATATTCAACGGGTCATATCTTCTCGCCCGCAACGAGTTAAATTTTTCCGACACCATCGTTAAACTCAAAATAATTTTAGGAACACAATGTCACTAGCTATACGCAAAACGGACGCTTTTTAAAAAACACTAAATATTTGGGGTACTTTTCATACACGTTGATTTTGCGTTAAATTTTTAAAAGTCGACAATTCCATAGCGAAACGCGGAGATGCACATATATTGTTAATTTAAAATAACATTTAAATCTCTCACGTGTTATACCTTTTAGTTCGAATCGAGTTGCGCTTCAACGACATCATCGTTAGCCACAAAATAATTTTACTAAACGCAATAAAATACATTGAAAACCGAACCCCCGGCGCGAAGCGAGGGTTCGATAACTAGTTATCATTAATTATCAATTTATTATGAATATTATATACTCTATTATTTAAATTTTATTAAAAAATACATTCTAATTATACAATAAAAGTTACTTACGATCATTATGAAAAACACATGAATTTGAAGTAAAATTAAATATTTGTGTAGCTGTCACAATCTTCGTGAGACAAACTTAATGTCGGTATGCAAATTTTTCTATTTCATCCAAACAAAAATAGAAGTCGCTGTTTAGGCTATTCGGGAGAGCGAGTAATCCGAACTCATACTTTGATGTGGCAGCTCAGTAGCTATTTCCAATCCATCTATGTCATCATAAATATTCGTCATAGACACGAACGATGACGTGACCCGTCCTAATTCATCCGGACAAAGTTCATATCGATTACAAACGATTCTCAACAGTTGATTACATCGCGAGGTACTTGACCTCTATATGATACATTTTTTACAAACATTGCATTCGTTTTTAAAAGACAAACTTTCATTTCTTCGAAAGTTGATGACATGCATACCATTTTCTAACACAACTAACTAAAATTGACTTAATAATAATCTTGATGAACGCAACGACTCGAATGCAACGTCTTTTGAAATATGTCATGAATGACTCCAAGTAATATCTCTAAGATGAGCAAATGCACAGCGGAAGATTTCTTTCGTACCTGAGAATAAACATGCTTTAAAGTGTCAACCAAAAGGTTGGTGAGTTCATTAGTTTATCATAAACTTTCATTTCCATCATTTTAATAGACCACAAGATTTTCATTTCTCGTAAATAAACGTCCCATGCATAGAGACAAAAATATCATTCATATGGATTGAACACCTGGTAACCGACATTAACAAGATGCATATAAGAATATCCCCTATCATTCCGGGAAATCCTTCGGGCATGATATAAACAACATCGAAGTACTAAAGCATCCGGTACTTTGGATGGGGTTCGTTAGGCCCAATAGATCTATCTTTAGGATTCGCGTCAATTAGTAGATCGGTTTACTAATTCTTAGGTTACCAAGCAAAAGGGGCATATTCGGCTTCGATCATTCAACCATATAATGTAGTTTTGATTACTCGTGTCTATTTCGTAAAACATTTATAAAAGCTGCGCGTGTATTCTCAGTCCCAAAAATATATATTGCAAAAGCATTTAAAAAGGGAGCAAATGAAACTCACATAATGTATTTTGTAGTAAAAATACATATGACTATATTGAACAATGCATGGTTGACCTCGGATTCACGAACCTATATCATTTGTATATTCATTAATACATATAATCGTAATCGAGTAGATATTTATATTATTATTAGTGATAATTTCTATATTACTAACTTATATATTTTATTATATATTCATTTTGTATATTTTAAATAAAGTATTTATATATTTAGGTTATGTTTATTATATTTAATTTTAAATACATAATCTTTTGTTTGCAAAAAAAATAGTTATAGTAATACTAGAGTAATATTAATAATAAAAATAATTATAATTATAATACTCAATACTATTAATTAAGATAATAATAGTTATGATTTCATTAGTGATAAAAATAATGTTATTAATACTAATAATATACTTATATTAATAGTAATGGTTCTAATATTTATAAAGTGATAATAATACTAATATTTATGAAGTTAATAATAATTTATATTATTTTCACAATATTAATAATAATAATAATCATAATCATAATAATGATAATAACACTAAAATGATAAAAATTAATAATAATAGTAATGATATTAATAATACTTATGAAAATTTCTAATATTAATAACGTTTCTATTACTTATAAACATAATTATGATACTAGTAATAATAATAACTATAATACTAGCAAAGATAATAATCAAAATAATAATGATACTACTTAGAATGATAAATTAATCATAAAGATAACACTTGTAATATTTATATTAATAATAATAATAATGGTTATATTATGATATTACTAATAATAATGCTTATAATACCAATAATGACAATAATAATAATATTATCAATAATAACAATAATAATTGTAAATGAAATTATATTAATAATAATATTATTAAAAATAAAGTTTTGAATTGAAATCTACCTCAAAAACTAGCTTGCAAAAAGAAATATCCAAAACGGGACTCGAACCCGCGACCTCTCGCATATCCGTAATTAATCTTAACCATCCCTCCAACCCAGCTTTTCTGATTTAATCTATTAACTAAATATATTTATTCTGTTTTTCGATTCCACTCATCTTCTTCATGATATCCATCGACCAGAGACAACTCAACCAAAAGCAATACACATTAAATTGATTTTTTTTTGGATTCATAAACTAAAAGTAATCGATATACCTGTGATTGTATTGTAAAAAAAATAAAAAAAATTGGACTGCTTCTGCTCGTCGCTGCTATCATAAAAAAAAAATTGATGTTGAGATTTATCATGTTTTGGACAAAGTTTATAACACGAAAAATGTTTTAAAACTCTTCTGTAACTTTTATCAAACCTTAATTTCACTTAATTCGTAACAAAAAATTCGAATTTCAATGAAGAACACTTGTTGACTTTTTAAGTCTTAAACTTTGACTCAAAAATTAAATCAAGATAATAAGAATTGGAGATGAAAACTTTGCAGAAAGTTTTAATGGATGAATCCTAACACAACTACATTTATACATTTGGAAAATTGATTAGTTTTTGAGGTTTGAGAAAAAAGAAGTAAGAACAGAGACCAACAAGTATATTTTCGGTTTTTCTTTTTCTGTATTCCTTCCCATTGCAAACTGATGGTTACCTAGAATTTAAGTGATATTATTTTAGCTTAAACGAATCAATTATAGTTTGTTTCATAGTTGGATTTGCTCGACAAGAATTTTTCTGTCAGGAGTAAAATAAATAAAGTGAAGTTGACCTCTAACAGCATTTGTTTGTTTTCATGACTTAATTGAATTACTTGAATCAGTTCAAAAGCAGAGGACAATTAAGTATAGTTAAATTGTGACATGCATCTGAAATCGATCATATACACATGCTCTTATATATTTGATATTAATAACAATTAAATATAAATACATTAATAATAATAATACAATTATTAATATTAGAACTAATAAAAATATAAATATTAATAGAAATAATAATAATATTAATAATCAAAATAAAACTAATAATAAGAATGATATCAATATTAATGATATTTAATAATAAAATGATAATTTTTGAAAACTATAATAATAATCAATAATTCTTTTAAATCATATTCTTAGTAAAGTTATTAAAGTTTCATATCTACATATTAAATATTGAGAATAATACTATTAATAATACCGATATTAATATTAATATTACTATTGATAATAATAATGAAAGTAATAATAATTTTAATATAACATTTATATTTTAACTTGTAATTACCTTTAATATTACAATTTATTAATTATGTAACATTTAATAGTTATATATATATATATATATATATATATATATATATATATATATATATATATATATATATATATATATAATCTATATTTAATATTCAATTACAATATATATACTAATAATAATAACAATCTATTTAGTAGTATTATTAATTCTAATTAATAATAATACTAGTTATAATATTAATATAACAATTATATTCAAACTTGTAATTAAGTTTAATATATTACCAATTATTATATCTACCAATTATATAATTTATTGAATCCTTAATATTTATTAATTATATATATATATATATATATATATATATATATATATATATATATTACAATATTACTTATGTATAGAATTCATATATATTTACATATTTATTTACACCGATGTTCGTGAATCATTGGTGTGACGACCCCGTCAAAACACTTAACGGATCCGTCAGTTGGTCCCATAGCTTGATCGGACTTAAATGAATTAAATAAACAAAGTTGCATTCTTTTATTTCAAAATGTTGCCCAAAAAGGAAACAAACCCAATTAAGTAGTTTAAATCAACCAACCATAGTAATGAACCAAAAGTTGACACAAAACATTGCCAACAAACCCACAATTTAAATTATCCAAAATAGAATGCAAACTTAAGTTTCATAAATAGTTTCATAAAATCTGCCCAAATGCATGCAGACTCTTCTAACGACAGCGGAAGCATCAAATAACTCAAGTACCTGTGAAAACATGCAAGTAAACTGTCAACACAAAGGTTGAGTGAATTATAGGTTTAAATAAATAAGTAAACTTTAGACCACAAGATTTAAAAATGTTAGAAAACATTAAACATTATTCCATTATCAATGAGCCACCTGGTAACCACTTAACCCTTTATTTACCCTTGCCAAACACAATAAAAATATTCACTTGGACAGTGTATCTACAACAAATTACGAAGTACTAAACATTCCGATTATAAATTGCTAGCGCGACTAGCTCGAAATGGGGTTGTCAAACCCGATAGATCTATCCGTAGGATTCGCGTTCACCGGTAGAAACCAATGATTACAGTTACCAGACTAGAGAATATTTTTGTCCAACTCACAATGAATAATTAAATTTAACTGTTACTTGTGTCTAACCGTAAATAAAAATATGCATGTAATCACATCCCAAAAAGTATACTTTGAAAAGTATATAAAAACGGGACTATAACTCACCTTAAAAGCAACTGAAGAAACCACACAAACAAGCGAACAGCAAGTAAAGTAAAGTGATCAAGAAAGATCACAACGCCGACCTATAAATAAAGCAGGTCGAAATAAATAACTAACTTAGGCCAAGTCTTAGTATGATAGCTATTGTACATGTTGCAAGTAGGCATAGAACATTACTCAGCAAGCATCGGTTTGATTGGAACAGCATAAGGACACACACTTTCTATTTTTAGAAAGTTTCTATTTTTAGCAGGTTTCCATTTTTGAAAAGTTTTCTATTTTAGGAAAGTTTCTATTTTTGGAAAGTTTCTATTTTTGGAAAATTTCTATTTTTGGAAAGTTTCCAAATTTAGAAAGTTCTATTTTTAGAAAGTTTTGAAGTTAGGAAAGTTTCCTTATTTAGAAAGTCAACAGAAGTCAACTGAAAGTCAAAGTCAACCGAAAGTCAACTCAAAAGTCAACCTTAGTCAAACATAGTCAACATTAATTTTAAAAGTGTAAGTTATAATAATAACATAGGTTATAATGTTATTTAAAGTCAAAAGTGTATAATAATGTCTTAACATAAGTTTAATTAAATAAAATGAATTATTAAAGTTAATATAAGTTGAAATGTTATAATTAGTACGACATAAGTATTTAAATAAATTAATTAAATACTAATCATAATATAAGTATTATTAATAATAATAATTTTTAAATTATATCATAAGTATTTTTAATTAATAAAGAATTATTAATTATATCATAAGTTTCTAATTAAAATTATTAATTCATAAGTATTTAATAATTAATTCATAATTAAATAATAATTAAGTCTTATAATAATTAAATAATTATTTAATCTTTATTATAAGTTTTTTTAATAATTTCTCAAAAACAAATTTAATACTTATCATAAGTATTTTCCTTTAATAATAAAAGTATTATTAATCATAAGTTTAATTAAAATGTTAATTAAATCATAATTAATAATTAAATGATATAATAAATATTTATATCATAAGTTTTAAATAATAATAATTACTTCTTTTATCATAAGTAATTAATTAATAATGAAATCCATTAATTTTAACATAAGTTTAATAGTTAACCATAAGTTTTAAGTTTAAAAGTTCATCGGGTCGTATCTTGAGCCCCGGGTGTCGGTTTCGGGCGAGCCACATATGCATTTCCGCCTACTCAAACCACCCAACACAATTATGAACTCAAGAACACTCCAAGAACAGTCCCTAGGTCGTGGATATCAGCCATGACCACACTTGGGAAAATCAATTTACCCAAAACAGTAATTTAGGCACAACGGGTGAACCGTGGCTCGGATTTAGGTGACCCGAACATGAAAATTCGTCTCACCATCAGTCCTAACCAAATGAAACACCCTAAAGACACCAAGGATGGTCACAAAGTCAGACCCAACCTTTTTCATGCCAAGAACACCTTACAATCTTTAACAAAAATCAAATTAAGCATATCTAGGGCTCCGGGAATCGAAACGACATGAATCCGGAGTCTAAAATTAATGTCTTGATGAGAGGAACTCATTTATATACTTTATTTTAACATTCATATCAGTTACAAAGTCAGAAAACACGAATCAAACTGCTGTCCAAATTTTACAAACCGAAAACATATGCAAACGAGTAATTCTACGCATCCAAACAACATTACAACAACTAATAAACATCATACTAATAATATAAACACAAAATACAGAAATATAAATAAAAATGAAAAGTTCTAGGGTTAGGGTTTATACCCTAATCGAGAATCAAAGAATATAGATGTGTAGAGGAGATTGTGTAGAACGCGTTGGTGTTAATTGTTTCTTGATCCAAGCAATTGTTGAAGCAAAATGATGATGATGATGGGTGTGAAGGGCGATGGCCACAAGAGGGAGAGGAGAGGAGAAAAAGTGCAAGTTAGGTTTAGGGAATTTTTGTGAATTAAAATTATGTGAAACAAAAATGAGAAGCAAAGGGATACACCCCCCTCCCATATTCGGCCGATTTTGAATGGGGGTGGGCCCCTTAGTGGGCCAACTTGTCCATTATTGAAAAACGTGCAATTCCTGATGGCCCGAAAGCCCGAACGAATCCCGAAACGCGAAAACACGCTTACGCGATTAAAATTTCGGAAAGATAACAAACGCGCGACGAAAAATAAATATAAATACACCTATTAATAATATGATTATAAAATATCATATTTAAAATATTTAGGATTTAAATGTCCCAAAAACTCGACCGTTGGTTTGAAAACCAAAAAGATTTGCCGGATGGAAATCCGCGAGACGTAGAAACGTATAAATTAAAATATGAATACAAATATTCACATAACACATAATAATTAATATATATATATATTATTACAAATAATAATATAGGTCATAGAAATGACGTGGCACATTAACAGTTAACGGTCGTTAAATAATTAACGGAAAAAGATAACGGAAAAAGTAGGGTCGTGACAGTACCTCCCCGTTACGGAAATTTCGTCCCGAAATTTAAGCAGGCGCAGGGGTTGACTCGGCATCTGAGAACAAATGCGGGTACTTCTGCTTCATTTGATCCTCACGCTCCCAAGTGAACTCGGGACCGCGTCTAGCGTTCCATCGGACCCGAACAATAGGAATTCTGCTCTGTTTAAGAGTCTTAACCTCTCGGTCCATGATCTCAACTGGCTCCTCAATAAAATGCAATTGCTTGTCAACTTGAAGTTCCTCCAAAGGAATAGTCTGATCAAATTCAGCCAAACACTTCTT
The DNA here is from genome assembly GCF_046630445.1 of Rutidosis leptorrhynchoides. Taxonomy (NCBI): domain Eukaryota; kingdom Viridiplantae; phylum Streptophyta; class Magnoliopsida; order Asterales; family Asteraceae; genus Rutidosis; species Rutidosis leptorrhynchoides. The sequence continues at coordinate 365,411,700 of NC_092340.1, read as the reverse complement.
TAAGTTCGAAATATGGAAAACATCGTGAACAGTACTGAGTTCTTGTGGCAACTTCAAACGATAAGCCACCAGTCCAACTCTTTCAATGATCTCAAACGGTCCCACGAAACGAGGACTTAACTATCCTCTTTTACCAAAACGAATAACACCCTTCCAAGGCGAAACCTTTAACATAACACGATCACCAACTTGAAATTCAACATCTTTCCTTCCTTTGTCGGCATAACTCTTTTGCCGACTTCTAGCAGTTCTCAACCTTTCTTTAATTTGCACAATCTTCTCAGTAGTCTCGTGAATAATCTCTGGACCTGCAAGTTGAGCATCCCCAACCTCATTCCAACAAATAGGAGACCTACATTTCCTACCGTACAAAGCTTCAAACGGTGCGGCTTTAATACTTACGTGATAACTGTTGTTATAAGAAAACTCAGCTAACGGCAAATACTTATCCCACCCATTCCCAAAATCAATCACACAAGCTCGCAACATATCTTCTAATGTCTGAATGGTCCTCTCACTTTGACCATCCGTTTGAGGATGATAAGCGGTGCTCATATCTAATCTAGTTCCCAAGGCTTCCTGTAAAGATCGCCAAAACCTCGATACAAAACGACTGTCTCGGTCCGAAATAATGGATACAGGAACACCATGCCTAGAAACAATCTCCTTCAAGTACAAACGAGTGAGCTTCTCCATTGAATCTGTTTCCCTGATTGGCAAAAAGTGAGCTGACTTAGTGAGTCGATCTACAATCACCCAGATAGTGTCATAGCCACCCACAACTCTCGGTAACTTAGTAATAAAATCCATTGTAATTCCTTCCCACTTCCACTCGGGAATCTCGGGTTGTACCAACAGTCCAGACGGTTTTTGATGTTCAGCTTTAACCTTAGCACAGGTCAAACACTTAGCCACATACGTAGCCACATCACCTTTCAAATTTGGCCACCAATACAGCTCCTTAAGATCATGATACATCTTTCCTGAACCAGGATGAATAGAGTACCTAGACTTATGAGCCTCATCCAAAACAAGTTGTTGCAGTTCACCAAACTTCGGAACCCAAGGACGTCCTACAAAGTACCTAGTACCATCTGCTCGAATCTCAAAGTTCTTAGCCATACCTCTTACGTTCTCTTTCACAAAATTCTCTTCCTTTAAGGCTTCTTGTTGTGCCTCAAGAATCTGCCTTGCGAGGTTTGTTCTAATTGTCATATTCAAGGCCCTAAACCTGCGAGGTTCAGCCCTTTCTTTACGACTCAACGCATCCGCCACCACATTGGCCTTACCCGGATGATACAAAAGTTCACAATCGTAATCATTCAACGTCTCAATCCATCTTCGTTGTCTCATGTTCAACTGTTTCTGATCGAGGATATGTTGAAGACTTTTGTGATCTGTGTACACAGTACTCTTGACCCCATACAAATAATGTCTCCAAATCTTAAGTGCAAAAACAACGGCCCCCAACTCTAAATCATGAGTTGTATAGTTCTGCTCGTGAATCTTCAACTGACGTGATGCGTACGCAATAACTTTCTTTCGTTGCATCAAAACACAACCAAAGCCTTGACGCGAAGCGTCACAATAAACAACAAAATCATCATTACCCTTAGGTAGTGACAATATCGGAGCGGTAGTCAACTTCTTCTTTAAAATCTGAAAAGCAGTCTCTTGTTCATCCTTCCACTCGTACTTCTTCCCTTTATGCGTTAAAGCAGTCAGAGGTTTCGCGATACGAGAGAAATCTTGTATGAACCTTCTATAGTAACCTGCTAATCCTAGGAACTGACGAATCTGAGTAGGAGTTTTCGGGGTTTCCCACTTTTCAATCGCCTCAATTTTAGCAGGATCAACTTGTATTCCCTGTTTACTAACAATATGACCAAGGAACTGAACTTCTCTTAACCAAAAAGCACACTTAGAGAACTTAGCGTACAACTCTTCTTCCTTTAACAAATCAAGCACTAACCTCAAGTGTTCTTCGTGCTCTTCATCACTCTTAGAATAGATAAGGATGTCGTCGATGAAAACAATAACGAACTTGTCCAGATAGGGTCTACACACACGGTTCATGAGGTCCATGAACACAGCAGGTGCATTTGTCAATCCGAACGGCATAACAAGAAATTCAAAGTGACCGTAACGGGTGCGAAAAGCAGTTTTTGAAACATCAGATTCTTTAACACGCAACTGATGATAGCCAGAACGAAGATCAATTTTTGAATAAACAGAAGAACCCTGAAGCTGATCGAACAGATCATCAATTCTCGGAAGAGGATAACGATTTTTAACAGTGAGCTTATTCAGTTCACGATAATCAATGCATAAACGAAAAGAACCATCCTTCTTCTTAACAAACAGAACAGGAGCTCCCCAAGGGGACGAACTAGGACGAATAAAACCTTTGTCTAACAACTCACGGAGTTGACTTGACAATTCTTGAAGTTCAGAAGGCGCAAGACGATAAGGAGCACGTGCTACAGGAGCAGCGCCGGGAACAAGATCAATCTGAAATTCTACCGCGCGTTGCGGCGGAAGACCAGGTAAGTCATCGGGAAACACCTCGGGAAAATCCCTAACAATATGAACGTCATCAACGTTCTTTACTTCCTTACTAGGATCAACAACATGAGCAAGGATAGCATGACAGCCTTTGCGGAGATGTTTACGAACTTTCATACATCTAATAAGGTTTAACTGTGTGCATTTCTTATCTCCAAAGACCATCAGTGGCTCTCCAATCACATCAGCAATACGAATAGCCTTATCATAACACACGATCTCAGCACGGTTTGCAGACAACCAATCCATACCAATAACAATATCAAAACTACCAAGTTCAATCGGTATCAAATCTATCTCGAAATCCCTACCACCCAGATTAATGTTACACTTACGATGTACAGTCTTAGCAGTAAGTTCCTTACCATTAGCTAGTTCAACAACATAAGTATTGTCTAAGAGAGTTAACGGTGTTTTGATTTTCGGACTTAATTTACTCGACACGAAACTTAAATCAGCCCCTGAATCAAATAACACATAAACTGATAAATCGTTGACTGAGAACATACCAGTAACAAGCTTAGGATCTTTCTCCGCATCCTTAGCATTAATGTTGAACGCTCGGCCGCGTGCAGTCTCTGCAGTCTTCTTGTTGGGACAAGCATCTCGGAAATGCCCCGGCTTCCCACACTCATAACAAACCCTTGGATTACCTCCATTATTCGATTTCCCATTACCGTTACCGTTACCACCTCTATTACCAACATTATTATTATTACCACCAGTCGCGGGAGTAGCAGACCCCGGCAAAAGCACTGTACAATCTTTAGCAATGTGCCCTTGCTTAGAGCACCTCTTACAAGTAACTGTGCAGTAACCATCATGAGCTTTATAGCAACGAGGACACACACGCTGATTTCTGTTATTAGCACCTGAGGTATCCTGTTTCTTCTGCTGACCCTGGTTTTGATTGAGGTTGTTATCCCACTTTCGTTTCCCATTATCAGCCTTCTTGACAACCTCCTCACTACTTTCAACAACTGTAGTCTTGCTTCTTCTCAACACCTTGTCATTAAGTTTGTGGGCCATAGACATAGCTGCCTCAATAGTCTGGGGTTCACTGGACTCAACCCCGTGTTCAATCTTCTCGGACAAACCATCAATGTAAGCCTCAATTTTGCGGTCCTCATCCGCATAAACCCTAGGACACAGCAAAGTTAACTCGAAAAACCTTCGTTCATAGGCATCTAACTCGGTGCCATGCATTTTCAAATTCTTGAGCTCAACCTCTAGCTTCATAAGCTCACCCCGAGGTCTATAGCGGGTGATCAATCTTTCCTTAAAATCATTCCAGGCCAAACCATAAGCTACATCGCTTCCCAAACTACTAACCAGATTATTCCACCATGTCAAGGCACTATCCTTGAGAGTGCAACTAGCGAAACTAACTTTGTCCTCTTCACGGACCCGACTGACCCTGAAAATAGATTCGATTTTCTCGAACCAACGAGTAAGCCCTATTGGTCCTTCCGTACCACTGAATTCTTGGGGTCGACCAGCCATAAAAGTTTTGTGGGAGCATCCCACGTTGTTGTTCACATTGGCGTTAACATTAGCATTTGCTGCCATAGCAGCAGCAATTCCTTCATTGATCAGGCGTTGCATACGCGCTTCAGTGGACTCCCTTGGAGGCATGATCTTCAAAATAGAATAACACATCCGTTAGTACCAAGAATAATACTAGTGTCATAAAGGAATAGATCAAAACACGAAAAGACTAACCATTAAGATATTAGTCAACTAACACTATGAGTAATAACATGACAGTTATGATTGTTATAGAAATAACCATCACATGCATACATATTTTATGATAACATCATACAACATACATAGCACCTAACATACATGAACATATATTACGCATAATATAACATGCCAAGAGCCATAATATCAGAAATAAAACATGATAATAGACGTCATAAAAATAACCATCCATACATAATGAAAAAATATCCCATAACAAAATCTTAATAAAATCCTCGGCAAAACGCCGTACATAACCCAAAATGTATGTATAAAAAGGACATTAAGTCTGATGAAATAGATAATCAATATGAATAATCACATCACATTCGCTTAGAGCGGGTGTGATAAGCTGGTCCAGCATGAGTCTCAGCAGGATCCTCATACTTACGCAACTTCCCTTTCACAACATCCAACTCTTCCTTCAACACACGAACAGTGCTCTCGAGAGCCTCGAACTTAGCATTAACTTCTCGATCACGCTTACGGTTCGCATCCTCAACCCTATGCTTGAAAGTGATAAAGTTACCCATGTCGGCACGGATCTCGTCCATAACTTCATTATGTGGCAAGGTGCGCAAACAATCACTAAGGGCGTTAATACGTGTCACCTCATTATAAGCCCGGTTCATATGAGTAATGGTAGAAAAATAGTAATGAACAGGATCATCGATCTCTGGTTGATTAGCACGACGTCTAGCAGGAGACGGTGGAGCAGGAGCAGCAACGGAGTTATCGCTCGAAGTCGACATCTGCAAACAGCAAAACCGCAAACCACATACCAAAAAGATATAAAAGCTAATAATATAACTTATACGAAATGAAATGCATATTAATGCTATAGCAAAAAGGTCGGGCTGTAGACTAGACTCTAACGCACCCTAATAACCACGGGTTGACCACATTAAGACCACCTAGTTCCCTACAACCAGAGCTCTGATACCACATGTGACGACCCCGTCAAAACACTTAACGGATCCGTCAGTTGGTCCCATAGCTTGATCGGACTTAAATGAATTAAATAAACAAAGTTGCATTCTTTTATTTCAAAATGTTGCCCAAAAAGGAAACAAACCCAATTAAGTAGTTTAAATCAACCAACCATAGTAATGAACCAAAAGTTGACACAAAACATTGCCAACAAACCCACAATTTAAATTATCCAAAATAGAATGCAAACTTAAGTTTCATAAATAGTTTCATAAAATCTGCCCAAATGCATGCAGACTCTTCTAACGACAGCGGAAGCATCAAATAACTCAAGTACCTGTGAAAACATGCAAGTAAACTGTCAACACAAAGGTTGAGTGAATTATAGGTTTAAATAAATAAGTAAACTTTAGACCACAAGATTTAAAAATGTTAGAAAACATTAAACATTATTCCATTATCAATGAGCCACCTGGTAACCACTTAACCCTTTATTTACCCTTGCCAAACACAATAAAAATATACACTTGGACAGTGTATCTACAACAAATTACGAAGTACTAAACATTCCGATTATAAATTGCTAGCGCGACTAGCTCGAAATGGGGTTGTCAAACCCGATAGATCTATCCGTAGGATTCGCGTTCACCGGTAGAAACCAATGATTACAGTTACCAGACTAGGGAATATTTTTGTCCAACTCACAATAAATAATTAAATTTAACTGTTACTTGTGTCTAACCGTAAATAAAAATATGCATGTAATCACATCCCAAAAAGTATACTTTGAAAAGTATATAAAAACGGGACTATAACTCACCTTAAAAGCAACTGAAGAAACCACACAAACAAGCGAACAGCAAGTAAAGTAAAGTGATCAAGAAAGATCACAACGCCGACCTATAAATAAAGCAGGTCGAAATAAATAACTAACTTAGGCCAAGTCTTAGTATGATAGCTATTGTACATGTTGCAAGTAGGCATAGAACATTACTCAGCAAGCATCGGTTTGATTGGAACAGCATAAGGACACACACTTTCTATTTTTAGAAAGTTTCTATTTTTAGCAGGTTTCCATTTTTGAAAAGTTTTCTATTTTAGGAAAGTTTCTATTTTTGGAAAGTTTCTATTTTTGGAAAATTTCTATTTTTGGAAAGTTTCCAAATTTAGAAAGTTCTATTTTTAGAAAGTTTTGAAGTTAGGAAAGTTTCCTTATTTAGAAAGTCAACAGAAGTCAACTGAAAGTCAAAGTCAACCGAAAGTCAACTCAAAAGTCAACCTTGGTCAAACATAGTCAACATTAATTTTAAAAGTGTAAGTTATAATAATAACATAGGTTATAATGTTATTTAAAGTCAAAAGTGTATAATAATGTCTTAACATAAGTTTAATTAAATAAAATGAATTATTAAAGTTAATATAAGTTGAAATGTTATAATTAGTACGACATAAGTATTTAAATAAATTAATTAAATACTAATCATAATATAAGTATTATTAATAATAATAATTTTTAAATTATATCATAAGTATTTTTAATTAATAAAGAATTATTAATTATATCATAAGTTTCTAATTAAAATTATTAATTCATAAGTATTTAATAATTAATTCATAATTAAATAATAATTAAGTCTTATAATAATTAAATAATTATTTAATCTTTATTATAAGTTTTTTTAATAATTTCTCAAAAACAAATTTAATACTTATCATAAGTATTTTCCTTTAATAATAAAAGTATTATTAATCATAAGTTTAATTAAAATGTTAATTAAATCATAATTAATAATTAAATGATATAATAAATATTTATATCATAAGTTTTAAATAATAATAATTACTTCTTTTATCATAAGTAATTAATTAATAATGAAATCCATTAATTTTAACATAAGTTTAATAGTTAACCATAAGTTTTAAGTTTAAAAGTTCATCGGGTCGTATCTTGAGCCCCGGGTGTCGGTTTCGGGCGAGCCACATATGCATTTCCGCCTACTCAAACCACCCAACACAATTATGAACTCAAGAACACTCCAAGAACAGTCCCTAGGTCGTGGATATCAGCCATGACCACACTTGGGAAAATCAATTTACCCAAAACAGTAATTTAGGCACAACGGGTGAACCGTGGCTCGGATTTAGGTGACCCGAACATGAAAATTCGTCTCACCATCAGTCCTAACCAAATGAAACACCCTAAAGACACCAAGGATGGTCACAAAGTCGGACCCAACCTTGTTCATGCCAAGAACACCTTACAATCTTTAACAAAAATCAAATTAAGCATATCTAGGGCTCCGGGAATCGAAACGACATGAATCCGGAGTCTAAAATTAATGTCTTGATGAGAGGAACTCATTTATATACTTTATTTTGACATTCATATCAGTTACAAAGTCAGAAAACACGAATCAAACTGCTGTCCAAATTTTACAAACCGAAAACATATGCAAACGAGTAATTCTACGCATCCAAACAACATTACAACAACTAATAAATATCATACTAATAATATAAACACAAAATACAGAAATATAAATAAAAATGAAAAGTTCTAGGGTTAGGGTTTATACCCTAATCGAGAATCAAAGAATATAGATGTGTAGAGGAGATTGTGTAGAACGCGTTGGTGTTAATTGTTTCTTGATCCAAGCAATTGTTGAAGCAAAATGATGATGATGATGGGTGTGAAGGGCGACGGCCACAAGAGGGAGAGGAGAGGAGAAAAAGTGCAAGTTAGGTTTAGGGAATTTTTGTGAATTAAAATTATGTGAAACAAAAATGAGAAGCAAAGGGATACACCCCCCTCCCATATTCGGCCGATTTTGAATGGGGGTGGGCCCCTTAGTGGGCCAACTTGTCCATTATTGAAAAACATGCAATTCCTGATGGCCCGAAAGCCCGAACGAATCCCGAAACGCGAAAACACGCTTACGCGATTAAAATTTCGGAAAGATAACAAACGCTCGACGAAAAATAAATATAAATACACCTATTAATAATATGATTATAAAATATCATATTTAAAATATTTAGGATTTAAATGTCCCAAAAACTCGACCGTTGGTTTGAAAACCAAAAAGATTTGCCGGATGGAAATCCGCGAGACGTAGAAACGTATAAATTAAAATATGAATACAAATATTCACATAACACATAATAATTAATATATATATATATATATTATTACAAATAATAATATAGGTCATAGAAATGACGTGGCACACTAACAGTTAACAGTCGTTAAATAATTAACGGAAAAAGATAACGGAAAAAGTAGGGTCGTGACAGTTGGGAATAGTCAAAGGTTAATTAAATCCATGTAAACAATTCAAAAATTTTGAGACTCAACTTTACAGACTATGCTTATCGTATCGAAATCAAATAAGATTCAAGTTTAAATTTGGTCAGAAATTCCCGGGTCATCACAGTACCTACCCGTTAAAGAAATTCCGTCCCAAAATTTGAGTGAGGTCGTCGTAGCTAACATTAAAAATATTTTCATGACGAATTTGACCTGATAAATAGAATTTTATTACTGTTGAGTAATATGGATAAGATAATTCGATTACTCAAAGAGTACAAGTGAAGCTATCATAAAAGAGTGAAATAAATAGATAAAGTTTCGTCTTAACTTTTGACAGAATCAGGGTTGATTTCCGGAATTCAAGGGATTTAAAGAAAATCTTCGAAATCTAAAAGATTTGATTCTTCGGCGAGTAAAGAAATTAAAATCTCTATAATTAAATACGGTGATCTGCCTCGATTACTTTGTCTGATATTTCCATTATAAATTAAACTCTTTCTTTCCGTTATTCTCACCATTTCTATACTTTCTTTCTTAGTTCATACATCCACAAGATTGTGAAAATGCTTAATCTAGTTCTAATCCTTGATATTTTTCTAATTATCATTTCTGTCATCCTTCTTTTCATTCTTCCACCAGAAGAATCTGTTTACTTCTACTATTACCTTGGGGTGATACTATTCTTAATTATACTGTGTCTTTATATTGCTATTCGTATTAATATCCATGGTTTGTAACCTCCGTGTTGTTTTTGGGCTTTATATTTTCTCTTATATTTTGGATCTCTTTGCCTTTTTATTATCCTCTCGACCTCTAATAAAGCGAGCAACGGTCCAGAATTCGTAAGTACGGAGTTTCGAATGAACTTTATGTTCTAACCAAGAAAGAACGAAATCGTACGATTTGATTTGTCAAATTATTAGAATCATTGAGAATAGAACTATCAAGAATATACTTTCTTGATATGTTCAGAAGTTAAGCAGAATGAAAAAGTCATGTAACATGGCACATGATGACGTTATGATCTGTGAATCATCATGTCCCATTAGAAACTCAGCATAACTTACTGTAATATAATCACGTTGATCAAGTGTCATTATATTATACAACTCATGCATCAGTTCCCAACATTACTTCAATAACATTCATATTTTAAGCTCGAAAGTTTACAGAATATAGAAACTAACAGTTTCTATATGATGTAACACTGATAGCACTAATAGGTTAATGATTCAGATAAGAATAGTTATGAAAATATCTTCAGAAATATGGAGGATATTTATAATGAAAGATACGATGATATCTTGGAATTTCTAATATCGAAGGATGGTGAAGAAAATTTGTCCGCAAGAGTTTGGAGTCAGAAGCAAGGTATTCGCTAAAGATTTCATTATCAGGTTTCTTAATGTACAAGTTTAGTCCTTGTGATTTATTCAGAGACTCCTTTGTAGTTTGCTCAATCAATTTTTCAGTTCCAACTTTTCTGAGCTTTTCCCACATACTATTCTTTATCATCAAAATTCCGACGATTAAGGTCGTTTATAGTTGCCCACAGTTTCTGCTGCTTCATTCAGCTTTTTCAAAGTTCAATGTATTGATTCGTAGGCTGGGTGCTTTTCAAAATTTCAGAATTGAAGGTCGTAATTCTAGGAGATAATTGTTATATGTATACATATAACTATTGATGTAGAAATACTACGAGATTCGAAATACTGATTGCTGATTCTCGGTAATTGGTATGGCAATTATTGTTACAGGATATAGATGTATACATGATGGGGTTTCAATGAATATAATGATTTTTTGGAAAGTTCAAATTCATTGAAGTTGCTGGTAAGTTTACTGCTAATGTGGTGGAATATAAACGGTTCCCCGGTAACGATGACGGCAGGCAAACTTATATATCAAGGTTATAATAAGGCTAATTCGAATGGAAGTCGAAGTTGATTTACTGAAGCTATGACAAAATTGGCTAATTGGAAAAAGAGTTGAAATGTTATTTTCGGTAATAACAATGCCAAAGGAGCTAGAACAGACACGTGTTAAATGTTTACACAGGTTCCGAGTGTTTTCAGGTGCATAACTATATTCATCAATCTTTTCTTCCGTAGATGAAGTGCGGTTGGTTCATCCTCTCAATTGAGGTGTTTTTAAGAATCATGAAAGATTTGAACGCAGATTGGAATCGTCAAGATACAAATGAGGTTTAAGATGATATCAAGTGGCAAACTTGAAGAATTATTTAGTTTCATATATTATAATCAATATTTTAATTCATTTTAATTGTCCAATGTCATTAGTCCACAGTCGATAATCCACAGTTAACAGTACAATAATTCATATATAATTTAATATATAATATTCGAATTAATTAATACGTATCGTGACCCGTGTACATGTCTCAGACTCGATTACAACTCAAAGTATATATATTATTATAAAATTAACCTCAACCTTGTATAGAGAACTCGATCATTACTGCATATAGAGTGTCTATGGTTATTCCAAATAATATATATATATATATATATATATATATATATATATATATATATATATATATATATATATATATATATGCGTCGATATGATATGTCAAAACCTTGTATACGTGTCCCGATATTTAAAGTGCGTAAAATAAATACAGAATTTAAATGACGATAAATAAAATGCGTAAAGTAAATAACAGAAATTAAATGACGATAAATAAAATTGCGATAATTAAATTGCGATAAATAAACTACGATAAATAAAAATGTAATCAGTTAGCTAGGAACAGTTAGCGTGGATTCTTAACAAAATTTCTCATAGTTAATTTGTTTGTTTCTAACAAATTTTATTTTGTCCAATGTTTTCTTCATTATGCCACTTGTTGAATTCTGATAAATCAAAATCCAAATATGAAATTGAATGAAAATGATTATTCTGTGGTGAACAGTTACGTATATCTGTGGATGTAAGTAGGATAGTAAATGACTGTTGAATCAGAGTTGAAGAATGTACAGTGTAACTTATTAATGCGAAATCTAAATATTCCTCGGGTATTACCTACCCGTTAAAATATTTTCACCATGAACAGTTTGTACAATTAAAATTTTAATTACAATCTCTATGAAAACATATATACATATATATTTTCTTCAGACATAATCATAGATTTAATGAGTCAATGTGATATTAAATTCATCAGATTTACAGCTAGAACTAGAGTACATAATCTCTAAAATATTAGAGATTACATAATCGCCATGAAGGACGAAGATAGTTTATGTAGAATGATTCGTAGAACGATGATTATGCTTGAGGTATAGATTACGAGGTAGAGACGTGTGATGATGTTGTTGTTGTTGGTACTGGTTATGCTGCTGGTGCTGCTGATGGTGGTACTGTTGCTGTCGGTGCTACAAGTGTTGTTGGTGCTGAGGTTGGTGATGATGTTGGTGTAGTAAGTATAGCTTGTAAATCACGCACCATTCTGGTCAGGGTTTCTATCCTACCCTCTATCATTTTTATCCATCCACTCATCTGATTCGATAGATCTTGATTATCAATTCGAAGTTCCCTAACTTCTTCTAATATTCCCCTTTGATTGATATTCGGAAGTAGAGGTTGAATATTTTCTGAGATTGCAGTAACGCGCCTTCTGTAGTGACCCGAACTTTTCCATGTTTATATATATTAATTGAGATTGATATTTACATGATTAAATGTTTCCAACATGTTAAGCAATCAAACTTGTTAAGACTTGATTAATTGAAATATGTTTCACATAGACAATTGACCACCCAAGTTGACCGGTGATTCACGAACGTTAAAACTTGTAAAAACTATATGATGACATATATATGGATATATATATATATATATATATAGTTACCATGATACTATGATAAGTAAACATATCATTAAGTATATTAACAATGAACTACATATGTAAAAACAAGACTACTAACTTAATGATTTTTAAACGAGACATATATGTAACGATTATCGTTGTAAAGACATTTAATGTATATATATCATATTAAGAGATATTCATACATGATAATATCATGATAATATAATAATTTAAAATCTCATTTGATATTATAAACATTGGGTTAACAACATTTAACAAGATCGTTAACCTAAAGGTTTCAAAACAACACTTACATGTAACGACTAACGATGACTTAACGACTCAGTTAAAATGTATATACATGTAGTGTTTTAATATGTATTTATACACTTTTTAAAGACTTCAATACACTTATCAAAATACTTCTACTTAACAAAAATGCTTACAATTACATCCTCGTTCAGTTTCATCAACAATTCTACTCGTATGCACCCGTATTCGTACTCGTACAATACACAGCTTTTAGATGTATGTACTATTGGTATATACACTCCAATGATCAGCTCTTAGCAGCCCATGTGAGTCACCTAACACATGTGGGAACCATCATTTGGCAACTAGCATGAAATATCTCATAAAATTACAAAAATATGAGTAATCATTCATGACTTATTTACATGAAAACAAAATTACATATCCTTTATATCTAATCCATACACCAACGACCAAAAACACCTACAAACACTTTAATTCTTCAATTTTCTTCATCTAATTGATCTCTCTCAAGTTCTATCTTCAAGTTCTAAGTGTTCTTCATAAATTCTACAAGTTCTAGTTACATAAAATCAAGAATACTTTCAAGTTTGCTAGCTCACTTCCAATCTTGTAAGGTGATCATCCAACCTCAAGAAATCTTTGTTTCTTACAGTAGGTTATCATTCTAATACAAGGTAATAATCATATTCAAACTTTGGTTCAATTTCTATAACTATAACAATCTTATTTCAAGTGATGATCTTACTTGAACTTGTTTTCGTGTCATGATTCTGCTTCAAGAACTTCGAGCCATCCAAGGATCCGTTGAAGCTAGATCCATTTTTCTCTTTTCCAGTAGGTTTATCCAAGGAACTTAAGGTAGTAATGATGTTCATAACATCATTCGATTCATACATATAAAGCTATCTTATTCGAAGGTTTAAACTTGTAATCACTAGAACATAGTTTAGTTAATTCTAAACTTGTTCGCAAACAAAAGTTAATCCTTCTAACTTGACTTTTAAAATCAACTAAACACATGTTCTATATCTATATGATATGCTAACTTAATGATTTAAAACCTGGAAACACGAAAAATACCGTAAAACCGGATTTACACCGTCGTAGTAACACCGCGGGCTGTTTTGGGTTAGTTAATTAAAAACTATGATAAACTTTGATTTAAAAGTTGTTATTCTGAGAAAATGATTTTTATTATGAACATGAAACTATATCCAAAAATTACGGTTAAACTCAAAGTGGAAGTATGTTTTCTAAAATGGTCATCTAGACGTCGTTCTTTCGACTGAAATGACTACCTTTACAAAAACGACTTGTAACTTATTTTTCCGACTATAAACCTATACTTTTTCTGATTAGATTCATAAAATAGAGTTCAATATGAAACCATAGCAATTTGATTCACTCAAAACGGATTTAAAATGAAGAAGTTATGGGTAAAACAAGATTGGATAATTTTTCTCATTTTAGCTACGTGAAAATTGGTAACAAATCTATTCCAACTATAACTTAATCAACTTGTATTGTATATTATGTAATCTTGAAATATCATAGACACGTATACAATGTTTCGACCTATCATGTCGACACATCTATATATATTTCGGAACAACCATAGACACTCTATATGTGAATGTTGGAGTTAGCTATACAGGGTTGAGGTTGATTTCAAAATATATATAGTTTGAGTTGTGATCAATACTGAGATACGTATACACTGGGTCGTGGATTGATTCAAGATAATATTTATCGATTTATTTCTGTACATCTAACTGTGGACAACTAGTTGTAGGTTACTAACGAGGACAGCTGACTTAATAAACTTAAAACATCAAAATATATTAAAAGTGTTGTAAATATATTTTGAACATACTTTGATATATATGTATATATTGTTATAGGTTCGTGAATCAACCAGTGGCCAAGTCTTACTTCCCGACGAAGTAAAAATCTGTGAAAGTGAGTTATAGTCCCACTTTTAAAATCTAATATTTTTGGGATGAGAATACATGCAGGTTTTATAAATGATTTACAAAATAGACACAAGTACGTGAAACTATATTCTATGGTTGAATTATCAAAATCGAATATGCCCCTTTTTATTAAGTCTGGTAATCTAAGAATTAGGGAACAGACACCCTAATTGACGCGAATCCTAAAGATAGATCTATTGGGCCTAACAAACCCCATCCAAAGTACCGGATGCTTTAGTACTTCGAAATTTATATCATATCCGAAGGGTGTCCCGGAATGATGGGGATATTCTTATATATGCATCTTGTTAATGTCGGTTACCAGGTGTTCACCATATGAATGATTTTTATCTCTATGTATGGGATGTGTATTGAAATATAAAATCTTGTGGTCTATTATTATGATTTGATATATATAGGTTAAACCTATAACTCACTAACATTTTTGTTGACGTTTTAAGCATGTTTATTCTCAGGTGATTATTAAGAGCTTCTGCTGTCGCATACTTAAATAAGGACGAGATTTGGAGTCCATGCTTGTATGATATTGTGTAAAAACTGCATTCAAGAAACTTATTTTGTTGTAACATATTTGTATTGTAAACCATTATGTAATGGTCGTGTGTAAACAGGATATTTTAGATTATCATTATTTGATAATCTACGTAAAGCTTTTTAAAACCTTTATCTATGAAATAAAGGTTATGGTTTATTTTAAAAATGAATGCAGTCTTTGAAAAACGTCTCATATAGAGGTCAAAACCTCGCAACGAAATCAATTAATATGGAACGTTTTTAATCAATAAGAACGGGACATTTCACCTTCGAGGTGGAAAACTTTAGCAAGAAGGGTGAATACAGTGTTGCACATAGGTTCACCGGTGAGTACATCGTTTTCTCCGATGTTAGGAGGTAAGTTTGGTTCGCGGTAGGGCTCGCCTTCTTCATTTCTCCATCGAGTGAGTAAGTCTCGGACCCATACCCATCTCCTCCAGAAAGAAAAATAGCTAAACGGTGGAGACACTTCGGGTTCATTGACTTCGGAATCTATTTCAATACGCATCTCGAAATTGCTTCAAGAACTAGTGGAATCCAAGCTAGGTGTAGGATTCATCTCTTATGATTAGTTAGAGGATTTTCGATATGAAATGATTTTCGATTATCGGATAATATTCTAATTATATAGAATATCTAATATAGTACAGAAGATCCCGTAGATTACGGAGGAAATTAAGGAAACGTGTCAGACAAAGTCTACAGTAACAAATACGCTAAGATATGGATTAGCAGACACGCTAAGATATGAATTTTGTCTCGACACTATTCATGCAATCAATGCAATAAGAAGTGTCTAGGCTAAGAATGATAAGTAGGTAATTTTCTAAGGATGATAAGTAGATGATTTTTGACACGAAATGATAAGCAAAACTTTTGACATGCAGACACGGTCGAAGTCCAGACTCACTAATGCATCTAAACAACTATCAGTTAGACACACTAATGCAAGACCTGGTTCGCTAAGACCACCGCTCTGATACCAACTGACGTGACCCGTCCTAATCCATCCGGACAAAGTCCATATCGATTACAAATGATTCTCAACAGTTGATTACATCGCGAGGTACTTGACCTCTATATGATACATTTTTACAAACATTGCATTCGTTTTTAAAAGACAAGCTTTCATTTCTTCGAAAGTTGATGACATGCATACCATTTCCTAACACAACTAACTAAAATTGACTTAATAATAATCTTGATGAACGCAACGACTCGAATGCAACGTCTTTTGAAATATCTCATGAATGACTCCAAGTAATATCTCTAAGATGAGCAAATGCACAGCAGAAGATTTTTTTAGTACCTGAGAATAAACATGCTTTAAAGTATCAACCAAAAGGTTGGTGAGTTCATTAGTTTATCATAAACTTTCATTTCCATCATTTTAATAGACCGCAAGATTTTCATTTCTCGTAAATAAACGTCCCATGCATAGAGACAAAAATATCATTCATATGGATTGAACACCTGGTAACCGACATTAACAAAATGCATATAAGAATATCCCCTATCATTCCGGGAAATTCTTCGGACATGATATAAACAACATCGAAGTACTAAAGAATCCGGTACTTTGGATGGGGTTCGTTAGGCCCAATAGATCTATCTTTAAGATTCGCGTCAATTAGTAGATTGGTTTACTAATTCTTAGGTTACCAAGCAAAAGGGGCATATTCGGCTTCGATCATTCAACCATATAATGTAGTTTTGATTACTCGTGTCTATTTCGTAAAATATTTATAAAAGCTGCGCATGTATTCTCAGTCCCAAAAATATATATTGCAAAAGCATTTAAAAAGGGAGCAAATGAAACTTACCTAATGTATTTTGTAGTAAAAATACATATGACTATATTGAACAATGCAGGGTTGACCTCGGATTCACGAACCTATATCATTTGTATATTCATTAATACATATAATCGTAATCGAGTAGATATTTATATTATTATTAGTGATAATTTCTATATTACTAACTTATATATTTTATTATATATTCATTTTGTATATTTTAAATAAAGTATTTATATATTTAGGTTATGGTTATTATATTTAATTTTATATACATAATCTTTTGTTTGCAAAAAAAAATAGTTATAGTAATACTAGAGTAATATTAATAATAAAAATAATAATAATTATAATACTTAATACTATTAATTAAGATAATAATAGTTATGATTTCATTAGTGATAAAAATAATGTTACTAATACTAATAATATACTTATATTAATAGTAATGGTTCTAATATTTATAGTGATAATAATACTAATATTTATGAAGTTAATAATAATTTGTATTATTTTCACAATATTAATAATAATAATAATCATAATCATAATAATGATAATAACACTAAAATGATAAAAATTAATAATAATAGTAATGATATTAATAATACTTATGAAAATTTCTAATATTAATAACGTTTCTATTACTTATAAACATAATTATGATACTAGTAATAATAATAACTATAATACTAGCAAAGATAATAATCAAAATAATAATGATACTACTTAGAATGATAAATTGATCATAAAGATAACACTTGTAATATTTATATTAATAATAATAATAATGGTTATATTATGATATTACTAATAATAATGCTTATAATACCAATAATGACAATAAAAATAATATTATCAATAATAACAATAATAATTGTAAATGAAATTATATTAATAATAATAATATTAAAAATAAAGTTTGGAATTGAAATCTACCTCAAAAACTAGCTTGCAAAAAGAAATATCCAAAACTGGACTCGAACCCGCGACCTCTCGCATATCCGTAATTAATCTTAACCATCCCTCCAACCCAGCTTTTCTGATTTAATCTATTAACTAAATATATTTATTCTGTTTTTCGATTCCACTCATATTCTTCATGATATCTATCGACCAGAGACAACTCAACCAAAAGCAATACACATTAAATTGATTTTTTTTTGGATTCATAAACTAAAAGTAATCGATATACCTGTGATTGTATTGTAAAAAAAATAAAAAAAAATTGGACTGCTTCTGCTCGTCGCTGCTATCATAAAAAAAAAAATTGATGTTGAGATTTATCATGTTTTGGACAAAGTTTATAACACGAAAAATGTTTTAAAACTCTTCTGTAACTTTTATCAAACCTTAATTTCACTTAATTCGTAACAAAAAATTCGAATTTCAATGAAGAACACTTGTTGACTTTTTAAGTCTTAAACTTTGACTCAAAAATTAAATCAAGATAATAAGAATTGGAGATGGAAACTTTGCAGAAAGTTTTAATGGATGAATCCTAACACAACTACATTTATACATTTGGAAAATTGATTAGTTTTTGAGGTTTGAGAAAAAAGAAGTAAGAACAGAGACCAACAAGTATATTTTCGATTTTTCTTTTTCTGTATTCCTTCCCATTGCAAACTGATGGTTACCTAGAATTTAAGTGATATTATTTTAGCTTAAACGAATCAATTATAGTTTGTTTCGTAGTTGGATTTGCTCGACAAGAATTTTTCTGTCAGGAGTAAAATAAATAAAGTGAAGTTGACCTCTAACAGCATTTGTTTGTTTTCATGACTTAATTGAATCATTTGAATCAGTTCAAAAGCAGAGGACAATTAAGTATAGTTAAATTGTGGCATGCATCTGAAATCGATCATATACACATGATGTTATATATTTGATACTAATAACAATTAAATATAAATACATTAATAATAATAATACAATTATTAATATTAGAACTAATAAAAATACAAATATTAATAGAAATAATAATAATATTAATAATCAAAATAAAACTAATAATAAGAATGATATCAATATTAATGATATTTAATAATAAAATGATAATTTTTGAAAACTATAATAATAATCAATAATTCTTTTAAATCATATTCTTAGTAAAGTTATTAAAGTTTTCATATCTACATATTATATATTGAGAATAATACTATTAATAATACCGATATTAATATTAATATTACTATTGATAATAATAATGAAAGTAATAATAATTTTAATATAACATTTATATTTTAACTTGTAATTACCTTTAATATTACAATTTATTAATTATGTAATATTTAATAGTTATATATATATATATATATATATATATATATATATATATATATATATATATATATATATATATATATATATATATATATATAATATTCAATTACAATATATATATATACTAATAATAATAACAATCTATTTAGTAGTATTATTAATACTAATTAATAATAATACTAGTAATAATATTAATATAACAATTATATTCAAACTTGTAATTAAGTTTAATATATTACCAATTATTATATCTACCAATTATATAATTTATTGAATCCTTAATATTTATTAATTATATATATATATATATAATATCTATATTTAATATTCAATTACAATATATATATATATATATACTAATAATAATAACAATCTATTTAGTAGTATTATTAATACTAATTAATAATAATACTAGTAATAATATTCATATAACAATTATATTCAAACTTGTAATTAAGTTTAATATATTACCAATTATTATATCTACCAATTATATAATTTATTGAATCCTTAATATTTATTATATATATATATATATATATATATATATATATATATATATATATATATATATATATATATATATATATATATATATATATATTACAATATTAATTATGTATAGAATTCATATATATTTACATATTTATTTACACCGATGTTCGTGAATCGTTGGGAATAGTCAAAGGTTAATTGAATCCATTTAAACAATTCAAAAATTTTGAGACTCAACTTTATAGACTATGGTTATCGTATCGAAATCAAATAAGATTCAAGTTTAAATTTGGTCGGAAATTTTCGGGTCATCACAAACGAATCTGAAACCTCTTATAAAGAACTCAGGGCCTTAACAGTGATTATCTCTTCATCTAAATTAGTTGTGAAGAAATTAAAGAGTTCATTTTATTTTAATTTTTTGATCTTTTAATTTAAACAGAAAAAAAAAATGAAGTGATGATACGTACGTTTATCAAAATACGGAGATCAACATGTAACATCCTTAATACACGTAATACGTACAACATAAATTAAACTTAAGAATATGTACTTTAAGGTTTTATCAATGAGTGCCAACATATATATGAAAATATAATGAAATATTTTATGCATCATCATATCATATTCATATTCATATTATTATTTAAATTGATGTCAAAAGTTCACTTAAAAATAATTAAACACTTAGATTACTCTTATTTACAACTACATGAAATTAACTAATTTTTCTGTAAGCTTCATTTTTAACCTTATTTGGTAGGGGGGGGGAAAAAAATGAAAGACTGTGTAAAAATAAGCTTTGAAAAAGCAATTAATTGTAGTAACTTCTATGCGTAACAAAACAAAGGGATTACAAAGCATACAAAGGGTTCTGTAACCACAAATTCCAGTTTAGAGTGGATTTGTGTATCTGGCAAAAAGCCAATTAAACGGCGATTCAACAACTTCATGAAGTTCTGATCTTTAAAGACGATGCTATTTCGTGGCCTCCAAATTACCCAAAAAATCGCAGCCGTGACCGTGCTTATTATAAGACACTCATTACCGTTGATCGGAAAGCTATCAATCCACGACCAAACCTCCTCGACCGAATTCCAAATGAGAAGATTCAAACCGAGCCAAGTGTTGATTCTACACCAAATTTGATAACTTGTCACACTAAGAGGTAATCTTGGGACACTTCAGATACATAACCAAGGCAACAAACAGTCCTTAATCTGAATAGATACCCCTTGCTTCGAGATTAGAAATAGTAGCCAATCTATATAGCTTGATCTTCCACTGGAAAAAATTAATTTATTTGCCAGTGCTTGCACCATAAAGTTTGCTGAGTGAAAGGAACCTGAGAAGCAGCAGCTATAACATGTATAGTTTGCGAAACCAAATAAAAGGATGACAATGTAGAGTTCCAAGCCCACTGGTCCTAGTAAAGTTATTTTCCATTCAAACTCAGCGTCCAATTTTATTATTGTTATTATTATTATTTTTTAAACAAACTTTATAAAAACAAAGGAAGATTTCATTTAAACGATTAAGGTCATCCAACAAACATATAAACAAGAAGGCAAAACTCAAGCCCATACTAAATTGATTATTATAGATTCAAATATCTAATTAAATTATAATTAACGGATGATCAAACAGCACAACAAACTTACACAAACAGTTAAAGGAAACCACTACAACTGTATGTACAAATACACAATAAATCACAAACTTAATCATTGAGACCTCCCTTAAAGACCATAAGAGGACGACCAAATTGTCCTTATAAACCGAAAGAGGCACTAAAATGTTACTAACCACCCCATTACGTCGATCAAATTCCGCATACTCTTAAAACTATGAATCAGCAGGAAGTACCCTTAAGCCTAATTATAATCAAGATGTATTAACCGGCCTTAACACCCATAGGAACCACCCAAGCCAGAATTCAAAGATCTAACATTGGTGTTCCACTTTGCTTACGTTTCAAGCTAGTAAGATTTATTAATCTTTTACGTACACAGTTTTTTACATATTTTTATTAGAAAATAAATTCGTCAGAGTTCCTATAACTATTTACATTTTCTTACGACATTCACCAATGAGCACTTGGTATTTTGGTTGTGTCAGAATGCTTATAAGTTATAACCCCGACGGCAAATGATGCACTTTATAATGAAAAAATGGGTTTTAACTTTTAAGTGTGACTGTATTTGATATTCATTAACGTAAAAGGTTGAATTTTTGTGTCAGAATGAGTATATCTTTATTTATTTATTTATTTTGAAAGGCAAACTCACACACAATATTAATACGAATATTTACATCCACGGATATGTAATAGGTGAGACTTGAACCCTCAACCTCTTGGTTGGAGGGCCACCAGGATACCGCTGGACCAAATGCCCTTTGATAAAATTATATCTTTATTAAATAAATAAAATTATTGATTGGTTGCTTTTGACCTTCACGCCCCCTTTTATGTTTAGTCAGAAATGTAATTAACGTCAAAAATTGACGATCCGTTAAATCCGTCAGCTTCCATCAAATATTTCCACCTCATCCAACGCTCCTTTAGAGTATCGTATACAAATCATAACGGGTAAATTATTAGTCAGTATAAATCAAAACATTTTGAGTATCGTCAAATAATGTTACAGTGTTATATTATTGATAGGTAGTACCTTTGTACAACAATAGTATTACAATGACAGCATCAACATCAAAGTAAGAGCAACCAAAAGTAGAACATAGTATTGACAGTGTAAAAAGACTTATTTGCTCACCTCTTTTTGTTCACCGACACAAAACACTTTCAACTCTAAATTAGCTAAAGTTAAAAAAAACGGAGCACGTGTTATTTACTAATTTGGCCACTTAACTATTTATTAAAGACAACTCACCCCCTCAATCATTGGAGGCATCTTCTTAAAAGCTATAATCAATCATCACAAGGCTATATATATATATATATATATATATATATATATATATATATATATATATATATATATATATATATATATATATATATGGAGAGGATCACTCAACTGGTGTGAGAACCTGAGAACTCCAAAAACAGTGAAATTCGAGCCAAAAAAAGTGCGGGCGAGCAAAAATAAGGAAATTCGAATAAAAAAAAATCACGCGGGCGAACAAAAAAATGTGAGTCGAACAAAAATTTAGATGCATGTTCTACATTTCTGTTTGGTTCTACAAAAATTGTAGAACGAAAATTCGTTCGAATTGGGCCATTTTCGTTCGAATTCGAACAAAAACATGAAAATCGAACAAAAAAACACGCGGACGAACAAAAAAAGGGTATTCGAACAAAAATTTAACTGTTCTACATGTTGTTCTACAAAAATGTAGAACATGCAGCTGAAATTTTGGTTCGCCCTTCAAATTTTTGTTCGTCCACCTAATTTTTTTTGTTCGAATTTTTGTTCGTCCGCCAAATTTTTTTTGTTCGAATTTCGTTTTTTTTGTTCGCTCTTCCCTAGTTCTCAGAGTTCTCAATCCAAAAAAGTTCTCATTTTATCCTTCTACTATATATATATATATATATATATATATATATATATATATATATATATATATAAAAACTTTAAATCAAATAATAAATATTTATGATAATAAATGTGGATTTAATCAGAAGATAATAGAGACTTTGATGCCAACTTTTTCTTTAAATTCAAATTCAATTGCTTGATCTCCACCCTTTACTTTTTGGGTACAAAATCAATTATGTTCAAATTTACATCTAACATCAAAATATTACAAATTACACCCTTTCACTTTTCAATCAATTCTACACTTCCCCACCCTCCATTTCCATCTTTTTTCTTTCTCTCTTAGGAGATATGTAATATGTATACGAACTTACTTATACATCCAACACTTTAAATAATGATACAACGATAACCGAACTTGCTTTCCGCTGGCTGCTTTGAACCTCGAAAAGATGTCACTAAACAAGCGTACGTTCTCGATCCTTGACCATCAATCAATGAAGCTAAAGACACATTTTTTTTCTACAACTAGCGAACGTATATATTTTTTACATCTTGGTATCACAAGTAAATTATGACTTAAAAAGGGGGTGAAGTGTAAAAAAGGGGGAAAAAACACCAAAGAAAACATTTATGATTTTTAAAAAAGTTGTATCAAGTGGAGTCATTTGACCCTTTTACTTTTAGTTGAATTCCATAATAACTTACGTACCATTTTACAAACTTCCTCAACCCTGTAGACAAATCAGTTGTCGGTTTATACCCGAAATCTCTATACGCCAAACTAACATTAGCATGAGTAAACGGAACGTCACCGTTTCGTGGCATCTTAATCACATGCTTTTTGGCCTTCACATTCAATAAACTTTCTAATATCGACACTAATTTCCCCACCGTCACCGGTGACGTGTTCCCCAAGTTATATATCCTCAATTGTGCCGGACCTCTCTTTTTCCCGCCTTTTCCGGTACTCTTTTCAGCCGTATCCAAAGCCCCTAAACACCCTTTCACCACGTCATCAATAAACGTGAAGTCACGCGCCACTTCTTTATTATCATGCGTTTGGTAAACATTAATCGGTTTCCCTTGCAATATATCTTTAGTGAAAAAAAAGTACGCCATATCGGGTCTGCCCCATGGACCATAAACCGTAAAAAAACGGAGCCCCGTAATTGATAACCCATAGATATGATTATACGTATGCGCAATTTCTTCTCCCGCTTTTTTCGTCGCCGCGTAAAGACTCGCGGGTCGATCCGTTCGGTGTGATTCTGAGAACGGGTTCTCGGTGTTTAACCCGTAAACCGAACTAGATGAAGCCCAAACAATCGCGGGTTGTGGCTCCGCGTTTTTCGCGGTTTCGAATAAATTCACTAGTCCAGCAATGTTGGACCTGATGTACGATTGTGGATTCTCCATCGCGTAACGTACACCCGCTTGTGCAGCTAAATGAAGAATATGAGTAAACGGAACAATGTCGAAAAGCTTCATTAAAAGCTCCTTATCGTTTAGATCACCTTCAACGATAAATATATCGTGTTGTTTTAACATCTTTTGTCGCGCACGTTTTAGCGACGGATCGTAATAAGAGTTAAAATTGTCCAACCCCAGAACACCGTCCCCTCGTTTTTTCAAAGCGAGGGAACAGTGAGTCCCAACGAATCCTCCAGATCCGGTTACAAGGACGGAGAATCCGTTGGGACGGCGAGGGGTTGAGGAACGACGGACCTCCTTCTCCCACGAGGCCCCACTTCCGTAGAAAGCGGAGGAGAGAAGGTGAGATGTGGTGTGAACGTGATGAGTGGGATTATTACTATTGTTATCGGAAAGTGGTGGGTAGTTGAATGTGAAGAAAAAGATTAAAATTAAGGCGACTAAAAGAGTAACACGAAACAAAAGCTTTGAAGATGCAGCTAATAGTTTAGTACTATTAACCCGACGGATGTAACTGTTGTAACGTTCCATTTTGGTCGTTTTGCTCGTGTCCGGCGGTGATGACGCCATAATTGATGAATTATAATTAAAATGAAAATTTATAATTTATTTATGATGAAAAAGAAAATAGAGCTGAATAATTGGAGCCCTGAAGTGAAGGGAGTGATGGAGAGAAGGATATAAAGGAGGGAGGAAGGGGAGATTGAGAGTGGGGTCCAGTGAAGTGGTGTGTTACGGTGGCCACTTGCTTTTTAAATTACGACGACATGCTTTTCACTCGTTTACAGGTGGAAAGACTTATTAATAATTATGATATGTAGCAACAAAATTAAAAACAAACAAATCAATATATAAACCCTATACATGTATACATTTATATGTATGTCTATATCAGTCTATCTGTCTGTATTTATTATTTTTCGGTAATTATGTTGAAATGGGGTCCAAATAAGCGGGAACTATATGACAAATGTTACTATTACCTTTGATAGGCTAAAACAGTTGTAGAAATTTACGAATGATTAGTAAAGGGTAAAACTTAATTGGAGTTAATAAACAAATGATTTCTAATTATAACTATAATTAAGTTTAATTATTAGGATAGATATATGACTTGTAGAGAGTAGACTTATAGTTGATATTTTGAAGGTGAATGGAAACAAAGACAGTGACAATCATTCGTCATGTAATTAATCAACTGTTTGTTTGTTTCCGCATCATTTTTCCATGTTCCAACCTTTTTTTTTATTTTTTGTCAAATAGCTTGTAAAACGTACTAGTTACATGAAAGGTCACTTGAACTTCTTTGACACGTTTTAACATAACATCTTAGCAAAGTACACAATGATCTGGACATGAAACATACGAGTGTTATCAGAACACGACTATAAAATATTTAATCAAAATTACGAAGTTATATATGCTTAAGCTGTAATAATAGCATATTGCTGACTAATGTATAGAGGTCCTTCGTGTGATCACTCAAATTAAGTGACAATGTATAGTTTATAGGGCTTTGTAATTGACTATGTTATATCAATATAATTTTACTTGCTTTTCAAAAAAAAAATTTAATAAAAAAATAAATTACTGTTTAGATCTGTTAAACAAATTTATTAAAATGAGTCAAAATTTAAGAGGGAAAAGGGAACTACCTTATTTAAAACTGGTATTAGTTTAGAGGATCAAATTTATCAAATGGAAAAGTTTAGGGGCAAATTGATGCAAAATACCATCAAGGAATAATAAACTAAAACTGGTATCAGATTCGGAAAATTCGTTATGTGTCTCTTTCCTTTTATTAAGGGGGAGATTTATACGTGGTTATGAATTACTTTGGGGCTTATTTGTACTTTGAGTACTTGCAAACTCACCGACACTATTTTTAATGGTTCGTAATTTATTTTTATAATGAGTAGTAATTTTTCAAACTACTAATTCATCCTAACAATTATCTTACCAAAATTATATATTGACAAATAGAAAGATTATGAATCATGGATACGAGAAGGAGTAAGCAAAGACAAATGTCACAATCTTAAATTTTTTTTTTTTTGAAAGGCAATAATTTTATAATAAAAATAAAACTAGCAAGAAGCTAGTGATTACAACTCTACATCGAGATTCTAACAACAATGACTCCATGATCAACTTCTCAACTCCTAACAAATTTTACAACTCGATTCAAAGCACGACCTCCTAACAAATTTTACAACTCGATTCAAAGCACGACCTCGAACAAGTACAAACAAAAATGGCCACAATCCTACAATCTTAAAATCAACCCGTCATCCATGTCAACACCACACAATACCACATTAAGGGCAATCACTCGGTAGACGGTGCATCGAATGAAAAACCAATCACGACCAACACACGATAACTTCATAAATCTCGCCGATACCTGAAACCTCGATCACACAATTATTGATTTATTTTGGCTAGTAGAAGATATGTGTATCCCACATAGGTGGGAGGAAGATGTGAGGGGTGAGTGACTTGGTTATATAAGAGGGGCTAAGTCTTCATTCCAAATTGCACCAATCAATACACTTTAAGTATTTGATTATTTCTTTCTTTCTTACCCTTGTTTGAGAGTTGTATTAGTTAAATATTTTGGAGAGTGTAGTTGGCTTAAGAGAGTCGTCTATATCATTGTAACAATTTGTGATATAGTGTATTTTCTCTCTTTGGGGGCCGGTGGTTTTTCTCCTGTTTTGGAGTTTCCACGTTAAATCTTGTGTTGTGTATTGTTCTTATTTCTTTACTATTATTGTTGGGCTGGGTGGTGGGAATTAGTGAAACCGTAATTTCCCAACAACTGGTATCAGAGCGTCAGGTTTGACAGGGGTCTCGGTTATAGGAGTCGGAGTATGCTCTGTGGTTGCCACGTGAGTGGATCGTCCACATCAGAAACGAGTTCTATTGATCGTATAGGGTATCTGGTTACACAATATTTTTTCTGATTCGTAGTAATAGTTGGATTTGTTAGTGGCCTAGTTGTGGATTTCCGATTTAAAGGGTCCTGGCTACCTGCTACATCTTTTGGCTATTCGAAACGTGAGCAAAATCAGAGAAAGTGTTGTTTATAGGATACGGATACGATGTCGAAGTTCAGTCCAATGAGGTTTGATGTTGAGAAATTTGATGGGAGGATCAATTTTGGCTTATGGCAGGTTCAAGTCAAGGATGTGTTGATTCAGTCTGGTTTACACAAGGCTTTGAAGGGTAAACCCACCCTTGTTCCCGGCAGTGATTCTAGCAAGAAGTTCGATGAAGAAGAATTGGATGATATGGATTTGAGGGCGGCAAGTGCGATTCGTTTGTGTCTTGCAAAGAACGTGCTTGCAAATGTGCACGGGTTATCAACGGCAAATGAGCTTTGGGTTAAACTAGAGCAGTTGTACCAGGGCAAGGGCATCTCAAATCGGTTGTGTCTTAAAGAACAATTTCATACTCTGCGTATGGATGGGGGTTCAAAGATTTCAGATCATCTAAGTATTCTTAATGGTATTGTTTCAGAACTTGAAGCTATTGGAGTTAAAGTGGATGATGAAGATAAAGCTTTGAGGTTGATATTATCTTTGTCATCGTCTTATGAACACATGAAACCTATTTTGATGTATGGGAAAGAAACTCTGAAGTTTGAAGACGTTACTAGCAAGCTCCTATCCGAGGAGAAAAGACTGGAAGGTAACGGGGTCTCGTCATCAGGAGATACGATAGTGTTGTGTTCGGATAGGCGAAAGAGAAACTCTGGGAAGAATCTGGTATGCTGGAGGTGCGGGAAGACTGGGCATGTAAGGGTTAATTGTCCAGGTGGAGCTAATCCGGCAAATGGCTCCAAAGACGCTAACATTGTCTCCGTTGTTACGGAGAGTGACGAATTCCTCTGAAGTCACGTCATCCTCATGGTGTGTCCGCGCCACCATGGAAAGGGATGTTTGTTAGCGGTTCCACAATTACACATGGGCATTGGTTTGGCATTTATGCAGGTTGTGTGGTGGAAACTGATGTTGTAGCTGATGGGACTTTCGGGAAAGCCAAACAGGGAAGTTGCACCATAAAGTTTCAGCTGGTTGTTCAACAACATGTGCCGAGGTGAAATGCTTGGAATGTGATATTCTAAGTGCTATACTCTTAATGGTGGAGTATGATAATTCTGTTAAGAGTTATGATTGTCTGTGATGACAATGATTGTCGGGTATTGACAATGTTTGATGAAGATGCAAATTTTATTTCTTGGGTAAGAGATAATGTCAACGGCATGAAGATGAGGATCTTGAAGTTGTCGTCGAGGAAGCATCTACGTCGGTTATCTTCGCAATGTGGAAGTATGGTTATCTTCTTCTATCCAAAAGGTGGAGATTTATTGATTTATTTTGGCTAGTAGAAGATATGTGTATCCCACATAGGTGGGAGGAAGATGTGAGGGGTGAGTGACTTGGTTATATAAGAGGGGCTAAGTCTTCATTCCAAATTGCACCAATCAATACACTTTAAGTATTTGATTATTTCTTTCTTTCTTACCCTTGTTTGAGAGTTGTATTAGTTAAATATTTTGGAGAGTGTAGTTGGCTTAAGAGAGTCGTCTATATCATTGTAACAATTTGTGATATAGTGTATTTTCTCTCTTTGGGGGCCGGTGGTTTTTCTCCTGTTTTGGAGTTTCCACGTTAAATCTTGTGTTGTGTATTGTTCTTATTTCTTTACTATTATTGTTGGGCTGGGTGGTGGGAATTAGTGAAACCGTAATTTTCCAACAACAATTTAACACAATTTAACACAATCTAACAAGTGGTGGTATTGCAAAATGTAGAAATGTTAGTGGAGAAGATACTACGATTGTAAAAACCACAATCAATATCCACGATTGAAACCAAGAACTACTAATCAACGAGAAATCACGATCATGAAAATCACCCCGACAGAACAATCGTTAAAATAACCCGAAACACCAATCTAATTTCACGAACATAACACTCGATATAAATTGCTCGTGCACCTTGCTTAGAACCATAACAATCTCAAAACTTAATTCCGGCCACCTTCGCACCACGACCTAAAATCCCATGAAAAGACATCCATACTAACATCGAACCACCACAATTTGAATCTACTAGAAACCATTACACAAGCCACTCGAAACAATTTTTATTTAATTAAAACGTTTGATAAGCAAAATAAAAAGCCTTCTTGGTGACAATCAATCAACAACAGCTAACCTGAATCCAAACCCCTTAAGTTGCAATCAACAGAAGGTTTAAAAGCTTAGACAGTAAATTTCAAGTTTAACATCAATCTTAATTAATCTTAAGATATTAGAAAAATTGTTAGATTGAATTGATAGGAAGAAAAATTATTTCTTATTTGTTATACGTATTAATTATCGAATACGGAGTATATTTTTTAGAGATTACATAACTTATGCTCTAAGAGTATAATTTAAGATCGAGTGTTTAATATACATGTAAATTACTAAATTTTTAATTATTACTAGTGAAATGACCCGTGGAACCACAGTTTTGTTTAAACGAAACAGTTTAATGATAGGTATTAAGTGAACGTAAATGCTAAAGTTATTTAGTTTAATGACCCGTGGAATCACATAGTCCGACTAAGAAACTCGTCAGCTGAACATTTCATCAAACACCTAAAATGCATATTTAACAATCCACATTTAATCATAAGAGATAATATTGGTTGTCATTTTTTAAAAGTGTAAATTAAAATATAAATATAGAATTGGTTTCATTCTGCCTAACTTTTATACCTTCTCATACTCAATTCAAAATAATTAATTAAAACAATTTAAAATTATTTAATGTTATTAATTAAAATAATTATTAATAAGATTTAATAATAATAATTAATTAATAAGATTTAATTTTAATTCAAAATTATTTAGATTAATGGCATCATCCACCATGCTTAGATTCTTTTTTTTTTAATTTTTTCTTAATAAAGGAATTAGCTTAATAATGACATCATCATTTTAGCAATATAATAGAAACTATAGATAGACAGATAGATAGATAGATAGATAGATAGATAGATAGAAGGGGGAGGAAAAAAAAGGATATACGATATATTTACCTTGTGCTAATATTGAACGGTTAAAATCCAAGTAAATATTTTTTCTAGTATCCTTTACCCTTGTAATTTAATAGAATATAAGTATACATTTTACGAGCATTATTTTATTTTACTCTTAACTTTGCTAAAGCACATGTTCTTTTCCAAAACAAAAATAAATATAGAAAATATAGTTGAAACGAAATATTTATTTACGGAGTAATTAATAATACTTCGTAATACGTAAATAAATTCTTGGCAAATTTAGATCATCAATAGAAACATAGAAACATATACTGTAACATATATAAACTCTTGGCAAAAATCATCCAGGCATAGCCTGGATGGCCACCGACACTTCCAGTGAAGGGAGCCACCCGGGTTCGATTCTTGGCACTGCCATCTCGTTCAAAAAGGGAGCTCACTTGAGGATGCTTTACCTGGTAACCGTGAGGGTCGGCTTGCGGTTTACCCGCTGCGTTGGGGCCAATGTGCCTGCTTCGTAGTTAGGGTTCCACCGTCACTCAAAAAAAAAAAAAATAAAAAAAAAATAAACTCTTGGCAAATTTATTTCTTGCTTTGCACAAAAAGAAAAGAAAGAATAGAAAATTTATTTTTTAAGGCTAAATAAACAATCATAATTCATAATACTATTTAAAATATAATATGAAAGTATAGCTTTGTGAACAATAATATTATAAATTTTATAATTATTAAAACATTTAAATATTAACATAAATATACAGATTATACTTTAGTAAATTAATAATAGTAGAATATTAAGAGTAAATTCAAATATTATAGATTATACTTTATAGATATGAATTTTTTTTACGACACTCTTAATTGAGTAAATTGGTAAACGAATTGGGCAATTCGTAAACGAATTGGGCAATTCGTTTTCGTTTTCGTTAGGGATTTGGTTTGAGTTTGCGTTGTTGTTGTTGTTTGCCATTTGAAGAGGATTTTAGGATTAGGGTTTATGTTAATTTGGAAGAAAAGGGGAAGAATATTTAGAGGAGATGAAGATAGAATGTGTGAAAATGAGATAAAATAAAAAAAAAAAACGCCATCTGCTTTTTGGGGGTATAACGTCCGGATTTGACCAGCCAATCAAAAAATACCACGTACCCAAACGCCAAAAGTGCTACAGCGTTTTTTGCTGACAAACGCCCACAAACGCTGCGTTCCGGGCGTTTGTGGGGCGTTTGTGGGCGGTTTTGGGTGAGAAACGCTAGCGTTATCTGTGGTCTTAGGATTCTCATTAACACACTTTAGGTTATTGTACATCTTGATAACCACCAACTAGAAAAATAACTGATAATCAACATTTAAAATTATTTAATTGTCATTAACACACCTTTAGGTAATTGTACATCTTGATAACCACCAATTAGGGTTGATGTTAATTTGGAAGAAAAGGGGAAGAATATTCAGAGGAGATGAAGATAGAATGTGTGAAAATAAGATAAAATAATAATAATAAAAAAATATGCCATCTGCTTTTTGGGGGTATAACGTCCGGATTTGACCAGCCAATCAAAAAATGCCACGTACCCAAACGCCAAAAGTGCTACAGCGTTTTTTGCTGACAAACGCCCACAAACGCTGCGTTCCGGGCGTTTGTGGGGCGTTTGTGGGCGGTTTTGGGTGAGAAACGCTAGCGTTATCTGTGGTCTTAGGATTCTCATTAACACACTTTAGGTTATTGTACATCTTGATAACCACCAACTAGAAAAATAACTGATAATCGTCATTTAAAATTATTTAATTGTTATTAACACATTTAGGTAATTGTACATCTTGATAACCACCAACTAGAAAAAATAACTGATAATCGTCATTTAAAATTATTTAATGTATGTTAACAATACTTCTAAGAATTATCCTTAACTTATTTTATTGGAATTATTAAATAATTGAAATGTGAGGGGAGAGTGTCGGCCAATGACTGCACCATCATATGCCAACTGGCAATCTGACATTCTAGCCGATATATCTACATGTAAGCAGGGGCGGTTTTATTAAGAGACAGCGGGGGCAGTCGCCTCCAGTGGATTTGCAATTTTCAGTGTAAAATTTTTTGATTTTTCGACTTTGCCTCCAGTGGATTTTTTTTTTTGCCCCAAAACCTTTAAATTTTGCCCAAAAATCTTCAAATTTTACCCAAAACCTTCAAATTTTACCCCAAAACCTTCAAATTTTTTCCACAAACGTTAAAATTTTGCCCCAAAATCTCCATAATTTGTCTAAAAACCTCCATTTTTTGCCCCAAAATCTTCATATTTTGTCCAAAAAATTGCCACGGTTTTTAATTTTTTTTTTGACCCTGGTGAAAAAAAATCCTGGTACCGCAACTGCATGTAAGGATACTTTCGTCATCTTGTGAAGAACTCCATGTATTTCGGTTAAACATGCATCTAAAATTGGAAGGTTCAACTTCCAAAGTCTAAGCTAATGAACTATATGCTTCCCAACATAAATGACAGGGCAAAAATTAAAAGGATCAAGTCTAAATATTTTAAATTAAGTCTACATTAGAATGATATAATTTAGTAATGTTTGTACTTATAAGAGGGAGAGAGTAATTATACTCGAAGGGTTAGGTTCTTCTTGGCAAACGCGAGGAAGGCGTTACTAGGTCTCGCTTGATTACCTGAATTTCTATGAAAGAGTCAATGTACTCGTTTATAGGAGGTTTTCTTCATAATACAAAAAAAAATTAAAAAAAAAACAATTGTATTGTCATAATGTAATATACGTTTATAATGATGAAGAATGAAAGTGTTATTAGAGGTGATGATTCGTACATGAATAATTTTTAGCCATACACCACCAAATAAAATTTATAATGTTATGCAGTACAACACCATAATGCATGTTTGGTGGTGTATGACTAAAAACTGATGGTGTACGAATCACTCCCCATATTATAATGATGAGGTAAAAAGTGTCTGTCACTCTACTCGTAATCATCAAATTGTTATATCGTACTGATATACGGAGTATTATATTAGTAATTATGTTATCAATTTATTCTTCAGTATTCTATTATAGGATGTCTCAAATTAATTGTTCAATTTTATTAATATAATTTTTCTTTTTTAAGAAATTTAAGTTCTATTATGTCGTTAATGTATATGGAGATGATTAAAGGAGAGAAAAATTGTAAGGGTAAAATTGAAAAATAAATAAAAAGTATAGTACTTTTATGATATTTTTTTAAATTATGTGTTTTTATATGTGGACAATTAATATGGAACATAGGGAGTAGAATTTTGCTAACTTCAACTTTTAGGGTAGTTATCATGCGTAAATTCATTGTAAGTTTACGTAACCCCGCATCAAAAAGTCAATCTCAACAATAATGTACAACACAATTATTTATGTTAACGACAACTTTAAAACCTTCTTTAGCATAATCCGTTAAATTAATCTTCACATGAATAACTGAAAATTTTGCAAGAAAAAAATATGTTTAATCTTTTTAATTTTTAACTATAAACTTGTACGCTATAATGTTATTAATCCCTTTATATACTAAGGGTCAGTTTACTTTTTTTCCATTAAGTTATGTACGGGTATAGATGACAATATAGATAATGAAGAGTTATATGTAGTAAGAAGAGAATGAAAATTGTTGTTTATTTTTTGTGCTGAATGATTTGACTGAATGATAGTAAATTACTATATTAACCTTAATAATTAAATCATGATTATATATGTTTACATTGATAAAATCATTTGTCATATAAATGTTACTTGAATTCTTTTTTTTAATAAATGAAAAAATGACTACGATAAAAATGGTTGAGTTTTGTCTCCTTTTTATACCCAAAACAACACCGCTTCATCTTTCAAAGCTCACCATCGCCGTCACATACTATTATCGATTAATCAACCAAGTAATTATACAATAGCTACCACAAGAAATTCCAAAATCATTAAAAACCTTGATTTTGAAATTCATTTTTGCCTTAGTATTCAAAAATATATCGAGATCCGCAATACGTGTATCGTAATCAGAATATGATAACATAATCGTGCTCTCATAGAGGAACATATGAAGTTGGTTATCGAGTGATTGTGGCTTTCGAGATATGTGGTTAACGTTCATCGTTGAGATATGTGGGTCATAAAAAAAGATCGAAGATGAAGAAATTTTTTTCTTTTTCAAACCAGTTTGGATTTTGAAATATAGAAGATGAACGAACGAATTGTTTCTGGAAAAAAAGATGGAAGAAAGATACTAGAATTTAAAAAACAAGAGTATTGTTGGTAAATGTTGGAAAAGATAGAGCTATATGGGGAGGACATAGCATTTGTATATGTATCAGAAAGTCTTCCGGTCACCATGAATTAATCAATAATGCTCAAGTAAACAACCCACCATGGTGACCGAATAATGCTTGTAGTCAATTAAGGCCAATAAGTCATAAATAAACAGCCCCTAAATCACATGGGATTAAGGGTCATTTTAAATCATCTCAGTTTTACAAACGACAACAGTTCTCACCTCACCATTTTCTATATTCACCCCCTCTTACAAGGTTCATTTGACCGAATAATGCTTGTAGTCAATTAAGGCCAATAAGTCATAAATAAACAGCCCCTAAATCACATGGGATGGGTCATTTTAAATCATCTCAGTTTTACAAACGACAACAGTTCTCACCTCACCATTTTCTATATTCACCCCCTCTTACAAGGTTCATTTGGTAACTTCTTCAGGGTAAAAAATGCAAATTCAATTTTTAATTTAAAAATTAGAACAAACTCCACCGAAAACTTTCACGGGCCTTATCTTCATAACCGTCTCGAGTTATTCTTTACCGACACCACCATTAAACTCGAAATAATTTTATGAACAAAATGAAACTAACTGCATTCAAAACGGTGACTTTAAAAAAAAAACGTTAACTGCACCGACATCTTACCCAAACACTTCGACAACCCGTATCTTCCTCCTTGCCCCGAGTTAAATTTCATCGACCACATCGTTAAACTCGAAATATTTTTATGAACAAAACGAAACTAACTACATTCGAAACGGACATTTTTTAAAAAACGCTAAACACAGCGACAACTCGTATCTTCCCGCTAGCTGCGAGTTAAATTTTTTCAACAGCAACGTCAGACTCGAAATAATTTTATGAACAAAACGAAAATATGTACGTTCGAAACGGACACTTTTTAAAAAACGCTAAACACAACGACA
Organism: Rutidosis leptorrhynchoides; assembly: GCF_046630445.1. Classification (NCBI taxonomy): domain Eukaryota; kingdom Viridiplantae; phylum Streptophyta; class Magnoliopsida; order Asterales; family Asteraceae; genus Rutidosis; species Rutidosis leptorrhynchoides. The sequence goes on along the minus strand of NC_092340.1, from coordinate 365,375,703 downwards.
GCCCGTATCTTCCTGCTCGCCGCGATTTAAATTTTTTCGACAGCACCGTTAGACTCGAAATAATTTTGTCAACAAAACGAAACTAACAACGTTCGAACCGGACAATTTTTAAAAAACACTAAAGATGACGACACCTGCAACGGCGCTTAACACATGAGTCATTTTCCCTTCTGTAAATACATAAAGCTACGTTAAATATGAATATGCAGGCCGAAAACTCCCGCCGCATCGCGCGGGCCGGATCTGGACTAGTTATCACTATCATAGAAAGCAGTAACTGATAAGAGGTCTAGACTCTAATTGATCTGTAAACTACCAATTCAATCCTTTTACCAAATCTGGGGCCCAGTGAAACTACAAATGAGACGATACGAACTTAATTGATTGGCTATATGTTCATAAACAATTGTTTCAGATCAGTCTCTTTTTTTTTTTTTTTTCTTTGTTTGTTTTGTGTGCGTGACACCATACACACATTTTAATACACTTATATATGATTTTGATATTGGATGGACTAATTAAAGTTCAAGTATATGTCGATTTCATGTGGGGTGCTCATTTTAGCGAGATGTCAGAAGTTCGACTCCGCTGTGTTGCAACATTGCACTCAATGTTTATCCCTGACCTAAAGTATCCACTCAGGACAATAGTTGGCGGGGACAGCGGGAATGGAGGTTTTACCGGTCATGCCCTTAGATTGGTTCGTATTTCCTCCAGGACAATAGTTGGTGGCGGGTTATCCAACTACAGGAGATGAACACGTGGGTGATTTAGCCCCCTGAGTGATTCCAAACCAATGTCCAAAAAAATGGGTGAAATTAAATGCAATTTGTATTGCTCTGCTTACTCTAATATATCATTGGAATTGGAATTTGAATTACCATCTATGAATTCACAATTATCTCTAAGAAGCATTCAAACATTTTAAAAAGAACAAACGCACACTCAATACGGTATAAACATAATAATGTTCATACCATAACCGGAACCCACGACCTCTCATTACGTCAAAAGTTTTCATCATTTAATCGTGAAATGTAACTTATTCTCCCGTTAGGTAGATTGAAGTAGTAATTTTAGTGTATATACCATACCGACGGCAAAATGTAACGTCCATGGGATAAGGTACGAGGAAATAAAATGTTGAAAGTCGTATCTTTACTGAAAATTAAAGAGGCAGTTTTTCAGTACACACCTTTTAGTGGATCTCATCTAGAATCAAAGGAAAAAATCTCGAGTGGACTAATTGGCTCTCTAAACCTAAATCTGTATTTAGTTTGCTAGATAGATAATTCGAGTGAGGTGCAACCTTCGCACCTCAAGTTCTTTTTCGTTTTAATTATTCGCTTAATGTTGTACGCGTCCGTTTGGGCGTTAACTCCGTTGTACATCTTTTGTTATGAATGAATTATCTTGCTTTTAAAAAAAAAAAAAATTCATATGTAGTTTAGACTTTAGAGGGACTATTTGACTTTAAAATCATATGTAAAGAGGCAATTTTGTCAAATTAAAATTATGAATGAATTACTCCGTATAAACAAAGAATTCCGGGTAGTTTTGGAGAACCACCAACCTTTGTTTGACTTAACATACCCGCGTTCACGACTCGCACACCGCACATTCACTCACTATAAGTCCATCCTTTTCTTTTAATTATACTTCGTATTCGTAATAAATTAATAAATAATAATTAAATTTTTTTTTTTTTTTTTTGAAAGGCAATTTTTTTATTAACACAAAAAAAAGATACAGCAACATGGGCAAAAGCAGCCTGTGTATCTACAATAGAATGGGCAAAAACAACCCATTTCACAAAACAAATATAACTCGACAAACTAAACTACATTAGGACATTTTGTTGCTAAGATAGAAACCAAATGACCCAAGAAAACTCAAACTAATAGAGAACCCTGATTATGTAACCAATCGTGCCAAACAATATGCTTCGACTTGCATCTTTTCCCGACCCATTCATAGCTCAAAATTTGGATTTCACTTAGAGCAACCGGCGGATTCCAACACTTTTTTTTGAAAACCTTTTGGTTCCGATTCTTCCAAATGAGATACTCACACGTCCACTCCACCGCTTGCCATATCTTCGCACCCGTTTCCGACATCGCACAATTTGCTTTTCCTTTGAAGATTTCATTTATACTCCAATTTGTCAACCCACCAAAACCCCACCAATTGAGAACCTTTAACCAAATATCATTTGCAAGAGGACAAAGGATAAGAGAATGGTCAACGGACTCGATACCACCATCGCAAATAGGGCAACGCACGGAGTGTAAATCTATACCACGCTTATCCAATTCCTCTAAAACCGGGATACGCCTACGCCTTGCTCTCCAAACGAAAATTCCACTTTTTTTGGGACAAAATTATTCCGCAAGGTTTCGATACAATTATTATTAACGCTAAAAGTTCTAGAATTAATAATACCCGTAAGTTCTTTTGTTGAGAAGGTTCCTTTTGAAGACAATTTCCAAACCCATGAATCTTCATTGCTCCCGTACCCTTGAAACTGATCCAGCAACATTTTTAAATGGTCCAAGTCGCTGCTGTTTCTTCCTCTCGGTTCACGCACCCAGGAGCCACAAAAGCAGAGGTTTTCACCATCCCGAATAACTCTGTCGATGACTTTAGCATTTGTGCATGAATTCAATCTCGCTAATCTTGGGAATTTATCTTTTAACGGCTCACTGATAAGCCACGGGTCATTCCAAAATGAGGTGGAGTGCCCGTCGCCAATCTTCTTGAAAAAGGAGTTCCTGAAATTAATGTCAAGAGAATCGATGTATTCTCCGACCTTCACAATGTTTAGCCAAGTAGTATTACGAGAAGAATGATTATAAAAAGACCCACCCGCACCCAAATGACCCGATGACCCATATATGCTAGAAATAACTTTGACCCACAAGGAGTTGGTTTCGGTCATGAACCTCCACCACCACTTACCGATCAAAGCTAGGTTTTTATTTTTTAAAGACCCCAAATTTAGGCCACCTTCCTCGAAAGGACGGATAACCTCATCCCATTTGACCCACGCAATTTTTGACTCGATTCCCGTCCCGCCCCAAAAAAATGACCTTCTTACACTCTCAAGTTTTTTAAGTACACATGGCGGATTTGATGACCCGGAAATTTCTGACCAAATTTAAACTTAATCTTTGTATGATTAAACGTTTCCGACACGATAAGCAAAGTCTGTAATGTTGAGTCACGAAAGTTTTGGAACTATATTCATATAATCAATTATTCTTTGACTGTTCTCTATGATTCACGAACAATATATATATAAATTAATATATATATGATTTCAAGTTATTTAGTAAACGATAGTAACATTCGTTTGTTAATTCGATTGATATTTAGATAAGTGAACTAAAACGTTTAAGATGAACAAGTAAAACACTAATTTGCTACAGTATTTTCGAATTGCTACAGTACCCAAAATGCTACAGTGTTTTCGAAAATCACTATTTGCTACAGTACTTTGCTACAGTAAAACACTATTTCAAAGTAAAAATGTATATATGTATATGTATATACAATGAGACGATGATTTATAGAAGTAAATGACCAAAACACTTAAATGTATAAGTTATATTTCAAGTGGTATGATTTATGAATAATTTAAATCTATATTTTGACAAAGGTACGATTCGCGAAACGTAAAATGCAAGTTTTCTAAGTGTGCGAAAGGATATTCGAAAAAACCGGAACCGGGACACAAGTCGAGTGACGACGTACGACTTATCGGAACAAAAATTACAAGTCACCTATAAACGAGAATATAATATAATATATAATTAATTAATTTAAATTATATATATTATATATATTATTAATAAATATGTCGACGAACAAAAATACAAAAGTTTGTGAGCTGGATCCTCAGGCCATGCGATCGCATGGCCAATGCTCCTCAGACCCATGCGATCGCATGAGGTACTTTTTCAGGCCAAGTCTATATAAAGCGATCGAATTCAATTTTTGTGATTCATATTTCTTTCATCTTACACTCCGTATAACTTATATACATATACTATTATTATTATTATTATTATTATTATTATTATTATTATTATTATTATTATTAAGATTAATATTATTATTAATCTTATTATTATTAGTAGTATTATACATAAAATACTACGACGAGATCATGAGCGTGTCACTTTCAAAATAGTTTTCGAACGGGATAGAGCTAAGGAAATTATGAATTATAGCTATGGAGGTTATGGGTAATATTTGTGGGGTATTATTTTGCAAGTCAAACCTAGTGTTTATCATCTCTGTTACGTCTACGTACTTTCTTGAATATTGAATCACAATATTGATACGTGAGTATTCATATCTTATCTTTTATATATTAATAATGTATCCATGTCTAGTGCTCGAGTATATATGTTTATGCATGCTTGTATGCTAAATTTCGTCGTTAAACAGTTTATGATGAATCACGAATTAAATACATATATTACTGATAAAATGTGATGATCGCTCCAATTCCATATGGACAATACGTCATTCATTGATTTCATTGCGAGGTATTTGACCTCTATATGATATGTTTTGTAAACATTGCATTTTTTTAAAAGGCACACCATAAATGAATATTTAAATCAAAGGTTTTCGATATCTAATGATTTCTACATATAGACAATCACCGTAAATAATAGTTTACAATAGTACTTCCGTTGACAATGCAGTCAAAATAAGATACATGGTGATGATTTGGTGAATGCAACGTTTCCTTGAAAAATATGCCATGTACGACTCCATGCACATAGCTTGTCTAACATATAAGCAATCCAGTAGGTTTATCCAAGGAACTTGAGGTAGTAATGATGTTCATAACATCATTCGATTCATACATATAAAGCTATCTTATTCGAAGGTTTAAACTTGTAATCACTAGAACATAGTTTAGTTAATTCTAAACTTGTTCGTAAATAAAAGTTAATCCTTCTAACTTGACTTTTAAAATCAACTAAACTCATGTTCTATATCTATATGATATGCTAACTTAATGATTTAAAACCTGGAAACACGAAAAACACCGTAAAACCGGATTTACGCCGTCGTAGTAACACCGCGGGCTGTTTTGGGTTAGTTAATTAAAAACTATGATAAACTTTGATTTAAAAGTTGTTATTCTAGGAAAATGATTTTTATTATGAACATGAAACTATATCCAAAAATTATGGTTAAACTCAAAGTGGAAGTATGTTTTCTAAAATGGTCATCTAGACGTCGTTCTTTCGACTGAAATGACTACCTTTACAAAAATGACTTGTAACTTATTTTTTCGACTATAAACCTATACTTTTTCTATTTAGATTCATAAAATAGAGTTCAATATGAAACCATAGCAATTTGATTCACTCAAAACGGATTTAAAATGAAGAAGTTATGGGTAAAACAAGATTGGATAATTTTTCTCATTTTAGCTACGTGAAAATTGGTAACAAATCTATTCCAACCATAACTTAATCAACTTGTATTGTATATTATGTAATCTTGAGATACCATAGACACGTATACAATGTTTCGACCTATCATGTCGACACATCTATATATATTTCAGAACAACCATAGACACTCTATATGTGAATGTTGGAGTTAGCTATACAGGGTTGAGGTTGATTCCAAAATATATATAGTTTGAGTTGTGATCAATACTGAGATACGTATACACTGGGTCGTGGATTGATTCAAGATAATATTTATCGATTTATTTCTGTACATCTAACTGTGGACAACTAGTTGTAGGTTACTAACTAGGACAGCTGACTTAATAAACTTAAAATATCAAAATGTATTAAAAGTATTGTAAATATATTTTGAACATACTTTGATATATATGTATATATTGTTATAGGTTCGTGAATCAACCAGTGGCCAAGTCTTACTTCCCGACGAAGTAAAAATCTGTGAAAGTGAGTTATAGTCCCACTTTTAAAATCTAATATTTTTGGGATGAGAATACATGCAGGTTTTATAAATGATTTACAAAATAGACACAAGTACTTGAAACTACATTCTATGGTTGAATTATCGAAATCGAATATGCCCCTTTTTATTAAGTCTGGTAATCTAAGAATTAGGGAACAGACACCCTAATTGACGCGAATCCTAAAGATAGATCTATTGGGCCTAACAAACCCCATCCAAAGTACCGAATGCTTTAGTACTTCGAAATTTATATCATATCCGAAGGGTGTCCCGGAATGATGGGGATATTCTTATATATGCATCTTGTTAATGTCGGTTACCAGGTGTTCACCATATAAATGATTTTTATCTCTATGTATGGGATGTGTATTGAAATATGAAATCTTGTGGTCTATTGTTACGATTTGATATATATAGGTTAAACCTATAACTCACCAACATTTTTTGTTGACGTTTAAAGCATGTTTATTCTCAGGTGAATACTAAGAGCTTCCGCTGTTGCATACTAAAATAAGGACAAGATTTGGAGTCCATGTTTGTATGATATTGTGTAAAAACTGCATTCAAGAAACTGATTTCGATGTAACATATTTGTATTGTAAACCATTATGTAATGGTCGTGTGTAAACAGGATATTTTAGATTATCATTATTTGATAATCTACGTAAAGTTTTTTAAACCTTTATTTATGAAATAAAGGTTATGGTTTGTTTTAAAAATGAATGCAGTCTTTGAAAAATGTCTCATATAGAGGTCAAAATCTCGCAACGAAATCAATTAATATGGAACATTTTTAATCAATAAGAACGGGACATTTCAGTTGGTATCAGAGCGTTGGTCTTAGAGAACCAGAAATTTGCATTAGTGTATCTTATCGAGTTTGTTAGGATGCATTAGTGAGTCTGGACTTCGACCGTGTTTTCTTTAAAAATGATTGCTTAACATTTTTGTTAGAAACTATATATTATTAACATGTATATATTATGTGATATATTAATCTCTTAACATGTTTGATATTGTGTGATAGATGTCTACCTCTAGCACAAATCCCATTGACTCACCTAATAATAACAAAGAGTCGAATATATATTGGACTGATTCACAAGTTCCCGAAGAAGAACCGGAAGAAGAATCAGAACCGGAAGAAGAATCAGAACCGGAAGAGGAGGAACCGGAGGAGGAAATAGAACCGGTGGGGGAAATAATAAAACGGTTAAGTAAAAGAAAATCCTCAACCAACCGACCAAGGTTAATTATGGTCAATGGTGTTTCCGCCAAGGAAGCAAAATATTGGGAGGATTACCAATTCTCCGATGAATCGGATTCCGACGAGAATTCCGATGATGTTATAGAAATTACCCCAACTGAATTTAAAAAGGCAAAAAAAATAATAATAAGGGAAAGGGCATAAAAATAGAGAAATTTGATTCCAAACCCGATGAACTTTATATGTATCGTCAACACCCGTATTTCTTAAGTTGTGACAATAACCCGGGAACCTCTAAACCACCAGGTTTTTCTAAACCAATGTGGAAAACGACGGCTCATATTAGGGGAACATCATATATCCCTAGAAACTTGGCAAAACGAACCAAAATCGAAGAAGAAGAAACGAGCGAGTCGGAATAAGATAGTTGTATTCGTGTGGTGTAATATATGTAATATAGTGTGCTTATGCTTTATGATATATGTAAAAATTGCTTGTATTAATAAGTATTTTTTTATGAATCTAACTCTTGTCTATTTTACAGTATAAAAACACAAAATGGATAGACAACCCAATATTTTAGAAGACTTACCCGGAGACATGATTGATGAAATCTTGTCTAGAGTCGGTCAGAATTCTTCGGCACAACTATTTACGGCGAAATCAGTTTGTAAGACATTCGAAGAACGTTCCAAGAATGTCTTGGTTTATAAGAGACTTTTGTTTGAAAGATGGGGGATATCACATTGGGAAACCCATAAGTTACGATGTGTTTACTTTGACGCATATATTGCGGGGAACCCAAATGCTATTTTACGCAACGGGTTAAGAAATTATTTTGACTCAATGTATCCGAATATAGGACTTTATGATTTAGAAAAAGCGGCTAACATGCAACATAAAGAAGCATGCTATGCTTACGGGTTAGTAATGTTCGCTTCTCACCAAAGTGAGAAAAAGAACATCGGGCTACAACTATTAAACAAAACGTTCCCACAAGTGACGGAGTCGGTAATTGGGGTAAGAAATGAGGTTTTTAGGTTATTACGAGACTGTTGGTCATTACGTAACCCTCATCCCTTTGACGACGTTACAACACGCTGTCTTATCAACGGCCATAACGGTTATGCTCCATAAGACCAAGGATGGGAAGTGGTATTAGTAAAATCAGAATGCATGACTTGTTTCTGGACGTATGAATTACGTGTCTTTGTTGCCTTTGCTGAACGCCTTATTTATTAACTAGAATTATCTTCGCAACTACTTTGTATCAAAGTTTTATGTGCTATATTTCATGCTATATGTAAAATAACGGTATTGTAAGTTTGCAAGTTATTGTATAAAGGTTTGAATATGATATTTTTTTTTGTTGTGATTAGTTTTTCATATAGAATTGCAGTAGTTGAAATGGTATGTTAGCTACTAAGTATGAACTTAACGGGTAGGTACTACCCGAATTAAAGAGTATAAAATGCTAATATGAAGAAAGAGCTTTTATAAATAAGTTCATATTACGCTACGAAATACTATTGACTACTCTTGATATTCTATATGATTAACTCGTTTCATTTGACTATTTTGAAGGAAATGGCACCGACTACTCGACACACCTTGAATATGAGTGAAGAGGAATTTCGTGCCTTTCTTACTTCAAACATAGCCGCAGTACAGGCTGCGCTACATACCAACAATAACCTTGGATCTAGCAGTACAGGAAATCGTGTAGGATGCACCTACAAAGAATTCACTACCTGCAAACCTTTAGAATTTGATGGAACCGAAGGACTGATCGGATTGAAACGGTGGACCGAGAAGGTCGAATCGGTGTTTGCCATAAGTAAGTGTACTGAAGAGGACAAAGTGAAGTACGCTACGCATACCTTCACAGGTTCTGCGTTAACATGGTGAAATACCTATCTAGAGCAAGTGGGACAAGATGATGCGTACGCACTACCGTGGTCAGCATTCAAGCACTTGATGAACGAGAAGTACCGTCCCAGAACCGAGGTCAATAAGCTCAAGACAGAACTTAGAGGGTTACGAACCCAAGGATTTTATATTACCACGTACGAAAGATGATTCACAGAATTGTGCCTATTGTGTCCGGGAGCGTTCGAAGATGAGGAAGAGAAGATCGACGCGTTTGTGAAAGGATTATCGGAAAGAATTCAAGAAGATATAAGTTCACACGATCCCGCCTCCATACAACAGGCATATAGAATGGCTCATAAACTAGTGAACCAGATTGAAGAAAGAATTAAAGAACAGACTGCTGAAGAGGCCAATGTGAAGCAAGTCAAAAGAAAGTGGGAGGAAAACGGTGATAAGAATCACCAATACAACAACAACAACAATTACAACAATAATCGCAACAACTATCCCAACAATCGCAACATCAATCGCAACTACAACAAACGGCCCAACAACAACAACAACAACAACAACTACAACAATCATCCCAACAACAATAATAACCGCAATAACAACAACAATCAGAAGCAGCTATGCCAAAGGTGTGAAAAGTATCACTCGGGGTTCTGCACCAAATTTTGCAACAAGTGTAAAAGAAATGGTCATAGCGCGGCGAAGTGTGAGGTCTACGGACCAGGGGTTAACAGAACAAAAGGAACAAATGGTGTCGGAACGAGTAATGGCGGAGCAAGTAGTGTCGGAGCAAGTTATGCCAATGTATTTTGTTATAAATGTGGAAAATCGGGCCACATTATTAGAAATTGCCCGAACCAGGAGAACACGAATGGACAAGGCCGCGGAAGAGTTTTCAATATTAATGCGGCAGAGGCACAGGAAGACCCGGAGCTTGTTACGGGTACATTTCTTATTGACAATAAATCTGCTTACGTTTTATTTGATTCGGGTGCGGATAGAAGCTATATGAGTAGAGATTTTTGTGCTAAATTAAGTTGTCCATTGACGCCGTTGGATAGTAAATTTTTACTCAAATTAGCAAACGGTAAATTAATTTCAGTAGATAATATATGCCGGAATCGAGAAATTAAAGTGGGTAGCGAAATATTTAAGATTGATTTGATACCAGTAGAGTTAGGGAGTTTTGATGTAATAGTTGGCATGGACTGGCTGAAGAAGGTGAAAGCAGAGATCGTATGTTATAAAAATGCAATTCGCATTGTACGAGAAGAAGGAGAACCCTTAATGGTGTACGGAGAAAAGGGCAACATGAAGCTACATCTTATTAGTAACCTGAAGGCACAAAAACTAATAAGAAAAGGTTGCTATGCTGTTCTAGCACACGTCGAGAAAGTACAAACTGAAGAAAAGAGCATCAATGATGTTCCCGTCGCAGAAGAATTTCCCGATGTATTTCCGAAAGAATTACCGGGATTACCCCCACATCGATCCGTTGAATTTCAAATAGATCTTGTACCAGGAGCTGCACCAATAGCTCGTGCTCCTTACAGACTCGCACCCAGCGAGATGAAAGAACTGCAAAGCCAATTACAAGAAATTTTAGAGCGTGGTTTCATTCGACCAAGCACATCACCATGGGGAGCTCCTGTTTTGTTTGTCAAGAAGAAAGATGGTACATTCAGGTTGTGTATCGACTACCGAGAGTTGAACAAACTTACCATTAAGAACCGCTACCCACTACCGAGAATCGACGACTTATTTGATCGACTACAAGGCTCGTCTGTTTATTCAAAGATTGACTTACGTTCCGGGTATCATCAAATGCGGGTGAAAGAAGATGATATTCCAAAAACTACTTTTAGGACGCGTTATGGTCATTACGAGTTTATGGTTATGCCGTTTGGATTGACTAACGCACCAGCTGTGTTCATGGACCTTATGAACCGAGTGTGTGGGCCATATCTTGACAAGTTTGTCATTGTTTTCATCGATGATATACTTATTTACTCAAAGAATGATCAAGAGCACGAAGAACATTTGAGAAAAGTGCTAGAAGTATTGAGGAAAGAAAAACTGTACGCTAAGTTTTCAAAGTGTGCATTTTAGTTGGAAGAAGTTCAATTCATCGGTCACATAGTGAACAAAGAAGGTATCCAGGTGGACCCGGCAAAGATCGAAACCGTTGAAAAGTGGAAAACCCCAAAAACTCCGAAGCATGTACGTCAATTTTTAGGATTGGCTGGTTACTACAGAAGATTCATCCAAGATTTCTCCAAAATAGCAAAATCCTTGACTGCATTAACGCATAAAGGGAAGAAATTTGAATGGAAGGATGAACAAGAGAAGGCGTTTCAATTATTGAAGAAAAAGCTAACTACGGCACCTATATTGTCATTGCCTGAAGGAAATGATGATTTTGTGATTTATTGTGACGCATCAAAGCAAGGTCTCGGTTATGTATTAATGCAACGAACGAAGGTGATTGCTTATGCGTCTAGACAATTGAAGATTCACGAACAAAATTATACGACGCATGATATGGAATTAGGCGCGGTTGTTTTTGCATTAAAGACTTGGAGGCACTACTTATATGGGGTCAAAAGTATTATATATACTGACCACAAAAGTCTTCAACACATATTTAATCAGAAACAACTGAATATGAGGCAGCGTAGGTGGATTGAATTGTTGAATGATTATGGCTTTGAGATTCGTTACCACCCGGGGAAGGCAAATGTGGTAGCCGACTCCTTGAGCAGGAAGGACAGAGAACCCATTCGAGTAAAATTTATGAATATAATGATTCATAATAACCTTACTACTCAAATAAAGGAGGCACAACAAGGAGTTTTAAAAGAGGGAAATTTAAAGGATGAAATACCCAAAGGATCGGAGAAGCATCTTAATATTCGGGAAGACGGAACCTGGTATAGGGCTGAAAGGATTTGGGTACCAAAATTTGGAGATATGAGAGAAATGGTACTTAGAGAAGCTCATAAAACCAGATACTCAATACATCCTGGAACGGGGAAGATGTACAAGGATCTCAAGAAACATTTTTGGTGGCCGGGTATGAAAGCCGATGTTGCTAAATACGTAGGAGAATGTTTGACGTGTTCTAAGGTCAAAGCTGAGCATCAGAAACCATCAGGTCTACTTCAACAACCCGAAATCCCAGAATGGAAATGGGAAAACATTACCATGGATTTCATCACTAAATTGCCAAGGACTGCAAGTGGTTTTGATACTATTTGGGTAATAGTTGATCATCTCACCAAGTCAGCACACTTCCTACCAATAAGAGAAGATGACAAGATGGAGAAGTTAGCACGACTGTATTTGAAGGAAGTCGTCTCCAGACATGGAATACCAATCTCTATTATCTCTGATAGGGATGGCAGATTTATTTCAAGATTCTGGCAGACATTACAGCAAGCATTAGGAACTCGTCTAGACATGAGTACTACCTATCATCCACAAAATGATGGGCAGAGCGAAAGGACGATACAAACACTTGAAGACATGCTACGAGCATGTGTTATTGATTTCGGAAACAGTTGGGATCGACATCTACCGTTAGCAGAATTTTCCTACAACAACAGCTACCATTCAAGCATTGAGATGGCGCTGTTTGAAGCACTTTATGGTAGAAAGTGCAGGTCTCCAATTTGTTGGAGTGAAGTGGGGGATAGACAGATTACTGGTCCGGAGATAATACAAGAAACTACCGAGAAGATCATCCAAATTCAACAACGGTTGAAAATCGCCCAAAGTCGACAAAAGAGCTACGCCGACATTAAAAGAAAAGATATAGAATTTGAAATTGGAGAGATGGTCATGCTTAAAGTTGCACCTTGGAAAGGCGTTGTTCGATTTGGCAAACGAGGGAAATTAAATCCAAGGTATATTGGACCATTCAAGATTATTGATCGTGTCGGACCAGTAGCTTACCGACTTGAGTTACCTCAACAATTCGCGACTGTACATAACACTTTCCACGTCTCGAATTTGAAGAAATGTTTTGCTAAAGAAGATCTCACTATTCCGTTAGATGAAATCCAAATCAACGAAAAACTTCAATTCATCGAAGAACCCGTCGAAATAATGGATCGTGAGGTTAAAAGACTTAAGCAAAACAAGATACCAATTGTTAAGGTTTGATGGAATGCTCGTAGAGGACCCGAGTTCACCTGGGAATGAGAAGATCAGATGAAGAAGAAATACCCGAACTTATTTCCAGAAGATACGTCAACACCTCCAACTGCTTAAAATTTCGGGACGAAATTTATTTAACGGGTAGGTATTGTAGTGACCCGAACTTTTCCATGTTTATATATATTAAATGAAATTGTTATTTACATGATTAAGTATTTCCAACATGTTAAGCAATCAAACTTGTTAAGACTTGATTAATTGAAATAGGTTTCATATAGACAATTGACCACCCAAGTTGACCGGTGATTCACGAACGTTAAAACTTGTAAAAACTATATGATGACATATATATGGTTATATATATAGTTAACATGATATTATGATAAGTAAACATATCATTAAGTATATTAACAATGAACTACATATGTAAAAACAAGACTACTAACTTAATGATTTTGAAACGAGACATATATGTAACGATTATCGTTGTAACGACATTTAATGTATATATATCATATTAAGAGATATTCGTACATCATAATATCATGATAATATAATAATTTAAAATCTCTTTTGATATTATAAACATTGGGTTAACAACATTTAACAAGATCGTTAACTTAAAGGTTTCAAAACAACACTTACATGTAACGACTAACGATGACTTAACGACTCAGTTAAAATGTATATACATGTAGTGTTTTAATATGTATTCATACACTTTTGAAAGACTTCAAGACACTTATCAAAATACTTCTACTTAACAAAAATGCTTACAATTACATCCTCGTTCAGTTTCATCAACAATTCTACTCGTATGCACCCGTATTCGTACTCGTACAATACACAGCTTTTAGATGTATGTACTATTGGTATATACACTCCAATGATCAGCTCTTAGCAGCCCATGTGAGTCACCTAATATATGTGGGAACCATCATTTGGAAACTAGCATGAAATATCTCATAAAATTACAAAAATATGAGTAATCATTCATGACTTATTTACATGAAAACAAAATTACATATCCTTTATATCTAATCCATACACCAACGACCAAAAACACCTACAAACACTTTCATTCTTCAATTTTCTTCATCTAATTGATCTCTCTCAAGTTCTATCTTCAAGTTCTAAGTGTTCTTCATAAATTCCAAAAGTTCTAGTTTCATAAAATCAAGAATACTTCCAAGATTGCAAGTTTACTTCCAAGTTTTCTAAATCCATTCCAAGTAATCATCCAAGATCAAGAAACCTTTGTTACTTACAGTAGGTTATATTTCTAATACAAGGTAATAATCATATTCAAACTTTAATTCAATTTCTATAACTATAACAATCTTATTTCGAGTGGAAATCTTACTTGAAATTGTTTACGTGTCATGATTCTGCTACAAGAACTTTCCATCCATTCCAAGGAACTTGAGGTAGTAATGATGTTCATAACATCATTCGATTCATACATATAAAGCTATCTTATTCGAAGGTTTAAACTTGTAATCACTAGAACATAGTTTAGTTAATTCTAAACTTGTTCGTAAATAAAAGTTAATCCTTCTAACTTGACTTTTAAAATCAACTAAACACATGTTATATATCTATATGATATTCTAACTTAATGATTTAAAACCTGGAAACACGAAAAACACCGTAAAACTGGATTTACGCCGTCGTAGTAACACCGCGGGCTGTTTTGGGTTAGTTAATTAAAAACTATGATAAACTTTGATTTAAAAGTTGTTATTCTGGGAAAATGATTTTTATTATGAACATGAAACTATATCCAAAAATTATGGTTAAACTCAAAGTGGAAGTATGTTTTCTAAAATGGTCATCTAGACGTCGTTCTTTCGACTGAAATAACTACCTTTATAAAAATGACTTGTAACTTATTTTTCCGATTATAAACCTATACTTTTTCTGTTTAGATTCATAAAATAGAGTTCAATATGAAACCATAGCAATTTGATTCACTCAAAACGGATTTAAAATGAAGAAGTTATGGGTAAAACAAGATTGGATAATTTTTCTCATTTTAGCTACGTGAAAATTGGTAACAAATCTATTCCAACCATAACTTAATCAACTTGTATTGTATATTATGTAATCTTGAGATACCATAGACACGTATACAATGTTTCGACCTATCATGTCGACACATCTATATATATTTCAGAACAACCATAGACACTCTATATGTGAATGTTGGAGTTAGCTATACAGGGTTGAGGTTGATTCCAAAATATATATAGTTTGAGTTGTGATCAATACTGAGATACGTATACACTGGGTCGTGGATTGATTCAAGATAATATTTATCGATTTATTTCTGTACATCTAACTGTGGACAACTAGTTGTAGGTTACTAACGAGGACAGCTGACTTAATAAACTTAAAATATCAAAATGTATTAAAAGTATTGTAAATATATTTTGAACATACTTTTATATATATGTATATATTGTTATAGGTTCGTGAATCAACCAGTGGCCAAGTCTTACTTCCCGACGAAGTAAAAATCTGTGAAAGTGAGTTATAGTCCCACTTTTAAAATCTAATATTTTTTGGATGAGAATACATGCAGGTTTTATAAATGATTTATAAAATAGACACAAGTACTTGAAACTACATTCTATGGTTGAATTATCAAAATCGAATATGCCCCTTTTTATTAAGTCTGGTAATCTAAGAATTAGGGAACAGACACCCTAATTGACGCGAATCCTAAAGATAGATCTATTGGGCCTAACAAACCCCATCCAAAGTACCGGATGCTTTAGTACTTCGAAATTTATATCATATCCGAAGGGTGTCCCGGAATGATGGGGATATTCTTATATATGCATCTTGTTAATGTCGGTTATCAGGTGTTCACTATATGAATGATTTTTATCTCTATGTATGGGATGTGTATTGAAATATGAAATCTTGTGGTCTATTGTTACGATTTGATATATATAGGTTAAACCTATAACTCACCAACATTTTTTGTTGACGTTTAAAGCATGTTTATTCTCAGGTAAATACTAAGAGCTTCCGCTGTTGCATACTAAAATAAGGACAAGATTTGGAGTTCATGTTTGTATGATATTGTGTAAAAACTGCATTCAAGAAACTGATTTCGATGTAACATATTTGTATTGCAAACCATTATGTAATGGTCATGTGTAAACAGGATATTTTAGATTATCATTATTTGATAATCTACGTAAAGCTTTTTAAACCTTTATTTATGAAATAAAGGTTATGGTTTGTTTTAAAAATGAATGCAGTCTTTGAAAAATGTCTCATATAGAGGTCAAAACCTCGCAACGAAATCAATTAATATGAAACTTTTTTAATCAATAAGAACGGGACATTTCATCAACGTGGACCTCACAACAGAGACTCGTAATAATATCATAATCTTTAAGGGACTCAATAAATATCTTTTAATTCAATCGTTTGGCCTAATCTTTTAACTCCGTAGTTAAATATATCAATCAGATAATCAAACCAATAAGGTTAATGCACAGTATCGTTTTCATAACACTTTGTTACGTTTTCAAGTTATAGTATATATATGTATCTATTTTTCATATATTTGTTCGCGAATCGTTGAGAACAATCGAAGGGTATTTGAATAGTTCAAGAATTTTAGGATTCAACTTCATAGACTTTGCTTATCGTGTCGGAAACGTTAAAGATTAGGTTTAAATTTAGTCAGAAATTTCCGGGTCATCACAGTACCTCCCCGTTAAAGAAATTTCGTCCCGAAATTTGAGTGAGGTCGTCATAGCTAACAATAAAAATGTTTTCATGATGAATATGTTTTGATAAATAGAATTTTTATCACCGTTGAATAATATGGATAAAAAAAATCCAATTACTCGAAGCGTATGAGGAAAGTTATCGTAATAGAGTGAAATGGAGAATAGAGATTCGTCTTATCTCTTGATGTAGTAACGATTGATTTCCGGAATTTAAGGAATAGAAAATCTTCATAATTTAAATAAGATTTGATTCTTCGGAATTTAAGGAAATTAGGATTTCCTTTGATTAAATGCGTAATCTGCCTCGATTGCTATGTCTGATATTTTACTATAAATTGACCTCTTCCGTTTCATTTATTTTCACCACTCCTATAATCTTCTTCCTTATTTAATACTTACAAAAGATTTGTGAAAATGCTTCATCCAGTTTTGATTCCTGATATTTTCTTGGCTATCATATCATTCATTCTTCTTTTTCATCTGCCACCAGAGGAGGTTATTTTCTTCTACTATTACCTTGGGGTTATATTGTTTTTCATTCTCCCGTGTCTTTATATTGCTATACGCATTGATATACACGGTTTGTAATTTCGGGGTTGTTTTCGGGCTTTATATTTTTCATTATATTTTGGTGCTTCGTGCTTTCATTTTCTCTTCCCGACTTTAAGTCAAGCGAATAATGGTCAAGAATTCGTAGGTATGCAGAATGAACATAATTAATATTCTAAAAAAGAAATGGTAATGGCACAATCTGACTTGTCAAATTACCAGAATACCTCGAAAAAGACCGAATCATCAAGAAAAATATTTTCTTGATATGTTTAGAGGTTAAATAGAATGAAAGAGTTATGTAACATGGTTCATGATGAGGGTATGATCTGTTGTAATGACCCGGAAATTTCCGACCAAATTTAAACCTTAATCTTTATATGTTTCCGACACGATAAGCAAAATCTGTAATATTGAGTCTAGAAAGTTTGAAATTCTATATTCGGATAATCAGTTACCCTTTGACCATGCCCGACGATTCACGAACAATTGTGTGTAAATAAATATGTAAATATATATAGATATAATTATAGATATAAGTGTATATATATATATATATATATATATATATATATATATATATATTTGATTTAATACAATATAATTTTATCATTTGAATTAAAAACATAAAATAACTACCAACTTTTCACTACCTACTCTTTCATTGACAATAAGTGGAGTATCATGATCCACGTAATTTGCTCATTATGTCATTTGTGCACAAATTAAAAATTATAAGGTACTATCTATTTATCTGTCTCCCATTCACTTCTACAAAGTTAGAGAAACAGCTAAACAATCCGTGATTCAAATTATTAAAGGTGTTACTGTGTCCTTTTGTTTTCTTACCACAATATAAAAATTTTATATGTATTTATATATGGGATACATGGTTAGGAACACAATTTAGCAAACCATCTATCTCTCTGTGTCTTTTATTTCGATAACCATCTCTTCCCGTTCAATTCATCACCCATACAAACCTACTTCTATAATTCTCTCTCGTTTCCCTCTCGATCGATCACCTTCACAACCGAGGCTACAACCATCAACCATGCACCACCACCATCTAGTCAGTTTCATGGATCATGACTTGCTACAAATCGGTCTCTCTTCTTTGTAAAACTACTTCGGTTTCTGTTGAACCAAGGCCAAGAGAACCACTATCAGTCATCATCACCCTTCATATATATATATATATATATATATATATATATATATATATATATATATATATATATATATATATATATATATATATATATATATATATATATATATATATATATATATACGCCTGCAACTGCTCAAACGTTTCTATTTAAACGAAAACCCTGAACTCACCTTTTCATTTCGTGAAACCACCATAAAACGGTACCTGATGTTATGCGAGGTGTATACGAAATAGTTTATATTTTACTAGGAAAAACTATTAAATACGATACAATTTTACACAAGATATTTATTTATTTATAGAATGGATATACTTAAACCTTGCTACAACACTTATAGGCAGTGTACCTAATCGTACAGTAGTGTAGTTTTTAGTAAGTCCGGTTCGTTCCACAGGGAAATTTTTAAACAAAGCTCAACGCTATATTAGTTTACTTTTATAAAAATACAAATATATATATAAGTAATATTATTATTATAAAGGGGGGTTTTTACCGTTTAATGACCAGTTTGTCGATTTTAAGACTTTAGTCGCAGTTAAAACCTAATGTAAAATATTAAATAAATAAAAGACTTAATTTAAAGCGTAAAGTAAATAACGATAATGAAATTGCGAATAATAAAAGTGCGATAAAATAAAATTGCGATAATTAAAAAGTACGATAATTAAAAGTGCGATTAAATAACAATAAATAAAAGTGCGATAATTAGAAGTGCAATTAAATATAAAATGAAGGAAATTAAATATGAAATAAAAGAATTATGCTTATTTAAACTTCCGTAATCATGATGTTTGACGTGTTTATTTTAGTTTTATGCCCATGGGTTAATTGTCCTTTGTCCTGGATTATTTAATCTGTCCGTCTGGTTTTTGTCCATAACAGTCCATCAGTCATAAATATAAAGTGCGAGTGTCCTCGTCAAATTATTATTATACCCGAAGTTAAATATTCCAACTAATTGGGGATTCGAATTGTAACAAGGTTTTAATACTTTGTTTAATGAATACACCAGGTTATCAACTGCGTGTAAACCAAGGTTTTACTACTTTGTTAACAATTACACCAATTACCCTTGAATGTAATTTCACCCCTGTTTTAATTATTCTAGTGACTATTAATCCATTCCCGTGTCCGGTTAAATGAACGATTATTCGTACATATAAATACCCCGCCCATCGTGTCCGATTGAGTGTATATGGTAATTTATAGGGACGCCCAATTGTAAATCTTTATATTAACATTAACAAACTTTCATTTAGTTAAACAAATATAAAGCCCATTAATAGCCCATAGTCTAATTTCCACAAGTGTCGTTCTTTTGTCCAAACCCCAATTATGGTACAAAGCCCAATTACCCAATTTTAGTAATTAGCCCAACATCATGATTACTTCGTTTTAAATAAGCATAATAATAACTTAGCTACGAGACATTAATGTAAAAAGGTTGAACATAACTTACAATGATTAAAAATAGCGTAGCGTTACACGGACAGAATTTCGACTTACACCCTTACAATATTCGCTAACATACCCTTATTATTAGAATTATAATTAAAATTAAAATTAAAATATAAATTATATATATATATATATATATATATATATATATATATATATATCGTATATATGAGAGAAGAGAGAAAATAGATTATGAATTGTGATCAGAATTCGGTTGGCTTTATAGGGATTTTCGTTTTTTGGGGCTCCGCGACTCGCGGCAAAATCCTCTTCAAACTCCGCGAGTCGCGGAGAATGTATTTACAGCTCACACCCTTGGAGTCTTTCTCTGCCGACGGTTTTATAATATATATATAATATATATATATATATAATTAATATAATTAATTATATATTATATTATATTTATATACATAGTTAACTTGTAATTTTTATTCCGTTGCGTCGAGCGTTAAGAGTTGACTCTGGTCCCGGTTCCGGATTTTCGAACGTCCTTGCGTACAATTTTATATTTTGTACTTTGCATTTTGAATCTTGTACTCTTGTAATTTCGAGACGTTTCTTATCAATAATTGGAACCTTTTTGATTGTCTTTTGTACTTTTGAGCTTTTTGGTCGTTTGCGTCTTCAATTCGTCGAATCTGTCTTTTGTCTTCACCTTTTATTATTTAAACGAATATTACTTGTAAATAGAACAATTGCAACTAAAAGCTTGTCTTTCTTGAGGAATAATGCTATGAAATATATGTTCGTTTTTAGCATTATCAAATATTCCCACACTTGAGCGTTGCTTGTCCTCAAGCAATATTGTCTTGAAATACTAGAATCACTTCTTTATTCTTCACTCTTTGTACATCAGTGATTTCTATACGGCGGTATAAACAATGGTAGTAACGATATGGTTTACAGTCCCACATGACTATAAAAATTTAGATCCATTAAGGAAATTGGATCTTTATGAAAACATTTGATCTTTTGAAAATTAAATCTAGTTTTTACCCTAGATAAGTTTTCCGGGATAACCCTTTACCGGTGTTTGCAAAATATTTTTGTGGGTTTGGTGGGTTTCAGAATTGAAAATTTTAGCTCAAAACTTGCTGTTTTGTGTCACCCACTTGCTAACCTTGTATTAGGAGAGCAACACGTCCAGTTTACTTGTTCCGTATATTACCTTTCGGCAAACTACCGTCCGGTTGTAAAGGAAAGCGTTGAACAAGCAACTGTTAAGGCAATGTCCCGTGACATGCTTTTAATTATGGTCTATAACGTGTCGGACGCAATTACTCTCCTTGGTAGGAGCAATAGTAAAGCTCACCCTTATAATTTTTCGGTCTGGCACAAGGTCCTGTCTTTGACCACTATGCAACCACCGTTCTTACGGTTGACACCCGATTTGGTTCAGGTGACCTAATGAATTCCAGGTGAATTCCTAGGATTTTACGTTCAATGGTAATGAACGCATTGAAAATAGGGTTTTCAGAAAACAAATCGGTTTATAATTTTGATCAAAATATTTTCTCGTTCAAGCTCGAGTTTAGATATCATTGAATTCCATGAGTTTGAATTCTCAATCTTTAAGGTCAATCTCTAGGATTGAGTAATATCAGTTTTAAAAGCTGATTTTTAATCTTTAAGGAGATTATCCTTTCTGGGGATCTGATTCATTAGTCTTATCCAGCTAATTTGCATGGTGCCCCCCATTGTACGAGATAAATCCTTCTCATGGTTAGGATAAATCTGACCATTTGGCGACCCTGTTTAATGCTGAGGTCCGTGGATTTCCTGCTGATTTTAGTGATGACTTTTCTAGATTTTTCTTCAACCTACAGCTGGTCTGGACGACAACTTCATGACCTAAATCAAGAAGCGCGTTTCTTTTTCGGAAGACTTTACTTCCTTTTAATGATGGAATTGATTCATCGTGTAGATCCATCTCTTCTTTTCTTTCATCGGGTAAAACAGTTTAGTTTAGTCCAAAGCAAAAGTATTTTCAGTTATTTGTTACAGATATATGTGACATATGTTTAAAATAACTTGGTAAATTTTCCCACACTTGGCTTTTTATTTTCCTTTTTATCGTCCTCTATTCCATCTTAAATGAATTTTAACATTTTGGTTTGTTTCTCAATTTATGTCCTTTCCGAGGTTACAATAATTTCGGTGTTAAAACCTAGTTTTATCGTTCATAAATATGTATAAACATGATTTTGAGTTCATTTAATTGAAAATTTTGAAAAATTTTACTAGAATTGGGTAGTCAGTATATAAGACTAGGGCTGTTCTTTTTTATCAGAGAGCACTAGATTCTAATACAACTACTGCTTTACTAGTATTTTTAATGGTAACCAAGTGTTTAAGATAAAAATTTTAAAATCCGAAAGAACTTAACCCCTTCCCACACTTAAGATCTTGCAATGCCCTCATTTGCAAGAAATTAGTAACAATTTAAATTATTGATGGTGATTTGTGTGAAAATGATTAAATTTTTACCAAAGTTTCCAAATATATTGGCATTTTTTTGCTGAATGATAAATGGTGCACATCATTTGTTCATTCCGTCTTGTTGTTATTTCACATATATTTTGCATCTTGTCGTCAAAATTAGTTGCTTTTGCTGAACTTAATGCCAGTCTTTGAAAATGCGTTGTTTTACCCTGTTGTGTACATAAGATAAACTTGCAAACATATATACATATTTTTGAAGTTTGGTATATTACCCCACATTCAAAAATTATTAAAATCTAAGAATAAAAGTTAGACAATTATAAAAATGATTACAATATTAACAAAAGTATTAAACGTATCAATAATTACAAATTACAAAATAAAAAAAAAAATAATAAGTAAACTAAGGATGATATTGGTACCAATAGGGGTTCCAGGCATAACCATATGTGCTATAGAATGCTTCGGCAGGGTCATACGTAGGATATGGTGGCTGCATCTCTATAGACCAGGGAGGGAAGATGGGTTTCGGTGTAGGAATATAGTTTCTACCTATATATTGGCAATGAGCTATGATCTGGTTCTGATGAACTTGCCAATCTTCAAATGCTCTCTGTCTAGCATTTTCGTATTCCTGAGAAGCTATAAACCTATGCATTTCTTGCATCTCATTCCCCCCTCCTACATTACCTTGCTGCTGGTTTCTCTCCACCTGTGGATGTCTACCATGGTATCGTACTGCGGCGTTATTTCGCCTCTTCAAAACTTTCGAACCATGGTATACATTTAAACCTATAGTATCGTGGGGTTCTGGTTCTTCTACTAATAATCCCCCCCGACTTATATCCACACCGAGATATTCACCAATCAAAGTAATAAAAATTCCACCTCCTATTATGCTATGTGGTCGCATCCCCCGAACCATAGCTGATAAATAATAACCCACACAATATGGTATACTTACAGCGCTTTGTGGGTCTCGAATACACATATGGTAAAACAAATCCTGTTCATTTACTTTTTCCTTGTTTTTACCCCTTTGTGTAATCGAATTAGCTAAAAACCTATGTATCACTCTTAATTCGGCTCTATCTATATCCAAATAAGAGTAATTTCCCCCTTTGAAACGGTGATGGCTTGTCATTTGACTCCACACACCGTGTGTATCAAAATTTTCATCTATCTTTCTACCGTTTAGTATCAATCCTCTACAATCGGCAGACGCTAACTCCTCAGGCGTATATATACGTAAAGCCTGAGCCATGTCCAGTAAAGACATGTGGCGCATCGAACCGCCTAACAAAAATCTAATAAAAGAACGATCGGTTAAACTAGCTACCCGATCATTCAACTCTATACTACATAACAATTCTTCACACCATACTTAATTTAAAAATTTATAAATTCATATCAAACTTTATTAATTTTTCAAATATTTACAATTTTAAATATATTGTTTTTACAAAGTTTACAATATTAATTTAAGATTTAAATATTAATTTTTAAAATATGGTAAAAATAAAATTAAAAATCTTTTTGTCTTTTTATCCCACTTTAATCAATCAAATATTATCAAAAATATGCGCCCCTCTTTTCGGTAAAGTAATTTCGGTTCCAAGACCTAATTTAACTCATGACGAATTTTTGAAATATTTTGGGTTGATTGATTAAAGATATTTATACCTTAAGAATAAACGTTAAATTTCGCAGTGATGTAATAAATTTTTGAATGATATCAATAATTTCGGTCGCCAAACCTAATTTTATTCAATACCAATTTAATACTTTTTAGCGAACAAATTAGCGTTTATTATCAAAAGGTTAAAAATAAAAATAAAAACTGTACAGACATACCTGTGAAATAGATTTCTTAGTTATATGATCTATTCCATTCATAAGATAGTCGGTTTAATTGATTTTCCATGGCTACATAGGCGTAACCTCGAGCATTCAGTGTCTTTTCTTCTAAACATATGAACGGTCCGTCTCTGCATAAAGTAACAAATTCGGTATTTGAATAGGTTTGATTATTTGAACATTTACCTCCATGTGACCATTTTCCGCATTTGTGACATCTTTCTAGGTGTCGTGCTCTTCTTTTCGCTGCGGATTTTGATTTTCCTTTACCAAATTGTAACTTATTATCTTCGCATCTGGATTCTTTTCTAACTCCGTCCATTCTTTCTCATTACTGATACTATTTCACTCGGTAGTATGTCATTATTACGTTTAGTGATCAAAGCGTGTAGCATTAGACCATGGTTTAGTTCATAGGCAGTCTTCATTTTGTAAAAATCTAAAAAAAAATAAAAATTCAGAATGGGGGGAGAAGACTAGTTCTTTAGGGTCTGCTAGGGAAAGACCATTCGGGTTCCATTTTCGAGAACTACACGAAAACAGACAATCTAACTCTAACAGAAATACATATTATCCTTTAAAGACTTGATTCTCCCCACACTTAGTTAGCTGTGGTGTCGAAATTGTGATTAACTTCGTTGTCGACTTCCATCGGACCATGTATGTAATGTTTAACTCTGTGACCATTAACTTTAAATTCCATCCCATTTGAATTTATTAATTCTATCGTTCCGTATGGGAAAACTCTTTTGACTATGAATGGTCCAGACCATCTTGATTTCAATTTTCCAGGAAATAGCTTGAATCGTGAATTGAAAAGAAGAACTCTGTCTCCTTCTTTAAATTCTTTTGAACTTATGATTCTTTTATCATGCCATTTCTTCGTTCTTTCCTTATAGATTAACGAATTTTCGTATGCTTTATGTCTTAATTCTTCTAATTCGTTTAGTTGACTTAATCGTAGACGTCCGGCTTCATGTAAATCAAGATTACATGTTTTCAAAGCCCAAAATGCTTTGTGTTCAATTTCTACTGGAAGATGACATGCTTTTCCATAAACAAGTCTAAAAGGTGTGGTTCCAATTGGAGTTTTGTAGGCTGTTCTAAAAGCCCAGAGTGCATCCTCCAATTTAATGGACCATTCCTTCGGATTTGATCCTACGGTTTTTTCTAGAATACGTTTTAAAGCTCGGTTGGTATTTTCAACTTGTCCACTTGTTTGTGGATGATATGCGGTGGAGATTTTATGAGTTACTCCATATCTTTTAAGAACTTTCTCAAGTTGATTATTACAGAAATGAGTACCCCGATCACTTATTAAAGCTTTCGGTGTTCCAAACCTTGCAAAAAGACGTTTTAAAAAATTGACTACAACTCGTGCATCGTTAGTTGGGAGAGCTTGTGCTTCCGCCCATTTAGATACATAATCAATGGCTACGAGTATATATAGATTATTATTAGATTTTGGAAATGGACCCATAAAGTCAATACCCCAAATGTCAAATACTTCACATACTTGGATGACATTTTGTGGCATTTCATCACGTTGACTTATTTTTCCGGCCCTTTGACATGCATCACAGAATTTGCAAAGAAGGTGTGCGTCTTTGTAAATTGTAGGCCAATAGAATCCAGCTTCATAAACTTTTCTAGCTGTTAGTTGAGGCCCATAATGTCCTCCTGTTGGTCCTGTGTGACAATGGTTTAAAATTTTACTAGCTTCATCTCCAAATACACATCGGCGTATTATTCCATCGGGACAACTTTTAAACAGATGTGGATCTTCCCAAAAATAGTGTTTTATATCACTGAAGAATTTCTTTCGTCTTTGGTACGATAATCCTTTTTCAAGGAATCCACAAACTAAGTAGTTTGCATAGTCTGCAAACCATGGGATTTCATTATAATCTATCTTCAATAGATATTCATCAGGAAAGTTGTCTTGTATGGCTGATTCATTTAGAACTTCTAATTTGAGATTTTCAAGACGAGAAAGATGATCAGCGGCGAGATTTTCTGCTCCTCTTTTATCTCGGATTTCAATATCAAACTCTTGTAAGAGTAAGATCCAACGGATTAATCTTGGTTTAGCATCTTGTTTTGAAAATAGGTATCTAAGAGCAGAATGGTCGGTATAGACCACCGTTTTTGCTAGAACGAGATATGATCGAAATTTGTCAAAAGCAAAGACAATAGCAAGGAGTTCTTTTTCAGTAGTTGTATAGTTCGTTTGTGCTCCTTGTAATGTCTTACTAGCATAATATATAGGTTGAAATCGTTTTTCAATCCTTTGTCCTAAAACGGCTCCCATTGCAAAATCACTTGCATCGCACATTAGTTCAAATGGTAGATTCCAATTTGGTGTTATCATGATCGGCGCATTAGTGAGTTTCTCTTTAAGAATATTAAAAGATTTGATACACTCATCTGAAAAGATGAATGGCGCATCCTTTTCTAGGAGTTTATTCATAGGAGTGGCAATTTTAGAAAAATCTTTTATGAAACGTCGGTAAAAACCGGCATGCCCTAGAAAACTCCTAACTCCTCTAACATTGGTGGGATGTGGAAGTTTAGCAATTACATCTACTTTAGCTCTATCCACTTCAATTCCTTCTTTTGAAATTTTATGTCCAAGAACGATGCCTTCTTTAACCATGAAATGGCATTTCTCCCAATTAAGTACTAGATTTGATTTTTCGCATCTAATTAGCATTCGTTCCAGATTAACTAGACATGATTTAAATGTATCACCGAAGACTGAAAAGTCATCCATGAATACTTCCATGCATTCTTCTATCATGTCGTGAAAAATCGCCATCATACACCTTTGAAAGGTTGCAGGGGCGTTACAAAGTCCAAATGGCATGCGTTTGTAAGCAAAAGTACCATAAGGGCACGTGAATGTGGTTTTCTCTTGGTCCTCGGGTGCTATTGGAATTTGAAAATATCCGGAAAATCCATCTAGAAAACAATAGTAACTATTTCCGGCTAATCTTTCCAACATTTGATCTATGAAAGGTAAGGGAAAGTGATCTTTTCTGGTGGCGTCATTTAATTTTCTATAATCAATACATACACGCCATCCTGTTACAGTCCTAGTAGGAATAAGCTCATTTTTCTCATTTGTAATGACAGTCATGCCACCCTTCTTAGGTACGCATTGAACTGGGCTTACCCATGGGCTATCAGAAATTGGATATATCAAACCTGCATCTAGCAGTTTAATAATCTCTTTCTTAACTACATCTTGCATATTAGGATTTAGTCTTCATTGGCGTTGCACATACGTTTTATGACCTTCTTCCATAAGGATTTTATGTGTGCAATACGAAGGACTTATTCCTTTAATATCATGAATCTTCCATGCAATGGCTGGTTTATGAGCTTTCAACACAGAAATGAGTTGTGATTTCTCATTTTCAGTAAGAGAAGACGATATTATTACAGGTAATTCAGATTCACCATGTAAATAAGCGTATTCCAAATGGTTTGGAAGTGGCTTTAACTCTAATTTCGGAGGTTCTTCTATCGATGATTTATATCGATATCTGTCTTCTTCTTTTAGCATTTGAATTTCTTCTGTCGTTGGTTCATATCCATTAGCTATAAGTGTAGCTAACATTTCAGCTTCATCAATTGGTTCATTACCTTCTCCTAAAGAACATTCTCCTGTTTCTTGTAATTCTGGAAATTCTTCTAATAATTCTGCATGTGCATCTATAGTTTGAATATAATAACATGTATCATCTGCAGATTGTGGTTGTTGCATTGCTCTATCAACTGAAAAGGTAACACTCTCATCCTCTATACTTAGGGTCAGTTTCTTACCGAACACGTCTATCATTGCTTTAGCCGTGTTTAAGAATGGTCTTCCTAATATGAGAGGAACTTGAGAATCTTCTTCCATGTCAAGAACAACAAAATCTACTGGAAATACTAAAGTACCAACTTTAACTAGCATGTTCTCCATTATCCTTCTAGGATATTTTATTGATCTATCGGCTAGTTGTATGCTTATTCTGGTTGGTTTCAATTCTCCAAGGTCTAGTTTAGCGTATAGTGAATACGGCATTAGATTTATACTAGCACCTAAGTCTGCCAATGCTTCTATTGAACTAAGACTACCCAGAAAACATGGAATTGTGAAACTTCCTGGATCAGATAATTTTTCTGGTATCTTATTCAACAGCACTGCTGAACAATTAGCATTCATAGTAACAGCCGAGAGTTCTTCCATTTTCTTTCTATTTGAGATTAGATCTTTCAAGAATTTAGCATATCTTGGCATTCCTGAAATCACATCAATGAAAGGAAGATTTACATTTATCTGTTTAAACATATCCAAGAATTTGGATTGCTCGGCTTCAAGTTTTTCTTTCTTCATTTTACTCGGGTAAGGAAGTGGTGGTTGGTATGGTTTAACATAAGGTTTATCCTTAACTGTGTTATTTTCATTAACCTTTTCAACTACCGGTTCTTTTTCCTTATCTTGATCAGGTTGTGGTTCTTGTGGAGTAGGAATAGTTTCATCAGAAGTTACAGGTATTTCAGGTGGTTTAAGTGTTGTACCACTTCTTGTGGTAATAGCTTTAGCTGTTTCATTTCGGGGGTTAGCATTTGTATCACTAGGTAGACTTCCCGGTTTTCTTTCACCTATTAACCTTGCTAGGTTACTCACTTCTTGTTCCAGATTTTGAATAGAAGCTTGTTGATTTCTAAATGCTTGAGCATTTTGTTCATTAGTTTGTTTTTGAGATGTGAAAAACTGCGTTTGAGTTTCAACTAGCTTCGTCATCATGTCTTCTAAATTCGGCTTTTTATCATCGGTTTGTTGTGGTGGTTTGTTTTGAAAATTAGGTCTTTGCTGATTGTAAGTATTATTGGATACTTGTTGATTGCTAGGACCTTGTTGGTTGTTGTATGGAATATTTTGGTTATAATTCTGGTTTTGATTGTAAATCGGTCTTGGCGGTTGATAATTATTCTGATAATTATTTCCAGGCCTTTGGTTTATGTATGAAATATTCTCTCTTTGTTCCATTGTTAATTCAATACTGAGACAATCTTTTGTCAAATGTGGTCCTCCACACTGCTCACAACTAATTCGTATTGAGTGAATATCCTTAGTCATCTTTTCCATTCGTCTCTCCACAGCATCTATCTTTGCGGAAATGGAATCTAAGTCATGGCTAGAATCGGCTCTAGCTGCTTTAGATGATCTAATGATGTCTTTTTCTTGGTGCCACTCATGTGAGTGGGAAGCAGTGTTATCAATAATTTTGTAAGCATCAGTTTCGGTTTTCTTCATAATAGAACCACCAGCTGCTATATCTATGTCTTTCCTTGTAGTGATGTCGCATCCTTGGTAGAATATTTGTACTATTTGACAGGTCTCTAAACCATGTTGCGGACACCCTCTTAACAACTTTCCATATCTAGTCCACGCCTCATATAGAGTTTCATTTGGTTTCTGTGTGAACGTAACAATTTCTGCTTGAAGTCTTACGGCTTTAGATGTAGGAAAGAATTGTTTAAGAAATTTGTCAACTAAAACATCCCATGTATCAATCGCCCCTTCAGGTAACGATTCTAACCAATCTTTGGCTTCTCCCTTTAAAGTCCAGGGAAATAACATGAGATATATCTGTTCATCCTCCACTTCTCGGATTTTAAATAGTGTGCAGATCCTATTAAAGGTACGTAGATGTTCATTTGGATCTTCCTTCGGCGCACCACTAAATTGGCATTGATTAGTCACCATGTGTAGAATTTGTCCTTTGATTTCATAATCTGGCGCATTAATGTCTGGATGAGTAATTGCGTGACCTTGGCCAGTGCGATTAGCTCTCATTCGGTCTTCCATACTTAAAGGTTCCAGATTCTCCATAATTGAATTTGTTGAATCGGTATCACTAGATGATTCTGATTTAATGGTTCGTTCCTCAACAATCTCTGTTTGAATGATTGGTGGTTCCGGAGGAAAATTTAGTGGTTCAGGATCTACGAACCGTTCCTGAATATTCTCCGGATTCTCAATTGTGAGGTTGGGTTCAAAAAATGGATTATCGGAAATTTGAACTGAAGTACTTGGTCGACTGGATGACGATTCTAAAGAAAAATCAACGGCGGTTATATTTGCTAAATGTCTTGATCTAGTTACAGGTGGTGAACGTACAAAAGGTGATGAACGTCTTGCTCGGTGCATTCACTGATTATCCTATTAATTTTTAAAAGGAAAGAAAAATTATAATAAGTTATCCAATTAATAGACTTTTCTGATTTTGCCCACGTTTCGAATAGCCAAAAGATGCAGCAGAGGGGCAGGATTCGTTTGGTCTCAATATAATTGAGGACTGTTTGGCTCCAATAACCCGGTCCACGTACAAATCCAACTATTACTACGAACCAGAAAATTTTGATGTCTATTAATTTAACCACTTAAAATAAATTTTCGTAATTTTAAGAAATTTAGATAAGAAGTAGAAAAAATTCTAAGTCCTAAAAACTAGAATGGCGAGAAATTAGAAAGAAAAAGAGTTCGTCGAAAAAGGTCGAAAAACGAAAAATGGTTGAAAAATAAAAGGTGACGGAAAAATAAAAGAAACTTATAAAAACTTAAAAATACTTGACTAACCTAACCTTATTACTACAACTAACTTAAAATTATAATCGCAAATTGAAATTACTAATTGGAATGATAATTGATACATAGTAAAAGGTCTAAAAATATTAAAGCTTACAAGGAAAAACTAAATCCCAAATGGAAATAACTTAAAAAGAAATTAAAACTTAAAAAGGCGTCGCAAAATTCTAAAGCACCTAAATCTTAGTCTAAAGAAAAAGCACTTAAGGAATTCTACGGCAAAGCCTAAAAATCTAGGAGTAAAAATAACTATAGCAAAAACTAAGTTTAAAATTAAATATGAGCTAAAAATACAAATATTACGCTACAATGATTAAAAATGGACAAAATATAAAAATATATAAAAAGTTGTAAAAAGTACAATTTTTATAAAAATATTATTTTTATATTATTTATTTAATAAAACTACTAATTTTACAATTTAATTAAACTTATTAATACTAAATACATAAATTAAATAAAAAGTAAAAGTTAAAGTAAAATTAATTATAATAATAATAATAATTAGGGTTTAATAATAATAATAATAATTAATAATCCGTAATAAATGCTGAATTAGGGCTTCCTGTTCGCGTGTCAGAAAGTCTCCGCGAGTCGCGGTAATTAATGAAGAAAACCCCGCGAGTCGCGGGGTTCAGAATTTCAGATCTGGAGCAGTTTGAAATTTTTACGCGTTTTTTTTTTTTTTTTTCTGTTTTCTGTTTTTTCTATAAATAAAAGATATTTAACAAAATTTATATTATTATAAACTAAAATAAAGATAAAGAAACTTATAAAACTTAAATATTTAACAAAATCTTAAAAATATTTATATTTTTGTTTTTCTTTTTATATTTTTGAATAATTAAAACGTATTTTTATAAAAACGAATTTTAATAAAAGTTAACTAAAAAACTTTTTTTTATTTTATATATTAGCGTTGCGCTTCCGGCGTTTAAGAGTGTTCCCCGGCAGCGGCGCCAAAAATACTTGATGTTATGCGAGGTGTATACGAAATAGTTTATATTTTACTAGGAAAAACTATTAAATACGATACAATTTTACACAAGATATTTATTTATTTATAGAATGGATATACTTAAACCTTGCTACAACACTTATAGGCAGTGTACCTAATCGTACAGTAGTGTAGTGTTTAGTAAGTCCGGTTCGTTCCACAGGGAAATTTTTAAACAAAGCTCAACGCTATATTAGTTTACTTTTATAAAAATACAAATATATATATAAGTAATATTATTATTATAAAGGGGGGTTTTTACCGTTTAATGACCGGTTTGTCGATTTTAAGACTTTAGTCGCAGTTAAAACCTAATGTAAATTATTAAATAAATAAAAGACTTAATTTAAAGCGTAAAGTAAATAACGATAATGAAATTGCGAATAATAAAAGTGCGATAAAATAAAATTGCGATAATTAAAAAGTACGATAATTAAAAGTGCGATTAAATAACAATAAATAAAAGTGCGATAATTAGAAGTGCAATTAAATATAAAATGAAGGAAATTAAATATGAAATAAAAGAATTATGCTTATTTAAACTTCCGTAATCATGATGTTTGACGTGTTTATTTTAGTTTTATGCCCATGGGTTAATTGTCCTTTGTCCTGGATTATTTAATCTGTCCGTCTGGTTTTTGTCCATAACAGTCCATCAGTCATAAATATAAAGTGCGAGTGTCCTCGTCAAATTATTATTATACCCGAAGTTAAATATTCCAACTAATTGGGGATTCGAATTGTAACAAGGTTTTAATACTTTGTTTAATGAATACACCAGGTTATCAACTGCGTGTAAACCAAGGTTTTACTACTTTGTTAACAATTACACCAATTACCCTTGAATGTAATTTCACCCCTGTTTTAATTATTCTAGTGGCTATTAATCCATTCCCGTGTCCGGTTAAATGAACGATTATTCGTACATATAAATACCCCGCCCATCGTGTCCGATTGAGTGTATATGGTAATTTATAGGGACGCCCAATTGTAAATCTTTATATTAACATTAACAAAATTTCATTTAGTTAAACAAATATAAAGCCCATTAATAGCCCATAGTCTAATTTCCACAAGTGTCGTTCTTTTGTCCAAACCCCAATTATGGTACAAAGCCCAATTACCCAATTTTAGTAATTAGCCCAACATCATGATTACTTCGTTTTAAATAAGCATAATAATAACTTAGCTACGAGACATTAATGTAAAAAGGTTGAACATAACTTACAATGATTAAAAATAGCGTAGCGTTACACGGACAGAATTTCGACTTACACCCTTACAATATTCGCTAACATACCCTTATTATTAGAATTATAATTAAAATTAAAATTAAAATATAAATTATATATATATATATATATCGTATATATGAGAGAAGAGAGAAAATAGATTATGAATTGTGATCAGAATTCGGTTGGCTTTATAGGGATTTTCGTTTTTTGGGGCTCCGCGACTCGCGGCAAATTCCTCTTCAAACTCCGCGAGTCGCGGAGAATGTATTTACAGCTCACACCCTTGGAGTCTTTCTCTGCCGACGGTTTTATAATATATATATAATATATATATAATTAATATAATTAATTATATATTATATTATATTTATATACATAGTTAACTTGTAATTTTTAGTCCGTTGCGTCGAGCGTTAAGAGTTGACTCTGGTCCCGGTTCCGGATTTTCGAACGTCCTTGCGTACAATTTTATATTTTGTACTTTGCGTTTTGAATCTTGTACTCTTGTAATTTCGAGACGTTTCTTATCAATAATTGGAACCTTTTTGATTGTCTTTTGTACTTTTGAGCTTTTTGGTCGTTTGCGTCTTCAATTCGTCGAATCTGTCTTTTGTCTTCACCTTTTATTATTTAAACGAATATTACTTGTAAATAGAACAATTGCAACTAAAAGCTTGTCTTTCTTGAGGAATAATGCTATGAAATATATGTTCGTTTTTAGCATTATCAAATATTCCCACACTTGAGCGTTGCTTGTCCTCAAGCAATATTGTCTTGAAATACTAGAATCACTTCTTTATTCTTCACTCTTTGTACATCAGTGATTTCTATACGGCGGTATAAACAATGGTAGTAACGATATGGTTTACAGTCCCACATGACTATAAAAATTTAGATCCATTAAGGAAATTGGATCTTTATGAAAACATTTGATCTTTTGAAAATTAAATCTAGTTTTTACCCTAGATAAGTTTTCCGGGATAACCCTTTACCGGTGTTTGCAAAATATTTTTGTGGGTTTGGTGGGTTTCAGAATTGAAAATTTTAGCTCAAAACTTGCTGTTTTGTGTCACCCACTTGCTAACCTTGTATTAGGAGAGCAACACGTCCAGTTTACTTGTTCCGTATATTACCTTTCGGCAAACTACCGTCCGGTTGTAAAGGAAAGCGTTGAACAAGCAACTGTTAAGGCAATGTCCCGTGACATGCTTTTAATTATGGTCTATAACGTGTCGGACGCAATTACTCTCCTTGGTAGGAGCAATAGTAAAGCTCACCCTTATAATTTTTCGGTCTGGCACAAGGTCATGTCTTTGACCACTATGCAACCACCGTTCTTACGGTTGACACCCGATTTGGTTCAGGTGACCTAATGAATTCCAGGTGAATTCCTAGGATTTTACGTTCAATGGTAATGAACGCATTGAAAATAGGGTTTTCAGAAAACAAATCGGTTTATAATTTTGATCAAAATATTTTCTCGTTCAAGCTCGAGTTTAGATATCATTGAATTCCATGAGTTTGAATTCTCAATCTTTAAGGTCAATCTCTAGGATTGAGTAATATCAGTCTTAAAAGCTGATTTTTAATCTTTAAGGAGATTATCCTTTCTGGGGATCTGATTCATTAGTCTTATCCAGCTAATTTGCATGGTGCCCCCCATTGTACGAGATAAATCCTTCTCATGGTTAGGATAAATCTGACCATTTGGCGACCCTGTTTAATGCTGAGGTCCGTGGATTTCCTGCTGATTTTAGTGATGACTTTTCTAGATTTTTCGTCAACCTACAGCTGGTCTGGACGACAACTTCATGACCTAAATCAAGAAGCGCGTTTCTTTTTCGGAAGACTTTACTTCCTTTTAATGATGGAATTGATTCATCGTGTAGATCCATCTCTTCTTTTCTTTCATCGGGTAAAACAGTTTAGTTTAGTCCAAAGCAAAAGTATTTTCAGTTATTTGTTACAGATATATGTGACATATGTTTAAAATAACTTGGTAAATTTTCCCACACTTGGCTTTTTATTTTCCTTTTTATCGTCCTCTATTCCATCTTAAATGAATTTTAACATTTTGGTTTGTTTCTCAATTTATGTCCTTTCCGAGGTTACAATAATTTCGGTGTTAAAACCTAGTTTTATCGTTCATAATTATGTATAAACATGATTTTGAGTTCATTTAACTGAAAATTTTGAAAATTTTTACTAGAATTGGGTAGTCAGTATATAAGACTAGGGCTGTTCTTTTTTATCAGAGAGCACTAGATTCTAATACAACTACTGCTTTACTAGTATTTTTAATGGTAACCAAGTGTTTAAGATAAAAATTTTAAAATCCGAAAGAATTTAACCCCTTCCCACACTTAAGATCTTGCAATTCCCTCATTTGCAAGAAATTAGTAACAATTTAAATTATTGATGGTGATTTGTGTGAAAATGATTAAATTTTTACCAAAGTTTCCAAATATATTGGCATTTGTTTGCTGAATGATAAATGGTGCACATCATTTGTTCATTCCGTCTTGTTGTTATTTCACATATATTTTGCATCTTGTCGTCAAAATTAGTTGCTTTTGCTGAACTTAATGCCAGTCTTTGAAAATGCGTTGTTTTACCCTGTTGTGTACATAAGATAAACTTGCAAACATATATACATATTTTTGAAGTTTGGTATATTACCCCACATTCAAAAATTATTAAAATCTAAGAATAAAAGTTAGACAATTATAAAAATGATTACAATATTAACAAAAGTATTAAACGTATCAATAATTACAAATTACAAAATAAAAAAAAAATAATAAGTAAACTAAGGATGATATTGGTACCAACAGGGGTTCCAGGCATAACCATATGTGCTATAGAATGCTTCGGCAGGGTCATACGTAGGATATGGTGGCTGCATCTCTATAGACCAGGGAGGGAAGATGGGTTTCGGTGTAGGAATATAGTTTCTACCTATATGTTGGCAATGAGCTATGATCTGGTTCTGATGAACTTGCCAATCTTCAAATGCTCTCTGTCTAGCATTTTCGTATTCCTGAGAAGCTATAAACCTATGCATTTCTTGCATCTCATTCCCCCCTCCTACATTACCTTGCTGCTGGTTTCTCTCCACCTGTGGATGTCTACCATGGTATCGTACTGCGGCGTTATTTCGCCTCTTCAAAACTTTCGCACCATGGTATACATTTAAACCTATAGTATCGCGGGGTTCTGGTTCTTCTACTAATAATCCCCCCCGACTTATATCCACACCGAGATATTCACCAATCAAAGTAATAAAAATTCCACCTCCTATTATGCTATGTGGTCGCATCCCCCGAACCATAGCTGATAAATAATAACCCACACAATATGGTATACTTGCAGCGCTTTGTGGGTCTCGAATACACATATGGTAAAACAAATCCTGTTCATTTACTTTTTTCTTGTTTTTACCCCTTTGTGTAATCGAATTAGCTAAAAACCTATGTATCACTCTTAATTCGGCTCTATCTATATCCAAATAAGAGTAATTTCCCTCTTTGAAACGGTGATGGCTTGTCATTTGACTCCACACACCGTGTGTATCAAAATTTTCATCTATCTTTCTACCGTTTAGTATCAATCCTCTACAATCGGCAGACGCTAACTCCTCAGGCGTATATATACGTAAAGCCTGAGCCATGTCCAGTAAAGACATGTGGCGCATCGAACCGCCTAACAAAAATCTAATAAAAGAACGATCGGTTAAACTAGCTACCCGATCATTCAACTCTATACTACATAACAATTCTTCACACCATACTTAATTTAAAAATTTATAAATTCATATCAAACTTATATTAATTTTTCAAATATTTACAATTTTAAATATATTGTTTTTACAAAGTTTACAATATTAATTTAAGATTTAAATATTAATTTTTAAAATATGGTAAAAATAAAATTAAAAATCTTTTTGTCTTTTTATCCCACTTTAATCAATCAAATATTATCAAAAATATGCGCCCCTCTTTTCGGTAAAGTAATTTCGGTTCCAAGACCTAATTTAACTCATGACGAATTTTTGAAATATTTTGGGTTGATTGATTAAAGATATTTATACCTTAAGAATAAACGTTAAATTTCGCAGTGATGTAATAAATTTTTGAATGATATCAATAATTTCGGTCGCCAAACCTAATTTTATTCAATACCAATTTAATACTTTTTAGCGAACAAATTAGCGTTTATTATCAAAAGGTTAAAAATAAAAATAAAAACTGTACAGACATACCTGTGAAATAGATTTCTTAGTTATATGATCTATTCCATTCATAAGATAGTCGGTTTAATTGATTTTCCATGGCTACATAGGCGTAACCTCGAGCATTCAGTGTCTTTTCTTCTAAACATACGAACGGTCCGTCTCTGCATAAAGTAACAAATTCGGTATTTGAATAGGTTTGATTATTTGAACATTTACCTCCATGTGACCATTTTCCGCATTTGTGACATCTTTCTAGGTGTCGTGCTCTTCTTTTCGCTGCGGATTTTGATTTTCCTTTACCAAATTGTAACTTATTATCTTCGCATCTGGATTCTTTTCTAACTCCGTCCATTCTTTCTCATTACTGATACTATTTCACTCGGTAGTATGTCATTATTACGTTTAGTGATCAAAGCGTGTAGCATTAGACCATGGTTTAGTTCACAGGCAGTCTTCATTTTGTAAAAACCTAAAAAAAAATAAAAATTCAGAATGGGGGGAGAAGACTAGTTCTTTAGGGTCTGCTAGGGAAAGACCATTCGGGTTCCATTTTCGAGAACTACACGAAAACAGACAATCTAACTCTAACAGAAATACATATTATCCTTTAAAGACTTGATTCTCCCCACACTTAGTTAGCTGTGGTGTCGAAATTGTGATTAACTTCGTTGTCGACTTCCATCGGACCATGTATGTAATGTTTAACTCTGTGACCATTAACTTTAAATTCCATCCCATTTGAATTTATTAATTCTATCGTTCTGTATGGGAAAACTCTTTTGACTATGAATGGTCCAGACCATCTTGATTTCAATTTTCCAGGAAATAGCTTGAATCGTGAATTGAAAAGAAGAACTCTGTCTCCTTCCTTAAATTCTTTTGAACTTATGATTCTTTTATCATGCCATTTCTTCGTTCTTTCCTTATAGATTAACGAATTTTCGTATGCTTTATGTCTTAATTCTTCTAATTCGTTTAGTTGACTTAATCGTAGACGTCCGGCTTCATGTAAATCAAGATTACATGTTTTCAAAGCCCAAAATGCTTTGTGTTCAATTTCTACTGGAAGATGACATGCTTTTCCATAAACAAGTCTAAAAGGTGTGGTTCCAATTGGAGTTTTGTAGGCTGTTCTAAAAGCCCAGAGTGCATCCTCCAATTTAATGGACCATTCCTTCGGATTTGATCCTACGGTTTTTTCTAGAATACGTTTTAAAGCTCGGTTGGTATTTTCAACTTGTCCACTTGTTTGTGGATGATATGCGGTGGAGATTTTATGAGTTACTCCATATCTTTTAAGAACTTTCTCAAGTTGATTATTACAGAAATGAGTACCCCGATCACTTATTAAAGCTTTCGGTGTTCCAAACCTTGCAAAAAGACGTTTTAAAAAGTTGACTACAACTCGTGCATCGTTAGTTGGGAGAGCTTGTGCTTCCGCCCATTTAGATACATAATCAATGGCTACGAGTATATATAGATTATTATTAGATTTTGGAAATGGACCCATAAAGTCAATACCCCAAATGTCAAATACTTCACATACTTGGATGACATTTTGTGGCATTTCATCACGTTGACTTATTTTTCCGGCCCTTTGACATGCATCACAGGATTTGCAAAGAAGGTGTGCGTCTTTGTAAATTGTAGGCCAATAGAATCCAGCTTCATAAACTTTTCTAGCTGTTAGTTGAGGCCCATAATGTCCTCCTGTTGGTCCTGTGTGACAATGGTTTAAAATTTTACTAGCTTCATCTCCAAATACACATCGGCGTATTATTCCATCGGGACAACTTTTAAACAGATGTGGATCTTCCCAAAAATAGTGTTTTATATCACTGAAGAATTTCTTTCGTCTTTGGTACGATAATCCTTTTTCAAGGAATCCACAAACTAAGTAGTTTGCATAGTCTGCAAACCATGGGATTTCATTATAATCTATCTTCAATAGATATTCATCAGGAAAGTTGTCTTGTATGGCTGATTCATTTAGAACTTCTAATTCGGGATTTTCAAGACGAGAAAGATGATCAGCGGCGAGATTTTCTGCTCCTCTTTTATCTCGGATTTCAATATCAAACTCTTGTAAGAGTAAAATCCAACGGATTAATCTTGGTTTAGCATCTTGTTTTGAAAATAGGTATCTAAGAGCAGAATGGTCGGTATAGACCACCGTTTTTGCTAGAACGAGATATGATCGAAATTTGTCAAAAGCAAAGACAATAGCAAGGAGTTCTTTTTCAGTAGTTGTATAGTTCGTTTGTGCTCCTTGTAATGTCTTACTAGCATAATATATAGGTTGAAATCGTTTTTCAATCCTTTGTCCTAAAACGGCTCCCATTGCAAAATCACTTGCATCGCACATTAGTTCAAATGGTAGATTCCAATTTGGTGTTATCATGATCGGCGCATTAGTGAGTTTCTCTTTAAGAATATTAAAAGATTTGATACACTCATCTGAAAAGATGAATGGCGCATCCTTTTCTAGGAGTTTATTCATAGGAGTGGCAATTTTAGAAAAATCTTTTATGAAACGTCGGTAAAAACCGGCATGCCCTAGAAAACTCCTAACTCCTCTAACATTGGTGGGATGTGGAAGTTTAGCAATTACATCTACTTTAGCTCTATCCACTTCAATTCCTTCTTTTGAAATTTTATGTCCAAGAACGATGCCTTCTTTAACCATGAAATGGCATTTCTCCCAATTAAGTACTAGATTTGATTTTTCGCATCTAATTAGCATTCGTTCCAGATTAACTAGACATGATTTAAATGTATCACCGAAGACTGAAAAGTCATCCATGAATACTTCCATGCATTCTTCTATCATGTCGTGAAAAATCGCCATCATACACCTTTGAAAGGTTGCAGGGGCGTTACAAAGTCCAAATGGCATGCGTTTGTAAGCAAAAGTACCATAAGGGCACGTGAATGTGGTTTTCTCTTGGTCCTCGGGTGCTATTGGAATTTGAAAATATCCGAAAAATCCATCTAGAAAACAATAGTAACTATTTCCGGCTAATCTTTCCAACATTTGATCTATGAAAGGTAAGGGAAAGTGATCTTTTCTGGTGGCATCATTTAATTTTCTATAATCAATACATACACGCCATCCTGTTACAGTCCTAGTAGGAATAAGCTCATTTTTCTCATTTGTAATGACAGTCATGCCACCCTTCTTAGGTACGCATTGAACTGGGCTTACCCATGGGCTATCAGAAATTGGATATATCAAACCTGCATCTAGCAGTTTAATAATCTCTTTCTTAACTACATCTTGCATATTAGGATTTAGTCTTCGTTGGCGTTGCACATACGTTTTATGACCTTCTTCCATAAGGATTTTATGTGTGCAATACGAAGGACTTATTCCTTTAATATCATGAATCTTCCACGCAATGGCTGGTTTATGAGCTTTCAACACAGAAATGAGTTGTGATTTCTCATTTTCAGTAAGAGAAGACGATATTATTACAGGTAATTCAGATTCACCATGTAAATAAGCGTATTCCAAATGGTTTGGAAGTGGCTTTAACTCTAATTTCGGAGGTTCTTCTATCGATGATTTATATCGATATCTGTCTTCTTCTTTTAGCATTTGAATTTCTTCTGTTGTTGGTTCATATCCATTAGCTATAAGTGTAGCTAACATTTCAGCTTCATCAATTGGTTCATTACCTTCTCCTAAAGAACATTCTCCTGTTCCTTGTAATTCTGGAAATTCTTCTAATAATTCTGCATGTGCATCTATAGTTTGAATATAATAACATGTATCATCTGCAGATTGTGGTTGTTGCATTGCTCTATCAACTGAAAAGGTAACACTCTCATCCTCTATACTTAGGGTCAGTTTCTTACCGAACACGTCTATCATTGCTTTAGCCGTGTTTAAGAATGGTCTTCCTAATATGAGAGGAACTTGAGAATCTTCTTCCATGTCCAGAACAACAAAATCTACTGGAAATACTAAAGTACCAACTTTAACTAGCATGTTCTCCATTATCCCTCTAGGATATTTTATTGATCTATCGGCTAGTTGTATGCTTATTCTGGTTGGTTTCAATTCTCCAAGGTCTAGTTTAGCGTATAGTGAATACGGCATTAGATTTATACTAGCACCTAAGTCTGCCAATGCTTCTATTGAACTAAGACTACCCAGAAAACATGGAATTGTGAAACTTCCTGGATCAGATAATTTTTCTGGTATCTTATTCAACAGCACTGCTGAACAATTAGCATTCATAGTAACAGCCGAGAGTTCTTCCATTTTCTTTCTATTTGAGATTAGATCTTTCAAGAATTTAGCATATCTTGGCATTCCTGAAATCACATCAATGAAAGGAAGATTTACATTTATCTGTTTAAACATATCCAAGAATTTGGATTGCTCGGCTTCAAGTTTTTCTTTCTTCATTTTACTCGGGTAAGGAAGTGGTGGTTGGTATGGTTTAACATAAGGTTTATCCTTAAATGTGTTATTTTCATTAACCTTTTCAACTACCGGTTCTTTTTCCTTATCTTGATCAGGTTGTGGTTCTTGTGGAGTAGGAATAGTTTCATCAGAAGTTACAGGTATTTCAGGTGGTTTAAGTGTTGTACCACTTCTTGTGGTAATAGCTTTAGCTGTTTCATTTCGGGGGTTAGCATTTGTATCACTAGGTAGACTTCCCGGTTTTCTTTCACCTATTAACCTTGCTAGGTTACTCACTTCTTGTTCCAGATTTTGAATAGAAGCTTGTTGATTTCTAAATGCTTGAGCATTTTGTTCATTAGTTTGTTTTTGAGATGTGAAAAACTGCGTTTGAGTTTCAACTAGCTTCGTCATCATGTCTTCTAAATTCGGCTTTTTATCATCGGTTTGTTGTGGTGGTTTGTTTTGAAAATTAGGTCTTTGCTGATTGTAAGTATTATTGGATACTTGTTGATTGCTAGGACCTTGTTGGTTGTTGTATGGAATATTTCGGTTATAATTCTGGTTTTGATTGTAAATCGGTCTTGGCGGTTGATAATTATTCTGATAATTATTTCCAGGCCTTTGGTTTATGTATGAAATATTCTCTCTTTGTTCCATTGTTAATTCAATACTGAGACAATCTTTTGTCAAATGTGGTCCTCCACACTGCTCACAACTAATTCGTATTGAGTGAATATCCTTAGTCATCTTTTCCATTCGTCTCTCCACAGCATCTATCTTTGCGGAAATGGAATCTAAGTCATGGCTAGAATCGGCTCTAGCTGCTTTAGATGATCTAATGATGTCTTTTTCTTGGTGCCACTCATGTGAGTGGGAAGCAGTGTTATCAATAATTTTGTAAGCATCAGTTTCGGTTTTCTTCATAATAGAACCACCAGCTGCTATATCTATGTCTTTCCTTGTAGTGATGTCGCATCCTTGGTAGAATATTTGTACTATTTGACAGGTGTCTAAACCATGTTGCGGACATCCTCTTAACAACTTTCCATATCTAGTCCACGCCTCATATAGAGTTTCATTTGGTTTCTGTGTGAACGTAACAATTTCTGCTTGAAGTCTTACGGCTTTAGATGCAGGAAAGAATTGTTTAAGAAATTTGTCAACTAAAACATCCCATGTATCAATCGCCCCTTCAGGTAACGATTCTAACCAATCTTTGGCTTCTCCCTTTAAAGTCCAGGGAAAAAACATGAGATATATCTGTTCATCCTCCACTTCTCGGATTTTAAATAGTGTGCAGATCCTATTAAAGGTACGTAGATGTTCATTTGGATCTTCCTTCGGTGCACCACTAAATTGGCATTGATTAGTTACCATGTGTAGAATTTGTCCTTTGATTTCATAATCTGGCGCATTAATGTCTGGATGAGTAATTGCGTGACCTTGGCCAGTGCGTTTAGCTCTCATTCGGTCTTCCATACTTAAAGGTTCCAGATTCTCCATAATTGAATTTGTTGAATCGGTATCACTAGATGATTCTGATTTAATGGTTCGTTCCTCAACAATCTCTGTTTGAATGATTGGTGGTTCCGGAGGAAAATTTAGTGGTTCAGGATCTACGAACCGTTCCTGAATATTCTCCGGATTCTCAATTGTGAGGTTGGGTTCAAAAAATGGATTATCGGAAATTTGAACTGAAGTACTTGGTCGACTGGATGACGATTCTAAAGAAAAATCAACGGCGGTTATATTTGCTAAATGTCTTGATCTAGTTACAGGTGGTGAACGTACAAAAGGTGATGAACGTCTTGCTCGGTGCATTCACTGAATATCCTATTAGTTTTTAAAAGGAAAGAAAAATTATAATAAGTTATCCAATTAATAGACTTTTCTGATTTTGCCCACGTTTCGAATAGCCAAAAGATGCAGCAGAGGGGCAGGATTCGTTTGGTCTCAATATAATTGAGGACTGTTTGGCTCCAATAACCCGGTCCACGTACAAATCCAACTATTGCTACGAACCAGAAAATTTTGATGTCTATTAATTTAACCACTTAAAATAAATTTTCGTAATTTTAAGAAATTTAGATAAGAAGTAGAAAAAATTCTAAGTCCTAAAAACTAGAATGGCGAGAAATTAGAAAGAAAAAGAGTTCGTCGAAAAAGGTCGAAAAACAAAAAATGGTTGAAAAATAAAAGGTGACGGAAAAATAAAAGAAACTTATAAAAACTTAAAAATACTTGACTAACCTAACCTTATTACTACAACTAACTTAAAATTATAATCGCAAATTGAAATTACTAATTGGAATGATAATTGATACATAGTAAAAGGTCTAAAAATATTAAAGCTTACAAGGAAAAACTAAATCCCAAATGGAAATAACTTAAAAAGAAATTAAAACTTAAAAAGGCGTCGCAAAATTCTAAAGCACCTAAATCTTAGTCTAAAGAAAAAGCACTTAAGGAATTCTACGGCAAAGCCTAAAAATC
Source organism: Rutidosis leptorrhynchoides (assembly GCF_046630445.1). NCBI lineage: Eukaryota > Viridiplantae > Streptophyta > Magnoliopsida > Asterales > Asteraceae > Rutidosis > Rutidosis leptorrhynchoides. The sequence continues at coordinate 365,331,241 of NC_092340.1, read as the reverse complement.
TAGGAGTAAAAATAACTATAGCAAAAACTAAGTTTAAAATTAAATATGAGCTAAAAATACAAATATTACGCTACAATGATTAAAAATGGACAAAATATAAAAATATATAAAAAGTTGTAAAAAGTACAATTTTTATAAAAATATTATTTTTATATTATTTATTTAATAAAACTACTAATTTTACAATTTAATTAAACTTATTAATACTAAATACATAAATTAAATAAAAAGTAAAAGTTAAAGTAAAATTAATTATAATAATAATAATAATTAGGGTTTAATAATAATAATAATAATAATTAATAATCCGTAATAAATGCTGAATTAGGGCTTCCTGTTCGCGTGTCAGAAAGTCTCCGCGAGTCGCGGTAATTAATGAAGAAAACCCCGCGAGTCGCGGGGTTCAGAATTTCAGATCTGGAGCAGTTTGAAATTTTTACGCGTTTTTTTTTTATTTTCTGTTTTCTGTTTTTTCTATAAATAAAAGATATTTAATAAAATTTATATTATTATAAACTAAAATAAAGATAAAGAAACTTATAAAACTTAAATATTTAACAAAATCTTAAAAATACTTATATTTTTGTTTTTCTTTTTATATTTTTGAATAATTAAAACGTATTTTTATAAAAACGAATTTTAATAAAAGTTAACTAAAAATCTTTTTTTTTTATATATATTAGCGTTGCGCTTCCGGCCTTTAAGAGTGTTCCCCGGCAGCGGCGCCAAAAATACTTGATGTTATGCGAGGTGTATACGAAATAGTTTATATTTTACTAGGAAAAACTATTAAATACGATACAATTTTACACAAGATATTTATTTATTTATAGAATGGATATACTTAAACCTTGCTACAACACTTATAGGCAGTGTACCTAATCGTACAGTAGTGTAGTTTTTAGTAAGTCCGGTTCGTTCCACAGGGAAATTTTTAAACAAAGCTCAACGCTATATTAGTTTACTTTTATAAAAATACAAATATATATATAAGTAATATTATTATTATAAAGGGGGGTTTTTACCGTTTAATGACCGGTTTGTCGATTTTAAGACTTTAGTCGCAGTTAAAACCTAATGTAAAATATTAAATAAATAAAAGACTTAATTTAAAGCGTAAAGTAAATAACGATAATGAAATTGCGAATAATAAAAGTGCGATAAAATAAAATTGCGATAATTAAAAAGTACGATAATTAAAAGTGCGATTAAATAACAATAAATAAAAGTGAGATAATTAGAAGTGCAATTAAATATAAAATGAAGGAAATTAAATATGAAATAAAAGAATTATGCTTATTTAAACTTCCGTAATCATGATGTTTGACGTGTTTATTTTAGTTTTATGTCCATGGGTTAATTGTCCTTTGTCCTGGATTATTTAATCTGTCCGTCTGGTTTTTGTCCATAACAGTCCATCAGTCATAAATATAAAGTGCGAGTGTCCTCGTCAAATTATTATTATACCCGAAGTTAAATATTCCAACTAATTGGGGATTCGAATTGTAACAAGGTTTTAATACTTTGTTTAATGAATACACCAGGTTATCAACTGTGTGTAAACCAAGGTTTTACTACTTTGTTAACAATTACACCAATTACCCTTGAATGTAATTTCACCCCTGTTTTAATTATTCTAGTGGTTATTAATCCATTCCCGTGTCCGGTTAAATGAACGATTATTCGTACATATAAATACCCCGCCCATCGTGTCCGATTGAGTGTATATGGTAATTTATATGGACGCCCAATTGTAAATCTTTATATTAACATTAACAAACTTTCATTTAGTTAAACAAATATAAAGCCCATTAATAGCCCATAGTCTAATTTCCACAAGTGTCGTTCTTTTGTCCAAACCCCAATTATGGTACAAAGCCCAATTACCCAATTTTAGTAATTAGCCCAACATCATGATTACTTCGTTTTAAATAAGCATAATAATAACTTAGCTACGAGACATTAATGTAAAAAGGTTGAACATAACTTACAATGATTAAAAATAGCGTAGCGTTACACGGACAGAATTTCGACTTACACCCTTACAATATTCGCTAACATACCCTTATTATTAGAATTATAATTAAAATTAAAATTAAAATATAAATTATATATATATATATATATATATCGTATATATGAGAGAAGAGAGAAAATAGATTATGAATTGTGATCAGAATTCGGTTGGCTTTATAGGGATTTTCGTTTTTTGGGGCTCCGCGACTCGCGGCAAAATCCTCTTCAAACTCCGCGAGTCGCGGAGAATGTATTTACAGCTCACACCCTTGGAGTCTTTCTCTGCCGACAGTTTTATAATATATATATAATATATATATAATTAATATAATTAATTATATATTATATTATATTTATATACATAGTTAACTTGTAATTTTTAGTCCGTTGCGTCGAGCGTTAAGAGTTGACTCTGGTCCCGGTTCCGGATTTTCGAACGTCCTTGCGTACAATTTTATATTTTGTACTTTGCGTTTTGAATCTTGTACTCTTGTAATTTCGAGACGTTTCTTATCAATAATTGGAACCTTTTTGATTGTCTTTTGTACTTTTGAGCTTTTTGGTCGTTTGCGTCTTCAATTCGTCGAATCTGTCTTTTGTCTTCACCTTTTATTATTTAAACGAATATTACTTGTAAATAGAACAATTGCAACTAAAAGCTTGTCTTTCTTGAGGAATAATGCTATGAAATATATGTTCGTTTTTAGCATTATCAGTACCTACTTCTGCAACTATTTTTGTGTAAATCGAACCCAACAAGCCACCATGAAACCACTCTCTCTTATCCTCTCTCTACTTTCCTTTTGTTCGTGACAACAAGACCACCTCATGTTTTTACTCTTCGACCAACAAAACTGTCATAACCCGACCTTAACCATAAGGACGAATACAATAACATATGATTTCATCGCGAGGTATTGACCTCTATATGCGACATTTTTCAAAAACTGCATTCGTTTTTACAATACAAACCATAGCTTTTATTACAAATACAAGGTTTAAACAACTTAATAATGATTATCGTTTAGCGATAATCTTAGACTTACAAACTTTACATGTGATAATAACAATACGACCTTCAACATATTTTACATTACAAATCCTCCGATATGCAGTTTTATTTTTAACACAAATATGCATACTCAAGATCTTGCTTAAATTCAACATGTTGCAGCGGAAGCTTTTAGTTATCACCTGAGAATAAACATGCTTAAAACGTCAACATAAAGTTGGTGAGATATAGGTTTAATGCCGGCAGCGTTATGAATATAGACCACAAGATTTCATATATAAACGTTTTAATAAAAATATTCTAAGTTGTTGAGCACTTGATAACCATACTTAACATTTAATCAACGTCGCGTATTCCCTTTATTATGAAATCTTACTACACCGTACCAAGTGTAGTCACCGAAACGAAGTACTGTGCAACCGTTGAATACTGGTCGTCCAGTCCGGTTGGGGTTGTCAGGCCCGATAGATCTATCAACAGGATTCGCGTTTACAATACCTCATGTAAATAATAGTTACCAAGTTACAGGGAAGTATGCCAGTGGTACAACTCAACGTAGAATATATATTTTTAATCACTTGTGTCCATAACATAAATCATAAAATGCATGTATTCTCATCCCGAAATATTTAGAGTTTAAAAGTGGGACTATATACTCACTTTTGCCTTGAAGGTATTTAACTCGACTTGGTCTCCGATAGATATCACGAACCTAACCATATATATATAATATATCAACATATTTTCTTTTCAAGTAATCGTTACATATATATATATATATATATATATATACTTTTAATATTTTCTTAGTCCGTAGTTAGCAGTCCGATGTTAGTGGTCCACAATTAGTTGCTTAAATAAAATAAATAAAGACCCCATCGTATTCGTGTTGATCAGAATTAATCTTGACCCATGGTACCATGTTGTCAAATGACGTGTTGCGTACATAAAGTACCGTGTTGTCAAATGACGTGTTGCGTACAATCATGAGGTCTTATGATTAATCTTCTCGTGTTGTTTACGGGTGGTCCTGAAATATATAAAATAAAATCATAAGTAAATATATATTAAATATTATGTTAATTAGCCAAGATATGATTAATTCGATTTTGTCATAATATGATATATTACAGGTCTTGAAGTGTTTTTTTTAAAAATCAAATTAGAAGGATCTATTTAGTTTGCGAACAAGTTTGAAATCACTCAAACTATGTTCTTGTTGTTAAAATTTTATAACACAAAATAAGATAGCTATATAAATATGAATCGAATAAGGTTATGAATAAGGTTACTACCTCAAGTTACTTGGACAAAGCTACTGGAAAAGGTAAGAAAAATCTTGGAATCAAAAGAGTGGTGGAGTGGGATTGAAAGATTGGAAGTAATCTCCTTGAAATCGGATGACTATATTGATACGTTCTTGAGTAGGTAAATGAAGAGAGATTAGGGAGTGAATTAACTTGAAAGAAAATTGGAAATGAAATTGTATGTGTGTGTGTGTGCAAAATAGCATGATTATGGGATGGATATATAGGAGATTTAGTTTGTTTTCTTGCACAAAAGTCACACATGAGGTTAAATGGCTGGTTCCCACATGTAACATCATGTCTAGTGGCTGATCATTGAAGTTTATTGTTGGTATATACCAATAGTAAATACGTATAGAAGCTGGGTATGATACGGTTACATATACCCTAGATATACTTGTAGAAATTTTGAGGAATCGGAACGAGAATTCAAATATGGATGGGTTTATAACTGTAAAAGAGGCTCAAAACTGGGCTTTTATTTTTGGGTCAAACCGGGCCAAAATAAAATTTTAAGACACCTTTAGCATAACCATGTCACCGATCTGAAACTCTAATGGTTTCCTTCGGACATCGGCGTAGCTCTTTTGGCGACTACGGGCTGTTTTCAATCTCTCCTTGATTTGCACTATCTTCTCAGTAGTTTCATGGATGATCTCGAGACCAGTTAATTGTCGATCTCCTACTTCATTCCAACAGATAGGGGATCTACACTTCCTTCCATACAGTGCTTCAAATGGTGCAGCTTTAATGCTCACATGATAACTATTATTATACGAGAATTCTGCTAATGGTAGATATTTATCCCATCCATTTCCAAAATCGATCACACATGCCCTGAGCATGTCTTCAAGAGTCTGAATTGTTCTTTCACTCTGCCCGTCAGTTTGCGGATGGTATGCTGTGCTCATATCCAAACGGGTTCCCAGGGCCTCCTGTAGTGATTGCCAAAACTTTGATGTAAATCTACTATCACGATCGGATATAATGGAAATAGGTATTCCATGCATTGAAACAATTTCCTTTATGTATAATCGTAATAGTTTCTCCATTCTATCCGTTTCCTTTATAGGCAAGAAATGTGCAGATTTGGTGAGACGATCAACTATTACCCAAATGGTGTCATAACCCCAGGCAGTCTTAGGTAACTTTGTGATGAAATCCATGGTAATACCATCCCATTTCCATTCTGGGATTTCTGGTTGTTGAAGTAACCCTGACGGCTTCTGATGTTCTGCTTTGACTTTGGAACAAGTTAAACATTCCCCAACATATGTTGCAACATCTATCTTTAAATTAGGCCACCAATAATGCGTTTTAAGATCTTGATACATCTTTCCAACTCCAGGATGTATCGAGTATCTTGTCTTATGTGCCTCATTCAATATCAACTTCCTTAATCCACCCAACTTCGGTACCCAAATACGGTTTGCAAAATATCGAATTCCGTCTTCCCGCATAACAAGTTGCTTCTCATACCCAAATATGGCAGCTCGACCCCAGCCAGGGGCTCTGCCCCCTGGACCCCGCCAGGGGTTGCCACCCCTTGGACCCCGCTTATCGGGGGCGCTGCCCCCGAACCCCCGTCATAATCAAGATAAGTCAAACAAGTGTGCACTCCACACTTCCCCAAACTTGTTCGATATTTATCAAGATTATTTTGGTTACAAATTAATCCCATTACACTTAAATCATATTGGTGACATAGATCACCAACACATTATATATTGTAAGCATATATGTCAAAGAATGTTACATATAGTTATCGTTTTGATAACTTAAGTTAGTGGTCTCAAAGTATACTTATAACTCATTGTTGTTAGTTCACAATGAAATGTTAAACCATCCTTAAATCATGTTAAATATGTATAGATATGTACATATACATAATCGTATAATTATCGTGTGTTATATAGTTCGTGATATCATCGGTCAAATTGGACGGTCAAACGTTGTGTGAAACTCTTTTCAAAAACATAAGTCTCAACAGTTTGGATTGCTTATCATGTTGGTAAGGTTTATTTTATGTAAATATTAATCTCATAAGTATAAAACAATCGGAAAAATCCGGGTCGTTACAGTACCTACCCGTTAAATAAATTTCGTCCCGAAATTTTAAAGTTGTACCTATTTTGCGTTGTCCGGAAACAAATGTGGATACTTTTGTTTCATCTGATCCTCTCGTTCCCAAGTAAACTCGGGACCCCTTCGAGCATTCCAACGAACCTTAACGATTGGTATGTTGCTCTGCTTGAGCCGTTTAACTTCACGGTCCATGATTTCGACTGGTTCTTCTATGAATTGTAGTTTCTCATCGACTTGGATTTCTTCAAGAGGAATGGTGAGATCTTCCTTTGCAAGACATTTCTTGAGGTTTGAGACGTGAAATGAATTATGTACCCCGGTGAGTTGTTGTGGTAACTCGAGTCGATAAGCTACCGGTCCGATGCGTTCGATGATCTTGAACGGGCCTACATACCTTGGGTTCAGTTTACCCCTTTTTCCAAAACGTATTACACCTTTCCAAGGTGACACCTTTAGCATAACCATGTCACCGATCTGAAACTCTAATGGTTTCCTTCGGACATCGGCGTAGCTCTTTTGGCGACTACGGGCTGTTTTCAATCTCTCCTTGATTTGCACTATCTTCTCAGTAGTTTCATGGATGATCTCGGGACCAGTTAATTGTCGATCTCCTACTTCATTCCAACAGATAGGGGATCTACACTTCCTTCCATACAGTGCTTCAAATGGTGCAGTTTTTGAAATGTCCCGTTCTTATTGATTAAAAACGTTCCATATTAATTGATTTCGTTGCGAGGTTTTGACCTCTATATGAGACGTTTTTCAAAGACTGCATTCATTTTTAAAACAAACCATAACCTTTATTTCATAAATAAAGGTTTAAAAAGCTTTACGTAGATTATCAAATAATGATAATCTAAAATATCCTGTTTACACACGACCTGAAAGGATCCGAAACTAATCATCCGGACATCGTCCATATAGATTAAAAACGAATTACAATAGTTGATAACATCGCGAGGTACTTGACCTCTATATGATACATTTTACAAACGTTGCATTTATTTCTTAAAGGCAATCTATTATTACATCGAGAGTTGACATATTAGCCTAACATTTTATAACAACCAAATGATCTAATCTGCCATTTTCATAACAATAGTCTTTAATGAACTTCAATGACTCGAATGCAACGTCCTTGTATCATAGCTTAAATGGTCCCAAGTAGTATCCTTAACATGAGCTAATGCACAGCGGAAGACTTAATTCGTACCTGAGAATAACATGCTTTAAAACGTCAACATAAAGTTGGTGAGATATATAGGTTTGATGCTAGCAGCGTTATAACAATGGACCACAAGATTTCGTATATAATCATTTCAATAAAAATATTCTAAGTGGTTGAGCACTTGGTAACCATACTTAACATTTAATCACGTCGCATATTCCCTTTAATATGAAATCTTACTACACCGTACCAAGGTGTAGTCGCAAAACGAAGTACTGTGCAACCGTTGAATACTGGTCGTCCAGTCCGGTTGGGGTTGTCAGGCCCGATAGATCTATCAACAGGATTCGCGTTTACAATACCGCTGTAAATAACAGTTACCAAGCTACAGGGAAGTATGCCAGTGGTACAACTCAACGTAGAATATATTTTTCAGTTACTTGTGTCCATAACGTAAAACATAAAATACATGTATTCTCATCCCGAAATATTTAGAGTTTAAAAGTGGGACTATATACTCACTGTTGTCTTGAAGATATGTAATTTGACTCGGTCTCCGATTGATATCACGAACCTATCCATATATAATATATCAATATGTTTTCATTTTTAAACAAACGTTATAAATATATACTTGTTATACTTTTAATACTTTGAATAATTCCTTAGTCCGTAGTTAGCATTCCGATGTTAGTAATTCAATTTTAATGGTTCATTTTTAGATGTTTAATATACCCGCAATAAATAAACCCCCAACGAAATAAATAAAACTCCCATAAAACCCCATCGTATATGTGTTGGTCGAGATTAATCTTGACCCATGGTACCGGTGTTGTCAAATGACGTGTTGCGTACATAAAGTACCGGTGTTGTCAAATGACGTGTTGCGTACAATCATGGGATCTTATGATTAATCTTCTCGTGTTGTTTACGGGTGATCCTGAACCATATGAAATTGAATTATGAGTACATATATATAAAATATCATGTTATCTTAGAAATATGTGATTTATATAATTTTTTTCCAATTGATCCCGTAATTGAAATGATCTAGGATAACCAATTTTGTTTCGGTCATAGTTTCTTCGTTACAAATCCGTTTTCGTTGATTCAAATTGCCATCTTCTTGGATCGAGTTCTTCTTTAAGACTATGAACTGTAAATACCTTGGTTTGTATTCAAAATCATACGGCATAGGTGAGACTTTAGTGAAACATATGAAGTTAAACATTTTGTTACAAAAAAAAAAAAATCATTTAATGACCATTTTTCTAAAAATACTTATACTTTGAAAAACCAAGTTTTACCTTATTAAATTAGCATATATTTAAGTTATATTACAGGTCTTGAAGTATTTTAAAAGTTAAGTTAGAAGGATCTATTTAGTTTGCAAACAAGTTTGAAAACATTCAAACTATGTTCTTGTTGTTAAACTTTTGTACCACAAAATAAGATAGCTATATATATATGAATCAAATAAGGTTATGAACATAGATTCTACCTCAAGTTCCTTGGATAAGATTGCTGTAAAAGAGGAGTAAGAAGCTAGAATCAAAAGGGTGTTGGAAGTGGATGAAAGATTGGAAGTAAGTTGGTGTTCTTGGAAGGTTTTCTTGAAGTGTTTTTGTATGATTTTCTTATGGTGTTTTAGTATGGTTTTTGAAGCTAGATCTTCTTGAAAACTTTGCTGAATTGATTAAGGGTTTTAAGGCTTCAAAGTATGTGTGTGTTTTGGCTAAAATATTGAAGTAAAATGAAACAAAAATGCTCATGTATTTATACTAAAAAAAAACGTGTATAATGGGAGTATATGGACAAAATTTTCAAGTAATCATTTTATGTATCTAGTCCTAATTGCTTCCAAATACAATTACCTAGCCCTAAGGGCATGTACAATGGCTGGTTAGGTGGTGATTTGACATGTATTTACTATTAGTAAATACATATAGAAGCTATGTATGATACGAGTACAAATACTCTAGGTATACGTATAGAATTTTGTGAAAAATGGAATGAGGATTCAAATATAGCTATCTTTTGTGAATACACTTATATGGTTTTATGTATTTAAGTCTTTAAAAGTGATTAAATACATTACTTATACGATATATGTATAAACATTATAGGTTGTAAGTATTTATGTCAAATAACGTTACGTATTGTTATTGTTTTGAAAACTTAAGTTAGTAGTTTCAAAATATACTTATAACTTGTTGTTATTAATACAAAATGAGATATTAAAACATTCTTAGATCATGTTAAATATGTATATATACATATATATACACAAACGTATAATTATCATATATTGTATAGTTCGTGATATCGTCGGTCAAACTAGATGGTCAAACGTTGTGTAAAACTCTTTTTGAAAATATAAGTCTCAACAATTTGGATTGCTTATCATGTTGGTAAGGTTTAATTTATGTAAATATTAATCTTATAAGTATAGAAAGATTGAAAAGGTGCGGGTCAACTTTACGGTTTTTGCTTATCGTGTCGGAACCATATAGAGATTAGAGTTTAAATTTGGTCGGAAATTTCCGGGTCGTTACAGTACCCATCCGTTAAAGAAATTTCGTCCTCGAAATTTGGTAGAGGTTGTCATAAATAACCATAGGAATGTTTTCATGACGAATATGAGATGATAATGAAGTTTTATCATTATTGAGAGATATAGATAAAACGATTTGATCATTTGAAGCGTACGGGTGAAGCTATCATAAAATAGTGAAATGAGTAAATATGGAATCGTTTTTAATCGATGACGTGGTTTAGAATTGATTTCCGGGATTTAAGGGATTTAGGGAAAATCTTACGTAATAAGATTTGGTTCTTCGGCGATCAGAATCTTCTTTGATTTAATGCGGTAATCTGTTTCGATTTCTCTGTCGGATATTTCACTATAAATCCACTCCTTCGTTTCCTTATTTTTCACAACTCGCATCTTCTACTCTTTCTCCTTAATTCCTACTTTAAGGTATCCTTTGAAATGCTTCATCCCGTTTTGATTTTTGTTATACTTCTAACTTTTATATCTTTCATTCTTCTCTTCCATCTACCGCCAGAAGAATCTATTCACTTTTATGATTTTCTTGGAATTATAATGTTTCTAATTCTCCCGTGTCTTTACGTCGCCATACGTATTGATATACATGGTTTGTAGTTTCTGGGTGGTTGTTGGGTTTGATATCTTTCCTTATACTTCGATGCTCCTGCTTCTGTTTTCCATAATCATTGTCATCCATAGTTAATATTCTCTCCTATTTGCTGTGATCTATACCCCAATTTCTATTTTGGGACTTTGTCCCTTCGTTTCTTCTTCCCGTCCTTGAGTCAAGCGATCAATAGTTCGGAATTCGTAGGTATAAAATTCAGAATGAACATAGCTAATGCTCTAAGAAAGGAATGGTAATGGCACGATTTTGATTTGTCAAATTACCAGAATATCCAGGAAAATAGAACTATCAAGATGATTTGTTCTTAATACGTTTCGGAATTGGATAGAATGTAAAAGCCGTGTAACATGGCACATGATGACGGTACTGTGAATCATCACATTCCATTAGAAACTTAACATGACTTACTGTAATATAATGAAGTTGATCAAGTTTCATTATATTATACTTATTCATGCATCAGTTCCCAACACTGCTTCAGAACATTCCTATTTTAAACTTGAAGGTTTTAGAACTTAGAAACTAACACAGTTTCTTTTATGTTGTAACGCAGATATTACGGAGAGATAAATATTCTCAGATAAGAATATTTGTGAAAATATCTCCAGAAATATGGAGAATATGTATAACGGAAGATATGAAGATATCTTATAATATCTAAGATAAGATGATGATGAAGAATATCATCGGGAAAGGTTTAGGATAAGGGGTAGGGTTTTTACTAATGGTTTCAGCAGGCACTGAATCGTTTGAATCCTTTGAAAGCAGATTCAGTTCTTGTGATTTATCTACATCCTCCTTCATACTTTGCTCAATCCGTTTTCCAGTTCCAACTCTCCTCTTTTTCTAAGCTTTACCAACACAATGTACTTCATCATTAAACTTTTGACTGTTAAAGTCGTTTACAGTTTTTGCTGCTTCTTTAGCATTTCAAGAACTACTTCATAGTCCAGGATGTTTTTTTTTTTTTTTTTTTTTTTTTTTCAGATCTTCACATTCGAAATATGTAATTCTTAGGGGTAGTCGTTCTTGGTATAACTGGGAGAATTTCTACGAGATTTTCAAAATACTGATTGCGGATTTCGCCAAAGAGATAACGAGTTGCTGGTACGTCTGCTGATGATGTTGTGAAAAAGGTTCTCCGGTAACAACGGCGAAAGGTCAAAGTATAAATATCGAGATTATAATAGGAGTAGTCTCACTGAGAAGTCAAAGTGGAGCTGTGACAAACTTAGCTTCTTGAAAAGGAATTGTAGGGTTGTTCTTGCTAATAAATGGCAAAGGATTCAATACGTTATGTGTTAAATTATGAATTTGGGTTCGAGAGTTCTTCAGGTGTATAACTGTATGTATAAATCTTCATTCCGTAGGCGAGGTGCGGCGGGTTCAACTTCTCGGTCGAGGTGTTTTCAGGAATCATGAAAAGATTTAAATGAGGATTATAATTGTCGAAGTACAAATGAGGTTTAGGATGAAATCAAGTGGCAAACTTGAAGAATTGTTTAGTTTCATATGTTATAATCAACATTTTATTTCATTTTAATTGTCCAATGTTTCTTCTTTATGCCACTTGTTGGATTTGGATAGGTAAAAAAAAAAATTCAAATATGAAATTTAAATGGAAATGGTTATTCTGGGGTGAACGGATACGTATATCGATGGTTGTAAGTAGAATAACAAATGACCGTTGAATCAGATTCAAGAATGTACAATATAACTTATTAATGTGAATTCTAAATATTCCTCGGGTACTACCCACCCGTTAAAATATTTTCATCATTATTAGTTTGTACGAAGGAATTTTTAATTACTATCTTTATGAAAATATACTTGCATATATATTTTCTTCAGAGATAATCATAGATTTAATGAGTCAATAAGATAATAAACTCATTTGATTTATCGTTAATTCTAGATTACATAATCTCTAAGACTTTAGAAATTACATAATCGTCATACGATACGTAAAGCGAAGATAATCGATGTAGAACGATATATAGAACGAAGATCATACTCGAAGTACAGATATTGAGTCGTGTGATGTTGATATTCGAGATACAGATTGTGATGTTGAGATTTTGGGGGTGACAAGAGTACTGTCGGCGTTGATGATGGTGGTATAGATTATGCTGCTGGTGCTGCTGCTGGTGTTTGTAACCTTCGCACCGTATTTTCTAAAGCCACTACCCGAGCGCGAAGCTCGTTGACTTCTTCTATTATACCGGGATGATTGACGGTTGGAACGAGCGAATGAACAAGATTCGAAATATGGGATAGTATGTAATCATGACGAGATACTCTAGAAATGAGCGAGAAAATGGTGTTTCGAATAGGTTCGCCGGTAAGTGCTTCAGGTTCATCGTTAAGAGGACAATTTGGTGGATGGAATGGATTACCTTCTTCTTGCCTCCAGAGATTTAGTATATTACGAACCCATCCCCAATTCATCCAAAATAGATGATGGGAAATTGGTTGATCCATTCCGGTGACGCTGTTCTCGGAGCTCGAATGGAAATCCATATCGGCGTAGCTATCGAAGTCGGAGGAATTCGAACTGGATGAAGAATCCATCTTGTATAGTCGGAGAAGTGAATTTTTGGTTTGGAATAGATTATAGGAGTTGGGTTTGGTACTCTTCAATACATAATTTACATATGTATATATAATATCAAAATCCCATGAATTACGGAGAATCTTTGAAATACGTCAGGCAATGTCTATAGTAACAGATACGCTAAGATATGAATTTTGTCTATACACTATCGATGCACTAAATGCAGTAAGACGTGTCTAGACTTAAGAATGATAAGCAGGCAGTTCCCTAAGGATGATAAGCAGATGATTTCCGACTAGGATTGATAAGCAAAACTTTTGACAGGCAGACACGGTCAAAGTCCAGACTCACTTAATGTATCCTAACAACTACTAGTTAGACACACTAATGCAAGGCCTGGTTCGCTAAGACCAACGCTCTGATACCAACTGAAAGGATCCGAAACTAATCATCCGGACATCGTCCATATAGATTAAAAACGAATTACAATAGTTGATAACATCGCGAGGTACTTGACCTCTATATGATACATTTTACAAACGTTGCATTTATTTCTTAAAGGCAATCTATTATTACATCGAGAGTTGACATATTAGCCTAACATTTTATAACAACCAAATGATCTAATCTGCCATTTTCATAACAATAGTCTTTAATGAACTTCAATGACTCGAATGCAACGTCCTTGTATCATAGCTTAAATGGTCCCAAGTAGTATCCTTAACATGAGCTAATGCACAGCGGAAGACTTAATTCGTACCTGAGAATAACATGCTTTAAAACGTCAACATAAAGTTGGTGAGATATATAGGTTTGATGCTAGCAGCGTTATAACAATGGACCACAAGATTTCGTATATAATCATTTCAATAAAAATATTCTAAGTGGTTGAGCACTTGGTAACCATACTTAACATTTAATCACGTCGCATATTCCCTTTAATATGAAATCTTACTACACCGTACCAAGGTGTAGTCGCAAAACGAAGTACTGTGCAACCGTTGAATACTGGTCGTCCAGTCCGGTTGGGGTTGTCAGGCCCGATAGATCTATCAACAGGATTCGCGTTTACAATACCGCTGTAAATAACAGTTACCAAGCTACAGGGAAGTATGCCAGTGGTACAACTCAACGTAGAATATATTTTTCAGTTACTTGTGTCCATAACGTAAAACATAAAATACATGTATTCTCATCCCGAAATATTTAGAGTTTAAAAGTGGGACTATATACTCACTGTTGTCTTGAAGATATGTAATTTGACTCGGTCTCCGATTGATATCACGAACCTATCCATATATAATATATCAATATGTTTTCATTTTTAAACAAACGTTATAAATATATACTTGTTATACTTTTAATACTTTGAATAATTCCTTAGTCCGTAGTTAGCAGTCCGATGTTAGTAATTCAATTTTAATGGTTCATTTTTAGATGTTTAATATACCCGCAATAAATAAACCCCCAACGAAATAAATAAAACTCCCATAAAACCCCATCGTATATGTGTTGGTCGAGATTAATCTTGACCCATGGTACCGGTGTTGTCAAATGACGTGTTGCGTACATAAAGTACCGGTGTTGTCAAATGACGTGTTGCGTACAATCATGGGATCTTATGATTAATCTTCTCGTGTTGTTTACGGGTGATCCTGAACCATATGAAATTGAATTATGAGTACATATATATAAAATATCATGTTATCTTAGAAATATGTGATTTATATAATTTTTTTCCAATTGATCCCGTAATTGAAATGATCTAGGATAACCAATTTTGTTTCGGTCATAGTTTCTTCGTTACAAATCCGTTTTCGTTGATTCAAATTGCCATCTTCTTGGATCGAGTTCTTCTTTAAGACTATGAACTGTAAATACCTTGGTTTGTATTCAAAATCATACGGCATAGGTGAGACTTTAGTGAAACATATGAAGTTAAACATTTTGTTACAAAAAAAAAAATCATTTAATGACCATTTTTCTAAAAATACTTATACTTTGAAAAACCAAGTTTTACCTTATTAAATTAGCATATATTTAAGTTATATTACAGGTCTTGAAGTATTTTAAAAGTTAAGTTAGAAGGATCTATTTAGTTTGCAAACAAGTTTGAAAACATTCAAACTATGTTCTTGTTGTTAAACTTTTGTACCACAAAATAAGATAGCTATATATATATGAATCAAATAAGGTTATGAACATAGATTCTACCTCAAGTTCCTTGGATAAGATTGCTGTAAAAGAGGAGTAAGAAGCTAGAATCAAAAGGGTGTTGGAAGTGGATGAAAGATTGGAAGTAAGTTGGTGTTCTTGGAAGGTTTTCTTGAAGTGTTTTTGTATGATTTTCTTATGGTGTTTTAGTATGGTTTTTGAAGCTAGATCTTCTTGAAAACTTTGCTGAATTGATTAAGGGTTTTAAGGCTTCAAAGTATGTGTGTGTTTTGGCTAAAATATTGAAGTAAAATGAAACAAAAATGCTCATGTATTTATACTAAAAAAAAACGTGTATAATGGGAGTATATGGACAAAATTTTCAAGTAATCATTTTATGTATCTAGTCCTAATTGCTTCCAAATACAATTACCTAGCCCTAAGGGCATGTACAATGGCTGGTTAGGTGGTGATTTGACATGTATTTACTATTAGTAAATACATATAGAAGCTATGTATGATACGAGTACAAATACTCTAGGTATACGTATAGAATTTTGTGAAAAATGGAATGAGGATTCAAATATAGCTATCTTTTGTGAATACACTTATATGGTTTTATGTATTTAAGTCTTTAAAAGTGATTAAATACATTACTTATACGATATATGTATAAACATTATAGGTTGTAAGTATTTATGTCAAATAACGTTACGTATTGTTATTGTTTTGAAAACTTAAGTTAGTAGTTTCAAAATATACTTATAACTTGTTGTTATTAATACAAAATGAGATATTAAAACATTCTTAGATCATATTAAATATGTATATATACATATATATACACAAACGTATAATTATCATATATTGTATAGTTCGTGATATCGTCGGTCAAACTAGATGGTCAAACGTTGTGTAAAACTCTTTTTGAAAATATAAGTCTCAACAATTTGGATTGCTTATCATGTTGGTAAGGTTTAATTTATGTAAATATTAATCTTATAAGTATAGAAAGATTGAAAAGGTGCGGGTCAACTTTACGGTTTTTGCTTATCGTGTCGGAACCATATAGAGATTAGAGTTTAAATTTGGTCGGAAATTTCCGGGTCGTTACACGACCATTACATAATGGTTTACAATACAAATATGTTATATCGAAATCAGTTTCTTGAATGCAGTTTTTACACAATATCATACAAACATGGACTCCAAATCTTGTCCTTATTTTAGTATGCAACAGCGGAAGCTCTTAATATTCACCTGAGAATAAACATGCTTTAAACGTCAACAAAAATGTTGGTGAGTTATAGGTTTAACCTATATATATCAAATCGTAACAATAGACCACAAGATTTCATATTTCAATACACATCCCATACATAGAGATAAAAATCATTCATATGGTGAACACCTGGTAACCGACAATAACAAGATGCATATATAAGAATATCCCCATCATTCCGGGACACCCTTCGGATATGATATAAATTTCGAAGTACTAAAGCATCCGGTACTTTGGATGGGGTTTGTTAGGCCCAATAGATCTATCTTTAGGATTCGCGTCAATTAGGGTGTCTGTTCCCTAATTCTTAGATTACCAGACTTAATAAAAAGGGGCATATTCGATTTCGATAATTCAACCATAGAATGTAGTTTCACGTACTTGTGTCTATTTTGTAAATCATTTATAAAACCTGCATGTATTCTCATCCCAAAAATATTAGATTTTAAAAGTGGGACTATAACTCACTTTCACAGATTTTTACTTCGTTGGGAAGTAAGACTTGGCCACTGTTGATTCACGAACCTATAACAATATATACATATATATTAAAGTATGTTCAAAATATATTTACAACACTTTTAATATATTTTGATGTTTTAAGTTTATTAAGTCAGCTGTCCTCGTTAGTTACCTATAACTAGTTGTCCACAGTTAGATGTACAGAAATAAATCGATAAATATTATCTTGAATCAATCCACGACCCAGTGTATACGTATCTCAGTATTGATCACAACTCAAACTATATATATTTTGGAATCAACCTCAACCCTGTATAGCTAACTCCAACATTCACATATAGAGTGTATATGGTTGTTCCGAAATATATATAGATGTGTCGACATGATAGGTCGAAACATTGTATACGTGTCTATGGTATCTCAAGATTACATAATATACAATACAAGTTGATTAAGTTATGGTTAGAATAGATTTGTTACCAATTTTCACGTAGCTAAAATGAGAAAAATTATCCAATCTTGTTTTACCCATAACTTCTTCATTTTAAATCCGTTTTGAGTGAATCAAATTGCTATGATTTCATATTGAACTCTATTTTATGAATCTAAACAGAAAAAGTATAGGTTTATAGTCGGAAAAATAAGTTACAAGTCATTTTTGTAAAGGTAGTCATTTCAGTCGAAAGAACGACGTCTAGATGACCATTTTAGAAAACATACTTCCACTTTGAGTTTAACCATAATTTTTGGATATAGTTTCATGTTCATAATAAAAATCATTTTCTCAGAATAACAACTTTTAAATCAAAGTTTATCATAGTTTTTAATTAACTAACCCAAAACAGCCCGCGGTGTTACTACGACGGCGTAAATCCGGTTTTACGGTGTTTTTCGTGTTTCCAGGTTTTAAATCATTAAGTTAGCATATCATATAGATATAGAACATGTGTTTAGTTGATTTTAAAAGTCAAGTTAGAAGGATTAACTTTTGTTTGCGAACAAGTTTAGAATTAACTAAACTATGTTCTAGTGATTACAAGTTTAAACCTTCGAATAAGATAGCTTTATATGTATGAATCGAATGATGTTATGAACATCATTACTACCTTAATTTCCTTGGATAAACCTACTGGAAAAGAGAAAAATGGATCTAGCTTCAATGGATCCTTGGATGGCTCGAAGTTCTTGAAGCAGAATCATGACACGAAAACAAGTTCAAGTAAGATCATCACTTGAAATAAGATTGTTATAGTTATAGAAATTGAACCAAAGTTTGAATATGATTATTACCTTGTATTAGAATGATAACCTACTGTAAGAAACAAAGATTTCTTGAGGTTGGATGATCACCTTACAAGATTGGAAGTGAGCTAGCAAACTTGAAAGTATTCTTGATTTTATGAAACTAGAACTTTTGGAATTTATGAAGAACACTTAGAACTTGAAGATAGAACTTGAGAGAGATCAATTAGATGAAGAAAATTGAATAATGAAAGTGTTTTTAGGTGTTTTTGGTCGTTGGTGTATGGATTAGATATAAAGGATATGTAATTTTGTTTTCATGTAAATAAGTCATGAATGATTACTCATATTTTTGTAATTTTATGAGATATTTCATGCTAGTTGCCAAATGATGGTTCCCACATGTGTTAGGTGACTCACATGGGCTGCTAAGAGCTGATAATTGGAGTGTATATACCAATAGTACATACATCTAAAAGCTGTGTATTGTACGAGTACGAATACGGGTGCATACGAGTAGAATTGTTGATGAAACTGAACGAGGATGTAATTGTAAGCATTTTTGTTAAGTAGAAGTATTTTGATAAGTGTATTGAAGTCTTTCAAAAGTGTATAAATACATATTAAAACACTACATGTATATACATTTTAACTGAGTCGTTAAGTCATCGTTAGTCGTTACATGTAAGTGTTGTTTTGAAACCTTTAGGTTAACGATCTTGTTAAATGTTGTTAACCCAATGTTTATAATATCAAATGAGATTTTAAATTATTATATTATCATGATATTATCATGTATGAATATCTCTTAATATGATATATATACATTAAATGTCTTTACAACGATAATCGTTACATATATGTCTCGTTTAAAAATCATTAAGTTAGTAGTCTTGTTTTTACATATGTAGTTCATTGTTAATATACTTTATGATATGTTTTCTTATCATAGTATCATGTTAACTATATATATATATATATCCATATATATGTCATCATATAGTTTTTACAAGTTTTAACGTTCGTGAATCACCGATCAACTTGGGTGGTCAATTGTCTATATGAAACATATTTCAATTAATCAAGTCTTAACAAGTTTGATTGCTTAACATGTTGGAAACATTTAATCATGTAAATATCAATCTCAATTAATATATATAAACATGGAAAAGTTCGGGTCACTACAGTACCTACCCGTTAAATAAATTTCGTCCCGAAATTTTAAGCTGTTGAAGGTGTTGACTAATCTTCTAGAAATAGATGCGGGTATTTCTTCTTCATCTGATCTTCATGCTCCCAGGTGAACTCGGGTCCTCTACGAGCATTCCATCGAACCTTAACAATTGGTATCTTGTTTTGCTTAAGTCTTTTAACCTCACGATCCATTATTTCGACGGGTTCTTCGATGAATTGAAGTTTTTCGTTGATTTGGATTTCATCTAACGGAATAGTGAGATCTTCTTTAGCAAAACATTTCTTTAAATTCGAGACGTGGAAAGTGTTATGTACAGCCGCGAGTTGTTGAGGTAACTCTAGTCGGTAAGCTACTGGTCCGACACGATCAATAATCTTGAATGGTCCAATATACCTTGGATTTAATTTCCCTCGTTTACCAAATCGAACAACGCCTTTCCAAGGTGCAACTTTAAGCATGACCATCTCTCCAATTTCAAATTCTATATCTTTTCTTTTAATGTCAGCGTAGCTCTTTTGTCGACTTTGGGCGGTTTTCAACCGTTGTTGAATTTGGATGATCTTCTCGGTAGTTTCTTGTATAATCTCCGGACCCGTAATCTGTCTATCCCCCACTTCACTCCAACAAATCGGAGACCTGCACTTTCTACCATAAAGTGCTTCAAACGGCGCCATCTCAATGCTTGAATGGTAGCTGTTGTTGTAGGAAAATTCTGCTAACGGTAGATGTCGATCCCAACTGTTTCTGAAATCAATAACACATGCTCGTAGCATGTCTTCAAGCGTTTGTATCGTCCTTTCGCTCTGACCATCAGTTTGTGGATGATAGGCAGTACTCATGTCTAGACGAGTTCCTAATGCTTGCTGTAATGTCTGCCAGAATCTTGAAATAAATCTGCCATCCCTATCAGAGATAATAGAGATTGGTATTCCATGTCTGGAGACGACTTCCTTCAAATACAGTCGTGCTAACTTCTCCATCTTGTCATCTTCTCTTATTGGTAGGAAGTGTGATGATTTGGTGAGACGATCAACTATTACCCAAATAGTATCAAAACCACTTGCAGTCCTTGGCAATTTAGTGATGAAATCCATGGTAATGTTTTCCCATTTCCATTCCGGGATTTCGGGTTGTTGAAGTAGACCTGATGGTTTCTGATGCTCAGCTTTGACCTTAGAACACGTCAAACATTCTCCTACGTATTTAGCAACATCGGCTTTCATACCCGGCCACCAAAAATGTTTCTTGAGATCCTTGTACATCTTCCCCGTTCCAGGATGTATTGATTATCTGGTTTTATGAGCTTCTCTAAGTACCATTTCTCTCATATCTCCAAATTTTGGTACCCAAATCCTTTCAGCCCTATACCGGGTTCCGTCTTCCCGAATATTAAGATGCTTCTCCGATCCTTTGGGTATTTCATCCTTTAAATTTCCCTCTTTTAAAACTCCTTGTTGCGCCTCCTTTATTTGAGTAGTAATGTTATTATGAATCATTATATTCATAGATTTTACTCGAATGGGTTCTCTGTCCTTCCTGCTCAAGGCATCGGCTACCACATTTGCCTTCCCCGGGTGGTAACGAATCTCAAAGTCGTAATCATTCAATAATTCAATCCACCTACGCTGCCTCATATTCAGTTGTTTCTGATTAAATATGTGTTGAAGACTTTTGTGGTCGGTATATATAATACTTTTGACCCCATATAAGTAGTGCCTCCAAGTCTTTAATGCAAAAACAACCGCGCCTAATTCCAAATCATGCGTCGTATAATTTTGTTCATGAATCTTCAATTGTCTAGACGCATAAGCAATCACCTTCGTTCGTTGCATTAATACACAACCGAGACCTTGCTTTGATGCATCACAATAAATCACAAAATCATCATTCCCTTCAGGCAATGACAATATAGGTGCCGTAGTTAGCTTTTTCTTCAATAACTGAAACGCTTTCTCTTGTTCATCATTCCATTCAAATTTCTTCCCTTTATGCGTTAATGCAGTCAAGGGTTTTGCTATTCTGGAAAAGTCTTGGATGAACCTTCTGTAGTAACCAGCTAGTCCTAAAAACTGGCGTATGTGTTTCGGAGTTTTCGGGGTTTCCCACTTTTCAACAGTTTCTATCTTTGCCGGATCCACCTTAATACCTTCTTTGTTCACTATGTGACCGAGGAATTGAACTTCTTCCAACCAAAATGCACACTTTGAAAACTTAGCGTACAATTCTTCCTTCCTCAATACTTCTAACACCTTTCTCAAATGTTCACCGTGTTCTTGGTCATTCTTTGAGTAAATAAGTATGTCATCAATGAAAACAATGACAAACTTGTCAAGGTATGGTCCACACACTCGGTTCATAAGGTCTATGAACACAGCTGGTGCATTAGTTAAACCAAACGGCATGACCATAAACTCGTAATGACCGTAACGTGTTCTGAAAGCAGTCTTTGGAATATCATCTTCTTTCACCCGCATTTGATGATACCCGGAACGTAAGTCAATCTTTGAATAAACAGACGAGCCTTGTAGTTGATCAAATAAGTCGTCGATTCTCGGTAGTGGGTAGCGGTTCTTGATGGTAAGTTTGTTCAACTCTCGGTAGTCGATACACAACCTGAATGTACCATCTTTCTTCTTGACAAACAAAACAGGAGCTCCCCACGGTGATGTGCTTGGTCGAATGAAACCACGCTCTAAAAGTTCTTGTAATTGGCTTTGCAGTTCTTTCATCTCGCTGGGTGCGAGTCTGTAAGGAGCACGAGCTATTGGTGCAGCTCCTGGTACAAGATCTATTTGAAATTCAACGGATCGATGTGGGGGTAATCCCGGTAATTCTTTCGGAAATACATCGGGAAATTCTTTTGCAATGGGAACATCATTGATGCTCTTTTCTTCAGTTTGTACTTTCTCGACGTGTGCTAGAACAGCATAGCAACCTTTTCTTATTAGTTTTTGTGCCTTCAAATTACTAATAAGATGTAGCTTCGTGTTGCCCTTTTCTCCGTACACCATTAAGGGTTTTCCTTTTTCTCGTATAATGCGAATTGCATTTTTGTAACAAACGATCTCCGCTTTCACTTCTTTCAACCAGTCCATACCGATTATCACATCAAAACTCCCTAACTCTACTGGTATCAAATCAATCTTAAATGTTTCGCTAACCAGTTTAATTTCTCGATTCCGACATATATTATCTGCTGAAATTAATTTACCATTTGCTAATTCGAGTAAAAATTTACTATCCAAAGGCGTCAATGGACAACTTAATTTAGCACAAAAATCTCTACTCATATAGCTTCTATCCGCACCCGAATCAAATAAAACGTAAGCAGATTTATTGTCAATAAGAAACGTACCCGTAACAAGCTCCGGGTCTTCCTGTGCCTCTACCGCATTAATATTGAAAACTCTTCCACGACCTTGTCCATTCGTGTTCTCCTGGTTCGGGCAATTTCTAATAATGTGGCCTGGTTTTCCACATTTATAACAAACTACATTGGCATAACTTGCTCCGACACTACTTGCTCCGCCATTACTCGTTCCGACACCATTTGTTCCTTTCGTTCTATTAACCCCTGGTCCGTAGACCTCACACTTCGCCGCGCTATGACCATTTCTTTTACACTTGTTGCAAAATTTGGTGCAGAACCCCGAGTGATTCTTTTCACACCTTTGGCATAGCTGCTTCTGATTGTTGTTGTTGTTGCGGTTATTATTGTTGTTGGGATGATTGTTGTAGTTGCTGTTGTTGTTGTTGTTTTTGTTGTTGGGCCGTTTGTTGTAGTTGCGATTGATGTTGCGATTGTTGGGATAATTGTTGCGATTATTGTTGTAATTGCTGTTGTTGTTGTATTGGTGATTCTTATCACCGTTTTCCTCCCACTTTCTTTTGACTTGCTTCACATTGGCCTCTTCAGCAGTCTGTTCTTTAATTCTTTCTTCAATCTGGTTCACTAGTTTGTGAGCCATTCTACATGCCTGTTGTATGGAGGCGGGCTCGTGTGAACTTATATCTTCTTGGATTCTTTCCGGTAATCCTTTCACAAACGCGTCGATCTTCTCTTCCTCATCTTCGAATGCTCCCGGACACAATAGGCACAATTCTGTGAATTGTCTTTCGTACGTGGTAATATCAAATCCTTGGGTTCGTAACCCTCTAAGTTCTGTCTTGAGCTTATTGACCTCGGTTCTGGGACGGTACTTCTCGTTCATCAAGTGCTTGAATGCTGACCACGGTAGTGCGTACGCATCATCTTGTCCCACTTGCTCTATTTAGGTATTCCACCATGTTAACGTAGAACCTGTGAAGGTATGCGTAGCGTACTTCACTTTGTCCTCTTCAGTACACTTACTTATGGCAAACACCGATTCAACCTTCTCGGTCCACCGTTTCAATCCGATCGGTCCTTCGGTTCCATCAAATTCCAAAGGTTTGCAGGCAGTGAATTCTTTGTAGGTGCATCCTACACGATTTCCTGTACTGCTAGATCCAAGGTTATTGTTGGTATGTAGCGCAGCCTGTACTGCGGCTATGTTTGAAGCTAGAAAAGTACGGAATTCCTCTTCATTCATATTCACGGTGTGTCGAGTAGTCGGTGCCATTTCCTTCAAAATAGTTAAATGGAACAAGTTAATCATACAGAATATTAAGAGTAGTTAATAGTATTTCGTAGCATAATATGAACTCATTTATAAAAGCTTTTTCTTCATATTAGCGTTTTATAAGTTTAAATTCGGGTAGTACCTACCCGTTAAGTTCATACTTAGTAGCTAATATACAATTCAACTACTACAATTCTATATGAAAAACTGATTATAATAATATTTCGCGTTCAAACTTTTATACAATATTTTACAAACTTACAATACCGCTTATTTTACATAAAGCATGAAATATAGCACACAATAACTTTGATACAAGATAGTTGTGAAGACAATTCTAGCTAGTACACAAGTCGTTCAGCAAAGGCAATAAAGACACGTAATTCATACGTCCAGAAACAAGTCATGCATTCTGGTTTTACTAGGACTACTTCCCATCCTTGGTCTTGTGCAACATAACCGTTATGGTCGTTGATAAGACAGCGTGTTGTAACGTCATCAAAGGGACGAGGGTTACGTAATGTCCAACAGTCCCGTAATAATCTAAAAACCTCATTTCTTACCCCAATTACCGACTCCGTCACTTGTGGAAACATTTTGTTTAATAGTTGTAGCCCGATGTTCTTGTTCTCACTTTGGTGAGAAGCGAACATTACTAATCCGTAAGCATAACATGCTTCTTTATGTTGCATGTTAGCCGCTTTTTCTAAATCACGAAGTCCAATATTCGGATATATTGAGTCAAAATAATTTCTTAACCCGTTGCGTAAAATAGCATTTGGGTTCCCCGCAATATATGCGTCAAAGTAAACACATCGTAACTTATGGGTTTCCCAATGTGATATCCCCCATCTTTCAAAAGAAAGTCTCTTATAAACCAAGACATTCTTGGAACGTTCTTCGAATGTCTTACAAACTGATCTCGCCTTAAATAGTTGTGCCGAAGAATTCTGGCCGACTCTAGACAAGATTTCATCAATCATGTCTCCGGGTAGGTCTCTTAAAATATTGGGTTGTCTATCCATTTTGTGTTTTTAAACTGTAAAATAGACAAGAGTTAGATTCATAAAAAAATACTTATTAATACAAGCAATTTTTTTACATATATCATAAAGCATAAGAACACTATATTACATATATTACACCACACGAATACAACTATCTTATTCCGACTCGCTCATTTCTTCTTCTTCGGTTTTGGTTCGTTTTGCCAAGTTTCTAGGGATATATGATGTTCCCCTAATACGAGCCGTCGTTGTCCACATTGGTTTAGAAAAACCTGGTGGTTTAGAGGTTCCCGGGTCATTGTTACAACTTAAGGACTTCGGGGGTTGACGATACATATAAAGTTCATCGGGGTTGGAATTAGATTTCTCTATTTTTATGCCCTTTCCCTTATTATTTTCTTTTGCCTTTTTAAATTCAGTTGGGGTAATTTCTATAACATCATCGGAATTCTCGTCGGAATCCGATTCATCGGAGAATTGGTAATCCTCCCAATATTTTGCTTCCTTGGCGGAAACACCATTGACCATAATTAACTTTGGTCGGTTGGTTGAGGATTTTCTTTTACTTAACCGTTTTATTATTTCCCCCACCGGTTCTATTTCTTCATCCGGTTCCGATTCTTCTTCCGGTTCCGATTCTTCTTCCGGTTCCGACTCTTCTTCCGGTTCCGACTCTTCTTCCGGTTCCTCTTCGGGAACTTGTGAATCAGTCCACAAATCATTCCAATTTACATTTGACTCTTCATTATTATTAGGTGAGTCAATGGGACTTGTTCTAGAGGTAGACATCTATCACATAATATCAAACACGTTAAGAGATTAATATATCACATAATATTCATATGTTAAAAATATATAGTTTCCAACAAAAATGTTAAGCAATCATTTTTAAAGAAAACACGGTCGAAGTCCAGACTCACTAATGCATCCTAACAAACTCGATAAGACACACTAATGCAAATTTTCTGGTTCTCTAAGACCAACGCTCGGATACCAACTGAAATGTCCCGTTCTTATTGATTAAAAACGTTCCATATTAATTGATTTCGTTGCGAGGTTTTGACCTCTATATGAGACGTTTTTCAAAGACTGCATTCATTTTTAAAACAAACCATAACCTTTATTTCATAAATAAAGGTTTAAAAAGCTTTACGTAGATTATCAAATAATGATAATCTAAAATATCCTGTTTACACACGACCATTACATAATGGTTTACAATACAAATATGTTACATCGAAATCAGTTTCTTGAATGCAGTTTTTACACAATATCATACAAACATGGACTCCAAATCTTGTCCTTATTTTAGTATGCAACAGCGGAAGCTCTTAATATTCACCTGAGAATAAACATGCTTTAAACGTCAACAAAAATGTTGGTGAGTTATAGGTTTAACCTATATATATCAAATCGTAACAATAGACCACAAGATTTCATATTTCAATACACATCCCATACATAGAGATAAAAATCATTCATATGGTGAACACCTGGTAACCGACAATAACAAGATGCATATATAAGAATATCCCCATCATTCCGGGACACCCTTCGGATATGATATAAATTTCGAAGTACTAAAGCATCCGGTACTTTGGATGGGGTTTGTTAGGCCTAATAGATCTATCTTTAGGATTCGCGTCAATTAGGGTGTCTGTTCCCTAATTCTTAGATTACCAGACTTAATAAAAAGGGGCATATTCGATTTCGATAATTCAACCATAGAATGTAGTTTCACGTACTTGTGTCTATTTTGTAAATCATTTATAAAACCTGCATGTATTCTCATCCCAAAAATATTAGATTTTAAAAGTGGGACTATAACTCACTTTCACAGATTTTTACTTCGTCGGGAAGTAAGACTTGGCCACTGTTGATTCACGAACCTATAACAATATATACATATATATTAAAGTATGTTCAAAATATATTTACAACACTTTTAATATATTTTGATGTTTTAAGTTTATTAAGTCAGCTGTCCTCGTTAGTAACCTATAACTAGTTGTCCACAGTTAGATGTACAGAAATAAATCGATAAATATTATCTTGAATCAATCCACGACCCAGTGTATACGTATCTCAGTATTGATCACAACTCAAACTATATATATTTTGGAATCAACCTCAACCCTGTATAGCTAACTCCAACATTCACATATAGAGTGTATATGGTTGTTCCGAAATATATATAGATGTGTCGACATGATAGGTCGAAACATTGTATACGTGTCTATGGTATCTCAAGATTACATAATATACAATACAAGTTGATTAAGTTATGGTTAGAATAGATTTGTTACCAATTTTCACGTAGCTAAAATGAGAAAAATTATCCAATCTTGTTTTACCCATAACTTCTTCATTTTAAATCCGTTTTGAGTGAATCAAATTGCTATGATTTCATATTGAACTCTATTTTATGAATCTAAACAGAAAAAGTATAGGTTTATAGTCGGAAAAATAAGTTACAAGTCATTTTTGTAAAGGTAGTCATTTCAGTCGAAAGAACGACGTCTAGATGACCATTTTAGAAAACATACTTCCACTTTGAGTTTAACCATAATTTTTGGATATAGTT
Organism: Rutidosis leptorrhynchoides; assembly: GCF_046630445.1. NCBI lineage: Eukaryota > Viridiplantae > Streptophyta > Magnoliopsida > Asterales > Asteraceae > Rutidosis > Rutidosis leptorrhynchoides. The sequence continues at coordinate 365,303,393 of NC_092340.1, read as the reverse complement.
TCATGTTCATAATAAAAATCATTTTCTCAGAATAACAACTTTTAAATCAAAGTTTATCATAGTTTTTAATTAACTAACCCAAAACAGCCCGCGGTGTTACTACGACGGCGTAAATCCGGTTTTACGGTGTTTTTCGTGTTTCCAGGTTTTAAATCATTAAGTTAGCATATCATATAGATATAGAACATGTGTTTAGTTGATTTTAAAAGTCAAGTTAGAAGGATTAACTTTTGTTTGCGAACAAGTTTAGAATTAACTAAACTATGTTCTAGTGATTACAAGTTTAAACCTTCGAATAAGATAGCTTTATATGTATGAATCGAATGATGTTATGAACATCATTACTACCTTAATTTCCTTGGATAAACCTACTGGAAAAGAGAAAAATGGATCTAGCTTCAATGGATCCTTGGATGGCTCGAAGTTCTTGAAGCAGAATCATGACACGAAAACAAGTTCAAGTAAGATCATCACTTGAAATAAGATTGTTATAGTTATAGAAATTGAACCAAAGTTTGAATATGATTATTACCTTGTATTAGAATGATAACCTACTGTAAGAAACAAAGATTTCTTGAGGTTGGATGATCACCTTACAAGATTGGAAGTGAGCTAGCAAACTTGAAAGTATTCTTGATTTTATGAAACTAGAACTTTTGGAATTTATGAAGAACACTTAGAACTTGAAGATAGAACTTGAGAGAGATCAATTAGATGAAGAAAATTGAAGAATGAAAGTGTTTGTAGGTGTTTTTGGTCGTTGGTGTATGGATTAGATATAAAGGATATGTAATTTTGTTTTCATGTAAATAAGTCATGAATGATTACTCATATTTTTGTAATTTTATGAGATATTTCATGCTAGTTGCCAAATGATGGTTCCCACATGTGTTAGGTGACTCACATGGGCTGCTAAGAGCTGATAATTGGAGTGTATATACTAATAGTACATACATCTAAAAGCTGTGTATTGTACGAGTACGAATACGGGTGCATACGAGTAGAATTGTTGATGAAACTGAACGAGGATGTAATTGTAAGCATTTTTGTTAAGTAGAAGTATTTTGATAAGTGTATTGAAGTCTTTCAAAAGTGTATAAATACATATTAAAACACTACATGTATATACATTTTAACTGAGTTGTTAAGTCATCGTTAGTCGTTACATGTAAGTGTTGTTTTGAAACCTTTAGGTTAACGATCTTGTTAAATGTTGTTAATCCAATGTTTATAATATCAAATGAGATTTTAAATTATTATATTATCATGATATTATCATGTATGAATATCTCTTAATATGATATATATACATTAAATGTCTTTACAACGATAATCGTTACATATATGTCTCGTTTAAAAATCATTAAGTTAGTAGTCTTATTTTTACATATGTAGTTCATTGTTAATATACTTTATGATATGTTTTCTTATCATAGTATCATGTTAACTATATATATATATATATCCATATATATGTCATCATATAGTTTTTACAAGTTTTAACGTTCGTGAATCACCGATCAACTTGGGTGGTCAATTGTCTATATGAAACATATTTCAATTAATCAAGTCTTAACAAGTTTGATTGCTTAACATGTTGGAAACATTTAATCATGTAAATATCAATCTCAATTAATATTTATAAACATGGAAAAGTTCGGGTCACTACAGTTTTAATGCTCGCATGATAACTATTATTATACGAGAATTCTGCTAATGGTAGATATTTATCCCATCCATTTCCAAAATCGATCACACATGCCCTGAGCATGTCTTCAAGAGTCTGAAAAGTTCTTTCACTCTGCCCGTCAGTTTGCGGATGGTATGCTGTGCTCATATCCAAACGGGTTCCCAGGGCCTCCTGTAGTGATTGCCAAAACTTTGATGTAAATCTACTATCACGATCGGATATAATGGAAATAGGTATTCCATGCATTGAAACAATTTCCTTTATGTATAATCGTAATAGTTTCTCCATTCTATCCGTTTCCTTTATAGGCAAGAAATGTGCAGATTTGGTGAGACGATCAACTATTACCCAAATGGTGTCATAACCCCAGGCAGTCTTAGGTAACTTTGTGATGAAATCCATGGTAATACCATCCCATTTCCATTCTGGGATTTCTGGTTGTTGAAGTAACCCTGACGGCTTCTGATGTTCTGCTTTGACTTTGGAACAAGTTAAACATTCCCCAACATATGTTGCAACATCTATCTTTAAATTAGGCCACCAATAATGCGTCTTAAGATCTTGATACATCTTTCCAACTCCAGGATGTATCGAGTATCTTGTCTTATGTGCCTCATTCAATATCAACTTCCTTAATCCACCCAACTTCGGTACCCAAATACGGTTTGCAAAATATCGAATTCCATCTTCCCGCATAACAAGTTGCTTCTCATACCCAAATACGGCAGCTCGACCCCAGCCAGGGGCTCTGCCCCTTGGATCCCGCCAGGGGTTGCCACCCCTTGGACCCCGCTTATCGGGGGCGCTGCCCCCGAACCCCCGTCATAATCAAGATAAGTCAAACAAGTGTGCACTCCACACTTCCCTAACTTGTTCGATATTTATCAAGATTATTTTGGTTACAAATTAATCCCATTACACTTAAATCATATTGGTGACATAGATCACCAACACATTATATATTGTAAGCATATATGTCAAAGAATGTTACATATAGTTATCGTTTTGATAACTTAAGTTAGTGGTCTCAAAGTATACTTATAACTCATTGTTGTTAGTTCACAATGAAATGTTAAACCATCCTTAAATCATGTTAAATATGTATAGATATGTACATATACATAATCGTATAATTATCGTGTGTTATATAGTTCGTGATATCATCGGTCAAATTGGACGGTCAAACGTTGTGTGAAACTCTTTTCAAAAACATAAGTCTCAACAGTTTGGATTGCTTATCATGTTGGTAAGGTTTATTTTATGTAAATATTAATCTCATAAGTATAAAACAATCGGAAAAATCTGGGCGTTACAAAAACCCACTTAATCGAACACCAAACGATACCATCACTCGACACCATCACCAAACCCACTTATATTTTTGTTGTTTTGGGTTCCGTTTGTCGAACAATAGCTAGCTCAAAGCTACTGTTTTGCTACTGCTATCTTTTATGTTCTCATCTAATATACAAACAACCGAATATATATTATAACTAGAGGATGCAGTGTAAGTTGCATTTGAACCCAGCTGGTTTTCAGTTTCAATCAATAGTTGAACTATCTATCTATTTGTTATCTCTTTCCTTCCCATATAATATCGTCCATTCCAACTATTCTCATCTCATCGTTTTATGTTTCAGCTCAACCTCCAAAACCACACTTAAACCACAACTTTTTAGTTGACTATGGCCACCCAAAAACCACCACCAAACTCTAGCTGTTATTTTGCTAACCCATTCGATCACCATCAAAATTCCTTAACCTGCAAAACCTTCGAAGGACAGCTGCAGCTCACTTCCGTTTCTGTTTTATACAATAAAGAGAATAATGATGATGATGTTTTAATTAAATAATTATATGATGAACCAAAGTGGGAGACAAAGAAAATGACGTTTTGTTTTTCTTTCTTGTATGTAGTAATAAGATTAGATGGATATTTTGGCCTGCTAGTCGGTTCCCTGTAAACCCCTCGATATCCCATTATTTGTGAAATGGGTCGAATAATCACTTGTATGGTTGGGCCATAATGATCCAATAATTGTTTGGGCCACGATTATTCAATTGGGCCGAAAGGATGGAGATGATGAATCCTAATAAACGATGATGGTGCTGTACGAATGATGATGTTCGATTATGATAGATGATGATTGGAGATAGACGATAAGATATGATGATAACTTGGGTTGTCATTTAAAAAGAAGAACATACAGATAGAAGGGTTAATAGATTTAAATCAGAGATTAATTCAGAAATGTATAAGCAGAGGAATGGTAAAGGGTGTTATGTATTGAACAATAGGTCCTGGGTTCGAATCCAGGACACTGCAAACAAAATATATTTTTTTCATAAAAGGAGCTGTCTTGGGCCTTTTGGGCTTCGATAATATATTTTTGGGCCAGATTCAGTTATAAGAATATAAGGTAGTAAACAAAACATAAGGTGTCGGGCAACACAATGGTTATGGGAGTTTGTGTTAAACAAGAGGTCTTGAGTTCGAATCCCGGGCAGTTTAATTCTTTTTAAAGCTACAAAGGTATAACTTAATAAATTTATTATTATTATTATTATTATTATTATTATTATTATTATTATTATTATTATTATTATTATTATTATTATTATTATTATTATTATTATTATTATTATTATTACAAATATAAATATTAGTATCGTTATTATTATTAGTAAAACCATTATTTTTATAGTTATTATTATTAGTATTCGTAATTATTAAAAATTAACATTTTTATATAAAGTTTCATTTTTATTTAAGTTATTATTTTTATCATTAATATTACAAATATCATTTTTAACTCTATCATCAATATTATTATTTCTATCAGTACTAATATTATTTTAGTATTATTATAACTTTTACAAACAAACGATATATATATATATATATATATATATATATATATATATATATATATATATATATATATATATATAGTACATATAACATAATAAAAGTAACATTTTATTTATGTTAAATATATAAAACGAATATATGAAACATATAGGTTATTAATATAAAAAAATGATATAAATAATAAATTTATATATATATTTATATAAATGTGTCCGATTACAATTATGTGTGTTAATATATAAATAAATGATATAGGTTCGTGAATCCGAGGCCAACCTTATAATTGATCAATGGTGTTATATGTATTTTTACTACGAAATACAGTATTGTGAGTTTCATTTGCTCCCTTTTAATTGCTTTTGCAATATATATTTTTGGGCTGAGAATACATGCGCTGTTTTATAAATGTTTTACGAAGTTGGCACAAGTACTAAAACTAATTCTATGTGGGTTTAAACCAGAAATATACCCTTAGCTTGGTAACATTAAACTACTTGTCTATGTACGGTAGGCGCGAATCCTAAAGATAGATCTATTGGGCCTGACAAACCCCATCCTGACTATGGGATGCTTTAGTACTTCGAGATTATTTTAAACACACCTGATCTGGTGTACTTCAGAGGGTAAAACATGAACGTTAAGGCTTGTTACCGGGTGCCTACAACTTATAGAATACTTTTATACACTTGCGAGTGTACATATATTTATAAACGGAAATCTTGTGGTCTATTAATATATTGAAATGATTGTTACGATAAACCTATGAACTCACCAACCTTTTGGTTGACACTTTAAAGCATGTTTATTCTCAGGTATTAAAGAAATCTTCCGCTGTGCATTAACTCATTTTAAGGATATTACTTGGAGTCAAACATGGCATATTTTGAAAGACGTTGCATTCGAGTCATTGAGTTCATCAAGATTATTATTAAGCCAATTATAGTTGGATGTATTATGAAATGGTGTGCATGCCGTCAACTTTCATTGTAAAGAAAGTTTGTCTTTTAAAAACGAATGCAATGTTTGTAAAATGTATCATATAGAGGTCAAATACCTAGCGATGTAATCAACTGTTGTGATTCGTTTGTAATCGATATGGACATTGTCCGGATGGATTAGTTTCGGATCATTACAGGTGGTATCAGAGCGTTGGTCTTAGCGAACCAGGCCTTGCATTAGTGTGTCTAACTGGTAGTTGTTAGGATACATTAGTGAGTCTGGACTTTGACCGTGTCTACCTGTCAAAAAGTTTTTGCTTATCATTTCTAGTCGAAAACCATCTGCTTATCATCCTTAGGGAATTGCCTGCTTATCATTCTTTAGTCTAGACACGTCTTACTGCATTTAGTGCATCGATAGTGTATAGACAAAAATTCATATCTTAGCGCATCTGTAGACTTGCTTGTCATATGCCGTAGGTTCCTCTGTAGGCTACGAAATCTTTAGTATTATATATAGATATTCTATGAAGTTAGAATATCATCCTATATTCGAAAATCATTTCACATCGAAGATCCTTCTCATTCATCAAATTGCCCTCTTTGCGATGAACCTGAAAGCACCTACCGGCGAATCTGTTCGAGAAACCATTTACCCTCTCATTTCTAGAATATCCCGTCACGATTATATAATATCCTATATTTAGAATCTTACTCACCCGCTCGTTTCAATCGTCAATCATCCCGACATAAGATAAGAAGTTAACGAACTACATGCTCGAGAATGGCTTTGGAGAATCTGGTGCGGAGGTTACAAACACCAGCAGCAGCACCAGCAGCATAATCCGTACCACCATCATCAACGCCGACAATACTCTTATCACCATCAACCACAACCGCGTCGTAAATCTCAACATCACAACCTGTACCTCGGATATCAACCTCACATGCCTCAATATCACCATCTGTACTTCGAGCATGATCTCCATTCTATATATCGTTCTACATCAATTATCTTCGCTTTACGTATCGTTCTACCTCATTTATCTTCGTTCAACATGGCGATTAAGTAATCTCTAATGTTTTAGAGATTATGTAATCTAGTATTAACGATAAATCAAATGAGTTTAATATTTTATTGACTCATTAAATCTATAATTACATCTGAAGGAAATATATATGCAGGTATATTTTCATAAAGATTGTAATTAAAAATTCTTTCGTACAAACTGATTAATGGTGAAAAATATTTTAACGGGTAGGTGGTACTCGAGGAATATTTAGATTTCACATTAATAAGTTACATTGTACATTCTTCAAATCTGATTCAACGATCATTTACTATCCTACTTACAACCATTGTTATACGTATCCGTTCACCGCCGAATAACCATTTCCATTCAAATTTCATATTTGGATTTTTACCTATCCGAATTCAACAAGTGGCATAATGAAGAAAATATTGGACAACATGAAAAGTGTTAGAAACAAACGAATCAATAAATTGAAATATTGTTAGGAATCCACGCTAACTGTTCCCAGCTAACTGATTAACATTTAATTTATCGCAATTTATATTCTCGCAATTTTATTTCTGCACTTTACATACCGTCGGGACACATGTACAACAATACGTCGGATTAATTCTGAGACAACACGTTGTACATGGGTCATGGCATATATTTATTTATTTTACGCATTTTAAATAACGGGACACGTATACAAGGTTTCGACCTATCATATTGACCCATCTATATATATTTCGGAACAACCGTAGACACTCTATATGTGAATGTGGGAATTGGCTATACAGGGTCGGAGTTGATTCCAAAATATATATACTTTGAGTTGTGATCAATACTGAGACCGGTACACGGGTCACAATACGTATTAATTAATTCGAATATTATATATTAAATTATATATATTATTGAGCTATCGGACTATTGGACAATTGGACTATTGGACTGCTAACTTTGGACAATTAAAATGAATTAAAATGCTGATTATAACATATGAAACTAAACAATTCTTCAAGTTTGCCATTTGATTCTATCTTAAACCTCGTTCGTATCTTGACGATTACAATTCGCATTCAAAACTTTTCATGATTCTTGAAAACACCTCGATCGGAAAGATGAACCAACCGCACTTCATCTACGGAAGAAAATATTTATGCACCTGAAAAACTCTCGAATCCAAATTCATAGTTTAACACATACCGTGTTGAATCCTTTGCCATTTATTAGCAAAAACAACTCCTTTTCAGGAAGCTAATTTTGTCACAGCTCCACTTCGACTTCTCAGTGAGACTACTCCTATTATAACCTCGATATTTATACCTTGTTCTTTCGCCGTCGTTACCGGAGAACCTTTTATATTTCACAACATCATCAGCAGATGTACCAGCAACTCGTTATCTCTTTGGAGAAATCCGCAATCAGTATTTTGAAAATCTCGTAGAAATTCTCCCAGTTATACCGAAAACGTCTATCCCTAAGAATTACATATTTCAAATGTGAAGTTTCTGAAAAACACCCTGGACTATGAAGTAGTTCTTGAAATGCTGATGAAGCAGCAAAAACTGTAAACGACCTTAACAGTCAAAAGTTTACGATGAAGTATAGTATGTTGGAAAAGCTCAGAAAAAAAAAAGAAAGGTTGAAACTGGAAAAACGGATTGAGCAAAATATGAAGGAGACCGTGGAAAAATCGTGAAAACTAAATCTGACTTCAAAGGATCCAAATGATTCAGTGCCGGATGAAACTGGTAGTAAGAACCCTACTCCTCATTCTAAACCTTCACAGACAAATCTTCCCCGTTATTCATCAAAGATAGAAAATCTAAGGTATCATCGTGCCTTTCATTATAAATATCCTCAATATTTCTGAAGATATTTTCACGACCATTTTTATCCGAGATCATGTAATTCTCCGTGATATATGTGTTACAACATAAAAGAAACTGTGTTAGTTTCTAAATTCTGAAACCTTCAAGTTTAAAATAGGAATGTTCTGAAGCAGTGTTGGGAACTGATGCATGAATTAGTATAATATAATGAAACTTGATCAACTTCATTATATTACAGTAAGTCATGTTAAGTTTCTAATGAAGCATGATGACTCACAGTACCGTCATCATGTGCCATGTTACACGACTCTTACATTCTACCAAATTTTCAAATATATCGAGAACATATCTTCCTGATAGTTCCATCTTTTCTTCTAAATTCTGGTAATTTGACAAACCAAAATTTTTCCATTACCATTTCTTTCTAAATGCATTAGCTATGTTCATTTCAAATCTCATACCTACGAATTCCGTATCATTGCTCGCTTGACTTGAGGACGGGAAGATATAAAACCCAACAATCACCTAGAAATTACAAACCGTGTATAGCAATACGTATTGCAACGTAAAGACACGGGAGAATTAGAAACATTATAATTCCAAGGAAATCATAAAAGTGAATAGATTCTTCTGGCGGCAGATGAAAGAGAAGAATGAAAGATATAAAAGTTAGAAGTATAACAAGAATCAGAACGGGATGGAGCATTTTAAAGAATACTTTAAGATATGAACTGAGGGAGAAATGATAGAAGATGTGGGAAGTAAGGAAGGGAAGGAGGTGGATTTATAATGAAATATCCGACAGAGCAATCGAAACAGATGGCCACATTAAATCAAAGAAGATTCTAATTGCCAAAGAACCGAATCTTTTTACGCAAGATTGTCTTTAAATTCCTTAAAATCTGGAAACCAATCATAACCACGTCATCGATTAAAACGATTTCATATTTACTCATTTCACTCTTTTGTGATAGCTTCACTCGTGCGCTTCATATGATCGAATCATTTTATCTATATCTCTCAATAATGATAAAACTCCATTATTACCTCTTATTCGTCATAAAAATATTCCTATTGTTATCCATAACGACCTCTATCAAATTTCGGGGACGAAATTTCTTTAACGGGTAGGTACTGTAATGACCCGGAAATTTCCGACCAAATTTAAACCTTAATCTTTATATGTTTCCGACACGATAAGTAAAATCTGTAATGTTGAGTCTAGAAAGTTTGAAATTCTATATTCGGATAATCAGTTACCCTTTGACCATGCCCGACGATTCACGAACAATTGTGTGTAAATAAATATGTAAATATATATAGATATAATTATAGATATAAGTGTGTATATATATATATATATATATATATATATATATATATATATATATATATATATATATATATATATATATATATATATATTTGATTTAATACAATATAATTTTATCATTTGAATTAAAAACATAAAATAACTACCAACTTTCCACTACCTACTCTTTCATTGACAATAAGTGGAGTATCATGATCCACGTAATTTGCTCATTATGTCATTTGTGCACAAATTAAAAATTATAAGGTACTATCTATTTATCTGTCTCCCATTCACTTCTACAAAGTTAGAGAAACAGCTAAACAATCCGTGATTCAAATTATTAAAGGTGTTACTGTGTCCTTTTGTTTTCTTACCACAATATAAAAATTTTATATGTATTTATATATGGGATACATGGTTAGGAACACAATTTAGCAAACCATCTATCTCTCTGTGTCTTTTATTTCGATAACTATCTCTTCCCTTTCAATTCATCACCCATACAAACCTACTTCTATAATTCTCTCTCGTTTCCCTCTCGATCGATCACCTTCACAACCGAGGCTACAACCATCAACCATGCACCACCACCATCTAGTCAGTTTCATGGATCATGACTTGCTACAAATCGGTCTCTCTTCTTTGTAAAACTACTTCGGTTTCTGTTGAACCAAGGCCAAGAGAACCACTATCAGTCATCATCACCCTTCATATATATATATATATATATATATATATATATATATATATATATATATATATATATATATATATATATATATATATATATATATATATATATATATATATATATATATACGCCTGCAACTGCTCAAACGTTTCTATTTAAACGAAAACCCTGAACTCACCTTTTCATTTCGTGAAACCACCATAAAACGGTACCTACTTCTGCAACTGTTTTTGTGTAAATCGAACCCAACAAGCCACCATGAAACCACTCTCTCTTATCCTCTCTCTACTTTCCTTTTGTTCGTGACAACAAGACCACCTCATGTTTTTACTCTTCGACCAACAAAACCCACTTAATCGAACACCAAACGATACCATCACTCGACACCATCACCAAACCCACTTATATTTTTGTTGTTTTGGGTTCCGTTTGTCGAACAATAGCTAGCTCAAAGCTACTGTTTTGCTACTGCTATCTTTTATGTTCTCATTTAATATACAAACAACCGAATATATATTATAACTAGAGGATGCAGTGTAAGTTGCATTTGAACCCAGCTGGTTTTCAGTTTCAATCAATAGTTGAACTATCTATCTATTTGTTATCTCTTTCCTTCCCATATAATATCGTCCATTCCAACTATTCTCATCTCATCGTTTTATGTTTCAGCTCAACCTCCAAAACCACACTTAAACCACAACTTTTTAGTTGACTATGGCCACCCAAAAACCACCACCAAACTCCAGCTGTTATTTTGCTAACCCATTCGATCACCATCAAAATTCCCTAACCTGCAAAACCTTCAAAGGACAGCTGCAGCTCACTTCCGTTTCTGTTTTATACAATAAAGAGAATAATGATGATGATGTTTTAATTAAATAATTATATGATGAACCAAAGTGGGAGACAAAGAAAATGACGTTTTGTTTTTCTTTCTTGTATGTAGTAATAAGATAAGATGGATATTTTTTCCTGCTAGTCGGTTCCCTGTAAACCCCTCGATATCCCATTATTTGTGAAATGGGTCGAATAATCACTTGTATGGTTGGGCCATAATGATCCAATAATTGTTTGGGCCACGATTATTCAATTGGGTCGAAAGGATGGAGATGATGAATCCTAATAAACGATGATGGTGCTGTACGAATGATGATGTTCGATTATGATAGATGATGATTGGAGATAGACGATAAGATATGATGATAACTTGGGTTGTCATTTAAAAAGAAGAACATACAGATAGAAGGGTTAATAGATTTAAATCAGAGATTAATTCAGAAATGTATAAGCAGAGGAATGGTAAAGGGTGTTATGTATTGAACAATAGGTCCTGGGTTCGAATCCAGGACACTGCAAACAAAATATATTTTTTTTCATAAAAGGAGCTGTCTTGGGCCTTTTGGGCTTCGATAATATATTTTTGGGCCAGATTCAGTTATAAGAATATAAGGTAGTAACAAAACATAAGGTGTCGGGCAACACAATGGTTATGGGAGTTTGTGTTAAACAAGAGGTCTTGAGTTCGAATCCCGGGCAGTTTAATTCTTTTTAAAGCTACAAAGGTATAACTTAATAAAATTATTATTATTATTATTATTATTATTATTATTATTATTATTATTATTATTATTATTATTATTATTATTATTATTATTATTACAAATATAAATATTAGTATCGTTATTATTATTAGTAAAACCATTATTTTTATAGTTATTATTATTAGTATTCGTAATTATTAAAAATTAACATTTTTATATAAAGTTTCATTTTTATTTAAGTTATTATTTTTATCATTAATATTACAAATATCATTTTTAACTCTATCATCAATATTATTATTTCTATCAGTACTAATATTATTTTAGTATTATTATAACTTTTACAAACAAACGATATATATATATATATATATATATATATATATATATATATATATATATATATATATATATATATATATATATATATATATATATATATATATATATATATATATATATATATATATATAGTACATATAACATAATAAAAGTAACATTTTATTTATGTTAAATATATAAAACGAATATATGAAACATATAGGTTATTAATATAAAAAAAATGATATAAATAATAAATTTATATATATATTTATATAAATGTGTCCGATTACAATTATGTGTGTTAATATATAAGTAAATGATATAGGTTCGTGAATCCAAGGCCAACCTTATAATTGATCAATGGTGTTATATGTATTTTTACTACGAAATACAGTATTGTGAGTTTCATTTGCTCCCTTTTAATTGCTTTTGCAATATATATTTTTGGGCTAAGAATACATGCGCTGTTTTATAAATGTTTTACGAAGTAGGCACAAGTACTAAAACTAATTCTATGTGGGTTTAAACCAGAAATATACCCTTAGCTTGGTAACATTAAACTACTTGTCTATGTACGGTAGGCGCGAATCCTAAAGATAGATCTATTGGGCCTGACAAACCCCATCCTGACTATGGGATGCTTTAGTACTTCGAGATTATTTTAAACACACCTGATCTGGTGTACTTCAGAGGGTAAAACATGAACGTTAAGGCTTGTTACCGGGTGCCTACAACTTATAGAATACTTTTATACACTTGCGAGTGTACATATATTTATAAACGGAAATCTTGTGGTCTATTAATATATTGAAATGATTGTTACGATAAACCTATGAACTCACCAACCTTTTGGTTGACACTTTAAAGCATGTTTATTCTCAGGTATTAAAGAAATCTTCCGCTGTGCATTAACTCATTTTAAGGATATTACTTGGAGTCATTCATGGCATATTTTGAAAGACGTTGCATTCGAGTCATTGAGTTCATCAAGATTATTATTAAGCCAATTATAGTTGGATGTATTATGAAATGGTGTGCATGCCGTCAACTTTCGTTGTAAAGAAAGTTTGTCTTTTAAAAACGAATGCAATGTTTGTAAAATGTATCATATAGAGGTCAAATACCTCGCGATGTAATCAACTGTTGTGATTCGTTTGTAATCGATATGGACATTGTCCGGATGGATTAGTTTCGAATCATTACATCTGTGAACCTTTATCACGTTCCATTAGAAACTCAGCATGACTTACTGTAATATAATCACGTTGATTAAATGTCATTATATTATACTAACTCATGCTTCAATTCCCAACACTACTTCAAAAACATTCATTTTTCGAAATTTTCAGAAATTAGAAACTAAAATAGTTTCTTTTATGATGTAACACAGATAGCGTGAAGAGATAAATAATTTTGGATGATAATAGTTATGAAGATATCTTCAGAAATATCGAAGATATTTATAATGAAAGATATGATAATATCTTAGAATTTCTAATATCAGAGGATAATGAAGAATATTGTCCGTAAGGGTTTAGATTCGGAAGCAAGGTATTCGTTAATGGCTTCAGCAAATACTGAATCATTTGGATTCTTGGAAGGCAGGTTTCGTCTTTGTGATTTATCCACATCCTCCTTCATACTTTTTTCAATCCGTTTTCCAGTTCCAAACCTTTTCTTTTTCTGAGCTTTGCCAACACACTATTCTTTATCATCAAACTTTTTACTGTTAAGGTCATTTACAGTTTTTGCTGCTTCATCAGTACTTTTCAAAATTTCGAGAACTAGTTCGCGGTTTAAGGTGTTTTTCAGAAACTTCACATTCGAAGTAAGTAAGTCTATGAGATAGACATTATATGTATATATCTAACTGTTGGCGTAGAATTGCTGCGAAATTCAAAATACTGATTGCTAATTCCCGATAGTTGGTATGGTAATTACCGTTACAAGATGTGGATGAGTACATGATAGAGTTTCAATGAACAATTATAATAGTTTTTCGGAGAGATTTAAGTCACAGATTAATGAATTTGCTGGTACATTTACTGTTAATGTGGTGGAACATGAAAGGTTCCCCAGTAACAAAAACGTATATGCCAAAGTTACAAGTCTGAAAGGTCGTCGTTGACTGATTGAACGGTTGATAATACTGGATACTTTGAAAAGGAATTGCAAGGTTATTTTCGGTAAAAACAATGCTAATGGATCTTGCATAGATTTAAAGTCAAAGTATAGCTTTGAAAGATGTAGAGATCTAAGAATGATGTCACCGGTTCAGAGTTATGACTTGGATTCTGATCCGTCAATATCAGAATATGTAATTGAATTTGTATGAAAACGATTGTATATCGTTGTGAGCATTGTTAATAATTTTTGAATCAAAGTTGAAGAATGTACAGTGTAACATATTAATTGCAAACTTAAATATTTTCCGGGTATTACCTACCCGTTAAAAAAATTTCACAGTTAATACTTTGTACAGAGAATTTTCGTTACAGTCTTTATGAAAATATCTGTATGTATATTTTCTTCAGATGTAATACAGATTTAATGAGTTAATATCATATTAAGCTCATTTGATTTTTGGCTTGAATTAGAAATGAATAATCTCCAAAACATTAGAGATTGCCTAATCTTCGCGGAGTATTTCACTAATGAATTTAATACTTCATTATTTATTCTTATTGATATTCCTCGGTGAAGGATGTTGATGCTCGTGGAATTTATGTTAACCTTACAAGGCACAGATGATGTTTTCTGGAAAGTTTCGAGTACATCGAAAATGAAAATGTAAAATCAATTATGTAATGAATAATACACTTGGTTTATTAGGAAATGGAATTCATTGAGTTGAAACAGAGATTGTAGTTAACGATTGTTAAGTCGTTAACGAAGGATGTATAACATATTAGTAACATGAACTAACCGAGTAGTACCTACCAGTTATGATTCACATGTAATAGCTTAGTACGAAAAGATTTATTTTGTTTTCAAATTTCACACATATATATATATATATATATATATATATATATATATATATATATATATATATATATATATATATATATATATATATATATATATATATATATATAAAATATACATATAATTTCTTCAGGGAAAATGAGTTAATACTTCATAACTCGTTGATACAATATACGCGTTGTTGATTTGTGATGATGTTGGTGATTATGAAATTGGCGGAACTTGTAGTGCTACAGGTTTTGCCGGTGTTGGTGATACTGACGATGCTGTTGATGCTGCTGGTAAAACAAGTCTAGCTTGTAAATCGTGCACTATTCCGGTCAGGGTTTCTACTCTTCCTTCTATCATTTCGGTCCACTCATCTGATTTACGGTTACGGCTGGAATAGATTATCTCTAAGACTTTAGAGATTACATAATCGCCGCAAAATATTTCTCCATTGAAATTATGAATCAATACTTCATCGGTTATTGTTGTTGGTACTCCTTGGTACCTATGGTGCGTATGATGTTGATATCCGAGGTATAGATTTTGATGTTGAGGCGTATGATGGGGATGTTATTGTTGGTGGAGGTAATGGTACTGTTGGTGTTGTTATCGGTGGTACTGTTTATGCTGCTGGTGTTTGTAATCCTTGTACCATATTCTCCAAAAGCCACTACCCGAGCACGAAGCTCGTTGACTTCTTCTATTATACTAGGATGATTGGCGGTTCGGACAAGCGGATGAATAAGATTTATAATATTGGATATTACATAGTCGTTGCGAGCTGTTCTGGAAATGAGGGTGAAAATGGTGTTACTGATGTGCTGTGAGGTGTATATGAAATAGCTTTATTTTTACTAGGAAATACTATTAAATACGATACAATTTTACACAAGATATTTATTTATTTATAGAATTGATATACCAAAACCTTGCTACAACACTTATAGGCAGTGTACCTAATCGTACAGTAGTGTAGTTTTTAGTAAGTCCGGTTCGTTCCACAGGGAATCTTTTAAAGAAAGTTTAACGCTAAATTAGTTTTAATTTATAAAAATACAAATATATATAAGTAATATTATTATTATAAAGGGGGGTTTTTTACCGTTTAATGACCAGTTTGTCGATTTTAAAACTTTAGTCGCAGTTAAAACCTAATGTAAAATATTAAATAAATAAAAGACTTAATTTAAAGCGTAAAATAAATAACGATAATGAAATTGCAATAAATAAAAGTGCGATAAAATAAAATTACGATAATTAAAGATTACGAAAATTAAAAGTGCAATTAAATACAATGACAATAAATAAAAATGTGATAATTAGAAGTGCAATTAAATATGAAAATAAAGGAATTATGCTTATTTAAACTTCCGTAATCAAACTTGATTTTAGTTTTATGCCCATGGGTTAATTGTCCTTTGTCCTGGATTATTTAATATGTCCGTCTGGTTTTTGTCCATAACAGTCCATCAGTCATACATATAAAGTGCGAGTGTCCTCGTCAAATTATCCTTATACCCGAAGTCAAATATTCCAACTAATTGGGGACTTAAACTGTAACGAGGTTTTATTACTTTGTTTATTAATTACACCAGGATATCGATTGCGTGTAACCCAAGGTTTTAATACTTTGTTATCAATTATGCCAAGTGTCCTTGTACATAATTTCACCCTTGTTTTAATAATTCCATAGACTATTAATCCATTCCCGTGTCCGGTTAAATGAACGATTATTCGTACATATAAATACCCCGCCCATCGTGTCCGATCGAGTATATATGGTTATTTAATGGGACGTCCAATTGTAAATCTTTATATTAAAATTAACAAACTATCATTTAGTTAAACAAATATAAAGCCCATTAATAGCCCATAGTCTAATTTCCACAAGTGTCGTTCTTTTGTCCAAACCCCAATTATGGTACAAAGCCCAATTACCCAATTTTAATATTTTTAGCCCAACATCATGATTACTTCGGCTTAAATAAGCATAATAATAACTTAGCTACGAGACATTAAATTAAAAAGGTTAAACATAACTTACAATGATTAAAAATAGCGTAGCGTTACACGGACAGAATTTCGACTTACACCCTTACAACATTCGCTAACATACCCTTATTATTAGGATTTAAAATTAAAATTATAATATATATATATATATATATATATATATTTTACGTATGATGAAAAATGAAAAAGGTGTAAAAAATTCGGCCGAATGCTCGGCCTTTTATAGGTGGATTTCTGACTTTCAGGGCTCCGCGAGTGCGGTGGATTTTGCTCTTCAGAGCTCCGCGAGTGCGGAGCTATGGAATCCAGCTCACACAAGCTTGGCTCCTAGCTTGCCGACGGTTTATATAATATAATATAATATATATATTAATTTTAAGAATTAATTATATATTATATTATATTCATGTGCATAGTTGACTTGTAATTTTTAGTCCGTTGCATCGAGCGTTGAGAGTTGACTCTGGTCCCAGTTCCGGATTTTCGAACGTACTTGCGTATAATTTAATATCTTGTACTTTGCGTTTCGCGTTTTGTACTCTTGTAATTTTGAGACGTTTCTTATCAATAATTGGAACCTCTTTGATTGTACTTTGTACTTTTTAGCTTTTTGGTCGTTTGCGTCTTCAATTCGTCGAATCTGTCTTTTGTCTTCGCCTTTTTTTATTTAAACGAATATCACTTGTAAATAGAACAATTGCAACTAAAAGCTTGTCTTTCTTGAGGGATAATGCTATGAAATATATGTTCGTTTTTAGCATTATCAAATATTCCCACACTTGAGCGTTGCTTGTCCTCAAGCAATATAGTCTTGAAATATACTAGAATCACTTCTTTATTTTGTTCACACTTTGTACATCAGTGATTTCTATACGGCGGTATGAACAATAGTAGTAACGATATGGTTTACAGTCCCACATGACTATGAAAATTTAGATCCTTTAAGGAAATTGGATCTTTATGAAAATATTTGATCTTTTGAAAATTAAATCTAGCTTTTACCCTAGATAAGTTTTCCAGAATAACCCTTCACCGATGTTTGCAAAATATTTTTGTGGGTTTGGTGGGTTTCAGATTTGAAAATTTTAGCTCAAAACTTGTGGTTTTGTGTCACCCACTTGCTAACCTTGTATTGGGAAAGCAACACGTCCAGTATACTTGCTCCGAATATTAACTTTCGGTAAACTACCGTCCGGTTGTAAAGGAAAGCGTTGAACAAGCAACGGTTAAGGCAATGTCCCCTGGCATGCTTTTAATTATGGTCTATAACGTGTCGGACGCAATTACTATCCTTTGTAGGAGCAATAGTAAAGCTCACCCTTATAATTTTACGGTCTGGCACAAGGTCCTGTCTTTGACCATGCTATGCAACCACCGTTCTTACGGTTGACACCCAATTTGGTTCAGGTGACCTAATGAATTCTAGGTGAATTCCTAGTATTTTACGTTCAATGGTAATGAACGCATTGAAAATGGGTTTTCAGAAAACAAATCGGTTTGTAATTTTGATTAAAATATTTTCTCGTTCAAGCTCGAGTTTAGATATCATCGAATTCCATGAGTTTGTAATTCTCAATCTTTAAGGTCAATCTCTAGGATTGAGTAATATCAGGCTTAAAAGCTGATTTTTAATCTTTTAAGGAGATTATCCTTTCTGGGGGTCTGATTTATTAGTCTTATCAAGCTAATTTGTACGGCGTCCTCCCCATTTTACAAGACAGATCCTCTCATGGTTAGGATAAGTCTGACCACTTGGCGACCCTGTTTTATGCTGAGGTCCGTGGATTTCCTGCTGATTTTAGTGATGAATTTTCTAGATTTTTCGTCAACCTACAGCTGGTCTGAACGACAACTTCATGACCTAAATCAAGAAGCGCGTTTCTTTTTCAGAAGACTTTACTTCCTTTAAGTGATGGAATTGATTCATCGTGTAGATCCATCTTTCTTACAGTAAATCGGGTAAAACTGTTTAGTTTAGTCCAAAGCAAAAGTATCTTCAATTATTTGTTACAGAAATATGTGACATATGTTTAAGATAACTTGGTAAATTTTCCCACACTTGGCTTTTATTTTCTTTTATTTGCCTTTTTATTGTCCTCTATTCAATTTTAAATGAATTCTAACATTTTGATTTGTTTCTCAATTTATGTCCTTTCCGAGGTAACAATAATTTCGGTGTTAACACCTAGTTTTATCGTTCATAAATATGTATAAACATGATTTTGAGTTCATTTAATTGAAAATTTTGAAAAATTTTACTAGAAGTGAGTAGTCAGTATATCAGACTAGGGCTGTTCTTTGTTATCAGAGAGCACTAGATTCTAATACAACTACTACGTTACTAGTATTTTTAATGGTAACCAAGTGTTTAAGTTAAAAATTTTAAAAATCTGAAAGAATTTAACACCTTCCCACACTTAAGATCTTGCAATGCCTTCATTTGCAAGAAATCAGTAACAATTTAAATTATTGAGGGTGATTAGCGTAGAAAAATGATTAAATTTTACCAAAGTTTCCAAACATATTGGCGTTTGTTTGCTGAATGATAAATGGTGCACATCATTTGTTCATTCCGTCTGTTGGTACATCACATTTGTTTTTCGTTTTGTCGTCAAAATTAATAGCTTTTGCTGAACTTAATGCCAGTCTTTGAAAATGCGCTATTTTACCCTGTTTTGTACATGAGATAAACTACAAACACATATATACATATTTTTGAAGTTGGGTTTTCACACCACATTAAAAAATTATTAAAATCTAATAAAGTTAGAAAATTATAAAAGCTAATATAATAATAAAATAAGAAATAAGAAATAAGAAAATTAAGAATTAGTAACATTACAATAAAATAAACAAAAATATAAAATAAGAAAATTACGGATGAGGAGGATGGTTCTAGTATGGGTCCCAAGCGTATCCATAGATGCTGTAAAATGCTTGGGACGGGTCATATGTAGGATATGGTGGTCGGCTCTCTAAAGTCCAAGGAGCAAATTTGGGCATAACGGTAGGAATGTAGTCTCTACCTACGTGTGTACAATGACTTATGATTTGGCTTTGATGATACTGCCAATCTTGAAATGCTTTTTGTCTAGCCATTTCATACTCGTGTCGAGCCATAAAAATTTGCATTTTCATCATTGGATTACCCCCTCCCGGTTGACCTTGTTGTTGATCTCTCTCAACCTGTGGATGCCTGCCATCATAACGTGCTGCCGCGTTGTTTCGTTTCTTTAAGACCTTAGCACCATGATAAACACACAAATCTATTCTATCGCGGGGTTCTGGTTCTGCCATTAATAATCCTCCCCGACTTCTATCCACACTGAGATATTCAGCAATCAAAGTAATAAATATACCACCTCCTATTATGCTACCACGCCTCATACCCCTAACCATAGTCAATAAATAATAACCCACACAAAAAGGTATACTTACAGCGCTGTGTGGGTCTCGAATACACATGTGGTAAAGCAAATCCTGTTCATTTACCTTTTACTTATTCTTACCTCGTTGTGTAATCGAATTGGCTAAAAACCTATGGATTACTCTTAATTCAGCTCTATCAATATCAAGATAAGAGTATAATCCCCCCTGGAATAGGTGATGGCTAGTCATCCTACTCCATACGTCATTTGTATCAAAATTCTCATCCACCCTCCTACCATAAACTATTAACCTCTGGCAATCATAAGATGTTAGCTCCTCGGGCGTATATATACCTAAAGCCCGAGCCATGTCTAGTAAGGACATATGGCGCATCTCCCCTCCTAATAAAAATCTAATAAAACTACGATCGGTTAAAGTATCTACCCGATCATTTATTTCAATAGTACACAATAACTCTATACACCATTCTCTATATACAGGTCTACGCATGTTGAATAAACGTACCCAATCACTAAAAGTAGAATTACCATACCTTTGAGTAAGTAATTCCCCGATTGGCTCGGCCAATTCCACTACCTCTAATGGTGCCCAATCTATAATTCTGGGTACCTCAACATTATTAGACACAAGGTTGTGCAGGTTCTTTTGATATTTTGGATAGTCTATCAAATATCTATCAAATCTCAAATTCGGATGTAAATCTGCCTCATGAATGTTTGAATATGAAACAATTGGGTGAGGCATATCTTGTCGGTATTGGTTATTAATTTCCTATTGATTTGCATCTTCCGGAGGAGCATTGCGAGCCTGGGATGAAGATTCACCCCTTTCAGTCTACAAAATATATCAAACACAATTTTTGTGCATCCAAATATGCATTAGTTTTAGCAAAATCATAAATATAAACAATTACAATGACATGTTTAATCCATATTAAACTCTATACACATTTTCAAAATATTAACAATTCTACACTTTTACAAATATACTTTTACAAAAATGTATACAAAGTTTCTTCGCATTTAACTTCTAAAACATGTCAAAAATAATCATTATAACAATTAAACAAGTTCCTCATGGCATTCATATCAATTAAATCAAGTTCATGCAATTTTGGTTCAAAAAGTCCACTTTAATCTTCATAAATCATGTTTAGGATCAAAGTTTTGATCATTTAGCAACCTAAACATGTTACACTACTCAATTTAGCATAAACTAACAACAAAATTCGGCCATAACCTGTTTATATCAAAAAGCCCTAATTTTGCTCAAGAACACAAACCCTAGATTATTCAAAAATTGAAGTTCAAAGCTTCTAATCATGTTAAATAGCATTAATCTAGGTTATACAAGCATAATACACAAACAATTGAAGCATTATTACACTAGAAAGCATCAAAATTGAATTATGTATGAAATTGTTCAAGAACACTAAAAATTCGGATAAAATGGTGTTTAGGTGTAGAAATTTACCGATTTCCTTGAGTAATTCCTTGATAATAGTCTTCTCATTGTGATTTTATGAAAGATTTGATGAAAAATGATGAAAAATGGCGAATTTGGGCGATTTTTGTGTGTGTTTTTCGCAGAAAATTGGGTGTGGTGATGAACAAACTGGTATGTTCGACCAGTTTTATTTTTTTTCTGGGTTTTTTGACCTCTTCGAGTGCGGTGGTGTGAACCCACAAATCACCGCGAGTCGCGGCCCCTTTTTTTTATTTTTTTTATTTATAAAACCTTATAACTTTATAAAACATAAAATTAATTAAATTCTAAAAATTTTGTTTTCCTTTAGGAGCGAGGGCGTTTCGGATCGTTATCCTAGTCCGTCCCTCGACAAAAATTTAAAATTTGTCAATTCGAAGCGCGGTTTTAAAAGTAAAGATTTTTTTTTTTTTGGTTTTTTAAATGTTTTTGGCATACTTTAATTCAATAAGATTAAAAATAATGATAATAAAAGTTCTCGTCCCTCCCTCGGGTAAAGCAATTTCGGTTCAATGACCTAGTCTTCAACTCACGACGAATTTTAAAAATCATATTTTTAACTTAGCGAAATAAAGTAAATTTTTGTTTTTAAATTCACACCAAACTTAAATTTAAAATGCATAAAATTAAAAATTCATATTTTAAAAATTAAAAATTCACACCAAACTTATATTATATTTTTGTTTTTATACAAACTTATATTAAAATATTAATTTTTCAAATATTTACAATTTTAAATATATATTAATTTTAACAAGTTTACAATATTATTTTAATATTAATTTTAAAAACAAAGTAAAAATAAAATTAAAAATCTTTTTGGTCTTTTATCCCACTTTAATCAATCAAATATTATCAAAAATATATGCCCCTCTTTTCGGTAAAGTAATTTCGGTTCCATGACCTAATTTAACTCATGACGAATTTTTGAAATATTTTGGTTGATTGATTAAAGATATTTATACCTTAAGAATAAACGGTAAATTTCGCAGTGATGTAATAAATTTTTGTATGATATCAATAATTTCGGTCGCAAGACCTGATTTTATCGAATATCAATTTAATACTTTATAGCGAACAAATTAGCGTTTATAATCAAAAGGTTAAAAATAAAAATAAAAATAAAAATAAAAACTGTACAAACTTACCTGTGAGATAGTATTCTTAGTGATATGCTCTAGCCCACTCATAAGATAGTCGAACTAATTGGTTTTCCATAGCTACATAGGCGTAACCTCGAACATTTAATGTTTTTTCTTCTAAACATATGAACGGTCTGTCTCTGCATAAAGTAACAAATTCGATGTTTGAATAGGTTTGATTATTTGAACATTTACCTTCGTGTGACCATTTTCCGCATTTGTGACAATTTTCAAGGTGTCGTGCTCTTCTTTTCGCTGCGAATTTTGATTTTCCTTTACCAAATTGTAACTTATTATCTTCGCATCTGGATTCTTTTCTTACTCCGTCCAATTGTTCTCTGATTACTGATACCAGTTCACTCGGAAGTGTGTCATTATTACGTTTAGTGATCAAAGCGTGTAGCATTAGACCATGGTTTAATTCACAGGAAGTCTTCATCTCGTAAAACCTAAAAAAATAAAAATTCAGAATGGGGGGAGAAGACTAGTTCTTTAGGGTCTGCTTGGGAAAGACCATTCGGGTTCCATTTTCGAGAACTACACGAAAACAGAAAATCTAACTCTAACAGAAATACATATTATCCTTAAAAGACTTGATTCTCCCCACACTTAGTTAGCTGTGGCATCGAAATTGTGATTAACTTCGTTGTCAACTTCCATCGTACTCTCTATGTAATGTTTAACTCTGTGACCATTAACTTTAAATTCAATCCCATTTGAATTTATCAATTCTACTGTTCCGTATGGGAAAAATATTTTGACTATGAATGGTCCAGACCATCTTGATTTCAATTGTCTAGGAAATAGCTTGAATCGTGAATTGAAAAGAAGAACTCTGTCTCCTTCTTTAAATTCTTTTGAACTTCTGATTCTTTTATCATGCCATTTCTTCGTTCTTTCCTTATAGATTAACGAATTTTCGTATGCTTCATGTCTTAATTCTTCTAATTCGTTTAGTTGACTTAATCGTAGACGTCCGGCTTCATGTAAATCAAGATTACATGTCTTCAAAGCCCAAAATGCTTTGTGTTCAATTTTTACTGGAAGATGACATGCTTTTCCGTAAACGAGTCTAAAAGGTGTGGTTCCAATTGGAGTTTTGTAGGCTGTTCTAAAAGCCCAGAGTGCATCCTCCAATTTCATGGACCATTCCTTCGGATTTGATCCTACAGTTTTCTCTAGAATACGTTTTAAAGCTCGGTTGGTATTTTCAACTTGTCCACTTGTCTGTGGATGATATGCAGTGGAGATTTTATGAGTTACTCCATATCTTTTAAGAACTTTCTCAAGTTGATTATTAAAGAAATGATTTTCCCGATCACTTATTAAAGCTTTCGGTGTTCCAAACCTTGCAAAAAGACGTTTTAAAAAGTTGACTACAACTCGTGCATCGTTAGTTGGGAGAGCTTGTGCTTCCGCCCATTTAGATACATAATCAATGGCTACGAGAATGTAGAGATTATTATGAGATTTTGAAAATGGACCCATAAAGTCAATACCCCAAATGTCAAATACTTCACATACTTGAATGACATTTTGTGGCATTTCATCACGTTGACTTATTTTTCCGGCCCTTTGACATGCATCACAGGATTTGCAAAGAAGGTGTGCGTCTTTGTAAATTGTAGGCCAATAGAATCCAGCATCATAAACTTTTCTTGCTGTTAGTTGAGGCTCATAATGCCCTCCTGTTGGTCCTGTGTGACAATGGTTTAAAATGTTACTAGCTTCATTTCCGAATACACATCGGCGTATTATTCCATCGGGACAACTTTTAAACAAATGTGGATCTTCCCAGAAATAGTGTTTTATATCACTAAAGAATTTCTTTCGTTTTTGGTACGACAATCCTTTTTCAAGGAATCCACATACTAAATAGTTTGCATAGTCTGCAAACCATGGAATTTCATTATAATCTATCTTCAATAGATATTCATCAGAAAAGTTGTCTTGTATGGCCGATTCATTTAGAACTTCTAATTCGGGATTTTCAAGACGAGAAAGATGATCAGCGGCGAGATTTTCTGCTCCCTTTTTGTCTCGGATTTCAATATCAAACTCTTGTAAGAGTAAGATCCAACGGATTAATCTTGGTTTGGCATCTTGTTTCGAAAATAGGTATCTAAGAGCAGAATGGTCGGTATAGACCACCGTTTTAGCTAGAACGAGATATGAACGAAATTTGTCAAAAGCAAAGACAATAGCAAGGAGTTCTTTTTTAGTAGTTGTGTAATTTGTTTGTGCTCCTTGTAACGTCTTACTAGCATAATATATAGGTTGAAATCATTTTTCAATCCTTTGTCCTAAAACGGCTCCCATTGCAAAATCACTTGCATCGCACATTAGTTCAAATGATAGATTCCAATTTGGAGTTATCATAATCGGCGCATTAGTGAGTTTTTCTTTAAGAATATTAAAAGATTTGATGCATTCATCTGAAAAGATGAATGGAGCATCCTTTTCTAGGAGTTTATTCATAGGAGTGGCAATTTTAGAAAAATCTTTTATAAAACGTCGGTAAAAACCGGCATGCCCTAGAAAACTCCTAACTCCTCTAACATTGGTGGGATGTGGAAGTTTAGCAATTACATCTACTTTAGCTCTATCCACTTCAATTCCTTCCTTTGAAATTTTATGTCCAAGAACGATGCCTTCTTTAACCATGAAATGGCATTTTTCCCAATTAAGAACTAGATTTGATTGTTCATATCTAATAAGCATTCATTCAAGATTAGCTAGACATGATTCAAATGTATCACCGAAGACTGAAAAGTCATCCATGAAAACTTCCATGCATTCTTCTATCATGTCGTGAAAAATCGCCATCATGCACCTTTGAAAGGTTGCAGGGGCGTTGCAAAGTCCAAATGGCATGCGTTTGTAAGCAAAAGTACCATAAGGGCACGTGAACGTGGTTTTTTCTTGGTCTTCGGGTGCTATTGGAATTTGAAAGTATCCGGAAAAACCATCAAGAAAACAATAGTAACTATTTCCGGCTAATCTTTCCAACATTTGATCAATGAAAGGTAAGGGAAAGTGATCTTTTCTGGTGGCGTCATTTAATTTTCTATAATCAATACATACACGCCATTCTGTTACAGTCCTAGTAGGAATAAGCTCATTTTTCTCATTTGTAATGACAGTCATGCCACCCTTCTTAGGTACGCATTGAACTAGGCTTACCCATGGACTATCAGAAATTGGATAAATTAAACCTGCATCAAGTAGTTTAATAATTTCTTTCTTAACAACATCTTGCATATTAGGATTTAGTCTTCGTTGGCGTTGCACATACATTTTATGACCTTCTTCCATAAGGATTTTATGTGTGCAATACGAAGGACTTATTCCTTTAATATTATGAATTTTCCATGCAATAGCTGGTTTATGAGCTTTTAATACAGAAATGAGTTGTGATTTCTCATTTTCAGTAAGAGAAGACGATATTATTACAGGTAATTCAGATTCACCATGTAAATAAGCATATTCCAAATGGTTTGGAAGTGGCTTTAACTCTAATGTCGGAGGTTCTTCTATCGATGATTTATATCGATATCTTTCTTCTTCTTTTAGCATTTGAATTTCTTCTGTTGTTGGTTCATATCCATTAACCATTAGTGTAGCTAACATTTCAGTTTCATCAATTGTATCAGTTCCTTCTCCTAAAGAACATTCTCCTGTTCCTTGTAATTCTGGAAATTCTTCTAATAATTCTGCATGTTATTCTATAGTTTGAATATAATTACAAGTATCATCTGCAGATTGCAGTTGTTGCATTGCTCTATCAACTGAAAAGGTAACACTCTCTTCTTCTATACTTAGGGTCAGTTTCTTACCGAACACGTCTATCATTGCTTTAGCCGTGTTTAAGAATGGTCTTCCTAATATGAGAGGAACTTGAGAATCTTCTTCCATATCCAGAACAACAAAATCTACTGAAAATACTAAAGTACCAACTTTAACTAGCATGTTCTCCATTATCCCTCTAGGATATTTTACTGATCCATCGGCTAGTTGTATGCTTATTCGTGTTGGTTTCAATTCTCCAAGGTCTAGTTTAGTGTATAGTGAATACGGCATTAAATTTATACTAGCACCTAAATCTGCCAATGCTTCTATTGAACTAATACTACCCAGAAAACATGGAATTGTAAAACTTCCTGGATCAGATAGTTTTTCTGGTATCTTATTCAACAGCACTGCTGAACAATTAGCATTCATAGTAACAGCCGAGAGTTCTTCCATTTTCTTTCTATTCGAGATTAGATCTTTCAGAAATTTAGCATATTTAGGCATTCCTGAAATCACATCAATGAAAGGAAGATTTACATTTATCTGTTTAAACATATCCAAGAATTTGGATTGCTCGGCTTCAAGTCTCTCTTTTCTCATTATATATATATATATATATATATATATATATATATATATATATATATATATATATATATATATATATATATATATATATATATATATGGTTGGTATGGTTTAACATAAGGTTTAGCTTTAACTGTGTTATCTTTATTAACCTTTTCAACTACCGGTTCTTTTTCCTTATCTTGTTCAGGTTGTGGTTCTTGTAGAGTAGGAATAGCTTCATCAGAAATTACAGGTATTTCAGGTGGTTTAAGTGTTGTACCACTTCTTATGGTAATAGCTTTAGCTGTTTCATTCTGGGGGTTAGTATTTGTATCACTAGGTAGACTTTCCGGTTTTCTTTCACCTATTAACCTTGCTAGGTTACTTACTTCTTGTTCCAGATTTTGAATAGAAGCTTGTTGATTTCTAAATGCTTGAGCATTTTGTTCATTTGTTTGTTTCTGAGATGTGAAAAATTGCGTTTGAGATTCAACTAGCTTTGTCATCATATCTTCTAAATTTGGCTTTTTATCATCGGTTTGTGGTGGTTTGTTTTGAAAATTAGGTCTTTGCTGATTGTAAGTATTATTGGATACTTGTTGATTACTAGGACCTTGTTGGTTGTTGTATGGAACATTTCGATTATAATTCTGATTTTGATTGTAGATCGGTCTTGCGGTTGATAATTATTTTGATAATTATTTTCAGGCCTTTAGTTTATGTATGAAACATTCTCTCTTTGTTCCATTGTTAGTTCAATACTGAGACAATTTTTTGTCAAATGTGGTCCTCCACACTGCTCACAACTAATTCATATTGAGTGTATATCCTTAGTCATCTTTTCCATTCGTCTCTCGACAGCATCTATCTTTGCTGAAATGAAATCTAAGTCATGGCTAGAATCGGCTCTAGCTGCTTTAGATGATCTAACGATATCTTTTTCTTGATGCCACTCATGTGAGTGGGAAGCAGTGTTATCAATAATTTTGTAAGCATCAGTTTCTGTTTTCTTCATAATGGAACCACCAACTGCTATGTCTATGTCTTTTCTTGTAGTGATGTCGCATCCTTGGTAGAATATTTGTACTATTTGACAGGTGTCTAAACCATGTTGCGGACATCCTCTCAATAACTTTCCAAATCTGGTCCATGCCTCATATAGAGTTTCATTTGGCTTCTGTGTGAACGTAACAATTTCTCCATGAAGTCTTACGGCTTTAGATGCCGGAAAGAATTGTTTAAGAAATTTTTCAACTAAAACGTCCCATGTATCAATCGCCCCTTCAGGTAACGATTCCAACCAATCTTTGGCTTCTCCCTTTAAAGTCCAGGGAAATAACATGAGATATATATGTTCATCTTCAACTTATCTTATTTTAAATAGAGTGCAGATCCTATTAAAGGTACGAAGATGTTCATTTGGATCTTCCTTCGGCGTACCACTAAATTGGCATTGATTAGTCACCATGTGTAGAATTTGTCCTTTTATTTCATAATCTGGCGCATTAATGTCTGGATGAGTAATTGCGTGACCTTGGCCAGTGCGTTTAGCTCTCATTCGGTCTTCCATACTTAAAGGTTCCAGATTCTCCATGATTGAATTTGTTGAATCTGAATCACTAGAGGATTCTGATTTAATGGTTCGTTCCTTAACAATCTCTGTTTGAATGATTGGTGGTTCCGGAGGAAAAATTAATGGTTCAGGATCTATGAATCGTCCTTGAATATTCTCCGGATTATCAATTGTAAGGTCGGGTTCAAAAAATGGATTATCGGAAATTTGAATTGGAGTACTTGGTCGACTGGATGACGATTCTTAAGAAAAATCAACGGCGACAATATTTGCTAGATGTCTTGATCGAGTTACAGGTGGTGAACGTACAAAAGGTGGTGAACGTTTTGCTCGGTGCATTCACTGAATATCCTATTAGTGTTTAAAAAGAAAGAAAAATTATATAAGTTATCCAATTAATAGACTTTTCTGATTTTGCCCACGTTTCGAATAGCTAAAAGATGCAGCAGAGGGGCAGGATTCGTTTGGTCTCAATATAATTGAGTACTGTTTGGCTCCAATAACCTGGTCCACGTACAAATCCAACTATTACTACGAACCAGAAAATTTTGATGTCTATCAATTTAACCGCTTAAAATAATTTTTCGTAATTTAAAGAAATTTAGAGAAGAAGTAGAAAATTCTATGTCCTAAAAACTAGAATGGCGAGAAATAAGAAAGAAAAAGAGCGCGTCGGTATTAAAATTAGAGAAATAAGAAAGAAAAAGAGTGACTTATAAAACTTTTAAAATACTCGACTAACCCAACCTTATTATTATCACTAACTTAAAATTAAAATTACAAATTGAGATTACTAATTGGAGTGATAATTGATACATAGGTAAAAGGCGTCAAAAAATAAAAAAAATAAGAAAGTAGCGCGTTGAAACTTAAAAAGGAACTAAAAACTAAGAAATAAAAGTTGCGTCTAAAAAAAAAAATTTAAAGCTTACAAGTAAAACTATATCCCAAATGGCAATAACTTAAAAAGGTACTAAAACTTAAAAAGGCGTCGCAAAATTTTAAAGCACCTAAATCTTAGTCTAAAGAAAAAGCACTTAAGGGATTTTACGGCAAAGCCTAAAAATATAGAAATAAAAATAACTATGGCAAAAACTATGTCTAAAAACTAAATATAAGCGAAAAATATAAAAATTACGCTAAAACAATTAAAAAGGGACAAAATATAAAAATAAACTAAAAGTTGAAAAAATTACAATTTTTATAAAAATATTATTTTTATATTATTTATTTTATAAAACTATTAATTTATATAATTTATTAAAACTAAATATAACTTAAAAATACAAATTAAAATAAAACTAAAACTAATTATAATAAATCAAACCCTAATTTTAATTAATAATAATTTAAATTTAACCCTAATTTTGTAATTAATGCGTCTGAGGTTTGACCTGTCAGATTGACCTCCGCGAGTGCGGTTAGGTCCAGTTCAATAGCTCCGTGAGTCGCGGAGGGTTCAATTTAAACTGAGAAAGGGTTCGTTTTTTACTCAGGTTCAATTAAATTTTTTTTATGTTTTTCTGTTTTATCAAATATATATATAAATATAAATAAATATTTATATAAAATAATAAAATACTTATATTTAAACTCAAAAATAAAAATACTTTTTAACTTTCTATATTTTTTTTAACAAACTCTTTTTGTATTTTTATATTTTTTATATTTTTTTAAAAAACTTATATTTTTACTTGAAAGACTTAATAAAAACTTTTACAAAATTATATTATTATTATTATTTTATATCATTAGCGTTGCGCTTTCGGCGTTTTAAGTCTCCCCGGCAGCGGCGCCAAAAATACTTGATGTGCTGCGAGGTGTATATGAAATAGCTTTAATTTTACTAGGAAATACTATTAAATACGATACAATTTTACACAAGATATTTATTTATTTATAGAATGGATATACAAAAACCTTGCTACAACACTTATATGCAGTGTACCTAATCGTACAGTAGTGTAGTTATTAGTAAGTCCGGTTCATTCCACAGGGAATCTTTTAAACAAAGTTTAACGCTATATTAATTTTAATTTATAAAAATACAAATATATATAAGTAATATTATTATTATAAAGGAGGGTTTTTTACCGTTTAATGACCGGTTTGTCGATTTTAAAACTTTAGTCGCAGTTAAAACCTAATGTAAAATATTAAATAAATAAAAGACTTAATTTAAAGCGTAAAATAAATAACGATAATGAAATTGCAATAAATAAAAGTGCGATAAAATAAAATTACGATAATTAAAGATTACGAAAATTAAAAGCGCAATTAAATACAATGACAATAAATAAAAATGTGATAATTAGAAGTGCAATTAAATATGAAAATAAAGGAATTATGCTTATTTAAACTTCCGTAATCATGATGTTTGACGTGTTGATTTTAGTTTTATGCCCATGAGTTAATTGTCCTTTGTCCTGGATTATTTAATATGTCCGTCTGGTTTTTGTCCATAACAGTCCATCAGTCATAAATATAAAGTGCGAGTGTCCTCGTCAAATTATCCTTATACCCGAAGTCAAATATTTCAACTAATTGGGGACTTAAACTGTAACGAGGTTTTATTACTTTGTTTAATAATTACACCAGGATATCGACTGCGTATAACCCAAGGTGTTAATACTTTGTTATCAATTATGCCAAGTGTCCTTGTACATAATTTCACCCTTGTTTTAATAATTCCATAGACTATTAATCCATTCCCGTGTCCGGTTAAATGAACGATTATTCGTACATATAAATACCCCGCCCATCGTGTCCGATCGAGTATATATGGTTATTTATAGGGACGTCCAATTGTAAATCTTTATATTAAAATTAACAAACTATCATTTAGTTAAACAAATATAAAGTCCGTTAATAGCCCATAGTCTAATTTCTACAAGTGTCGTTCTTTTGTCCAAACCCCAATTATGGTACAAAGCCCAATTACCCAATTTTAATATTTTTAGCCCAACATCATGATTAAATAAGCATAATAATAACTTAGCTACGAGACATTAAATTAAAAAGGTTGAACATAACTTACAATGATTAAAAATAGCGTAGCGTTACACGGACAGAATTTCGACTTACACCCTTACAACATTCGCTAACATACCCTTATTATTAGGATTTAAAATTAAAATTAAAATTAAAATTATAATATATATATATATTTTACGTATGATGAAAAATGAAAAAGGTGTAAAAAATTCGGCCGAATGCTCGGCCTTTTATAGGTGGATTTCTGACTTTCAGGGCTCCGCGAGTGCGGTGGATTTTGCTCTTCAGAGCTCCGCGATTGCGGAGCTGTGGAATCCAGCTCACACAAGCTTGGCTCCTAGCTTGCCGACGGTTTATATAATATAATATAATATATATATATTAATTTTAAGAATTAATTATATATTATATTATATTCATGTGCATAGTTGACTTGTAATTTTTAGTCCGTTGCATCGAGCGTTGAGAGTTGACTCTGGTCCCAGTTCCGGATTTTCGAACGTCCTTGCGTATAATTTAATATCTTGTACTTTGCGTTTCGCGTTTTGTACTCTTGTAATTTTGAGACGTTTCTTATCAATAATTGGAACCTCTTTGATTGTACTTTGTACTTTTTAGCTTTTTGGTCGTTTGCGTCTTCAATTCGTCGAATCTGTCTTTTGTCTTCGCCTTTTTTTATTTAAACGAATATCACTTGTAAATAGAACAATTGCAACTAAAAGCTTGTCTTTCTTGAGGGATAATGCTATGAAATATATGTTCGTTTTTAGCATTATCAGTTACGAACGGGTTCGCCGGTAAGTGCTTCAGGTTCTTCGCCAAGAGGTGAATGTGGTGGATGGAAGGGATCACCTTCTTCTTGTCTCCAATGATTAAGTAGATTACGAACCCATCCCCAATTCATCTAGAATAGATGATGGCTAATTGGTTGATCCATTCCGGCTACACTGTCTTCGGAATTCAGGTGAATATCCATATCGGAATAGCTGTCAGAGTTTAAGGAATTTGAACTAGATACGGGATCCATCTTGTATAATTAGGGAGATGATTTTTGATATGAACTAGATTATAGAATTTAGTTTGGTATTCTTCAATACATAATTTACATATGTATATATAATATCAAATTCCATAAATCACGGAGAAATTTTCGGAAGATGTCAGGAAAAGTTTATAGTAACAGATACGCTAAGATATGAATTTTGTCTATACACTATTCATGCAATCAATGCAGTAAAATGTGTCTAGATTAGGAATGATAAGTAGGTAATTTCCGACAAAAAATAACAAGCAAAACTTTTGACATGCAGACACGGTCGAAGTCCAGACTTACTAATGCATCCTAACAACTATCAGTTAGACACACTCATGCAAGACCTGGTTCACTAGGAACAACGCTCTGATACCAACTGTGATGATCGCTCCAACTCCATATGGACAATACATCATTCATTGATTTCATTGCGAGGTATTTGACCTATGTATGATATGTTTTGTAAACACTGCATTCTTTTGAAAAGGCACACCATAAATGAATATTTAAATCAAAGGTTTTCAACATCTAATGATTTCTACATATAGACAATCACCGTAAATAATAGTTTACAATAGTACTTCCGTTGACAATGCAGTCAAAATAAGATACATGGTGATGATTTGGTGAATGCAACGTTTCCTTGAAAAATATGCCATGTACGACTCCATGCACATAGCTTGTCTAACATATAAGCAAACAGCGAAAGACTTTTAGGGAACCTGAGAATAAACATGCTAACAAGTGTCAACACAAAGGTTGGTGAGTTCATAGTTTTAGTGTTTCGCGTAATCTGTATATAAAAATGGATCACAAGATTTCAGTTGTTTCATCCAGAAACGTTTATCAATAGATTCTACGTAACAGAGCACCCTGATAACTAAGCTTTAACGTTATAATGATAAATACCCCATTCGTTTTAATACACGTAAACCAACGTGTCCTAAACTCAAATAACACACGTTCGTTAAAAGGCTAGCGCTCTAGCTCAGACGGGGATGTCAAGCCCTATGGATCCATATACTATTATTCACGCCCACCAGTCCATATCCTATGTACTGGCAGCTACTAGTTACCAAAGCTAAGGGATTTTCGGTTCAAACTCAGTGTAGAATTAAGTATGTACTTGTATCCATTGCGTTTAAAATAAATTGCATGTATTCTCAGCACAAAAATATATATTGCAAAAGCAATTAAAAAGGGACCAATGAAACTCACCTTAGCAGCATATAAAGTCATTCACCAAAATGTGACTGAAACTCGAATTACCAAATAACCGTAGATCTCAACCTAGAGAACATATGTTGGTCAATAAATGTCTATCAAGCTAGGTCTGGTCATAGTGTATCACAATCCTAATGCTCGAGATCGACATACAAAAGTTATCCAAAGTCGTTTCAAAAAGTCAATTTTGACAATAGTTCAACAAAACGAGACATACCTTATATAAAGAGTCATTTACTCAGTTGGTAATATTCAAAAATCCATTTTATCAATTTCGTAAACAAGTTGTTTAAATCTTAATTGCAAATTCATAAGCAATTCCAATTAACGTCAATATAATTCAGTTGATCATATCTTTTAATCCGTTCATCGAAACTATTCGATGTCTAAATGAAAAGTCAGTGATTTTTCGCCAGCTTTCCAAAAACATGTATATCATATACCTTTTTACCAGTAATATATGTATTTAATTCGTGATTCATTATAAACTATTTAGCGACAAAATTTAGCATACAAGCATGTATAAATATATATACTCGATCACTAGACATGGATACACAATTAATATATAAAATATAAAATATGAGTGCTTACGTATCAGTATTGAGATTCAATATTGTAGGAAAGTACGTAGACGTAACGAAGATGATAAACACTAGGTTTGATTCACAAATATACCCCCGAGCATTACCCATAACCTCCTTGGCAGTAACCCATAATTTCCTTAGCTCTATCTCGCTTGAAAACCATTTTGAAAGTGACACGCTCATAACCTCGTCGTAGTATTTTATGTATAATACTAATTAATAATATTAATAATAATAATATTAATAATAATAATATTAATAATAATATTAATCTTAATAATAATAATAATAATAATAATAATAATAGTAATAATAATAATAATAATAATATAAATATAAATATATATACGAGTGTAATATGTATGTGTGCAAAACTGAAACGAATTCGACTGAATTTATAGATGTGGCCTGATTTCCAACCCCATGCGATCGCATGGTTTTTAGGCATCAAGGCCATGCGATTGCATGACCCTCTGATCCAGCTCACAAACTTTTGTTTTCTTGTTTGTCGACATATTTATTTATTAATATATAATATATATAATTTATATTAATTAATTATATATTATATTATATTCTCGTGCATAGTTGACTTGAAATTTTTGTTCCGATGTCTCGTACGTTGTCACTCGACTTATGCCCCGGTTCTGGTTTCTCGAACACATTTTCGTACGTTTAGAAAACTTGCATTTTACGTTTCGTGTCACGTACCTTTGTCAAAATATAGCCTTAAATTATCCCTAAACTATACCACTCAAAGTATATATTAAACTTTCGAGTGTTTTGGTCATTTACTTCAATAAATTATTGTCTCGCTATTTGTTAATATATATATAATAACAATTTGTTTTATGACCAGTTTAATATTATATTTTATATATTTTCAATATTAATATATACGTTTTAAAATACATATCACAAGTTATTCATATATCTAATTCCAACAGTTAATATTCCTTATTATTGTATGTCTCCAAATTACGTTATTTAAACAAACACTTTACCATTTATTTCGAATATCGTTAAAAATGAACGATTTCCCAAATCAACATGGACCTCACAACAGAGACTCGTAATAATATCAT
This sequence comes from Rutidosis leptorrhynchoides, assembly GCF_046630445.1. Lineage (NCBI taxonomy): Eukaryota > Viridiplantae > Streptophyta > Magnoliopsida > Asterales > Asteraceae > Rutidosis > Rutidosis leptorrhynchoides. Next base: position 365,267,307 of record NC_092340.1, on the reverse strand, counting down.
AATCTTTAAGGGACTCAATAAATATCTTTTAATTCAATCGTTTGGCATAATCTTTTAACTCCGTAGTTAAATATACCAATCAGATAATCAAACCAATAAGGTTAATGCACAGTATCATTTTCATAACACTTTGTTACGTTTTCAAGTTATAGTATATATATGTATCTATTTACATATATTTGTTCGCGAATCGTTGAGAACAATCGAAGGGTATTTGAATAGTTCAAGAATTTTAGGATTCAACTTCATAGACTTTGCTTATCGTGTCGGAAACATTAAAGATTAGGTTTAAATTTAGTCAGAAATTTCCGGGTCATCACATAAAAGGTATATGATATGCATGTTTTTGGAAAGCTGGCGAAAAATCAATAACTTTTCATTTAGAAATCGCGTAATTTCGGTGAACGAATCAAAAGATATGATCAACTAAATTATGATTGACGTTAATTGGAATTGCTTTTGAATCTGCAATTAATATTTAAACAACTTGTTTGTAAGATTGATAAATTGGATTTTTGAATATTACCAACCGAGTAAATGAATCCTTATATAAGGCACGTCTCGTTTTGTTAAACTATTGTCAAAATTGACTTTTTGAAACGACTTTGGATAACTTTTGTATGTCGATCTCGAGCATTAGGATTGTGATACACTATGACCTGACCTAGCTTGATAGACATTTATTGACCAACATATGTTCTCTAGGTTGAGATCTACGATTATTTGGTAATCCGAGTTTCGGTCACATTTTGGTGAACGACTTTATATGCTGCTAAGGTGAGTTTCATTTGCTCTCTTTTTAATTGCTTTTGCAATATATATTTTTGGGCTGAGAATACATGCACTTTATTTTAAACACAATGGATACAAGTACATACTAAATTCTACACTGAGTTTGAACCGAAAATCCCTTAGCTTTGGTAACTAGTAACTGCCGGTTATAAGAACTGGTGGGCGCGAGTAGTAGTATATAGATCCATAGGGCTTGATATCCCCGTTCGAGCTAGAGCACTAGCCTTTTAACGGACGTATGCTATTTGAGAAGCGTACACGTTGGTTTGCGTGTATTATTAAGATGATTATACAAAGGGTATAAAATATATATACGTTAAGTTTAGTTACCAGGGTGCTCAATTTCGTAGAATATTTCGATAAACGTTTCTGGATGAAACAACTGAAAACTTGTGATTCACCTTTATATACATATTATGCGCAACATTAAAACTATGAACTCACCAACCTTTGTGTTGACACTTTTAAGCATGTTTATTCTCAGGTTTCTAGAAGTCTTCCGCTGTTTGCTTATATGTGATACAAGCTATGTGCATGGAGTCATACATGCTTTATTCAAGAAAACTTTGCATTCACAAAATCATCACCGTGTATCTTATTTTGACTTCATTGTCAACGGATGTATTAAGGTAAACTATTATTTATGGTGATCGTCTATATGTAGAAATCATCAAACGTTGAAAACCTTAGAAATTGATATTAATTTATTGTGTACCTTTTGAAAAGAATGCAATGTTTACAAAATGTATCATATAGAGGTCAAATACCTCGTAATGAAATCAATGAATGACGTGTTCGTCCAGATGGATTTGGACGGGTTGTCACAACGGAGCACGGAAGAGCGAGAAGTAGTACAACGGTAAGCTATTAAGGACCGAATTAACTAGAGTCAAACGACCACCAAATGACACCGAACACGCTTTCCAATCCGACAACCGTTTCTCAAATTTCTCAATGACCGGTTTCCAACTCTCATACTTGCTCATGTTAGCACCAATCGGAAGCCCAAGATATTTAAAAGGGAAGCACCCGACCTTGCACCCGAAAAGTGAAGACATGCTTTCAACAATATTACCCTCTACACCAATCCCAGACATATTACTTTTGTTGTAGTTAACCTTTAGCCCTGAAGTGAGTTCAAAGCACTTGAGAAGGGACATGAGGTTGTCAATATTACCCTCACTCCAAGACCCAAAAAAGATAGTATCGTCGGCGTATTGAAGGTGCGAGATATGAATTTTATCCTTACCAATCAACACACCCTCAAGTAAATTACACCTCACTGCAGCCATTACAAGTAGATTTAACACTTCCGCTGTAAGAATGAACAAAAAAGGAGAGAGCGGATGTAACGACCCGACTTTTTCGACTTGCTTTTGTGCCTTGTGTTTTTGCGAAACTGCGTATTTGAAACACCCTGTCCTAATCCATCCGGACGAAGTCCATATTGATTATAAACGATTCATAATAGTTGATTTCATCGCGAGGTACTTGACCTCTAAATGATACATTTTATAAACATTTCATTCATTTTTAAAAGACAATCTTTCATTTCATTGAAAGTTGACAGGTATGCATACTATTTCATAATATCCAAACTATAAATGACCTAATCTGTCATTTACTTAATAATAATCTCTAATGAACTTCAACGACTCGAATGCAATGTCTTTTGAAATATGTCATGAATGACTCTAAGTAATATCCTTAAAATGAGCTAATGCACAGCGGAAGATTTCTTTCAAACCTGAGAATAAACATGCTTTCAAGTGTCAACCAAAAGGTTGGTGAGTTCATCAGTTTATAGTAATCATTTCATTTTCATCATATTAATAGACCACAAGATTTTAAATATTATAAAATGTACAGAAGTCCCATTCCAACTTCACAAAAATATCTTTCATATGAAGAACACCTGGTGAGGATTCAAAATATAATAGTAACCATCTGTGCCGGTCTTTCACCCCATGGCTGAATACATGTGCCTTCAAAATATAGAACCTCTGTGCCGGTCTTTACACCCCACGGCTGAACACATGTTTATAAAATATAGGACAACCGGTGCCAAAATGTCGTAAATAATAAACCATCCACCCGGCTCGGGAGCTCATACGCTCTAACGGAAACCGGGGGTTAATGCGTGTCATAATAATCAATCCCAATCCCAGATAATTCTATCATAGAATGCAGTTAAGGTACTTGTGTCTATTGCGTCAAACATTTATAAAAGCGCATGTATTCTCAGTCCCAAAAATGTAAAGAGTAAAAAGGGAATCAAATGAAACTCACCTAATGTATTTTGTAGTAAAATACATATAACATCATTGAACAAGTATAAGGTTGGCCTCGGCTTCACGAACCTATATCATTTATATATATTAACACATATACTGGAAATTACATAATTTCATTATATATATATATATATATATATATATATATATATATATATATATATATATATATATATATATATCATTAGTTAGCTATATGTAAGTATTTATATAAATAATGTTATTATTTTGGATATGTAGTCATATGAAATATTAATATAATTCTAGTAAATATGTATATTTAATGTACAAAATATTTATTTGTTAGAATGATAGTTTCGATAATATTAATTTACTAATAATAATAATAAATAAACTTTTACTAATCATATTGATAATAATAATAATAATAATAATAATAAAAATAATAGTAAAAAATAATAATATTGATAATCCTACTAATACTAATGATAAAAATAATAATAATCATAAGTTTAATATTTTGTCTTAGTTAAATAATAATAATAATAATAATAATGAGTAATGAGTAAACTACCTCAAAGAAGTAGTTCTAAAAATGCCCAAGTCCGGGTTTGAACCCACGACGTCCCACTAATCTGAAACATACCATTAACCGATGCACTACTCACTACTTTTCTGTATTAATTAGCTAATTAATATCCTCTATCTTTTTACTCTTTATTGTCTTCTTCAAATACAGCAACTTCAAAACTTTGGAACTTCAATATCGTTCACGATCATCATTTTTCATCTATACGGCCCAACATTAATTTCGGCCCAACATCATTACGTCCAATCTTAAAACATCGCCGCCCAACAAATAATTCCTAAGGTTTCGGCCCAATAACTAATTAAGTTTACAGCCCAACAACATACTAGATGTAGTGACCCGAACTTTTCCATATTTATATATATTAAATAAAATTGTTATTTACATGATTAAGTGTTTCTAACATGTTAAGCAATCAAACTTGTTAAGACTTGATTAATTGAAATAGGTTTCATATAGACAATTGACCACCCAAGTTGACCGGTGATTCACGAACGTTAAAACTTGTAAAAAAACTATATGATGACATATATATGGATATATATATAGTTAACATGATATTATGATAAGTAAACATATCATTAAGTATATTAACAATGAACTACATATGTAAAAGCAAGACTACTAACTTAATGATTTTGAAACGAGACATATATGTAACGATTATCGTTGTATCGACATTTAATGTACATATATATCATATTAAGCGATATTCATAAATCATATTATCATGATAATATAATAATTTAAAATCTCATTTGATATTATAAACATTGGGTTAACAACATTTAACAAGATCGTTAACCTAAAGGTTCCAAAACAACACTTACATGTAACGACTAACGATGACTTAACGACTCAGTTAAAATGTATATACATGTAGTGTTTTAATATGTATTCATACACTTTTGAAAGACTTCAAGACACTTATCAAAATACTTCTACTTAATAAAAATGCTTACAATTACATCCTCGTTCAGTTTCATCAACAATTCTACTCGTATGCACCCGTATTCGTACTCGTACAATACACAGCTTTTAGGTGTATGTACTATTGGTATATACACTCCAATGATCAGCTCTTAGCAGCCCATGTGAGTCACCTAACACATGTGGGAACTATCATTTGGCAACTAGCATGAAATATCTCATAAAATTACAAAAATATGAGTAATCATTCATGACTTATTTACATGAAAACAAAATTACATATCCTTTATATCTAATCCATACACCAACGACCAAAAACACCTACAAACACTTTCATTCTTCAATTATCTTCATCTAATTGATCTCTCTCAAGTTCTATCTTCAAGTTCTAAGTGTTCTTCATAAATTCTACAAGTTCTAGTTTCATAAAATCAAGAATACTTCCAAGTTTGCTAGCTTACTTCCAATCTTGTAGAGTGATCATCCAACCTCAAGAAATCTTTCTTATTTACAATAAGATATCTTTATAATACAAGGTAATACTCATATTCAAACTTTGATTCAATTTCTATAACTATAACAATCTTATTTCGAGTGGAAATCTTACTTGAACATGTTTTTCGTGTCATGATTCTGCTTCAAGAACTTTCAAGCCATCCAAGGATCCTTTGAAGCTAGATCCATTTTTCTCATTTCCAATAGCTTTATCCAGAAAACTTGAGGTAGTAATTATGTCAAAACATCATTCGATTCATACATATAAAGCTATCTTATTCGAAGGTTTAAACTTGTAATCACTAGAACATAGTTTAGTTAATTCTAAACTTGTTCGCAAACAAAAGTTAATCCTTTTAACTTGACTTTTAAAATCAACTAAACACATGTTCTATATCTATATGATATGCTAACTTAATGATTTAAAACCTGGAAACACGAAGAACACTGTAAAACCGGACATACGCCGTCGTAGTAACACCGCGAGCTGTTTTGGGTTAGTTAATTAAAAACTATGATAAACTTTGATTTAAAAGTTGCTCTTATAGAAAAATGATTTTTCTTATGAACATGAAACTATATCCAAAAATCATGGTTAAACTCAAAGTGGAAGTTTATTTTCTAAAATGGTCATCTAGACGTCGTTCTTTCGACTGAAATGACTACCTTTATAAAAACGACTTGTAACTTATATTTCCGACTATAAACCTATACTTTTTCTGTTTAGATTCATAAAATAGAGTTCAATATGAAACCATAGCAATTTGATTCACTCAAAACGGATTTAAAATGAAGAAGTTATGGGTAAAACAAGATTGGATAATTTTTTCTTGTTGTAGCAACGTGAAAATTGGTAACAAATCTATATTAATCATACCCTAGCTAACTTATATTGTATTATACATGTATTCTAATATATTATGTAATCTTGGGATACCATAGACACGTATGCAAATGTTTTGACATATCATATCGACCCATGTGTATATATTATTTGGAACAACCATAGACACTCTATATGCAGTAACGTAGGAGTTAGCTATACAGGGTTGAGGTTGATTCCAAAAATATATATACTTTGAGTTATGATCTAGCCTGAGACGTGTATACACTGGGTCGTGGATTGATTCAAGATAATATATATCAATTTTTTTCTGTACATCTAACTTTGGACAACTAGTTGTAGGTTACTAACGAGGACAGCTGACTTAATGAACTTAAAATATCAAAATGTATTAAAAGTGTTGTAAATATATTTTGAACATACTTTGATATATATGTACATATTTGTTATAGGTTCGTGAATCGACCAGTGGCCAAGTCTTACTTCCCGACGAAGTAAAAATCTGTGAAAGTGAGTTATAGTCCCACTTTTTAAAATATAATATTTTTGGAATGAGAATACATGCAGGTTTTATAAATGATTTACAAAATAGACACAAGTACGTGAAACTACATTCTATGGTTGAATTATCGAAATCGAATATGCCCCTTTTTATTAAGTCTGGTAATCAAAGAATTAGGGAACATACACCCTAATTGACGCGAATCCTAAAGATAGATCTATTGGGCCTAACAAACCTCATCCAAAGTACCGGATGCTTAAGTACTTCGAAATTTATATCATATTCGAAGGGTGTCCCGGAATGATGGGGATATTCTTATATATGCATCTTGTTAATGTCGGTTACCAGGTGTTCACCATATGAATGATTTTTATCTCTATGTATCGGATGTATATTGAAATATGAAATCTTGTGGTCTATTGTTACGATTTGATATATATAGGTTAAACCTATAACTCACCAACATTTTTGTTGACGTTTAAAGCATGTTTATTCTCAGGTGAATATTAAGAGCTTCCGCTGTTGCATACTAAAATAAGGACAAGATTTGGAGTCCATGTTTGTATGATATTATGTAAAAACTGCATTCAAGAAACATATGTCGATGTAATATATTTTTATTGTAAACCATTATGTAATGGTCGTGTGTAAACAGTATATTTTAGATTATCATTATTTGATAATCTACGTAATGCCTTTGAAACCTTTATTGATAAAATAAAGGTTATGGTTGTTTTAAAAATGAATGCAGTCTTTGAAAAACGTCTCATATAGAGGTCAAAACCTCGCAACGAAATCAATTAATATGGAACGTTTATAATCAATATGAACGGGACATTTCACTAGAAGCCCACGTTAATAAGTATATGGATTCAAGGCCCATTCACTTCTTTCATTTATACACCGTTGGTGTTTGGATTGTTTGGAAACAGTAACAACAAACGTTTCATCCTCATACATCATTCCATCATCTTTATCACTACCTATTCACCTCTATCATTCTCATAACCCACGATCATTATTATTTAATCATATTGTCACGTTTTATTATCGTATCATCTTAAAGAACCATCATCATATATCATTTATATCATCATCTAATTCATAAGATATCATAAGTTTCGTAATCCTAATTCTAATGATTCTCGTCTCTATCTTACGACCAATATTATCATAATCATACACAGTTACCTAATATCTATAACAAACGTCTCTTTATAGCGACCCCACTTGATTGGCCATTTTGTGTCACTTTATTCCACTTGATTAATTAAATAAACACCATATAATAGAATCCTATAATCAAATTGCCAATTGGGTCGGCCATGAATTGGAATTTGTCCCACAAGCACCACATGACTTTATAAAGAATCTTGTAATGAAACTTTAACATATTCAAATTGCCATTATTTAAGCTGTATACATATATTACTCACTTCATAGACTTCTTGTTTTTGTTGAATTACAAACAATCACAGCAGCAACCATGATGAGTACATTAACCGAAAATCAACAATAGCAGTAAAGGATGATTCGGTTTAGAGAAGGTACAAAGGTGGTGAGGGTTTGGATGACAATTTGATCATACCTGTTTAGAAAAGAGAGAGAGCTATAAATCGAAGTATAGAGATAGATATAGATGATTGTTGTGAGGTTGAACCCGAAAGAAGATGGTGTCGATATAGGTATGGTTGGGATGATACATCAAAATGAACAATAAAAATAAATGTGATGGTTATGGGTTGAAGCAGAAAATAAGCATATCAGTCGTAGAAGTTATCATGGTTTCAATGATGGTGTTGGCCTGAATTGGAAAGGAAAATAGTAGTGGATCGTAGTAGCAACAACACAACCACGTTTCAGTTTTGTAGTAGTATTAACAGGATTTGCTAAACAGATGGTTTTTCGATAGTTGATGTGATAAAGATGGTGTTGGCTTTGTGGTGGTAATGATAGTTATAATAATCGTAGAGGAAAGCGTACACCGAAAACGAGTAAAGAGTATCATGGGTGGTGATTGAAGATCAATGGTGGCAGTTGATGGGGATCCTATCAAATAGTAATTAACGCTATAGTAGTAGCAGTTTGATAACAGAAGTGTTTCGTAGGGTGAAGGTGGACGATGGGTGCCCAAAGGTGGTGGGTTTTGGTTGTGGGTCGTGGTTCCAAGAGGGAGACAAAGGTGATGAGCTAGTGTGGGTACTTTGGCTTAATGTTTAAACAAGAAACAGAAACGCATAGAAGTGGAAATGGTTTTGTGATGGTGTTTTAGGGAGGTTGCTTCGGTTGTCAGAGATACAAGAAGAAGATATAGAAGTGGGTGTTTTTGGTGATGCTTGATTAATTCGTTGGTGTTATAGTGATATTAGATTTACAGAAAATAAATCAAGAATATAGCCAAATCTCAAAAAGAATCGATTTGACAGAATCAAATAAAGGAAGAAATAAATAAAAATAAAATAAAAAGGAGATAACGATCTTCAACTGAATTTGGTTGTATTAGAATCCTGATTTAGACTAGTAACAAATTAGAGATAGAAAACAAAATTTGAAAAAGGCTAGATTGTGAAATCAAATAGAAATCGTACGAGTTCCTAGTTCTTTTATATAATTAAATTACTATTAATATATTAATATTAATAATTAATAATAATAATAATAATAATAATAATAGTAATAGTAATAATCATATTAATATTGATAATAATTATAACAATAATAAACAATAATGATACTATGATCATTAAAATGATAATAATAATAATATTATTAATGATAATATTAATAAATTGTATTATTTTCTAATAATATTGTACAAATTACATGTATTAAATTTTATATCTATATATGTATATATAATATTAAAGTGATAATATTCATAATAGATTTTAGTATTAATGTTAATATTTATTTTGATGGAAGTAATAATAATAATATAATAACTATATTTTTACTTGTAATTACATTTAATATTACAATTTATTATTTACATAATATCTAATAATTATATAATATATATATAATAACATATGTTTAAAATTTAACATTTATACATCTTCATATACTATGATTTGCATATAATCATCAATTATAAAAAGAAATCATATATAGATTCATGATAATATATAAATAATAATAATTTATTTATTCTATTTATTATTTTACATATTTAATTCTTAATGATTAAATTATACTTTATTAATTCAAAGTATCATATATATATATACATATATTTATATTTATAATATATATATATACATATTTATTTACAAACAACTGTCCGTGAATCGTCGGGAATAATCAAAAGGACAAATGCATTTATGTAACTGTTCCAAAGTTTTCGAGACTCAACATTACAGACTTTGCTTATCGTGTTGAGATCATATAAAGATTAAGTTTAAATTTGGTCGGAAATTCCCGGGTCATCACAGTACCTACCCGTTAAAGAAATTTCGTCCCGAAATTTGATCGAGGTCGTCATGGCTAACTATAAAAATGTTTTCATGACGAATATAAGTTGATGAATAGAGTTTTATCATCATTGAGTAATATAGATAAAACAATTTAATTACGCGAAGAGTATAAGTGAAGCTATTGCAAGAGAGTGAAATGAGTAAATGTATATTCGTTTTAACCGATGACGTAGTTAGGATTGATTTCCGGAATTTATGGGATTTAAAGGAAATCTTCGTAATAAGATTTGGTTCTTTGACGATTAAGGAAATCAGGATCCGCTTTAAATGCGATCATCTGTTTTGATTGCTCTGTCGGATATATATATATATATATATATATATATATATATATATATATATATATATATATATATATATATATATATATATATATATATATATATATATATATATATATATATATATATATATATATATATATATATATATATATATATATATATATATGTATATTTTATAAATCCACCCTCGTCGTTTCCTTACAACTCACACCTTCTATTCTTTCTCCCTTGATTCATACTTTAAAGCATTCGATAATATGCTCCATCCAGTACTGATTCTTGATATACTTCTAACCTTCATATCTGTCATTCTTCTCTTTCATCTACCACCGGAGGATTTTATTTACTTCTACTATTACCTTGGGGTTATAGTGTTCTTAATTTTTCCCGTGCCTTTACGTGGCCACACGTATTGATATGCACGGTTTGTAATTTATGTGTTGTCATTGGGCTTTATATTTTCCCTTATACCTCGGAGCTCTTTGCCTTTTTATTCTCTTCTCAACTCTAAGTATAACAAGTAATGGTCCAGAATTCGTAGTTATGGATTTCGGAATGAACATAGTTAATGTTCTCAGAAAGAAATTGTAATGGCACGATCTTGATTTGGCAAATTACCAGAATCTTCGAAAAGATAGAACTATCAAAAAGATATGTTCTTATTATGTTTGGTGATTGAGTAGAATGTAAGAGTCGTGTAAATGGCACATGATGACGGTACTGTGAATCATCACGTTCCATTAGAAACTCAGCATGAATTACTGTAATATAATCACGTTGATCAAGTGTCATTATATTATACTAACTCATGCATCAGTTCCCAACACTACTTCAAAACATTCATATTTTAAGTTCGAATTTTTCAGAATTTAGAAACTAAAACAGTTTCCTTTTATGATATAACACAGATAGCTCGGAGAGATAACTAACATTGGATAAGAATATTTATGAAGATATCTTCAGAAATATTGAGAATATTAATAAAGAAAGGTACGATGATATCTTAGGATTTCAGAATCAATTTGTGATGAAGAAATTCATTCACGATGATCTATAGTGGTTAAGGAGTAAGGTATTCGCTAAAGATTTTATCAGAAATAGAATCATCAGGATTCTTTAAATACAGGGTTTGGTCATTGTATTTGTCCTTGGTCTCCTTCATGTTTGCTCAATTCATTTTTCAGAACTCAGAGATCTGATTCGTAAGCTAGAGTGCTTTTCAGAATTTCAGAATGAAAGTTCATAATTCTATGAGATAAATGTTATATGTATACATATAACTGTTGATGTAGAAATGCTACGAGATTCAAAATACTGATTGCTGATTTCCTGTAATTGGCATGACAATTCTCGTTATAAGATATGGATGTGTATATGATAGAGTTTTAATAAACAAATATAATGGTTCTTCGAAGAGACTTAAGCCAATGAGAAATGAAGTTGCTGTTAAGTTTACTGATAATGTGGTGGGATATAAGCGGTTCTCCGGTAACGTTGACGAAAGGCAATCGTTATAATAAGGCTCATTCGAATGATCAATTGAAGTTGGTTTGCTGGAGCTGTGACAAAATTGGCTAATTTGAAAAGGGATTGCAAAGTTGTTTTCGGTAAAAACAATGACAAAGGAGCTAGCACAGATACGTGTTAAACGTTTACCCAGTTTCCGAGAGTTTTCAGGTACATAACTATATGCATTAACCTCTTCTTTCGTAGATGGAGTGCGGTTGGTTCATCCTCTCGATTGAGGTGTTTTCAAGAATCATGAAAGGTTTGAACGCAGATTGTAATCGTCAAGATACAAACGAGGTTTAAGATGAAATCAAGTGGTAAACTTGAAGTATTGTTTAGTTTCATATGTTATAATCAATATTTTAATTCATTTTAATTGTTCACTGTTGGTAGTCCTCAGTTGATTTGTCCACAGTTAGCTAGGAACAGTTAGCTAGGATTTTGTTAGCGCGGATTCTTAACAAAATTTCTCATAGTTAATTTGTTTGTTTCTAACAAATTTTATTCCGTCAAATGTTTTCTTCATTATGCCACTTGTTGGATTCTGATAGGTCAAAATCCAAATATGAAATTTGAATGGAAATGGTTATTCTGTGGTGAACGGATTCATATATCTGTGGATGTAAGTAGGATAGGAAATGACTGTTGAATCAAATTTGAAGAATGTACAATGTAACTTATTAATGTGAAATCTTAAATATTCCTCGGGTATTACCTACCCGTTAAAATATTTTCATCGTTAACAGTTTGTACGAAGGGATTTTTAATCACAATCTTTTTGAAAACATATATACATATATATTTTCTTCGGATGTAATCATGGATTTAATGAGTCAATATAATATTAGACTCATTTGATTTTTGGTTTGAGCTAGAATAAGTAATCTCTAAAACTATTAGGAACCACATATTCTTCGCTGAATATTAATGAAGTTATGGTTCAATACTTCATCGTTAATTATTAGGATCCACATATTCTTCGCAGAATATTAATGAAGTTATGGTTCAATACTTCATTGTTAATTGATGTTGGTATTCCTTGGTATCTGTGGTACGTATGATGTTGATGTTCGTGGGATAGATTGTGATGTTGAGGCTTGGGATGTGAATGTTGTTGTTGGTGGTACTGTTGGTGTTGGTGAAGCTGGTACATTTTGCACCATATTTTTCAAGGCTACAATTCGGGTGCGAATCTCGTTGACTTATTACTCCGGGATGATTGTCGGTCTGAACTAGCGAATGTATAAGGTTTTGAATTTGAGATAGCATATAATTGTAGCGAGATATTTGGGAAATGAGGGTGAAAATGGTGTTTCTAATATGTTCACCGGCAAGTGCTTCAGGTTCTTCGCCAAGAGGTGATTTCGGTTGATGGAAAGGATCGCCTTCTTCTTGTCTCTAATGATTGAGTAAACTACGAACCCATCAGATGAATTGGGGATGGTTGATTGATTGAGTCATTCTGGTGACGCTGCTTTCGGAGCTGGAGTGGGACTCTATATCGGAATCCGAGGGACTTGAACTAATGGTGAGTTCCATTGCGTACGATTGAATAAAGGATTTTTCGATATGAAATGATTTTAGGATATCAGACGATATTCTAATTATATAGAATACCTATACATAGTACAGAAGATCCCGTAAATTACGGAGGGAATTAAGGAAACGTGTCAGATAAAGGCTACAGTAACATATACGTTAAGATATGGATTAGCAGATACGCTAAGATATGAATTTGTCTATACACTATTCATGCAATCAATGCAGTAAGCTGTGTTTAGACTAAGAATGATAAGCAGGTAATTTTCGACAAGAAATGATAAGCAAAACTTTTGACATGCAGACCAGGTTCAAGTCCAGACTTATTAATGTAACCTAACAACTTCTAGGTCGAAGTCCAGACTCATTAATGCATCCTAACAACTAACTGTTAAGACACACTAATGCAGACTCACTAATGCATCCTAACAACTACCTGTTAGACACACTAATGCAGACTCACTAATGCATCCTAACAACTACTTGTTAGATACACTAATGCAGACCTGGTTCTCTAAGACCACCGCTCTGATACCAACTGAAACACCCTGTCCTAATCCATCCGGACGAAGTCCATATTGATTATAAATGATTCATAATAGTTGATTTCATCGCGAGGTACTTGACCTCTAAATGATACATTTTATAAACATTTCATTCGTTTTTAAAAGACAGTCTTTCATTTCATTGAAAGTTGACAGGTATGCATACCATTTCATAATATCCAAACTATAAATGACCTAATCTGTCATTTACTTAATAATAATCTCTAATGAACTTCAACGACTCGAATGTAACGTCTTTTGAAATATGTCATGAATGACTCTAAGTAATATCCTTAAAATGAGCTAATGCATAGCGGAAGATTTCTTTCAAACCTGAGAATAAACATTCTTTCAAGTGTCAACCAAAAGGTTGGTGAGTTCATCAGTTTATAGTAATCATTTCATTTTCATCATATTAATAGACCACAAGATTTTAAATATTATAAAACGTGCAGAAGTCCCATTCCAACTGCACAAAAATATCTTTCATATGAAGAACACCTGGTGAGGATTCAAAATATAATAGTAACCATCTGTGCCGGTCTTTCACCCCACGGCTGAATACATGTGCCTTCAAAATATAGAACCTCTGTACCGGTCTTTACACCCCACGGCTGAACACATGTTTATAAAATATAGGACAACCGGTGCCAAAATGTCGTAAATAATAAACCATCCACCCGGCTCGGGAGCTCATACACTCTAACGGAAACCGGGGGTTAATGCGTGTCATAATAATCAATCCCAATCCCAGATAATTCTATCATAGAATGCAGTTAAGGTACTTGTGTCTATTGCGTCAAACATTTATAAAAGCGCATGTATTCTCAGTCCCAAAAATGTAAAGAGTAAAAAGGGAATCAAATGAAACTCACCTAATGTATTTTGTAGTAAAATACATATAACATCATTGAACATGTATAAGGTTGGCCTCGGCTTCACGAACCTATATCATTTATATATATTAACACATATACTGGAAATTACATAATTTCATTTATTAATATATATATATATATATATATATATATATATATATATATATATATATATATATATATATATATATATATATATATATATATATATATATATATATCATTAGTTAGCTATATATAAGTATTTATATAAATAATGTTATTATTTTGGATATGTAGTCATATGAAATATTAATATAATTCTAGTATATGTAATATGTATATTTAATGTACAAAATATTTATTTGTTAGAATGATAGTTTCGATAATATTAATTTACTAATAATAATAATAATAATAAATAAATTTTTACTAATCATATTGATAATAATAATAATAATAATAATAATAATAATAATAATAATAATAATAATAATAATAATAAAAATAGTAAAAAATAATAATATTGATAATCCTACTAATACTAATGATAAAAATATTAATAATCATAAGTTTAATATTTTGTGTTAGTTAAATAATAATAATAATAATAATGAGTAATGAGTAAACTACCTCAAAGAAGTAGTTCTAAAAATGCCCAAGTCCGGGTTTGAACCCACGACGTCCCACTAACCCGAAACATACCATTAACCGATGCACTACTCACTACTTTTCTGTATTAATTAGCTAATTAATATCCTCTATCTTTTTACTCTTTATTGTCTTCTTCAAATACAGCAACTTCAAAACTTTGGAACTTCAACATCGTTCACGATCATCATTTTTCATCTATACGGCCAAACATTAATTTCGGCCCAACATCATTACGTCCAATCTTAAAACATCGCCGCCCAACAAATAATTCCTAAGGTTTCGGCCCAATAACTAATTAAGTTTACAGCCCAACAACATACTAGAAGCCCACGTTAATAAGTATATGGATTCAAGGCCCATTCACTTCTTTCATTTATACACCGTTGGTGTTTGGATTGTCTGGAAACAGTAACAACAAACGTTTCATCCTCATACATCATTCCATCATCTTTATCACTACCTATTCACCTATATCATTGTCATAACCCACGATCATTATTATTTAATCATATTGTCACGTTTTATTATCGTATCATCTTAAAGAACCATCATCATATATCATTTATATCATCATCTAAATAATAAGATATCATAAGTTTCATAATCCTAATTCTAATGATTCTCGTCTCTATCTTACGACCAATATTATCATAATCATACACAGTTACCTAATATCTATAACAAACGTCTCTTTATAGCGACCCCACTTGATTGGCCATTTTGTGTCACTTTATTCCACTTGATTAATTAAATAAACACCGTATAATAGAATCCTATAATCAAATTGCCAATTGGGTCGGCCATGAATTGGAATTTGTCTCACAAGCACCACATGACTTTATAAAGCATCTTGTAATGAAACTTTAACATATTCAAATTGCCATTATTTAAGCTGTATACATATATTACTCACTTCATAGACTTCTTGTTTTTGTTGAATTACAAACAATCACAGCAGCAACCATGATGAGTACATCAACCAAAAATCAACAATAGCAGTAAAGGATGATTCAGTTTAGAGAAGGTACAAAGGTGGTGAGGGTTTGGATGACAATTTGATCATAACTGTTTAGAAAAGAGAGAGAGCTAGAAATCGAAGTATAGAGATAGATATAGATGATTGTTGTGAGGTTGAACCCGAAAGAAGATGGTGTCGATATAGGTATGGTTGGGATGATACATCAAAATGAACAATAAAAATAAATGTGATGGTTATGGGTTGAAGCAGAAAATAAGCATATCAGTCGTAGAAGTTATCATGGTTTCAATGATGGTGTTGGCATGAATTGGAAAGGAAAATAGTAGTGGATCGTAGTAGCAACAACACAACCACGTTTTAGTTTTGTAGTAGTATTAACAGGATTTGCTAAACAGATGGTTTTTCGATAGTTGATGTGATAAAGATGGTGTTGGCTTTGTGGTGGTAATGATAGTTATAATAATTGTACAGGAAAGCGTACACCGAAAACGAGTAAAGAGTATCATGGGTGGTGATTGAAGATCAATGGTGGCGGTTGATGGGGATCCTATCAAACAGCAATTAACGTTATAGTAGTAGCAGTTTGATAACAGAAGTGTTTCGTAGGGTGAAGGTGGTCGATGGGTGCCCAAAGGTGGTGGGTTTTGGTTGTGGGTTGTGGTTCCAAGAGGGAGACAAAGGTGATGAGCTAGTGTGGGTACTTTGGCTTAATGTTTGAACAAGAAACAGAAATGCATAGAAGTGGAAATGGTTTTGTGATGGTGTTTTAGGGAGGTTGCTTCGGTTGTCAGAGATACAAGAAGAAGATATAGAAGTGAGTGTTTTTGGTGATGCTTGATTAATTCGTTGGTGTTATAGTGATATTAGATTTACAGAAAATAAATCAAGAATATAGCCAAATCTCAAAAAGAATCGATTTGACAGAATCAAATAAAGGAAGAAATAAATAAAAATAAAATAAAAAGGAGATAACGATCTTCAACTGAATTTGGTTGTATTAGAATCCTGATTTAGACTAGTAACAAATTAGAGATAGAAAACAAAATTTGAAAAAGGCTAGATTGTGAAATCAAACAGAAATCGTACGAGTTCCTAGTTCTTTTATATAATTAAATTACTATTAATATATTAATATTAATAATAATAATAATAATAATAATAATAATAATAATAATAATAATAATAATAGTAATAATCATATTAATATTGATAATAATTATAACAATAATGATACTATAATCATTAAAATGATAATAATATTAATATTATTAATGATAATATTAATAAATTGTATTATTTTCTAATAATATTGTAACAAATTACATGTATTAAATTTTATATCTATATATGTATATATAATATTAAAGTGATAATATTCATAATAGATTTTAGTATTAATGTTAATATTTATTTTGATGGAAGTAATAATAATAATATAATAACTATATTTTTACTTGTAATTACATTTAATATTACAATTTATTATTTACATAATATTTAATAATTATATAATATATATATAATAACATATGTTTAAAATTTAACATTTATACATCTTCATATACTATGATTTGCATATAATCATCAATTATATAAAGAAATCATATATAGATTCATGATAATATATAAATAATAATAATTTATTTATTCTATTTATTATTTTACATATTTAATTCTTAATGATTAAAGTATACTTTATTAATTCAAAGTATCATATATATACACATATATTTATATTTATAATATAGATATACATATTTATTTACAAACAACTGTTCGTGAATCCTCGGGAATAATCAAAAGGAAAAATGCATTTATGTAACTGTTCCAAAGTTTTTGAGACTCAACATTACAGAATTTACTTATCGTGTCGAGATCATATAAAGATTACTTTTAAATTTGGTCGGAAATTCCCGGATCATCACAGTACCTACCCGTTAAAGAAATTTCGTCCCGAAATTTGATCGAGGTCGTCATGGCTAACTATAAAAATGTTTTCATGACGAATATAAGTTGATGAATAGAGTTTTATCATCATTGAGTAATATAGATAAAACAATTTAATTACGCGAAGAGTATAAGTGAAGCTATCGCAAGAGAGTGAAATGAGTAAATGTATATTTGTTTTAACCGATGACGTAGTTAGGATTGATTTCCGGAATTTATGGGATTTAAAGGAAATCTTCGTAATAAGATTTGGTTCTTTGACGATTAAGGAAATCAGGATCCGCTTTAAATGCGATCATCTGTTTTGATTGCTCTGTCAGATAGATATATATATATATATATATATATATATATATATATATATATATATATATATATATATATATATATATATATATATATATATATATATATATATATATATATATGTTATTTTTTTTATAAATCCACCCCCGTCGTTTTCTTACAACTCACACCTTCTATTCTTCTTCTTCCCTTCCCTTTCACAAAATCATCATCATCATCTAAGGGTCTAGCTTTTTAGCTTTGATCTTGATTACATCTTGTAGATTCAAACATGGATTTGAATCCTTCAAGAACATGAAAGATTCAAGCTTTCTAGCTTTGAATCTTCACCTACTTTGTAGATCTAAATCTTTTAGCTTTAATCTTGTTATTTTGTTATAAAGATTCAAACTTGTGTTTGTAATCTTCATGTAACTTAAAGATCCAAGCTTTATGCTTCAAGATCTTCAAGAACAACCAAGATGCAAGCTTTCTAGCTTGAATCTTCATATCTTTTGTTGGATCTAAGTTTTCTAACTTATGATCTCATTACTTTGTTATAAAGATCAAAACTTGTGTTTGTGGTCTTCATGTAACTTAAAGATCTAAGCTTTATGCTTCAAGGTCTTCAAGAACACTAAAGGTTCAAGCTTTCTAGCTTTGTGACCTTATAAATTGTGTGAAAAGGATCCAAGCTCTCTAGCTTAGGGTTCCATCACTTTATTTGACTTAGATTATGTTCATACTTGCTTGATTGAAGTAAAGTTTGTAGCTTTAGTTGTAAATGGAACTTGTAATTGTGTTAAGACTAAGGATATGATGTAACCTTGGTTCATCATCCATCTAAGACTCTTAAATGAGTTGTGTTCTTACTTGGTCTTAACATATTGTGTGTTGATGGTAGAATCTTGGTCAAGGTGATGCTAACCCATCAACGAGTTGTACACTTGAAGCTACAAGCATCAAGGATGAGAACCGTGATGAGCATCAAGCACCAAGAACCCCACCGGAGCACTTGTTACTGTTTTTCGGGATCTGATCAGATTCCTGGACTTCTAGAAAATTGATTTTCAGTTAGTTCGTTTCGAGTAGATGACTTTTCATTTAGGCCTCATCTTAATCCGATATACGGTTTAGGATTTATAGCCCTCCGAAAGTCACTACGCCGTTGTAACGTTGTGCTGAAATTTCTGACCAACTCGCACTTAAACCATCGCCACGATCAAACGAAGACGAGCTTGGTTCTGAAAATTTGTCAGCAGTTAGAGGACTCATATACGGAGCCATAGCCACTCACTACACGTCTTTTCGTTTTTTATAGAGGTCGTAACAGCTGACCGAAGTCAGCCTATTGTTTCAATCTCTATTCTTGTCAAACTTACTTAGATTTTATGATGATGAATGATGATGATGATGACACTTAAACTTATTTTATGCACTATTAGAACTTATGAGGATAACCTACTGACCTAGTAACCTTTGATTTAGGTTGACGACCTTTTGGACGACTTACTACTTGCACACTTTCGTGACGACTTTTACCGCTTATTCACTGTGAGTTATAGCATCCCTTTTTACTTTAATTATTTTGGGACTGAGAATACATTCGCGTTTTACATTTTACATACTAGGCACGAGTACTTAAACATTATATATGTGTGGGTTATACAACGGCATAAACTTTCCCCTTAGCTCGGTAACGTTTAGTCATTGGTTTTTGAACCGGTGAATGCGAATCTTAGATATGGATCCATAGGGTTTGACATCCTCACTCGGGCTAGTCGCGCTAGCATTTAATGGGGTATTAATACTTCGTAAACATATGCACTCGCTAAGTGTACTTTTAGGGGGTTATAAACGTTAAGTTAGTTACCGGGTGCCCACGGATAATCATATACTTTATCATACTGATTTGAAACGCTAGTTTGAAGCACTGAAATCTCGTGGCCTACATTACATTACTGATTACAAACAAATTATAGCTCACCAACATTCGTGTTGACTTTTTAAGCATGTATTTCTCTGGTGCTTGGACGTTGTTGCTTCCGCTATTAGACTTGCTGCCTTGGTGTTATAAACTTGCTGTTATACACTTGCTGTTACGGACCTGCTGTGCTAGATTTCCGCTGCATTACTTAGAGATGTCTCAATCATGGAACTTTTATTTTGCATTCGTAACTTACGTTATTTTCAAACAATGGCTTTGTAACGACCTTTGGGTCACGTACTTATGTTTATGCTTCTATTCATAGGAAGCACGTTATCTTTTGTAAAACGCTATCTTTTCATGAATGCAAAACTGGTTTTCAAACATCATATAGTGTTTGACCTTGTAATGATCCTGTTGTTGATGATTCTTACACGATGATTTTGTACGGGGCATCACATTTGGTATCAGAGCATTGGTTGTAGGGAATTAGGTTGCATTAGTGAGTCTAGACCAGGCCAAGTAGTATTCACTAATAGGACTAATCTACAACTTGCTCGTTTACTTGTTACTGCTTACTACTACCGCATGTTACTGCTTACTTATACTGCCATATGATCTGCTGCATGGTACTGCTTACTCTTACTGCTATGTGAACTCGCTGTATGCTATTGCTTATCCTCGCTACTACATACTACTATCTGCTTTCGATTGCATGTTACTTCTGTTTAGTACTGTTAATATTGCCATGCTATATACTGCTGTAGACGATCTAGGTTGATGTAGTGCCTGATTACGTGCTTGCTTCATGCCCGCTATTCGCTGTACCGACTTGGAAAACTTACCTTTCCTAGTTCATATGTTTTTCTGAACCCTTTTTCCACACGCCTAACCTTAAGGATTGGTATTGTAATCCACCTGTTACTATCGTTCCACCGTTCCGGAGGTCGAAACATTACTTCACGCAATCTAGGATGAGTACCCCTCGGATTACACGACCACTAAAGTTGATCCTCGGAGGAGGAGACATGTGAGGACTTGTCGGAGTAACCACACCCCGAGCTCACCCTGATTAGCCACTTACAACGAATGAACAACAAAAAGTTGTTCAGTTTCCGCAAGCTGACCTGTATCCAGTGCGCTTTCATGACCGTCACTTATCTCTTTCATTCTTCACCACTACTCGACGATCTAACGACACTACTGGAATTAGGTCCCTAATACTCTTAGCCATTGGAGAAGTCGGGAAGGCATCTCCTTTCACAGGGTCATAGTATCTCCCACTGATGCTCGGCCATACCCAGGGACTTGGGAGTCGCCTCAAGACGTATCGTATTTCTACTTGCTACCCATACAACTCGACACGAGACCCAGATTAAAATTCTAGAAAAGAACCTAACGACATTACCCGAACCCGAACATTTTGAAGAAAATTTCGGGACATTTAGGCATTGATGCATGACCTACGGAACCTACGCACCCACACCGAGAAGCCATGAGATTAATTATGTAGATTTTGTTTTGAAATAGCATAGACAAAGCATCGTTAGATGAAATTGAGTAGAACTTGAAGTGATCACATTACATTGACCATATGGAGTGATATTGGAATGAAAGTACGATTTAGTACTGTATAATGACGCCAGGCCAGCGTGATTATATTGAAGTAAATCATGCAGAAGTCCCAATGCTACTATATAAGGAATATGAAGTGATTCAAAGAAAATTTTGGTAGGAACCACTTGAGTATACGCATTATGGTCTGTTAGAGGTAGGGAAAGAATAACCACGTAGCCCAGATGCTGTACAAGAAGGGCCTTGATTGCATAATTGGTAACCCAAAAATTTGTTATAGATATAGACACCCTGGACACTTAAGGAAAAAGTTCTCAAATAGAAAAAACTTTGGACTTACTTGCGATAGAGCAATCGTTATCTCAAGCTATGGAGACTCGCATGGATCCTGATTTTAGTTAGGGTACGTTTCGTCACAACGTTTTATTGTCTCGGAGATGTTTAATACTAGAGCGATAGAAACCTTATATCTAAGAACATTAGTGTTATGACTAATAAGCCATTAACAACCATGAGGGTTAAGTATTTTATAGGACAAGCAAATGGTAAGCTGGCAGAGATAGAGGAATAATTTAAGGTAGTACCTTAAAACTAACAGGTGGGTCATTTGGATATGACCTCATGTCAACAAAAATAGGAAGTTTTAAAGTAGTAGTTGGAAAGGATTAGTTATTTGGTTGGGAAGGAACCTTAAGATTAACCTAATACTCATCAAGTTAGGAAGCTTGATGTAAAAGTTGGAATGGACTTTAGGATTAACCTAATACTCATCAAGTTAGGAAGCTTCGATGAAAAAGTTGGAACGGACTGGCTTTCAAGGATGAAAGCGAAAGTTATTTATAGTGAAAAGATTATTCGTATACCTCGCGAGAATGGTGAGCCAAAAGCCATTTGGGTTACTTCAACAACCTGAGATCCCACAATGGAAATGGGAAGAGATGACAATAGATTTCTTCACGAAGCTACTGAAAACGGTGAGCGGTTATGACACTATCTGGTTTATTGTTGACCGCCTCACCAAATCTGCTCACTTTCTAGTCATGAAAGAAACCGATGCAATGGATAAACTTGCACAATGATACATAAGGGAAATTGTATCCCGTCACTTCAGCGATTCAGATTCTATATTAAGGACTACCCAAGAATCTTATTTGATACTCATTCTTACGCGACTCTAAATCCTAACTTATTCCGAGATATTCCTTGTTCGATGATAATCACACCATCATCCTTCTTACTTTGATATTAGTCATACCAGTTCAAAATTTTCCGAATCAATGGGAGGTTAATTCTCATCCTCATACGCTCCCTTTCGTATCTCACTTATAAGCAACAACTTTACATTTAAGCATTTTTGGTCGAAGGGCTTATGCCCTACTAATAGTCATCAACCACATTTAAATTCAATAGTTTTCATTACCTCGTAACATTTTTGCTCAAATGTCACCCGAAATCTTCAAAAATCTTTTACTCATAAATCTTTTTGTAACCTCCGAAATATGAAAATTTTGTTTGCCAAAAATTTTACTCACACTATTTTACTGTACGATCCTCTCAAAGTTTTATAAAAATAAATTTATTTTATCGCCATACGTACAAATTTTTGAAATCGTATATGTTATATAAAATAAAGTAAATGATTACTTATTTTGACAAATACATATGAGATTTTACTTTCACTTTTACAAATCAAATCTTTTATTCAAAAGATATCTTACTTTGAATGGTACGTGTTGTACATAAACCCAGTTACTAAGAACTTCGTTTCTTTTCTTACGTTGTCACCTTAAACGATTTCTATAAAATTTTCGTTACTCATTGTATAAACTTTTTCGTTGCTTATTCGTATCCAAATCATCATGAAGACTTTACAACCGTCGAAATCGAGAGATTCATGTGTGTGTGTATGTGATGAAGGCACTTACTACCACGTCACGCAGATCCTTCGGGCATCCACTAACACTTAAACCATTCAAAAATTATTGCGTCACCCCAAGGATACTATTTGCCACCCCTGTTGGAACAATGCTCTTTCTTACATAACTCTAAGTCCTGACTTATTCCAAGGGATTCTCATCTAGTGATACTAACACCATCAGTATTCCTACTTTAGTATTAGTCATAACCTGTTTGGCATTTTGTAATGTCAAGAATCGATTAACTTCTCATCCTCATGCTATATCCTTCATACCTCACTTTTTAGCAACGGCTTCGCATGTGAACATTTTTGGCCCAAAGACTTAGGTCCTGATAATTATCAAAACTACATTTAATTCATTAGTTTTTATTACCTAGTGACATGTCACCTGATGATTCAAAGATTTTTCACTCAATCCTTTCTCAACTCGTAACCTCTGAAATACGGAAAATTATGTTTACCAATATTTTTACATGTTATTTATTTGTGCGGTCCTCACAAGATTTATGGACAAACGAAAGTAATAAAACTTTTCTGTCACTTATGCGATTTATAAAATCATATATGTGTGTATATAATTAATTTAATAAATTTACCCCTACTTATTTTGGGTAGTACCTACTAAGTTATGCCTACAAATTATTTAAAAAAAAAATCGCTCCTTTATCGAGTTATTTAACTTAAGTCAAATAGCTTTGTGCAAAATGGTGCACGTTGTACATACTTCTAAATTTACTACGAACTTCATTCCGTTTATGTTGTCACGTCAAACGTTTAAAGGTTTTTCAAAACTTCCTTGGTTGATTTTATTAAAGGTTTTCGTATTAGACTACACAATGTATGGATCACGCTTCTTCTCGCCCTCCGTTAGGGATCAAACTTACCATTAAGATCTTTGTTAAAAACTCTTGAGCCACTTTGGATGGCAGTTTTATAAAATTTGTTAGGAAGTCTTTGCGCTCATAAAATGTTCCTTTTAAAGTTAGACATGGCAAAAACGCGGGCCTATAAATCAGTTTTCTGCGGTACACTTAGTGGTCACCCTATCATAGGGAAAGCACTAGGCGGATTTCTACTCTCAATGTTTCACGGCTAAATCGCAACACCCTTGTAAACGTCATCTCTATGAATCAGTAGGTTGAGGTACAAGGAATCGTTTTTGAGATTCTTTTCACTTAGAGTAAACCGTTCTTTATGACCAAGGGTTCACATATCCTCTCATCCGCGCATCCCCATAAGCAAGGTTGCAGAAATCGGTTCTTGGGGAGTTCTCGGCAGGGTCTCCAAAACGAGAGCTCGGAGAACTCGGGGAGAACTCGGGGAGTTATCGGTGGTTGACTTTCGTTGACTTTTGGGATTTTATCGAAATTTTTACGAGATTTGACCGATTTTATCGAGATTTGACCGATTTTTTTGAGATTTGACCGATTTTTCCGAGATTTGACCGATTTTTTGGAGATTTGACCGATTTTTGGTCGTTGACCGATTTTTTGACCGATTTCAAAACGAGTTCTCGCCAGTAATGAAATTCCGAGTTCTCGTCGAGTTCTCTCGATTTTTGCAACCATGCCCATAAGTATAAGGATAAATTCGGATCAATCCACTCGAAGAGTTCACTCTGGTTCAAGGATCACACCTGTCGTGCAATTTTCTTTCGGAACTGTAATATTAAATACTTTAAGAATCTATGAATCTTGTTATCCTCTTGGAAGGGACTGCTTAAAACGTCTATAACACAGATACACATTCCTTCCTTCGTTGGTTGCAACTATATGTTGTTCTAGTTAATGATAACCATAACTTCAACATGTAACTGAATGGATAAAGTTACATTATGGAACTGTGCTTTCTTTCCATCCAAGGATAAGTTCACATGCGGTATATTGTGATCGCCATGTTTTCCATTCTATCTGTCAGCTTGGTACTACGACATAAGCGCTCAATGTTTTATATGAGTTTGGTAACTTTCATGATGTATTCTATGCATCCAGCTTACTGAAGATGCCTGTAGGGCTAAAAACATCGTCTTTCCTTCTGTAGGTATATATTCGGATGACATATTCGTGTTAGCAAGAAACAAAATAAACTTGTTGATCTCTTAGGACAAGAGACTTAATTAATGGCATATACCTATTCTTACTTTTATACGCCCAAGTACCTTTCGAGGTAAATAGCTCACTTCTGAGCCCACGAGTCTCATGGAACCTTGATACGCTACTTCTTATTTAAATACGGTAGCATTTTTAGTCACTCCTCAAATTTCGGGACGAAATTTCCATTAACAGGTGGGTAATGTAACGACCCGACTTTTTCGACTTGCTTTTGTGCCTTGTATTTTTGCGAAACTGTGTATTTGTGCGTACTGTGTTATTTTATACTCTGGAATCTTACTACACGTGGATTACTTTCGTTTATATGTTAAAATGTGCCTTTGAGTACGTAGGTTACTTAACTTGATCACCGGAAGCCTTTATGACCGTTAGTGTCACTTGACGTTTCGAACAAACTGCGTACTGCGTATACGTTTAACTTTTGTCGTAATCGAAATATTATGACTACGAAATATTAATTGTTATTTTATAATAACAATTACTTGGGTTTTTGGATGCTTAATTACGCTTAGTAATTTACTTATGCTTACTAGTTAGTCTTTTTGGACTTTCTACCTTGTTGGACCTTAGCCCACCCTACACTAGTTAGTGGACTATTTAATTAGCCCAATTATAAGTAACTAGTGACCCATTAATATGTAAGACAAATGCCCATTTATTAGAGGGAACATACTAGCATTTATGTCAAGTATTATCCTTAATGTTACATGGGATTCCAACATAAGCACCAACTTTAGACAACCATTAACCAAAAAGCAAACTTGTCTCCCCTTTTGTCCCCCCATAGGCTATAGTTTTAAGAGCCTCCGCACACCCCATTCACCAATAAATACAAGCCTTATTCCATCCATTTTACACTTGCTTTCATTTGCATTTACACACACTTACTCTCTAATTCTTTCTCTAGTCTTTCTTTCTCTAAAAAGTGTAAGTATTTGATTTTTTCTTCTTCTTCTTCCCTTCCCTTTCACGAAATCATCATCATCATCTAAGGGTCTAGCTTTTTAGCTTTGATCTTGATTACATCTTGTAGATTCAAACATGGATTTGAATCCTTCAAGAACATGGAAGATTCAAGCTTTCTAGCTTTGAATCTTCACCTACTTTGTAGATCTAAATCTTTTAGCTTTAATCTTGTTATTTTATTATAAAGATTCAAACTTGTGTTTGTAATCTTCATGTAACTTAAAGATCCAAGCTTTATGCTTCAAGATCTTCAAGAACAACCAAGATGCAAGCTTTCTAGCTTGAATCTTCATATCTTTTGTTGGATCTAAGTTTTCTAACTTATGATCTCATTACTTTGTTATAAAGATCAAAACTTGTGTTTGTGGTCTTCATGAAACTTAAAGATCTAAGCTTTATGCTTCAAGGTCTTCAAGAACACAAAAGGTTCAAGCTTTCTAGCTTTGTGACCTTATAACTTGTGTGAAATGGGACGACCCGGAAATTTCCGACCAAATTTAAACTTAATTTCACTATGATTCCGACACGATAAGCAAAGTCTGTTAAACCGAGTCTTACAAGTTTAAACTGTTTCATATATTCAGTTGACCTTCGACTGCTCTCGACGATTCACGAACAATTGTTTGTAAATAAATATGTATATATATGTGTAAATATAAGGATGTATAATAGTTAGAAGTAATGAAACATAACTTAAATTAAATATGTAAAATAAAATACAATTTAATCAATTGAGTTGAATATGTAAAGTAGTATATAAAAATAATGAAGTTGCTAATAAAATATATATATATATATATATATATATATATATATATATATATATATATATATATATATATATATATATATATATGAATCTATACATAATTAATGTTGTATGTACATTATAATATATATAAAATGTATAAATATTAAATATTCCATATATGTTATTATATCATATTAATAATAAAGACTAAGTACAATTTAAAATATTAAAGTTATATTATCAACCTTACTTTCATTATAAATGCTACTATTTATATTATTATATAATATATGTAGAATTTGATATGTATAAGTTATCATGATTAAAAATTATTATTGTTAGTATTATGATTATTATTATTATTATTTGTATTAAAATTATTATTATTATACCTATAAAGTATTATAGGAATTATTATCATTTTTATTCTCATTATTATTAAATATCATTAATAGTGAAAAACATTCTTACTATTTGTATTATCTTGATTAGTAACATTATTATTTCTATTAATTATTACAGTAGTATTTTTTTCTTTTCTGTATTATTAATATTTAATATATTTATATTTATTAATTATTAAATTTTAATATTAATTATATATTAATTATATTTATATATATATATATATATATATATATATATATATATATATATATATATATAAAATATAAAGCAGATAAAGGACCCAGTTTGTTATATATCCCCATCCAGCATTCCCATCTAGCTTTTTAAGTTTTGTTCTTGTTTAAAATTGCTAGACATCAAAATCAATATGGTACGAATCCGTTAGCTGTCGACTTCAGTCAATACCAAACAGAAATTCACAAATTATATATGGAATTATGCATTAATGAAGGAATGAAAAACAGAAAAATACAAATAAAAATAGCGACCCTCTGCTCTTGATTTTAGTTTCATCATAAACTCGATTTCGTATCAATTTAAAAATTTAGAATTGCAAATTCGTTAGGAATCATTCACTCAAACTACTTGCAAAATCTCAAATTTCAATTCCTCATATCGAATCCGAATTGTTGAGTCAAAGTTTTTGAAATAAAAAGTCAACATTTGTTCTTCAATCAAATTAGAGTTCATGTTTGTATTTCTAGATCAATGGACGATTCCAATAGTTTCTAGATACGATTAGTAAACTATTTCATGTTGGAATTATACCCTATAACGTGATCAATTGCAAAAATTAATTTTCTTTTTTTTTTATTTCTGCAGCGACGAGCAGCATTTTTTCTTTTTCTTTTTATTTATTTATTTTTTTTCAATACAACTAATCACAATTCGTTGATCCTAAGATGGATATTAAATATAAAAATCGATTTTGTAATGGTTAGTAAGGCTAAAAGGGTGTGTAGTCGATTGGAATGGGTGTGAGGAAGAAGAAGAAAAGGAAACTGAATCATAATCGGGACATATGTATTTATTTGGGGTTTAAAACATAAAAACAGAACTTGCTTGGATGGTTTAGGGGTGTTGGTGTAACCGAGAGGTCTCGGGTACGATCCCGGCTTGGTGCAACTCTTTTTAAAATAGCTCTTTAAAGGTAGTCTTTATTTTTAAAGTTATTATTATTATTATTATTATTATTATTATTATTATTATTATTATTATTATTATTATTATTATTGTTATTGTTATTATAAATTACTTTTGTTATGATATTATGCTATTTATGATTATTTCTAATACTAGAAATAGAATTACTATTATCGTTAATACAACTAGTAGTACTATTATTATTATTATTATTATTATTATTATTATTATTATTATTATTATTATTATTATTATTATTATTATTATTATTATTATTATTATTATTATTATTATTAGTAGTAATATCACCATTATTATTATTAGTATTAGAATTAAAATTATCGTTATTGTTATTATTATTACTAATACAAGTACTAACTATTATTTTTATTATCATTATGATTAAAATTACAAAAATGAATATTATTATTATCATTGTCAAGTTAAGTAATATTATAACTATCGTACTACAATTTATTATTATCATCATTAAATATAAGTATTATAATTATTTTTAGTATTGTTATTAAGTATTATAGGATTATTATTATTATTATTATTATTATTATTATTATTATTATTATTATTATTATTATTATTATTATTATTATTATTATTATTATTATTATTATTATTATTATTATTATTATGAAAATAACACAAGTTATCATCATTTTCATTAATATTAGTATTAATATCACTTTTGTAACTATTAGTATCATTAATCTTATAATTAGATAAAAGTATCATTTTTAACAATATCATTATTATTATTATTATTATTAGTATTATCATTACTAATAAATTTATTATTATTATTAGTAACTTATTATTATTATCAAAACTACCATTTTTAACAAATAAATATTAGTTTCATAAAAGATACTTATTACATTTACTATAATTAAAATAATATCCCATATAATATATAAGTTAAGATATGATTTACATAAATAAAGAATATGTTTCTAATGAAGTTTAGAATAAATCCTAAATAACTACAAAGATATATAAAAAGGATATAACTAATAAATTTATATATATATATATATATATATATATATATATATATATATATATATATATATATATATATATATATATATGTGTGTGTGTGTGTGTGTGTGTGTGTGTGTGTGTGTGTGTGTGTGTGTGTTCGATTACATTTATGTATATTAATAAATATACAAATGATATAGGTTCGTGAATCCGAGGCCAACCCTACATTTATTCAATGTCGTCATATGTATTTTTACTACAAAATACATTAGGTGAGTTTCATTTGCCTTTTTACCCTTTATATTTTTGGGCTGAGAATACATGCGCAATTTTTATAAATGTTTTACGAGATAGACACAAGTAATTGAAACTACAATATATGGGTAAATGATCGAAGCCGAATATGACCCTTTTTTCTTGGTAACCTAAGAATTAGTAAACCGATCTACTAATTGACGCGAATCCTAAAGATAGATCTATTGGGCCTAACGAACCCCATCCAAAGTACCGGATGCTTTAGTACTTCGATGTTGTTTTTATCATGTCCGAAGGATTTCCCGGAATGAAAGGGGATATTCTTATATGCATCTTGTTAATGTCGGTTACCAGGTGTTCACGATATGAATGATTTTTGTCTTTATGCATGGGACGTATATTTATGAGAACTGGAAATGAAATTCTTGTGGTCTATTAAAATGATGAAAATGATCGTTTATGATAAACTAATGAACTCACCAACCTTT
Source organism: Rutidosis leptorrhynchoides (assembly GCF_046630445.1). Lineage (NCBI taxonomy): Eukaryota > Viridiplantae > Streptophyta > Magnoliopsida > Asterales > Asteraceae > Rutidosis > Rutidosis leptorrhynchoides. The sequence continues at coordinate 365,236,287 of NC_092340.1, read as the reverse complement.
TGGTTGACACTTTAAAGCATGTTTATTCTCAGGTATGAAATAAATCTTCCGCTGTGCATTAGCTCATTCTAGAGATATTACTTGGAGTCATTCATGACATATTTCAAAAGACGTTGCATTCGAGTCGTTGAGTTTATCAAGATTATTATTAAGTCGTTGATAGTTTGATATATTATGAAATGGAATGCATGCTTGTCAACTTTTGATGTAATGAAATTTTGTCTTTTAAAAACGAATGCAATGTTTGTAAAATGTATCATATATAGGTCAAGTACCTTGCGATGTAATCAACTATTGTGAATCATTTATAATCGATATGGACTTCATTCAGATGGATTAGGACGGGTCATGAAAGTTGGTATCAGAGCGGTTGTCTTAGCGAACCAGGTCTGCATTAGTGTGTCTAATTGATAGTCGTTAGGATACATTAGTGAGTCTGGACTTCGACCGTGTCTGCATGTCAAAAGTTTTGCTTATCATTTCGCGTCCAAAATTACCTGCTTATCATTCTTAGGGAATCACTTGCTTATTATCTTAAGTCTATACACGTCTTACTGCATTTAGTGCATCGATAGTGTATAGACAAAATTCATATCTTAGCGTATCTGTTACTATAGACTTTGCCTGAAAGCTTCCGTAGATTCCTCCATAACTTATGGGATTTTAGTATTATATATACATATGTAAATTATGTATTGCAGGATACTAATCTACGTCCTATAATCTAATTCATATAGAAAATCCTCCATCTGATCATACGAGATGGATCCCTCAACCAGTTCGAATTCCTCGGATTCCGATAGCTATTTCGATATGGATATCCACCTGAGCTCTGAAAATAGTATAACCAGAATGGATCAACCAACCAGCCATCATCAATTCATCTGATGGGTTCGTAGTCGACTTAATCAATGGAGACACGAAGAAGGCGAACCTTTTCACCAACCGAATTTACCTCTTGGCGATGAACCTGAAGCACTTACCGGCGAACCAGTTCGAAACACCATTTTCTCTCTCATTCCCAGAGTATCTCGCCACGACTATATCATAACTCAGATTCTAAACCTTATTCATCCGCTCGTTCCGACTGACAATCATCCCGGAGTAATAGAAGAAGTCAACTAGCTTCACGCTCGAGTAATCAATTTGGAAAACATGGTGCAAAACGCACCATCTTCAACAACATCACCGGCACCAACAGTACTACCAACAACCCAAGTTTCAACATCACACACCTCAACATCTCATTCTGTACCTCGAGCATAATCATCAATCTGCGAATCGTTCTACATCATTTATCTTCGTTTGACATGGCGATTATGTAATCTCTAATGTTTTAGAGATTATATATTCTTGTTCTAACGGTAAATCAAATGAGTTTAATATCATATTGACTCATTAAATCCATGATTACATCTGAAGAAAATATATATGTATATATATTTTCATAAAGATTGTAATTAAAAATTATTTCGTACAAACTGTTAATGGTGAAAATATTTTAACGGGTAGGTAATACCCGAGGAATATTTAAGATTTCACATTAATAAGTTACACTGTACATTCTTTGAATCTGATTCAACGGTCATTTACTATCCTACTTACATTCACAAATATATGTATCCGTTCACCTCAGAATAACCATTTCCATTCAATTTCATATTTGGATTTTGATCTATCAGAATCCAACAAGTGGCATAATGAAGAAAACATTGGAAAAAATAAAATTTGTTAGAAACAAACAAATTTAATTATGAGAAATTTTGTTAAGAATCCACGCTAACTATTCCTAGCTAACTGTTCCTAGCTAACTGTTAATTTCATATTACATTTTAATTATCGCAATTTATTTATCGCAATTTAATTATCGCAATTTATTTTATCGCAATGTTAATTCTCGCAATTTTATTTATCGTCATTTAATTTCTGTTATTTATTTTAAGCACTTTATTTATCGTCATTTAAATACTGTTATTTACGCATTTAAATATCGGGACACGTATACAAGGTTTTGACATATCATATCGACGCATCTAAATATATTATTTGAAATAACCATAGACACTCTATATGCTGTAATGATCGAGTTACTATACAGGGTTGAGGTTGATTCACAAATAATATATATACTTTGAGTTGTGATCGAGTCTGAGACATGTATATAACGGGTCACGACGTGTATTAATTAATTCGAATTTAATATATTAAACTATATATAAATTGTTGAATTATAAATTGTGGACTGCTAACTGTGGACTAAAAACATTGAATAATTAAAATAAATTAAAATATTGATTATAACATATGAAACTAAACATTTCTTCAAGTTTGCCACTTGATTTCATCTTAAACCTCATTTGTATCTTGATGATTACAATCTGCGTTCAAACCTTTCGTAATTCTTGAAAACATCTCAATCGAGAGGATGAACCAACCGCACTTCATCTATGTAAGAAGAGATTGATGTATATAGTTATGCACTTGAAAACACCCGGAACTTGAGTAAACGTTTAACACGTATCCTTATTAGCTCCTTTGGTGTTGTTATTACCAAAAATCACTTTGCAAACCCTTTTCAAAGTAGCCAATTTTGTCACAGCTTCAGCGAATCAATTTCAACTTTTCATTCGAATAAGTCTTATTATAACTTTGAAATATATGTTTTCCCTTTCATCATCGTTACCGGAGAACCGTTTATATCTCACCATATTAGCAGTAAACTTACCAACAACTTCGTTGATCCTTAACTTTCCGAAAAATCACCATCTTATTCGAAACCCTATTATATAGTCATCCGCATTTTGTAACAAGAATTGCCATACCAATTACCAGGAATTAGCAATCAGTATTTTGAAATCTCGCAGCATGTCTACATCAACAGTTATATGTATACATATAACATTTATCTCTTAGAATTATGATCTTTCATTCTGAAAATCTGAAAAAGCTGAATACAGCAGCAAAAACTGTACACGACTTTAACAGTCGGAAGTTTGATGATAAAGAATAGTATGTTGGCAAAGCTCAGAAAAGTTGAAACTGGAAAACAGATTGAGCAAACTAAGAAGGAGGCTGTAGAAAAATCACAAAGAATAAATCTGCCTTCAAAGAATCCAAATGATTCAGTATCTACTGAAGTCATTAACGAATACCTTACTCTTGACTCTAAACTCTTGCGGACAAATTTTCTTCATCAACCTTCGATCTTAGAAATTCCAAAATATCGTCAAAAATATCTTCGATATTTCTGAAGATATTTTCATAACTATCCTTATCTGAAATCAGTTATCTTTTCACGTTATTTGTATTACACCATAAAGGAAACTGTTTTAGTTTCTATATTCTGTAAAACTTCGAATTTAAAAGATGAATGTTTTTGAAGTAGTGTTGGGAACTGAAGCATGAGTTAGTATAATATAATGACACTTGATCAACGTTATTATATTACAGTAAGTCATGTTGAGTTTCTAATGAAACGTGATCATTCACAGATTATAACGTCATCATGTGCCATGTTACACGACTCTTACATTCTACCTAATCTCTGAACATATCAAGAACATATCTTCCTAATAGTTCTATCTTTCCTCTTGAATTCTAGTAATTTAACCAATCAAGATCGTGCTATTACAATTTTCCTCTTAGAACGTTAGTTATGTTCATTCGAACTTCATACTTACGAATTCTGGACCATTATTCGCTTGACTTAAAGTCGGAAAGAGAAAACAAAAGTATGGAACTCCAAACTATAAAGGAAATGAAAGAGTGGATTTATAGTGAAATATCTGACAGAGCAATCAAAACAGATCATCACATTTAACCAAATGGGATCCTAATTTCCTTAAATTTTGAAGGATCAAATCTTATATAGACTTTGAAGATTTTCTTTTAGATTCCTTGAATTCCAGAAATCAATCGTGACTACGTCAAAAGATAAATCTCTATCTCAATATTTTGTGACAATTTCACTTGCACGCTTCACATAATTGAATCGTTAATGTCTATATTAATCAATAATGATAAAACTCTATTTATCAACTCATATTCGTCATAAAAACATTTCTATTGTCATCCATTACCATCCCACTCAAATTTCGGGACGAAATTTCTTTAACGGGTAGGTACTGTGACGACCCGGAAATTTCTGACCAAATTTAAACTTAATTTCACTATGATTCCGACATGATAAGCAAAGTCTGTTAAACCGAGTCTTACAAGTTTAAATTGTTTCATATATTTAGTTGACCTTCGACTGCTCTCGACGATTCACGAACAATTGTTTGTAAATAAATATATATATATATATATATATATATATATATATATATATATATATATATATATATATATATATATATATATATATATATATATATATATATATATATATATATATATAAGGATGTATAATAGTTAGAAGTAATGAAACATAACTTAAATTAAATATATAAAATAAAATACAATTTAATCAATTGAGTTGAATATGCAAAGTAGTATATAAAATAATGAAGTTGCTAATAAAATATATATATATATATATATATATATATACATATATGAATCTATACATAATTAATGTTGTATGTACATTATAATATATATAAAATGTATAAATATTAAATATTCCATATATGTTATTATATCATATTAATAATAAAGACTAAGTACAATTTAAAATATTAAAGTTATATTATCAACCTTACTTTCATTATAAATGCTAATATTTATATTATTAATATTATTATATAATATATGTAGAATTTGATATGTATAAGTTATCATGATTAAAAATTATTATTGTTAGTATTATGATTATTATTGTTGTTATTTGTATTAAAATTATTATTATTATATCTATAAAGTATTATAGGAATTATTATCATTTTTATTCTTGTTATTATTAAATATCATTAATAGTGAAAAACATTCTTATTATTAGTATTATCTTGATTAGTAACATTATTATTTCTATTAATTATTAGTATTTTTTTCTTTTCTGTATTATTAATATTTAATATATTTATATTTATTAATTATTAAATTTTAATATTAATTATATATTAATTATATATATTATATATATGTATATTAAATATAAAGCATATAAAGGACCCAGTTTGTTATATATCCCCATCCAGCATTCCCATCCAGTTTTGTTCTTGTCTAAAATTGCTAGACATCAAAATCAATATGGTACGAATCCGTTAGCTGTCGACTTCAGTCAATACCAAACAGAAATTCACGAATTATATATGGAATTATGCATTGATGAAGGAATGAAAAACAGAAAAATACAAATAAAAATAGCGACCCTCTGCTCTTGATTTTATTTTCATCATAAACTCGATTTCGTATCAATTTAAAAATTTAGAATTGCAAAGTCATTAGGAATCATTCACTCAAACTACTTGCAAAATCTCAAATTCCAATTCCTCATATCGAATCCGAATTGTTGAGTCAAAGTTTTTGAAATAAAAAGTCAACATTTGTTCTTCGATCAAATTAGAGTTCGTGTTTGTATTTCTAGATCAATGGACGATTCCAATAGTTTCTAGATACGATTAGTAAACTATTTCATGTTGGAATTATACCCTATAACGTGATCAATTGCAAAATTCAATTTTCTTTTTTTTTATTTCTGCAGCGACGAGCAGCATTTTTTCTTTTTTTTATTTATTTATTTTTTTCAATACAACTAATCACAATTCGTTGATCCTAAGATGGATATTAAATATAAAAATCAATTTTGTAATGGTTAGTAAGGCTAAAAGGGTGTGTAGTCGATTGGAATAGGTGTGAGGAAGAAGAAGAAAAGGAAACTGAATCATAATCGGGACATATATATTTATTTGGGGTTTAAAACAGAAAAACAGAACTTGCTTGGATGGTTTAGGGGTGTTGGTGTAACCGAGAGGTCTCGGGTTTGATCCCGGCTTGGTGCAACTCTTTTTAAAATAGCTCTTTAAAGGTAGTCTTTATTTTTAAAGTTATTATTATTTTCATTATTATTATTATTATTATTATTATTATTATTATTATTATTATTATTATTATTATTATTATTATTATTATTATTATTATTATTATTATTGTTATTATAAATTACTTTTGTTATGATATTATGCTATTTATGAATATTTCTAATAATAGAAATAGAATTAATATTATCATTAATACAACTAGTAGTACTATCATTATTATTATTAGTAATATCACCATTATTATTATTAGTATTAGAATTAAAATTATCGTTATTGTTATTATTATTACTAATACAAGTAGTAACTATTATTTTTATTATCATTATGATTATAATTACAAAAATGAATATTATTATTATCATTGTCAAGTTAAGTAATATTATAACTATCGTACTACAATTTATTATTATCATCATTAAATATAAGTATTATAATTAATGTTAGTATTGTTATTAAGTATTATAGGATTATTATTATTATTATTATGAAAATAACACAAGTTATCATCATTTTCATTAATATTAGTATTAATATCACTTTTGTAACTATTAGTATCATTAATCTTATAATTAGATAAAAGTATCATTTTTAACAATATTATTATTATTATTATTATTATTATTATTATTATTATTAGTATTATCATTACTAATAAAGTTATTATTATTATTATTAGTAACTTATTATTATCAAAACTACCATTTTTAACAAATAAATATTAGTTTCGTAAAAGATACTTATTACATTTACTATAATTAAAATAATATCCCATATAATATATAAGTTAAGATATGATTTAAATAAATAAAGAATATGTTTCTAATGAAGTTTAGAATAAATCCTAAATAACTGCAAAGATATATAAAAAGGATATAACTAATAAATTTATATATATATATGTGTTCGATTACATTTATGTATATTAATAAATATACAAATGATATAGGTTCGTGAATCCGAGGCCAACCCTACATTTGTTCAATGTCGTCATATGTATTTTTACTACAAAATACATTAGGTGAGTTTCATTTGCCTTTTTACCCTTTATATTTTTGGGCTGAGAATACATGCGCAATTTTTATAAATGTTTTACGAGATAGACACAAGTAATTGAAACTACATTATATGGGTGAATGATCGAAGCCGAATATGCCCCTTTTTGCTTGGTAACCTAAGAATTAGTAAACCGATATACTAATTGACGCGAATCCTAAAGATAGATCTATTGGGCCTAACGAACCCCATCCAAAGTACCGGATGCTTTAGTACTTCGATGTTGTTTTTATCATGTCTGAAGGATTTTCCGGCATGATAGGGGATATTCTTATATGCATCTTGTTATTGTCGGTTACCAGGTGTTCACCATATGAATGATTTTTGTCTCTATGCATGGGACGTATATTTATGAGAACTGGAAATGAAATTCTTGTAGTCTATTAAAATGATGAAAATGATCGTTTATGATAAACTAATGAACTCACCAACCTTTTGGTTGTGTGACGATCGCTCCAAATCCATATGGACGAACACGTCATTCATTAATTTCATTGCGAGGTATTTGACCTCTATATGATACGTTTTGTAAACATTGCATTCTTTTGAAAAGGCACACCATAAATGAATATTTAAATCAAAGGTTTTCGACATCTGATGATTTCTACATATAGACAATCACTATAAATAATAGTTTACAACATCATTTCTGTTGACAATGCAGTCAAAATAAGATACATGGTGATGATTTGGTAAATGCAACGTCTCCTTGAAAAATATGTCATGCAAGACTCCATGCACATAGCTTGTTTAACATCTAAGCAAACAGCGGAAGACTTCTAGGAAACCTGAGAATAAACATGCTAACAAGTGTCAACACAAAGGTTGGTGAGTTCATAGTTTTAATGTTGCTCATAATCTGTATATAAAGGTGGATCACAAGATTTCAGTTGTTTAATCCAGAAACGTTTATCAATAGATTCTACATAACAGAGCACCCTGGTAACTAAACTTTAACGCTTATATAATTTGTACCCTTTGTATAATCATCTTAATAATACACGCAAACCAACGTGTACGCTTCTCAAATAGCATACGTCCGTTAAAAGGCTAGCGCTCTAGCTCGGACGGGGATATCAAGCCCTATGGATCCATATACTACTACTCGCGCCCACCAGTTCTTATAACCAGCAGTTACTAGTTACCAAAGCTAAGGGATTTTTGGTTCAAACTCGGTGTAGAATTTAGTATGAACTTGTGTCCATTATTTAAAATAAAGTGCATGTATTCTCAGCCCAAAAATATATATTACAAAAGCATTTAAAAAGGGAGCAAATGAAACTCACGCATATAAATATTGTATATCGGTTAATAAAGCATTTGCATGTATTCTCAGCCCAAAAATGTAGAGAGTAAAAGGGATCTTATGAAACTCACTATTTAATATTGATATACAATATTGTAGAAAAGCACGTAGACGCATCGGAGATGATAAACACGAGGTTTGATTCACAAAAATACCCTCGAACATTACCCATAATTTCCTTGGCAATAACCCATATTTTCCTTAGCTCTAGCTCGCTTGGAAACACGTTTTGAAAATTACTTGGACAGCACTCCGTCGTAATATTTTATGTACATTATTATTTTTGTATCGCAAAAATAATAACATTAATAATAAAAATAATAAGATTAATAATAATCTTATTAATAATAATAATAATAATAATAATAATAATAATAATAATAAATAATATTACGGAGTATATCTATATTTGTGTATGTGTGTGATTATCTCGAGCCAAAAACTGCAATTTATAGAACCTGGGCTGAAATCTGGAGTCATGCGACTCGCATGGAAATGGCCTTCTGGCCATGCGACTCGCATGAGGACCAGGGACAGCTCACATTGTTTTGTATTTTAGTTTGTCGACATATTTAAATATAATATATATTATATTTAATTTATATAATTATTTATATATTATATTATATTTACGTGCATAGTTAACTTGTAACTTTTGTTCCGATAAGTCGTACGTTGTTACTTGACTTATGTCCCGGTTCCGGTTTCTCGAATGTCCTTTCGTACGCTGAGAAAACTTGCATTTTACATTTCGTGACTCGTACCTTTGTTAAAATATAGCCTTAAATTATTCCTAAACTATACCACTCAAAGTATATCTTAAACTTTCGAGTATTTTGGTCATTTACTTCTATAAATCATCGTCTCACTATTTGTTAAAATACATTTTTAAAATAGCGGTTTACTGTAGCAATTCACTGTAGCAAAGTCAATTTTACTGTAGCAAATAGTGATTTTCGAAAATACTGTAGCATTTTGGGTACTGTAGCAATTTGAAAATACTTTATCAAATTAGTGTTTTACTGGTTCATCTTAAACGTTTTAGTTAACTTATCTAAATATCAATCAAATCAATAATCGAATGTTACTATCATTTACTAAATAACTTGAAATCATATATATTCAATTAGATATATAAACCAATAAGTTTAATGTACGGTATTATGCAATGAAAACTTTGTTACGTTTTCAAGTTATAGTATATATATGTATCTATTTACATATAATTGTTCGCGAATCGTTGAGAAAATCGAAGGGTACTTGAATAGTTCAAAAATTTTGAGATTCAGTTTTACAGACTTTGTTTATCGTGTCGAAATCATTAATCCTTTAAAGATTAAGTTTAAATTTAGTCGCAAATTTTCGGGTCATTACAGGTTGACACTTTAAAGCATGTTTATTCTCAGGTATGAAAGAAATCTTCCGCTGTGCATTAGCTCATTCTAGAGATATTACTTGGAGTCATTCATGACATATTTCAAAAGACGTTGCATTCGAGTCGTTGAGTTTATCAAGATTATTATTAAGTCGTTGATAGTTTGATATATTATGAAATGGAATGCATGCTTGTCAACTTTCGATGTAATGAAAGTTTGTCTTTTAAAAATGAATACAATGTTTGTAAAATGTATCATATAGAGGTCAAGTACCTCGCGATGTAATCAACTATTGTGAATCGTTTATAATCGATATGGACATCGTTCAGATGGATTAGGACGGGTCATGAAATGAAAAGGATCCAAGCTCTCTAGCTTAGGGTTCCATCACTTTATTTGACTTAGATTATGTTCATACTTGATTGGTTGAAGTAAAGTTTGTAGCTTTAGTTGTAAATGGAACTTGTAATTGTGTTAAGACTAAGGATATGATGTAACCTTGGTTCATCATCCATCTAAGACTCTTAAATGAGTTGTGTTCTTACTTGGTCTTAACATATTGTGTGTTTATGGTAGAATCTTGGTCAAGGTGATGCTAACCCATCAACGAGTTGTTGATGATGTAGCGTAGGGGTACGAAATAGTTATATATTTTTATTACGAAATACGTTACAAATAACACAAGTTTTAATTATTTATTTACAAATGGGATATACCTAAACCTTGCTACAACACTATAGGCAGTGTACCTAATCGTAGAGTAGTATAGTTTTTAGTAAGTCCGGTTCGTTCCACAGGCAGATGGCTTATTTCACACTATATTTTAATTAACTATATTTGTACAAAATATATATAATTATATATAATAATATATAAAAGGGGGTTTACCGTTTAATGACCGATTTGTCGGTTTTATATTTTAAGTCACAATTAATACCTAATGCAAAATATAAATGACGGTAATTTAAGTGCGTAAAATAAATAACAATATAATAATTATGCTTATTTAAACTTCCGTGACCATGATGTTTGACGTTTTGATTATTCATTACCCTGGGTTAATTGTTCTTTGTCCTGGATGTAATTGAAACCTATCTGGGTTTTGCCCATAATAGTTCATCGGTCATAATTATAAAATGCTCGGCAAATTTAACCTTATATCCGAAGTCAAATATTCCAACTAATTGGGGATTCGAACTGTAACAAGGTCTTAATACTTTGTTTAATGAATACACCAGGTTATCGACTGTGTGTAATCCAAGGTTTTAATACTTTGTTAACAATTACACCAATTACCCTTGAATGTAATCCACCCCTGTTTTAATGAGTCCATTAACTATTAATCCATCCCCGTGTCCGGTCAAATGAACAATAATTCGTACTTAGAAATATCCCACCCATCGTGTCCGATTAAGCGTATGTGGTTATATGTAGATACGTCAAATCATAACCTTTATATTAAATTAACGAGGTATCGTTAATTTAATATAAAGCCCATTAATAGCCTATAGTCTAATTTCCACAAGTGTCATTCTTTTGTCCAAACCCCAATTATGGTACAAAGCCCAATAACCCCATCTTTAATATTTAGTCTAACATCACGATTACTTTGGCTTAAATAAGCATAATAATAACTTAGTTACGAGACATTAATTTTAAATAGGAAAACATAACTTACATTGAGTATTTATCGCGTAGTGTTACACGGACAGAATTTCGACTTCAAAACCCGTAAAATAACCTTTACATAACCCAAACTAATCTAATATAAAACTAAACTAATATTTATATATATATATATATATATATCTTACAGAGGGAGTAATATATTTATTGTATATATTTCGGCTAGAATTCTGTGGCTTTTATAGACCTGACCAAACTTTTGGGGCCATGCGATCGCATGGCTCCCCTTTGTTATTTCCATGCGATCGCATGGCATAGAAATCCAGCTCACATTGCCTTGGACACTAGCTTGTCGACATGATATATAAATATATATATAATATATATATAATTTATATAATTATATATATATTATATTATATTCTTGTGCATAGTAGACTTGTAATTTTTGGTCCGTTGAGTTGGGCGTTGATAGTTGGCTCAGGTCCCGGTTCCGGATTTTCGAACGTCCTTTCGTACGATTTAATATCTTGTACTTTGCGTTTTGCAATTTGTAATTTGCACAAAAAATTATTTTTCTTAACTCCCAAAATTCGCGCAAGTCTTTTAACTCAATTTTTGGGACGCTTTTGAGTGCACTATGGCTTTAAGGACCCTTTTCCAGTTTTAGGACGCTTTTTCTTCAATTCTTTAGTCTTCGTGCTTTTCGTTTCGTAACCTGTACTCTTGTCAATTTTAGACGTTTCTCATCATTAATTTGAACCACTTGAATTGTATCTTGTACATTTGAGCTTTTTGGACGTTTTTGTCTTCGAATCTTCGTTTTCACATTTTGTCTTTGCACTTATTTATTATAAACGAATATCACTTGGAAATAAAAAAATTGCAACTGAAAACTTTACATATTGGAAGGATATTGATACTAAATATATGTTTATTTGGAGCACTATCAGTTGTACACTTGAAGCTACGAGCATCAAGGATGAGAACCGTGATGAGCATCAAGCACCAAGAACCCCACCGGAGCACTTGTTACTATTTTCGGGATCTGATCAGATTCCTGGACTTCTGTAAAATTGATTTTCAGTTAGTTCGTTTCGAGTAGATGACTTTTTGTTTAGGCCTCGTCTTAATCCGATATACGGTTTAGGATTTATTGCCCTCCGAAAGTCACTACGCCGTTGTAACGTTGTGCTGAAATTTCTGACCTACTCGCACTTAAACCGTCGCCACGATCAAACGAAGACGAGCTTGGTTCTGAAAATTTGTCAGCGGTTAGAGGACTCATATACGGAGCCATAGCCACTGACTACGCGTCTTTTCGTTTTTTATAGAGGTCGTAACAGCTGACCGAAGTCAGCCTATTGTTTCAATCTCTATTCTTGTCAAACTTACTTAGATTTTATGATGATGAATGATGATGATGATGACACTTAAACTTATTTTATGCACTATTAGAACTTATGAGGACAACCTACTGACCTAGTAACCTTTGATTTAGGTTGACGACCTTTTGGACGACTTACTACTTGCACACTTTCGTGACGACTTTTACCGCTTATTCACTGTGAGTTATAGCATCCCTTTTTACTTTAATTATTTTGGGACTGAGAATACATGTGCGTTTTACGTTTTACATACTAGGCACGAGTACTTAAACTTTATATATGTGTGGGTTATACAACGGCATAAACTTTCCCCTTAGCTCGGTAACGTTTAGTTATTGGTTTTTGAACCGGTGAACGCGAATCTTAGATATGGATCCATAGGGTTTGACATCCCCACTCGGGCTAGTTGCGCTAGAATTTAACGGGTGTTTAATACTTCGTAAACATACGCACTCGCCAAGTGTACTTTTAGGGGGTTATAAACGATAAGTTAGTTACCGGGTGCCCACGGATAAGCATATACTTTATCATACTGATTTAAAACGCTAGTTTGAAGTACTGAAATCTCGTGGCCTACATTACATTACTGATTACAAACAAACTATAGCTCACCAACATTCGTGTTGACTTTTTAAGCATGTATTTCTCAGGTGCTTTGACGTTGTTGCTTCTGCTATTAGACTTGCTGCCTTGGTGTTATAAATTTGCTGTTATAGACTTGCTGTTACGGACCTGCTGTGCTAGATTTCCGCTGCATTACTTAGAGATGTCTCAATCATGGAACTTTTATTTTGCATTCGTAACTTACGTTATTTTCAGACAATGGCTTTGTAACGACCTTTGGGTCACGTACTTATGTTTATGCTTCTATTCATAGGAAGCACGTTATCTTTTGTAAAACGCTATCTTTTCGTGAATGCAAAACTGGTTTTCAAACAGCATATAGTGTTTGACCTTGTAATGATCCTGTTGTTGATGATCCGTACACGATGATTTTGTACGGAGCGTCACAGCGGATCCCCTTGACGAACCCCCTACCAAGCTTAAATTCCTTAGTAGGCGAACCGTTAACGAGAACCGAAATACTTGCCGATCTAAGACATTCGAGAATCCAATTCTTCCATTTTGAACCAAAACCCATGATCCCCATTATTTCCATAAGAAAATCCCAACTTAGGCTATCGAAAGCCTTTTCAAAATCTACTTTAAAAACGAAACTCCTCACCTTCTTTTTCTTATGAAAATCCACCGACTCATTTGCAATTAATGCTCCATCAATGATATTTCTACCTTTGATGAACGCACTCTGTTCATAACCCACGAGTTTCGAGGCAACTTTCCTGAGACGATTCGATAAAAGTTTCGAAACGATTTTATAAAAGCTCCCGATGAGACTAATAGGACGGTAATCATTAAGATGTTGTGGCTCCGGTGTTTTAGGTACCAAAGTAATGAACGAAGCATTGCAACCATCCGAAATCTTCCCGGTTCTCCCGAATTCACAAACTGCTTCAATTAATTCACCCTTGATAGTATCCCAATATTTCTTAAAAAATCTAAGGTTAAAACCATCCGGGCCGGAGGCTTTTGTGCTTCCACACTCGGTAACCGCTGACCAAATCTCATGCTCACTGAAATCTGCCTCGAGGTGCTCTACATCACTCTGTTGTAGTCTTCCATATCACAAGTCAGACTCGGACCAAGAAAAAAATTCAGGTCTGATGCTTACGGGTTTTTTAAAGATATTTGTGAAATGCTCAAACACTGTGTTCTTGACATCGTCCGGATTTTAGTTCTAAACTCCATTAACATTTAAACCCCGGATGTTGCATTTATTGTATCTTTGCCGAATAGAAGCGTGGAAATATTTGGAGTTTTCATCGCCTTCTAACGTCCAACGAATACGAGATTTTTGTTTGAGCATGTTAGCTTTTGTACTTTCCTTCTCAAGCCAACGACGTCTACAATCAAGCCATTCTACTCGTTCACTATCGCTTAGATTATTTGACTCTGCCTTTAACTCCCAAGCAGTAGCTTCGTTTTTTAATTCATTTATCTCACTATCAAGCATGCCAAAAGAACTTTTGCTCCAAGACTTCAAAACAGATTTAACATTTTTCAACTTATCCCTAAAGACACAATCTTTTTTAGCCCCCATTACCGGCATATCCCACGCTTCACGAATCTTATCTTCTACCCCCTCTTTGTCAAGCCATTCATCAAAAATTTTGAAAGGTTTCGGTCCGTAGTCGATTAATTTATCACGAAGAACCAATGGGCAATGATCCGAAAAACTTCTTTCCAAAGCCAAGATTGAAAGATCATCCCAAAGTTGAGAGAATTTACCATTCACCAAGAACCTGTCAATTTTACTAAACTTCGTTCTGTCATCACTTATACGAGTAAATTTCTTCCCACTTAATGGTATTTCGAACAAATTATTTTTTCTTATGAAATCATTAAACCTGGCAGCCCTTCTCTTACGAAAATGACAATTTAGACGATCGTCCGCACTCCTGACTTCATTGAAGTCGCCACATAATAACCATGCCGTATCAACACCCCTCATCACACCATCCAAAGAATCCCAAAATATTTTCTTACTAGAATCGTCGTGAGGCCCATAGACATTCAGTATAATTGATTCAAGCCCTGAATGTTTCCAATGACCCCTGATTGCTAAAAAGAATTCGTTCCCCATCGCATTAATAGCTTCAAAACAAGTGGTATCCCAAATTAGAAGCATCCCACCCGAGTTCCCCACCACATCCCGTTGTATATAACCGAATTCATTATTTCCCCATAACCTTCTAACCCAATCATCACTAACATTCTTACATCTGGTTTCTTGAAACGAAGCAATACTTGGTCTTTCCCGTGAACAAATACCCTTAACCATTTTAGGATGTCGTTATTACTATCCTCATCGTCTACCTCAACCATTTTATCCTTCTTTAATTCATTGTTTTTCTGCAAGTTAATGTTTTCATTCCTTTTGGTGTTTAACCTTTCTCTTAAATCCCCCACAACTTCATCAAAACGCCGGCCATCTCGAAACCTGTCATTCTTTATCCCTCCATTCGTGTGCAAACCCCTACTTTGATCCGGTCTCTCACTTGCAACTTTCGGGCTTCTCGTAGTTGCCTTGAAAATATGAATACAGTTAGTGTTGAACTTGACCCCTTCAAGCGATTTGAGGAGTCTGTCTTCATCTTTAACATCACCGAACCTAACAAAAGCAAAGCGAAGTCCGTTTTTCAGCCTCCTGTTTGCAATGTAAACATCACGGACAGACCCATAGGCTTTGAAAAGCTTCCAAAAATCCACCAGTTTCCATTCGTCGTCGAAATTGAAGAACATGTATGATGTCAGTTGATTCCTGTTTTTCCTCTCGTAGTAGCTCCCATAGTTACCGTTGTACCTTTCTCCGAATCTTCCTGTGCCGCCTTTTGCTGGACTCATATTCACTCTCTCAACCCCTATAATAATAATTAAAATTATAAAATAATTAAATTTAATTTTTTAAAAAGCAAGATGATATGTATTAAAATTAGCCACCAATGTTACAAAGAAGTAGCAGCACAAACATGTATTAGTTTAGCAGATAACTAGTGAGCCCCAAACCCGAAATATATATACATACACAAAAGATTTCTTCAAAAAACCTTTTCTTATCATTGATTATATTAAATATTAATAAATATTAAATATTCAATGTCAAAATTTTCGTTAAAAAAAACTATTAATATTAATATTATTATATAGAAAAATATATAAAATAAATACAGATGTGGATGCACTAAATTATTTACATTACTTTGATGCGTGTCGACCTACTAGATCTTTCACCACGTCGATATCACTGAATGTCACATTGAACTTTTATCACTATAATCAATTTTAATTTATTTATTTTTTTGAAAAGCATAATCAATTTTAAATAATACGGAGTAATATAATATTATAATATATATTAATATTAATATTATACATATACACAAGGTTGAAAAAGAAGCGAGACGGGGCCGAAACGGTAGCGACCTCAAAACGTTGCAACCGAAAAAACGGGGCCGAGGCGGGGTCGAAACGGATGTTGACTAATGTTGACTTTTATATATATAAATATATATTTACACATATTTTAGAGCTTAAAAACCTTCATTGACAAGTTTGTACCTATAATTGCTATTAGCGTTAATATAATACAAAATGGAATACTAAACTAAGTCAATTTTGATTGATTTGACCGACTTATGACCTATTTTAACAGAATATTTGACTTTTGACCAGCGTTGACCCAATTTTTCCTGCATTTGACCTGACTTTTGACCGTTGACCGGCTTATAATAAAACGGGACGGGGTCGAAACGGTTTAGTCACCAAAACGCCGCAACGGGCGTCGCAACGGACGCAACGGAAGCCGTTTTCAACAGTGCATATACATATTATTTATTTGTTCGCAAAAGAAATCTTCCTAGCCACAATTACAATGAGTCCCCACTAGTGAGTAGAACTCCTGGGTGACGTGCTCTCAAGCGACGAGACCCGTAACGGGATGAATTGCGCACATTGGTGTGCCTCTGTTCAAGAGCCAATTTTTTATTCGATCTTGGATATTACCAAAATTCGAACCTAAGTCTCCTGAGTCACATGGAATTCGGTGGCCACTCAACTATGTCCAAGAGGGAAAAAATGAAATGTACATTTTGTTGGAATTTAATTAAAGAAAATGAAAGGAGTCCATAAGATGTTTGTATTATGAAAAGGGCATTTGCCACCATCTTTCTTGCCACATGGTAGTTGCACTTAATTATCAGAGTTGGCCTACGCACGTTAAACATGTCACGATTTAAAACTATCGTCGATGTGAATTTATTTACTCCGTATTACATATTTCTTTATATCAATCATTCATTGAATCTCTAAACGTGTAGAATTTGCTTAGAATATTTGACATTTACCAATAGAAATATACTACCTATGATGTTAATCTTGGGTATCTTGTCCATTCTTACTTGTTTTGATTTTTGAGTTAAGATCACTAAGGTATTCATATCCATTTCTTAATGTTTATTTCGACTTCCATTTTAAAAACTGAAATGGTCTTTGTGAGATGTCCATAGTGTTATTTTTATATTTAATATTTTAATTAATTTTAATATATTTTTATTATTAATTATTGTTTTTAATTTAAATAAACCGCATTAAACAAAATAAAATACATAATTAAAATTTTATAAAATAAATTATATTTATTCATAAAATAAACTAAATCACTTAATAAAATGCATGAGTACTTTTAATCTCGGATAGACACCACATGCTCAACCAAATCGGCACGTAACTCTTCATACACTTCTCTATCTCGTAGCTCCTTTGCTCTTCGACTATGAGCGTCGCACCTTCGATCCAAGTACGTTGCATAATTTGAACCGGCTCATAAACCCAATCATTCTCAGAAATGTTGTAACCATTCTCTTCAATAATCATTTGTGTGGTATTATGCACATATACAAAAGACGTTTCATGTGATTAACCTCGTAAGCCCTTGCTGGTTGATATAGTGCGGCAGTTTTTTTTTCTTTTCAAATGCGTACTAATACTCCATTTGTCACGTGAATCTTGTCTCATCTGAAACCATCCAAAATATGGCGTTAATGGATTTGCGGAGTAGCTTAGAATATCATCCATAATTTTTAGAAAAACACGTCGCCGCATCCGGAACCGTCGTTTGAAATTTTCATCCGTATATTTGCAACCCTCGACAAAATAATCGTCCATTAAACGATCATGTGCACTATAATGATCACGACGTATGTAACGACGGGAATATGTACCATCGTCGCTTGAAGAATTAAGCTCATCTAAGGTGTCGAGCGTATTGTTTGTAAATTGTAAAGTCGTCCTATGAACTCGAAGACGACATTGTTATTAAAAATTAAACGACAAGGATTGTTTGATATTAAATGGAATAAGAGTATAGAGAAAAAAAAGTGGTGAAGAAAAATGAGTGAAAGTGTGTAAATATTTATAGAAAAAAAAGGGAAATTTTTTTTTAGAAAAACTAGCCGTTAAACGGCTAGTTTTAAAAATTCAAAACTCAAACGGTCTAATTTCACACCACACCGTCGGTACCCCGAGAGTGAGTGAACTAGATATGTTATTAGCATTCGACCGGTTGTTTGACACTACATTCAATCTTTAATAGCAAAATTAGTAATTTTGAATCCTTATGAATGGGACTATACCATTGTTGTCCGGTTTAAACGATTCAATATTTTATTAACATGTCACGTGATTAAATTTTATATTCAAAAGATTTGGACAATATTATGAGATTTAAATATGTACATCAAAGGGTTTATGGTTTAGCGGGTTCAAATTTTTTTTTCAACTTTGAAATTATGAATTCGAATTTCATCATGGACAAAAAGACTAAAAGAGTGTGTGCTAAGTTTCTATGAAGTTACAAATGATAGGAATCAATTTTCCTATTTCTTTCCCAATCGTATTACTTTGATTTAACTCGATTTTTCATTAAAATATAACCAACACAAAACTGGACTTCCTAAATAACCCATTATTACAAGAGCTTTCAGTGTCAAAATTTGCTCCAGCATATCAATGAATGGTCTTTTGTCATGTTCGTATAAGTTCGCCTTGAATTCCCATTGGGCCTGACTCATCAACTTAAGAAAAATATGGGCTTTGGAACTATATTACTCGATTTCTACGGTTCAAAGATTTTAGGCTTTCAACCTGTGGACATAATTGCTAAAATCGGATAACCAAGTACTAATTATCAAGCCCATATCATCTAAATAGATATTGGTCAAAATACCTCTGTTTCCAAAACTATTTAACAATATAGCCCTAAAATTTCACAATTGCGAAATATGCCCTTTGACCACGCACAACACATGATGTGTGTGACTTGGTGCGTGATGCGTGTAATCGAGCTTTATATCGAGACATAATGTTTTGACAATCAGATATCCCGACTTTTTCAGTTTTTTTGAATTTTCAGGTTCAACTTTTTTATGTCTATAAAATAGTGCTCTATGCAAAATAAGAATAGACTTGATTGTAACGACCCAAAAATTTGGTATTTGGAATGTCAAGAGTTTGATGTGCAAAAGTTTGGTGTACGTTGCGAGGTTATGCGCGCGTTCACCGTTTGGGCCATAACTTCCTCATACGAACTCGGATTGAGGCGAATCAAAAGCCCAGACGACCGTAATTCAAACGCGAACGTTTTTAATTTCAAGTTGTGAGCTGGAAGGCTCTAGGAGCGCCGATTTTGGGCTAAGAGCGCCGCTTTTGGACCTGTTTGAGTGCTGTTTGTATTTTTGGACTTTTAAATGAAGGGCATTTTGGTCAATTCACCTATGAACGTGTATATGGTAGGGGGAGCAGATTCTTATCCTCATTTTATCCCCTTTTCACTCACAAAACTCTCTCATCCAATTTTAGAGAGATAAACCCATTTCTAGAGAGAGAAAGCTTGATTGGAGAAGAAGGAGCTTGATTCTCTTCAAGGTGCAAGAATTAATGTTGTTCATCTTCCTTCTAGCTACGTTTTGATGGTGATGGTAAGTTCTAACTCCGAATTTCATTTGTTTGATTGATGATTCATGTTAGGGTTTGAACTTGTAAGTTCTTAAGAAAACCCATTTAGCTCATTAATGGAAGTTTGAAGCTAGTAATTGGGATTGTTGACCCTTGTTGGTGGATTTTGGGTTGGTTGATGTTTTGGCCATGATTATGCTTTGATTTTGGGTGTAATCACTTAGTTTAGTGAATATGGAAGTATTGAAACCCATTTGGGTATGTTTGATGAACTAGTTTTGATTTGGGTCAAAATTAGGGTTTATGTGTCAAATTGGGTAAGAGAAGTGTTTAACACTTGTGATTTGATTTAATTGGTGTATTAGAGCCATTTTCACTTGTGTTAGTGATTATTGGTTAGTTTGGGCATTTTTGGGACTTATGTCAAAATAGGTTGACTTTGAATTGTATCAAAATTGATGATGACACTAATTTGAATTTAATGGATGTTAAATGCTTTTGTTAAGTGTTAAATTATGTTTTTGGATGTAATTACTCGTGGGAAGTGATTTTGGGTTAAAATGGTATTTTAACATAAGTTAAACGTGGTCAAAAGCAATAAGAGTCAATATTGCACGTGTTGGGGTTTTGGCGAGTAAGGTGTGATCCCTCGGCTAAGGGATAATTATGTCGGATTCTCTTTTAGAGAATGTATATTTATGTGTATATTGTGACTATGTGCGATATAGGTAACTATTTGCTCGGATATTGTAACACCCTAGGCAAATCCCACATCGCCCACGAACATGAGTGATCATGGGATTATAAGGTAATACTCACGCTTAAATGACACAACGCGTTTTGGGACCACAGGCTGAGCAGAAGTATGAGTACGTTGTGGTTAAGCGTGCTCGGACGAGAGCACTACCAGGATGGGTGACCTCCTGGGAAAGTGCTTCTTGTGTGTGGTCGCCAAGAAAAATTCGTGCGCCTGCCGGCAAAGCGGACAATATTGTGGTCATGTTAAGCTGGGGTGTTACAGAATGGTATCAGAGCCACTCATGTGCCGTTGGGGGTGGTGGGGCAAACCTCATCAAGGACGATGAGTCCCTAAGGGGGGGTGAATGTAACACCCTAGGCAAATCCCACATCGCCCACGAACATGAGTGATCATGGGATTATAAGGTAATACTCACGCTTAAATGACACAACGCGTTTTGGGACCACAGGCTGAGCAGAAGTATGAGTACGTTGTGGTTAAGCGTGCTCGGACGAGAGCACTACCAGGATGGGTGACCTCCTGGGAAAGTGCTTCTTGTGTGTGGTCGCCAAGAAAAATCTGTGCGCCTGCCGGCAAAGCGGACAATATTGTGGTCATGTTAAGCTGGGGTGTTACAGATATGAGGACGGAGATCATAATACACTACTCGTGCGGACATTCCAAGGTGAGTGGAATAATTATATGTGTATGTATGTAATGCATTTACTTGAGTAGCGTGAGATGTGAAGTGTCGACGTGTTAAGACACCACATTTCACGTGACGAGTGAAGTGTCGACGTGTTAAGACACCACTCAGGAAGTATGAGGGGTGAAGTGTCGACGTGCTAAGACACCACTCCGGAAAGTATGACGGGTGAAGTGTCGACTTGTTAAGACACCACCCGGGGGTGAAGTGTCGATGTGTTAAGACACCACTCCGGGAAGTTTGACGGGTGAAGTATTGAGGTGTTAAGATGCCACCCGGGGTGAAGTATCGACGTGTTAAGATGCCACCTGTGGGGTTAGCGTACGACGTGTTAAGTGCACTAATGGTTGTTACGAACACCGATGGTCTATCACGAGCACCATTCCCTTGTGCGATTGGTTAACCATGGTTATGTGTTGTAGTTTTAGCATATTAATTTGTGAACTATATGCTATTGGCGATGCTAGCTTATTGTGATTTGTGGATATTTAGTTTTGCATTGTGATTGCATGGTTGTTGAATTGCTAGCTCGTATGCGGTAATTGTGTAAGTGTTTGCAAGTAAGTAGATTATATATGTATATGTATAATTATTGCATTCACTAAGCTTTATGCTTAGCCCTCTCGTTTTTTACCTTTTTACAGGTATTGTGATTGTGAAGCTAGCTAGTTGTTAGACTAGATGCGTAGGAGCGCTTGGGCTCAATGGGGTAGCTTTTGGATATTTGGACGCGAATTGGGGGTTTGGTAGTCCCCGGAATTATGCTCTTGGTATCAGGTTGGGTTATAGAGTTCTAACTCGTCTAAATGTATATTTGGGTCGAAATTGTCACTTTGATTGCAACGAGTCATTTTGTTGCAACTAATGGTTGGTCATGGCTATGTAAGACTAAATTTGTAAACGGTGGTATTTTGTGTCATAATGAACTTGTGTTTGGGTTCTTGGAGTGTAAACTTAAGTTTGGGTATTTGGGTTGGGATGACACTTAGTCAAATTTCGAATCTGCAACATTCAGGTGCAGGAGCGCCGCTCTTAGGGCAAAAGCGCTGCTCCTGGTCAGCATCTGGTAGTCTTTTTGATCAGTCAGTAGAAGCGCCGCTCTTGGGTTTTCAAAAGCGCCGCACCTGGGCTTGGTGCACCGCTCCTGTTTTTAAATAAATAAAAAAATTAGTCGGTTTTTAAATAAACGGTTTGGAGTCATTTCATTGATAGTTCATAATAATACACACTCAAAATAGAAGATTAATGGGATTTTCTTGCAAATATGACCCAAAACGATCTCTCTGAACTGTTTTCATTCCCTCGAAGTTCATCTTAATCTCAACCTCCAACCATAACCCCCCCCCCCCCCCCCCCGCCGCCGCCGCCCGCCCGCCACCATCATCACTACTGCTGCCAATTCAACAATGTCCTCATGAGTATGTTGAACTTGGATACAGTATTCCAGGTCCTGCTGGTATTCGCCAGACTGTTCTTCGTCGTAGAATTCAGGGTGAATTTAATGAGGGTGCACATCCGAGATCAACCCAAGAATCTATAAGGAAAGTGATTGAAATTATGAGACATTGTTAGCAAAGTTAGACAAGATTGGAATGGACATAGGAACATGTATTGATGTACCACATCGGCTAATACTCCCAGGTTGATGCGATGTATTCCACCAGTTGACTGAAGACTAGATTAGCTTTAAACACCTTTCGTGGTTTTTGGCGTCCCAATGGACGTATCCTGATGGGGGGTAATAATCAATTGTGTTGTTTTTCAATTGTACATTAAACTTAAATCATTAAATAAAACGTGTTTTATTTGTGAATGTACGGGACTCAAATTTAGGAGCAATACATGGTTGTCTAAAAAAAGGAAAAATCGATAAGGTGGTTTTTATCAAGTCTTGTGTTCTAAATGCGTTGGGTGATTTATCGATAGTGTTAAACTTAAGATCCTCAATATGCTATGATATTCTTTTAATTATGCACTATTAATATTTTGTTACTTATATTTTTAGTTTAGAATACTACAAGTTCTATAAAATGAACTATTCATCACAAAATCACTGACGAGGTCAAGGGTATATGTTTTGGACTTATTTTGGTAGTTCAAAATGCTTCTATATTGCAGGGGGTTTAATATATAGATTATTGTTCGCTTAATAGTACTAAGAAGAACTTGGTAAATGTATACTACAAAGATGCTATTGAAGTTACACCGATATTTAAATATCTTCCAAAAATTTCTTTATAGATGGTGCATCAACTTTGTAGAAAGGATAATTCTGTTCATTGTACGATATTTGTATCAGTATTATGTTAATTTTGTTAACATCAGAATTGAATAATAAATATTTAATTATTAACAGTTATCATTAATTATAGTTAATAATATTAAAAAGTTATAAATTAATACATTGATTAATAAATGCGGTCACAAACAAACGTTTTATTTAACGTAAAACGACACACGAAGAGAGATCGAAATCATTCCTCGCCTAAGTTTGTTATTGGATAATAGTCGTCTGTTGGGTCCGTATTGATCTTTGTCTTCGATGTTCGCTTGGTTTTAATTTGTGTGTGTCTTGGACTTTGGCCCGATGTTGACCTTTGTCTTTGACTTTGATCGTGATTTATATCGAGAATTCGACCTTGAAGTACATCTGGACCTTGAAATAGATGCACCGCTCTTGCCATCTCATACATGAGGCATGCCATCCATCATCAACGTGGGTCGTGTCCCTTAACTCATAGATTGTGCATGTTTTCCACCATCGACATGGGGCATGTCATCCACCATCGGCATGGGGCATGTCCTCCAACTCCAACATGGGGCATGTCCTCCACCTCCGAGATGGGGCATATCCACCACCTCCAACATGGGAATTCCCTCCACCATCGACTTAGGCATGTCCTCCACCTCCGACATAGGGTATGTCATCAACATCTAACATGGGGAATGTTCTCCACCATCGAGATTGGGGCATGTCCTCCACCATCAATATTGGAATGTCCTCCACGTCCGACATGGGGCATGTCCTTGACATCCGACGTGGGGCATGTCCTCCATTTCCACCATGGGGCATGTCCTCTGATATTGCTAAATTACATTATATATATCTCTCTCGCAATATCGTGTGAAATACTCTCGAATCAAGGATAGTTAAGGCGGTTTCTACAAGTAATGCACAAAGATATGCAAATTGTATCGGAAAGTGGTTTATAAAGGGTTTTGATGATTTATGACCATTATATGAGTTGTGATATCATAATGGTTGATCCCGACACAAGTTATGGTCAAATTAGCGCTCTAAAATGGTAAAACAAGGCTTCAGATATGTTGGACGCCGTCCAAAATGATTGGGACTCCGTCCAAATTAAGGGAGAACATAAAAAAAAGAGACAGTGAACATTAGTTGATCTATACGCCGTCCAAGGAATTTGGACGCCGTCCCACTCTTCACACTTGGACGCCGTCCAAGAAATGGGACACCGTCCAAGTCCTTTAGTACTGGACGCCGTCCAGAATCAGGGACGCCGTCCAGTGGTAGGTTTCAGCCTACTTTTGACTTTTTGGGCCACTTTAACCACTTTAAAAATGAATGATTGAGAGACCAGTTTATATACACGATCAAATCAGTTCTGGAGACAAATTTAGGAGCAATTTTGGAGAACTCCAAGCTCTTAGAAGAGGTCTAACAATCAAGAATCAAGATTCAATTCCTTCTCAATCCAAGATTCATTCTTCTAGTAGGTTGTTTTCTTGTTCTCAAACAATGAATTATACTTATCATTTGATTGCTGTTTTGTTTGTTAAAATGATTGTTGGCTAATTCCATAATGTTTGTCTAGATTAATAACCAAAGTATTGGATGTAAACTTGTTGATTGTATGTATTATGTGTGATAGTTTTAAGCTTGAATCAAGAACATGCTTATTGAAGTTAAAATCATTTGTATCTAGTTAATTGATATGTTGTTGATAAAGAGAACTCTTGTTGATTTATCATATTGATTTACAATCAGCTTGTCTTAGATTGATTGTTTACTAAACCGGACCAAGGGGGTAAATTAGATTCAAATGATTAGACGATATAGGGATGAATCGTATGCAACGAACGTTTGTACAATTGTTGATAACTATGAACATAGAAGTCAAGTTTCAAGCCTTACAACTAGCTAAGTTATCCGATTACAAATACAAGAACTATAGTGAAAAGGGAACCCTTGATCTTGTAATTGTGTTTGCATATTTACTAAACAGAACTCTTGGTGAATCTAATAGGTAACTTACACACATAATCATTCAATCGGGCCTTAATATCAAAACTTACATCCAATACCGAGGGTAAAAGATCTAGATGAACATTTCGTCTCTTTGATTTAAATCAAACTATCTTTACTTGCTTTATTTACAATTGTTTAAAACCAAAAATACCAAAAACAGTTCATTTACTTATTAAACTAGAAATTCTCTTGATTCGCCCATCGTTAAAGGGAAAAACCAAAATATTTAGTACCTTTCAATTTCATTAACTTAGTTAATCATAATATAGTTTCTAATTGTAGTTTGATACGTACAATTGTCCTTGGAACGATACACGGACTAAACCATTATCTATACTACTACATGATCAGGTACACTGCCCGTAGTTGTGTAATAGTTCTAATAACCGGTATTTTTCCTAATATAAATCATATGACACGTTCTTCACTTCAAGTTTTTGGCGCCGCTGCCAGGGACAGTTTTGTGTCAAAATAGAATTATTAACTAACTTGTAATTAAGTAGTTTCTTAATTCTTTTTAAATTATTAATAGTCTTTGATTTTTAAACTTATAGAATCGGTGCGTTTAATAGTTTTGTTAGTTGTGTGATTGACAGATTTTAGGTTGCATATGCCCCATACCCGAAGTTCAGATTCTCCATTACTTACACCGCTTACAGAACCTGATAGAAAGCTTGGTAGAATTCCAAAAGAAGTACTTGAACTTTTTGAATCTTCATCAAAGCAAGAAACTTTTGATTCAGAATCAAGTACAACCAAGCCAAGATATTCTGAATTTGGTGAACCCGTTCATCCTCCAAATTTTAAAATGGAAGGGGAGGCAAGACCAGTGGTACCAAGAAAATCAATGGCAGCCAAGATGAAGGCAACCCGAACCGGACAAGGAAGTGCAATTACTCAGACACCTGGTGAGATAAAATTTGAAATAAAAGGACATTTTCTCTAAATGATTAACAATAGATGTCAATTTGGTGGTGGTCCGAATGAAGATGCAAACGAACATATTCGTCTTTTTCAAGAGATATGTCTTCTATTCAAGCTTCAACCGGACACTGATCAAGCCATATTTTTAAGACTTTTCCCATGGACACTCCACAGGGAAGCACGGAGTTGGTTAGATTCATTGCCCGAGGCTACGATAGAAACTTGGGATGGTATGTTGGAAAATTTTCTTAAGAAATATTTTCCAGCTTCTAAGTCCGCGAGACTCCAACAAGAAATTACCCAATTTTGTCAAAAGCCGTTGGAAACCTTGTATGAAGCTTGGAACCAATTTTTCAAGATGATAAGAGGTTGTCCAAACCACGGTTTGGATACCTTCCAAAAGGTTCAAATCTTTTACAAGGGTTGTGATGTTGCAACCCGAATTTCCATTGATCAAGCGGCAGGAGGTTCACCCATGGACAAAACTGAGCAAGACGCTTATGAGATAATCGAAAAGCAAGCCGAATATTCTCATGAATGGCATCAAGAAAGACCCATGACCCGTCATGCTCAAGTCTCAAGCACCGGTGCTTATGATGACATTGGTTCTCTTAGCGTGAAGATATATGGTGTTGCTCGAAACATGAAAAAGATCACCAAGGAAATCCATGGAATGAAGGTGGGGTATGAATACTGTGGTGGTTTACATTTAGAAAAAGATTGTGATGCAGGTTTGACAATGGCTCAGAAAGAAGAAGTGGCTTTCATAAGCCAAAGGAATAACAACCAATTTTAAGGAAGAGCCCAATTTAACCGAAACTTCAATAACCCTTACAACCCTCAAGGTTAAAATTCCAATTTCCAACAAGGGTCAAGTAGTGGGTTCCAACAACAAACTCCGGGTTTTTATCAAAAACCCCAACATGAAGAGAAAAAGTCAAATATGGAGAGTTTGTTGGAGAAGTTAATTGCATCGCAAACTCAACTTGTTACCAATATAAGCCAAATGAATGAGAAGAATGAGCAACAATTTAGAAACCAACAATCTTCCATTCAAGTATTGGAACAACAGATGATTAATCTTGCTAAATTATTAAGCGAAAGAAAACCGGGGGAATTTCCAAGCAACACGCAATCTAATCCCCGAAACGAGAAAACAAAAGCTATCACCACCCGAAGTGAGGTAACCTATGATCTACCAAGAATGCCATAAGTCTCTGACTTTCGTGTTCCATTAATTAAAGAGAATGAACCAGGTAGTGTAAATGAACCGTAGAAGGAGAAGGAGCCAAAAAATGTGGTTGAAAATGTTGACAATGAGCACACAGACGGTCAAGAAGACGCGGTGCGAGTCAAACCAGTTGTTAAAGCGTATCAACCACCACTCCCATTCCCAAGAAAATAAAGATTGGAGAAGCTCGAGGAAGAAAAATCAAGATTCATGGAGCTCATCAAGAAAGTTAACGTAAATTTAGCTTTTATTGATGTTATTGCAGGAATGCCTAAATATGCTCGATTCTTGAAGGACATGCTCACCAACCGAAAGAAGATGGAAAGCATTTCGTCGATCACTTTAAATGCTAGATGTTTAGCGCTAGTGTCCAACATACTTCCCAAAAAGCTTCAAGATCCGGGTTGTTTCACTATTCCATGTCTAATGGGTAACCTTGATTGTATGAGGGCATTAGCCGATTTGAGGGCTAGTATCAATTTGATGCCCTATTCGATTTACCTTAAATTAGCCCCTGGGGAACTCAAAACCACACGGATGGCTATTCAACTAGCTGATAGCTCTATAAAATTCCCTCGAGGAATAATAGAGAATATGTTAGTTAAGACCGGGAATCTGATTTTTTCGGCAGACTTTGTGGTTTTAGACATGGAAGTTGATGACAGAATACCAATTATTTTCGGTCGACCATTTTTAAATACTGCTAGATGTGTCATTGATGTTTATGATCAGCAGTTGACCCTTAGAATTGGTGAAGCTAGTGCGACTTTTTCAATTGACAAGTCATTAAAATATTTTGAATCTTTAGATGATACTTGTTATTTTATGCAGAGCATAGACTCGCATTATGAGTTCTTGCAGGAATTTCCCGAATCGGATGAAACAGGTACATACGATTTGGCGAGTGGAGATGAAGAATTTCCTGAAGAAGAAATGGATGTGATGGCTACATTGATGGCAAATGGGTATGAACCAACTGAGGAGGAGTTAGAACAACTGAACAAGGATAGCGAGTACCGGAGTAAGCCCTCAATTGAGGAACCTCCAATTTTGGAGCTTAAGCCGCTCCCTGATCATCTTGAGTACGCTTTCCTTCAGGAGGATTTGAAGCTTCCGGTAATTATTTCCTCACTTCTTTCTAAACATGAAAAAGAATGTCTTGTTTCCTTGTTACAGGCCCACAAACCGGCCATTGCATGGAAAATTCATGATATAAAAGGAATTAGTCCTTCTTATTGCACTCACAAGATCTTAATGGAAGAAAATTCCAAACCAGTGGTGCAACGTAAAAGGAGGCTAAATCCTCATATGCAAGATGTTGTCAAGAAGGAGATCATTAAATTACTAGATGCAGGTCTAATCTACCCAATCTCAGACAGTCCATGGATAAGCCCGGTCCATTGTGTTCCTAAAAAGGGTGGTATAACTGTTACCACCAATGATAAAGACGAGCTAATCACTACACGAACTGTTACGGGGTGGTGAGTTTGTATTGACTATCGTAAGTTAAACGATGCCACTAGAAAAGACCATTTTCCGCTACCATTCATTGATCAAATGTTAGAGAGACTAGCGGGAAATAGCTTTTATTGTTTCCTAGATGGTTTTCGGGGTACTTTCAAATTCCCATCTCCCCTGAGGACCAAGAAAAGACTACCTTCACGTGTCCCTATGGCACCTTTTCATACCGCCGAATGCCCTTTGGTTTATGTAATGCACCCGCAATATTTTAAAGGTGCATGATGGCCATTTTCCATGATATGATTGAAGAATGCATGGAAGTGTTCATGGATGACTTTTCAGTCTTCGATGACACTTTCGATTCATGCCTTCTAAATTTGGAGAAAATGCTAATAAGGTGTGAGAAATCGAACTTAGTGCTAAACTGGGAGAAATGCCACTTTATGGTTAAAGAAGACATTGTCTTGGGGCACAAAATCTCAAGTGTTGGTATTCAGGTAGATCCAGCAAAGGTTGGCGTCATTGCCAACCTTCCACCTCCTTCAAATGTGAAGGGTGTGAGAAGTTTTCTTGGGCATGCCGGGTTTTACAGGCGATTTATTAAGGATTTTTCAAAAATTGCAATGCCATTGAATAAATTTCTAGAAAAAGATGCACCCTTTGTTTTCACAAGTGAATGCACTAAGGCATTCAACATTTTAAAACAAAAACTTGTTAACGCACCAATAATCATAGCTCCAAATTGGTCATTACCATTCGAGCTAATGTGCGATGCATCGGATTTTGCAGTTGGTTCAGTTTTGGACCAACGGGTTGAGAAACGTTTTCAACCCATTTATTATGCAAGCAAGACTTTACAAGGAGCCCAATTGAACTACACAACAACGGAAAAAGAGCTCCTTGCTATCGTCTTTTCTTTTGACAAATTCCAATCATATCTTATCATATCGAAGACAATTGTCTTCACCAATCATTCGACATTGAGATATCTTTTCTCTAAGCCGGATGCCAAATCTCGATTGCTAAGATGGGTCTTGCTCTTACAAGAATTTGATATCGAGATTAATTACAAGAAAGGTGCCAAAAATCTCGCGGCTGACCATCTTTCTAGACTTGAAAATCCCAATCTTGAAGTACTCCATGAATCGAGTATTAAAGATGATTTTCCCGATGAATACCTCATACGAGTAGAGAAGGTGGAAGACCCATGGTATGTTGATTTTGCCAATTACATTGTTGGAGGGTACCTAGAAACCGGTTGGTCACATCAGAAAAGGAAGAAATTCTTTAGTGACCTAAAATACTATTTTAGGAAGACCTTTATCTATATAGGCGATGTGCGGATGGAGTTATTCACAGGTGCATTTCGGGGAAGGAATGCACTCAAATTCTTCTTCATTGTCACCTTGGTCCAACGGGTGGGCACTTTGGTCCCCAAATCACGGGGAGGAAAGTTTACGAGGCCGGTTTCTATTGGCCTACAATATTCAAAGATGCCTACACTATTTGTAAGGCTTGTGATGCGTGCCAACGGGCCGGTCAAATCACTAAACGGGATGAAATGCCTCAACAAAGCATCCAAGTATGCGAGGTGTTCGATGTTTGGGGAATTGACTTTATGGGGCCCTTTCCAAAGTCTCATTCTTATCTCTACATACTTGTTGCCATAGGCTATGTTTCAAAATGGGCGGAGGCAAAACCTCTCCCAACAAATGATGGCCGAGTTGTAGTAACCTTTTTGATGGAACTTTTCTCAAGGTTTGGCACACCAAAAGCCCTTATCAGTGACCGAGGCACCCACTTTTGCAATAAGCAATTAGAAAAGGTGTTAAAAAGATATGGACTGATCCATAAAATTTCGACATCCTATCATCCCCAAACAAGTGGGTAGGTGGAGAATACCAATCGATCTTTAAAACGCATACTTGAAAAAACCGTTGGTGCAAATTCAAAAGAGTGGTCTGTTAAGTTAAACGATGCATTGTGGGCTTTTCGTACGGCCTATAAAACACCTATTGGAACCACTCCTTTCCGAATGGTATACGAAAAAGCATGCCATCTCCCTTTGGAGATTGAACACAAAGCGCATTGGGCACTAAGGGCATGTAATTTGGATTACAAAGAGGCGGGTCGGTTACGTTTGACCCAATTGAATGAATTAGACGAGTTGAGGCTTAAAGCCTATGAAAACTCTCTAATTTATAAAGAAAAGACCAAACAATGGCACGATAAGCGATTGAAAAGCCCAAAGGAATTCATGGAAGGAGATCGTGTCCTTGTTTACAATGCCCGTTTTAAGTTATCACCAGGAAAGCTTAAGTCCCGATGGTCGGGACCATTTGTTGTTAGAAGAGTTTACCCTTATGGTACGATTGAAGTGGTGAACTGGAAGGGCGACATTTTTAAAGTGAATGGACACCGGGTCAAACACTATGTCGATGGTCCCCTGGAAATCGAAGATGAGGTTAGCCTCAACTTCGAAAACAAAGCTTAAATCGAAATGGGGACGAGTTGGGTGAATGAATCGTTAAAGAAAGTTCGCGCGTGTAAATAGTTTGAATTGAGTGTTTTATGATTAGTGTGATTGTTTTTAATGTACAAAATGATCTATGATGGTGATATGAACTTTTGTGTGTTAAAAATGGGAATTTTTATGAGTTTTATTAAAATTTTGAGCCACCAGACCAGTGGGACGCCGTCCAAAATTCCTGAGACGCCGTCCAAATACAAAGAGTTTTCTAAAAAATAGGTCAGTAATCCTTAGTTCATCTGGACGCCGTCCTAAATTTTGGACGCCATCCAGTGCTTAACAATGGGACGCCATCCCGAAATTTGGACGCCGTCCAGATACCTGAGCCAAAAAAAAATAAAACGCGTTTTAAACCCTATCCACCCCATTTTTCAAGCAAAAAACACACTCCTCTCTATTTTTCTCTCTTACAAACGAACCAACTCTCAAAAACCCTAATTTCTTCTTTCAATTTCGTGATTTCTTCCTTCAAATTCGTTCTTGACATGACTTCTAGGGTAATACTACTATCTTTTCACACTTTTCTTTCTTGATTTCTCAATTTATATGCTTGTATGTATGATTATGTGAAATATAAGTGTGGGGTGTTTGATTTTCATGATTCTTACTTAGATTAACATGCTATAGTTGTTTAATTACCCATTATGTCTTGATTTTGCAATAATTACATGTTTAATGGGTGTGGTCATGAACCTAGGGTTTGTAGAAATTAAATCCGAAATTAGGGTTGTTACTTCAAGATATTGGGCTTGTTTGTGATGTTTATGAAGATTGTGAATGCTTAATATGTTGATGGTGTTAATAATGTCAATATGGCCGGGTCATGAATTGAATTTTCTTAAATTTCTAGCATGCTTTGAATTGTAATGGTTTTGTAAAAGATGTATGCTTGAATTTTTACATGTTTAGACCAGTTGAAGTGGATTGATGGTATGACATGCTATAATGTAGTTGTGTTTTGAGAATATAATGGTCATTTTGAACTAAATTGTGCTACTTGTGTTATGCTTTCAACGAAAAATTGTTTTCATCATTAGAATGCAAGTTTACATGTTATGACCTAGATTTACGAACGCAATAGGCTTGAGTCCTAAGTTGATGCCTAATTGTTAATTTTGTGATCCACATTTTTGAAAGTGTATTTGCAAGTTTATGTTGACTTTGGTTGACGTTGATTAAATATTTTGAACATACACCTTTTCTTATGTGAATCACAATGCTTATAAACTTTGAATAGAATGACTAAATTCCCTTGCCACTCGGTTATGTTTTTAGCTAACACTAATACAACGGTTTCTATGTTCTTTTGGTTTGGTGTTATTGTGTTTTGCAGGGACAATCTAGCCGAGGTGGACAACCAAAAAGGGGCAGAACATCAAGAACATTCCACCACCACCACAACAACATTATACATCATCTTCCGAAGAAGAAGAGGAGGAACTAAATGATCCTCAAGTTTGGTTAAGACAAATTCAGAACGACGAAGATTACGCAGAGACATTTAATAGGATAAACAGTATGCCAATAAATGCCATTCCCTACGATAGGATCATTTCCTACACATGGGAGCACATTTTTAGCATCCGCGAACAAATTTATCCGGTGTTATTAAAGGAATTTTACTCAACTTTAAGGTTTAATAACGTTCGTGATCCTTTGTCAAATGAATTTCTTCGGTTTTGACTAGGGGGTGTAGATAGAGTTAAGCAGAGTTGGGTTATGTAGAGTGTTGGGCATTTTCGAGGAGCTTAACGACAACCAATTGAGAATTTACTTGACAACTTCCGATTACCATGGTAGAGTTCCCTTTAATGAGATAGGTTTTTGGCGAAGAATTTGTGGGTCGAATGCATCTAGGCCTTTTAAATCAAGCAGACACCAGTATAATGAAATTGAAAGCCCTGATGATAGACTTCTTCATCGACTTATCGCATGCACTTTAAATGCGAGAGTCGAGGGAAATGAAAAGGTTAAATCGTTTGATCTATGGATAATGGATCAAATCAAACGGGGTTGCTATACTGCTATTCCGGGGATGATAGGCAACTATTTTCTAGCCATCGCTACTGAGACACGGAGAGAAAAGCTGCTTCTTGGGGGCCACTATATCACGAGGATTGCTCGTCACTTTAACATAGATTTCAGCCGATTGATGGAGTGTGATCACGCCATGAAAGCTATAAAGAAAGTTTCTTATGTAAATGCTGAGATTCTTATGTACGACGGAAATAGGCGTTTAGTGCCTTTTTATCGCAGGTGGAGCAAGTGGTAGTGGAGCAAATGTTCAACAGGAACAAGAAGAAGAAGAAGCGTAAATAGAAGCTCAAACTAATGTTCATAATCAAGGTCCTTGGAATCCGTCCCAATCTAGTTGGGATAATTTGGCTAATAGTGTGAATAACATGAGGTTGAGTCCGAATGAACAGAGGACTCATAACGATCGTATGGGGAGACTCAGCAGAGAATGGAGCAACGCCAGATTGCTCAAGTACATAATCAGGGGTGGAACAGTTATGGTATTGATTGGAATAACCATAACACCGAGTTATTTTATTCCAACCCCGATCAGTACTATGGGACAACACGTATGACACCCACATACTACACTGATCCTCAAAACCCACCTCCTCATTATCCAATTTATGATTCTAACACTGCATTGCAGGATGCCAGGAACAGGTTTGAGCAGCAATACCCGCAGGGACACCCAAGCAGAGATGGCTCAGGAAATTACTTTTGGTCGTACGACAACTGAAGGCCTGCGAGCCTATGATCATTTTGTGTTAACATTTTCAAACAATTTATTTATTTCTTGTGGTGTGTATTAAAAAAATGTTTGGTTTGTATTTTTAAACTAATTTGATAAAGGGTGTGGATGAAAAAAATACCGTTATTTTTAGTATTATTTGTTTGGTTTGTTATTTTGTGCAGCGTGATTGAACTTCAAAGACTGGCATTAAGTTCAGCAACATTTGATATTATGATGTGTGTATGATGATGATCGCGGAATGGATGATGCTCTTATGCTGGCAGTAAGTTCAGCGGCATCCGTCTACCATGTTCCACGATTTACAGGTTCAAAAATTTGGAAATTTCTTGAACCACCCTATCACTTTGCCCTCTAATTTAATCCTTTTTCTGATTTCATGCAATGAGGGCCTTGCATGATCTCAAGTATGGGGTGGGAGAATAGAAATTTATCGGGAATTCGTTTTACAAAAATTAAGGCGTTTATGATTTAAATTTTAAAATTTTAAGGTAGCCTTAAAAACGAAAATTGTCCAAAAACCATGTTACATACATTGTGTTCTAAAAACTATTAAAAGGAATGTTGAGTTATGTTTTAAATTATTTATAGTCTTTGAAGTTGCATTATCATTCAATTATTTGAATGAAAATCCTACTAGTTTAGTAAAGCTAACTTGTAGGTCACTTGTACCAAAATGAGTATAAACCGTGAGAGAGCGGTGATTGCATAGCGTGGTCGGAAACCGAATCACGCGCCAGATCGAAAACTTAAACAGGATGATCCTCATTGTTTCTCCTAACAAGGACAATGTTGCATCTGACCACTTTATTATTACCCATAGGATGTATCTATTCCATCCTCAAGGAAGTAAAGTCTTCCGAATGACACACTTGCTGATTCAATTCAGAAGATGTTGTCCAGACCAGTTGTAGGATGACGAAAAATCTTGAAAAGTCATTACTAACATCGACTGGAAATCTACCAGGCCTCAATGTCAAACAGGGAAACTAGTAGTCAAAGTTTGTCTCAATGAGGGAGATTTACTAGTAAACCGGGGGGGGGGGGGGGGGGGTGGCACCATGTATACACAAAATGTTAGTGATTTATCAGATCCCCGGATGGATAATCTCTGTAAAGATTAATCAACTTTTAAGTCTGATGATCCTCAATCTATATGATTGATAAAACGGATTAGATGATTACCTCATAATTATCAATGATATCCGGACGTAATGTGTATCCTCCTAAACGCATTATTTTCTTACCAACATCTAGCGATGTTAGGTACTGTGGGAGGGATTTGCTTGACCAATAGCGGGAAACCTACACTCATTTTCAAAATTCAGAAAATTCGACAAAATCGGAAAACGTGCCTAGTGTAAAAACTAGCACTACATTTTCAAAAACATTTCATAAGGTCCTGATTTCCGTAGGATCAAATTTTTCGGATACTTAGCTCTAATCTCCCAAAAATGTGTGCGTGTGTTCTCATTGTGTATATAGCGTGAGTGTGATTCCAATATAGGTGTGTTCTACTTAAAGAGTGTGTTTCATATAGCGTGAGTTGCGTTTCAAATAAACGTGTGTATTTCGTGTGCTTCACATGATTTGTGTGATGTGTGTACTCTATATTGTGTAAGTGTGTTTGATATTGTTCTACTTTGTAAGAAAGAATTGCTTGAGGACAAGCAAGGTTTAAGTGTGGGGTGTTTTGATATTGCTAAATTACATTATATATATCTCTCGCAATATCGTGTGAAATACTCTCGAATCAAGGATAGTTAAGGAGGTTTCTACAAGTAATGCACAAAGATATGCAAATTGTATTGAAAAGTGGTTTATAAAGGGTTTTGATGATTTATGACCATTATATGAGTTGTGATATCATAATGGTTGATCCCAACACAAGTTATGGTCAAATTAGCGCTCTAAAATGGTAAAACAAGGCTTCAGATATGTTGGACGCCATTCAAAATGATTGGGACTCCGTCCAAATTAAGGGAGAACATAAAAAAACGAGACAGTGAACATTAGTTGATCTGGACGCCGTCCCACTCTTCACACTTGGACGCCGTCCAAGAAATGGGACGACGTCCAAGTCCTTTAGTACTGGACGCCATCCAGAATCAGAGACACCGTCCAGTGGTAGGGTTCAGCCTACTTTTGAATTTTTGGGCCACTTTAACCACTTTAAAAATGAATGATTAAGAGACCAGTTTATATACACGATCAAATCAGTTTTGGAGACGAATTTAGGAGCAATTTTGGAGAACTTCAAGCTCTTAGAAGAGGTCTAACAATCAAGAATCAAGATTTAATTCCTTCTCAATCCAAGATTCATTCTTCTAGTAGGTTGTTTTCTTGTTCTCAAACAATGAATTCTACTTATCATTTGATTGCTGTTTTGTTTGTTAAAATGATTGTTGGCTAATTTCATAATGTTTGTCTAGATTAATAACCAAAGTATTGGATGTAAACTTATTGATTGTATGTATTATGTGTGATAGTTTTAAGCTTGAATCAAGAACATGCTTATTGAAGTTAAAATTATTTGTATCTAGTTAATTGATATGTTGTTGATAAAGAGAACTCTTGTTGATTTATCATATTGATTTACAATCAACTTGTCTTAGATTGATTGTTTACTAAACCGGACCAAGGGGGTAAATTAGATTCAAATAATTAGACGATATAGGGATGAATTGTATGCAACGAACGTTTGTACAATTGTTGATAACTATGAACATAGAAGTCAAGTTTCAAGCCTTACAACTAGCTAATTTATCCGATTACAAATACAAGAACTATAGTGAAAAGGGAACCCTTGATCTTGTAATTGTGTTTGCATATTTACTAAAGAGAACTCTTGGTGAATCTAATAGGTAACTTACACACATAATCATTCAATCGGGCCTTAATATCAAAACTTACATCCAATACCGAGGGTAAAAGATCTGGATGAACATTTCGTCTCTTTAATTTAAATCAAACTATCTTTACTTGCTTTATTTACAATTGTTTAAAACCAAAAATACCAAAAACAGTTCATTTACTTATTAAACTAGAAATCCTCTTGATTCGCCCATCGTTAAAGGGCAAAACCAAAATATTTTGTACCTTTCAATTTCATTAACTTAGTTAATCATAATATATTTTCTAATTGTAGTTTGATACGTAAAATTGTCCTTGGAATGATACAAGGACTAAACCATTATCTACACTACTACATGATCAGGTACACTGCCCGTAGTTGTGTAATAGTTCTAATAACCGGTATTTTTCCTAATATAAAGCATATGACACGTTCTTCACTTCATCCTCCACTTTTGACATGGGGCATGTCCTCCACCTTCGCCATGGGGCATGTCCACCACCATCTATATGGGGCATGTCCTCCACCTTCGGCATGAGGCATGTCCTGAACCATCGACAAGGGACATGTCCTCCACCATTCATATGAGACATTTCCTCCACCATCGACACGTGGCATGTCCACCACCTTCGACATTGGGCATGTCCTCCAACTCTGACATGGGGCATGTCCTTAACCTCCAACATGGGAGGTGGAAGACAAGTCTTCCGCCTCCAACAAGTCTTCTGCCTCCAACAAGGAACATGTCCACCACCATCAACATGGGGCATGTTCTTCTTCATTGACATGGGGTATGTCTTCCACCTCCCACATAAGGCATGTGCTCTACCTCCGTCATGGTACTTGTCCTCTACTTCCGACATGGGGTAAGTCCTTCACAATCGACATGGGATAAGTCCTCCACCATCGACATGGGGCATGTCCTCCACCTCCGACTTGGGGCATGATCTCCACCGCCGACATGGGGCATGTCCTCTACCATCGGCATGGGGCTTGTCCTCTACCATCGGCCTGGGGCATGTCCTCCACCATCGAGATTGGGCATGTTCTCAGCCATCGACATGGTGCATGTTTTCCACCATCGACATGGGGGATGTCCTCCACCATCAATATGGGGCATTTCCTCCACCATCGACATCATAGGCGGATTTACAGGGGGGTATGGAGGGGCAGTGTGTGACGACCCGGAAAATTTCTGACCAAATTTAAACTTAATCTTAATATGATTTTGACACGATAAGCAAAGTCTGTAAAGTTGAATCTAAAAAAAAAAAATTAAACCATTTTAATGTATTCGTTAAACCTTTGATTATTCCCGATGATTTACGAACACTTGTGTGTAAGTAATCATGTAAATATAAATATAAATATAAATGTATATATTATATTTTAAATTAATAAAATACACTTTAATCAATTGGAAGTAAAAATATAAAATAAAATATAGACTAATTAAATTACTATTAAAATGAATATATATAAACTCTTTACATAAGAAATATTCTATTTATATAAATTAAAAATATTATATATTAAAAAATATGATCTCATATATATAATTAGTAAATATGATATAATCCATAAATTGTAATATTATTATATTAACTATAATTACAATTTGTTATAGTAATATTGATATTACGTACATTATTAATATTGATACGAATATCCATATTAGTATTAATAATAATAATAATATTATTATTGTTATTAACCTTATTTTATATATATATATATATATATATATATATATATATATATATATATATATATATATATATATATATATATATATATATATATATATATATATATATATATATATATATATATATATATATATATATATATATATATATATATAATCATTATTCTTGTTATTTATATGATTATTATTATTAAATATCATCAAATTGATATCATTCTTACTATTAGTATTATTTTGATTATTGATAATATTATTATTATCTCTTTTATTATTTGTAGTATTTTTGTTATTTATGATATTATTAACTGTATTATTATTATTAGTTAATGTTATTAATAATTATTAATTATATATATATAATCTATAAAACATGTACGATCTGTTGAAAATCAACATTAGGAATTATAATTCAATTAAAATACAAAATTATTAGATGGTAAACAGATAAAGCATTGATTCAGTTTAGCATCAACATCATGTATCTTTTTATTTCAATTAAACTGTCCTTCCTGTCTGTAAAATTGTACCCGATAACACAAATTTCTCAATGCAAACAACCTAATCAATAGCAATCGTACGAATCTGTTACACTTCACTATCTCCTTTCCATTTTGTTTTATTTTTTTCTTTCTGGATTGATTCTTGCTGTCGACCATGATTGGCAATAAATCACATGAATTATACAATGTATTTGATCAAGCCCTTCCTTTTACTCATCACCTTCAAACGGGAGACACCTAGCTTGAACCATCGTCATAACACCATGACACCACTCTACTACAATTCACCATCCCTAACCATATATCATTACAACCGCCACCTTCATATCTATCATCTATTTCGATTTGAATCAAGAACACCATCACGACCACTTTATCATCACCATATTTTAAACTTAGGAATATCACAACCAACCACCCATAACCCAAACCACAAACTGAAAACCATGGTTCATGGCTACGCCTTATTGACTTTTGTTAAACCAAATCCACCTCAAACTCGAGCACCACCCACGGATCACCATCATTTCTTTAATTAATGTTGTAAGTACCTTATGTTTCTTCTCTTCGATCAAATAAACGCCATCTATAATTATCCCCAAAACAGTCGACAATCGCCACTACTTCTCTCTCCCTCCCCTTTTGTGACACCCCGTACGAAACCATCGTGTACGATTCGTCAACAACAGGATCTTTACACGGTTGAATACTACATGTTGTTTGAAAACCAGTTTTGCATTCATAAAAGATAACGTTTACAAAAGATAACGTGACACAAAGGTCGTTACAAAGTCATTATTTGAAAATAACATAAACTACGAATGCAAAAGAAAAGTTCCAGGATTGAGACATCTCTAAGATTATGCAGCGGGATTCTAGCACAGCAGGTCCTTAACAGCAAGTCTAAACACCACGACAGCAAGTCTAAACAGCGGAAGCAATAGACCTCTAAGCAACTGAAAAAACATGCTTAAAAACGTCAACAATAATATTGGTGAGCTATAGTTTAAGTGGTAACAGTAATGTAAGGTAGGCCACGAGATTTCAGTGCTTCAAACAGCGTATCAAAACAGTATGAAAATTATATGTTTAACCGTGGGCACTTGGTAACTAACTTAACATTTATAACCCCCTAAAAGTACACTTAACGAGTGCGTATGTTTACGAAGTATTAAACACCCATTAAATGCTAGCGCGACTAGCCCGAGTAGGGATGTCAAACCCTATGGATCCATATCTAAGATTCGCGTTCACCGGTTCAAAACCAATGAATAAACGTTACCGAGCTAAGGGGAAAGTGTATGCCGTTGTATAACCCACACATATATAAAGTTTAAGTACTCGTGCCTGGTATGTAAAAAGTAAAAAGCGCATGTTTTCTCAGTCCCAAAATAGTTAAAGTAAAAAAGGGATGCTATAACTCACAGTGATAATAGCGGTAAAGTCGATAATGAAAGTATGCGAGTAGTAAGTCAGTCCGAAAGGTCGTCAACCTAAGTCAAAGGTTGATAGGTCAGTAGGTTATCCTCATAAGTTCTAATAGTGCATAAAATAAGTTTAAGTGTCATCATCATCATCGTTCATCATCATAAAAGCTAAGTAAGTTTGACAAGAATAGAGATTGAAACAATAGGCTGACTTCGGTCAGCAGCTACGACCTCTACGTAAATTGAAAAGATGCGTAATCAGTGGCTATGGCTCCGTATATGAGTCCCCTAGTTGCTGACCAATTTCCAGAACCAAACTCATCTTCGTTTGACCGTGGTAACAGTTTAAGTGCGAGTAGGTCAGAAATTTCAGTACAACGTTAATAGGGTGTAATGACTTTCGGAAGGCCATAAATCCTAAAGTGTAACTCGGATTAAGAAGAGGTCTAAACGGAAAATCATATAATCGAACTGAAATAACTGAAAATTAACTTTCCAGTGCTCCGGTGGGGTTCTTAGTGCTTGATGCTTATCACGGTTCTCATCCTTGATGCTTGTAGCTTTAAGTGTACAACTCGTTGATGGGTTTGCATCACCTTGACCAAGATTCTACCATCAACACACAATATCTTAAGACCAAGTAAGAACACAACTCATTTAAGAGTCTTAGATGGATGATGAACCAAGGTTACATCATATTCTTAGTCTTAACACAATTACAAGTTACATTTACAACTACAGCTACAAACTTTACTTCAATCAAGCAAGTATGAACATAATCTAAGTCAAATGAAGTGA
The DNA here is from genome assembly GCF_046630445.1 of Rutidosis leptorrhynchoides. Taxonomy (NCBI): domain Eukaryota; kingdom Viridiplantae; phylum Streptophyta; class Magnoliopsida; order Asterales; family Asteraceae; genus Rutidosis; species Rutidosis leptorrhynchoides. The sequence goes on along the minus strand of NC_092340.1, from coordinate 365,194,070 downwards.
TGGAACCCTAAGCTAGAGAGCTTGGATCCTATTCACACAAGTTATAAGGTCACAAAGCTATAAAGCTTGAACCTTTAGTGTTCTTGAAGAACTTGAAGCATAAAGCTTAGATCTTTAAGTTATATGAAGACCATAAACACAAGTTTTGATCTTTATAACAAAATAATGAGATCATAAGTTAGGAAACTTAGATTCAACAAAAGATATGAAGATTCAAGCTAGAAAGCTTGCATCTTGGTTGTTCTTGAAGATCTTGAAGTATAAAGCTTGGATCTTTAAGTTACATGAAGATTACAAACACAAGTTTGAATCTTTATAACAAAATAATGAGATCATAAGTTAGGAAACTTAGATCCAACAAAAGATATGAAGATTCAAGCTAGAAAGCTTGCATCTTGGTTGTTCTTGAAGATCTTGAAGCATAAAGCTTGGATCTTTAAGTTACATGAAGATTACAAACACAAGTTTGAATCTTTATAACAAAATAGCAAGATTAAAGTTAAAAAAATATAGATCTACAAAGTGGGTGAAGATTCAAAGCTAGAAAGCTTGAATCTTCCATGTTCTTGAAAGATTTAAATCCATGTTTGAATCTACAAGATGTAATCAAGATCAAAAGCTAAAAAGCTAGACCAATGATGATGATGATGATGATGAATTCGTGATAATGAGAAGAAGAAGAAAAAGAGAAATTCAAAATACTTACACTTTTAGAGAGAGAAAGAACTAGAGAGAATTAGAGAGTGAGTGTGTGTGAATTACAAATGAAACAAGTGTAAAATGGATGGAATGAGGCTTGTATTTATAGGTGAATGGGGTAAGGGGAGGGGGTTTGGGCCATGATTTTGAGGGGGGGACAAAAGTTTGCTTTTTGGTTAATGGTTGTCTAAAGTTGGTGCTTATGTTGGGATCCCATGCAACATTAAGGATAATACTTGACATAAATGCTAGTATGTTCCCTTTAATAAATGTGGATTTGTCTTACATATTAATGGGTCACTAGCTAATAATAATTGAGCTAATTAAATAGTCCACTAAATAGTGTAGGGTGGGCTAAGGCCCAACATGGTAGAAAGTCCAACATGACTAACTAGTAAGCATAAGTAAATTACTACGCGTAATTAAGCATCCAAAAACCCAAGTAATTATTATTATAAAATAATAATTAAGATTTCGTAGTCATAATATTCTGATTACGACAAAAGTTAAACGTGTACGCAGTACGCAGTTTGTTCGTAATGTCCAGTGAAACTAACGGTCATAAAGGTTTCCGGTGATTAAGTTAAGTATCCTACGTACTTAAAGGCACGTTTTAACACATAAATGAAAGTAAGCCATGTGTATAAAGATTCCAGAGTATAAATGTAGTGACCCGAACTTTTCCATGTTTATATATATATTAAATGAAATTGTTATTTACATGATTAATTGTTTCCAACATGTTAAGCAATCAAACTTTTTAAGACTTGATTAATTGAAATATGTTTCATATAGACAATTGACCACCCAAGTTGACCGGTGATTCACGAACGTTAAAACTTGTAAAAACTATATGATGACATATATATGGATATATATATATATATATAGTTAACATGATACTATGATAAGTAAACATATCATTAAGTATATTAACAATGAACTACATATGTAAAAACAAGACTACTAACTTAATGATTTTTAAACGAGACATATATGTAACGATTATCGTTGTAAAGACATTTAATGTATATATATCATATTAAGAGATATTCATACATGATAATATCATGATAATATAATAATTTAAAATCTCATTTGATATTATAAACATTGGGTTAACAACATTTAACAAGATCGTTAACCTAAAGGTTTCAAAACAACACTTACATGTAATGACTAACGATGACTTAACGACTCAGTTAAAATGTATATACATGTAGTGTTTTAATATGTATTTATACACTTTTGAAAGACTTCAATACACTTATCAAAATACTTCTACTTAACAAAAATGCTTACAATTACATCCTCGTTCAGTTTCATCAACAATTCTACTCGTATGCACCCGTATTCGTACTCGTACAATACACATCTTTTAGATGTATGTACTATTGGTATATACACTCCAATGATCAGCTTTTAGCAGCCCATGTGAGTCACCTAACACATGTGGGAACCATCATTTGGCAACTAGCATGAAATATCTCATAAAATTACAAAAATATGAGTAATCATTCATGACTTATTTACATGAAAACAAAATTACATATCCTTTATATCTAATCCATACACCAACGACCAAAAACATATACAAACACTTTCATTCTTCAATTTTCTTCATCTAATTGATCTCTCTCAAGTTCTATCTTCAAGTTCTAAGTGTTCTTCATAAATTCTAAAAGTTCTAGTTTCATAAAATCAAGAATACTTCCAAGATTGCAAGTTTACTTCCAAGTTTTCTAAATCCATTCCAAGTAATCATACAAGATCAAGAAACCTTTGTTACTTACAGTAGGTTATCTTTCTAATACAATGTAATAATCATATTCAAACTTTAATTCAATTTCTATAACTATAACAATCTTATTTTGAGTGGAAATCTTACTTGAAATTGTTTTCTTGTCATGATTCTGCTTCAAGAACTTTCAAGCCATCCAAGGATCCTTTGAAGCTAGATCCATTTTTCTCATTTCCAGTAGGTTTATCCAAGGAACTTGAGGTAGTAATGATGTTCATAACATCATTCGATTCATACATATAAAGCATATAAAGCTATCTTATTCGAAAGTTTAAACTTGTAATCACTAGAACATAGTTTAGTTAATTCTAAACTTGTTCGCAAATAAAAGTTAATCCTTCTAACTTGACTTTTAAAATCAACTAAACACATGTTTTATATCTATATGATATGCTAACTTAATGATTTAAAACCTGGAAACACGAAAAACACCGTAAAACCGGATTTACGCCGTCGTAGTAACACCGCGGGCTGTTTTGGGTTAGTTAATTAAAAACTATGATAAACTTTGATTTAAAAGTTGTTATTCTGGGAAAATGATTTTTATTATGAACATGAAACTATATCCAAAAATTATGGTTAAACTCAAAGTGAAAGTATGTTTTCTAAAATGGTCATCTAGACGTCGTTCTTTCGACTGAAATGACTACCTTTATAAAAAAGACTTGTAACTTATTTTTCCGACTATAAACATATACTTTTTCTGTTTAGATTCATAAAATAGAGTTCAATATGAAACCATAGCAATTTGATTCACTCAAAACGGATTTAAAATGAAGAAGTTATGGGTAAAACAAGATTGGATAATTTTTCTCATTTTAGCTACGTGAAAATTGGTAACAAATCTATTCCAACCATAATTTAATCAACTTGTATTGTATATTATGTAATCTTAAGATACCATAGACACGTATACAATGTTTCGACCTATCATGTCGACACATCTATATATATTTCGGAACAACCATAGACACTCTATATGTGAATGTTGGAGTTAGCTATACAGGGTTGAGGTTGATTCCAAAATATATATAGTTTGATTTGTGATCAATACTGAGATACGTATACACTGGGTCGTGGATTGATTCAAGATAATATTTATCGATTTATTTCTGTACATCTAACTGTGGACAACTAGTTATAGGTTACTAACGAGGACAGCTGACTTAATAAACTTAAAACATCAAAATATATTAAAAGTGTTGTAAATATATTTTGAACATACTTTAATATATATGTATATATTGTTATAGGTTCGTGAATCAACCAGTGGCCAAGTCTTACTTCCCGACGAAGTAAAAATCTGTGAAAGTGAGTTATAGTCCCACTTTTAAAATCTAATATTTTTGGGATGAGAATACATGCAGGTTTAATAAATGATTTAAAAAATAGACACAAGTACGTGAAACTACATTCTATGGTTGAATTATCGAAATCAAATATGCCCCTTTTTATTAAGTCTGGTAATCTAAGAATTAGGGAACAGACGCCTAATTGACGCGAATCCTAAAGAAAGATCTATTGGGCCTAACAAACCCCATCCAAAGTACCGGATGCTTTAGTACTTCGAAATTTATATCATATCCGAAGGGTGTCCCGGAATGATGGGGATATTCTTATATATGCATCTTGTTAATGTCGGTTACCAGGTGTTCACCATATGAATGATTTTTATCTCTATGTATGGGATGTGTATTGAAATATGAAATCTTGTGGTCTATTATTATGATTTGATATATATAGGTTAAACCTATAACTCACCAACATTTTTGTTGACGTTTTAAGCATGTTTATTCTCAGGTGATTATTAAGAGCTTCCGCTGTCGCATACTTAAATAAGGACGAGATTTGGAGTCCATGCTTGTATGATATTGTGTAAAAACTGCATTCAAGAAACTTATTTTGTTGTAACATATTTGTATTGTAAACCATTATGTAATGGTCGTGTGTAAACAGGATATTTTAGATTATCATTATTTGATAATCTACGTAAAGCTTTTTAAACCTTTATTGATGAAATAAAGGTTATGGTTTGTTTTAAAATGAATGCAGTCTTTGAAAAACGTCTCATATAGAGGTCAAAACCTCGCAACGAAATCAATTAATATGGAACGTTTTTAATCAATAAGAATGGGAAATTTCAGTTGGTATCCGAGCGTTGGTCTTAGAGAACCAGAAAATTTGTATTAGTGTGTCTTATCGAGTTTGTTAGGATGCATTAGTGAGTCTGGACTTCGACCGTGTTTTCTTTAAAAATGATTGCTTAACATTTTTGTTGGAAACTATATATTATTAACATGTATATATTATGTGATATATTAATCTCTTAACATGTTTGATATTGTGTGATAGATGTCTACCTCTAGCACAAATACCATTGACTCACCTAATAATAACGAAGAGTCGAATATATATTGGACTGATTCACAAGTTCCCGAAGAAGAATCGGAAGAAGAATCAGAACCGGAAGAAGAATCAGAACCGGAAGAGGAGGAACCGGAGGAGGAAATAGAACCGGTGGGGGAAATAATAAAATGGTTAAGTAAAAGAAAATCCTCAACCAATCGACCAAGGTTAATTATGGTCAATGGTGTTTCCGCAAAGGAAGCAAAATATTGGGAGGATTACCAATTCTCCGAAGAATTGGATTCCGACGAGAATTCCGATGATGTTATAGAAATTACCCCAACTGAATTTAAAAAGGCAAAAGAAAATAATAAGGGAAAGGGCATAAAAATAGAGAAATCTAAATCCAACCCCGATGAACTTTATATGTATCGTCAACCCCCGAAGTCCTTAAGTTGTAACAATGACCCGGGAACCTCTAAACCACCAGGTTTTTCTAAACCAATGTGGAAAACGATGGCTCGTATTAGGGGAACATCATATATCACTAGAAACTTGGCAAAACGAACCAAAATCGAAGAAGAAGAAACAAGCGAGTCGAAATAAGATAGTTGTATTCGTGTGGTGTAATATATGTAATATAGTGTGCTTATGCTTTATGATATATGTAAAAATTGCTTGTATTAATAAGTATTTTTTTTTATGAATCTAACTCTTGTCTATTTTACAGTATAAAAACACAAAATGGATAGACAACCCAATATTTTAAGAGACCTACCCGGAGACATGATTGATGAAATCTTGTCTAGAGTCGGTCAGAATTCTTCAGCACAACTATTTACGGCGAAATCAGTTTGTAAGACATTCGAAGAACGTTCCAAGAATGTCTTAGTTTATAAGAGACTTTCGTTTGAAAGATGGGGGATATCACATTGGGAAACCCATAAGTTACGATGTGTTTACTTTGACGCATATATTGCGGTGAACCCAAATGCTATTTTACGCAACGGGTTAAGAAATTATTTTGACTCAATGTATCCAAATATAGGACTTCATGATTTAGAAAAAGCGGCTAACATGCAACATAAAGAAGCATGTTATGCTTACGGGTTAGTAATGTTCGCTTCTCACCAAAGTGAGAACAAGAACATCGGGCTACAACTATTAAACAAAACGTTCCCACAAGTGACGGAGTCGGTAATTGGGGTAAGAAATGAGGTTTTTAGGTTATTACGAGACTGTTGGTCATTACGTAACCCTCGTCCCTTTGACGACGTTACAACACACTGTCTTATCAACGGCCATAACGGTTATGTTCCACAAGACCAAGGATGGGAAGTAGTCCTAGTAAAACCAGAATGCATGACTTGTTTCTGGACGTATGAATTACGTGTCTTTATTGCCTTTACTGAACGACTTGTGTACTAGCTAGAATTATCTTCACAACTATCTTGTATCAAAGTTATTGTGTGCTATATTTCATGCTTTATGTAAAATAAGCGGTATTGTAAGTTTGTAAAATATTGTATAAAAGTTTGAACGCGAAATATTATTATAATCAGTTTTTCATATAGAATTGTAGTAGTTGAATTGTATATTAGCTACTAAGTATGAACTTAACGGGTAGGTACTACCCGAATTTAAAATTATAAAACGCTAATATGAAGAAAAAGCTTTTATAAATGAGTTCATATTATGCTACGAAATACTATTAACTACTCTTAATATTCTGTATGATTAACTTGTTCCATTTGACTATTTTGAAGGAAATGGCACCGACTACTCGACACACCGTGAATATGAATGAAGAAGAATTCCGTACTTTTCTAGCTTCAAACATAGCCGCAGTACAGGCTGCGCTACATACCAACAATAACCTTGGATCTAGCAGTACAGAAAATCGTGTAGGATGCACCTACAAAGAATTCACTGCCTGCAAACCTTTGGAATTTGATGGAACCGAAGGACCGATCGGATTGAAACGGTGGACCGAGAAGGTCGAATCGGTGTTTGCCATAAGTAAGTGTACTAAAGAGGACAAAGTGAAGTACGCTACGCATACCTTCACAGGTTCTGCGTTAACATGGTGGAATACCTATCTAGAGCAAGTGGGACAAGATGATGCGTACGCACTACCGTGGTCAGCATTCCAGCACTTGATGAACGAGAAGTACCATCCCAGAACCGAGGTCAATAAGCTCAAGACAGAACTTAGAGGGTTACGAACCCAAGGATTTGATATTACCACGTACGAAAGACGATTCACAGAATTGTGCCTATTGTGTCCGGGAGCGTTCGAAGATGAGGAAGAGAAAATCGACGCGTTTGTGAAAGGATTACCGGAAAGAATCCAAGAAGATATAAGTTCACACGAGCCCGCCTCCATACAACAGGCATGTAGAATGGCTCACAAACTAGTGAACCAGATTGAGGAAAGAATTAAAGAACAGACGGCTGAAGAGGCCAATGTGAAGCAAGTCAAAAGAAAGTGGGAGGAAAACGGTGATAAGAATCACCAATACAACAACAACAGCAATTACAATAATAATCGCAACAATTATCCCAACAATCGCAACTACAACAAATGGCCCAACAACAACAACAACAACAGCAACTACAACAATCATCCCAACAACAATAATAACCGCAACAACAACAACAATCAGAAGCAGCTATGCCAAAGGTGTGAAAAGTATCACTCAGGGTTCTGCACCAAATTTTGCAACAAGTCTAAAAGAAATGGTCATAGCGCGGCGAAGTGTGAGGTCTACGGACCAGGGGTTAATAGAACGAAAGGAACAAATGGTGTCGAAACGAGTAATGGCGGAGCAAGTAGTGTCGAAGCAAGTTATGCCAATGTAGTTTGTTATAAATGTGGAAAACCGGGCCACATTATTAGAAATTTCCCGACCCAGGAGAACACGAATGGACAAGGCCGCGGAAGAGTTTTCAATATTAATGCGGCAGAGGCACAGGAAGACCCGGAGCTTGTTACGGGTACGTTTCTTATTGACAATAAATCTGCTTACGTTTTATTTGATTCGGGTGCGGATAGAAGCTATATGAGTAGAGATTTTTGTGCTAAATTAAGTTGTCCATTGACGCCATTGGATAGTAAATTTTTACTTGAATTAGCAAACGGTAAATTAATTTCAGCAGATAATATATGCCGGAATCGAGAAATTAAACTGGGTAGCGAAATATTTAAGATTGATTTGATACCAGTAGAGTTAGGGAGTTTTAATGTAATAGTTGGCATGGACTGGCTGAAGAAGGTGAAAGCAGAGATCGTATGTTATAAAAATGCAATTCGTATTGTACGAGAAGAAGGAGAACCCTTAATGGTGTACGGAGAAAAGGGCAACACGAAGCTACATCTTATTAGTAATTTGAAGGCACAAAAACTAATAAGAGAAGGTTGCTATGCTGTTCTAGCACACGTCGAGAAAGTACAAACTGAAGAAAAGAGCATCAATGATGTTCCCATTGCAAAAGAATTTCCCGATGTATTTCCGAAAGAATTACCGGGATTACCCCCACATCGATCCGTTGAATTTCAAATAGATCTTGTATCAGGAGCTGCGCCAATAGCTCGTGCTCCTTACAGACTCGCACCCAGTGAGATGAAAGAACTGCAAAGCTAATTACAAGAACTTTTAGAGCGTGGTTTCATTCGACCAAGCACATCACCGTGGGGAGCTCCTGTTTTGTTTGTCAAGAAGAAAGATGGTACATTCAGGTTGTGTATCAACTACCGAGAGTTGAACAAACTTACCATCAAGAACCGCTACCCACTACCGAGAATCGACGACATATTTGATCAACTACAAGGCTCATCTGTTTATTCAAAGATTGACTTACATTCTGGGTATCATCAAATGCGGGTGAAAGAAGATGATATTCCAAAGACAACTTTCAGAACACGTTACGGTCATTACGAGTTTATGGTCATGCCGTTTAGTTTAACTAATGCACCAGCTGTGTTCATGGACCTTATGAACCGAGTGTGTGGACCATACCTTGACAAGTTTGTCATTATTTTCATTGATGACATACTTATTTCCTCAAAGAATGACCAAGAACACGGTGAACATTTGAGAAAGGTGTTACAAGTATTGAGGAAGGAAGAATTGTACGCTAAGTTTTCAAAGTGTGCATTTTGGTTGGAAGAAGTTCAATTCCTCGGTCACATAGTGAACAAAGAAGGTATCCAGGTGGACCCGGCAAAGATCGAAACCGTTGAAAAGTGGGAAACCCCAAAAACTCCGAAGCATATACGTCAATTTTTAGGATTGGCTGGTTACTACAGAAGATTCATCCAAGATTTCTCCAAAATAGCAAAACCCTTGACTGCATTAACGCATAAAGGGAAGAAATTTGAATGGAAGGATGAACAAGAGAAGGTGTTTCAATTATTGAAGAAAAAGCTAACTACGGCACCTATATTGTCATTGCCTGAAGGGAAAGATGATTTTGTGATTTATTGTGATGCATCAAAGCAAGGTCTCGGTTGTGTATTAATGCAACGGACGAAGGTGATTGCTTATGCGTCTAGACAATTGAAGATTCACTAGCAAAATTATACGACGCATGATTTGGAATTAGGCGCGGTTGTTTTTGCATTAAAGACTTGGAGGTACTACTTATATGGGGTCAAAAGTATTATATATACCGACCACAAAAGTCTTCAACACATATTTAATCAGAAACAACTGAATATGAGGCAGCGTAGGTGGATTGAATTATTGAATGATTACGACTTTGAGATTCGTTACCACCCGGGGAAGGCAAATGTGGTAGCCGACGCCTTGAGCAGAAAGGACAGAGAACCCATTCGAGTAAAATCTATGAATATAATGATTCACACTAACCTTACTACTCAAATAAAGGAGGCGCAACAAGGAGTTTTAAAAGAGGAAAATTTAAAGGATGAAATACCCAAAGGATCAGAGAAGCATCTTAATATTCGGGAAGACAGAACCCGGTATAGGGCTGAAAGGATTTGGGTACCAAAATTTGGAGATATGAGAGAAATGGTGCTTAGAGAAGCTCATAAAACCAGATACTCAATACATCCTGGAACGGGGAAGATGTACAAGGATCTTAAGAAACATTTTTGGTGGCCAGGTATGAAAGCCGATATTGCTAAATATGTAGGAGAATGTTTCACGTGTTCTAAGGTCAAAGCTGAACATCAGAAACCATCAGGTCTACTACAACAACCTGAAATATCAGAATGGAAATGGGAAAATATTACCATGGATTTCATCACTAAATTGCCAAGGACTGCAATTGGTTTTAATACTATTTGGGTAATACTTGATCGTATCACTAAAGCAGCACACTTCCTGCCAATAAGAAAAGATGACAAGATGGAGAAGTTAGCACGACTGTATTTGAAGGAAGTCGTCTCCAGACATGGAATACCAATCTCTATTATCTCAGATAGGGATGGCAGATTTATTTCAAGATTCTGGTAGACATTACAGCAAGCATTGGGAACTCGTCTAGACATGAGTACTGCCTATCATCCACAAACTGATGGGCAGAGCAAAAGGACGATACAAACGCTTGAAGACATGCTACGAGATTGTGTTATTGATTTCGTAAACAGTTGGGATCGACATCTACCATTAGCAGAATTTTCCTACAACAACAGCTACCATTCAAGCATTGAGATGGCGCCGTTTGAAGCACTTTATGGTAGAAAGTACAGGTCTCCGATTTGTTGGAGTGAAGTGGGGGATAGACAGATTACGGGTCCAGATATAATACAAGAAACTACCGAGAAAATCATCCAAATTCATCAAAGATTGAAAACCGCCCAGAGTCGACAAAAGAGCTACGCGGACAGTAAAAGAAAAGATATAGAGTTTGAAATTGGACAAATGGTCATGCTTAAGGTTTCACCTTGGAAAGGTGTTGTTCGATTTGGTAAACGGGGGAAACTAAATCCAAGGTACATTGGACCATTCAAGATTATAGATCGTGTCGGACCAGTAGCTTACCAACTGGAGCTACCTCAACAACTCGCGGCTGCACATAACACTTTCCACGTCTCAAATTTGAAGAAATGTTTTGCTAAAGAAGATCTCACTATTCCGTTGGACGAAATCCAAATCAATGAAAAACTTCAATTCATTGAAGAACCCGTCAAAATAATGGATCGTGAGGTTAAGAGACTTAAACAAAACAAGATACCGATTGTTAAGGTTTGATGGAATGCTCGTAGAGGACCCGAGTTCACCTGGGAGCGTGAAGATTAGATGAAGAAGAAATTCCCGCATTTATTTCCAGAAGATACGTCAACACCTCCAACTGCTTAAAATTTCGGGACGAAATTTATTTAACGGGTAGGTACTGTAGTGACCCGAACTTTTCCATGTTTATATATATATTAAATGAAATTGTTATTTACATGATTAAGTGTTTCCAACATGTTAAGCAATCAAACTTGTTAAGACTTGATTAATTGAAATATGTTTCATATAGACAATTGACCACCCAAGTTGACCGGTGATTCACGAACGTTAAAACTTGTAAAAACTATATGATGACATATATATGGATATATATATATAGTTAACATGATACTATGATAAGTAAACATATCATTAAGTATATTAACAAAGAACTACATATGTAAAAACAAGACTACTAACTTAATGATTTTTAAACGAGACATATATGTAACGATTATCGTTGTAAAGACATTTAATGTATATATATCATATTAAGAGATATTCATACATGATAATATCATGATAATATAATAATTTAAAATCTCATTTGATATTATAAACATTGGGTTAACAACATTTAACAAGATCGTTAACCTAAAGGTTTCAAAACAACACTTACATGTAACGACTAACGATGACTTAACGACTCAGTTAAAATGTATATACATGTAGTGTTTTAATATGTATTTATACACTTTTGAAAGACTTCAATACACTTATCAAAATACTTCTACTTAACAAAAATGCTTACAATTACATCCTCGTTCAGTTTCATCAACAATTCTACTCGTATGCACCAGTATTCGTACTCGTACAATACACAGCTTTTAGATGTATGTACTATTGGTATATACACTCCAATGATCAGCTCTTAGCAGCCCATATGAGTCACCTAAAACATGTGGGAACCATCATTTGGCAACTAGCATGAAATATCTCATAAAATTACAAAAATATGAGTAATCATTCATGACTTATTTACATGAAAACAAAATTACATATCCTTTATATCTAATCCATACACCAACGACCAAAAACACTTTAATTCTTCAATTTTCTTCATCTAATTGATCTCTCTCAAGTTCTATCTTCAAGTTCTAAGTGTTCTTCATAAATTCCAAAAGTTCTAGTTTCATAAAATCAAGAATACTTCCAAGATTGCAAGTTTACTTCCAAGTTTTCTAAATCCATTCCAAGTAATCATCCAAGATCAAGAAACCTTTGTTACTTACAGTAGGTTATCTTTCTAATACAAGGTAATAATCATATTCAAACTTTAATTCAATTTCTATAACTATAACAATCTTATTTCGAGTGGAAATCTTACTTGAAATTGTTTTCGTGTCATGATTCTGCTTCAAGAACTTTCAAGCCATTCAAGGATCCTTTGAAGCTAGATCCATTTTTCTCATTTCCAGTAGGTTTATCCAAGTAACTTGAGGTAGTAATGATGTTCATAACATCATTCGATTCATACATATAAAGCTATCTTATTCGAAGGTTTAAACTTGTAATCACTAGAACATAGTTTAGTTACTTCTAAACTTGTTCGCAAATAAAAGTTAATCCTTCTAACTTGACTTTTAAAATCAACTAAACACATATTCTATATCTATATGATATGCTAACTTAATGATTTAAAACCTGGAAACACGAAAAACACCGTAAAACCGGATTTACGCCGTCGTAGTAACACCGCGGGCTGTTTTGGGTTAGTTAATTAAAAACTATGATAAACTTTGATTTAAAAGTTGTTATTCTGGGAAAATGATTTTTATTATGAACATGAAACTATATCCAAAAATTATGGTTAAACTCAAAGTGAAAGTATGTTTTCTAAAATGGTCATCTAGACGTCGTTCTTTCGACTGAAATGACTACCTTTACAAAAACGACTTGTAACTTATTTTTCAGAACATAAACATATACTTTTTCTGTTTAGATTCATAAAATAGAGTTCAATATGAAACCATAGCAATTTGATTCACTCAAAACGGATTTAAAATGAAGAAGTTATGGGTAAAACAAGATTGGATAATTTTTCTCATTTTAGCTACGTGAAAATTGGTAACAAATCTATTCCAACCATAACTTAATCAACTTGTATTGTATATTATGTAATCTTGAGATACCATAGACACGTATACAATGTTTCGACCTATCATGTCGACACATCTATATATATTTCGGAACAACCATAGACACTCTATATGTGAATGTTGGAGTTAGCTATACAGGGTTGAGGTTGATTCCAAAATATATATAGTTTGAGTTGTGATCAATACTGAGATACGTATACACTGGGTCGTGGATTGATTCAAGATAATATTTATCGATTTATTTCTGTACATCTAACTGTGGACAACTAGTTGTAGGTTACTAACGAGGACAGCTGACTTAATAAACTTAAAACATCAAAATATATTAAAAGTGTTGTAAATATATTTTGAACGTACTTTGATATATATGTATATATTGTTAGAGGTTCGTGAATCAACCAGTGGCCAAGTCTTACTTCCCGACGAAGTAAAAATCTGTGAAACTGAGTTATAGTCCCACTTTTAAAATCTAATATTTTTGGGATGAGAATACATGCAGGTTTTATAAATGATTTACAAAATAGACACAAGTACATGAAACTACATTCTATGGTTGAATTATCGAAATCGAATATGCCCCTTTTTATTAAGTCTGGTAATCTAAGAATTAGGGAACGGACACCCTAATTGACGCGAATCCTAAAGATAGATCTATTGGGCCTAACAAACCCCATCCAAAGTACCGGATGCTTTAGTACTTCGAAATTTATATCATATCCGAAGGGTGTCCCGGAATGATGGGGATATTCTTATATATGCATCTTGTTAATGTCGGTTACCAGGTGTTCACCATATGAATGATTTTTATCTCTATGTATGGGATGTGTATTGAAATATGAAATCTTGTGGTCTATTATTATGATTTGATATATATAGGTTAAACCTATAACTCACCAACATTTTTGTTGACGTTTTAAGCATGTTTATTCTCAGGTGATTATTAAGAGCTTCCGCTGTCGCATACTTAAATAAGGACGAGATTTGGAGTCCATGCTTGTATGATATTGTGTAAAAACTGCATTTAAGAAACTTATTTTGTTGTAACATATTTGTATTGTAAACCATTATGTAATGGTCGTGTGTAAACAGGATATTTTAGATTATCATTATTTGATAATCTACGTAAAGCTTTTTAAACCTTTATTGATGAAATAAAGGTTATGGTTTGTTTTAAAATGAATGCAGTCTTTGAAAAACGTCTCATATAGAGGTCAAAACCTCGCAACGAAATCAATTAATATGGAACGTTTTTAATCAATAAGAACGGGACATTTCAATAAAGTAGCACAGTACGCACAAATACGCAGTTTCGCAAAAACACAAGGCACAAAAGCAAGTCGAAAAACTCGGGTCGTTACATTACCCATCTGTTAATGGAAATTTCGTCCCGAAATTTAAGCTGTGGCAGGTGTTGAAGTCGGGAAGAGGTGAGGATACTTCTGCATCATTTGATCCTCTTGTTCCCAAGTAAACCCGGGTCCACGTTTGGCATTCCATCGGACTCGAACAATTGGAATCTTATTGTGCTTCAAAGTCTTAACCTCTCGGTCCATGATTTCGACAGGTTCTTCCACAAAGTGGAGTTTGTCATCAATCGTAAGTTCATCGAGAGGGATGACAAGTTCTGGTTTGGCAAGACATTTCTTCAGATTCGACACGTGAAAAGTAGAGTGAACTGCGCTCAACTGAGTTGGAAGATCCAAACGGTAAGCTACGGGTCCAACACGCTCCAAGATTTCAAAAGGACCAATATATCGCGGGATTAACTTACCGCGCTTTCCAAAATGGATCACACCTTTCCAAGGTACGACCTTCAACATTACACGGTCACCTACGTTAAATTCGAAGTCTTTACGATTAAGGTCGGCATAACTCTTTTGGCGATCACGGGCCGCCTTAAGTTTCGCTTAAATTTGGACAATCTTCTCGGTTGTTTCATGGACTACCTCGGGTCCGGTGATTTGATTTTCGCCTACTTCGGCCCAACAAATAGGAGATCGGCACTTGCAGCCATACAACGCTTCAAAAGGTGCGGCATTAATACTCGAATGATAACTGTTGTTGTAAGAGAATTCAGCGAGCGGCAAATGTCTCTCCCAAGCTTTTTCGAAGTCAATAATACAGGCACGCAACATGTCCTCCAAAGTCTGAATCGTTCGTTCGCTCTGACCGTCGGTCTGTGGGTGATATGCGGTACTCATGTCGAGACGTGTTCCCAAGGCTTCTTGCAAAGAACACCAAAATCTTGAAGCAAAACGGGTATCGCAATCTGAGACAATCGATAAGGGCACACCATGACGGGATACAACCTCTTTGATGTATAGTTGTGTAACACCCCGTTTTTCCCCGTACATGTTTTATAGGTGTAAAGCGTACATACGACTAGTGGATGAAAGGTTCGGGACATTTTCTAGTGTTAAGTCTTGTGTGAGGAGAAAATGACTCAGATCGTGTTTTGTGTCGCGGCGCGACAAAGGAGGCCGCGGCGCGGCAATGGACTGAAATTGAGATCAGAAGTAGAACAAAGAATGATCCCAGACCTAGTTATAGGTCGCGGTGCGACGAATTAGGCCGTGGCGCGGCATACTGTGCGAGCTGGCACCGGTTTTGTGTAATTTTAAATGAGGATCAAGGGCATTTTAGTCATTTCACATTTGAGCCAGATGGGGAACTTAAATCTGGTCCATTCATTTCATTTCCTCATTTTATTTTTCCTTTTCTTTTCATTTTTCTCTCAAAACTCAAACACCCATTTGATTTCAAAGGGATTTTTGGGAAGGAAGAAGCGGGATTGGATCGTTGGCGTAGTTGACAAGTTTATTCTCCTCATTCTTAGCTACACGGTGATACTAGTGGTAAGCTCTACCTCCGAATTTCGTTTTTGTGTTCTTCATTCAAATTTAGGGCTTTTGATTGTATGATTTATAGATGAAACCCATTTAGCTGTTAATTGGAGATTAACACCAATATTCGGGTTTATTGTTGTTATTGGCGGGTTTGGGTTGGTTAATGATTTAACCATATTTAAGACTTGAGAATGGTGTATAATCACTAGTATTAGTGATTATTGATGTTTTGGAGACTTTTAGGGTTCTTGTGGTTGACTAATTTTGACTAGAGTCAAAATTAGGGTTTGTTGATGATTATGACCCGAATGTCGATTCGTTAAGGTTTATAAACTTAAAATAGATTAAGTTGAAGTATAAAATCGAGTTAAACATGTTTTGGTGTCAAAACTTGTAAATGGTGAGATTTTGACCTTATGGGTCAAAATTAGGGTTTAAGTGTCATTTTGGGCAAGATAGGTGTTTAACACCTATGATTGGGTCTAATTGACATATTAGGACCATTCTCACTTGTGTTAGTAATTATTGGTTAGTTTGGGCACGGTTTGTACTTGAAAGTGCAATTGGGTCGAAATTGCACTAGCTGCCAATTTGGGTTGATTTGTAAATCCACCCTAATTGTGTTGTTGTATTTGTGATAATGGAATAGGTACTTTCCATTGGCGTGTTGCGGATTATTCGGTTGAATTCATCAAGGCGACAAGGTGAGTGTTAATATCCTATGTGCATATGTATGTGTAGGATGGGTGCGGGTCGGGTGAAGTGATTCTCGGCTATAGAGCTCACTTTACATGTAGGTGGATTTGATGGACTTTTGTATTGGTCCAATTGGCACGGTTGTGCATTTTGGTTGACCACCTTTGGCGAGGTGCACACCTCGTGTGTACGTTATCAAATGGGCTTGTGAGTGGAATAATTATATATGTATGTATATGATTTATTTACTTGTGGGGTACGGGCTAAAGTTTGATGTTGACGATACCATACCCTAGAGTATATTTGTGATGTTGATGAGGGCTTAAAATTCGGTGTTGACGATACCTCATATGTATGGATTTAAAGTTCGATGTTGACGATGCCATATTACTATTGTTTGTCGGATGAGGGTTTAAAGTTCGGTGTTGACGATACCTCATATGTATGGAGTTAAAGTTCGATGTTGACGATGCCATACCACTATTGTAGTGATTTGATGAGGGATTAAAGTTCGATGTTGATGATACCTCATATATGGGTTTTAAGTTCGATGTTGACGATACCACATTAAATGGGGCGGATGGGGTTTAAGTTCGATGTTGACGATACCATTCGCGGTGCTAGCCTTGAGATCTTGAATACTAATGGATGTTGTGAACATCGATGTTTGTCATATTGTTGTATATATATATATATATATATATATATATATATATATATATATATATATATTAATGTATTGTTGTGGTGTAACTAAACCTTCAGGTGTAGCTTATTGGCGTTGTTCACATCTTCGTTGGTGAACTTACTTTATTGTTGATGTAATTTAGCTCGTTGCTTAGTGACTTCGGTATGCTTAGACTAGCTTGCCTTATACACGGATGCTCTGGTATGCGTTATTTGATTATTTGTGTGGCGTATCCATTTTATGCATATATATGTATGTAGTATATTCTCACTCACTAAGCGTTAGCTTACCCTCTCGTTGTTTACATTTTTATAGTGTTGCATGCTTGGCGGCTCAGGTAAGCTTGGGAGATTAGAGATCTTGGCTCGGTTGCTTAGAAGATCTTGCTTTTGTATTCGATTAGGATTTGGGTAGCGTAGTCCCAAATCACCATGCTCGGTTTTGGTTGGAAACTAAACTAGTCGGGTCGTGTATGTCCGTTTAGATAACTAACTAATGCATTAAATGTTTTAAGGTTTAATAAACCATCTATTGTATTAAAGATGTTTATGGAAACACAATTGGGACCTAAAGTATTATTTAAAGCATATTAAAAGGAAAAATTTTATTGGGCCGGTTTTTAATACGGGTTGGGGTTGTTACAAGTGGTATCAGAGCATGGTCTAAGGGATTTAGGCGACTTGAGATAGGTGCCTAGACTTAGACTTTTGTGTGCGTGCTTATTTGCTGTGGGACTTGTAGGTGCACGGGTCGGAATGGGTTTAGTTAGTGCCTTATTTATAGGTTGACTAACGTTTATAATAGTAATGCGGATATTATTATTATATTATTTATGTTGTGATGTAATTCTCGCGTGTGTCTATATCGCGTAGAATTTGTTGATGTTGGTTAAATCATCGAGCGAGGCGATCGTTGTACTAACGAGTCGATACGGCGTGTGTGCGTAATAAGGACTTGCAAACCTTATTACGGGTGCAAATCGTGTCTAACAAGTGATGTACGACGAGTGTTTAGCAAGATGGGACGGTGTTGTGCGTGTGATTTTATACGTCCGTGGGCTAATCGTTTTGCATTCTTTAGAATGACGACTTGAAACGAGATCGAGACAAATGACGCAGAGTTTAACGCTAGAGTTGCGGCCGCCGTTGCGGAGCAAGTGAGTGCGTTACGAGAAGAAATGGATAGGAAGTATTCTGAATTTCGGGGTAGTAGTGAAATGGAGCGTTGTCTTAAGATCTTCATGAGGACTAAACCCCCAATGTATGACGAGAAACTGGATCCTTTGATAAGCACAACTTGGATCTTGGATGTGGAAGGGTTTTTTCGTACTATTGAATGCCCTTTCGAGAAAAAGACGAGACTCGCTACTAGTTTGTTGTGGGGTAGGGCAAGGGATTGGTTGGATGGTAAGACCGATCTCTTCGGTGGTGAAACGTTTATGGCTTTATCATGGGACGATTTTAAGGAGGAATTCTTCGAGGAGTTCTGGACTTCGGCCGACTTGTGGGAATTGCATAATGAGTTGCGAAATTTGCAACATGGATCAATGGATTTGAATACTCTCAAGACGACCTTTATGGCGAAGGCTCGTTTTTGCCCGGAGTATTTGGGGAATGATCAGTTGTTGATGGAGGATTTCTATCGAACTTTGAATGATGACTTGAAGAACAAGATTAACCGGGGTTACGCGAAGTCGTTTGCGGAGTTATTCGCGGTGGCTAGGGGTTTCGAGTCGTATACGCGATCAAAGATGTGTGAACCTTCAAGTAAGAGAAGGGTTGATTCGTACGGCGCCCCGAGTAAGAAAAATAAGGGTGCAAGTGCGAGTACGGGTAATGTGGGAAAAGGTACGGTGGATTTTCGTGCACCTAGATGTTTCAATTGTGGTGTTAGGGGCCACAAGTTGTGGGAATGCACAATGCCAGGAAGTGATGACGGAATGTGCTACTATTGTCATAAAGAGGGACATCGCAAGCCGGATTGTCCCGAGTTGGCGGCGGCGAATGTCGCAAAGAGACGTTGAGGTACGTTTCGTTTTAATAAATATGTCTTTTGAATATTTATTTATGTGGCGTTAAGTTCGGATTTGTTAAATGCATTGTGTTGTGCATGTTATTGTTAAGGGTGACGTTCCTAATGGAAGTACCCTATGGTGATGTTTGATTTTTGGACGAAGGGCGTAAGACTTGGTGCAACCAAGCATTCCTTAGTATTGAGAAATGTTTCTACCAAACCATGGAAATGGGTTTCGGTGTCGGTTGTTAAGCGCGTGTTCGCTTTTGTGATGAAGTTGATGAACCAGGAGGTTCGACGGGTGGGATGAAACCCGAGGAATCGAGTGTTTGGATCTCGATGTATGTCGGTAAAGGAGTCTACGTGACGCGACATTAGGTGCCTCTTTTATACCTACTAGAGTGGTGTTCGACTCCGATTATGTTGCAGTTACATTGTACTTAGGATACCGAAGTAAAACCCTAAGGTACATGAGTGACTGGGTAGAAGTTGACAAACTATAGCAATTGGATGATTGCGAGAGTAGAGTTTGTGTAATTTGTAGTACACTTTTTGTTCGAGTGTTTAAGGATAGGTTAAGATCCTTAGTATGCTCATGGTTGGAGCAAGATGTGGTGATGGGTCGTGTAAACCCAATTGTTAGTAAAGTCTACCTTCCGGTAACGTTGAACGGGTGTACAAGATGTGTGTGGTGTTGGTTCTGTGTCATTGTTTAAATAAAGCCAACAGGTGACGGTGAATGTCAATTTCTTGTGTGTGAAATGAATTCGTGGGAATTCGAGTGTTATGACCGATGGAGAGATTGGTCACGTATGGCGGGTAGCGGTAATTATCGTGGATGATGTTACCGCGGTGAGGCGGTTATGGAACGTAGTTTCAAGTAGGGGAGTTACACTCCCGCACGAGAAGGTTTTAGTGTAAGATTTCGGATGATGCTCTTAGTAGATTCGGAATTTGTGTCTGGATCTAGATTTGGTCGATTTGTGGTAGAAGTACAATTTCGGCTAAATTGTACTTATGATTTTGGATTTGAATTACCACCGAGGTGGTAATGTGGTAAATCTCGCTGAGAGATAATGGACGTATTTGACGAGCAAGGTGAAATCCCTCGGCTAAGGGATGTGCGTGTCGGATTCTCTTCTAGAGAATTGTTGTTTGTGCCTATGTGCGATATAGGTGGTTCTTGCCCGATTGTGTTGGCGTTGTGTACGCGTACATATGGTGATGGTTAGTGGTATCCGTTAGGATTCACTATAGTGTAGCAGTGCGTGATGTTACTCTACTCGTATATCGAGGCCAAAAGAGCGTGTGTTGATCGTTAGTGTATTCCGTTAGGATACACTATGGTGTAGCAGTGCGCGATGTTACACTACTCATCGTGATGGAGGCCAAAAGAGCGTATGTGTTGGGAGTATTGTTATATCATTATGGTATAACATTATCCGGAAATGCGAGTACCGGTGGGAAATGAGAGTACCATTCCTTGTGTTGTGATTGGGACGTGAACTATTGGTTGTGTTATACGCCGATGGTGGGGTCGTGAGGACCATGTTGTGGGAGTAGTGATGCGATAGCCGTGTTTCGCTCACATGTTATTACGGGTGCGACAATAGTCGATTTTGTACACCTTGGGATTTGCGTTGCCATATTCGTTTGGGCGCTATCGGTTTTAACCGTTGGATTATGATGTTACGGTAGTTGCGTATTGGTCGTATTGCGCACTACAAGGGATGTTTAGTGATTGGTGTTATCCGTAAGGATTCGTTTGGTTCGGTCTTCATCGTTACGGGTTGTTGACCTTAGGTTGAGACTTGATTGTTTTTAGCGTCGTACTCGGTAAGGGTACGCTAAGGAATTGATATCTCGGTATGAGATTGGTTGAGTTTTCCCGATGTGAGGGATTGAGTTAGTGCTACTGCTCGGAATTATGGAATTTGATATATCGCGGGTGACAATTTAGCTGTTAAGGGTAACTTTTTGAGAAGAATTGTCTGAGGGATCGTTGTAGATTTCGGTTGGCGTGTATTGTACGTCTCAGAATGCGATCAAGTGTGTAATTTGTCTTTGGATTAACCATCGGGTTAGCGAATTTGTGGTAGAAGTCGGTTTGAAATGCATGTTC
Organism: Rutidosis leptorrhynchoides; assembly: GCF_046630445.1. Taxonomy (NCBI): domain Eukaryota; kingdom Viridiplantae; phylum Streptophyta; class Magnoliopsida; order Asterales; family Asteraceae; genus Rutidosis; species Rutidosis leptorrhynchoides. Next base: position 365,172,518 of record NC_092340.1, on the reverse strand, counting down.
GACGACCATTGAGTGTGGGTTCGTTCGGTTCGTGACTAGGATCACGAGGACGTGATCGAATTTAGGTGGGGGAGAGTTGTAACACCCCGTTTTTCCCCGTACATGTTTTATAGGTGTAAAGCGTACATACGACTAGTGGATGAAAGGTTCGGGACATTTTCTAGTGTTAAGTCTTGTGTGAGGAGAAAATGACTCAGATCGTGTTTTGTGTCGCGGCGCGACAAAGGAGGTCGCGGCGCGGCAATGGACTGAAATTGAGATCAGAAGTAGGATAAAGAATGATCCCAGACCTAGTTATAGGTCGCGGCGCGACGAATTAGGCCGCGGCGCGGCATACTGTGCGAGCTGGCACCGGTTTTGTGTAATTTTAAATGAGGAGCAAGGGCATTTTAGTCATTTCACGTTTGAGCCAGATGGGGATCTTAAATCTGGTCCATTCATTTCATTTCCTCATTTTATTTTTCCTTTTCTTTAAATTTTCCTCTCAAAACTCAAACACCCATTTGATTTCAAAGGGATTTTTGGGAAGGAAGAAGCGGGATTGGATCGTTGGCGTAGTTGACAAGTTTATTCTCCTCGTTCTTAGCTACACGGTGATACTAGTGGTAAGCTCTACCTCCGAATTTCGTTTTTTTGTTCTTCATTCAAATTAAGGGCTTTTGATTGTGTGATTCATAGATGAAACCCATTTAGTTGTTAATTGGAGATTAACACAAATATTCGGGTTTATTGTTGTTATTGGCGGGTTTTGGGTTGGTTAATGATTTAACCATGTTTAAGACTTGAGAATGGTGTATAATCACTAGTATTAGTGATTATTGATGTTTTGGAGACTTTTAGGGTTCTTGTGGTTGACTAATTTTGACTAGAGTCAAAATTAGGGTTTGTTGATGATTATGACCCGAATGTCGATTCGTTAAGGTTTATAAACTTAAAATGGATTAATTTGAAGTATAAAACCGAGTTAAACATGTTTTGGTGTCAAAACTTGTAAATGGTGAGATTTTGACCTTATGGGTCAAAATTAGGGTTTAAGTGTCATTTTCGGCAAGATAGGTGTTTAACACCTATGATTGGGTCTAATTGGCATATTAGGACCATTCTCACTTGTGTTAGTGATTATTGGTTAGTTTGGGCACGGTTTGTGCTTGAAAGTGCAATTGGGTCGAAATTGCACTAGTTGCCAATTTGGGTTGATTTGTAAATCCACCCTAATTGTGTTGTTGTATTTGTGATAATGGAATAGGTACTTTCCATTGGCGTGTTGCGGATTATTCGGTTGCATTCATCAAGGCGACAAAGTGAGTGTTAATATCCTATGTGCATATTTATGTGTAGGATGGGTGCGAGTCGGGTGAAGTGATTCTCGGCTATAGAGCTCACTTTACATGTAGGTGGATTTGATGGACTTGTGTATTGGTCCAATTAGCACGGTTGTGCATTTTGGTTGACCACCTTTGGCGAGGTGCACACCTCGTGTGTACGTTATCACATGGGCTTGTGAGTGGAATAATTATATATGTATGTATATGATTTATTTACTTGTGGGGTACGGGCTAAAGTTTGATGTTGATGATACCATACCCTAGAGTATATTTGTGATGTTGATGAGGGCTTAAAGTTCGGTGTTGACGATACCTCATATGTATGGATTTAAAGTTCGATGTTGACGATGCCATATTACTATTGTTTGTTGGATGAGGGTTTAAAGTTCGATGTTGAAGATACCTCATATGTATGGAGTTAAAGTTCGATGTTGACGATGCCATACCACTATTGTAGTGATTTGATGAGGGATTAAAGTTCGATGTTGACGATACCTCATATGTGGGTTTTAAGTTCGATGTTGACGATACCACATTAAATGGGGCGGATGGGGTTTAAGTTCGATGTTGACGATACCATTCGCGGTGCTAGCCTTGAGATCTTGAATACTAATGGATGTTGTGAACATCAATGTTTGTCGTATTGTTATATATATATATATATATATATATATATATATATATATATATATATATATATATATATATATATATATATATATATTGTTGTGGTGTAACTAAACCTTCGGGTGTAGCTTATTGGCTTTGTTCACATCATCGTTGGTGAACTTACTTTATTGTTGATGTAATTTAGCTCGTTGCTTAGTGACTTCGGTATGCTTAGACTAGCTTGCCTTATACATGGATGCTCCGGTATGCGTTATTTGATTATTTGTGCGGCGTATCCATTTTATGCATATATATGTATGTAGTATATTCTCACTCACTAAGTGTTAGCTTACCCTCTCGTTGTTTACATTTTTATAGGGTTGCATGCTTGGCGGCTCAGGTAAGCTTGGGAGATTAGAGATCTTGGCTAGGTTGCTTAGAAGATCTTGCTTTTGTATTTGATTAGGATTTGGGTAGCGTAGTCCCAAATCACCATGCTCGGTTTTGGTTGGAAACTAAACTAGTCGGGTCGTGTATGTCCGTTTGGACAACTAACTAATGCATTAAATGTTTTAAGGTTTAATAAACCATCTATTGTATTAAAGATTTTTATGGAAACACAATTGGGACCTAAATTATTATTTAAAGCGTATTAAAAGGAAAAATTTTATTGGGCCGGTTTTTAATACGGGTTGGGGTTGTTACAAGTTGGGCGAGTCTCTCAATCGTATCCGTTTCCTTCATGGCTAAGAAGTGTGCAGATTTGGTAAGTCGGTCAACGATAACCCAGATGGTATCATAACCACCTACCGTCTTCGGTAGCTTTGTGATAAAGTCCATTGTTATACTTTCCCACTTCCATTGCGGGATTTCCGGTTGTTGAAGTAATCCAGATGGCCTTTGATGTTCGGCCTTAACTTTCGAGCAAGTCAAACACTTACCAACGTAAGTTGCAACATCCTTCTTAAGATTAGGCCACCAATACTGTTCCTTGAGATCGTGTTACATTTTACCGGCTCCTGGATGAATCGAATATCTCGACTTGTGGGCTTCATCTAGTATAAGGCTCCGTAGATCCCCATAACTAGGTACCCAAATCCTTCCGGCAAAGCATCGTAGTCCAGTCTCCTTAACCTCGAATCGTGAAACGAGAATGTTCAAGTGTTCTTGAGGAATATTCTCCTCTTTGAGAGCATCTTCTTGGGCTACTCGGATCTGGCATATGAGATTTGAATGAATGGTGATGTTCAAGGCACGGACACGAAGAGGTACCGTCCTCTCCTTTCGGCTAAGGGCATTGGCTACAACATTTGCCTTTCCAGGATGGTAATGAAGTTCACAATCATAGTCGTTCAGCGTCTCGATCCATCGTCGCTGCCTCATGTTCAGTTGTTTCTGATCGAATATGTACTGGAGGCTTTTGTGGTCGGTGAAGATGGTACTTTTAGTTCCATACAGATAATGTCTCCACAATTTGAGCGCAAAGACAACGGCTCCAAGTTCGAGGTCATGAGTAGTGTAGTTTCGCTCGTGAATCTTTAGTTGACGAGAAGCATAGGCAATAACCTTCGATCTTTGCATCAATACGCAACCAAAACCATTTTTCGAGGCATCACAATATACGACGAAATCATCACTGCCTTCAGGAAGAGATAAGATAGGTGCGGTGGACAATTTCCGCTTCAAGTTTTGAAATGCTAATTCGTGTTCTTTTTCCCAAATGAACTTCTTCCCTTTGTGAGTCAGCGCGGTCAAAGGACGCGAAATCAGAGAGAAACCTTCAATAAATCTTCGGTAGTAACCGGCAAGACCTAGAAATTGACGGATGTGAGTCGAAGTAGTGGGAGTTTCCCACTTGCTGATAGCTTCGATCTTTGCGGGATCAACTTTGATACCTTGATCACTCACAATATGACCCATAAATTGGACTTCCTTCAACCAAAATTCACACTTGGAGAATTTGGCATAAAGTTGCTCTTGTCTCAAGAGTTCCAACACTAGTCGAAGATGTTGTTCATGTTCTTCTTCACTTCGGGAATAGATGAGGATATCATCTATGAAAACGATAACGAACTTATCCAGATATGGCTTGCATACTCGATTCATGAGATCCATAAACACGGCAGGTGCGTTGGTTAAATCGAATGGCATCACTAGAAACTCATAGTGACCATAACGGGTTCTGAACGCAATTTTCATCACATCACTCTCCTTCACCCTCAATTGGTGATAACCGGATCGCAAATCGATCTTGGAATAAACACTGGATCCTTGCAGCTGATCGAATAGATCGTCAATTCTAGGAAGGGATACCTATTCTTAATCGTCAACTTGTTCAGCTCACGATAATCGATACACATGCGGAAAGATCCGTCCTTCTTCTTCACGAATAAAACATGTGCACCCCAAGGCGATGAACTCGGTTGGATAAATACACGGTCTAGCAATTCCTGCAGTTAACTCTGTAACTCTTGCAGTTCGGAAGGTGCTAGTCGATAAGGTGCGCGAGCTACAGGTGCAACTCCCGGCACTAGATCGATCTGGAACTCCACTGCTCTCGGTGGCGGTAATCCAGATAATTCTTTCGGAAAGACATCAGAAAATTTGTTTACAATTCGTTCATCATTCACACTTTTCACCTCGGCTTCTAACGTTTTCACATGGGCTAAAACAGCAAGACGTCCTTTCTTCATGATCTTTTGTGCTTTCATGCAACTAATGAGGTTCAGCTTCGAACTACATCTCTCTCCGTAATTAATCAGTGGCTCACCATCTCCGTGGGGTACACGAAGAGCTTTATCTCCACAGATAATGTCGGCCCTTACTTTGGTCAACCAGTCCATACCGACAATCACATCAAAGCTTCCCAATTTGATGGGTATCAAGTCAATCTCGAAATCCACACCAGCTATGTTGATAATAGCTCTTCGGCCAATTTGGTCAACTTTCTCAAGTTTTCCATTGGCTACCTCAACAAGCATACTCTCCTTTAGAGGAACTAACGACCAATCTATCTTAGAGCAAAAGTTTCTACAAACATAGCTCCTATCGACACCAGTATCAAATAGGACAGAAGCTAATAGATTGTTGATAGTGAATATACCTGTAACCAAGTCGGGGTTCTCACGGGCATCCCTTGCGTTTACATTGAAAGCTCTTCCGCGCGGTGGTCCGCCGTCCTTTCGCTTGTTGGGACACTCATTCCTGAAGTGGCCTTGTTGTCCGCACTCATAGCACTGCCTTGGCCCAGTAGGGTTTGTCTTCACCGTTGGGGTGGAAATCTTGCAGTCCTTACCAATATGCCCGGTCCTTTTGCACTTTTCACAGACCACATTACAGTACCCAGTATGGTGCTTGTAGCACCTCTTGCACTGCGGTAGAGTACCCTTGTAGTTGGGGTTCGAGCTAGGGGTCGGGTTGGGTTTCCTCCAGTCATTGTTTCCCTTGAAACCCTTATGCCTCTTAGCTGGGTTTTGATCAAAGACCTTTCCCTTGTTTCCATCCCACTTACGCTTCTCATGACTAGCCCCCGATTCTGATTTCGCTTTCTCAGGTTCCTTGCGGGTGATCTGGTTCATCAGGATATGCGCCATGCGCATAGCTTCCGGGACGTTGGGTGGCTTAGAAGAGGTGACATTTCCCTGAATGGACTTGGGAAGTCCCCACAAGTATCGTTTCATTCTCTTAAACTCTGGGGTAACCATCGAGGGACACATTAGCGCTAATTCTAGATACCTACTGTTGTAACCATCAAGATCATTTCCCACAACCTTCAACTCCCAGAACTTAGCTTCCATTTTATGTATCTCTGTTCTGGGGCAGTACTCTTCGATCATGGCTCCCTTAAATTCTTCCCAAGGAGTAGCATAAGCCTCGTCAATGCCTTTGGCCTGAGCAAGTGTGTTCCACCAGGTTAAGGCGCCGCCCGACAGCGTACAAGAGGCATACTTGGTTTTGTTCATTTCTGAGCAGTTGCTTACACGGAACACAGCTTCTAGTTTCTCAAACCATCTAGTCAATCAAACTGGCCCCTCAGTACCACTAAAGTTGTGGGGCTTGCAGCTTTGAAACTCCTTATATGTACACACATTATGAATGGGCTGGTCAACTGGTGGAGCTTGTGTGTTGATTTCTGCAATAGCTGCGGCTACTCTTTCCGCAATCATTTCCTCAATTTGTGCTGCTGTGAGCGCTGCTCTTCCGTTTGCCATTGCTCTTCTAAACAGAAATTTTGACTTAAGTCAAAATCCAGCATTTAATAAATAATAATATAGTATATGACAACCAACATGGAACCAACGCAACACATGTTAACTAAGCAATGCACTAGATACAGATACTACAGAAACAACATACAGTAACGTAAGTAGAACACCATACAAAAGTAAACAACACTAAGTTGCATTCATTAATAATAAGTTGCATACATCTGCATAGGTTCGTACAATACATGAGTAAAACATGAAACTACAAACGAGATTACATAATGAAATCTACTACAATGCCTTATGGTGACGGTGGGTAAAGGATGTCCATTACGTGGGACATCTGGTCCTCGAGCTCAGTTACCCGAGCACGGAGGATCTCCACTTCCCTCGTCAGTTCCTCGACGGAGGGAGACGATGGGGCAGGCGGTGCAGTTGGTACAGGTGGTGCAGGTGGTGCAGATGGTCCAGCGCTAGAAGTAGATGGTGCGCAACGGTAAGCCTTACGCACGAATGGATCGGCAGGATACGGCACAACCCGCTTGCGGGCGGTGACCCTAGTCCTCAGTCCATGTGCGTTAACGAATGACCTACCTCCGTTAACCCCTGGAATAACGGTACCATCGAAATGATACCGCTTCTTCGGCAGGGTAGAGGGTGGATGTACGGGTGCCTCCTCAGGGTCCTCGTCGGAATCCTCGTCACTGGAGTCATCAGAGGATGAGTCATTGAAAACAGCTGGAGGTGGCTCTGCTCTGCCGGTAGTCATAATCCAATATCTGAAAGGCGGAATCGGCACGACACGTCCATCAGGAAGGTGTCTACACCAATGGTTATGCTCATTACGGAACGGAACGTCCCCGTATTCTCCGGGAATCACAACACCACTGGAATGGTGCTGTGGCTCTGAGGGTCCTAGGATGAGTGGAGCTGGAATCTCTGGTGGATCCTCGTGTCCGTCTGTGGTGATCACTGGGTCGGGTGCATGGCCACTGGCTCCAGAGGACGAAGCTCCAGAGTCACTGGAGTGTGTCGACGACGGGATATGTGAATCGACAACAATGGCAGGCGAGGTGGAGGGTGAGTTTGATTCGCTCTCCAAAATGATAACGGGCGGGACATACGACATCTGAACAAGGAAAAAATGACTTTTTCCATGTCAGTAAGTCATAAAGCAAGCACGTATTAGGCAAAAATAACTACGACAGTCTAGATCATCTATAGCAGTAAATAGCATGGCAATAATAGCAAATCATACAGAGGATCATGCAATTGGAAGCAGATAGTATCATGCAGTAATGAAAATCAAGTAGCAGTATACGTCATATAGCAATAAAAGTAAGCAGCAGCATGCAGTAAGTTTCGCATAAACAAGTAAACTAGCAAGTTGTAGATTAGTCCTATTAGTGAATCCTACTCGGTCCGGTCTAGACTCACTAATGCAACCTAATTCCCTACAACCAATGCTCTGATATCAAATGTGATGCCCCGTACGAAACCATCGTGTACGATTCGTCAACAATAAGATCTTTACACGGTTGAATACTACATGCTGTTTGAAAACCAGTTTTGCATTAATAAAAGATAACGTTTACAAAAGATAACGTGACACAAAGGTCATTACAAAGTCATTATTTGAAAATAACATAAACTACGAATGCAAAAGAAAAGTTCCAGGATTGAGACATCTCTAAGATTATGCAGCGGAATTCTAGCACAGCAGGTCCTTAACAGCAAGTCTAAACACCAAGACAGCAAGTCTAAACAACGGAAGCAACAAACCTCTAAGCACCTGAGAAAACATGCTTAAAAACGTCAACAATAATGTTGGTGAGCTATAGCTTAAGTTGTAACAGTAATGTAAGGTAGGCCACGAGATTTCAGTGCTTCAAACAGCGTATCAAAACAGTATGAAAAGTATATGTTTAACCGTGGGCACTTGGTAACTAACTTAACATTTATAACCCCCTAAAAGTACACTTGGCGAGTGCGTATGTTTACGAAGTATTAAACACCCGTTAAATGCTAGCGCGACTAGCCCGAGTGGGGATGTCAAACCCTATGGATCCATATCTAAGATTCGCGTTCACCGGTTCAAAAACCAATGACTAAACGTTACCGAGCTAAGGGGAAAGTTTATGCCATTGTATATCCCACACATATATAAAGTTTAAGTACTCGTGCCTAGTATGTAAAACGTAAAAAGTGAATGTATTCTCAGTCCCAAAATAGTTAAAGTAAAAAGGGATGCTATAACTCACAGTGATAATAGCAGTAAAGTCGATAATGAAAGTATGCGAGTAGTAAGTCGGTCCAAAAGGTCGTCATCCTAAGTCAAAGGTGCTAGGTCAGTAGGTTATCCTCATAAGTTCTAATAGTGCATAAAATAAGTTTAAGTGTCATCATCATCACCGTTCATCATCATAAAAGCTAAGTAAGTTTGACAAGAATAGAGATCGAAACAATAGGCTGACTTCGGTCAGCTGCTACAAAATCTACGTAAATCGAAAAGACGCGTGGCTATGGATTTGTATATGAGTCCCCTAGTTGATGACCAATTTCCAGAACCAAACTCGTCTTCGTTTGACCGTGGTGACGGTTTAAGTGCGAATAGGTCATAAATTTCAGCACAACGTTAATAGGGTGTAATGTCTTTCGGAAGGCCATAAATCCTAAACCGTATCTCGGATTAAGACAAGATATAAACGGAAAATCATCTACTCGAACCAAAATAACTGAAAATTAACTTTCCAGTAGCCTAGATGGTATGATCTGATCCCGAAAATAGTAAGCAAAGTGCTCCAGTGGGGTTCTTAGTGCTTGATGCTCATCACGTTTCTCATCCTTGATGCTTGTAGCTTCAAGTGTGCAACTCGTTGATGGGTTTGTATCACCTTGACCAAGATTATACCATTAACACACAATATGTTAAGACCAAGTAAGAACACAACTCATTTAAGAGTCTTAGATGGATGATGAACCAAGATTACATCATATTCTTAGTCTTAACACAATTACAAGTTACATTTACAACTAAAGCTACAAAATTTACTTCAATCAAGAAAGTATGAACATAATCTAAGTCAAATAAAGTGATGAAACCCTAAGCTAGAGAGCTTGGATCCCTTTCACACAAGTTATAAGGTCACAAAGCTAGAAAGCTTGAACCTTTAGTGTTCTTGAAGAACTTGAAGCATAAAGCTTAGATTTTTAAGTTATATGAAGACCATAAACACAAGTTTTGATCTTTATAACAAAATAATGAGATCATAAGTTAGGAAACTTAGATCCAATAAAAGATATGAAGATTCAAGCTAGAAAGCTTGCATCTTGGTTGTTCTTGAAGATCTTGAAGCATAAAGCTTGGATCTTTAAGTTACATGAAGATTACAAACACAAGTTTGAATCTTTATAACAAAATAATGAGATCATAAGTTAGGAAAATTAGATCCAACAAAAGATATGAAGATTCAAGCTAGAAAGCTTGCATCTTGGTTGTTCTTGAAGATCTTGAAGCATAAAGCTTGGATCTTTAAGTTACATGAAGATTACAAACACAAGTTTGAATCTTTATAACAAAATAGAAAGATTAAAGTTAAAAATATATAGATCTACAAAGTGGGTGAAGATTCAAAGCTAGAAAGCTTGAATCTTCCATGTTCTTGAAAGATTCAAATCCATATTTGAATCTACAAGATGTAATCAAGATCAAAAGCTGAAAAGCTAGACCCATGATGATGATGATGATGAATTCATGATGATGAGAAGGAGAAGAAGAAGAGAAATTCAAAATACTTACACTTTTAGAGAGAGAAAGAACTAGAGAGAATTAGAGAGTGAGTGTGTGTGAATTACAAATGAAAGCAAGTGTAAAATAGATGGAATGAGGCTTGTATTTATAGGTGAATGGGTAAGGGGAGGGGGTTTGGGCCGTGATTTTGAGGGGGGGATAAGGGGGATAAAAGTTTGCTTTTTGGTTAATGGTTGTCTAAAGTTGGTGCTTATGTTGGGATCCCATGCAACATTAAGGATAATACTTGACATAAATGCTAGTATGTTCCCTCTAATAAATGGGCAGTTGTCTTACATATTAATGGGTCACTAGCTAATAATAATTGGGCTAATTAAATAGTCCACTAACTAGTGTAGGGTGGGCTAAGGCCCAACAAGGTAGAAAGTCCAACAAGACTAACTAGTAAGCATAAGTAAATTACTACGCGTAATTAAGCATCCAAAAACCCAAGCATCCAAAAGCCCAACAAGGGTTGCTTTATTCCATGATATTTAATTACCAACGATAATGATCATCTGATTTGGATCGTAATTCTCATCCATTTAAATCAAATAAAAACTCTTGCTGTAGGACCGACGAGCACTTAACAAATATAAAGTCCACCCAAAATATCACATTTCAAATACAAAGGTTAAAGTGGTCGACCCAAAGTGGGTCACCTATACCTCACGCATTATATTTTTCTTTGGGTTGTTAAATGCTGATGTCTGATTATGGGATAAATTAATGATGAAGGTAGGGTAGAGATTAGGGTGACGAGCTGGATGTTTTAAACATTGATTAAACTGCAACCTCAAACAACTTCCATCATATTGTCAATAGGCATAAAATAAGAATTGGGCCGAGAACTAAGGTTAATCGTGGAGCCAACTAATCCGCCTTTTATTGGGCCCTTGGAGTAACTTGGGCCACAAAGTCTCAAACTCACTTATTTGCTTTCTTGATTCAACGACGAGAACACACACATATTTTTAGGCGATGATGATGATTAGGATTAAATTATGATGTTGATCACATGATATTGAATATGATAATAAGAACAATAAAAATGCAAACTTGAAGAAGATGATGTACGATGTAAAATGATGATGAGGGATACGGTTGGGTATCATGAGATTGATGATGCTCGATGATTATAGTTAACGATGATGGTAACGATGTTAATGATATAGTTATGATAGTAAGTATGAGGTATGATAATGGTTAAGATAAGATGGTGACGGTGTTAATGATCGATGACAATGATGATCGCATGATAAAGATGATAATGATTGTGAAGTAAGGTTAATGATGATGGGTAATATGTTGACATGAATATTGATGATGCATGATAAAAGGAGGATGGTATGATAATGATTATGATGCCGATGATGTATTTAATAGAAAAACAGAAATAGACGAATGGTCAAGGAAGTTATCGGGTTAGCGGGATGTCGCGGGTTCAAACCCGGACTTGGGCATTATTTTTAGGGCTACTTCCTTGATGTAGTTATTTATCTATTTACTATTATTATTATTATTATTATTATTATTATTATTATTATTATTATTATTATTATTATTATTATTGTTGTTATTATTATCATTAATACAATCCATATTATTATCATTATTAACATTAATATAAGTATTATTATTAATATCACTATTATTATCATTATTAGAAAAATCATTATTTTTATAGTTATTATAATTATTATTACTATTATTAATATCACTTTTATCAGAATTTATAAAATTATCATTGAAGATTATTATTAGTATCAATATTATTATTATTATCATTATTAATTTCATATTAATAAAATTATTATAACAAATATATATTTTCTATATAAGAATATATTCATTACAAACTACCATGTTTTAATATATTAACTAATATATTATAATTATAGCATTAATTAAATTATATATCATATATATAATATAACCTATTATAAGTATTAATATAATTATATATAAGGATATTAATCATAATACATTATAAAAATTTATAAACTTAGTTGATTAATATTATGTATTAATATATATAATCGATATAGGTTCGTGAATCCGAGGCCAACCCTGCATTGTTCAATATAGTCATATGTATTTTTACTACAAAATACATTAGGTGAGTTCATTTGATTCCCTTTTACTCTTTACATTTTTGGGACTGAGAATACATGCGCTACTTTTACAACTGCTTTATTAAATGCTTTTGAAATACATTCTGAACTGCGAATACATGAAATGCTTTTATAAATGTTTGACGAGATAGACACAAGCAAAACATTCCTCGAATGAATTATGTGGACGTGATAATTGCCACCATTGAATTATGTGGACGTGATAATTGCCACAATTGATATGAATATTTTTCCCCTGATTATTATTGCTTGGTAACCTAAGAATTAGGGAACATCACTAATTTTGAGAATTAGTGCACGCCTAATTGACGCGAATCCTGAAGGTAGCTACCGGGTTTAACACCCCCACCTAGAATGTTCACTAGATGAAAGGGCTAGTGGGCGTGGTGTTTAGTACTTCAAAGTTTATATGATTATTATACAGACGAGATGTTCTATTTTGGGGATATTATTATGCGCATTATATGTTAAGGTCGGTTACCAAGCCAAGCAATGAAAGTAAAGTGAATGTTATGTATCGAGAGAATGATTTTATACACAGGTTATGTGTATGTTATTTTTTATGCACGGAATATGTGTACGGTTACTATGATTTATGAAAAATGGATTTCGTACACGAGAAATGTGAACTGTTTTTAAAAGATATCGCATGTACATTACAGGTGAGTATAGGATTCGGGCCCATTTATACTATGCAGCATTTAAATCTTGTGGTCTATCAAAATGATGAGTTTTATTGTTTTATGATAAACCTATGAACTCACCAACCTTTTGGTTGACACTTTAAAGCATGTTTATTCTCAGGTATGAAAAAAATCTTCCGCTGTGCATTTGCTCATATTACATGGAGTCGTTCATGGCATATAGAGGTCAGCACCTCGCAATGGGACCAACTGTTGAAGACTTCGTCCAGATGGATTAGGACGGGTCACTACAGGTGGTATCAGAGCGGTGTTCTTAGAGAACCAGATCTTGCATTAGTGAGTCTGGACTTCGACCTAGTAGTAGTTGGGATATATCAATGAGTCTGGACTTGGTCCTTGTTTGCATGTCAAAAGTTTTGCTTATCATTCCTTGTCGAAAAATATCAACTTATCATTTTCAGTCTCGACACGTCTTATTGCAATTATTGCATAGATGGTGTATAGACGAATTCATATTCCATCACATTAAACCTTGTCTAACACGTTTCCTTAATTCCCTCCGTACTCTACGAGATCTTCTGTACTATATATAGGTATTAGGTATTATGTGTAATTAGAATATCATCCGATATCCGAAAATCATTTCATAATGAAAATCCTTTATCTAACCGTGCAAGATGAATTCTGCAACCAGTTCAAGTTCCCCGGATTTTTGACAGCTATTCTGATATGAATTTTCACTCGAGCTCCGAAAATAGTATAACCGGTATGGATCAACCAATCAGTCATCACCAATTCTGGATGAATTGGGGATGGGTTCGTAGTCGACTTAATCAATGGAGACGCGAAGAAGGCGATCCTTTCCATCAACCAAATCCACCTCTTGGTGAAGAACCTGAAGCACTTACCGGTGAACCTATCCGAAACACCATTTTTAGCCTCATTTCTAGGGTAGCTCTTCACGATTATATTCTATCTACAATTCTAAACCTTATTCATCCGCTCATTTCGACCGACAATCATTCCAAAATAATGAAAGAAGTCAACAAGCTTCGCACTCGAGTAATCAAATTGGAGAATATGGTGCAAAACGTACCAGCTTCAGCAACATCACCAGCACCAACATCCACACCAGTACCACCAGCAACCTAAGTTTCAACATCACAAACCGTATCTCGAGCATAACCCTCGTCCTACATACTGTTCTACATCATTTTCTTCGATCTACATTACGATTATGTAATCTCTAGTATTTTAGAGATTATTTACTCTTGTTCTAACGGTAAATCAAATGAAATTAATATCATATTAACTCATTAAATCCATGATTAAATCTGAAGAAAATATATATGTATATATATTTTCATAAAGACTGTAATTAAAAGTTCTTTTGTACAAACTGTTAATGGTGAAAATATTTTAACGGGTAGGTAATGCCCGAGGAATATTTAGATTTCACATTAATAAGTTACACTGTACATTCTTCAAATCTGATTCAACAATCATTTACTATTCTACTTACAACCACAGATATACGTATTCGTTCACCAAAGAATAACCATTTTCATTCAAATTTAATTTCATATTCGGATTTTGACCGATCAAAATCCAAGTCAAGATTTAACAGAAGACATCACTTTTAGATTCTTACATCTTTCAAAGCCGTACTTTGAATTCAAAACTGTGCCAGATCCATTGGCGTGTTATTACCGAAAATAACTTTACAATACCTTTCCAAAATTAGCCAATTTTGTCACAGCTCCAGCAAATCAATTTCTACTTTCATTCGGATTAGCCTTATTATAACTTTGATATATAAGTTTGCCACTTGACTTCATCCTAAACAATCATTCGTATCTTGACGGTTACCATCAGCGTTTAATCATCTAAAAACACAATTCTCTTGAAACCACCTTGGATTGATAACCGACGATTCAGATATGGTAGCATTAAATGTAGAGGAAACAGTAAAATTGTAGATGGTTTTAATGGCTAAAAGTTGTTAATAAATAATGGAATATTGGGAACGCTCGATAGAAAATTTGGTACTGAAAAACGGATTGAGCTAACCATGAAGGAGACCAAGGATAAATACAAGGACCAAACCCTATAATCAAAGAATCCAGATAATTCTGGATCCGATGAAATCTTTAGAGAATATTTTGCTCCGTGCCCATATTAAATCTTGTGGAAAATCTTTCTTCATCAACCTTCGATCATAGAAATTCTGAAAATATCATCATAAATATCTTCGATATTTCTGAGGATATTTTCATAAATATTCTTGTCCGAAATTATTTATCTCTTCGCGCTATCTGTGTTACATCATAAAAGAAATTTTATTAGTTTCTGAACTTCTATAAAAATTTGAGTTTGAATTATGAATGATTTCTGGAGAAGTGTTGGAAATTTAAGCATGAGTTAGTATAATATAATGACACTTAGCCAACGTGATTATATTACAGTAAGTCTTGCTAAATTTCCAATGGAACACGATGGTGGTTCACAGATCATACCCTCATCATGAACCATGTTACATAACTCTTTCATTCTACTTAACCTCTAAGCATATCACGAAAATATTTTCCCTGATATTTCTGTTCTTCCGTAATTCTGACAGTTTGCTAATAAATCGTGCGATTACATTTTCTTTCTGAATAGAAGATTTCTTTAAATTTATTGAATTCCAGAATTCAAACGTGACTATGTCAAAAATTAAGACGAATCTTTATTTTTCATTTCACTATTTTGTGATAGCTTCACCCATACTCTTCGAGTAATTGAATTATCTTATCCATATTACCTAACAGTAATAAAACTCTATTTATCAACTTATATTCTTCATAAAAACATTTCTATTGTTAGCCATGACGACCTCGATCAAATTTCGGGACGAAATTTCTTTAACGGGTAGGTACTGTGACGACCCGGAAAATTTTCGACCAAATTTAAACTTAATCTTAATATGATTTCGACACGATAAGCAAAGTCTGTAAAGTTGAATCTCAAAAAAAAAATTGAACCATTTTAATGTATTCGATAAACCTTTGATTATTCCCGACGATTTACGAACACTTGTGTGTAAGTAATCATGTAAATATAAATATAAATATAAATATAAATGTATATATTACATTTTAAATTAATAAAATAAACTTTAATCAATTGGAAGTAAAAATATAAAATAAAATACAGACTAATTAAATTACTATTAAAATGAATATATATAAACTATTTACATAAGAAATATTCTATTTATAAAAATTAAAAATATTAGATATTAAAAAATATGATCTCATATATATAATTAGTAAATATGATATAATCCATAAATTGTAATATTATTATATTAACTATAATTACAAGTTGCTATAGTAATATTGATATTACGTACATTATTAATATTGATACGAATATACATATTAGTATTAATAATAATAATATTATTATTATTGTTATTAACCTTATTATATATATATAAATCATTATTCTTGTTATTTATATGATTATTATTATTAAATATCATCAAATTGATATCATTCTTACTATTAGTATTATTTTGATTATTGACAATATTATTATTATCTCTTTTATTATTTGTAGTAATTTTGTTATTTATGATATTATTAACTGTATTATTATTATTAGTTAATGTTATTAATAATTATTAATTATATATATATATATATATATATATATATATATATATATATATATATATATATATATATATAATCTATAAAACATGTACGATCTGTTGAAAATCAACATCAGGAATTATAATTCAATTAAAATACAAAAATTATTAGATGGTAAACAGATAAAGCATTGATTCAGTTTAGCATCAACATCATGTATCTTTTTATTTCATTTAAATTGTCCTTCCTGTCTGTAAAATTGTACCCGATGACACAAATTTCTCAATGCAAACAACCTGATCAATAGCAATCGTACGAATCTGTTACACTTCACTATCTCCTTTCCATTTTGTTTTATTTTTTTCTTCCTGGATTGATTCTTGCTGTTGACCATGATTGGCAATAAATCACACGAATTATACAATGTATTTGATCAAGCCCTTCCTTTTACTCATCACCTTCAAACGGGAGACAACTAGCTTGAACCATCGTCATAACACCATGACACCACTCTACTACAATTCACCATCCCTAACCATATATCATTACAACTGCCACCTTCATATCTATCATCTGTTTCGATTTGAATCAAGAACACCATCACGACCACTTTATCATCACCATATTTTAAACTTAGGAATATCACAACCAACCACCCATAACCCAAACCACAAACTGAAAACCATGGTTCATGGCTACACCTTATTGACTTTTGTTAAACCAAATCCACCTCAAACTCGAGCACCACCCACGGATCACGATCATTTCTTTAATTAATGTTGTAAGTACCTTATGTTTCTTCTCTTCGATCAAATAAACGCCATCTATAATTATCACCAAAACAGTAGACAATCTCCACTACTTCTCTCTCCCTCCCCTTTCCTCTTTTCCAATGAAGAACCGTCACCATAAAAATCTTCATTTAAGGCTGATGCTGTTAGAGTAATGTTCACTGCAAATGCAACTGCTACATGTTATTATTCTGTTTAAAAACTAATCATATATATATATATATATATATATATATATATATATATATATATATATATATATATATACTCGTTGATACTGCTTTTGCGTGATAAGCTTTTTCTTTAATGGACGACAACTAAACTCAAGAACCAATTAATTAGTTAGTGGGGTTGCTTTATTCCATGATATTTAATTACCAACGATAATGATCATATGATTTGGATCGTAATTCTCATCCATTTAAATCAAATAAAAACTCTTGCTGTAGGACCGACGAGCACTTAACAAATATAAAGTCCAAATATCATATTTCAAATACAAAGGTTAAAGTGGTCGACCCAAAGTGGGTCACCTATACATCACGCGTTATATTTTTCTTTGGGTTGATAAATGATGATGTCCGATTATGGGAAAAATTAATGATGAAGTGAGGGTAGAGATTAGGGTGACGAGCTGGATGTTTTAAACATTGATTAAACTGCAACCTCAAACAACTTCCATCAGATTGTCAATAGGCATAAAATAAGAATTGGACCGAGAACTAAGGTTAATCGTGGAGCCAACTAATCCGCCTTTTATTGGGCCCTTGGAGTAACTTGGGCCACAAAGTCTCAAGCTCACTTATTTGCTTTCTTGATTCAACGACGAGAACACACACATATTTTTAGGCGATGATGATGATTAGGATTAAATTATGATGTCGATCACATGATATTGAATATGATAATAAGAACAATAAAAATGCAAACTTGAAGAAGATGATGTACGATGTAAAATGATGATGAGGGATACGGTTGGGTATCATGAGATTGATGATGCTCGATGATTATAGTTAACGATGATGGTAATGATGTTAATGATATAGTTATGATAGTAAGTATGCGGTATGATAATGGTTAAGATAAGATGGTGACGGTGTTAATGATCGATGACAATGATGATCGCATGATAAAGATGATAATGATTGTGAAGTAAGGTTGATGATGATGGGTAACATGTTGACATGAATATTGATGATGCATGATAAAAGGAGGATGGTATGATAATGATTATGATGCCGATGATGTATTTAATAGAAAAACAGAAACGGACGAATGGTTAAGGAAGTTATCGGGTTAGCGGGACGTCGCGGGTTCAAACCCGGACTTGGGCATTATTTTTAGGGCTACTTCCTTGATGTAGTTATTTATCTATTTACTATTATTATTATTATTATTATTATTATTATTATTATTATTATTATTATTATTATTATTGTTATTATTATCATTAATACAATCTATATTATTATCATTATTAACATTAATATAAGTATTATTATTAATATCACTATTATTATCATTATTAGAAAAATCATTATTTTTATAGTTATTATAATTATTATTACTATTATTAATATCATTTTTATCAGAATTTATAAAATTATCATTGAAGATTATTATTAGTATCAATATTATTATTATTATCATTATTACTTTCATATTAATAAAATTATTATAACAAATATATATTTTCTATATGAGAATATATTCATTACAAACTACCGTGTTTTAATATATTAACTAATATATTATAATTATAGCATTAATTAAATTATATATCATATATATAATATAACCTATTATAAGTATTAATATAATTATATATAAGGATATTAATCATGATACATTATAAAAATTTATAAACTTAGTTGATTAATATTATGTATTAATATATATAATCGATATAGGTTCGTGAATCCGAGGCCAACCCTGCATTGTTCAATATAGTCATATGTATTTTTGCTACAAAATACATTAGGTGAGTTCATTTGATTCCCTTTTACTCTTTACATTTTTGGGACTGAGAATACATGCGCTACTTTTACAACTGCTTTATTAAATGCTTTTGAAATACATTTTGAACTGCGAATACATGAAATGCTTTTATAAATGTTTGACGAGATAGACACAAGCAAAACATTCCTCGAATGAATTATGTGGACGTGATAATTGCCACCATTGAATTATGTGGACGTGATAATTGCCACCATTGATATGAATATTTTTTCCCTGATTATTATTGCTTGGTAACCTAAGAATTAGGGAACATCACTAACTTTGAGAATTAGTGCACGCCTAATTGACGCGAATCCTAAAGGTAGCTACCGGGTTTAACACCCCCACCCAGAATGTTCACTAGACGGAAGGGCTAGTGGGCGTGGTGTTTAGTACTTCTAAGTTTATATGATTATTATACAGACGAGATGTTCTGTTTTGGGGATATTATTATGCGCATTATATGTTAAGGTCGGTTACCAAGCCAAGCAATGAAAGTAAAGTGAATGTTATGTATCGAGAGAATGATTTTATACACAGGTTATGTGTATGTTATTTTTTGTGCACGGAATATGTGTACGGTTACTATGATTTACGAAAAATGGATTTCGTACACGAGAAATGTGTACTGTTTTTAAAAGATATCGTATGTACATTACATGTGGGTATAGGATTCGGGCCCATTTGTACCATGCAGCATTTAAATCTTGTGGTCTATCAAAATGATGAATTTTATTATTTTATGATAAACCTATGAACTCACCAACCTTTTGGTTGACACTTTAAAGCATGTTTATCCTCAGGTATGAAAGAAATCTTCCGCTGTGCATTTGCTCATATTACATGGAGTCGTTCATGGCATATAGAGGTCAGAACCTCGCAATGGGACCAACTGTTGAAGACTTCATCCAGATGGATTAGGACGGGTCACTACACAGTGGCCCTCCCAAAATTTTTAACAAGTACTGTAATCTGTATGTAAATCATTTTAAGTAGAAAGGTTCTGTTTCAAATTTTAATGAAAGAGATATTATCAATGAGGTGTGTAAATAAGATGTAAAGAAGATGTCTATACCTTTTTACTTTCCTTTTCTTTTACTTTTACTAATAACCCATTCTATTTTAAACATGGACAATCTAACCCTTCTAATTTTGTAGGATGTACACAAGTACCCTTTTCAAAAGACAAGCATATATTCTTTATTTCTTTCTGAAACTTACACGGAGTACTATACTATATTTCTTTTTATCACATAATAATAATCTTAGACTTCGGTATATTCTTAAATTTTTTTTATTACGTAGTACAATATAGACTTAGATTTAGATAGTATTAAACTATTAACAAGAGTTCATATTAACTTCTGTTTTGTTAAATTTTAATTGAATTTAAATAAACCTCTTTGACAAAATTTGATAAGACTCAAGCTATTAGCTTTAAATAATAATTTGATCGAATTCAGTTAGAAGAAAACATCTGATTATATAGTAATTTCGCCCCTCCAGAGAAATGGCTCAAGATCCGCCACTGATCGACATGGGGTATGTCCTCTACGATCGACATGGTGCATGTCGTACACGTCCGACATGGGGCATGTTCTCCACCTCTGACATAGGATATGTCCTCGACCTCCGATATGGGAAATGTCCTCAATCATTGACAAGGGGCATGTCATACACCTTCGATATGGGTCATCTCCTCCACCTCTTAAATGGGGCATATCCTCCATCTCCAACATGGCACATGTCATCCAACTTCGACATGAGCATCTCCTCCACCATCAACATAGGGCATGTCCTCTACCATCAACATAGGGAATGTCCTCCACTCCCGACATGGGGTATAACATCCTCAGACCGGGCTTAGACATAAGATGACCTTTTTGCCCTAAGGCATAATAGTGTGGTTATTTTTGCCTTTATTTTATTTAATGTTTAGTGTTATTTTATTATGTGGTTAAGACCAGTTTGTAACAAGGGTCATAGAACAGGTTAGTTTATTTCATTTGGACTCCGTTAGGGTTGTCAAATTAAGTACGAAAGTTATCAGATAACTGGTAAATACCCGTGTGTGATGGGGTATTGTGTTTTACACAGATATATATGCAAGACATCTTCTTCCTTCTCTCATTTTCTTAAAGTTTCTAATTTACTCCGTACCTAAACTCTCTCCACTTGAAAACCCTAAAATCATTTGATCTCGAATTGAAGTTTAAATTCAGCGTCAAATCATTACTTGTGTTGTTGTGATTCTAACAAGGTAACATTTACATGATTTCGTGATCGAATTAGTGTTAAATTGGGTGTCTTTACTTGTCTCATGTATTCATTCCATTCTAATATCGATTGTATTTGTTTTTGTGAAAATGGATCGGCCTTATATTCATCCTTATTCTCTTTAATAAAGTCTTTAGCCATTTTCATAAAAGTTCTCTCTTCTTTTCTTTTTATTGGTTGTTCCATATTTTTAAATAAGATTTTAGATTTAGATTTTAGAATGGAGATTTTAATTATAGAAGGAATTAAGATTTGAATGAGAAAATAATTAAATAATAACTAAATAGATTAAATTTTAAGTAATGAAATATAAATAACAACTTTTATCGCATTACAACGGATAATCAAACATAAACGGTCTATTGAATCTTTCAATACTTAAGTGACCCTTCAGCGTCTAGGTTCCGGCAGAGCCCTTTAAATCGGAAGCCCAGCAACCTTTCCCTAAAGGAAGACAGTCATCACCCGTTTTCAAGAAATATCAATAACCAAAATATATTCAATTTCCGTATTTACCGCGCTCCCTGTCAGCGGCGCCAAAAAGTTGACGTGTCAAAAGTGTGTGCAGTAACGCTTAACTTATTTTTTAGCTTTTAAATTTATAAAACCTTTATTTTACTTTTAACACCCTAACGAGCAACAAAACCCGATCAGATGTAGTATTTTAAGTTATCATTCCAAGAGAGCGTAGATGCGAATAAGAGTTGTTTTATTAAATAGTTTAATTCTTATTAAAGAATTAAAGATGAATTTTTATATCTTTTATGAGATAGATTCTTATCTCTTAGGAATGAGATGCTTTAAAGATAAACAAAATAATAAAACAAAACAAGGAATTGAAGATTCAAAATAAATAGATATAAATAAAAGCAGTAACATGAACGAATAACTCATACGAGAATCATATTAAGCAAGTTTCATAACTTATATCAACACAAAGCATAATAATAATCATAGACCAACTATTATCCCTTAATAGGCTAAGCTAAGTGTTGCATATCATTCAATAGGTAGGACTTAAAGCATATGCTAGACTGACAAATTATATAAGCTATTAAACAAATCCAAGTAGATCAACTCAAGTTACTAACTGAAAGTCAATTACTACTAAGTTCTCATGCAATCATTAATTAAACAAATCCAAACAAAGGTTCTTCAATTAAGCCTAACAATGTCAAACTTTATTATATAAGCGTAATTCCAATTAAACAAGTTTATCACTATTATGTTGTTTAACCTAGTTGTATGCAGTCATACAGTAATATTATACTAATACTACTAGAAACCCTAATAAATCAATTTCCGATCAAATTTCCTTTGGGGAAGAACACCGGGGTGACCAATTCGTTTTCGATTCGGTTCATAAACCGAACATAACAACTTTCCTTGTTTTAAAACCCTAATTTTGATTCACATTCAAAACACCACACAATTTTTAAATATGTTTAGAGCCATTTCACACAAACAACCTTCAATCAAATCCATCTCTCAAACCCTTACACAAAATCCCATCTTTTCAATCCCTAATTTACACTCACAACAACACAATCACAAACATACAAATACTGGAGGTGAATTCCATAAAGATACAGATACCCCACCAAGATTGTTCGTCGTTCAACCCAAATTTTGACCCGATTCCGTATTAAAACCCAAACTTGATGAAGCTCTTAACCTTGCTAATTCACTTGAAGAACAACGAGATGGGTTTTATGATACCGATTTTTCCAAAAAAGAATTGCCCCCACATCTTGTTGTGCAAAACCCAGCTTCTAGAATCACAAGGGCAGATACTTACTTTGGACCGGGAACTGTAGACACAATAAAATGCCATCTAAATGCTGAAGATTCTAGAGGTGGAGTAGATGCCGTGTTTGTGAATGCGAATCTAACTGGAATTCAACAGAGAAATTTAGAGCGGGAATGGGGGAAAGCTGTTCTTGATCGTGTAGGTCTCATTATTGAGATATTTCATGCTCATGCTAATACCAAAGAAGGAAAGTTGCAGGCTGAATTAGCTGCTCTAATGTACAAAAGAACCAGACTTGTTCATGTACGTGGTAGTGGTGGACGTTTAACATTCGGTGGAACTAGTGAAGCTGAAGTTGTTAGTGCCCGAGGGAAAGGAAGTGGTGGACGAGGGTTTATTAGTGGTGCTGGAGAAACAGAACTTCAGCTTCAACGAAGAAGAATTATAGAACGAAAAGTTCAGTTGTTAAACGAAATAAAAGAGGTACGACGTACACGAGCTCTACAACGTGCTTCTCACAAAAGACGTGTTGGGTCAAATAGTCAACATATGCCAACTGTTGCTATTGTTGGGTACACTAATGCGGGGAAATCGACATTAGTCAGCGCACTTTCAGATACCTTTCTCTATTGTGACAATCGGATGTTTGCAACTGTTGATCCGAAAGTACGAAGTGTTATTCTCCCATCAGGGAAAAAGGTACTCCTTAGTGACACTGTAGGATTTATATCGGACTTGCCCGTGCAGTTAGTTGAAGCGTTTCATGCTACTTTGGAAGAAGTTGTTGAAGCTGATCTTCTTGTGCATGTATTAGACTCCAGTGCACCTAATCGTGACGAGCAACGAGCGTCCGTGTTACAAGTTCTTCAACAAATTGGAGTGTCCACAGAAAAGCTTATAAACATGATTGAAGTTTGGAACAAGATTGATATTGAAGATGATAAAAAATCGGCTGTAATTCAAGAAACTGAAGAGAATTTAGATGATTGGCTTTGTTGTAAAGACGAAGTTGAATGGGATGATGAAACTGCTTTGTTTGTGGGATTTAAGACTACAGAGGATAAACCAAATTACGATTCTACCCTTCCGTATGTAATGGATACCGATCCAAATTCTCGGCCCGAATATAGCCCACATATTAAGACATCAGCGAAAACTAGAGTTGGGTTGCAAGAGTTGTTAGTCGCCATTGATGGTAAGTTAAAGACCAAAGAAGTTGTTGTGGAGAGGACTATAGTTGATCGTAAATGGTGACCACCGCAGGTGCATGATACAGGTGTTGTAGTTGGGGGCTAGTTACTTTTTTGACTAATTAGATGTTAAGTATCGAGATTGTATTTGTTCATTTTATTTTAGAATATATAATAATAGATCAATGAAATTTGATTTATGTAGCAAATAAATTGTCTTGGATCCCATGAACAAAATTTGATTTATGTAGCAAATAATTTCATTTTTTAAAAAAAAAAAAAAAAACCTAGTTGCATGCAATTCAATTTAACAAGTTTGATGGACTATATCTAAACAAGTAGCATGAATCGAATAATAGATCATCGGATCAAGTATTAATCAACCCTAAAATCTTGTTATCTACTAATTAAGCATGGAAAACAAGTATATTAAAACATAACAGATTCAAAATAATTCAAATATCATCACAGAAACTCGATCATACAGATCTGAAAAAGAACCAAAAACTGTATGGATGAAGCACGAAGCTGGCGGCTTCGTTCCAGCCAAGCCGGCAGCTTGCATTGGTGAAGCCGGCGGCTTCATCCGATTCCCAAATTTTCACAGTTTTCGTCCAAGTAACCACTATGAACGTTTAGTTCATAATTGGAGACGAACAGAAAGCAATTAAATAAATAAAAGACATTAAATAAACTAAAGCAATAAACTAAAGACAAATAAATAAAAGATGATAAATGATAAATAAAAGACAATAAATAAAAGAAAAGAAATAATTAAATTAAAATGAAAACACTTACAAAGTAAAAAGAAGACGTTCGGGCAGAACCTCGACGCCAAATAAAATATTAAACTAAATGGGTTCTCAATAATCTAAAATCCCAAAGGGTTTGGAGAATCGAAGTCCCCAAAAGAGAGAAGGAATGAAAGAAAAGGTACCTTGAAACTAAAGGTTGAAGGCCTCCTTTTATAGGTGAAGGAGAGCCTTTTACATTTGTTTTATAGAGTGTGGTTCGGGTTTCCTGCCCGAAAGCGCGTGTGTGTGTGTGCAAATGATGACTATGCTTCGGTCCGGACTGATGCAAACTTGCCTTTCAAAAAAAATAATAAAATAAAAATACATGTAAATCCCGTAATTGATTTTCAGCAGCCTTTTTTGCCTTCTAGCTTCTGAACCGGGCCGAATTAGACAAAACTTATAAAACGGAAGTTGTAGAACTATGTCATACGGACGTCGGGACACCTGAAACGCCTTATTCAGAGATAGTATGAGTAAGTTATGGCTAATATACTGATTCTGCAGCTTTAAACGTATTACTTGGTCGCCAAGTTGGTTCCAGATACTGCTCCGTGGCCAGCTGCTTGGGATGGGTAGCCGGCGGCTTCAGTTTTGATCAAGCCGACAGCTTCATTTCATTAGCCGGCGGCTTCTGTTGCTTTTACTTGTTCTCTAAGTCCTTCGATTTTTGTCTTTTTTTTTTGGAATATTCTCGAATTTCTTCATTTTAAACCCCCAAGCCGGCGGCTACCATTGTTTCATGCCGGCGGCTTCATCCATTTCTGCAACTTTTTATCCGTTTTTGATCCTGTTTAATACAAATCTCAAACAAAACATTAAAAATATCTTTTTCCCGTTTTTACCCATTTTTGTATGTTAAAGTACTTAAAATGTCTTTAAAATGCCAAAATAACTCCTTAAAATGTATTTAAAAACATGTATAATTTAGGAGTTATCATAACGCTTGTGTGACGACCCGAAAATTTCCGACCAAATTTAAACTTAATCTTTATGTAATTCCGACTTGATAAGCAATGAATTTTAATAAATCTTGAACCTCCGGAAATAGTTTTACACCAGCTTTTGGTCACCCTTTTATTCCGACGATTCACGAACGTCATAACTTGATTTAATTATTTAATTGTTTAATTATTGTGTATATATATGAATTTATATATATTTAACTTGAAAATATGATAATTAAATATCTCATTAAGTATATTAACAAAGTATTATGTATATATTTTCATACTACCAATTTAAAGAGTTTTCAAACAATATATATATTACTATTTAAACGACGTAATTAACTTATGTTAAAATGTATTTACATATAATGTATTACGAGTGTAAATACATCCTTACAAGTATTGAATATACTCTATAATATACCAATACATATAAAGGATAGCGATACTCGTATTTCCGTTCAATTTCCTCAAGAATTCTACTCGCATTCATACGGTATTTTTACCCGTATTATACACAGCTTCTAGAAGTATTTACTATTGGTATATACCAATAGAAATCTGCAATTATTTGTGTAATATGTCATCCATGACCTAATCAATTTAATATGTCATGCATGACTTAATACAATTTAACTTATCTTAGATATTTTCACTAAAAGCCAAAATTATAAGCTTATAAATAAGGACCATTTTAACTCATTTTTACTCCACATTTTCTTAAACTAAAAACACACACTTGAATGCTCTCATGTCATACTTTAATCTCAGCAACTTTCCTCTTCATAATCAAGGTAAAATACTTCTCAAAATCCTTGTTCAATTCCTTGTATAGTTGCTATCTTATTATATTTATAAAACTTTGAAACAACCCAACCCGTATTAAAACCGGCCCATAAAAAAATTTTCCTTTTAATACGCGTTAAATAATACTTTAGGTCCCAATTGTGTTTCCATAAACATCTTTAATGCAATAATACGTTATTTAAAACATAAACCGAGCATGGTGATTTGGGACTACGCTACCCAAATCCTAATCGAATACAAAAGCAAGATCTTCTAAGCAACCTAGCCAAGATCTTTAATCCCCAAGCTTACCCGAGCCGCCAAGCATGCGAACCTATAAAAATATCAACAACGAGGGGGTAAGCTAACGCTTAGTGAGTGAAAATATACTACATACATATATGTGCATAAAATGGACACGCCACACAAATATCCAAATACCGCATACCGGAGCATCCAAGCATAAAGGCAAGCTAGTCTAAGCATACCGTAAGATCACTAAGCAAAGAGCTAAAGATACATCCACAAAATATAAGTTCACCAACAACGATGTGAACAATGCCAATAAACTACACCCGGAGGGTTAGCTATATCACGACAAAACAACGTTATACGTATACAAAAATATATATATATATATATATATATATATATATATATATATATATATATATATATATATATATATATATATATATATATATATATATATTTAACTCGAATAACATAAAATGCTTACGCTTACAATGCAATAACCATGGTTAACCAAATCTTCGCAAGGGAATGACTTCGCGAAACAAGTCATCGATGTTCATAACAACCATTAGTGCACTTAACACTTCGTACACTAACCCCACGGGTGGCATCTTAACACTTCGATACTTCGCCCCGAGTGGTGTCTTAACACTTCGACACTTCGCTCTTTATTTTACTTGAGGTGGCATCTTAACACGTCGATACTTCACCTCGAGTGGCGCCTTAACACATCGGCACTTCACCCTTCAACTTACTTGGAGTGGCATCTTAGCACATCGATACTTCACTCCGAGTGGTGTCTTAACACATCGACACTTCACCCCGTCATACTACTTTGAGTGGTGTCTTAGCACATCGACACTTCACTCGTCACGTGAACGTGGTGTCTTAGCACATCGACACTTCACATTTCACGCTACACAAATAAATACATTATATATCTACGCATATAATTATTCCACTCACTATATTAACCCTTCGTCATTGGGGTTATATAAGTCCACCTCACACGCCCATGTGATAACGTACACACAAAGTGTGCACCTCGCCAAAGGTGTCAACCAAAACGCACAACCGTGCCAATTGGACCTATACACAAGTCCATCAAATCCACCTATATGTGAAGTGAGCTCTATAACCGAGAACCACTTCACCCGACCCGCACCCATCCTACACATACATATGCACATAGGATATTAACACTCACCTTGTCACCTTGAAGAAATGCTTCCAAGTAATCCGCAACTCGTCAATGGAAAGTACCTAATCAATTATCACAAATTCAACAACACACTTAGATTGGATTTACAAACCAACCCAATTTGACACTTAGTGCAAATTCGACCCAAATGCACTTCCAAGGACAAACCGCGCCCAAACTAACCAATAATCACTAACACAAGTGATAATAGTCCTAATATGCCAATTAAACTCAAACATAAGTGTTAAACACTTATCGTTCTCAAAATCGCCCACAAACCCTAATTTTGACCCATAAGGTCAAAATCTCACCATTTACAAGTTTTGACACCAAACATGTTTAACTCGATTTTATACTTCAACTTAATCCATTTTAAGTTTATAAACCTCAACGAATCGACATTCGGGTTATAATCCTCAACAAACCCTAATTTTGACTCTAGTCAAAGTTAGTCAACCACAAGAACCCTAAAGGTCTCCAAATCATCAATAATCACTAACACTAGTGATTATACACCATTCTCAAGTCTTAAACATGGTTAAATCATTAACCAACCCAAAACCCGCCTTTAACACTTATAAACCCGAATCTTGGTGTTAATCTTCAATTAACAACTAAATGGGTTCCATCTATGAACATACAAGCCAAAAGCCTCAAATTTGAATGATGAACACGAAAATGAAATTTGGAGTTAGAGCTTACCACTAGTATCACCGTGTAGCAAAGAACGAGGAGAACAAACTTGTCAACTATGCCAAGGATCAATTCCCGCTTCTTCCTTTCCAAAAATCCCTTTGAATTCAATTGGGTGTTTGAGTTTTGAGAGGAAAAATGAAAAGGAAAGGAAAATTAAAAGTGAGAAATGGAATGGGTGGACCAGATTTAAGATCCCCATCTGGCTCAAACGCGAAATAACCAATTTGCCACACACTTTACTTAAATATTGCGAAAACAGGGACCAGTCCGCTCACATTGCCGTGCCGCGGCCTTAAACATCGCGCCGCGAGAATTGCCCTGAACTGGTGCTTTTGTTTGCATGCTTTCTGACCCAGATTTACACGAAACGCCACGCCGCGGCCTCACTTGTCGCGCCGCGACACCCTGCACGATCTGATTCATTTTCTCGCGTACAACTTCAACATACGAATAAGCCTCGAACCTTTTATACGCCTATCTTACGTACCCAATTCACCTATAAATCATATACGGGGAAAAACGGGGTGTTACAAACTTGTAAAAACTAGAACTTGTTTTGGTGAACACCAAGCTTGTTTGAAAAACTAATCTAATCTTTCTAACTTAACTCTAATAACACTTATTTATATGTATTATGATGTTATATTAAGTTAATATAAGAACTTATAACTTGTACATATGAAGAACACCTTGAAACTTAACATATATCTTTTAATCTCCATTCGGTAAAAAGCGGGCTGTTTTGGGTTGGGAATTAAAAACCTATCTTAGACTTTGAGTTCGAGGCTAAGACTTTGGAAATATGTTAATATATGTAAATAATACTTCCAGTATTTTTTTCATGATTTTAGACAAAGTGAAAGTATTTTATCAAAAATCATATATTGGGTGGATGCCGGGATTTTTCCAAATCTGTCCGCCGACACAAAAAGAGGGTAAAGCTCTAAAAATTACTACTTGGGATGAAATTTTCGAATTGGTTTTGTAAAATTAACTTCTTAATGAATCCATAGCAATTTGATTCACTTTAAACGCAGTTGTAATGAATATTTGGCGAGCAAAACAAAATCTACTAAAATTAACGTTGTATGGACGAAATTTATATTATAAAAACTATATTAACCATATCCTTGTTAATTTTTCCTATATCCTATATATATTTGGACATGTTATCAGTAGTGTAACAAAATATTATAATCTTGGTTAATTCTGTGATTGTATATACGTATAATAATATTCTTGGTACGTCCTAACACAATAAGTATACAATACGTTTTGATAAATCCTAAGACAATACGTACAGAATACGTCTTAGTTAATTCTAAGACAATACGTATACAATACGTCTCTGGGTTGATGCAAAGACAATACGTATACAATACGTCGTGGGGTAATTCTAAGATTATATATATACCGATTATTGGATTGTTGAACTTTTCGGACTATTTTGGACTACTAACAAAGGATCTCTGTAACGACCCGACTTTTTCGACTTGCTTTTGTGCCTTGTGTTTTTGCGAAACTGCGTATTTGTGCGTACTGTGCTACTTTATACTATGGAATCTTTATACACCTGGCTTACTTTCATTTATGTGTTAAAACGTGCCTTTAAGTACGTTGGATACTTAACTTGATCACCGGAAGCCTTTACGACCGTTAGTGTCACTTGACGTTACGAACAAACTGCGTACTGCGTACACGTTTAACTTTTATCGTAATCGGAAAATTATGACTACAAAATCTTAATTATTATTTCATAATAATAATTACTTGGGTTTTTGGATGCTTAATTACGCGTAGTAATTTACTTATGCTTACTAGTTAGTCTTGTTGGACTTTCTACCTTGTTGGGCCTTAGCCCACCCTACACTAGTTAGTGGACTATTTAATTATCTCAATTATTAATAGCTAGTGACCCATTAATATGTAAGACAAATGCCCATTTATTAGAGGGAACATACTAGCATTTATGTCAAGTATTATCCTTAATGTTGCATGGGATCCTAACATAAGCACCAACTTTAGACAACCATTAACCAAAAAGCAAAAGTTGGTCTCCCTTGTCCCCCCATGAAAATCACAGCCAAATACCCCCTCCCTCACCTCATTCACCTATAAATACAAGCCTTATTCCATCCATTTTACACTTGCTCTCATTTATATTTCACACACACTTACTCTCTTATTTCCTCTCTATTCTTTCTCACTCTAAAACTTGTAAGTTTTTGAATTTCTTCTTCTTCTTCTCTTATCATTTTCGTGTTCATCATCATCAATAAAGGATCAAGCTTTTTAGCTTTGATCTTAATTACATCTTGTAGATTCAAACTTGGAATTGAATCCTTCAAGAATATGGAAGATTCAAGCTTTCTAACTTTAAATCTTCACCTACTTTGTAGATCTATATCTTTTAACTTTAATCTTGTTATTTTGTTATAAAGATTTAAACTTGTGTTTGTAATCTTCATGTAACTTAAAGATCCAAGTTTTATGCTTCAAGATCTTCAAGAACAACCAAGATGCAGGCTTTCTAGCTTGAATCTTCATATCTTTTATTGGATCTAAGTTTCCTAACTTATGATCTCATTATTTTGTTATAAAGATCAAAACTTGTGTTTATGGTCTTCATGTAACTTAAAGATCTAAGCTTTATGCTTCAAGGTCTTCAAGAACACTAAAGGTTCAAGCTTTCTAGCTTTTTGACCTTATAACTTGTGTGAAAAGGATCCAAGCTCTCTAGCTTAGGGTTCCATCACTTTATTTGACTTAGATTATGTTCATACTTGTTTGATTGAAGTAAAGTTTGTAGCTTTAGTTGAAAATGTAACTTGTAATTGTGTTAAGACTAAGGATATGATGTAACCTTGGTTCATCATCCATCTAAGACTCTTAAATGAGTTGTGTTCTTACTTGGTCTTAACCTATTTTGTGTTGATGGTAGAATCTTGGTCAAGGTGATGCTAACCCATCAACGAGTTGTACACTTGAAGCTACAAGCATCAAGGATGAGAACCGTGATGAGCATCAAGCACTAAGAACCCCACCTGAGCACCTTGCTTACTGTTTTCCGGATCTGATCAGACCACCTAGGCTACTGGAAAGTTAATTTTCAGTTAGTTCGGTTCGATTAAATGATTTTCCGTTTAGACCTCATCTTAATCCGAGTTACGGTTTAGGATTTATGGCCTTCCGAAAGTCACTACACCCTATTAACGTTGTGCTGAAATTTCCGACCTACTCGCACTTAAACCGTCACCACGGTCAAATGAAGACAAATTTGGTTCTAAAAATTGGTCAGAGATTAGGGGACTCATATACGGAGCCATAGCGACTGACTACGCGTCTTTTCGTTTTGTATAGAGGTCGTAGCAGCTGACCGAATTCAGCCTATTGTTTCGATCTCTATTCTTGTCAAACTTACTTAGCTTTTATTGTGATGAATTATGATGATGATGAAACTTAAACTTATTTTATGCATTATTAGAACTTATGAGAATAACATACTGACCTAGTAACCTTCGACTTAGGTTGACCACCTTTCGGACCGACTTACTACTTGCATACTTTCATTATCGACTTTACCGCTCTTATCACTGTGAGTTATAACATCCCTTTTTACTTTAACTATTTTAGGACTGAGAATACATGCGTTTTTTTATACGTTTTACATACTAGGCACGAGTACTTAAACTTTATATATGTGTGGGTTATACAACGGCATAAACTTTCCCCTTAGCTTAGTAATGTTTAGTCATTGGTTTTTGAACCGGTGAACGCGAATCTTAATATGGATCCATAGGGTTTGACATCCCCACTCGGGCTAGTCGCGCTAGTATTTAACGGGTGTTTAATACTTCGTAAATATACGCACTCGGCAAGTGTACTTTTAGGGGATTATAAACGTTAAGTTAGTTACCAAGTGCCCATGGTTAAACATATACTTTTCATACTGTTTTGGAACACTAAAATTTCGTGGCCTACCTTACATTACTGTTACAACTTAAACTATAGCTCACCAACATTATTGTTGACGTTTTTAAGCATGTTTTCTCAGGTGTTTAGAGGTTTGTTACTTCCGCTGTTTAGACTTGCTGTCTTGGTGTTTAAACTTGCTGTTAAGGACCTGCTGTGCTAGAATTCCGATGCATTACTTAGAGATGTCTCAATCATGGAACTTTTCTTTTGCATTCGTAGTTTATGTTATTTTCAAATAATGACTTTGTAACGACCTTTGTGTCACGTTATCTTTTGTAAACGCTATGTTTTTATGAATGCAAAACTGATTTTCAAACAGCATATAGTGTTTGACCTTGTAATGATCCTGTTGTTGATGATCCGTACACGATGGTTTTGTACGAGGCGTCACAACTACTAACAATGGACTACTAACATAAAATGTTAAAAATTATTATATAAGTATTCTATGAACTTGCTTTATTTTATTCATATGTCGTATGATTATCTAAATCGTTATTATTGTTATAGGTTCGTGAATCCAAGGACGACAGTCATATTTTTAATAAGTTGAAAACTTATTATTAATATACTTTTACTACTGTGAGTATACAGTCCCATTTTTAAACTCTACAAATATTTTGGGATGAGAATACATGCATTTTATGTTTTACGCCATAGACACAAGTACTTAAAATATATTCTACGTTGAGTTGTACCACCTTGCATATCTTCCCTAATAGCTTGGTAACTAATATTTACATATTGTAAGAACATGTAAGCGCGAATCCTATTGATAGATCTATTGGGTTTGACAACCCCAACCTGGCTAGTCGCTCTAGTATCGTAAACAGTTGCATAGTACTTCGTTTTTACTACACTTGATACAGTGTAGGGAGATTTCATAATAAAGGGAATATGCCACATTAATGGTTAAGTATGGTTACCGAAGCGCTCAACAACTTATAGAATACTTTTATACACTTGCGAGTGTACATATATTTATAACTATGAAATCTTGTGGTCTATATTTATATCGATGCTAAACCTATATATCTCACCAACCTTTGTATTGACTGTTTAAGCATGTTTATTCTCAGGTCCTTAAGAAATTCTTCCGCTGTTGCATTATCTGAGCAAGCTGTGCATGGAGTCTCATGTTTTTTTTAAATGAAGTGTTGCATTCAATAAAACCTTCGTCATGTATTATATTCAACTTTTATGTCACGTGTGTAGTATTTGGAAACCGATGTATTGTGGGGATTATTTCTTAAATAATCGCCCACTTGTTTAAAACATGCATTATGTAAAATAATGGTGTGCTTTTTATGAAACGAATGCAATAATTTCTAAAACTTATCATATAGAGGTCAAATACCTCGCTATGGGACCAATGAATAACGTACTGCATTTATAGTGATATGAACGGGTCGTTTCAGTTGGTATCAGAGCTGGTTTAAGCTGTTTAATCGGCTTAATCGTAGAGGGGGTTCTCACAGTGTTACCTGTGACAAAGCATTGCCTCTTACTCCTCGCGGTCCGAATATGGTTGGCTTTGCCGAGAGGCAGGGCTGTAAAATCAGTGTCTGAGGTACGCTCAGTGGTCACCAGGCGGTTAGCTGAGAAGGCACTGAGTGGGATGCATCCCCACTGTGGTTTCAGTTGGCATCAGAGCGGTGGTCTTAGCGAACCAGGTCTTGCATTAGTGTGTCTAACTGATAGTTGTTAGGATGCATTAGTGAGTCTGGACTTCGGCCATGTCTACATGTCAAAAGTTTTGCTTATCATTTCTTGTCGAAAATTACTTGCTGATCATTCTTAGTCTAGGCACATCTTACTTCATTGATTGCATGAATGGTGTATAGATAAAATTCATATCTTAGTATATTTGCTAAATCATATCTTAGAGTATCTGTTACTGTAAACTTTTCCTGACATATTCCGTAAATTCCTCCGTAATCTATGAAATCTTTTGCTCTATATATATAGATATTCTTTGTAATTAGAACACCATCCGATAGCCAAAAATCATTTCATATCGAAAACTCCTTTATTCAATCGAACGAAATGGAATTCATCATTTCAAGTCCCTCGGATTCTGAAATGGAATCCCACTCAAGCTCCGAAACCAGTGTGACTGGAATGAATCAACCAATTAGCCATCATCTATTTTGGATGAATTGGGGATGGGTTCGTAGTCTACTTAATCATTGGAGATAAGAAGAAGGTGATCCCTTCCATCCACCACATTGCTGTAACGACCCGACTTTTTCGACTTGCTTTTGTGCCTTGTATTTTTGCGAAATTGCGTATTTGTGTGTACTGTGCTATCTTATACTCTGAAATCTTAATACACGTGGTTTACTTTCATTTGAATGTTAAAACGTGCCTTTGAGTACGTAGGATACTTAACTTGATCACCGGAAGCCTTTATGACCGTTAGTGTCACTTGACGTTTCGAACCAACTGCGTACTGCGTACACGTTTAACTTTTGTCGTAATCGGAATATTATGACTACGAAATCTTAATTATTATTTTATAATAATAATTACTTGGATTTTTGGATGCTTAATTACGCGTAGTAATTTATTTATGCTTACTAGTTAGTCTTGTTGGACTTTCTACCTTGTTGGGCCTTAGCCCACCCTACATTAGTTAGTGGACTATTTAATTAGCCCAATTATTAATAGCTAGTGATCCATTAATATGTAAGACAAATGCCCATTTATTAGAGGGAACATACTAGTATTTATGTCAAGTATTATCCTTAATGTTGCATGGGATCCCAACATAAGCACCAACTTTAGACAACCATTAACCAAAAAACAAACTTTTGTCCCCCCTTTTCCCCTCTAATTCCAACGGCCACAAACACCAACACCATCCCCTCACCACCTATAAATACTAGCCTTATTCCATCCATTTTACAATTGCTTTCATTTGTAATTCACACACAATCACTCTCTAATTCTTTCTCTAGTCTTTCTCTCTCTAAAAGTGTAAGTATTTTCTCTTCTTCTTCTCCTTCTCATCATCACGAATTCATCATCATCATCATCATGGGTCTAGCTTTTTAGCTTTTGATCTTGATTAGATCTTGTAAATTCAAACATGGATTTGAATCCTTCAAGAACATGGAAGATTCAAGCTTTCTAGCTTTGAATCTTCACCTACTTTGTAGATCTATATCTTTTAACTTTAAATCTTGTTATTTTGTTATAAAGATTCAAACTTGTGTTTGTAATCTTCATGTAACTTAAAGATCCAAGCTTTATGCTTCAAAATCTTCATGAACAAGCAAGATGCAAGCTTTCTAGCTTGGATCTTCATATCTTTTGTTGGATCTAAGTTTCCTAACATATGATCTCATTATTTTGTTATAAAGATCAAAACTTGTGTTTATGGTCTCCATATAACTTAAAGATCTAAGCTTTATGCTTCAAGTTCTTCAAGAACACTAAAGGTTCAAGCTTTCTAACTTTGTGACCTTAAAACTTGTGTGAAAGGGATCCAAGCTCTCTAGCTTAGGTTTCCATCACTTCATTTGACTTAGATTATGTTCATATTTGCTTGATTGAAGTAAAGTTTGTAGCTTTAGTTGTAAATGTAACTTGTAATTGTGTTAAGACTAAGGATATGATGTAACCTTGGTTCATCATCCATCTAAGACTCTTAAATGAGTTGTGTTCTTACTTGGTCTTAACCTATTTTGTGTTGATGGTAGAATCTTGGTCAAGGTGATGCTAACCCATCAACGATTTGTACACTTGAAACTACAAGCATCAAGGGTGAGAACCATGATGAGCATCAAGCACTAAGAACCCCACCGGAGCACCTTGCTTAGTGTTTTCGGATCTGATCAGACAACCCGGGCTACTGGAAAGTTAATTTTCAGTTATTTCGGTTCGGGTAGATGATTTTCCGTTTAGGCCTCGTCTTAATTCGAGTTACGGTTTAGGATTTACGGCCCTCCGAAAGTCACTACGCCGTCGTAACGTTGTGCTAAAATTTCTGACCTACTCGCACTTAAACCGTCGCCACAGTTAAACAAAGACGAGTTTGGTTCTAGAAATTGGTCAGAAACTAGGGGACTCATATACGGAGCCATAGCCACTGATTACATGTCTTTTTGATTTACGTAGAGGTCATAGCAGCTGACTGAAATTAGCCTATTGTTTCGATCTCTATTCTTGTCAAACTTACTTAGCTTTTATGATGATGAATGATGATGATGATGACACTTAAACTTAATTTATTCACTTTTAAACTTATTGGGACAACATACTGACCTAGTAACCTTTGACTTAGTAATGTTTAGTCATTGGTTTTTGAACCGGTGAACGCGAATCTTAATATGGATCCATAGGGTTTGACATCCCCACTCGGGCTAGTCGCGCTAGTATTTAACGGGTGTTTAATACTTCGTAAACATACGCACTCGGCAAGTGTACTTTTAGGGGATTATAAACGTTAAGTTAGTTACCAAGTGCCCATGGTTAAACATATACTTTTCATACTGTTTTGGAACACTAAAATTTCGTGGCCTACCTTACATTACTGTTACAACTTAAACTATAGCTCACCAACATTATTGTTGACGTTTTTAAGCATGTTTTCTCAGGTGTTTAGAGGTTTGTTACTTCCGCTGTTTAGACTTGCTGTCTTGGTGTTTAAACTTGATGTTAAGGACCTGCTGTGCTAGAATTCCGATGCATTACTTAGAGATGTCTCAATCATGGAACTTTTCTTTTGCATTCGTAGTTTATGTTATTTTCAAATAATGACTTTGTAACGACCTTTGTGTCACGTTATCTTTTGTAAACGCTATGTTTTTATGAATGCAAAACTGGTTTTCAAACAGCATATAGTGTTTGACCTTGTAATGATCCTGTTGTTGATGATCCGTACACGATGGTTTTGTACGGGGCGTCACATTTGGTATCAGAGCATTGGTTGTAGGGAATTAGGTTGCATTAGTGAGTCTAGACCAGGCCAAGTAGTATTCACTAATAGGACTAATCTACAACTTGCTCGTTTACTTGTTACTTCTTACTACTGCTACATTATACTGCTTACTTATACTGCCATGTGATCTGCTGCATGCTACTGTGTTATGTTATTTCATGTTACTTCTGTTTAATACTGTTATTATTGCCATGCTACATACTGCTGTAGACGATCTAGGTTGCTGTAGTGCCTGATTACCTGCTTGCTTCATGCCTGCTATTCGCTGTACCGACTTGGAAAACTTACCTTTCCTAGTTCAGATGTTTTTCTGAACCCTTTTCCCACACGTCTAACCCTAAGGATTGGTATTGTAATCCACCTGTTACTATCGTTCCACCGTTCCAGAGGTTGAAACATTACTTCACGCAAGCTTGGAGGAGTACCCCTCGGATTACGCGCCCACTAAAGTTGATCCTCGGAGGAGGAGATATGTGAGGACTTGTCGGAGTAACCGCACCCCGAGCTCACTCTAATTAGCCACGTACAACATATGAACATTAGAAGGTTGTTCACTTCCCGTAAGGTGACCCGTATCCCGTACGCTTTCATGACCGTCACTTATCTCTTTCATTCTACACCACTACTCGACGATCTAACAACACTTCTGGACTTAGGTTCCCAACTCTCTTAGGAATTGGAGAAGTCGGGAGGACATCTCATTTCACAAGTTCATAGTGTCTTCCACTGATGCACAGCCATACCCAAGGACTTGGGAGTCTCCTCAAAACATATGGTATTACTACTTGCTACACGTACAACTCGACGCGAGACCCAAATTGAATTTCTAGAAAGGAACCTAACGACGTTACCTGAATCCGAACATTTTGAAGAAATTTTGGGACATTTAGGCATTGGTGCATGACCTACGGAACCTACGCACCCACACCGAGAAACCGTGAGATTAATTATGTAGATTTTGCTTTGAGATAGCATAGATAAAGCACCGTTAGATGAAATTGAGTAGAACTGGAAGTGATCACGTTACATTGACCATATGAAATGATATTGGAATGAACGTACGATTTAGTACAATATAATGATGCCAGGCCAGTGTGATTATATTGAAGTAAATCATGCAGAAGTTCCAATGTTACTACATGAGGGATATGAGGTGATTCAGGGAAAACTTTGGTAGGAACCACTTGAGTATACACATTATGGTCTGTTAGAAGTAGGGAAAGATAATCACGTAGCCCAGATACTGTACAAGAAGTGCCTTGATTGCAGAATTGATAAGCCGAAAATTTGTTATAGATATAGACACCCTGGACACTTAAGGAAAAAGTTCTTAAATAGGAGAAACTTTGGACTTACTTGCGGTAGAGCAATCGTTATCTCAGCTATGGAGACTCGCATGGATCCTGATTTTAGTTAGGGTACGTTTCGTCATAACGTTTTATTATCTCGAAGTTGTTTAATACTAGAGCGATAGAAACCTTATATCTAAGAACCTTAGTGTGATGACTAATAAGCCATTAACAACCATGAGAGTTACGTATTCTATAGGACAAGCTAATGGTAAGCTGGCAGAGATAGAGGAATAATTTAAGGTAATACCTTAAAATTAACAGGTGGGTCATTGGAGATGACCTCATGCTAACAAAACTTGGAAGTTTTGAAGTAGTAGTTGGAAAGGATTAGTTACCTATGCACAAGCAGATGTTATCTGAGAAGATTGATAGAATTTTTCACGGTAATATAATAAGATCTGGTTGGAATGAACCTTAAGATTAACCTAATACTCATCAAGTTATGAAGCTTGATGTAAAAGTTGGAATGAACTTTAGGGTTAACTTAATACTCATCGAGTTAGGAAGCTTTGATGAAATAGTTGGAATGGACTGGCTTTCAAGGATGAAAGCGAAAGTTATTTATAGTAAGAAGATTATTCGTATACCTCGCGAGAATGGTGAGCCAAAAGCCATCTGGGTTACTTCAACAACCCGAGATCCCACAATGGAAATAGGAAGGGGTGATAATGGATTTCATCCCGAAGCTACCGAAAACAATAGGCAGTTATGACACTATCTGGATTATCGTTGACCGCCTCACCAAATCTGCTCACTTTCTAACCATGAAAGAAACCGATACAATGGACAACGATACATAAAGGAAATTGTATCCCGTCACTTCAGCAATTCAAATTCTATACTACCCAAGAATCTTATTTGATGCTCATTCTTACGCAACTCTGAATCCTAACTTATTCCGAGAAATTTATTATTTGATGATAATCACAACATCATCCTTCTTACTTCGATATTAGTCATACCAGTTCAAAATTTTCCAAAATCAATGAGTGGTTAATTCTCCTCCTCATACTCTCCCATTCGTATCTCACTTATAAGCAACAACTTCACACTTAAACATTTTTGGTCGAAGGACTTATGCCCTACTAATAGACATCAATCACGTTTAAAATCAATAGCTTTTATCACCTCAAATATCACCTGAAATTTTCAAAATCTCTTACTCAATCCTCATCAATCTTTTTTCAACTTGTAACCTCTGAAATATG
The DNA here is from genome assembly GCF_046630445.1 of Rutidosis leptorrhynchoides. Taxonomy (NCBI): domain Eukaryota; kingdom Viridiplantae; phylum Streptophyta; class Magnoliopsida; order Asterales; family Asteraceae; genus Rutidosis; species Rutidosis leptorrhynchoides. The sequence continues at coordinate 365,132,004 of NC_092340.1, read as the reverse complement.
AAAATTTTGTTTGCCAAAATTTTACTTACACCATTTTCCTGTGCGATCCTCTCAAAGTTTTATAAAAGTAAATTTATTTTATTTGTCATTCGTACAAAATTTTGAAATCGTATATGTTATATAAAATAAAGTAAATGATTACTTATTTTTGACAAATACATATGAAATTTTACTTCCACTTTTACAAATCAAATCTTTTATTCAAAAGAAATTTTACTTAGAATAGTACATGTTGTACATAACCCTAGTTTACTAAGAATTTCGTTTCTTTCCTTACATTGTCACCTTAAACGATTTCCATAAAATTTTCGTTGCTTGTCATATAAAATTTTTCGTTGCTTATTCGTATCCAAGTCATCATGAAGACTCTACAACCGTCGAAATTGAGAGATTCATGTGTGTGTATGTGATGAAGGCACTTACTACCACGTCATGCAGATCCTTCAGGCATCCACTAACACTTAAACCATTCAAAATCATGGCATTACCCCAGGGACCCTATTTGCCACACCTGGTGGAGCGATGATCTTTCTTACATAACTCTAAGTCCTGACTTATTCTAAGAGATTCTCATCTAGCGATATTAACACCATCAGTATTCCGACTTTAGTATTAGTCATAACTTGTTTGGCATTTTGCAAAGTCAAGAAATGATTAACCTCTCATCCTCATGCTCTATCCTTCATACCTCACTTTTTAGTAATGGCTTCACAAGTGAACATTTTTGGCCCAAAGACTTATGTCCTGACAATTATCAAAACTACATTTAATTCATTAGTTTTCATTACCTAGTAACATGTCACCCGACGATTCAAAGATTTTTCACCCAATCTTTTTCAAATCATAACCTCTGAAATACGAAAAACTATTTTTATCAAAAATTTTACACGTTGCTTATTTGTGCGGTCCTCACGAGATTTATGGACAAGTATAAGTACTAAAAACTTCTCTGTCACTTATGCGATTTATAAAATCATATATGTATAAATTTATCCTTACTTATTTTGGTTAGTACATACTAAGTTATACCTTCAAATTATTTAAAAATCGATCCTTTATTGAGTTGTTTAACTTGAGTCAAATAGTTTTGTGCAAAATGGTACACGTTGTACATACTTCTAAATTTACTAGGAACTTCGTTCCGTTTATGTTGTCACGTCAAACATTTAAAGGTTTTTCAAAAATCCCTTGGTTGATTTTATTAAAGGTTTTCGTATTATACTACACCATTTGTGGATCACACTTCTTCTCGCCCTCCGTTAGGGATAAAACTTACTATTAAAATCCTTGTTAAAAACTCTTGAGCCACTTTGGGTGGCAGTTTTACGAAATTTGTTAAGAAGTCTTTGCGCTCATGAAATGTTCCTTTTAAGGTAGACTTGGCAAAAACGAGGGCCGATAAATCAGATTTCTGAGATACACTCAGTGGTCACCCTATTGTAGGAAAGGCACTAGGTGGGTTTCTATTCTCAATATTTCACGGCTAATCGCAATACCCTCGTAAACATCACCTCTATGAATCAGTAGGTTGAGGTACAAGGAATCGTTTTTGAGACTATTTTCACTTAGAGTAAACCGTTCTTTAAGACCAAGGGTCCACGTATCTTCTCATCCGCGCATCCCCTTAAGTATAAGGATAAATTCAGAACAACCCGCTCTAAGAGTTCACTCTCGTTCAAAGATCACACCTTACATGCAATTTTCTTTCGAAAATGTAATATAGATTACTTCAGAAATCTAAGAATCATGTTATCCTCATGGAAGGGACTGCTTAAAACGTCTATAACACTGATGTGGTTACTCTATATGTATCTTCCTTGTTGGTTGCAACTATGTGTTGCTCTTGTTGATGTTAACCATAACTTCAACATGTAACTGAAAGGATAAAGTTACATTATGGAACTGTACTTTCGTTCCATCCAAGGATAAGTATGCAGTATATTGTGATTGCCATATTTTCCATTCTATCTGTCAGCTTGTATTGCGACATAAGCGCTCAATGTTTTATATGAGTTTAGTAACATTCATGATGTAATTCATGCATCCAGCTTACTGAAGATGCCTGTAAGGCTAAAAACATCAACTTTCCTTTTGTGTGTATATATTCGGATGCCATATTCTTGTTAGCAAGAAACGAAATAAATATGTTGATCTCTTTGGACAAGAGACTTAATCAATGGCGTATACATATTCTTACTGTTATACGCTCAAGTACCTTTCCAAGGTAAATAGCTTACTTTTGAGCCCACGAATCTTTCGAAACTTTGATACACTACTTCTTATTTAAATACGGTACCATTTTTAGTCACTCCTCAAATTTCGGGATGAAATTTCCATTAACAGGTGGGTAATGTAACGACCCGACTTTTTCGACTTGCTTTTGTGCCTTGTGTTTTTGCGAAACTGCGTATTTGTGCGTACTGTGCTATCTTATACTATGAAATCTTAATACACGTGGTTTAATTTCATTTATATGTTAAAACATGCCTTTGAGTACGTATGATACTTAACTTGATCACCGGAAGCCTTTATGACCGTTAGTGTCACTTGACATTTCGAACCAACTGCGTACTGCGTACACGTTTAACTTTTGTCGTAATCGGAATATTATGACTACGAAATCTTACATATTATTTTATAATAATAATTACTTGGGTTTTTAGATGCTTAATTACGCGTAGTAATTTACTTATGCTTACTAGTTAGTCTTGTTGAACTTTCTACCTTGTTGGCCTTAGCCCACCCTACACTAGTTAGTGGACTATTTAATTAGCCCAATTATTAATAGCTAGTTACCCATTAATATGTCAGACAAATGCCCATTTATTAGAGGGAACATACTAGCATTTATGTCAAGTATTATCCTTAATGTTGCATTGGATCCCAACATAAGCACCAACTTTAGACAACCATTAACCAAAAAGTAAACTTTTGCCCCCCCTTATCCCCCCTAATTCCAACGGCCACAAACACCACCACCATCCCCTCACCACCTATAAATACTAGCCTTATTCCATCCATTTTACACTTGCTTTCATTTGTAATTCACACACACTCACTCTCTAATTCTTTCTCTAGTCTTTCTCTCTCTAAAAGTGTAAGTAATTTGAATTTCTCTTCTTCTTCTCCTTCTCATCATCACGAATTCATCATCATCATCATCATGGGTCTAGATTTTTAGCTTTTGATCTTGATTACATCTTGTAAATTCAAACATGGATTTGAATCCTTCAAGAACATGGAAGATTCAAGCTTTCTAGCTTTGAATCTTCACCTACTTTATAGATCTATATCTTTTAACTTTAAATCTTGTTATTTTGTTATAAAGATTCAAACTTGTGTTTGTAATCTTCATGTAACTTAAAGATCCAAGCTTTATGCTTCAAGATCTTCAAGAACAACCAAGATGCAAGCTTTCTAGCTTGGATCTTCATATCTTTTGTTGGATCTAAGTTTCCTAACTTATGATCTCATTATTTTGTTATAAGGATCAAAACTTATGTTTATGGTCTTCATATAACTTAAACATCTAAGCTTTATGCTTCAAGTTCTTCAAGAACACTAAAGGTTCGAGCTTTCTAGCTTTGTGACCTTAAAACTTGTGTGAAAGGGATCCAATCTCTCTAGCTTAGGGTTCCATCACTTTATTTGACTTAGATTATGTTCATATTTGCTTGATTGAAGTAAAGTTTGTAGCTTTAGTTGTAAATGTAACTTGTAATTGTGTTAAGACTAAGGATATGATGTAACCTTGGTTCATCATCCATCTAAGACTCTTAAATGAGTTGTGTTCTTACTTGGTCTTAACATATTGTGTGTTGATAGTAGAATCTTGGTCAAGGTGATGTTAACCCATCAACGAGTTGTACACTTGAAACTACAAGTATCAAGGGTGAGAACCGTGATGAGCATCAAGCACTAAGAACCCCACCGGAGCACATTGCTTACTGTTTATGGGATCTTATCAGACAACCTGGGCTACTGGAAAGTTAACTTTCAGTTAGTTCGGTTCGAGTAGATGATTTTCCATTTAGGCCTCGTCTTAATCCGAGTTACGGTTTAGGATTTACGGCCCTCCGAAAGTCACTACGCCGTCGTAACGTTGTGCTAAAATTTCTGACCTACTCACACTTAAACCGTCGCCACGGTCAAACGAAGACGAGTTTGGTCCTTGAAATTGGTCAACAACTAGGGGACTCATATACGGAGCCATAGCCACTGATTACGCGTCTTTTTGATTTACATAGAGGTCGTAGCAGCTGACCGAAGTCAGCCTATTGTTTCGATCTCTATTCTTGTCAAACTTACTTAGCTTTTATGATGATGAATGATGATGATGATGACACTTAAACTTAATTTATTCACTTTTAAACTTATTGGGACAACATACTGACCTAGTAACCTTTGACTTAGGTTTACGACCTTTCGGACCGACTTACTACTTGCATACTTTCATTATCGACTTTACCGCTCTTATCACTGTGAGTTATAGCATCCCTTTTTGCGTTAACTATTTTGGGACTGAGAATACATGCGCTTTTTACGTTTTAAATACTAGGCACGAGTACTTAAACTTTATATATGTGTGGGTTATACAATGGCATAAACTTTTCCCTTAGCTCGGTAACGTTTAGTCATTGGTTTTTGAACCGGTGAACGCGAATCTTAGATATGGATCCATAGGATTTGACATCCCCACTCGGGCTAGTCGCGCTAGCATTTAACGGGTGTTTAATACTTCGTAAACTTACACACTCGCCAAGTGTACTTTTAGGGGGTTATAAACGTTAAGTTAGTTACCAAGTGCCCACGGATAAGCATATACTTTATCATACTGATTTGAAATACTGATTTGAAACGCTGGTTGAAGCACTGAAATCTCGTGGCCTACATTACATTACTGATTACAGACAAACTATAGCTCACCAACATTCGTGTTGACTTTTTAAGCATGTATTTCTCAGGTGCTTAGACATTGTTGCTTCCGCTGTTAGACTTGCTGTCATGCTGTTATAACTTTGCTGTTAAGGACCTGTTGTGTTAGATTTCCGCTGCATTACTTAGAGATGTCTCAATCATGAAACTTTTCTTTTGCATTCGTAATTTATGTTATTTTCAAATAATGACTTTGTAACGACCTTTGTGTCACGTTATCTTTTGTAAACGCTATCTTTTATGAATGCAAAACTGGTTTTCAAATAGCATATAGTGTTTGACCTTGTAATGATCCTGTTGTTGATGATCCGTACACGATGGTTTTGTACGGGGCGTCTGTAGTGACCCAAACTTTTCCATGTTTATATATATTAATTGAGATTGATATTTACATGATTAAATGTTTCCAACATGTTAAGCAATCAAACTTGTTAAGACTTGATTAATTGAAATATGTTTCATATAGACAATTGACCACCCAAGTTGACCGACGATTCACAAACGTTAAAACTTGTAAAAACGACATGACGATATATATATGGATATACATATGGTTAACATGAGATTATGATAAGTAAGTATCTCCATAAGTATATTAACAATGAGTTATATACATATAAACAAGACTACTAACTTAAGGATTTCGAAACGAGACATATATGTAACGATTATCGTTGTAACGACATTTAAATGTATATATATCATATTAAGATATATTAATATATCATAATATCATGATAATATAATAATTTAACATCTCATTAGATATAATAAACAATGGATTAACAACATTAATTGAGATCGTTAACTTAAAGGTTTCAAAACAACACTTACATGTAACGACTAACGATGACTTAACGACTCAGTTAAAATGTATATACATGTAGTGTATTTAGATGTATTAAAATACTTTTGGAAGACTTCAAGACATATATCAAAACACTCATACTTAACGAAAATGGTTACAGTTACTTTTCCATTCTTTTCTTTCATCAAGAATTCTAGTCGTATTCTTACCCGTATTATACACAGCTTCAAAACGTACTTACTATGAGTATATACCAATAGGAACTAGCATGGGATTCCACTCTTGATTATGTCATGTATGACTAATCAATTTTAACTTCTACCATGAGCTAGTCAACTAACTAGAACTCCTTTTAACCCCACTCACCACTCACCAATTACCACTCATCATTCACTCCATTTCACTTCCAATTCTCTTTCTAATTATCTCTCAACACACACACACACTATTATGAACGTATTTTTCCAGTAGTTAATCATCATCTTCATCAAAAATCACTTCAAGAATCAAGCTATAATCATCATAGGAAGAACACTTCAAGAACACTTCAAAAATCCCTTCAAGTTTACTAATTTACTTCCAAGCTTTCTAATCCATTCCAAGTAATCATCTAAGATCAAGAAACCTTTGTTATATACAGTAGGTTATCTTTCTTATTCAAGGTAATATTCATATTCAAACTTTGATTCAATTTCTATAACTATAAACTATCTTAATTCGAGTAAAAATCTTACTTGAACTTGTTTTTGTGTCATGATCCTACTTCAAGAACTTTCAAGCCATCCAAGATCCTTTGAAGCTAGATCATTTCTTGTCACTTCCAGTAGGTTTACCTACTAAACTTGAGGTAGTAATGATGTTCATAACATCATTCGATTCATATATATAAAACTATCTTATTCGAAGGTTTAAACTCGTAATCACTAGAACATAGTTTAGTTAATTCTAAACTTGTTCGCAAACAAAAGTTAATCCTTCTAACTTGACTTTTAAAATTAACTACACACATGTTCTATATCTATATGATATGCTAACTTAATGATTTAAAACCTGGAAACACGAAAAACACCGTAAAACCGGATTTACGCCGTCGTAGTAACACCGCGGGCTGTTTTGGGTTAGTTAATTAAAAACTATGATAAACTTTGATTTAAAAGTTTTTATTCTGAGAAAATGATTTTTATTATGAACATGAAACTATATCCAAAAATTATGGTTAAACTCAAAGTGGAAGTATGTTTTCTAAAATGGTCATCTAGACGTCGTTCTTTCGACTGAAATGACTACCTTTACAAAAACGACTTGTAACTTATTTTTCCGACTATAAACCTATAATTTTCTGTTTAGATGCATAAAATAGAGTTCAATATGAAACCATAGCAATTTGATTCACTCAAAACAGATTTAAAATGAAGAAGTTATGGGTAAAACAAGATTGGATAATTTTTCTCATTTTAGCTACGTGAAAATTGGTAACAAATCTATTCCAACCATAACTTAATCAACTTGTATTGTATATTATGTAATCTTGAGATACCATAGACACGTATACAATGTTTCGACCTATCATGTCGACACATCTATATATATTTCGGAACAACCATAGACACTCTATATGTGAATGTTGGAGTTAGCTATACAGGGTTGAGGTTGATTCCAAAATATATATAGTTTGAGTTGTGATCAATACTGAGATACGTATACACTGAGTCATGGATTGATTCAAGATAATATTTATCGATTTATTTCTGTACATCTAACTGTGGACAACTAGTTGTAGGTTACTAACGAAGACAGCTGACTTAATAAACTTAAAACATCAAAATATATTAAAAGTGTTGTAAATATATTTTAAACATACTTTGATATATATGTATATATTGTTATAGGTTCGTGAATCAACCAGTGGCCAAGTCTTACTTCCCGACAAAGTAAAAATCTGTGAAAGTGAGTTATAGTCCCACTTTTAAGATCTAATATTTTTGGGATGAGAATACATGCAGGTTTTATAAATAATTTACAAAATAGACACAAGTACGTGAAACTACATTCTATGGTTGAATTATCGAAATCGAATATGCCCCTTTTTATTAAGTATGGTAATCTAAGAATTAGGGAACAGACACCCTAATTGACGCGAATCCTAAAGATAGATCTATTGGGCCTAACAAACCCCATCCAAAGTACCGGATGCTTTAGTACTTCGAAATTTATATCATATCCGAAGGGTGTCCCGGAATGATGGGGATATTCTTATATATATATGCATCTTGTTAATGTCGGTTACCAGGTGTTCACCATATGAATGATTTTTATCTCTATGTATGGGATGTGTATTGAAATATGAAATCTTGTGGTCTATTGTTACGATTTGATATATATAGGTTAAACCTATAACTCACCAACATTTTTGTTGACGTTTAAAGCATGTTTATTCTCAGGTGAATACTAAGAGCTTCCGCTGTTGCATACTAAAATAAGGACAAGATTTGGAGTCCATGTTTGTATGATATTGTGTAAAAACTGCATTCAAGAAACTGATTTCGATGTAACATATTTGTATTGTAAACCATTATGTAATGGTCGTGTGTAAACAGGATATTTTAGATTATCATTATTTGATAATCTACGTAAAGCTTTTTAAACCTTTATTTATGAAATAAAGGTTATGGTTTGTTTTAAAAATGAATGTAGTCTTTGAAAAACGTCTCATATAGAGGTCAAAACCTCGCAACGAAATCAATTAATATGGAACGTTTTTAATCAATAAGAACGGGACATTTCAGCGTCACAATTGCCCTCTTGGTGAAAAACGTGAGGCACTTACCGGCGAACCCGTTCGTAACACCATTTTCTCTCTCCTTTCCAGGATATGCCGCAACGAGTATAATATTACTAATATTATTGAGGCTATCCGACCTTTACTCCGTATCTTGCATGGTGAATTATTTAGTAAAAAAAAAATTTACTGTCATTAAAAGCAAAACTTCATTAGCAAGTGCATTCTACATCATTTCATTTCCTTTATAAAACTCTTGACCTCTCTTTTTATTCAAGAAACTTTAAACATCTTCTTTCACAATACAAAACAAAACAAATTCTCATCATCTATACTCACATCAAACCACTACCAGCACCAGCACCAGCAGTACCAACAACATCACAAGCCTCAACATCGCTAGCCGCATTACGAGTATCAACATCATACGCATCGCAGGCACTGAGGGATAACAACAATAATGAGTGATGAAGTATTAATTCATTATCTCATTTACGTTGAAGAAATATCCCGCGGCGATTATGTAATCTCTAAAGTTTTAGGGATTATTCATTTCTAGTTCCAACCGTAAACCAAATGAGATTAATATAATATTAACTCATTAAATTCATATTACATCTGAAGAAAATATACATCTGAAGAAAATATACATACATATATTTTCATAAAGACTGTAATAAAAATTCTTTTGTACAAAATATTACTTGTGAAATTTTATTTTAACGGGTAGGTAATACCTGAGGAATACTTAAGTTCACATTAATATGTTACACTGTACATTTTCAATGATGTTTCGACAATCGTTAATTATACCCTTTCCTTTCATAGCAATATACATCATTTCACAAAATTCAAGACAACCATTTTTCATACCAATTCAATTACATATTATGATTTTGACAGATCAAAATCCAAGTCAAGATTTAAGAATTGCCATCAATCTTTGATTCTTACATCCTTCAAAATCATACTTTAAATTCAAACTATACTAGAACATCACTTTCATTCACAGAACTCATAAATATATTCGTATCATTCAAGATTCACGACGAATTCATTATACGGATATTGACGATGACAACCTGCGTCTAAACCCTTCAAAATTCTTGAAAACACCTCAACTAAGGAACAATCGAGAGAATGAACCAATCACATGATACATACGAAGAATATATGCATATAGATATGCATCCGGAGGATACTTGAACCTAAGCAAAGGTTCAACACGTATCCGTGTCAGATCCTTTAGAATTATTATTACCCAAAATAACTTTACAATCCCTTTTCAAAATAGCGAATTTTTTTCACAGCTCCAAAAAGACAACTTTGACTTTTCATCCGGAGTAGCCTTATTATAACCTTGATATATACGTTGTCTTTTCGCCATCGTTACTGGGGAACCTTTATATTCCACCATATTAGTAGTAAGCTTACCAGCAACTTTATTGCTCTTTGACTTAAATCTCTCTGAAAGATCACTATAAAACCTTGTCATGTACCCATCTACATCTTGTAACAATAATTGTCATACCAAACCCCAGGAAGCATCAATAATTATTCTTGAATCTCACATCATTTCTGCATATACATATAACGTTATTTCCTGGCATTATAATTCTAAAATTCGGAATAGCACTTCAGCCTACGAATCTGTACTATGAAGTTTTGAAAAAGCTGAATGAAGCAGCAGAAACTGTAGACGACCATAACAGTCAAAAGTTGATGATAAAGAATATTGTGTTAGCAAAGCACAGAAAAAGAGAAGGTTTGGAAACTGGAAAATGGATTGAGCAAACCCTGAAGGAGGCTGTGGACAAATCACAAGGACGAAATCTACTCCAAAGAATCCAAATGATTCGGTGTCTGCTAAAATTCTTAGCAAATACCTTGCTCCTTACTCTAAAACTCTTGCGGACAATATTCTTCATCATTCTCTTATCTTAAATATTCTAAGATATCATCGTATCTTCCATTATAAATATCTTTCATATTTCTGAAGATATTTTCATAACCATTCTTATCTGAAATCATTTATTCCTTCGCGTTATCTGTATCACATCATAAAGAAAACTGTTTTAGTTTCTAAACATCTGAAACCTCTTAGTGTAAAGTATGAATGTTTTTGAAGTAATGTTGGGAACTGAAGCAGGAGTTAGTATAATATAATGACACTTGATCAACGTGATTATATAACAGTAAGTCATGCTGAGTTTCTAAATGGTACGTAATGATTCACAGACCATAATGTCATCATGTGCCATGTTACATGACTCTTACATTCAATCTAATCTCTAAACATATCAATAGAATACATATCAAGAACATATTCTATTGATAGTTCTATCTTTTCCTTTGGATTCTGGTAATTTCACAAGTCAAATTGTGTTATTACAATTTCTCTCTTAGAGCATTAGCTATATTCATTTCGAATTTCATATCTATGAATTCTAGACCATTATTCGCTTGACTTGAAGTCGGGAAAAGAAGACGATAGCATGAAACTCCAAAATATAAGGAAAAATATAAGCACGAAGACAACGCAGAAATTACAAACCGTGTATATCGATGCGTATAGCAATATAAAGACACGGAAAAACTAAGAACACTATAAACTTAAGAGCATAGTAGAAATTAATGGATTCCTCCGGTGGAAGATGAAAAAGGAGAATGACAGATGTGATAGTCAAGAATATATCAAGAATTAAAACTGGATGGAGCATATTGACGAATGTTTTGGAAGTACGAAGAAAGGAAGAAAGTATAAAATATGGGAGATGTGAAATAAGGAAACGTAGGAGGTTGATTTATAGTAAAATATCCGACAGAGAAATCGAGACAGATTATTGCATTAAATCGAAGAGGATCATAATTTCCTTAATCGTTGAAGAATCAAATCTTATATAGATTACAAAGATTTTATTTAATCCGGAGATCAACCGTGATGACGACAAAAGATAAGACGAATCCCTATTTTCTCATTTCACTCTTTTACGATAGCTTCACTCATACGTTTCGAGTAATCGAATTATTTTATCCATATTTATCAATCATGATAAAACCCTATGAATCAACTTATATTCGTCATAATAACATTCTTATTGTTAGCCATGACGACCTCGATCAAATTTCGGGACGAAATTTCTTTAACGGGTAGGTACTATGACGACCCGAAAATTTCCGACCAAATTTAAACTTAATCTTTATATAATTCCGACTTGATAAGCAATGAATTTTAATAAATCTTGAACCTCCGGAAATAGTTTTACACAAGCTTTTGGTCACCCTTTTATTCCGACGATTCACGAACGTCATAACTTGATTTAATTGTTTAATTGTTTAATTATTGTGTATATATATGGATTTATATATATTTAACTTGAAAATATGATAATTAAATATCTCATTAAGTATATTAACAAAGTATTATATATATATTTTCATACTACCAATTTAAAGAGTTTTCAAACAATATATATATTACTATTTAAACGACGTAATTAACTTATGTTAAAAATGTATTTACATATAATGTATTACGAGTGTAAATACATCCTTACAACTATTGAATACACTTTATAATATACCAATACATGTAAAGTATAGCGATACTCGTATTTCCGTTCAATTTCCTCAAGAATTCTACTCGCATTCATACTGTATTTTTACCCGTATTATACACAACTTCTAGAAGTATTTACTATTAGTATATACCAATAGAAATCTGCAATTATTTGTGTAATATGTCATTCATGATATAATCAATTTAATATGTCATGCATGACTTAATACAATTTAACTTATCTTAGATATTTTCACTAAAAGCCAAAATTATAAGCTTATAAATAAGGACCATTTTAACTCATTTTTACTCCACATTTTCTTAAACTAAAAACACACGCTTGAATGCTCTCATATCATACTTTAATCTCAGCAACTTTCCTCTTCATAATCAAGGTAAAATAATTCTCAAAATCCTTGTTCAATTCCTTGTATAGTTGCTATCTTATTATATTTATAAAACTTGTAAAAACTAGAACTTGTTTTGGTGAACACCAAGCTTGTTTGAAAAACTAATCTAATCTTTCTAACTTAACTCTAATAACACTTATTTATATGTATTATGATGTTATATTAAGTTAATACAAGAACTTATAACCTGTACAAATGAAGAACACCTTGAAACTTAACATATATCTTTTAATCTCCATTCGATAAAAAGCGGGCTGTTTTGGGTTGGGAATTAAAAACCTATCTTAGACTCTGAGTTCGAGGCTAAGAATTTGGAAATATGTTAATATATGTAAATAAGACTTCCAGTATTTTTTTCATGATTTTAGACAAAGTGGAAGTATTTTATCAAAAATCATATATTGGGTGGATGCCGGGATTTTTCCAAATCTGTCCACCGACACAAAAAGATGGCAAAGCTCTAAAAATTACTACTTGGGATGAACTTTTCGAATTGGTTTTGTAAAATTTACTTCTTAATGAATCCATAGCAATTTGATTCACTTTAAACGGAGTTGTAATGAATATTTGGCGAGCAAAACAAAATCTACTAAAATTAACGTTGTATGGACGAAATTTATATTATAAAAACTAAATTAACCATATCCTTGTTAATTTTTCCTATATCCTATATATATTTGGACATGTTATCAGTAGTGTAACAAAATATTATAATCTTGGTTAATTCTGTGATTGTATATATGTATAATAATATTCTTGGTACGTCCTAACACAATAAGTATACAATACATTTTGATAAATCCTAAGACAATACGTACACAATACGTATTAGTTAATTCTAAGATAATACGTATACAATACGTCTCTGGGTTGATACAAAGACAATACGTATACAATACGTCGTGGAGTAATTCTAAGATTATATATATACCGATTATTGGACTGTTGGACTTTTCGGACTATTTTGGACTACTAACAATGGACTACTAACATAAAATGTTAAAAATTATTATATAAGTATTCTATGAACTTGCTTTATTTTATTCATATGTCGTATTATTATCTGAATCGTTATTATTGTTATAGGTTCGTGAATCCAAGGACGACGGTCATATTTTTAATAAGTTGAAAACTTATTATTAATATACTTTTACTACTGTGAGTATATAGTCCCATTTTTAAACTCTACAAATATTTTGAGATGAGAATACATGCATTTTATGTTTTACGCCATAGACACAAGTACTTAAAATATATTCTACGTTGAGTTGTACCACCTTGCATATCTTCCCTAATAGCTTGGTAACTAATATTTACATGTTGTAAGAACATGTAAGCGCGAATCCTATTGATAGATCTATCGGGTTTGACAACCCCAACCGGGCTAGTCGCTCTAGTATCGTAAACGGTTGCATAGTACTTCATTTTTACTACACTTGGTACAGTGTAGGGAGATTTCATAATAAAGGGAATATGCCACATTAATGGTTAAGTATGGTTACCGAAGCGCTCAACAACTTATAGAATACTTTTATACACTTGCGAGTGTACATATATTTATAACTATGAAATCTTGTGGTCTATATTTATATCGATGTTAAACCTATATATCTCACCAACCTTTGTGTTGACTGTTTAAGCATGTTTATTCTCAGGTCCTTAAGAAAGTCTTTCGCTGTTGCATTATCTGAGCAAGCTGTGCATGGAGTCTCGTGTTTTTATTTAAATGAAGTGTTGCATTCAATAAAACCTTCGTCATGTATTATATTCAACTTTTATGTCACGTGTGTAGTATTTGGAAGCCGATGTATTATGGGGATTATTTCTTAAATAATCGTCCACTTGTTTAAAACATGCATTATGTAAAATAATGGTGTGCTTTTTATGAAACGAATGCAATAATTTCTAAAACGTATCATATAGAGGTCAAATACCTCGCTATGGGACCAATGAATAACGTACTGCGTTTATAGTGATATGAACGGGTCGTTTCACCTTGCAGAGATGATGATCTATAGAAGGGTGGCTAAAACGTGTCCATCGTTATTGGTTTTACCGTAGTAATGGTTGCTGCTTAGCTGTTTAGGATTTATGTTCATAGAACATACATGTTACTCTAATATTTTATGTATCTTGAGAGTGATCGTATCTCGAGTATCCTAAGATTATGTGTCCAGTTTAATGAAGTTAGGGTTTGTATTTATGGCGAAACCTTAACCCTAGATATTATCAATACGTCTTTGATTCTGTACTAACTACTTTCCTTATTAAATGAGATAATAAATAGGAATAGATTAAGATAATACCGTATTTTTAATAAAGATAAGATTGTTTCCGTGCGCACCAAATAAAGTCGCGTTATGCACTCTTATTTGCATGCGGAATGAACCAAATGAGTGTGTGCCCAGCACGTGACATGCATGAGTGCCCGGCGCAGGAGTATGCATGTCATTACATGTCTTTTACCATCAAAATGGTGGATGTCCTCCACCATCGACATGGGGCATGTCATCCACCATCGACATGGGGCATATCATCCACCATTGACATGGTGCATTTCGTCCACGTCCGACATGGGGCATGTTCTCCACCTACGACATGGGGCATGTCCTCGACTTCCGATATGGGGCATGTCCACAACCATCGACAAGAGGCATGTCATCCACCTCCGACATGGGTCATCTCCTCCACCTCTTAAATGGGTCATGTACTTCATCCCCGACATGGCACATGTCCACCAACTTCGACATGAGCATCTCATCCACCATCAACATAGGACATGTCCTCCACTTCCGACATGGGGCATGTCCTCCACTTCCCACATGAGGCATGTCCTCCACCATGGACATGTCCTCAACCGTCGACATGGGGTATGTCCTCCACCATCGATACGAGGCATGTACTCCACCACCAACATGGGAAATGTCCTCCAATTGGTATGGTCCATGTCTTCCACCATCGACAAATGGCTTGTCCTCCACCTCGTACATAGGGCATGTCCTTCTCTTCGGACATGAGGCGTGTCCTCCATCATAGACATGAGGCATGCCCTCTAACCCAACATTGAGCATATCCCATACCATCGACATGGGGCATGTTTTCCATCATCGACATGGGGAGTGTCCTCTACCTTCGACAAGGGGCATGTCTTCCACCTTGGACATCGGGCATGTACATCTCCTCGGACATGAGGCATGCACTCCACCATCGACAAGGGGCATGTCCTCCACAAGCTACATGGGGCATGTCCCCTATCATCGGCATGGGGAATGTCATCCACCTCAGACATGGAGTATATCCTCCATCTCCGATATGGAGCATGTCCTCCACCATCGACATGTGACATGCCCTCTACTTCCGATACGGGGTTGTCCTCTACTATCGATATGGAGCATGTCCACCATTGACATGGGACATTTCCTTTGCCTTCAATACAGGGAATGTTCTCCACCTCACACATGATGCATGTCCTCCACCATCGACGTGTGACACGTCCTCCACCTCCAACATGGAGTATATCCTTCACCATGGACAAGGGGTATTTCCTCCACCTCCGACTTGGGACATGTCCTCCGCCTCCAACATGGAGCATGATCCCCACCGCCAACATGGGGCATGTCCTCCACCATCGGCATGGGGCATGTCCTTCACCATCTACATTGGACATGTACTCAACCATCGACATTGGGCATGTCCTCAACCATCGACATAGGGCATGTACTTCATCATCGACATGGAGCATGTCGTCCACCTCCCACAAGGGGCTTATCCTCTACGTTCGTCATGGGGATGTCTTCTACCTTCGATATGGGGCATGTCCTCCACCATCGACACGGAGCATATCCTGTACCTCCAACATGTGGCATGTCCTCAACCTCCGACATAAGGCATGTCCTTCTCTATCAACATGTGTCATGTCATCCACCTCCGACATGGTGAATTTCGTCCACTTTCGACATAGGGCATGTCATCCACCTCTGACACGGGACATGTCCTCCACCATTTACATGGGAGATGTCAGTGTCTTACGCAGTTGCTTTTGCCTTCTAGTGTTTTAAGAGTAATAAAACTGCAATTGCCGTTAAAAAAAATAAGTCATAGTCATATAAGCATTAAACAATAAGCAATAAATTTATAGACTTTATTATGTCAACTTTATATATCTATAATAACATATAAACAATAAATTTATAGACTACATTTGTATTTTTTCGGATATATAACTTAACAAAGATGAAAAGACACAGACTGTTTTTTAGCTTTAAGTTAACTTAGAGAGGCCAAACTTGAATATACTAAACTCAGTCAAAATGATTTAGAACATATTCTCAAAGAAATATGAATTTTGAAGACCATGAGGTTGCTTTAAATGAGAAACTTGACCCCAGTTATGCTAAATTCGGATTAAGATATACTAAACAAAATCAGTAATCTACATATTGAAGTGGAAACGGAAGTTCATGACATGTGATAGTTTATTGTCTTCCAACCAAATCAAACATTTTTAACATATAATCCATCTTTCCTTCTTTAATCATTAAAAACCAGAAAAACATTCTACTTATAACATCACAACCATTCATTCGAATTCTTCTTCAAACGCTTAATCCTTGTACTTCATGTTGGCCAATGAGAATCCGGGCATATCAAACGAGCCTGAAAACTTCTCAACGTCAACCTTTAGCTGTTCAATATCCTTGTTGTTTACCAAACCCTTGTTGAAATCCTTCAACAATTTTCCAAATTCCTTCTGAATGCTTAAAGTGATTTGAATCGCACGGTGAAGAAATTCGCCAATTTGCTCAAAGTCCTTCTCAACTAAACCCCTTGATGTCATTGCAGGTGTACCTAAAAAACACCAACAAAATCATTCAATAACAACATTTTATACACACACACACAAAAAAAAAAAAAAAAAAAAAAAAAAAAAAAAAAGTAAAAATAAATTGAATTAAACAAATGTATGCATACCAATACGAACACCGCCTGGAGCCAAAGCACTGCTGTCACCAAACACAGCGTTCTTGTTAACAGTAATGTTGGCAAGATCACAAAGCTTCTCAACCTTGTTGCCTGCAAAAACCAGAACCAAACATAAGAAATCACAAACCAATAACAACTTCTAAAAAAGGTTAAAGTTTTAGCCATCATTAGCCTTTACCGGTCAAGCCAAGAGGACGAAGATCCCACAAAACAAGATGGTTTTCGGTTCCACCAGTGACGAGCTTGTAATCTTTGCTCATCAAGTAGTTACCAAGTGCAACTGCATTGGCCCTAACTTGTTTAGCATAAGCCTTGAAACCAGGAGACATAGCTTGTTTCAATGCAACAGCAAGTGCACCAATTTGGTGGTTGTGGGGACCACCTTGAAGAGCTGGGAAAACAGCAAAGTTAATCTTGTCTTCGAAGTCGTAGACTGCACCTTCGGGTTGACCCTTCTTTGGTGGTTTTGGACCCTTGCGGTAAAAGATCATGCCGGCTCTTGGTCCCCTTAGACTCTTGTGGGTGGTGGTTGTCACCACATCACAGTACTCAAATGGATCTGCAGCTTCCTGTTATATATCACAAAGATAATAATAATCATTATTATAATTACCAGTCGCGATAAAATGAGAGGATTGACATTCTGAAATCAGAACTCAACCCAAAAGAAAAAATTACAAAATTACCCCTTATTGAAATGCTTATTTATCACATACTCCGTAATATCCAAGATACATATAGGAGTAGTATTTACCAACACAAATATGTGAAAATATTAAAGATCTGACATTTTAATAATGATCCGGAATCATGATGAATAACTTGTGATATAAATTCAACAATTTTCAAACCTTAATTTATAGATCTATATCGATCTAGCCACCTAAATGTAGATCATGCTCATACAAGCTTAAGATCACATGTACTTTTTTTGGACAGTTGTTGGGATCAACCAGGGTACTTAACCACCCACGCTTTCATCTCTTACACAGTTATACCCGCCCCCAACTGCGGGCCCAGGAAGAAACCCACACCAATCCCATACCGGGCATTGACGGTAAAACCCCCTACCCTTTACCCCCAACGCGATGTGGGAAAGGCGTCATGGGTGGAACTTCATGGCAGAGATGAAATTGTGGGTTAATATGTAGCCAACGGGGTCGAACTCCTGACCTCCCTACCACCAACCGCTGAACCAAATCACAACTTCTTAAAATCACATGTACTAAAACTTGCAAATAATGTAACAGGGTTTTAAATACAAATTCTGCTAAACATAAAGTTCAAATGCAGACCTAAGAATCATCATGGTCAATAACTAACTAACAAACTCAATACATTTCTCCTATTAATCCATAAATATTTGTCATTTTAAAACCCTGAATGTAAATCAAATTAACACTGCTTCAAATGCAGATCAAGACTTAACCTCATACCAATCCAAGATCCATTAGCTAAAATCCCCAAATCTAAACTCAATCACAAACCTTTATAAACCAAATACAGATTTATGAATACAGTGAACAACAAAACAAAGGCATTCACAAATATAATAAATAGATATATACCTGAGCAGCAACAAGACCACTGATATGAGCCATATCACAAAGCATAAGAGCACCACATTTATCAGCAATTTCCCTAATTCTTTTGTAATCCCAATCTCTAGGGTAAGCACTTCCACCACAAATGATCAATTTAGGTCTAAAGTCCAAAGCTTTCTCTTCCATTTTATCATAATCAATAAACCCAGTTGTCGAATTCACCTTATACGGCAAACTTTCAAAATAAATTGAAGTTGCCGATATCTTTTTACCCCCGGAAGTATAATACCCATGGGTCAAATGCCCACCCGAAGGTAGATCCAAACCCATTATTCTATCATGTGGGTTTAGCAAAGCAGTGTACGCTGCAAAATTCGCGGGTGACCCTGAATAAGGTTGAACGTTAACACCCCAATTCGATGGATCTAAACGGTAAGCTTGTAAGGCACGTGCACGGCACATGTTCTCGATTTGGTCGATGAATTCGTTGCCACCGTAGTAACGGTTACCGGGCATACCTTCGGAGTATTTGTTGGTTAACGGGGAACCTAAGGCTTCGATAACGGCGAATGATGTGAAATTTTCTGATGCAATGAGTTCGATACCGCGACATTGACGGCGTTTTTCTTTTTCGATTAAGTCGAAGATTTCGGGGTCGGCGGCGTTCAACGGCGTGTTTCCCCAAACGTCGACGGGATCCATGATGGTGTTCGAGCCGGGTTGTGGATTCGGGAGGGTTTTAGAGGGAGAAAGAAGAGAAGTTAGTTGGAGTGGTTCGAGGTTTTTTGTAAATGGGGAGAGGGTTTTAATAGGCGAAATGAAGTTTGAAGATTTATAGATTTGGTCCTTGTAGAATGTAGATTTACCATTTCAGTCCTTAAAGTTTAGAGGATTTCTAGATTTTTGTGTTTGTGTTTGGTCATTTGGTGAGGGATGAAGAATGAGTGGGGAGTGGTGATTGAGTGAACGTTTATGGATACCTTTTGTTTAACGAATTAAATTGTGTTTGATAAAACTGAATAAATTTGATTCTGAATGAAAATAAGTTCTTTCATAATCATAATGAATATACGATGTTAACTTAGTAAAATTAACTTATTAGCGTGTTAAACCAATAAAAATTCCATTATACTTATTTGTTAAGTGTTCTTGATATGATTTGAGGAGGATATTACGGGTGCTTAATAGTTAAGAGAGTGTTTCAACTATGAATGGTTGATCAGCACTGAATGTTGAACCATTTAGCATCATATGTCATTCAGATGTTGGAAACAGACGCGCTAAATTCTAATGATTTAACCTTCAACGTTGAACCATTCAATTAAGACCAACAAATAGACCCTTAGTTTTGTTATAATATATAAATATATATATATATAAATGGATAGTCAATTATTGATACACAAAAGTAATATTATTGTATTACCTAAACTTGTGATATTTTTGCTATAAATAGCCATGAATGCAAGCATTAAACTTGCACCATTTTCTCACACTTACAAAGTGTTTCTTTCTTTCTCTCCATTATCATCTTTGCTCTTACACTTCATTATTAGCATTCTTAATCAAGAATCAAACCACTAAAGGTAGTTATAAGCCTACTGAATTATAACATCAAAAATCAAACCACTAAAGGTAGTTATAAGCCTACTGAATTATAACACGTTATCAGCACGATAATCTTAATACTAATTATGGTTGGCTCTGCCACCTAAATGATATATGGTCGGTTATACCACCTGAATAATATATGGTCGACACTGTAGCCTAATTATCATTTATGTTACTAACATTTATATTTCTATTATCTAACATTTATATGGTCGAAACTGTCACCTAATTATCATTTATGTTATATAACATTTATTTATGATTGCTTACATATGGTCGACACTGTCGCCTACTTATCATTTATGTTATATTAAATTTATGTTTAATGTTTATATACTTATGAATATAAATTGACTCTAATTTATCATGTTGTTTGTTTTAATTTTTGATAATAGAAAATGTCGAATCTGGAAAAGCTTAAATTTACTCCTTTAGAATCAACGGAAAACAACTACATGCCATGGGTTATAAAAGTAAAAATGCATCTTAAATCAATGGGCATTCTTGAAACCATAAATGAAAACAACACTTGTTCTGAAAAAGAACAAGCAACGGCATGTTGCTTTATTCATCAACATATTGATGAATGCTTACAAAATAATTATGTGACTGTAGAAGATCCCCATGTTTTATGGGAAAGTCTCAAAAGCAGATTCAATAATCAAAGAGAAATTTTACTTCCAGCTGCTATGGATCAATGGAGAACATTAAGGTTCCAAGACTTTAAGAAAGTAAATGAATACAGCTCAGCTCTGTATAATACAGTCTCACAACTTAAATTCTGTGGACATGAAATAAGTGATGCAGACATGTTGGAGAAAACTTTCTCCACAATGAATGCTGCCAACATCACAGTGCAAAGAAATTTGAGAATGCTAAAGTTCAACACATATCCTGAACTTAATTCATATCTCTTGGTTGCAGAGCAAAATGATGAGCTATTAATGAAAAATCAGCAATCTCGTCCTACTGGTACACTTGCAATCCCTGAAGCAAATACTGCAAATAATTATAAACAGGGACAAGAACGCGGGCAAGGTCGTGGTTATAATAACCAACGCCATCATCATGCCAAAAGCCATAACTATGGTAGAAACCATCCTTATGGTAATGGGAATGGGCGTGGACGTGGCCGTGGTCATGGCCGTGGTGGTCAAAGAAATAATAATCCACGAAAATATAAATATCAACCACAAAACAAGCCCACTAAACAAGATGTTGAAGAAAATTCTTCTAAAAATTCTGAAGAATCTTGTTACAGATGTGGTAGAATGGGCCACTGGGCTAATACTTGCCGAACATCTAAACATCTTGTTAAGATGTATCAGGATTCGCTGAAAGGTAAAGAAAAGGAAGTAAATTTTGTGGATACTATTGATCCAACAGTCACTGAGCAACCATCTGATTTATATGAAGATTTCTTGAATTAAATTAATACGTTTCTTTTATAAATAAAACGATTTAACCTTTGTCATTATGTTTTCTCAAATGTTTCAGTTCTATATGTTTTATCAAATGTTCCAGTTCTATGTTTGATGTTTCAATTCTATGTATGTCAAATGTTTCAGTTTTATCTATTTGTGTGTAATAAACATTTTGTGTAACATTTATATACTTACTGTTTGTTTCTTATATATGAAGTTTAATATGAATTCTACTGGAACACAACATCAATCAAGTAGTGGAGATCTCTGTATAGCAGATAGTAGTACTACACACACTATACTTAAATCTGAAAAATATTTCATTGATTTGAAACCAACGGAAGGAACTATACATACAATATCAGGTGCTGCTAACTTGATAGAAGGGATAGGAAAGGCAAAATTCATATTACCAAACGGTACAACATTTTTAATTAATAATGCCTTATTCTCTCCTAAGTCAAGCAGAAATTTATTGAGTTTTTCTGACATATACCTTAATGGATATGATTATCAGTCAGTAACGGCAGAAAATGAGAAATATTTAAGTATCACTAACAAGAATCACGTGATTGAAAAACTGCCAAGACTTAATTCTGGATTACATTATACACATATAAATGTACCAGAAGCACATATGGTGATTAAAGAAAAGTATATTGATCCTGGTGTATTTAATTTATGGCATAACAGATTGGGCCATCCAGGATCAACAATGATGAAAAGAATTATTGAATGTACACATGGACATCCACTGAAGGATAGAAAAATCCTTCATGATACAATGGTTCCATGTATATCTTGCTCTCTTGGAAAATTGATAACTAGACCCTCACCACTTAAGGTTGAGAAAGAATCACCAATATTTCTTGAAAGAATTCAAGGTGATATTTGTGGACCAATTCATCCACCATGTGGACCATTTAGATATTTCATGGTCCTAATAGACGCATCTAGTAGATGGTCTCATGTTTGTCTGTTATCAAGCCGTAATGTGGCATTTGCAAAATTTCTTGCCGAAATTATTAAATTGAGAGCACATTTTCCTGATTACATCATTAAAAAGGTGAGACTTGATAATGCTGGTGAGTTTACATCTCAAGCATTTAATGACTATTGCATGTCTATAGGAATTGTTGTTGAACATTCTGTTGCTCATGTGCATACACAAAATGGTTTAGCCGAGTCACTGATTAAACGTTTACAGTTAATCGCTAGACCATTGATAATGAGAACAAAACTCCCTGTATCTATATGGGGTCATGCAATTTTACATGCTGCTGCATTGATTCGCATCAGACCAAGTGCAAGTCATAAATATTCCCCCCTACAACTTGCTTTTGGTCAAGAGCCAAATATTTCCCACCTTAGAACATTTGGTTGTGCAGTATATGTTCCAATTGCGCCACCACAACGTACAAAAATGGGTCCTCAAAGGAGGTTCGGAATATATGTTGGATATGAAACATCTTCAATCATAAGGTATATTGAACCTATGACAGGTGATGTTTTTACAGCACGTTTTGCTGATTGTCATTTTAATGAAACATTGTTTCCTAGATTAGGGGGAGAAATAAAAAATAAAGAAAATGAAGTTTCATGGTGTGAACCTCAATTAAAGTATCTTGATCCTCGCACAAAAGAATGCGAGATAGAAGTTCAAAAGATAATGCATATACAATAACTTGCAAATCAATTGCCTGATGCATTCACAGATACAAAAAGGGTGACTAAATCATATATACCAGCAGTTAATACTCCAGCTCGAGTTGAGATTCCAAATCGGAAAACTGATAATGTAGTCACTCAAGAATCTATGCCACGTCTGAAACGTGGGAGACCAGTTGGTTCCAAAGATAAAAATCCTCGAAAAAGAAAATCAGCTGATAATAAGGTAAAAGAAAGTGTTCAAGAAGAACCACAAATCAGTACTCCTACTGCAGAGGAGATTGATGATGTTAATACAGAAATTGCAATCAATTATGCACATTCAAAAATATTATGGAACCGAAATGAAATGAAAAATCTTGATGAGAAATTTTCATTTAATGTTGCATATGACATCATGAATAATGATGATGATCCAGAACCAACATCTATGGTTGAATGTCAAAATAGACATTATTGGGCTCAATGGAAAGAAGCAATACGAGCTGAATTAGAATCACTCAATAAAAGAAAAGTTTTCGGATCCATCATTCTCACTCCTAAAGATGTGAAACCTGTAGGATACAGATGGATTTTTGTCCGAAAAAGAAATGAGAAAAATGAAGTTACAAGGTATAAAGCTAGACTTGTAGCTCAAGGTTTTTCTCAACGACCGAGAATTGATCATGAAGAAACTTATTCCCCTGTTATGGATGCAATTACTTTTAGATACTTAATCAGCCTGGCAGTTTCTAAAAATTTAGAAATGCATCTCATGGATGTTGTGACTGCTTATCTATATGGATCACTTGATAGTGATATATATATGAAGATACCTGAAGGATTTAAGGTACCAGAAGCATCAAATGCAAAACCCAAAGAAATGTATTCGATTAAATTACAAAGATCTTTATATGGGTTAAAACAATCGGGACGTATGTGGTATAACCGATTAAGTGATTACTTGATAAGCAAAGGGTATACAAATAACCTTACTTGTCCTTGTGTTTTCATTAAGAAAACAACATCCGGATATGTGATCATAGCTGTTTATGTTGATGATCTTAACATCATAGGTACAAATAAAGAGATCCACGAAGCCATTCAACTTCTAAAGAAAGAATTTGAAATGAAAGATCTCGGAAAAATCAAGTATTGTCTTGGTTTACAAATTGAGCATATGCCTAATGGTTTACTTGTACATCAAACAACATATACTGAAAAGATTCTGAAACGTTTCAATATGGACAAGGCAAAACCATTAAGTACTCCTATGGTTGTTAGATCACTCAATGTTGAAACTGATCCATTTCGTCCATGTGAAGATCATGAAGATATTCTTGGACCAGAAGTACCATATCTTAGTGCAATTGGAGCTCTTATGTATCTTACAAATTGTACAAGACCTGACATTTCTTTTGCAGTTAATTTGTTGGCAAGGTTCAGCTCTGCTCCTACCAAAAGACACTGGAATGGGATCAAACACATATTTCGATACCTTCGAGGAACTACTGATTTAGGATTATTTTATTCTAACGAATCAAAACAAGATTTGGTTGGTTATGCTGATGCATGTTATTTATCTGATCCACATAAAGCTAAATCTCAAACTGGATATGTATTCCTAAATGGAGGTACTGCAATATCATGGCGTTCTCAAAACAAACACTTGTTGCTACATCATCAAATCATGCCGAAGTGATTGCATTACATGAAGCTACTCGGGAATGTTTTTGGTTGAGATCAATGACACAAATCATTACTGATTCTTGTGGACTAGAACGCGATAAAAGTCCAACAATTATCTATGAAGATAATGCAGCTTGCATAGCACATATGAAAGAAGGGTATATCAAAAGTGACCGAACCAAACACATACCTCCTAGATTCTTCTCATACACTCAAAATCTCATTAAGGACAACGAGATTGAAATGAGATATGTTCAATCCAGCAAAAACTCTGCTGATCTTTTCACGAAAGCACTTCCAACTGCTATTTTCAGAACACACGTTCATAACATTGGTATGAGACATGTTCAAAAGATGTAACAACTGAAGCGATGTCTACTTGAGGGGGAGTCAACTCCATGCTGCATTCTTTTTCCCTTAGCTAAAGTTTTTTTTCCCACTGGATTTTCTTTAGCAAGGTTTTTAACGAGGCAGTAACTTACAGTTGATCTTCAACAAACAAAATTGCTATCCAAGGGGGAGTGTTATAATATATAAATATATATATAAATGGATAGTCAATTATTGATACACAAAAGTAATATTATTGTATTACCTAAACTTGTGATATTTTTGCTATAAATAGCCATGAATGCAAGCATTAAACTTGCACCATTTTCTCACACTTACAAAGTGTTTCTTTCTTTCTCTTCATTATCATCTTTGCTCTTACACTTCATTATTAGCATTCTTAATCAAGAATCAAACAACTAAAGGCAGTTATAAGTCTACTGAATTATAACATCAAAAATCAAGCCACTAAAGGTAGTTATAAGCCTACTGAATTTAACAAGTTTGAGTTTGTTTACAATTTCAAAAGTCATAGCAACTGTTTACTGTTTATGGACCTATGAGTTTTAGTGTATATGGTAATTAAAGTATGTTACTGAAGTTATTTTATATAGTTGTAAGTTAACTTAATTTTTATAAGTATTTGACAAAATAGTTAA
Source organism: Rutidosis leptorrhynchoides (assembly GCF_046630445.1). Taxonomy (NCBI): domain Eukaryota; kingdom Viridiplantae; phylum Streptophyta; class Magnoliopsida; order Asterales; family Asteraceae; genus Rutidosis; species Rutidosis leptorrhynchoides. The sequence continues at coordinate 365,105,626 of NC_092340.1, read as the reverse complement.
AACAAAAATTTATATATGTAAGTTAATTTAAATTAAGCATCATATTCGGAGTAATATAATGAAGTTTTCTTAAATAAAACGGCTTAACATCAATGTTACTTTTTTTCTCATAGAATTAATACTATGTCAAACACAACCTTAAATGAATAAGGTTATTGTGGCTTGTGAGTGTTGGTTGAGATATCAATGTTAATTTTTCATAGAATTGACACAAAATTGAGTAGAAGTGTCTGTTGAGTGATTTTAATTTCAATTTTGTTGGTTTTGATGCAATGCTGTTGATTTGTATAGATAGTTATTACTCCGTATAAGCTAAATTTTGCTGTCGTATTTGACAATTTGTCAACTTCTATTATACATGTGGTAATTTTCAGTACAAACATTAAGTTAATTGTTACACTTATATTTGAACAATTTCGAGTTGTATCACTTTTTTTAGAATCTTGTACAAAGTAAATATATGTAATCAAAATGAGGTTTTAAGTAGTGTAGTAGGGTAATTTCTACACCAGTACAATATGTATAATGATAATGATGTTATAACATATTTCATTGATTGAATGTATTTGTGTTGTTTTATATATCACCGAGGCATTGCGTGGGTGGTATAAGCTCTGAATTGTATTTGAATCCTAGTTGGCACAGGTTCCAATCCATTGGCGTTTTCTCAAGGATTCTGTTGTGGTAATTAAATGTGTATGTCCTATGTCACTCGATTTAATCCAAAACACACCGGGTACCCAATGCGGCGATGGTGTGTGAAGAGTTTCATCCTAACGTGTGTGTGACAAATGAAAGTATTCGATGTCGAAATAGTCTTTCAAACAAATTTGTGTTGTTTTATATAAACCACAAAACTAGCAAGAAGATATAAATTAATTACGAGTTTTGAGTTTTTAATCCACGTACTCCAATCTATATTTCCAACTTTTTTTTTTTTTTTTGAATCTTCTATACAACCAATCGTACGAGTAGATTACGATGTTGTCTGTAGTGAGAGAATTTCTTAAGGCGATGTGTTTTAAGATAATATTTTTCCCAAATTTTCATATACTTCACAAGCTAGACAGAGTAATAGCATTCAAGAGCATCTTTTAAATTTCGATGCTTGTTTAGATTATATTAACATCATCCACCCAAGACCAAATGCGGTCGATACATTGCCATTATTGGAGCCGTAAATCCAGCCAATAATTTTCCCCAAGTCATGTGAAGCAATTTCGCATTGAAAAATCATATATGAAACGTCTTCTGGCTCTAACTACTACAGTGTAGTTAGTTTTGCCAACAACAACAACAAAACTCAATCCCACTTAAGTAGGGTATGAGGGAGATAAGATGTAGAAAGTCCTTCCTCCATCATAGAATAAAGAAAAGTCATTTCTCTTCTCATAGTGAGACACTCTAAGAGTAGAGAAAGTCTTTCCTCTCAATGTTCTATGGATAGAGAGACTGCTTCCGAAAGAACTTTCGATCAAAAAATAAATAAATAAATAAAGGGACGTCATGAAAATGGTAGAATCAAATTTTTCATGATTTTTTTACATGCCCGATGTTCAATTTGATTTTGCCAAACGTATCTTTAAATAGTTGGTTGAAAGCTAGAAAAAAAGCATATGATATGTCAAGTAAGATCTATAGCAAAAAATATGATTTGGTGTCGTAATTAGCAAGCAAAAGAGTTAGTGGGGAAAAAGTAGAAAGAGGATGACTATTTTAGAAATAGGAGAAAAGTCACGGAGTCAAGAAACCAACCTTCATTTACCGTTAACTATACTTCCATTAATTTATAAAATAACAATAATATATTATTACTATTAAAATAAAAATAAAACTTACTATAATATTGATTTGCTATTGATTAATTGAATTTTATGTTTTATACGGAGTAATCAAATAACATACGGACTGAATCGATTTTGTCTTTTAAAATTCGAAGAAATTATCTAAACTCGTAACCAGTTTTTGGTTATCAACAAATTGTGGGTCTGAAATGGCCAACGTGGCAAGCTTGATTTAGGTTACTTGTTTCAATTTAATAGTGAAACGATGTCATGATGTCACTCTTTATGTTGGTAAAAAGAGTTGCCATTATTTCAATAAACGCAACTTACTTCAGAGACACTTTCCAAATGGTTGGTAAGTGAGTTGGTGAAAAGGGTAGTATAGTCTTTTTAGGCTCACCAACCCTCAAGTGTTTTCAGCACATTTTTATAGTGGTACGGTACTACGGTGGCTGTCTACCTTTTTATATTATTTTTCATTAAGTTATTTTGAGTATGAATGCGTTTAATAAAACTGAATGATTTAAAATTAAATAATTTAGAATCTGATTAATTCAAACCCATTGAATAAAGTTTGTTCTAAATGAAAATAAGTTGTTTGATAATCATTTATAATGAACGATATAACTGAGTAAAATTACTTTATCAAAGTGTAATATGAATAAAATATTCAATATACTTGTTAGTTAAGTGTTCAGGATAGGATTTGAGAAGTAAATTACAGAAAATTTAGGCTTTTAATGGTTAAGAGAGTGTTTCATCTCTGAATGGTTCAACACTGAATTCTGAACTATTCAGCATCATATGTCATTCAGAGGTCAGAAACAACGCAATGAATGCTGAATGGTTCAGCATTCAGCATTGAACCATTCCATTAAGAGACAAACAAACGCACCCTATGTTTGAAGCGAGGTGTATTTTTTATGTCTTCTGCACACAAATCAATTTTCAGATTAAGTGACAAAAAATAACAATTTTAATTACTGATTTAAGAGTTGTACGAAAACAAATCATTAAGTGAAAAAAAAAGGTTTTAAAGTATGGGTGTTCATCGGTTTGGTTAAAACCGTTTGAACCGAACACCAAATCGAAATCAAAGTAGAAAAATTCAAACCGAATTGTAAAATGATTTTCGAATCGAGCGAAATCGAAAATCGAATTCAAATTAGGTTTTTGGTTTTGAAATTCCTAAATTTGGTTAACCGAAAACCGAATATAAAACCGAATTCAATTTAGACGTTATTAAATAAATATATTAAGTTATTAATATAATTGTATACATGTGTTAGATATAGGAATTGAGTAGATAATTACCTCTTCAAGTCAAGGTATATTTACTCGAATTTGAAATCCTATTTAGATTATCCATTCATATTTTTTTCTAATTTCTTTCTCTCCACATTATTATACATGTAATCAATTCAAATCGACTTTCTTTTGGTTATTGAATTTGTTTATTTTCTTGATATAATATGTATTGTATTATAATATATTACAAAATTAATACGATAATGTTTGTTCATCTCGTAGAGAAAAAAGCAACAATTTGATTTTGAAAGTTGAATTCGGTTTTAACCAAAACCAACCGAATTTATAATTCAGTTTTCAGTTCGGTTTCAGTTTAGATATTTGAATTCGGTTTCGAATTAGTTTTCGATTTTGAATTTATAAGTTTCAAAACCGAAAAAATAAAAACGAATAAATCGAAAAATCGAAAATCAGAACCGAAGAACATCCCTACCTTAAAGTATAAAGTCAATATTTTATTTCATTGGCATTTGGCTATATCATCTAGATGCCATTGTGGTCATTCTCTATATCTAGTTTATGCCAATGTGATATAATTTTTTTTTTAGGCTCACCTTCCTATTAGAGATGACAATGGATCGGATATGGATCAGATGAAGCCGTATTTATATCCATATCAATTTAGATTTTTTATTCATCCATATTCATATCCATTTAATTTCAGTTCATCCATCAATATCCATATCCAGTGGATTAAAAAGGCCAACGGATTTCCATTTGATATTCAAAAAATGTTATAATATTTTCTAATATGTGATTAAGACAAAAACGTAATATAACAAAAATTTATAGTGGCATAATTAAAATTTATTCATAAGTATGTGTAATCATTGTTTAAGATATAACACAATTTGTTAAACTTACTATTAAGCAAAAACTATGACAAATTAATTGTGTAATTTGTATTTTTATTTGATTATGTATATGTGTTTTATTGTATTATATGATTTCAAGAAAAATATATGTTTAATTGTAAACGCATTTATAAGTAAATGTGTTTGCATATATCTATATTAGGGATGGCGCCCACGGGCAATGGGCACGGGTTCTATATACCCGCGACCCGCCTGCCGGGTTGTTTTTTTTGCTCGTTGAGACCCGTTACTCGCCGCGGGTAAAAAAATTTCGCACATGCCCGTGACCCGCGGATACCCGTGACCCGCGGGTAATAATAATATACAACTTCATTAATTTTATTTAGGAAAGTTACGAAATTTTATTAATTATAAACAAATATGTACAATTAACGTATGTAAAATGATGTGAAAGTCAAGTTTTTTTTACTTATATGTAATATTATATTTTAATCATTATTGCATTACAAGTAAAATTTCTTTTAAATTGATAATTGTATATGTAAAAACTCGCGGATAAATCTAATAAAGTCTCATGAATTAGCGGATCGGGTTTTACCCGCGACGGGTAGTATGTACCCGCGACCCGTTGGCGGGTATAATTTTTTACCCATACCCGTGCCCGCGGGTAAGATTTTGTGATTTTACCTGTCCATCACGGATCGGGTACCCGTGGGTCACAGGTTTTTCTCGCTCATTGCCATCCCTAATCTATATTTATGTATTTATGAATGTATTTCGGGTGTATATGACTATATTCATGGATGAAACTTTTTCATCCATATCCATATTCATATCTATATAGGTTCGTTCATATCTGTATCCATATCCATTTATATCATCCATATCCATTATGAATCGGGTGAATCAGATGAATATCCATTAGATCAGGTGATCATTGTCATCCCTACTCCTATCCCTATGTAACACTTTCACTTTTAGACTATGTAAATTAATATTTGAATACACCGAATAATTAATATAAATTAAATAATAACTTTCACATAATAAAACTAAAAGTATTATATTAATTTAAATATACATTACATTATTACGTTACACCACCGAAGTCTTGACATGAGTGGTTTGGACTCAGATTTACAATTGGTGGAATCGCGATAAGTTCTTAAATTTTAGCATTAATGAGCTTCTTCGAGGTGATGTTAATATTTGGCAAGCAGTATACTTGTACCACTTCATACTTAATTTGGTAGAATCGGAACAACAAGATGTTTCAAGAAAAGTGTTGGAACGCTCTGGTCGCGTTTAATGAGATCCAAGTTTGCTCTTTTGATTGGATTTCGAGAAGGATAAAAGGCACCACAATAGATTGGAACGTTTGACTAACTAACCCGGATTCATACCTCTCCTAGTTGGTTTAAAGGCGTGGGATACAAACTCCGCATCTATGCCTTCTGTCTACCTTTTTGTTGTAATTCGAGTTATTTTGTATTGTTTTCTGTTGTATCTCGAGTTCACGTATAGTGTGCGTCCTGAACGTGTGTTGGGCTTGCTACTGGGCTAGCTCATTCCCTTTGTATCATATCATATCATATCTTTTATAAATATAATTGTTGCTTTAAAAAAATGAGGATTTCATGTATACTCTCTGAATTTTTTCTCGCATGTGGCTTTCGAGCAGTAGAAATATGATCAATGATGACTTTGCAAAATGAAAGGAACAACCTAGCAGAACGGGGGTGTAAATGAACTAGCACATTGGGTAGTTAAAGGCGATTTGAAATTTGATCGTGTTATAAATCATCGGTGTTGTAATTTGCATGTTATTTGCGTGCTTGTCGTTTAGTGAAATGTGACTTGTCGTTTTATGAAATGTATAAATGGAAATGAATTTGTATAATAAATGACTTTTGAGTCATAAATGAAAATTTTAAATGCAATAACTCAAATGCAGGAACTCATCTTCATCTTGTTCATTTACGTAAAGGGACCAAAAAGAGGTGCGGTGGTAACGGTACTTCACGTTACCGACACAAACGAATCTGAGATCTACGCACTGCTGTTATCACATGCCCACCAACCACTCCATTCTTTCATGGCTCCTTAAAATAATGTCATAAAACATGCGTACATGTATGAGAATGAGATCCACGAAATGTTATCCTATACTTGTGGCACTGTGAATTAAGATATTTGCCAAAATATCTCCCACTAACTCTCAACTAATATGGTGGCTAAAATTCGGCTTGATTCATCAAATAAAGTACAGCCCACAAAAAAGCTTTGAAGTAAAAATAAAGAGTTAATTTTACATATCGTCCCTTTGTTATGTCAAAATACATGTACTGTCTTTTTTTCTAATTTTCATTTAACATTCCTACATTTGGATTTGGATAAATACAACAATCTAGCAAATTATTTAAGTAGTTAATCATTAGAGTAGCTAACTATTAAAGTAGACGATGGTCTGTTAACATCGTTGATCTTCGAATTTTAATAATTCAAATTTATGTTTTACGCAAATAAATAAATCAATAAATAAATAAAATAAAATAAAAAAAATTAGAAAACATATGTAGAATGCTAGTTTTGTAGTTCTTTCTGATTCTACGAACAGAAAAATTGTGCATCTTCATTTTCTCACATACCTTCACACAAAATGTATGTTACACAAAATATCGTTACGTGATTTTTCTTTCACATATCTATTGTGGAATCGATCGATGTGAAGTTATCAGGTAAAGAAAGTATTGTTTTTTTAATTCTATTTGTAATATGTCTTTTAATCGGTTCCTACTATAAGTAAATATCATATTATTATATTATAGGTTTTTAAAACGGATCGGTATAACACATTACATTACATCTTACATTTACTCTTACATTAACGGTATAATTCATTTACTCTTAATTTAAATTTAATAAAAAATAAAAAATAAAAAATTGCTACTTCTATGACTAGATCCACCAACCCCTGATCTAATCCTGACCGTTAATCTCATCTTTTTGAAACCTATTTATAACACTTCATCCCCCACCTTATTCTCTCGTCAAAAACCCAAATCTCCTTCTCTTCTTCTCTTTCCAAATTCAGATCGTATCTCAAAACCCTAACCCTAATTTTTAATCATGGATCTCAACGTCGAGAAAACTTCTTCCGGCCGTGAATACAAGGTCAAGGACATGTCCTTAGCCGATTTCGGTCGTCTCGAGCTCGAATTAGCCGAAGTTGAAATGCCCGGTTTGATGTCCTGCAGGTCCGAATTCGGACCCTCGCAGCCCTTCAAAGGCGCCCGAATCACCGGTTCACTTCACATGACGATCCAAACCGGTGTATTGATCGAAACATTAACCGCATTAGGAGCAGAAGTCAGATGGTGTTCCTGCAACATCTTCTCAACTCAAGATCACGCCGCAGCTGCGATCGCACGTGATTCAGCAGCTGTTTTCGCGTGGAAGGGGGAGACTCTGCAAGAGTACTGGTGGTGTACGGAACGAGCTCTTGATTGGGGTCCAGGTGGTGGACCTGATCTGATTGTGGACGACGGTGGTGATGCTACTTTGTTGATTCATGAAGGAGTGAAAGCTGAAGAGGAGTTTGCGAAATCCGGAAAGCTACCCGACCCGACTTCTACGGATAATGCTGAGTTTCAGATTGTGTTGTCTATTATTAAGGAGGGTCTTCAAGTTGATCCTAAAAAGTACCATAAAATGAAGGAGAGATTGGTTGGTGTATCTGAAGAGACTACTACTGGTGTTAAGAGGTTGTATCAGATGCAAGCTAATGGAACTTTGTTGTTCCCTGCTATTAATGTTAATGACTCTGTCACCAAGAGCAAGGTATGTTTGATGAAATTTGATTGTAGATCTTGTGTTTTTGTTGATTAATGACTGTTAATTGTCTGATAATGGTTATATCTGAGAATTAGTGCAGTGAAATGTGCTGAATTGTATGTTCTGTTATGTCTGCACACTTGGATTCTGTTGATTTAGATGTGGCAAAATGGGCGGGTCAGCTGAGTTGGGTAACTAGTCAAAACAAAATTTCTAGTTCTGTTAGTGGGCAATTGAGTAACACCATTAAATCTTGTTTTTCAATTTATACATAAATAAAGCAAAGATTTTTATGCATCTTAATACATTTTAGATTGATCGTAATGACCCGAATGTTTCCATTTAAGTTAAATGGGCCGAAATTGGACCCTGTGTTGGTGGGGTTTATATGGATCTGCATACTTGATCATCATAAGAAGTATTGTACTATTGTGCTAATATTTTGTGATGATTTGCAGTTTGATAACTTGTACGGATGCCGACACTCACTCCCTGATGGTTTGATGAGAGCGACTGACGTCATGATTGCCGGAAAGGTTGCAGTTGTCTGCGGATACGGAGATGTCGGAAAGGGTTGTGCTTCCGCCATGAAACAAGCTGGGGCCCGTGTGATTGTCACTGAAATCGATCCCATCTGTGCCCTTCAGGCAACCATGGAAGGTCTCCAAGTCTTAACTTTGGAAGACGTTTTATCAGAAGCTGACATCTTTGTGACCACCACCGGTAACAAGGACATCATCATGGTTGACCACATGAAGAAAATGAAGAACAACGCAATCGTCTGCAACATTGGTCACTTTGACAATGAAATCGACATGCTCGGTCTTGAAACTTACCCTGGTGTTAAAAGGATCACGATTAAACCCCAAACGGACCGATGGGTGTTCCCGGAAACCAAGAGTGGTGTGATTGTGTTGGCTGAAGGTAGGCTTATGAACTTGGGTTGTGCGACGGGTCACCCTAGTTTTGTGATGTCGTGCTCGTTTACTAACCAAGTGATTGCGCAACTCGAGCTGTGGAATGAGAAGGGAACCGGTAAGTACAAGAAGGAGGTTTATGTGTTGCCCAAGCATCTTGATGAGAAGGTTGCTTTACTTCATCTTGGACAGCTTGGAGCTAAGTTGACTAAGTTGACCAAGGACCAGTCTGATTACGTTAGTATTCCGATTGAGGGTCCATACAAGCCTGCTCACTACAGGTACTGATTGAAGAATGTGTTTGTTTGCACATCAATTGAAGAAGAAACCATATGTGGTTGTTTTGTTTTTAAGTATAAGTTTGATTCTGTATTGATTTTTGTGAGGGGGTTGTTGGTGGGCAAGATGAAGGCTGTGTGAAAATGTAATTTTGTTGGAACACAGATTCACAGGTTTTACCTAGTACTTGAATGAGGATATTAAATATGAATATGAAAAAAATGTGTTTTTATGCACCATTTTCATTTATCAATATATACCAGACTGATTAAAATACTTGATCAAAGTGAATGAATGATTTGGACTTGTAATGGTTCTTGCAGTGGGATTGGGTATTATGTATAACTGGAATCCGAATTGAGTTGTCTCTTGAGACTATCAGACCCATTATAGCGAGTGCAAAACACAACCAGTTTGAGCAATCAACAAGTACTTGTGTACAGCTGGTTCACGTGTTATACTTCGTATAGAGATGATCTAAACCTTGCACTTTTATTAGTAGAAATATAAATGATGCACGATACCACCCCCTATACATATACATATCAAGATAGATATGCTATATCTTACACTTAAACTCTGAAATATACAATGGCAACGGTTTATACCTTTACTGTCTGAAAAACATCCCATAACAATAAAATGGCCAATGACCATTTATTTTCATCACTCAAAAATTCAAGTTTTTCATATAAGACATAGATTACACTACTTAGAAGTTACCATATTAACCATTTGTTTACTTTTGTTTTCTAATTAGAATGAGTTATTTGCAATAATAAATATGTTGATGATGTTAGTTATCGCGGTTCTTTTCATACATAAACGAATTTTCTATGCGCCTATTGAATATTTTAGAACCCCTTCAGATTCACCTCGCAAAATCAATGACTCGGAAAAATTTTGGTTAAAAAGGTTCTCAAAAAGTTAAACCTACAATTTTTTTAAAGGTAAAGTTTCAAAGTGTAGTTAGTGGAGATTGAAAGTAGGTCTCCTTTGGAGATTCTCAAACAACTCTTTGCATTAAATACAAGGTTGGTATATTTTTAATGTTACCGATGATATGGAAGATTTTAGAAATTTCTTGCAACACGCAATATGTTGCAACACAATTTCTAACATCCATTGTGCCAACCTTCAATAAAATAACAAATCTATCATTGCCAATTTTTTTGAACCATTATGACGACAAAATGTAGTTAAAATGATATGAACTTCCTGAATTCATACGAATCGAAGAAGCTCTAGAAACAACTTGAAGATGCCGAAGGAAGAATTAGTCTTGAAGATTGAATCGAAATGAACTATATTGATAATAATCAAATGATAGTTCATGATTTTACAAGAAAAAGAAAGAGGGAGAAAGTGTTTTCACACATACAAATTTATAGCTAAATTGTTTCATTGATAAGCTAACTACTTATATGCTGATACAATTGAACTGACTGATTTTGTTATTTCTGGTTAAGACATCTTCAACTGTAGCATGTGCCTTGCACACTGGAATGTGTTCTACGTCTTACTAATAAAACCCATGACATAAAACCAAAAAATTAGATCATCAATTTACACATACCATTGTTGATGATGAGGATTTGGATAAGGAAAAGGTAGAGGAAGAAGGGAACTTCCTTGACTAGTTTAAATAAGTGCAAGGACTAAACTTGCCATGTTTCAAATTCTGTCTTAGAAATACTATACCAAATCATACGAACCTTGCTCTTTCGCCGCCGACCTCCGCTGCTAGCGCCACCACCGCCACCCAAATCTTGATTTCGACTTCAACAACAACGTTATAATACCTCTACCACTGTTTCATTCGAACAGCATCAGATTGTTATATCTTTAACATTGAACAAGGTACCAAGGATTTCTGATACTCTCAAAATAATTTCTTTTTTCTGTTACTATTTTTTTTGGATGGTATTTACATATAATTATCATCATCACTCTTAATTATGAATTGAATTGCCTAAGTTACATGGTATAAAAAAGGTTATTGTTGACTGTCAAATGACTCGATGAGTAGATACAAAGCTTAAAACTTGCAATTCAATTAGTTTTCTATTTTGATTCTTGAGATTAAAGTTTTAATTTTAGTTTGTTTCTTAGCTAATTTATTATATCTTAATCTGATTTGTGGTGTTGTTTTGAACTTTATTTATTTATTTATTTATTTATTTTTGTGTATCACCCCATTTGTTGAAATTTTAAGGAGGGATCATGAGTACTTCCGTGGACGATGGCGAAGACCACGGTGAGATATTTCTAGATGAAGAAGATATTGTCGAAGAAATTAATGTAGACGAAGAAGGTACCTTTATTTGCAGTCCTTGAATATGTAGTTATGCGGACAACAACGTCCACATATTATGAATAACTTGTTTCCATTGTTGCTTTAGATCTCCCTGATGCAGACGATGATGCGGATTCTGATCAAGAAACTTTTGGTTTGTTAAGACTTTCATAATTTCAGCTTTTTTATTTTTTGAATTTCTTTCTGTTGGTTTAGGTGACATGCTTATGGTAGCTTATCAAAGGTTCAGCTTATTTTTTCCATCCGTGAAATGATACTCACACACCAATTTTTGATCCATACACACCAAATTTACTATTATGTCCTTACTTACAGTAATGGAGGTTCAACTCCCTAGATTAACTTAAGGATATAATTGTAAATTAAATTAAATGGTAAAAATTGTGTATGGATCAAAAACAGGTGTGTGAGTATAACCTTCCTTATATAAGCTCAAACTAGTACCATTGTACCATTGTGCCATTGTTTAAGTTTTAAAAGTATAAGTTTGTTGATCTAGCTTTTAAAAATGAGCTCCTAGCTTATGAAATGAGAAATTACATAATTACCGCTAAGAATTATTTAATGTATATTTTATTTTCCATTTTAGCCAGTTTAAGGCTATAAGCTTCTAGCTCTAGCTACTTTGGCCAAAAACTTATAATAAGTGATAAGCTCCAGCAATAAACTCCGACGCTAGTTTCGCCAAACGCGCCCTTATTTTCTATCAGTCTGTTTTTCTATTTGCTTCATTTGTTGGTTTCAGATGAAGCTGACGATTCATTGCACATATTCACTGGCCATACTGGTATTATGTTATTCTAGCCAATTGTTTGATATGTGTTATTATTGCTATAAATAAATAAACATAAATACAAAAAAATATTTCTAACTGTATTATCCATATCTTGGTTATAGGTGAAGTATACACGGTTGCATGCAGTCCAACTGATACCACGTTGGTGGCAACCGGTGCAGGGGATGATAAAGGGTTTTTATGGAAGATTAATCAAGGAGATTGGGCTTTTGAATTACATGGTATACAGCTATTCAATTTGGTAGCCAATTTTTTATTTTTTTTATTTTTTTATTTTTTTTCATTCTGCACATGACGCTAACGATTTATTATGTAGGTCATAAGGATTCTGTATCATGTGTGGCCTTCAGTTCAGATGGTCAATTGGTTGCATCTGGAGGTTTTGATGGGGTCATTCAAGTGTGGGACATATCTCTAGGAAACCTTAAATGTACACTTGATGGACCTGGAGCCGGCATTGAGGTAAAAAAATATATTTTTAAATTACGTTTTTAAATTATTATTTTTTCTCTTAAGACGTATAATGTGAACTAATTTCATGTGATTATTTAGTGGGTTAAATGGCATCCGCGAGGACACCTAGTTTTAGCTGGTTCAGAGGATTCTACTGTTTGGATGTGGAATGCTGACATGAATGCGTACCTTAATACATTCGCGGGTCATGCTAGTACCATTACTTGCGGGGATTTTACACCTGACGGTATTGGTTTTTTTTCTTTCTAAGATTATGTTTTTCTTGAAAAAGTTGTTTTGATAGTGTTTTTGTTTTTGTGTGTGTGTGTGTGTGTGTGTGTGTGTAGGTAAAATAATTTGTACTGGTTCTGATGATGCAAGTTTGAGGATATGGAACCCAAGAACCGGGGAGAACATTCATGTTGTTAATGGTATGTATTTGGTTGTATTAATTTGTGTGCATAAGCCCAATAAAATAAGGTAAATTTAAAAAAAAAAAGTGCATTGGAAAATAGAAAACGGGAAGTTTTGACTGTATTAAATGTGATTATTGTGTTAAGGTCATTATTATCACTCCGAAGGGCTGACATGTTTGACGATAACCGCTGACTCATCTCTTGTTCTGAGCGGCTCAAAAGACGGTTCTGTTCACGTCGTGAATATTGCAACCGGGAAGGTTTGAATAAGTTCATTATGTTCTTTCTTGCCTTTTTCCATTAATATTGTTGCTCTATTTAATAACTATGTAGCTTTTTCTGCAGTCGGCCTTTTGACATTGTAATTATGTTTTCTTTCAACACAGGTTGTCACTTCCTTAACTTCGCATACAGATTCAGTCGAATGTATCGGGCTCTCAACTAGGTATTTTTTCTGTTATTATTTTTGTTAGTATTATCTTTTTCTTTATCAGGTCAAACATGTGAAATTGATAAGTTGGGATATCGAGGCAATGGATGGAATGGGACAAACACATTGTTGTAGAACTCCTGTATTCATGTCTTTCTCATTTTTAGGAACTGGCCGATCTGATTTTACAAAATTCGAGTAATTAATTGGTCAACATCGGTCAATGGGTCAAAATTGGATTTAGTTGGTCAAACTCGGATTTAGTCAAAGTTAGTATTGCTCAACATTTTAATACGCATTCATATTAGAATTTTAGTGTTTTTGGACAAATGAAAATTATCTATATATATCTAAGACAATTATGTTAAAATTTATGCGTATGTTTATAGTTTTATTATATATTTACAGATAAATTTGAAATTTATTATTCAAATGTATAAAAAGTCCAATCTGAATACTCCCCGAGTTGCCGATTACTCCCTTAAAAGTCCTGACCGAGGAATCTCCAAATAGCGATTTTGTAACCTTGGTCAAACATGTTGAAATTCAAAAGTCATGTAATGTGTATTTTTAATGGATAAAACCTTCTGTATATTTTCATTAAAATTTAGATCATAAAACAAATAGTTCTAAGGTTCTACATTAATATTCAATTCGATTATTTCGATATGGGAGTTAATCCTCACACACCACTTTTTGATCCATGTACACCTAATTACCTATTATACCTTTAATTATTATACTTAGAATAATAATATAAGTTTAACTCCCTAGATTAATCCAGGGGTATCATTGTGAGTTTATGAACAAAAGTGTACATGGATAAAAAAGTGGTGTGTGAGGATCACCTCCCGACGGGTATAAGTGTTTGAGATCAACCCACAGTAAAATGTCCATTTTGACCTCTGAAATATGAGCAAGATTAATCTTTTCACTAATTAATGCAATTATTAATAAAGATGATTAACATCACACTCTTTGCCTTAATTAATATTGCAGCGCTCCTTGGGCAGCAACAGGAAGCATGGATCATAAACTTATCATATGGGATCTACAACACTCTTTGGCCCGTTGCACATGCGATCACGACGTACATCTCTTCCTAAATTTCATCATATGAAACTCGACCTGCATTATGCGTTTGTGACACGTTAACATTGCAATTTTTTTGTAATATTTTATCAGGAAGGCGTGACGTGTCTGTCATGGCTAGGTGCAACTCGGTTCGTGGCTACAGGTTGTGTAGATGGCAAAGTGAGGATATGGGATAGTCTTTCTGGAGACTGTGTTAAGACGTTCACAGGGCACACGGATGCCATTCAGTCTTTAGCCATCTCGTCTGATGGGACCCATCTAGTGTCTGTTTCCCTTGACGCAACTGCTCGAGTCTTTGAGATCAATGAATTCCGTTAATGACCAATTACTAAATTGAGAATTGCAATAACTTGAGTGTGCTGTGTGCTATCAATTTTGTAAGAAACACACTAATACATATTTTAACAGTATGAAATAGTTGTATCATTATTGCATACCAAGTTTGCAATTTAAATTTGCAGTTTCACTTTCTACTTCTCTTCCTCCCATAATTTGTGCTTTCCGCTAAGCTAACCTTCGTTTTTCGCTCAAAAAAAAAAAAAAAAAGAAAAAAAAAAAAATTGCGAGTGGAAGCTTCATAAAACCTCAAACGAGAATGCGAAATGCAAATATGACGACGTAATTACTCTATATTGATCAAAATATCACCTTTACATGACTCATCGATTTCGCTATGATAAAAAGGTGTAAGTTGTCACTATTGTATGGTGCTGTTCACGAACACGATCCGCCAAAATCAATCAAAATATTCCTTGGTGAATCGGGCAAGGGTGCACAGCAATATAAATTTCTCAATTTAAAAATAATAAACAAATGAACACTGCAGCTATTTTTTTTGGGGGGACAATTTCTCAATTTAAGCTATATTTTTTTGAACAATTTCTCCTTAATTTCAGTTATTTGCTCAGATAACTTACGGAGATCTGCACTTACAGTCCGTACATGGTGCAATCGAACCATCTCAATCCCTTCCTTTAAAGTCTCTTCCTTCTGCAATTGAAACTTGTCCATACAATTTAAAATTTCAAATATCTCTTTATCGGGTTCATCTTGATATAGATCAGATACAACTTTCGCTTTGCGATACTCACTATAACTAAAGAAACGCGTCTTCAAGGTTAGCTTTTTGATCCCCTCATTTTCATCACATTTCACCCCCAAGTGTTCGGCTATTAAGGTGACGAAATGCCCCCCACAAATCGGACTGTTTGGATGGACACCAACGGCCAAATGTTTCAAATAGTAAGCCACACAATAAGGAATGTTGACATGAGTCTTTGACCTAATGTGTTGCAGGCACCAAAGGTCGAACAAGGAGACCTTCTCCGTGTTCTCCTTTCGCTGAAATATAGTATGGGCCAAAAACAAGCGGATCAAACGCAACTTGATATCATCTATATCTAAATGCGAGACACCGCCAGGGGACCAAGTGGACCCGGAGCTAAACTCTTGCCAAACTTCGTTTGCATTAAAATCTGCCTCGTTCATAGCGGAAACCCGAGGACCCGACTAGATGTAATCGCTAAAGTGGTCCTCATCCATTTGTTTCGTTAAGTAGATTTTCAAGCACTTCGTAAAATCATTCAAAGACATATGTCGGTCCACGCCACCTAATCGAAATCTCATGAAGTCCTTATCCTTCATGCTTTCCGGTTTTTCTTTTAAAAAATAGGTCGAATGAAATTCACAGCATAGTCTATGCTGATAAACAGGCTCACGCTTATAAAGCAACTCTTCCAATTCCTGATAATTATAAGTTCTTTTTCGATCTGGGGAGTACTGTTGTCTCAACATGCGCTTTAAATCCATGTCTAGCCCAACTTCGTCCAAAGTATCCCAGTCCACAACCCAGGGCTCGTCAAACGGTTTCTCAAGCAGCCCAATTAACCTCTGACGATATTCATTAGAGTGAGGTAAATCGGAGGCAAACCGCAAAATGGGGTGGATGGATTCGGGAATCATTTGAGCTGCAATGCTTGGTGGTTTGGGCTTGACTAACTCCTCAGCGGTGTTAGATGTGGAGGTTCGTTTCTTCTTGGACCTCTGCAAGCAACAGGTGGATATTTAAGTGTTAGCAATAACCTAATTTAACCAATCAGATATTGTAATCAGTTACAACGCTTTCCAATTGTATTCAAGTAGAGGTCATAATAAACAGTTTTGATAAGCAATACAAATGACGAAATTTCTGTTGTATTTTATTCACATATTCATGTTAGATTATGGAGACATTTATACAAAACGAGAAAAAAAAAAAAAAAAAAAAAACTGTTCCAACACTTGCACGGATTTTGCAGATTTCGGGAAGCGTGAAGCAGTCAAATGCGGCGCATCTTGACATGGATGCGGCGCATTCATCGAGCAAAATTGTCCGAGATTTATTGATGCGGAGCATTGAGCTGATATGGCGCATCAGGGGTCAGATGCGGCGCATCACCATCTCGATGCGGCGCATCGAGTGCTGGTACATGAATCTGGAACGTGGAATTGAAGGGATGCGGCGCATCACCTCTCAGATGCGGCGCATCGCCTCTCTGTCAGCAATTTGGCAAGTTGCAACCTTTACATCCGAGCATGCTTTGGCCTCCTTTCACTTTAGGTGCAAAGTTAATCACTTTACACCTAAAATTAGGGCTGTGATCATGCCATTACAAGGTGGAAAGCATGGCTAGTTGGTAAACAAGATGATTACTTGTCATGATGAAGATTCCTAGCTAGTTGTCATGGTGTTCTTGTTTTCTCCTATATATAGAACTCATTGTATGCAATTGTAACACACCACATACAGATTCTCAGTAATAAACACTCTCTAGTTGGTCCGTGGACTAAAGCAATCACACCGATTGCATATAACCACGTTATATCTTGTGTCGTTCTTACATTTACGCATTTATTATCTTTCGTTCATTAAGTGGGTTTGAGTGATCTTGATAGAATCACTACTCGGCTAGTAGTTTTGTAGAATTACTAGCGTTGTTTGAGTCCTAATATCCTAACAATTCACACATTGATGCTACCAACGATGAGCAAGAAAATAGCACTAACCTAAAAGTAAAGAATAGGTACAACTTGTAACTTTAGTCTAAGAAATCAGGTCTACTACATACAATACCAATTCCAACAAGATGGAAATTATAGAATAAACAGTTACTGTATTAATGAATAGGTAAACATGGAAATTAAGGAATAAACAACATAAATAACAGTTATTGATAGTAAAATCAGTTAAATGAAACAAAAACAGCCACCTCCACAGTTCGAACTTTCACAACCCGAATTATTCATCACAAAAATCATGTAATATGCAAGTTGCAAAGTAAGTGATAATGTGTACCTTAGGCATGTTTAATTATAATTAGAAGATAACAAAGTACGTGAGTTTTGGTGTAATATATATGTGTGTGTCTTTCGGCCGTAAGGTTAATCGAGAAAAGAGTTGGTTGGGTTTTCAAATTAGGGGAAACTGCCCTATTTATATATTGCCTTCTCCGAGAGCGCGTGCCACGGATATAACACACGTGTTTGACAACGATAATTTTGATAACTAAAATTCTAAGAGTTGCTAACATACTTTAAACTATTATACAAAACGGTTATCAACAACTTGGCGGTTATTGGATTGTACAATGAAGTTGTGATGTGGTCCGGCGGTTGGTAGTCTGGAGATTGTCAGAAGTTCAACCCTCGTTGGCTACATATTAACCCACAATTTCATCTCTACCACGAAGTACCACTCATGGCACCTTTCCCACATCGCGTTGGAGGATAAAGGGGAGAGGTTTTACCGTCCATGACCCGTATGGAATTGGTCGCCCATGCAGGAGATGATTGCGTGGGAGGTTAAGTGCCCTTGTTGATCCTAACTAACTAACTGATGTCCAAAAAAACAATGGTTTAAAACATGTTAATGAAAACTCTTAGTAAGGGTATTCATCTGTTCAGTTCGGTTTTTGATTTTCCGGGTTATTCGTTTCAGTTTCTTGGTTTTGAAACTTTTGAAATCAAAACTAAAAATGGAACCGAAAATCGAATTTGAATTCGATTTCGCTTTGGTTAAAACCAAAATTCACTAAAACTTAAAATTCTAGCCAACATAACTGTTTGCATACAAACCTCAACAAAGGATGGATTACACCATTCACACATTACATTCATTCTACCATCTTACACCATTCACATTTGATTACATACATTCTAGCCTTAGGGGAGGTCAGGAGTTCGACCCTCATTGGCTACATATTAAAAAACACAATTTCATCCCTGCCATGAAGTATCCACCCATGAAACCTTTTCCATATCGTTTGAGGGGGTAAAGGGGTGGGGTTTTTTTACTTGGCCGTGCCCTTGGATCGGTTTCAAGGTTTCCTCCCGGACAGCGATGAGGGCGGAGTTATTATCGTTGCATCGGCATAGTCGAAACGGGAGATGATCGCAACGGGTGGTAAAGTCCCCCTCGGGTGATCCTATTCGCTGTTAAAAAAAAATTAAATTCCAGGCAGGATTTAAAACCCATGGAAATTTGATTCTACCATTTTCATGACGTCTATTATTATTTTAATTTTAGTATTATTTTTTTTAAAACTTTTTCCTACTTAAAGGCTGGAGGTCCTCTCGGAAGCCATCTCTTTATCCGTCGAATAAAGAGAGAGATGACTTTCTCTACTCTTGAGAGTATTTTCACTATGGGTGGAGAAATGACTTGTCTTTATTCTCGGATAGGGAAAGGATTGTCTACATCTCACCTCCCACATACACCACTCATTGCGGTATTGGGTTTTGTTGTTGTTGTTGTTGTATATAGCTTTCTGCTTATAAGCTAGCTGACTTAAATTAAAAAATAAAAAATAAACTTAAAAAATCTTCAGTGTCATAAACTACTGATCTACCATCTTGAAAGACTTCCAATTGAAAAATGTAATTTCCCCATGAAATAGGTAAATGTGTCGAATTATTAAACTTGAATAATAAGTTTCATGATTGAATATCACATCATAGCTAAATCATTAAGAGATTTGAAAAGTTTATCTTGACTATTTTAACTAGATAGTAGATAGAAATCAAGAACTAAATTCTAAGTTGACCTCATAAAGTCAAATTTTATCATAGTTTTTGGGACAATTTCTCAATTTCAACTACTTTTTTAGACAAATTCTCAATTCGCTCAGATAACTTAATGAGATCTGCATTTAAAGTTTGTTCCTGGTGTAATCCGAGCTTCTTAATCCTTTCCCTTACATTCTCTTCCTGCTGCAATTGGATCTCATCCATCCAAGTCATAACTTCAAATACGGTCTTCCCTTGGGCCGGTTTCTCTTTTTCGGGTTCTTCTTCTTTGTGTGACTTTGAAATAACTTTTGCTTCGAAATACTCGCTATAACTAATAAAACGCCTCTTCAAAGTTAGCTCTTTGATCCCCTCAACCGCAATAGTTTTCACTCCCAAGTAATCAGCTATTAAAGTGACAAAATGCCCCCCACAAATTGGTCTATTGGGATGGACACCAGTGGCCCAATGTTTCAGGTAGTAGGCCACACAATAAGGAATGTTGATATAAGTTCGGGGCCCAATGTTAATGTTTTTCAAGAACCAAAGGTCAGACAAGGTGACTTTCTCCGTTTCCTCCGTCCGATGAGTTATATTAAGGGTCAAAACCAGGTGGATCAAACGGTGACTAACACTATATATATCTAAATGAGAGACACGACCGGGGGACCAAGATGACCCAGAGGAGCTAAACCCTTGCCAAACTTTGTCAGCATTAAAATCCCCCTCATTTATAGCGGAAACCCGAGCACCCGACCAAATGTAATCGTTAAAATGCTGCTTACCAATTTGTTCGGGTGAGTAGATTTTTAAGCACTTAGTAAAATCCATCAAAGACATGTTTTGATCCACGCCACCCAATCTGAATCTCATGAAGTCCTTATCATTAATGTTTTCTGGATTTTGTTTTAAAAAATAAGTCGAATGAAACTCCCAACAAAGTTCCTGATAAATAGGGACATCCTTTTTAATTAACTCTTCCCAATCTCGATAATAACAAGTGTTACTTCCATCTGGTGAATACTCTTGTCTTAAATGGTGCTTTAACTTCATCGATAGTACATCTTCTTCCAAAGGGTCCCATTCCACAACCCAGGGCGCTTCAAACGGTTTCCCAAGCAGCCCAATTAACCTCTTACGATATTTATTAAAATGAGGTAAATTGGAGGCAAATCGTAAATGGGGGTGGATGGATGCGGGAATTAATTGAGCGGGCTTGACTAACTTCTTAGTGGTGTTAGATGTGGAGGTTCGTTTCTTCTTGGATCTCTGCAACCAACCGGTGGATATGTAGGTGTTGCAATAACCCAATTAAACCCAAGTAAGTAGATCATGTAATCAATGGATTCAAGTGGCGCATAATCAAGTTGCATGCATAATAATAATTAATAATTTAATAATTAATAGTAATAATCTTAACAATAATAATAGGATATATCAAGTAGCATCAAGGTAACATAACATGATACATTTATCCTAACTACAATGAATACATAGAATAATAGATACTTATTAAATGTAACGTTCCAGCCATGATCACTTAAGCTACTGAACATAGCTGCTGAACCGATTAAACCATCAATTAGAAGCCTATCTAGCACAAGTAACAAGTGAATTTCGTCTAAAACAACAATTTACACAATTTAACCCATAATGCATAAACCCTAATTCCCACAATCATGAACAATTCGCAATCAAACATGGAAATTATGGAATCAACAAAATGAAGAAGAATTATTCAGCATATAATCGGTTTAAGAAACAAAAAACAAGCACCCCTACACCTTAGAACTTGCAAAAACCAATTTAAACATCACAAAAATCATGTAATATGTAAGTTGGTATAGTAAGTGAACATTAACATACCTTATGCGTCTTAGACATGTTTAATTAGGAGAAAGGGGGTTAATTTGGTTGGAATACGTGAGTTTTTGATTAATGTGTGTTATGGCCGTAGGTTAGAGACAAACTGCTATGTGCGTGTTTCAAATTAAGGTTAATATATTTAATATAAATAGTTGATAGTTGATAGTTGATATGCACCAGCCCATAATAAAAATGTTCTTTGGCCCAATAAAATAAAGTCATCCTTTGGACCTATACTAGATTTCACTAATACATTTTTTACAAAGTTTTGGGACAAATTACAGGTTTTCAAAAAATTTGTTAAAATACATCATAGGTCGAACAAGATTCGAACAAGCCCTTCTTTGAACCTAGTTTACGGGTTATAAACACTTTGCTAACCGAACATAAAACTACGATCTCGTGCACTAGGTTCGAACAATGCTGGAACACATCCCTGTTAGAACCTGAGTTCGATAAAAAAAAGTTATGGTCGAACTATTGATTGTTACAAATCTGGAATCTGATTAGCAACTTCTTCAACATATATTTCTGATTCTGTATTATGATACCTTTCTTTTTATTTCGTTCGTTGTTCACATTCATTTTGTAAGTGATCATAATATGTGTTTTATTGTTTTCAGCCTGTAACTAACACATTCATAGTGCATTTTCCAGAAAGGAAAGTACAGATGACAATGTTAAGGTCATCCAAGGAGCTCAAATTGCTTCAATTTTCAGCGTCGTAATATGTAATAATCTTTATATAGCGAGTAGCTGCTAGTGGTTTGTTGGAAGTTTCATAAAAAACTATTGTATCAACAAAACAAATTTTGATGAAAGTTTTCTTTGACCAAACATTCAACAAAATCATTCACTTGAAGATTCGGAATATACACATCAATTAGTTTCCTAATTAAACACAAAAACTTTTTAAAAATATACACATCAACTAGTTTCCAAATTATGCCGATTTTTGTTCATTATTATTCAACACTTCACAATTTCTAACAATCTCCCACTTAAAGATTCGAAATTGACAACCTCGAACTCTTCAACATTGCTCAAACACCCACGACAACTCGTCAACATTGCTCAAACACCCACGACAATTCGTCAACATTGCTCAAATACCTACAAGTCAACAACTCATGATCTAATGTTGGCCTAACCTTAAAATAATGGAGTGGGTGCAATTAGATGCTAGCATTGGATGTTTTGGTGTATCTACATGAATTTTAAGCTTTTAACAATTATTTTAGTTTTTATGACTATAACTTTTTCCCGAAAAACATGAGTTAAATAAAATAAAATTATCTATTACAGTATTATTATTATTATTCTATATACAAATTGACATATTTGCCTACTATTCACTCACGATTCACTGATAGCGACACTTTTTGCGCTTTAATGACTTGTACGTTGCGTAGGGGAAGTTGTACCCACAAGGAGTACTGCACGATTCATCTACAGTAAAAAAAAAAAAATTTAAATTGTCCCTCTCATTCCCCCTACAAATTTTACCAAAGGACTACATAAGGACGTTGTCCCGTTTTTTTTTAACTAATTTTTTTCAGAAAAACAAAATGACGAACACTTTTTCCCCCTTCTTTTTCCCTACAATTTTTCATACACTTTCGCCAACAATGACTCAGTCACATTGCCCAAAAATGTCTATAAAACGGCGCGGCCACGCGCGCCCGCCGAACACTAGTATATACTAAACCACAAAGTTGGGGTACTATTGGTGAATAGTACCCAACTTTGTGCTTCACCGACTTGTACGTCGCGCAAAAAAAGTCGTACCCACAAGGACCCCTATGTGTTACAAGACATTCAAATCCTACGACGACAAAATAGATCCTATAATTTATTTGACTCATCTATTGGAGCTAAATCCTATTATACCTCACGGAGTCACGGGGATTGATCGGTACACAACCATTTTTTATCCATACACAACCAAACATGCTTTCTGATGTTGTACAGTACAGCCCTTTAAAGCATATTTGGTTGTGTATAGATAACATTAGTTGTGTACGGATCATCGCCAATAACTCGATCATTTGTACAAAGAGGAACTTATTGCAAACAAGCTTGTGAAAATACAATTGAAACTCCCCTAACAAAGTGGCCATGTCTAAAACGGCTCTGAAACATCTTCAAAATCTCGAAACAACCAAAAACTGATTGCACTCAACGTCAATAGCCACTGCAAACCGCAACCGAACATAGTAGTCACCGTAACTACATCTAGACAAACTACAAAGCTGCAAACAGTCTCGTGTAAAACCATCGGAAACCAAACCTGGTGACCAAACCCGGCCAAAACTTGAACAACGCCCCTAGTGAAAGAAACTGACTAATGGATAAAGCAGCCTTGAAACCCACTAGCCGGAACCAAAAGTAGAACTACAGCACCACGGAAATAAAGCGCGACGAAACGAATTAGCGACGTACATTGAGGGAAAAGGGAAGCGGGTCTAGAAATCTCTGATCAGATCCAAAACGCAAGAACAGTGTCACAATGTGCCATAAGTAACCTTCTCTCAAAGAAAGCATAACATGTAACCGAACAACCCAAACTGATGAGATCCGAATCTATGACTATATAATGATTATTATTATTATACTAAATAAAAATAAAAATGTAATGATCAAGAAACAAAAGAGTATTAAATCATCTGTTAGTATTATTTAGTCAGTTTCTTTTAATACTGAGACTAATACTATATATGGATTGTATAAAATTATTTATCTTTTCTCTTCTTTTTACTTCAGAAATCACTACTATTTATGAAATATCTGAAATTTGTTCTCAGCAAATAGAATCAAAACTACTCAGTTGCAACAAAACACCAGCTAGTTTAGAAGATAACTCTGCGTGATGTGCCTTTAGAGTCTCTTTCTGTTGCAACCGAAGTTCCTCAATCATCCCCATCATATTCTCTTCCTGCTGCACAATCGTAGCCATCATATGACACATCATCGACTCTGTGCTCCATTCAACTTGTTCTTTACCTGACTCTGGTTTGGGCTCACCCACTTGGGCTTCACAATCTTCCGGGCCCAATTGGACCTCCTCAATCATAGCCGTTAATCTCTCTTCCTGCTGCATGTGCCGTTTCACCATCTTATCCAAAATTTGTTGCATCATCCGCTGATGTTTGCGCCGTTGGTCGTGTTCTTTACCTAACCGTGTTTGTGGTTCAATTTTCGAATCGAAACTACTCAATTGCAACTCAACAGAATCTAATAACGAAGATAACTCATCATGATATGCCCTTATTGTCTTATCCTGGTCCAATTGAAGCTTCTCAATCATTTCCATTACAGTCTCTTTCAGAATCAACTGGCGCTTCATAATTCTATCCAAATAATACATAATCTCCTCATGTTGTTCGTCTTCGGGTTGTTGTCTAGGCACTTTGGCGGGACTTATTCCCGATGAAGGGTAAATTTTGCCACCCAACACCTCAATAGCTTTTGCTTCCTGATACAATACATAACATATTGTATTCGTCTTCAAGGTTACCTCTTTGATCCCCTCACATTTCAAACCCAAGTAATCAGCTATTAATGTGACGAAATGCCCCCCACAAATCGGGCTGTTTGGATGGACACCAATGGCCCAATGTTTCAAATAGTAGGCCACACAATAAGGAATGTTGACATGACCGTTGGAGCTAGTATAATAAGGACTGTTGATATGAGTTTTGGAGGTAATGTGTTGAAGGTACCATATGTCGGACAAGGAGACCTTCTCCGTGTTCTCGTTTCGGTGAAAAAAAACACGGGTCAAAAACAAGTGGATCAAACGATCTTCAATATCATTCATATATAAATACGAGACAGGACCGGGAGACCAAGAGGACACAGAGCTAAACTTTTTCCAAATTTTATTTACATTCAAATCCTCATTCATAGAGGAAACCCGAGCACCCGACCAAATGTAATCTCTAAAGTGGTCCTCACCCATTTGTTCGGGTGAGTAGATTTTTAAGCACCTCGTGAAATCATCCAACGACATGTGTCGGTCCACGCCACCCAATCTAAATCTCATGAAGTCCTTATGATTAATGCTTTTAGGATTTTCATTTAAAAAATAAGTCGAATGAAACTCCCAACAAAGTTCTTGATAAATAGGCAGATCCTTGTTAATTAACGCTTCCCAATCGTGATAATAATAAGTTTTTATTCGATCTGGTGAGTACTGTTGTCTCAACATGGGCTTTAATTCCACGTCTAGCCCAGCTTCTTCCAAAGGATACCAGTCCACAACCCATGGCGCATCAAACGGTTTCTCAAGCAGCCCAATTAACCTCTGACTATATTCGTTAGAGTGAGGTAAATCGAAAGCAAATTGCAAATGGGGGTGGATGGATCCGGGAATCATTTGAGCGGCAATGCTTGGTGGCTCGGGCTTGACTAACTTCTTAGTGGTGTTAGATTTGGAGGTTCGTTTCTTCTTGGATCTCTGCAACCGGAGGATATGTAAGTGTTGGAATAAAAGAATCTAAGAACTCATGACTGAACTTACAAAAAGGATGTAAAAATACTTCACTTATTAAACAAGTGTTGATACTTATTAGATTAGATTTAAGGTTCCACCCATGATCACTTGAACACATGACTACCGAACATAACTATTGAAACGATTAAACCATCAATTAGAAGCCATACCTAGCGCAGGTACCAAGTAGATTTCGTGTCTAACAATAAATTACACAACTTATCCGAAAATTCATTAACCCTAATTTCCCAAATCATGAACAATTCGCAAGTAAACATGGAAATTACGGAATTAACAAAAGCATATAATCGGTTAAAGTAACAAAAACAATACCCCCACACCTTGAAACTTGCAAAAAACAATGTAATAATCACAAAAAAATCATGTATATGCAAGTTGTAAAGTAAGTAAGCGTTAATGCGTACCTTACGAGTCTTAGACATGTATGATTAGAAGATAACAAGCTGATTTGGTTGGAATACGGGAGTTTTGGTGTACTATGTGTGCGTGTTTCGGCCGTAGGTTAGAGACAAAACTGATGAACGCAATTTTCAAATGAGAAAGAGTGTCCTCCTATTTATTCCTTCTGCAAGCGGGTCCCAAGTGATTCGGATACTGTAGGTCCCTGGGGATCAAAAAAGGTTGAGAATAAGAAATAAGGGTGGGTTAGGCTTACGTTCATAAAACTAGATAATTTAACACATAATAATAATGGTTCATAATATAAATGATGTAAAATCTTTAAATAAATTTGGCTCTGAATAAATATAAGTTGTCTGATAATCATACTAAATAAGTAAATGATATGAATTGTGAAAAAATCATTTATTAACGTGCTACATAAATTAAAAATTCAATATACTGAGTACTTGTTAAGTGTTTTCTTGATATGAGTTGAGAAAGATATTACAAAAGTTAGGTGCTTAATGGTTAAGAAAGTGTGTCAACTCTGAATGGTTCAGCATCGAATGTTGAACCATTCAGCATCATATGTTATTCAAATGTCAGAAACAAAAGCTCTAAATACTTAAATGGTGCATACTTCAACGTTGAACAATTCAATTAAGAGGTAAAGAAACACACCTAAAGTTTTTGGGAAAGTTAATTAATCTGAAATGTAAATATGAGAAAAAGATTATTTCGAGTTCGGAATTTAATATGTTTTGCTCATTGAAGTAGTAGAAATGTCCTAGACATCGCCATGTCTTTTTTTAGTTGCTAGTTTTCAGGTTAGCGTTTTGGCAGTATTTTTTGGTTTTATAGTTGTTTTAGTTTAGTCATGTTTAGATTTTTTGATGTTTTGTTTAAGGTGTTTTTTGTACCTAGGTCCGACTTTGTATAAGGTGTTTTTTGCGCCTAGGCCTGACTTTGTTTCTAATCGTTTTCATCTTCTACTATCACATAACCATGGCCGACGCAAAACACCTTCATCCAGCACTAACCATGAACAACATTCGCAATCTAGTTCCAATTACCCTTAAGCTGAAAAAAGGACACTACTCTTCTTGGCGGAATTGTAAGAATCATTGTCTAGCTTATCAAGATCTTGAGCACAATTTCTGCCACCGCGACCAAATCATCTAAAGTTCCGGTCGAAACTGATCATGATCACTAGTCGCGCATTGATTCAATAGTCCAATAGATCTATGGGACTATCTCGAACGACTTGCTCCACACAATCCCGAAACCTAATGCCACTTCCCAACACACGTGGGAATGCACCTCTGGCAAACATCTTTCAAGACAACAAAATTGTCCGTGATCTGTACATTATCTACTAAAAAATCTAACAGAAATATTTTAACTTGGCATCAAGCATGTAATACTATCACCCAATTGTAATTACTTACCACAATGCAATTTCCCACACAAAACATCAAAACTTATCCAAAACAAAAAGTAATAATAAAGATAATAAAAATAGTCAATAAAGATAACATAAACAAACAAAGCAGTCTTTCACTTGGCACCCTTCTTGACTGCAGCCTTGGTCACCTTAGCTCCAGTTGGGTCCTTCTTGTCCACACTCTTGATAACCCCGACTGCAACCGTCTGACGCATGTCCCTAACCGCAAACCGACCAAGCGGTGGGTACTCAGCAAAAGTCTCCACAACCATAGGCTTAGTCGGAAGCATCTTAACCATCCCCGCATCACCATTCTTCAAAAACTTAGGCTCCTTCTCAAGTTCCTTTCCCGATCGTCTATCAATCTTGGTCAAAATCTCACCAAACTTAACAGCAATGTGAGACGTATGACAGTCAAGAACTGGTGCATAACCGTTTCCAATCTGACCCGGGTGGTTCATGATGATAACCTGAGAAGTGAAACTGGCTGCACCCTTAGCCGGATCATCTTTAGAGTTGGATGCAACATAACCACGTTTAAGATCCTTTACTGCAACATTTTTCACATTGAAACCAACATTGTCACCGGGTAAAGCTTCGGTTAAAGCTTCGTGGTGCATCTCAACAGATTTGACTTCAGTGGTCAAACCAGATGGTCCGAAAGTGACGACCATACCGGGTTTGATGACACCGGTTTCGACCCGACCCACGGGCACAGTTCCAATACCTCCAATCTTGTAAACATCTTGAAGTGGGAGA
This sequence comes from Rutidosis leptorrhynchoides, assembly GCF_046630445.1. Classification (NCBI taxonomy): domain Eukaryota; kingdom Viridiplantae; phylum Streptophyta; class Magnoliopsida; order Asterales; family Asteraceae; genus Rutidosis; species Rutidosis leptorrhynchoides. Next base: position 365,077,173 of record NC_092340.1, on the reverse strand, counting down.
CGAAGTGGCTTGTCTGATGGTCTCTTGGGCTCGTTGATATTGTCGAGAGCTTCGAGTAAAGTGGGGCCCTTGTACCAGTCAAGGTTTGTTGACCTTTCAATCATGTTGTCTCCTTCAAAACCAGAGATGGGCACAAACGCAATTTTTTCGGGGTTGTATCCAACCTTCTTTAAGTATGAAGATACTTCCTTAACAATTTCTTCATAACGAGCCTTTGAGTACTTGGGGGTAGTTGCATCCATCTACACAAATAGAAATAAAAAAAAAAATAATCACAACATTTTGAATTATTTGTCAACATGCACCCAATAACAAATTTTCAATATCAAATTATATGTCAAACTTGAACAAGTACAAAAAAAACTACACATAGTAAACAAAAGACATAATTAAACGGATAGTCCCTGTGGTTGGCAAAGATTACACACTCAGTCCATAATCTTTATTTCTTGCGTGGGCAGTCCCCGTAGTTTGCACATTTTACGCATACAGTCCTTTTTTAACAACAACAAAATTTTATTAATCAAATGAATTTTTTTTTTTTTTTTTTGGCTCATACAGACCTTAAGAATAATAGTTTAGGGACTGAGCGCATTATCTATGCAAAACCACAGGGACTGTCTGCGTAATTATGTCTAAACAAAAAATCCAACCCACCTGACAGGTAGCAAATATTACTCATTTAGGTCCAAAATCAAAGTAAACAGTAAAAAATGCTAACAAGGTAACTAAATTTTTACCTTGTTACAGCAGCAAATCATTTGTTTCACGCCAAGGGTAAAAGCAAGAAGAGCATGTTCACGGGTCTGACCATCTTTAGAGATACCAGCCTCAAAACCACCAGTAGTCGAGTCAATAATCAAAACAGCACAATCAGCTTGCGAGGTACCAGTAATCATGTTCTTAATGAAATCACGATGTCCAGGTGCATCGATAACGGTACAGTAATACTTAGTTGTTTCAAACTTCCACAACGCAATGTCAATAGTAATACCACGTTCACGTTCAGCCTTAAGTTTGTCAAGCACCCATGCGTATTTGAATGATCGTTTGTTCATCTCAGCTGCTTCCTTCTCAAACCGTTCGATCACACGCTTGTCGATTCCTCCAAGCTTGTAGATTAAGTGACCAGTTGTGGTTGACTTTCCAGAGTCAACATGTCCGATGACGACAATACTAATGTGAACTTTTTCCTTACCCATTCTCAGATCTTAATTATAACCTGGCAAAACAGTTGCAAATATAATCAGTAAATTCATTAAGCACGTTGTGAAGTTGTATAATGAATAAAAATAAAGGATCATAAAACATTCCATAACAAATAACAAAGAATAGCACCAAAAAAGGATAACCAAATGATCCAGTCTCACATACAAGAATAGAAACCACAAAATAAGAAAAGACAACACATAACAATAGACACTAAACCATTTTGCTTTTTAAGTCGATGCAGAGCAACAATAAGAGTCTTAAATAGCTTGAACTTCTTAACATTGTGCAACAAAATTTTGTTTATTTACAATATCACAAAAGCTGTTTCGAACTCTACATGAAAGTCGAAATGAAACAAATAAAACCAGGGCCAAAAACATGATACTATTCTATCATATGCATCGCATAGGTTTAGAAGTATTCACTGGCAAATATTGACTGATACGCCATAATTAGCTACAAGTATATATGACTAGATGTGGCAGAGAACAGTATATGATAAACAAAGTAAAAATTTCAATTAATAATTCTGAATAAAAACATTGAGAAACAAAAACTGACTAAAACAGTCTGTTTATTCATCTGAAATTCGAATCAATTATAATATTATGATCAATTTATCATTTTATTATATTAAAACAACTCATAGCAAATCAATATTATTAAACGCTGTACATGTAAACATTCATCTAATCTGAAAACATAATCTGATCAATCGATTTATATAATTAAAAAGAAAATAAACAAACATACACCGTAGCATAGATACAAAATTACACAACACATATAACACGGAATAAATCAGTCTGTTAATCTGCCGTATATTCGTAAACGAAATAATTTTATTAATCAGAGCGTATAGCATAATCACAAACACGGAAGATAAACAGCTAAAAATTATTGCAAACAGTAGGTATAAACATGATCTGACTTTAGTAGATAATCCGATCGCTTCTAGAATATGTAAAATCAAACGATTGTGAACATACACAATCAATCAATCATATAAACTAATATAGATATAAACGTACATAAACACATATGATACAGATTTGATCGATTCAAAATAAAGAATGAACACTAGTAGACGAAGGAATAGCGAATACCTTTGCAAAAGAATCTGGAGTGCGAGTGTGTGACTCTGCCGGCTTTCAGGAGAGCGATAGAAGAAAAAGAATGGACTACAAAGTGCCTTTGGGCTAGGGCTTATATTAGCATAGGGAAATTGTTCAAAATACACTTTTTTTTTTTTTTTTTTGTTTTTTTTTTTTTTTTTTTTGCTTCAAACAAAATACACTTTTTTTTAAAAAATTGTCTTTTTACACCATTCGGTAGACGGATTTTCGTCTACCACCTTTATCTGTCGTCTACTACCATTTTTACAAAGTAGTCGACGGTGAGATAAAGGTGGTAGACGAATTCCCGTCTACTGGCAGGGTTAGTAGACAGCGAGAACAAAGCAGTAGACAGACATTTACAAAGTAGTCGACCGTCTACTGCCTTGTTGTTGCTGTCTACTGCCTTGTTCTTGCTGTCTACTGCCTTGTTAGTGTCTTCCGTCTACCACCTTTATCTGTCGTCTACTACCATTTTTACAAAGTAGTCGACGATGAGATAAAGGTGGTAGACGAATTCCCGTCTACTGGCAGGGTTAGTAGACAGCGAGAACAAAGCAGTAGACAGACATTTACAAAGTAGTCGACTGTCTACTGCCTTGTTGTTACTGTCTACTGCATTGTTGTTGCTGTCTACTGCCTTGTTAGTGCCTGTCTACAGCAACAACAAGGCAGTAGACAGCAACAACAAGGCAGTAGACGGTCGACTACTTTGTAAATGTCTGTCTACTGCTTTGTTCTCGCTGTCTACCACCTTTATCTCACTGTCGACTACTTTGTAAAAATGGTAGTAGACGACAGATAAAGGTGGTAGACGGAAATCCGTCTACCGAATGGTGTAAAAAGACAATTTTTTAAAAAAAATGTATTTTGTTTGAAGTCTTAAAAAAAAAGTTTATTTTGAACAATTACCCCTTAGATAATCTGCCTTTGGGCTAGGGTTTTATTTGCCTTGTTTTCATTTTTTTCATATACATACTTCATTTTCATTAACTTGTAGAAAACCCAATTAGTATCTAGTTAATCTTTTATTACTCATTTTTAAAAGCTATCCGTTTAAATTTTTTAAAATTCATTTAAGTAATTAGGCAATGTCAATGGATGGATTTGATAATTAACATCAATTAAAGCCCGAATGGTCAATACTTTAATATGAATTTAATTTAAAATTTTAAAATTTTTGAACAAATTGAACCATTTTTAGACAATTATTTTAAAGTTTGAGTTTATGTTTATGGTTTTTTTTTTTTATATTTTGATATCTAACTTTTGAAATTTAATAATTAAATGTATAAAATACAATTCGACTAATTGCCGATTAATTGTCGAAAACTCTTTCGAAAGTTCCGACTGATTAATTCCCGAATAATGAATTTTGCAACCTTGCCCCTTAGGCCTTAACCCATCTATCTATATGAAAATCCTCAAACAAATTCTCTTATAAATAGTGATTAATAAATAAAAAGAAATTGATTAAATTGATAATAAGAAATTTAATTATTAATAGTTATATTTTGCATATAAACATTATTCACCGTGTTCAACACTATGTTTCAGAATTTTTATTTAGAAAGAAAACGAAAGAATCGTAAAGATATTAATATTGTTTTTGTGTTTTTATGTGTTTAAATGAGAAAATAGAAAAAAGTGAAAAGATTAATACGGATAATTTTCTCTTTATCATTTTCTCTAAATATGTAAAAAATTAATTATGTTATTTTTCTTTCACGTGAAAAATTTGAATTTTTTAATTTTGCTCCTAGTAAATTTGCAACTTTCAGCGAAAAATTTTGAATTTTTTAATTTTGCTCCTGGTGGATTTTTTTTTTGTCAAGAAGTCTCCATATTTTGCCCCTAAAGCTTCCATATTTTCCTCAAAACGTTCGTATTTTGCTCAAAAACCTCCGTATTTTGCTCAAAAACATCCTTAAATGTTGCTATGGTTTAAAAAAAAAATTCGCCCCAGGTGAAAAAATGTTGCAGTAAACATATTCTTCTATTCTTTTAATAAAATAAATATTAAATCAAATAAAAACTAATTAAAAATTGATTTGATTTATTTTAGTTCACGGGAGGTGATTCTCACATACCACTTTTTGATATATGTACACTTTTGTCTTATAAACTTACAGTTATGCTCCTAGAGGGTTGAACTTATATTATTATTTATTTATCTTATATACTATTAGCTGCGCCGATATTGGTCGTTTTGGCTCAAACCCCGCCCAAAATTGGGTCATTATTATATATAATTAAAGGTAAAATATGTAATTAGGTGTACATGGATAAAAAAAAAAAAAAAAAAAGTGGTGCGTGGTAACACTTTCTATTCAATTGAACTCCGGAAAAAAAAAAAAACAAAAAAAAAAAAAACAAAAAATGTGTGTATCAAGTGACGGCAAATCAACCAGAATTCGTTCTGCCTGTTTCCCTCAATGTACAGATGATGACCAAACCCAATTAGGGTTTTCTTTTTTTTTTGATGATTCACCTTCAAAAAACCTCCGCTGCACTTCAATTCCACCTCCACCTCCACCTCCTTGTGTTCAAATCTGAGGTCTTACAGTGTCTCTCGATTCCCAAAATTGTTGCAAATTTTCCTGTAATGTCTGAATCACTAGATACTGATGCATAAGTGCGTTTCTTTTCTGGAGATTGGAGTGAAGTACATCATATATTCACCAACTTACAGACTGATGATCATTCTCATGGCTGAGACTGTTTACTCGATTTCAACCCTTGCTGCACTTTATCAACTTCTAAAGAAGGTGCATTATGGTTTCATACCTTCATTTCATTTTTTGACTTCTGCATCTATTCTTAAGTCATACATGCTGATTTAGTGCATCTATAAATTTTTATTTTTTTATACTCCGTATTTTTTTATACTCCGTATTTTTTTTTACTTTATAGAACCATTCATCCATTTACATGTACCTGTGTTTATTTGAGTTGTACAAATGTTGATTTTGTGAATATTTCGAGTTTATATGATTCGTATTTAGAAATTCGAATGTTAGTTTATTGGAAATCGATATTTTAATTTATTAATTGGTGGCATGTTGAAACTGGAAGGTGCAGTTTCAACCAATATACTTTTAAATGGTTCGATACTTGATTTGTATTGCGTTTTACATCCAATGGGCCAAATTAGTTATTCTAAAAGATTTGGTTGGAAGGAAATGAGTCAAATAGGACTGACATTTGAAAATCACCTGTTGGATGTTCAAGTGTATAGCTGCCAAAATTGCTTTATTATTAATAATGTTTCTATTGTTAGTGTAGTAAAGTAAATTTTTATCATATTCAACAAGTGCATTAGCTATAAACTTTAAAATGGGTAGAAAGGTGTTCTTGGGAGAGGAAAACAGGCTCGGCAGTCGGCACATTCTAATCTGCACTCTGCCTACCTGTTCTGACTGTAGACCCGTTTGATCCGAAACCTGACCCACCTATTTTGCCACCTCTAGTAGAAAGTAGAAACAAGCATATAGGTAAGTTCAACATTGCTTTATTATACAAGAGACAAGTTTTCCGAGTAAAATAAAGAACAATCATGAATCATCCAGAACCAAATTCAAACAAAACTTTTGAATCATAAACTACTAAATCATCATTATGATGCATCAACAACTCAAATTATCTTTCAACGTTCACACCGATAGTACTTTGTACAACCTCTATTGTACGGATTAGATGAAGGAGGTGTACAACTACCAGATTTCGTATAAGCTTCACCTTTACCACCACCATCACACGCAGGCTGATCTCTCTTTAATGCCCCCTCTGATATATACTTTTTATCCTGCAAAAACCTTCTTGTAATCTCTGATTCTAACACTTCGTTCAATAAATCTTCTAACGACCCGTTTGATGGCGGTGTTGCAGTTGCATCCGACATAATGATCAGTAAAATGAGACCCAAATGGAGAAAAAGAAGTTTGATATTACACTTTGATTCCATTGGTTGTTTCTGCTGTTCTTTTTTTCTCACTTTCAAAGCACCACCATTATATAAAAGGTTGCAAGTGGATGCCACACTATAAAGGTAGGAGCACTTCACCTAACATAGTGTTCATACATTGTGTCTAATGGAATTAGGCAGGAGGTTTTAATGTTTTATCTTTTAACTTGAATATATTCTTTTAATGTAACATGGGACCTTGCTAGGTGTACCATTAGAAATTTAATTATTTATATGTTTTTAGACCTTTGAATCATTGTTTGTGTTTTTCCCTTAGCATGAAATCAGTACCTGGAAAAAAAAATCCTTGATTTTTACCTTACTACATGTGTTGATTTGATTTGTAAGTATTTGGAACTTAGGGTAAGATCTTTGGAGTAATATATATGAGTCTAACTGTATACTATCATTACATTATATCTGTGGTTCTCGAATAACATGGCTAAACATACCCCTGGGTGATCCCAAACTGCTGTTAAAAAAAAGAAGAAGAAAAAAAAAAAAAAGAACATAATCGTTTCGTTAGAGTTAATATGAGGTCTTGTATGCTTTCCCACTCAGGTCCACCTCATAACATCGGCTTCCATTAGGATTTAACAATCCCCAGTGTCTTTCGAATCCTGGCCCACTTTTTTCATTTTCGTCATACAACGAAAATATAAAAGTTGGAATAACAACCCCTGGTTGAGCCGGTGTACCCTTAGGTGGAACCATGGTCATCTTTTTAATAAGATTACGGTTATACGTAGCTGCATTTTCTTTACTTGAACCGTGCTGAGTCTTGTCACCTTCATGTGGCCAGCCCGTTTCTGCTATCGCCATCATTACCTCATTGTGTCCCAATTTAGCCATAGCAAAGAACACCGAGTCAAGCATTTGGTCAAGTAGGTTGGTGTAGGTTAGCCCGCTACCTGGGTCGGTGTACGTTTGATTCCCTTCAAATAGAGCATAATCTAGGTTTATACCTGTTGGGTTATCGGCCCAGGAAAAATACGGGTAAACGTCGAGAAAGAAAAGCGATTTCGTCCCGCTTAAAAAGTTCAGTAACGGTACGATCTCGGGAAGAATCTCGGTCTTAAACGTCCCGCTTGAAGGCGGGAATGAAGATTCTAGAATGTCCATAGCCAGAGGAGTACCAACTTTAATGTTGTTGATTCCTAAAGTTTTAAGTGAGGCTCGAAGTCGGGTCATGGCAGGTACAAGATCTTTCATTGTTTGCATATCTTGATCGGTGCTCGTGTAACTCAAAACCTCGTTCCCAACAAGCACGTATCGAATCATGGTTTGGGGATAATGGTTTAGTATGTGATCATGTACCCACTTATCTGCAACTTCTTGATTTTTAGCCATTTGCGTGATTTCATCATTAGCAACCATGATTGTGACCTCGATTTTTGTTGTTGATAGTAATTTGAGTATTTCGTCGTTAGCATCATAGAGTTTGACCCGACCCGCTTTCATGATTTGGAGGAGTTCAACCGAGCGCTTTGGCGATGGAAGGTTGTTTCCTAACCGGCCAAAGTTTACTCCCATTTTGCTTGATATCGCCCCTGAATAAAGAAAAGTCAAAAAAGGTTAATTACTATTACTAGTAGAATAAAATCAAAGGGCCTTTAGCGTAGCATAGAGAAAGCATTCAAGTTAGCAAGGAAATTTGTTGTTTTGAGAAACTTACTTGAGCTAGCAAGGAGAAAGAAGAAAGATAGGGACATAATAGTCATTTTAGTAAGTGTGTGTTTTTCCATGTCATAAAATCTAATGGTCATCTTGATGGTGATGGTGAGGGTTGGATGACATAGCTATTTATATATGTCTACATGTTTATAATCTATATGTGCATCTTATGTATTATACATGATGGTGAAGATTGTGTGGAGATTGTTCACCTACCTGTAATTTTGATGTTTCAAGGATCAAATGGAGTGAAGACTTAGAAAATTTAGTTAATGGGTATTTATTAGACACGAAGGTAAAGAAGGCCAAGATTATGATCTTCTTGTAAAGCTTTTCTATAATTCTTTTGGTTATGTTAGGTTTTATAGAAGACCATGACCAAATACACTAAGGCCCTGTTTGGCTCACAGAATCCAATGGGATTCCAGCGAAAATGGAATTGAATTTAGACGTGACGCGTGTCTAAATTCAACTCCAATTTCGCCGGAATCCCATTGGATTCCGTGAGCCAAACGGGGCCTAATGTTCGTTGATAGATATTATAGAGTGTCACAAAGTCAATCGGAGATGGTAAATCTCTATAAATCAAGAACATAACAAACCAACTTTTCTTAACATCTTATAATTATCATGAACTTAAACATATAACCAATTGAAAATCCAGTTCGACTACACACATCATATGAATTACGGAGTATTAATTTGGTTAGCTAAAACTTTTCACTAAAATTGTAAACGGGTAAACGAAAACATTTTTCATGTTTAGACTGAAGTGAAAATATTTAATCTGATGTACAGATCTACTTGAAGTATCTTGTGATCGTTATAGTTGAATTATCTCATGATCGTTTTTCACCTTGTACTTGTAATATCCCGTCAGAATCCACTAACGGTGTATTAACTCCGGTCTCACAGTTTAACGGTCACGCTCTCTATATGAGACGTTTCCGAAAAGTATTCGCATTAAATATCAAAATAAAGTCATTTATTAAGGAAATAAATCTGAAAAACAGTTGACATAAATGACCAACGTAAGTAAACCAAAAACGTTATTTGAAACGACAATTTTCAATGCGAATATATGTTCTGAAAACGAGTCATGACGATAACATGTTGGACAACATCCAGTGCTAGCAGCAAACAAGCAATCATGACAACTCTGCAAAGCGGAAGTTATACCTCTATGGACATGAGATAAAAACATGCAAAACGTCAACGAAAAACGTTGAGTAAATCTACAGGTTTAGTAAAGCATTTCGTAAGTTTAGGCCACAAGATTTCTGAAATAAAACATCGTAAAAATTATACATAAGCATGAGCGCTTGATTATAAAACTTTAACCCTGCGGATAGCTAAAGCGCTACGCGTCTTCCTTTTACCCTTTCTAAGCATACACCGATCAAGTGTACAAGTTACAACCGAATAAGCACCTCGTAGGTTGAGGCGAGGTTTGTCAAACCTAACGGTACCTTCCCTATAAGTCGAGCTTACTTAAAGTAATTAATATAATCAAGCTAAGGGATTTCTGATCTGAACTCATATGTATATCGTTTAAGTTACTCGTGCCTAATATGTAAAACATTTGTAAAAAGCATGTTATCTCATCTCTGTAAAAGTAGTAGGGACTGTAGACTCACCTTAGCAAAAGCACTTAAAATCACTTAGTAAGAACCGTACAGTAGTCGAACAATCACGACCGAACAACGCAACCTAGTCAAAAAGGTCATCTTATGTAAATACATAGGTCACACTATGTCAACCCATTGTGTACGCATAGTCCTAGTGCTCAGACTGACTCAACATGCAAGTAAAAGTCAACTAGTCCAAGCAAGTCAACAAAAGTCAAACCAAAAGTCAACTCGGTCAAAGCGGCCAACTAAAGTCAAACATCTCAGTAGGTCATGAAATCATGGTCAACATGTCAAACCTAAGTCAAGTAACACATTATAGCTCATGGTTCAATAATTTGCACATTCGCAGTTTATCGCATGTCCTTAAAATACGCGCATTATAGAAAGAAACGAGTATAACTCTTAGTACATAATTCATGAAAACATGGAAAACTCCAAATCACAACTATACTCAAAATCGATTCCAAAAAGTCCGTCCAGGGCCTCATACGATGTCTACAAGTCAGGTTTCAGAAAGGGTATAGTTACGGTTTACCAAATCAGTTTCTGCCCGCGCGTCAGTTTTAGAAAATATTTCTCATAAAATATTGAAAATAGATTTTGACGAACGGTAAATTCGAGCTTACCCCAATAGTTTTAGTTATAAAATAATCAAATACATTCATTTAGCCAATTTTTACAGATTAGCCAAACACTACAGACCATTCAGTTTTAGACTTAAATCAGACATACCATTTGCTCAAGCTTATAACTCATGGCAAATCACGTTTTCAGAGGCTAGCATACAAAATATATATATCAAGGAACATATAAACTATCATATTCCAGAATATCAAAGCCTCAAACATCTTATAGTTCACGTTATATCATTTTTCGTGACTTTGAAAACAGATTCAGCTCCCTAGGAAACACGAATCTTCGTTTTGAAGCACCGAGAGCATTACGAAAGCTTTTGACGCGAATCTTAAGTCCAACATGCATGATTTTTCACAAGGAATACAATGGTACATATCTCAATAGCTAAATCACAAAGCACATAAATAAATAAAATTCGGATTACATGCATAACCTAGTCAAATCTTCGATTACACATAACTTGAGCATACGATAACGAAATCAAGTGAAATCAAAGTCCAAACCTATTAATTTTTCGACGCCTATTCATCTAGATAACATACAAGATCAGTATAAACCAATTTTATCAGATCAATAGCATACAAATTCGTGATACATGCAAATGATAACAATCGAGCAATTTAATGACAAACGACGACTCTATACGCAATCAGTTGAGCACTAGACTTGATTACACTATGAAATTGATAAAAAAAAAAAAAAACTGATCTAGAAAAATTAGGGTTGGTGTTTATACCTCAAACGATCAATTAAACGACAATACTAGACGTAGAACGATGCGTAGAACAACTTTGATGCACAAGGTTTCTTCCAATTTTTGATTTTTGATGGTGTTCTTGGGTGGTGGTGATCGACGACACAAAAGAGGGAGGTAGATGGAGTGTGTCAACTAGGGTATGGCAAGAATGAGGGTTTACAGTATTTGATTTTCTATTTAAAGTCTAGATTATGGCCCTAAATGACCACACTAGTGAACACAAGCCCAAACCACAAAATAAAAGGGGTCCATGAAGAGGAAGGGGGGGGGGGGGGGGGGGGGGGGGGAGGTTTTCGGCCATGGGGCCCTATAGGGTGTTCCTGGGCCTGTTTTATCTAATAGTTTGTACGCGTGTGGTCTGTTTCGAGTGCCGTTAACCGTACCGGGTCTCCGGAACGTTAACTAGTCGTTGAAACGAAATCACCGGGTTTAACTTACTAAATAAATAATAAATTAAATAAGTTTTTCTTAAAGTCATTAATTATTAAAAATAATTATTTTCTCATTTTTTCTAAGTTCCGTAAACTGAAAAGCTTTATAGGCGACTAACTTAATCGTGTCGTTTTCTAGATATTTCGTTATCCGAAATAAGTTCACAAATTAATATAACATACTAATTCAAGTAATCCACTAGGATCAAGTATGCATTTAAATTCATTAAACACGTAAAGTCTAAGTAATAATCGTTAAATACTTATCGGACAAGTAACGATAGTAACAAAAAAAGTTGGGTTGTTACAGTCCTTAACCATCCCAAGTAGTAATATGAACATGTAGCCTCTTGTGATAATAATATTTTCTTTCACTAAACGCACGTTACACTGGTAAATGTACTACGACCCTTGAATCAAAGAAGTCTATTTGACAAGTCCCACAGAGACTCATTGAAATTACCAAGAAACATGGCACTAGCATAATCTGGCTCTTTTGATTTTGCTGCTCTTTATTTGCTCCGACAAGAATTGGCTGATCTTCATGGTTCATGCCTCGTATGGGATTGGTGCGGGTTTCCTCCTGAATACGCACTTGGGGGCGAGTATAACTGTGTAGGAGATGAACGTGTGGGTGGTTAAGTCCTCCATGGGTGATCCTAACAGCTGTAAAGAAAAAAAAGTTAGATTAGGCTATTGTTTAGTTTGTTTGCTTATGTAATTGGTTACATAATTGGTTGTTGTAGTTTGGTCTCTTTTTACTTTGGGTCTTAATGGTGTCTATTGTTATTGTTGTGTTAAGTTATTATAGTTTGTGTTGGCTCTGTTGATTTTAGTTCGGTTGACACTCACTCTTTGAAGTTAACTAGGTTATAGCCCGCTATTTCACGGGATTATGCATAAAAACTTCGGTAATAAGTCTAAATTATATTATAAAATGTAAATTTGTTGGAATGAAGTATAAAAGTGTACATACTAATCATTCAATACGTTAAACACATTATACTACACGTATATATAATTTGATCAGTAATAAAATATATTTATTCCTAATAAAATATCATTAGATTATATTAAATTTATGACCAGTCTAAAGTTACTTACCCATCTATGGTTATCAAACATGAAAATCTTGATTAAGGGTGAATTTAACGATTGGAAGCTAATCTTGGTTGAGTAAGGTTGTAGTGCTAAAGCTTAGGCCACTTGCTATGGTTATGTTCTTTAACATAACTTTTACCCGCCACATTAGCGCCACATCAGCACAAACATTTTAACATTTCTTTCACATTCCTTTCTCTAAACACTCACTATCTTACACTCAACCATTCAATTTTAACCCATTTAAATTATTATTTAAATACAATATAAATAAAATAAAAACAATTTATTACTCCGTGTACCCACTCCCCAATAGAAATAGCAGTGGAATAAAAATAAAAAATTGATGCGGGACTAACCTGTCAGTCCGTTAGACTCGTTGCAGGCTTGGCTAACGAGGCCTTTAACGATTTGTTTGTTTTGGTTGTTATCCACTAACGGCCGTTAACGGATGGGTTTAACGGACCGTTGCACATGGCCTTATAGGTGTTCTATATATATATATATATATATATATATATATATATATATATATATATATATATATAATTAGCACTCGGGTTGTAATTGCACGCCTCATGCATGTGTTTTTTTTAATGAAACAATACCTTTCCAAAAAAAAAAAAAAAATTAGTATATCCTTTTCAGTTTAAACATATTTCATATTTTATATAATGATTTTTTGAAATTGTAAGAGCACTCGGAGTCGCTCAGTGTTAAATCTCGGTGTTAAATTTAACACTGGATTTAACACTGAGATCAAAACAGGAAAAATCGTTCAGTGTTAAATCATTATTTAATTGTTTGTTTAACACTTTTAATAATATTATTTTGTTTAATTATATATTAAAAATATAAAAACAAATGCAATACTAAATTTCATTAATAAAAAAATACATTAATAAAAAAAACACTACTTAAAATAAAATACAATACTTAATAAAAAAACACGATACTAAAAAAAATACATTACTTAACAAAAAAACACAATACTTAAACCGTCCTCGACGTCTCACGATTACCTCATACATGTTTAACCAAATTCGGTCGTAGACCCTCATGCACTTCCCTATCTCGTAATTCTTTAGTCCCCCTCTTTTAAGTTTCGCACCTCTCGATCCAAGTTGTTTGCATATACGAACGAGTTCGTAAACCCAATCATTTTCGGTTAGAGCAAAACCATTATCTTCAACAATTATATTGTGTAACATAATGCACGTATACATCATTTGTTTCATAACATTGATGCTATATGCCCTTGTTGGTTGTAGTATATGCCAACGCCCTTGTAAAATACCATAAGTCCTCTCAACATCCTTGCGTGCCGCTGCTTGTTTCTTCGAAAAGTACTTACGTGAAACAACCCAACCCGTATTTAAACCTGCCCAGATTTTTTTCTTTTTATAATACATTAATATCATTAACATTAGGTCCCAATTATGTTTCCAAAACATTTTCATTACAATAGTAGTTTAATAATCCTTAAAACATACATGTTGAGTCCCCAAAATAATTAAGGATTTAATTATGACAAAACTATAATTTATTTGCACTAAAATGTTATGTGCAGTCAGCACAAGTTTGTTTATGTATAGACAGCAGATATTGCTGTGTCGAGTGTTTAGTTTGATGCTCAGTCTATCAGCACAAGGTAGACAGTGTTCTTCAATCAGCACAGGATGTGTGCTCAACAATTCAAGAATATCAAGTGACTCAGCAATGAAGAACCAACACAGCTGGAATGCAGCTTACTACACAAGACAGCTATGCTCCATTATAAGCATAGTAGTTTTCCCGAGTGGTCTACATCAATGGTACTATTCAACAGAAGTCAAAGACAAAGTTGAACAGAAAAGGACACGCGTCGGCGGCTGACAAGTGACCTTACAAGACCACGTGGGAATGCAGAAGTTTAACGCATGTGCAGACATGGGTTATAGTTTGTCAACACCTAGGGAACACAACATTCTATTTGTTTAATCAAATAGTGGTGCCAAACCGAATTGGGGTGTTCCTGCAAATAGCTACCAAAGAGGAAAGAGAAGAGCATGCTCTCTGATGCAGTTGTCCCCACAAGTACAGACATCCTATGTACCAGTGGACAATAGAACCATTACACGGTTAATAGGACCACTATAAATTGTTGTATCCACTATTGTAACAACTAGTGGTGTGGGTTTATTTTTCTAGAGTCAAAACGTGTAATAGCTTTTAGTTTACCTCTTAGCTATAATCTAGGTAATCTGTATCAACCAACTATCATTCCGCCAAGGATAGTTGTGATTCTTTGTGATTCAATCAATAAAGAATAATCGTTGAAAATTACCTGTGACTCTATTTTAATCTTCATGTTTGAATACTAATCGTGTTTAACTGTTAAGTTAATTAAAAGAAATTGTATTCACCCCCACCCCCCTCTACAATACTCCTGTTATTATTAAGAGACCAACAACTGGTATCAGAGCTTCAGTCTTGATAATTAATATCTTGGATCTGAATTCTCTCATGGCTGCATATTCAAATACAGCTTACCTTGAAAATGGCTCATCCAATAGACCACCCAAATTTGATGAAGATGAGTATGAAACTTGGAAGGCAAGATTCATGCTTCACCTTGAGTCTATTGACCCACTCATGCCTGGTATTACCATAGATGGTCCATTTGTTCCCACTGAGACTATTGGTAGTGCTCCAGCTACAGCTGACACTCCTGCTATTCCTGGCAGAGAGGTTATTCTCACCCCTTCTAGATGGGATGCTGAGGATAAACGTCGTGTTGGACTTGACCCTAAAATCAGAACCTTGTTAGCTATAACTTTGCCTAACCCACTATTCAAACTGATTAAGGGAAAAGAATATGCCAAGCTTATGTTGGACTATCTAGATGTTACCTATGAGGGTATGGGAGAAGTAAGGCAGAACAGAATGATTGCTTTAAAAAGAGAATATGAAATGTTCTTTGCCTACAAGAATGAAACCCTTAAGCAAACTTTCATTAGGTTTAACTCCTTGATTGCTGATCTGATCACTTTGAATGTCACCTATACTGAATTTGAACAAGTAAACAAATTCATAGATTCACTGCCTACTAAATGGAAATCTGTTACTGACCCGTTAAGAACCACTCAGACCCTAAAGAACTTTAACATGTCTTCTCTCTACAGTTCACTTTGGAACCATGAGAAGGCAGAGGCTAAATTTGAACTTAACTTAAAAGAAAACTTTAGGTCTGCCCCCACCACTTCAAAATCTTCTAAGACAGATGATACTGCTCTTATTGCTGCTGCTAAAAAGAAAGCTCAAAAGGCTTTACTGGTTCAAAAATTGTTGGCAGAAGAAGAGACAGCTGAGAGTGATGTGGATGGTGGTACTAGGTCTGAAGAAAGCAGTGATGATGAAAGTGATGCAGAAGGGTTTGCTGAAGGTATGGCTTTGCTGGCTAGGCAGTTCAAAAGGTTCAATCGTAATAGAACCATCAAGTCATACAAAGGGAGTAAGAAACCGAGTGCTAGGTATTGCAACAAGTCAGTCAAGGGTCCTAAATCTGAGTGTTATAATTGTGGGAAGGTTGGACATTTTGCTGCTGAATGCATGTTCAGGAAACCTTCAACTTCACATGCTAACTCTTTCTCAAAAGCTGACAAGTACAAGAACAAGTACAAAGCTATGAAAGCTTAGATAAAGGAAAGTGCTAAGACTGATAAGAAGGGTAAAAAGCTAGAAAAGGTTCTAGTCGCTGAGCATCATGATTGGGATGAAACCAGCTCGTCGTCTTCCTCTGATAGTGATACTGATGATGATGGTGCTGGTTATGCTCTAGATAAAAAGTTGTGTTTAATGGCCAAGAAGGTCAAGGAGTCTGATGAGGATGATAATGGTAGTAAGTTTTTGGCTGATACGAGGGAAGCTGATCAGAAAAGAGATTCACCTCAATGGAAAACTGAATTGATGTATAAGGTTGATAATTTTCGAACTTATGCTGATGATGAAAAGGCCGAAATGTTTGACTACCTAAGAGTTGACTTATGTAGAGGCAGCAAACGTGAAGAAGTTTTGAAAACTGACAACAAATCTTTAAATGAGAAACTTAAAAGCAAAAATGATGAAATTAAAATATTGAAAGATGATATTTCCAAAGTTGAAAAACAAAACTTTGCTTTAAAGTCTCTTTACGTTGAGGCAGCAGAAGTCAAGAACCAGCTGGATAATCTTAAAAAGGTTGTCGCTTCGTGGTGTACATCTGCTCAACGCACAGCAAAGTGTGTTAATGAGCAGGTGCCTGCCCAAGTTGAAGCTTCTTTGCTGGTGACTATGCTGCTGCTGCTGCTATTGCAGAAGTTACTTTCATGGACCCAATTCTTGAAACTGATCCTGAAGCTGTCCTGCCAAATACTTTTGCCAAGATAGTTAAGGGTAAAAAGGTCTTGACAAATAAGTTTGTTAGACATGCTGTATCCCCACCACCTGCCATGAAAGAGATTTTGGAGGATGAAGTTAGAGCAAGAGAAGCCAGTACCTCAATTGATGAGACTACTGACCCCTCAAGCATCTACTACATGACTCCAAAAGAAAGACATATTAAAAGGGAAATCACTGAAAATAATCTAAGAAAAATTAAACCGACTGATTCCCCTTCGTGTTCGAGTTCTAATTGTGCTGAGCCAGCTGATGACAAACTTACTGGTCAACCAGTAGCTGTAGACAAGCCAGTCAAACGTAATACTGGCAAGTCTAAGGTAGCAGGAAAAACTTCTTCTAGTTCATCAGCTTCAGTAGATAAGCCAATAACTTCCCACGCTGGCTCGTCAAGTGATAAAGGCAAAGCAATACGTCATGACTATGGTACTGGTTCCAAGAAGAAAGCTGCCCTTAAGGGAAAAGCAAAAGTGGACTCGAATGATGAGATGTCTATCACTGAGATTATGATAGTCAAGCTTGACCAGCTAATTGAGGTAGTAACCAAAAGTCGACCCGATCTTACTGCACCCATTTACTCAGTGTATAACCAGTCACCGATACCAAATGTGAGAAAATGCTACAAATGTGGCAGCAAGTTTCACTTAGCCAACCGGTGTCCTTTTACCCTAACCCCATCTGCTGCTGCTTCTTCAAGCAAACCAGCAGACAGGAAGAGATCATCAAAGATGACCCTTCCAGAACCCATCCTTGGATGGGTTCCCAAAAAGAACTAATCTCTTAGCTACTGTGCAGGGCATTCAAAATAAGCAAATCTGGTATCTCGATAGTGGTTGTTCGAGACATATGACCGGATGTAAGTCCCTGCTGATGGACTATCAAGAAAAGGATGGTCCAGTTGTTTCGTATGGAGATAATTCGTTGGGTTACACAAAGGGTTTTGGTACTTTGACTAATGGGAATGTCACGTTCTCAAATGTTGCATATGTCGTTGGGCTCAAACATAATTTACTCAGCATAAGCCAACTGACAAGTAAGAATAAGATAGTCTAATTCAGAAGGAAAATTGGCACTATTTTTGATAAGACAGGGAAGCCGCTGCTGACTGCAAAACGTCATGAAAACATGTATCAAATTGACATGAGCACAACACTCACAACAACTGATACTTGTTTCTATTCAAAGGCAGCAGACAACCTGAAGTGGTTATGGCACAAGAGACTCTCACATCTCAACTTCAAAGATATTCACAAATTATCCAGTAGAAGTTTGGTTTCTGGGCTACCCACCATATCTTATGTAAAGGACAGATTGTGTCCTGGCTGTGAAAAGGGAAAACATCACCATGCCTCATTCAAATCAAAGTAAATCTCATCTATTGAGAAACTATTTCATTTACTTCATATGGATCTTTTTGGTCCTGTTAATGTGGCCAGCTATAGTGAGAAGAAGTATACACTGGTTATTGTTGATGAATATTCCAGATACACCTGGGTTTTCTTTTTGAAGCAAAAGAGTGAAGCTGCTGATGAAATTATCAATTTTATCAAAAGAATGGAGCTTTTAAATGGGCAACTGGTGAAACAGCTAAGAAGTGATCATGGTACAGAATTCAGAAATGCTACTGATGTGTGCAGCGGTGTATACAAAATAGTTATATTTTTATTACGAAATACTATTAAATATGATACAATTTTACACAAGTTATTTATTTATTTATAGAGTGGATATACCTAAACCTTGCTACAACACTATAGGAAGTGTACCTAATCGTACAGTAGTGTAGTTTTTAGTAAGTCCGATTCGTTCCACAGGGAGATGGCTTATTGCGTACACTATATTTTTAAACAATTATATTTGTATGTATGTATGTATGTATATATGTATATATATATATATATATATATATATATATATATATATATATATATATATATATATATATATATATATATTAGTAATATAGTATTATTATTATTATTATTATAAAAGGGGGTTTTTACCGTTTAATGACCGGTTTGTCGATTTTATATTTTAAGCGTAAAGATAAATGATGATAATATAAATGACATAATTTAAATTGTGATAAAGTAAATTGCAGTAATTAAAATGAAAATAAATAAAGGTACGATGAAATATGAAATAAAAGTATTATTCTTATTTAAACTTCCGTAATCATGATGTTTGACATTTTGATTTTAATTTATTACCCTGGGTTAATTGTCATTTGTCCTGGATTATTTGATACCTATTTAGTTTTTGTTCATAATAGTCCATCGGTCATAATTATAAAATGCTCGTCAAATTAACCTTATTCCCGAAGTCAAATATTCCAACTAATTAGGGATTCGAACTGTAACAAGGTTTTAATACTTTGTTTAATGATTACACCAGGTTATTGACTGCGTGTAATCCAAGGTTTTATTACTTTGTTAACAATTACATCAATTATCCTTGTATGTAATCCACCCCTGTTTTAATAAGATATGAATATTAATTTACCCACTTGATCAGAATGAATAATCAATTACCCAACCCGAATAATTAAATAAATGATCGTAAAAGATGTCGTATAAACGTCACTAAATAGAACATACATAATCATTTTAATAATTTGAAGATTAACTAATTTGAAGATAGGTTCGACAGATTCTAATGAGTTGTCATTCGATTAGATAATACCCCCTATCTATTAATAGTCAATAGTCCAATGTCCACAAGTGTCGGTCTTTTGTCCAAACCTTAATTATGGTACAAAATCTAATAACCCAATCTTAATTTTTAGTCCAACATCACGATTACTTTGGCTTAAATAAGCATAATAATAACTTAGTTACGAGACATTAATTTAAAAAGGAAGAACATAGCTTACAGTGGTGATTAATTGCGTAGCGTTGCACGGACAGAATTTCGACTTGAAACCTTAAAACATTCCTTACAATAACCCAATTATTATTAAACTTAATTTAAAATTAAAATTAGAATTAAAAATATAATTATGATTACAGAGGAAGAAGAAAAAAAGGTGTGTTTATCTCGTGCAGAATTCGTCGCCTTTTATAGCACTTGGCCAGATTCTGATGCCCATGCGATTGCATGGATTTTGTGCCTTCTGGCCATGCGATCGCATGGCCCTCTGATCCAGGTCACATGCTTTTGTTTTCTAGTTTGCCGACGGTTTTTAATATATATATATATATATATATATATATATATATATATATATATATATATATATATATATATATATATATATATATATATATATATATATATATATATATATATAATTTTAAGAATTATTTATATATTATATTATATTTATGTGCATAGTTGATTTGTAATTTTAGCTCCGTTGCGTCGCGCGTTGAAAGTTGGTTCATGTCCCGGTTTCGGATTTTCGAACGTCCTTGCGTACTATTTAATATCTTGTACTTTGCGTTTTACGGCTTGTACTCTTATCATTTTTGGACATTTCTCATCAATAAATTGAACCACTTGAATTATATCTTGTACATTTGAGCTTTTTGGTCATTTGCGTCTTCAAATCGTCGTTTTCTTCTTTTGTCTTCGCACTTATTTATTTAAACGAATATTACATAAAAATAGAATAATTACAACTAAAAGCTTTACATATTGGAAGGATATTGTGCCTAAATATATGTTCATTTGGAGCACTATCAAATATTCCCACACCTGAGCGTTGCTTGTCCTCAAGCAATACAGAACTTAAAATAAAATCACACTTTACTTGAATCACTTTTTTTTATTCTCACACTTTATACATCAATGAGTTTGATACATCAGTATAAACAATGATAGTAACGATGTGGTTTATAGTCCCACATGACTATAAAAATTTAGATCCTTTAAGAAAATTGGATCTTTATGAAAACATTTGATCTTTTGAAAATTCAATCTAGCTTTTACCCTAGATAAGTTTTTCGAAATAACCCTTCACCGGTGTTTGCAAATTATTTTTGTGGGTTTTGTGGGTTTCAGATTTGAAAATTTTAGCTCAAAACTTGCGGTTTTGTGTCACCCACTTGCTAACCTTGTATTGGGAAAGCAACACGTCCAGTACACTTGCTCCTTATATTACCTTTCGGTAAACTACCGTTCGTTTGTAAAGGAAAGCGTTGAACAAGCAACTGTTAAGACAATGTCCCGTGACATGCTTTTGATTATGGTCTATAACGTGTCGGATGCAATTACTATCCTTTGTAGGAGCAATAGTAAAGATCACCCTATAATTTTTTGGTCTGGCACAAGGTCCTGTCTTTGACCATGCTATGCAACCACCGTTCTTACGGTTGACACCCGATTTGGTTCATGTGACCTAATGAATTCCAGGTGAATTCCTAGGATTTTACGTTCAATGGTAATGAACGCATTGAAAATAGGGTTTTCAGAAAATAAATCGGTGTGTAATTATGATCAAAATATTTTCTTGTTCAAGCTCGAGTTTAGATATCATCGAATTCCATGAGTTTGTAATTCTCAATCTTTAAGGTCAATCTCAAGGATTGAGTAATATCAGGCTTAAATGCTGATTTTTAATCTTTAAGGAGATTATCCTTTCTGGGGGTCTGATTCATTAGTCTTATCAAGCTAATTTGCACGGCGCCCTCCCCATTTTACGAGACAGATCCTCTCATGGTTAGGATAAGTCTGACCACTTGGCGACCCTATTTGATGTTGAGGTCCGTGGATTTCCTGCTGATTTTAGAGATGACTTTTCTAGATTTTTCGTCAACCTACAGCTGGTCTGGACGACAACTTCCTGACCTAAATCAAGAAGCGCGTGTCTTTTTCGAAAGACTTTACTTCCTTTTAATGATGGAATTGATTCATCGTGTAGATCCATCTATTCTTTCAAAGGTATTATAATAAATCGGGTAAAACTGATTAGTTTAGTCCAAAGCAAAAGTACCTGCAATAATCTTGTACAAATATGTGATATGTGTTTTAAAGAAATTAGTAAATTCTTCCCACACTTAGCTTTTATTTATTCTTTTCTTTGCCTTTTTATTCTCCTCTATTCCATTTTAAATGAATTCTAACATTTTGGGTTGTTTCTCCATTTATGTTCTCTCCGAGGTAACAATAATTTCGGCATTATCACCTAGTTTTATCGTTCATAAATATGTATAAACATGATTTTGAATTCATTTAGTTGAAAATTTTTCAAATTTTCACAAAATTTTGCAATTAAACTAAGTGTAAACCCGAGAGAATTTTTAACCCTTTCCCACATTTGAGATCATGCGATGCCCTCATTTGCATGAAATCAGACTATAATTATAAATTCATGATGGTGATTAGTGTAGAAAAGTGATTAAAAATACCCAGTTTGTAATTACTAAGGTCGTCGAATGATAGATGGCGCGCCTCATCGTTCATTCCTTTTGTTGTAATTTCATATATGTTTTGCGTCTTATCGTCAAAATTAGTAGCTTTTCCTGAACTTTAATGTCAGTCTTTGAAAATGCGCTGTTTTACCCTGTTTTGTACATAAGATAAACTACAAACATATATATATATATATATATATATATATATATATATATATATATATATATATATATATATATATATATATATTATAAAAACCTTTATTTATTAAAACAATTTGAATAATTTTTTTTTTAAAATTTGTTTCCTTTTACTTTAGGTAGTTTCGATATGTTTACCTAGTCTGTCCCTCGACAAAATTTAAAATTTGTCGTTTTTAAAGCTATTGTTTTATAAGCAATGATTTTTGGGTTTTTAATTTTTTTGGTATACTTTAGATCAATAAAATTAAAAATAATGATAACAAAATTTTTCGCCCCGCCCTCGGGTAAAGCAATTTCGGTTCCATGACCTAGTCTTTAACTTACGACGAATTTTAGAAATCATTTTTTTAAACGTAATGAAATAAAGTAAATTTTTTTTAAAATCACACAAAAATTAAATTTAAAAATGCAAATTAATTTCATACAAAACCTACAAAACAAAAATTCAGAATGGGGGGAGAAAACTAGTTCTTTAGTGTCTGCTAGTGGAAAAAGACCAATCGGATTCCATTCTCGGAACTACACGAGAACAGAACAACTAACTCTAGACAACGTTTTCTTTTTAGAACATTTGAATCTCCCCACACTTAGGTAGCTATGGTGTCGAAATTGTGATTAACTTCATCGTCAATTTCTTTTGGACCATAATCAACTTGCATATCTGTGACTTTTGCTTTAAGCCATTGGTCGGATTCCTGTGTAATATCCACAAATTCAACTAGTTTTGCCTTTTCTTTAGGCGAAAGATTGGATACTAACCGGTTACATAACTTAAAGTTTCCCTTGGTTCTAGCATCGTGAATCCGTTTAATAAGTTTCTTCATTGAACTATTAATAACGGAGTCATTTAATTTTGTATCAACAACGGGGTTCTTTGTTATCAGGTCATCATTAGGTGTTACTTCATCTTCCCCACACTTAGGCATTTTATTATTGTTAAGCACTACCGTTGGAGTTGGTAAAACAACATGGTTCTTACCAATCGTTTTTGTTGGTTCAACGGTTTTGGTTGGTGGAGATTTAGACTTTCGACTCACAAAGGTGATCGATTTTTCATCATTACTAAGTGTCATTCTACCATCTCTTACATCAAATAACTCCCCGGTGGACGCTAAGAATGGTCGACCTAAAATTAGAGGAATGTTTGAGTCCTCTTCAATGTCAATGACAATGAATTCGACTAGAAAGGTTAAATTACCCACTTAAACGGGTAGGTTGTCAGCGATTCTAACTGGGTGCCTAATGGTTTGATCAAAGAGTTGGACACTCATCTCTGTTGGACTTGACTCACCTACTCCTAATCTCTTATATAATGAAAGAGGCATAACACTCACACTCGCACCTAAATCTGCTAGTGCATCATAAATGACACAATCACTAAGTAGACAAGGAACAATAAATTCACCCGGATCACCTAACCTGGTGGAGGTTTTGGTGGAACTGTCTTTACCGGGTTTATCTTTACGGTTTTTGTTTCTTGTACTTTCTTATTCTTCTTATTCTTTCCAGAGGTATCACAAACGTTATTACCTATTACTTGCTCATACTCAACTCCTTTTCTTGGAAACGGGATGGTTAGTCTGTATGGTGCCACCACTGGATTTACATACTCGGGTGGTGGTGGTGTTGTAACTTCTTCATTGTTACTCACATCCAAAACCTTCCCATCTTCTGATGCTGGTTTTTCAGAATTTGTTGAAACCATATTAACATTCTCATTCCGAGGATTTACTTCAGTATTACTCGGTAGCTTTCCTTGTTCCCTCTCACTCATCATGCTAGCAAGAGTACCTACGTGTTTTTCTAGATTCAAAATGGAGGCTTGTTGAGTTCTTAATGACTGATCAAACCTCTCATTTGTTTGGGTTTGAGATGTAATAAATTGTGTTTGAGATTTCATTAGCTTTGCCATCATTTCTTCTAGATTTGGATTTTTCTCTTCGGTTTGTTGTGGTGGTTTATACAAGCTAGGTCTTTATTGATTGAAAGTGTTGTTTTGAGTTGGTTGGTTATTCGGACCTTGTTGGTTGTACTAGTTATTGTTAGGTCCATTTGGATTGTAAAGAATATTTTGATTTCGATTGAAGTTCGGCCTTGGAGGTTGATAATTATTTTGATAATTATTTCCCGGCCTTTGGTTCATGTAGGAAACATTATCACGTTGTTCCATCGTTTGCTCGATGTGACAATCTTTCATTAAGTGTGGTCCACCGCATTGCTCACAACTGATTCGTATTGCGTGAATATCTTTAGTCATCTTTTCCATTCGTCTCTCGAAAGCATCTATTTTTGCGAAAACGGAATCAAAGTCATGGCTAGATTGGCTCTAGCCACTTTAGATGAACGAAAAATATCTTTTTCTTGGTGCCACTCATGTGAGTGGGAGGCAGTGTTATCAATAATTTTGTGAGCTTCAGTTGCCGTTTTTTTCATAATGGAACCACCAGCTGCTATGTCGATGTCTTTTCGTATAGTGATATCACATCCTTGGTAGAATATTTGTACTATTTGATAAGTGTCTAAACCATGTTGAGGACATCCTCTCAACAATTTTCCGAATCTTATCCACGCCTCATATAGAGTTTCATTTAGCTTTTGTGTGAACGTAACAATTTCTCCTTGAAGTCTCACGGTTTTAGATGCCAGAAAGAATTGTTTAAGAAATTTTTAAACTAAGACATCCCATGTATCAATCGCCCCTTCAGGTAACGATTCTAACCAATCTTTGGCTTCTCCCTTTAAAGTCCAGGGAAACAACATGAGATAGATCTGTTCATCCTCAACTTCTATGATTTTGAATAGAGTACAGATCCTATTAAAGGTTCGAAGATGTTCGTTTGGATCTTCTTTTGGCGTACCACTATATTGGCATTGATTAGTTACCATGTGTAGAATTTGTCCTTTCATTTCCTAATCTGGCGCATTAATGTCTGGCTTAATAATGGCGTGTCCTTGGCCAGTGTGTGTGGCTCTCATTCGGTTTTCCATACTTAGAGGTTCTGTTACTTCCATAATTGAATTTATTGAATACGAATCACTAGAGAATTCTGATTTAACGGTTTGTGGTTCAGGAGGAAGGATTAGTGGTTCAGGATCTTGGAATTGTCCTTGAATATCCTCCGGGTTCTCACTTATGAAGTTGGGTTCAAAAAATGGATTATCGGAAATTTGAATTGGAGTACTTGTTCGACTTGATGATGATTCTAAAGAAAAATCAACGGCGACAATATTGGCTAGATGTCTTGATCGAGTTACAGGTGGTGAACGTATAAAAGGTGGTGAACGTTTTGCTCGGTGCATTTACTGAATATTCTATTAGTTATAAATATAAAAATTATATAAGTTATCAAATTAATAGACTTTTCTGATTTTGCTCACGTTTCGAATAGCCAATAGATGCAGCAGGTAGCCAGGACCCTTTAAATCGGAAGCCCACAACTCGCCACTAACAAATCCAACTATTACTACGAACCAGAAAATTTTGGATGTCTATCAATTTAACCACTTAAAATAATTTTTCGTTTTGAAATTAAGAGATAAAAATCTATGTCCGAAAAACTAGAGCGTCGAGAAATAAGAAAGAAAAAGAGTGCGTCGAAAAACGTCGAAAAATTAAGCGTCGAAAAATAATAAAATGCAGCGTCGAAACTTAAAAGTCTAAAAACTAAAATTTAAAACGTACGTCTAAAGGTATTAAAGCTTAAAAGGAATTCTATATCCAAAACGGAAATAACTTAAAAAGTACTAAAATCTTAAAACGGCGTCGCTAAATTCTAAAGCACCTAAATTTTAATCTAAAGAAAAAGCACTTAAGGGATTTTACGGCAAAGTCTAAAAATCTATAGCTACTATGGCAAAATACTAGATTAAAACTAATTACGAACGAAAAATTATAAAATTACGCTTTAACTAATAAAAAGATACAAAATAAAAAAATAAAACTTAAAGTTATAAAAATACAATTTTATAAAAATATTATTTTTATATTATTTATTTTATAAAAGTATTAAGTTTAAAACTAATTAAAACTTAAAATACAAATTAATTAATAAAACTAAAACTAATTAATAAAAACTAATTAAATAATTAAACCCTAATTAGGGTTAATAATAATAATAATAATTAATAATACTCCGTAATTAATGCAGTACCAGGTCAAACCTGGCGTGTCAGAAGGGACCATGCGGTCGCATGGGTTTTAAGGCTTGGGCTCATGCGATCGCATGAGATCGGATACCAGGCCAGAAAGTTAGGCTGTTACAGTGATCGGCCCGATTACTTTTATAATTTTTTTTTCTGTTTTATATTTTTGTAAAATATTTATATAAAACTTATAAATAAGAAAAAAAAATTTACTTATTAGTTTTCATAACTTTTCACAATAAAAAGAAATATAAACTTTTTAAATTTAACTAAACTTAAAAATATAGAAATATATTTTTCCTTTTCTTTTATATTTTTGATTGTATTATATAAAACGTATTTTTATAAAAATGAATTAAAGCTTAATAAAAATCTTTTTTATAGCGTTTCGCTTTCGGCGTTGATGAGATTCCCCGGCAGCGGCACCAAAAACTTGATGTGTGCAGCGGTGTATACAAAATAGTTATATTTTTATTACGAAATACTATTAAATACGATACAATTTTACACAAGTTATTTATTTATTTATTTATAGAGTGGATATACCTAAACCTTGCTACAACACTATAGGCAGTGTACCTAATCGTACAGTAGTGTAGTTTTTAGTAAGTCCGGTTCGTTCCACAGGGAGACGGCTTATTGCGTACACTATATATTTTTAAACAATATATATATATATATATATATATATATATATATATATATATATATATATATATATATATATATATATATATATATATATTAGTAATATAGTAGTATTATTATTATTATAAAAGGAGGTTTTTACCGTTTAATGACCGGTTTGTCGATTTTATATTTTAAGCGTAAAGATAAATGACTATAATATAAATGACAGAATTTAATTTGCGATAAAGTAAATAGCAGTAATTAAAATGACAATAAATAAAGGTACGATGAAATATGAAATAAAAGTATTATGCTTATTTAAACTTCCGTAATCATGATGTTTGACGTTTTGATTTTAATTTATTACCCTGGGTTAATTATCCTTTGTCCTGGGTTATTTGATACCTATTTGGTTTTTGTCCATAATAGTCCATCGGTCATAATTATAAAATGCTCGTCAAATTAACCTTATTCCCGAAGTCAAATATTCTAACTAATTAGGGATTCGAACTGTAACAAGGTTTTAATACTTTGTTTAATGATTAAACCAGGTTATCGACTGCGTGTAATCCAAGGTTTTATTACTTTGTTAACAATTACATCAATTATCCTTGTATGTAATCCACCCCTGTTTTAATGAGATATGAATATTAATTTACCCACTTGATTAGAATAATAATCAATTACCCAACCCGAATAATTAAATAAATGATCGTAAAAGATGTCGTATAAACGTCACTAAATAGAACATACATAATCATTTTAATAATTTGAAGATTAACTAATTTGAAGATAGGTTCGACAGATTCTAATGAGTTGTCATTCGATTAGACAATACCCCCTATCTATTAATAGTCAATAGTCCAATGTCCACAAGTGTCGGTCTTCTGTCCAAACCTTAATTATGGTACAAAATCTAATAACCCAATCTTAATTTTTAGTCCAACATCACGATTACTTTGGCTTAAATAAGCATAATAATAACTTAGTTACGAGACATTAATTTAAAAAGGAAGAACATAGCTTACAGTGGTGATTAATCGCGTAGCGTTGCACGGACATAATTTTGACTTAAAACCTTAAAACATTTCTTACAATAACCCAATTATTATTAAACTTAATTTAAAATTAAAATTAAAATTATAATTAAAAATATAATTATGATTACAGAGGAAGAAGAAAAAAAAGGTGTGTTTATTTCATGCAGAATTCGTCGCCTTTTATAGCACTTGGCCAGATTCTGATGCCCATGCGATCGCATGGATTTTGTGCCTCCTGGCCATGCGATCGCATGGCCCTCTGATCCAGCTCACATGCTTTTGTTTTCTAGTTTGCCGACGGTTTTTAATATATAATATATATATATATATATATATATATATATATATATATATATATATATATATATATATATATATATATATATATATATATATATATATATATATATATATATATAATTTTAAGAATTATTTATATATTATATTATATTTATGTGCATAGTTGACTTGTAATTTTAGCTCCGTTGCGTCGCGCGTTGAATGTTGGTTCATGTCCCGGTTCTGGATTTTCGAACGTCCTTGCGTACTATTTAATATCTTGTACTTTGCGTTTTGCAGCTTGTACTCTTATCATTTTTGGACGTTTCTCATCAATAAATTGAACCACTTGAATTATATCTTGTACATTTGAGCTTTTTGGTCATTTGCGTCTTCAAATCGTCGTTTTCTTCTTTTGTCTTCGCACTTATTTATTTAAACGAATATTACATAAAAATAGAACAATTACAACTAAAAGCTTTACATATTGGAAGGATATTGTGCCTAAATATATGTTCATTTGGAGCACTATCAGCTACATTAGAAGAATTTTGTGCTGACAAAGGTATTTCACATAACTTTTCTGCTGTGAGAACACCTCAACGGAATGGTGTTGCAGAAAAAAGAAACAGAACTCTCATTGAAGCAGCAAGATCTATGTTAGCTGAGTCTGGGCTGAAAAATTCATATTGGGCAGAAGCTGTGAACACTGCATGTTTTACCCAGAATAGATCTTTAATAGTGAAAAGACATCAGAAAACTGCTTATGAAGTTCTCAAAGGAAGAAGACCCTCAATTTCATTTCTTCATGTATTTGGCACTCCCTGTTTCATTCGAAACAATAGGGATCAGCTAGGAAGTTTGATGCTAAGGCTGATGAAGGTATATTCTTGGGATATTCCAACATGTCAAAGGCATATAGGGTTTTCAATAAAAGAAGGGGTTGTTTTGAAGAATCAATTAATGTTACATTTGATGAGACTGCCCCAGCTTCATCTCTTAGTCAAGAAGATGAAGAGTTATTGTTTGAAGATCCTACTCATCAAGCTCTTGATGATGATGAAGAACCAGCTGCAATTCCCTCACTAATCCATGTTGCTGGGTTCTCTGATGATGAGATGGAACACTCTGTTCCATATGTGTCTAAACCAAGTGGACCTACTGACTCTACCGAAGTCCTACAACTTGAGCATAGGTTTACTGGTTCTGAAAGATCATAAGCTGGTACTGGTTACATTAATAATGAACAGCTGTCTCCAACTGCTGCTCATACCTTTGAACCAACTAATGATCAAGATGATGTATGTTTCACGACAAGCTCACCTGTTCATAACACTAGATGGACAAAAGAGCATCCAATTGAGCAAGTTATTGGTAATCTGGCTAGTGGTGTTAAAACAAGAAGGCATGCAACTAGCAATTTTTGTATGCATGTAAATTTTGTGTCTACCATTGAACCTACATGTCCTGATGAAGCAATCAAAGATCCAAGCTGGGCAGGAGCTATGCAAGAAGAGATCTTCCAGTTTGATAGGAATAAGCTTTAGACATTAGTACCTAAACCTGATGATGAAACTAAGAAGATCATTGGTACCAAGTGGGTGTTCAAGAACAAGATGGATGAAGATGGGATTGTGATCAGAAATAAAGCCAGGTTGGTAGCTCAAGGGTTCAAACAGGAAGAAGGATTGGATTATGGAGAGACATATGCTCCAGTGGCTAGGATGGAAACTATCAGATTGTTCTTGGCATATGCTGCTAAGATGAACTTTAGGGTATTCCAGATGGATGTTAAATCTGCATTTCTAAATGGGAAGCTGCAAGAAGAAGTTTATGTCAAACAGCCTCCTGGTTTTGTAAGCAGTAAATATCCAGACCATGTCTACAAGCTAGACAAAGCTCTTTATGGCCTCAAACAGGCTCCAAGATCATGGTATGAGACACTTCATGTGTATCTCACTGGTATAGGTTTTAAAGTTGGAATAATTGATACCACTCTGTTCTCAAAAGAGACAGATGGTGATCTCTTGCTGGAACAGATATATGTAGAAGATATTATTTATGGATCTAAAAATGAAAAACATTGTCAAGATTTTTCAAAACTTATGTCAAAGACATATGAAATGAGCTTACAAAGAGATTTGCAATACTTTTTGGGATTGAAAATTAAACAACTTGATGATGGAATTTTTATAAGTCAGGATAAATATATCAAAGATATGTTAAAGAAATTTGGTCTGACCTGTTTAAAAGATATAGGGACCCCAATGGCAGCATCTATTAAAATAGATGCTGATCCCAATGGTGAACCAGTCAATATCACTGAATATAGAGGTATGATTGGATCCCTACTTTATCTCACAACCAGCAGACCAGATATTATGTTTGCCACATGTCTCTGTGCCAGATATCAAACTGATCCTAAAGAGTCACACTTGCTAGCAGTAAAAAGGATATTTAGGTATCTGAAAGCTACTGCTAAACGTGGTCTTTGGTATCCTAAAGACCAGGATTTTGAGCTAATTGGGTATTCAGATGCTGACTTTGCAGGGTGTAAAATAGACAGAAAAAGTACTACTGGTGGTTGCCAGTTACTGGGTGGTAGGCTAGTCAGCTGGATGAGCAAAAAGCAAAATACTGTGTCCACATCTACTGCTGAGGCAGAATACATTTCTGCTGGTAGTTGTACTGCTCAAGTGCTATGGATGCAAAGCCAGCTGAAAGACTATGGTGTTCATGTTACAAAGACTCCAATCTACTGTGACAACACAAGTGCAATTGCTATCACCAACAATCCTGTGATGCATTCAAGAACAAAGCACATTGATGTTCGATATCATTTCATAAAGGATCACGTTCAAAAAGGAGATGTGGAGCTACATTTTATTTCAACAGACCAGCAGTTAGAAGATCTATTCACAAAGCTCTTAGATGAGAAACATTTTAACTATCTCATCTCTGAACTGGGTATGCTTGAACTTTAAATAAAAGACAATTTTTGTTGGCGTGCTGGCTCTACAACATGTAGGGCAAACCAGTAAGTCATCATTTGTTAACTTACTACCTACATGTAAAACACTCAGTACAACAACGTCTTTTATACTTTGGTTACTCAAAATGTTTTTAAATGAAATAATAAATAGCTCACCAAATTAAATGATTCCTTAACTCTGAAACTCATTTACTCCCAATGATTTAAATTAAATTCATGACATATTAAACGTAACAAAGTATTTTGTATTTAATACAAAACTTATTTTGTGGTCTTTAAATCAATTTTTGAATTAAAACCTGCTGCATTTAATGCTGAATGGGAGGTATGAGTGTTCAAGCCGTATATACATCTTGTCAACAGTCTGTGTCCCCTCGAAAGTGTGCCAGTCTGTCACATCTGCCCACGCGCCTGCAGATGAAAGTTGTCATTTTCTCTCTCCTGCACTTTTTCATCCAATCACAACGGTTAAAAGAGTGTTTTATCTTCCATAATAACCTTCGGTTATTCATTATTCAAAATCACATACTCTTTTCTCTCAAAATCTTCAAATCTTCCAACTTTCACAACTTCATATTTTCATCTTTACATTTCATCAATGGCAGACCAACCTCAATCACCACATATTGAACACCAGCCAGAGGAACAACAGCAGCAACAACAACCGGCACAATAACCTGATCAACAACCACAACCGGCACCGGAGGAACAGGTTGTTCAAGGACCACTTTTCAATCTTCATCCAGCTCTGGTTAGGACTAATAATGCACTTGATCACACGACTATTCACCTATTAAGAGGCAATGCTGCTCATTCACTCTCCATTCCCAAATCAAAAGTCAATATGGGTTATGAAACGCTAATTGACTACATCCGGCAATCCCCTCTGGATAGGGCTTGTAGTGGCCCGAAATTTTCCATGTTTATATGTATTAAATGAAATTGATATTTATATGATTAAGTGTTTCCAACATGTTAAGCAATCAAACTTGTTAAGACTTGATTAATTGAAATAGGTTTTATATAGACAATTGACCACCCAAGTTAACCGGTGATTCACGAACGTTAAAACTTGTAAAAACTATATGATGTTATATATATGGATATATATATATAGTTAACATGGTATTATGATAAGTAAACATATCATTAAGTATATTAACAATGAACTACATATGTAAAAACAAGACTACTAACTTAATGATTTCGAAACGAGACATATATGTAACAATTATCGTTGTAACGACATTTAATTGTATATATATCATATTAAGATATATTAATATATCATAATATCATGATAATGTAATAATTTAACATCTCATTTGATATAATAAACAATGGGTTAACAACACTTAACAGGATCGTTAACCTAAAGGCTTCAAAACAACATTTACATGTAACGACTAACGATGACTTAACGACTCAGTTAAAATGTATATACATGTAGTGTTTTAATGTGTATTTATACAATTTTGAAAGACTTCAAGACAGTTATCAAAATACTTCTACTTAACAAAAATGCTTACAATTACATCCTCGTTCAGTTTCATCAACAATTCTATTAGTATGCACCCGTATTCGTACTCGTACAATACACAGCTTTTAGATGTATGTACTATTGGTATGTACACTCTAATGATCAGCTCTTAGCAGCCCATTTGAGTCACCTAAAATATGTGGGAACCATCATTTGGCAACTAGCATGAAATATCTCATAAAATTAAAAAAAATATTAGTAATCATTCATGACTTATTTACATGTAAACAAAATTACACATCCTTTATATCTAATCCATATACCAACTACCAAAAACACCTACAAACACTTTCATTCATCAATTTTCTTCATCAAATTGATCTCTCTCAAGTTCTATCTTCAAGTTCTAAGTGTTCTTCATAAATTCTATAAGTTCTAGTTTCATAAAATCAAGAATACTTCCAAGTTTGCTAGCTTACTTCCAATCTTGTAAAGTAATCATCCAACCTCAAGAAATCTTTCTTATTTACAGTAAGATATCTTTCTAATACAAGGTAATACTCATATTCAAAATTTGATTCAATTTCTATAACTCTAACAATCTTATTTCGAGTGGAAATCTTACTTGAACTTGTTTTCGTGTCATGATTCTGCTTCAAGAACTTTCAAGCCATCCAAGGATCCTTTGAAGCTAGATATATTTTTCTCATTTCCAGTGGGTTTATCCACAAAACCTGAGGTAGTAATGATGTGTAGTGACTCGGGAAATTCCAACCAATTTTAAACCTGAATCTTATTTGATTTCGATACGATAAGCAAAGTCTATAGTGTTGAGACTCAAAATTTTTGAACTACTTTCAAGAATGCATTGACCTTCGACTAGTTCTGACAATTCACGAACTATTGTTTGTAAATAAATATGTATATATATTCATAAACATAAGTGTATATATAATAAATCGAAATTATAAAATATAATTTAAATATTAGAATTTAATATGTAAAATAAGATACAAAGTAATTGGGTGCAATTTAAAATGAACATATTAAAAGATATACAAATTCTGTGTATAATTATTATTATATGTACATTGTAATATATTAATTGGTACAAGAATTTAATGCCCAATGTAAGTTATAGTGTAATGAATATTATATAGTTATAGTACATAATCAATAATATTCAATAAAAATATATTAAATTTAAATAAAGTTGCATTGTTTTTACTCTTAATATTAATACTAGTGTTTTTAATATTATTTTAAAGATACGAATTTGATATATATATAAATTATTATAGTATTATTATTACTAGTATTATTACCATCATTAATAATACTAATATTATTATAATTGGTATTATTACTATTACCTTTAATAAGATTATCGTTATCATTTTATTTTTATGATAATTAATATATTAATCTATCACTTATTAATATTATTTATTAATTTTATAAATTTACTGATTAAGGACTAAGCAATATTATCTGAAAACATTTTTATTACTAATATTAGCACATCCTTATATTTAATATATTTAATAATTATTTATATATATAAAACACTAATTATAAGTAATTATACATATATAATCATTATACATATAAAAATATAGAAAACAGATTACTACCATTATATTGAATCACGGGTATCAATTTTTTTTGTTTGTTTCTTCTTTTAATTTTTTTTATTATATTTGCTATCTGATCAATTTTTTTTTTGTCGACTGAGTCTTGCTATAAGACAATCGATCAGTTCAGTGTGTTTTACAAATTACTTGGTGTATCTCTAATCAATTATCAATTTTTTTTTACATCGCTGCTATATGAAGAACACAACAGATTTTTTTTATTTTTTTTCTTTTGCTCGTACCTCTGTACTTCACTTTATATCCAAAACTCAAATTCGAATGTAATCACAAAAACTAATATTGCAGAGATGTTAGGAATCTTTAGTTAAAACTATCTGCAAATTTTCAGAATTTAATTCGCTAAATCAAAGATGAATTTACGAGTCAAAGATTTATTTTCAAAAAGTCAACCCGAGTGTTCATCAAGAAATTCGGATTCGTTGTGATGTTTCAATTCAAATTAACGAATCCAGTAGTTTCTAAAAATGATTTGAAAGATATTTCGTATTATACCTTTTGTCTATAACACTCTAAATTTCGAAATCATAATTTTTTTTTTGTATAAACCGCGACGGGCAGCAGGGAGCTCTTCCTTTTTTTTTTTAAAAAAAACTAACTAGTCACAAACGAGTGTTTATATGTTGGATATTAAGTCTTAAATGATTATGTAATTAGCGGTTGGGATTTAGCTTGAATTTGGTTTGATTTCTTGAAGAAGATGATGAACACTGATTAGGAGTTAATTAAAATTGGGTGTGGTTTATAATCAGAAAAGCAAGGGAGCCGGAATGGTTAAGGGGTGTTTGATGTGAATGGGAGGTCATGGGTTCGAGTCCCGTCAAGAGCATTTTTTTCTTTTTTTACAAGGGTATACACTCTTTTCAATTATTATTATTATTATTATTATTATTATTATTATTATTATTATTATTATTATTATTATTATTATTATTATTATTATTATTATTATTATTATTGTTATTGTTCTTGTTATTGTTTTTGTTATTGTTATTATTATATAAAGTATTAATATTAAGTATTAGTAGTTTTAATATTACTATCATAATGAAATATAATATATCCCTCATTAAAATTAGTATTATCATCACAATTGTAATTATTATTATCATTATTATTATAAATATGATAGGTATTAATGGTGTTATTATTATTAATGATTGTTATTGTTATTAGTACAAATATGATACTTATTATTATTATCATTATCACTAATAGTTGTATCACTATTATTATCCCTATGATTAAGATTGCTAATATGAAAATAATACAAGTTATCATTATTTTAGTATTAGTATCACTTTTGTAATTATTAGTATAATTAGCATTATTATTAAACAAAAGTATCGTTGTTAACAAAATCATTATTATTATTAATATTTTTTTAATAAAGTTATTATTATGATTACTAGTAAAACTTTAATATCAAAACTATCATTTTAACAAATAAATATTTTGTACATAAAAACACATTTATTATATATACTATAAATATATTGATATTCCATATAACTATATGAAAAACATATTATCATTATATATATGATTACATATAACAAAATTAAATATTTTTAATATAATACTAAATATATATAGATACTGATATAAATGCAATAATCATTTCTGATATATATATATATATATATATATATATATATATATATATATATATATATATATATATATATATATATATACAAAACAAACATATATAACACATAATTTAAGATATAATAAAAATATATGATTTTTTAAATAAAATTTAGTATGAATATTATAACTACAATTACATAAATAACATATATTAATAAATGAAATTTGTAGATTTTCAGTATACGTTTTAATATATAAATGAATGATATAGGTTCGTGAATCCGAGGCCAACCCTGCATTGTTAGATGTCATCTTATGTATTTTTACTACAAAATACATTAGGTGAGTTTCATTTGCTCCCTTTTTAAATGCTTTTGCAATATATATTTTTGGGACTGAGAATACATGCGCTGCTTTTATAAATGTTTTACGAAATAGATACAAGTACTTAAAACTACATTCTATGGCTGGATTATTAAACCGAATATGCCCCTTTTTAGTCTGGTAATCTAAGAATTAGGGAACAGACACCCTAATTGACGTGAATCCTAAAGATAGATCTATCGGGCCCAACAAGCCCCATCCAAAGTACCGGATGCTTTAGTATTTCGAAATTTATATCATGTCCGAAGGAGGATCCCGGAATGATGGGGATATTCTTATATGCATATTGTGAATGTCGGTTACCAGGTGTTCAATCCATATGAATGATACTTTTGTCTCTATGCACGGGACGTATGTTTATGAAAAAAGGAAATATGAAATCTTGTGGTCTATTAAAAATTATGAAATGATTATTTATGTTAAACTAATGAACTCACCAACCTTTTGGTTGACACTTTAAAGCATGTTTATTCTCAGGTACGAAAGAAATCTTCCGCTGTGCATTTGCTCATTTTAGAGACATTACTTGGAGTCATTAATGGCATATTTCAAAAGACGTTGCATTCGAGTCGTTGAGTTCATCAAGATTATTATTAAGTCAATTATAGTTAGATATATTATGAAATGGTATGCATGACGTCAACTTCTGATGTAATGAAAGATTGTCTTTTCAAAAATGAATGCAATGTTTGTAAAATGTATCATATAGAGGTCAAGTACCTCGCGATGTAATCAACTGTTGTGAATCGTTTATAATCGATATGGACTTCGTCCAGATAGATTAGGACGGGTCTTCACAGTTGGTATCAGAGCGGTGGTCTTAGAGAACCAGGTCTTGCATTAGTGTGTCTAACTGATAGTCGTTAGGATGCATTAGTGAGTCTGGACTTCGACCGTGTCTGCATGTCAAAAGTTTTGCTTATCATTTTATCGAAAATCATCTGCTTATCATCGTTAGGAAATTATCTGCTTATTATTCTTAGTCTAGACACGTTTTACTGCATTGACTGCATGAATAGTGTATAGACAAAATTCATATCTTAGTGTATCTGTTACTGTAGACCTTGCCTGATATCTCTGTAAATTTCTCCTTAATTTAAGGGAATCCTGGTACTATATATATCTATGCAAATTATGCATTGAGAATACCATCTAACAATCAATTGTTGTCACTAAACTCTTCATACCAAAAACCTTTCCTGAGATCGCGTAAGATGGCCTCTACGAATAGACCAAGTTCCTCTGACTCCGAAGACAGCGTGACAGGAGCACACCAACCAATCAACTACCGTGATTACTGGAGAAAATGGGGGTGGGTTCGTGACATACTCACCCTATAGAGAAAGGAAGAAGGTACTCCATATCATGAATCAAATCTACCACCTAACCTTGGAGTACTTGACCCGCTCACCGGCGAACCCGTTCGCAACACCGTTTATACCCTATTTGCAAGAATTTTTCGTCTTGAAGCTACCATTAACGGAACTACAGAAGATATCCGACCTCTACCTCACACTGATAAACAACCAGGGTTAGTAGAAGAAGTTAGAGAACTCCGAGCTCGAGTATTAACTTTAGAGAGCACGGTATACAATTTGCAATCACCAACAGTATCACCAACACCAGTAACATCGCCAGCCTCAGCACCAATGGCACCAGTACCACCAGCAACCCAAGTTTCAATAATCCATGCCTCAACATCTCATTCTGTACCTCGAGTATAATTATCGTTCCACAAATCATTCTACATCATTTATCTTCATTCGACATGACGATTATGTAAACTCTAATGTTTTAGAGATTATGTATCATAGTTCTAATCGTAAATCTGATGAGTTTAATATCACATTGACTCATTAAATCCATGATTACGTCTGAAGAAAATATATATGTATATATATTTTCATAAAGATTGTAATTAAAATTCTAATTAAAATTCTAATTAAAATTCTTTTGTACCACCTGTTAATGGTGAAAATATTTTAACGGGTAGGTAATACCCGAGGAATATTTAGATTTCACATTAATAAGTTACACTGTACATTCTTCGAATCTAATTCAACGGTCAATTACCATCCTACCTACATCTATCGATATACGAATCCATTCACCACAGAATAACCATTTTCATTCAAATTCAATTTCATATTTGGATTTTGACTTACCAGAATCCAACAAGTGGCATAATGAAGAAATAATGAACACAATAAAAATTGATTAGAAACAGACTAATTAACAATATAAAATTTTGTTAAGAAACCACGCTAACTGTTTCAGCTAACTGTTCCTAGCTAACTGATTACATTCTATTTATCGCATTTTATTTATCGCAAATTACATTCTCGTAATTTTATTTATTGTCATTTAATTTCTGTTATTTACTTTACGCACTTTATTTATCGTTATTTAATTCCTGTTATTTATTTTACGCACTTTAAATATCGGGACACGTATACAAGGTTTTGACATATCATATCGACGCATCTATATATATTATTTGGAATCACCATAGACACTCTATATGCAGTAATGATCGAGTTCTCTATACATGGTTGAGGTTGATTCTATAATAATATATATACTCTGAGTTGTGATCGAGTCTGAGACGAATACGGGTCACGATACGTATTAATTAATTCGAATATTATATAATAAATTATATATGAATTATTGGACTGTCAACTGTGGACTATCGACTGTGGACTAATGACATTGGACAATTAAAATGAATTAAAATATTGATTATAACATATGGAACTAAACAATTCTTCAAGTTTGCCACTTGATTTCATCTTAAACCTCATTTGTATCTTGACGACTACAATCTGCGTCCAAACCTTTCGTAATTTTTGAAAACACCTCAATCGAGCGGAGGAACCAACCGCATTTCATCTACGGAAGAAAAGATTGATGCATATAACTTTTCACCTGAGAAACTCTCGGCAACTGAGTAAACGTTTAAAACGTAGCTATGCTAATTTCTTAGTGTTATTATTACCCAAAATAACATTGCAATCCCTTTCCAAATTAGCAAATTTTGTCACAGCTCCAGCAAGTCAACTTTGACTTTTCTTTCGAAACAACTTTATTATAACCTTGATTTATATGTGTACTCTTTTATTGTTACCAGGGAACCTTTCATATTCTACCATATTACCATCAGCGTTTAATCATCTAAAAACACAATTCTCCTGAAACCACCTCGGATTAATAACCGATGATTTAGATATCATAGCATTAAATGCAGAGTAAACAGAAAAATGGTAGATGGTCTAAACGGCCAAAAGTTTGATGATAAAGAAATGAGTGTTAGGAACGCTCGATAGAAAATTGGGTATTAAAAAAAAAACAGATTGAGCTACCCATGAGGGAGACCAAGGACAAATACAAGGACCAAACCCTATATTCAAAGGATTCAGGTACTTCTGGATCCGTTGAAATCTTTAGTGAATATCTTGCTCCGAACATGTTAAAATCTTGCGGAAAATCTTTCTCCATCAACCATCGAACTTAGAAATTCCAAAATATCATCATCAATATCTTCGATATTTCTGAGGATATTTTCATAAATATTCTCTTCCGAAATTATATACCTCTTCGTGCTTCCTGTGTACCATTATATTTGGAAACATTCAATAGAAAATCTAGTACCGAAAAGCGGATTATGCGAAACTATGAAGGAAGCCGTGGACAAATCACAAAGAATAAGTTTAACTTTAAAGAATCCAAATGATTCTGTTTCTGAAGAAATCTTTAGCAAATACCTTGCTTCCGAATCTAAACCCTTACGGATAAATCTTCTTCATCATCCCTCGATATTAGAAATTCCAAGATATCATCGTATCTTTCATCATAAATATCCTCCATATTTCTGAAGATATTTTTATAACTATTCTTATCTGAAATCATTAATCTCTTCGTGCTATCAGTGTTACCTCATATAGAAACTGTTAGTTTCTATATTCTGTAAACTTTCGAATTTAAAATATGAATGTTATTGAAGTAATGTTAGGAACTGATGCATGAGTTAGTATAATATAATGACACTTGATCAACGTGATTATATTACAGTAAGTCATGCTGAGTTTCTAAATGGGACATGATGATTCACAGATTATAACGTCATCATGTGCCATGTTACACGACTCTTACATTTTATCTGATATATAAACATACCAAGAACATATTTTCTTGATAGTTCTATCTTTCCTGAATATTCTGGTAATTTGACGAATCAAGATCGTGCTATTACCATTTCTTTCTTAGAACATTAACTATGTTCATTTCGAATTTCATATATATAAATTCTGGATCATTATTCGCTTGATTTAAAGTCGGAAAGAGAAAACAAAAGCATAGAGCTCCGAAATATAAGGGAGAATATAAAGCCCGATAACAACACATAAATTACAAACCATGTATATCAATGTTTATCGCAACATAAAGACACGGGAGAATTAAAAACACTATAACCCCAAGGTCGAAGTAAAAGAAAACAGATTCCTCCGGTGGAAGTTGGAAAAGGAGAATGATTGTTGCAATAGTTAGGATAAGGACAAGGATCAGAACTGGATTAAGCATTTTTACAATCTTGTAGATGTAAGAACCATGAAAGAAAGTATAGGAATGGTGAAAATTATGGAACGGGAAGAGTTTAATTTATAATGGAAATATCAGACGGAGAAATAGAGGCAGATCACTGTATTTAATTATAGAGATCCTAATTTCCTTATTTGCCGAAGAATTAAATCTTTTAGATTTCGAAGATTTTCTTTAAATCCCTTGAATTCCGGAATTCAGCCCTCTACGTCAAAAGTTAAGATGAATCTTTACTTTCCTATTTCACTCTTTGGTGATAGTTTCACTCATACGCTTCGAATAATAGAATTATTTTATTCAGGTTACACCCTGTGATAAAATTCTATTTATCAACTCATATTTGTCATGAAAACATTTTTTTATTGTTACCCATGACAACCTCACTCAAATTTCGGGACGAAATTTCTTTAACGGGTAGGTACTGTAGTGACCCGGGAAATTCCGACCAATTTTAAACCTGAATCTTATTTGATTTCGAAACGATAAGCAAACTCTATAGTGTTGAGACTCAAAATTTTTGAACTACTTTCATGAATGTATTGACCTTTGACTAGTTCCGACGATTCACGAACTATTGTTTATAAATAAATATGTATATATATTCATAAACATAAGTGTATATATAATAAATCGAAATTATAAAATATAATTTAAATATTAGAATTTAATATGTAAAATAAGATACAAAGTAATTGGGTGCAATTTAAAATGAACATATTAAAAGATATACAAATTCTGTGTATAATTATTATTATATGTACATTGTA
The DNA here is from genome assembly GCF_046630445.1 of Rutidosis leptorrhynchoides. Lineage (NCBI taxonomy): Eukaryota > Viridiplantae > Streptophyta > Magnoliopsida > Asterales > Asteraceae > Rutidosis > Rutidosis leptorrhynchoides. The sequence continues at coordinate 365,035,119 of NC_092340.1, read as the reverse complement.
ATATATTAATTGGTACAAGAATTTAATGCCCAATGTAAGTTATAGTGTAATGAATATTATATAGTTATAGTACATAATCAATAATATTCAATAAAAATATATTAAATTTAAATAAAGTTGCATTGTTTTTACTCTTAATATTAATACTAGTGTTTTTAATATTATTTTAAAGATACGAATTTGATATATATATAAATTATTATAGTATTATTATTACTAGTATTATTACCATCATTAATAATACTAATATTATTATAATTTGTATTATTACTATTACCTTTAATAAGATTATCGTTATCATTTTATTTTTATGATAATTAATATATTAATCTATCAATTATTAATATTATTTATTAATTTTATAAATTTACTGATTAAGGACTAAGCAATATTATCTGAAAACATTTTTATTACTAATATTAGCACATCCTTATATTTAATATATTTAATAATTATTTATATATATAAAACACTAATTATAAGTAATTATACATATATAATTATTATACATATAAAAATATAGAAAACAGATTACTACCATTATATTGAATCACGGGTATCAATTTTTTTTGTTTGTTTCTTCTTTTAATTTTTTTTTATTATATTTGTTATCTGATCAATTTTTTTTGTCGACTGAGTCTTGCTATAAGACAATCGATCAGTTCAGTGTGTTTTACAAATTACTTAGTGTATCTCTAATCAATTATTAATTTTTTTTTACATCGCTGCTATATGAAGAACACAACAGATTTTTTTTTATTTTTTTCTTTTGCTCGTACCTCTGTACTTCACTTTATATCCAAAACTCAAATTCGAATGTAATCACAAAAACTAATATTGCAGAGATGTTAGGAATCTTTAGTTAAAACTATCTGCAAGTTTTCAGAATTTAATTCGCTAAATCAAAGATGAATTTATGAGTCAAAGATTTATTTTCAAAAAGTCAACCCGAGTGTTCATCAAGAAATTTGGATTCGTTGTGATGTTTCAATTCAAATTAACGAATCCAGTAGTTTCTAAAATGATTTGAAACATATTTCGTATTATACCTTTTGTCTATAACACTCTAAATTTCGAAATCATATTTTTTTTTTGTATAAACCGCAACAGGCAGCAGCAGCAGGGAGCTCTTATTTTTATTTTTATTTTTTTAAAAAACCAACTAGTCACAAACGAGTGTTTATATGTTGGATATTAAGTCTTAAACGATTATGTAATTAGCGGTTGGGATTTAGCTTGAATTTGGTTTGATTTCTTGAAGAAGATGATGAACACTGATTAGGAGTTAATTAAAATTGGGTGTGGTTTATAATCAGAAAAGCAAGGGAGCCGGAATGGTTAAGGGGTGTTTGATGTGAACGGGAGGTCATGGGTTCGAGTCCCGTCAGGAGCATTTTTTTGCTTTTTTTACAAGGGTATACACTCTTTTCAATTATTATTATTATTATTATTATTATTATTATTATTATTATTATTATTATTATTATTATTATTATTATTATTATTATTATTGTTATTGTTATTGTTATTGTTTTTGTTATTGTTATTATTATATAAAGTATTAATATTAAGTATTAGTAGTTTTAATATTACTATCATAATGAAATATAATATATCCCTCATTAAAATTAGTATTATCATCACAATTGTAATTATTATTATCATTATTATTATAAATATGATAGGTATTACTGGTGTTATTATTATTAATGATTGTTATTGTTATTAGTACAAATATGATACTTATTATTATTATCATTATCACTAATAGTTGTATCACTATTATTATCCCTATGATTAAGATTGCTAATATGAAAATAATACAAGTTATCATTATTTTAGTATTAGTATCACTTTTGTAATTATTAGTATAATTAGCATTATTATTAAACAAAAGTATCGTTGTTAACAAAATCATTATTATTATTAATATTTTTTTAATAAAGTTATTATTATGATTACTAGTAAAACTTTAATATCAAAACTATCATTTTAACAAATAAATATTTTGTACATAAAAACACATTTATTATATATACTATAAATATATTGATATTCCATATAACTATATGAAAAACATATTATCATTATATATATGATTACATATAACAAAATTAAATATTTTTAATATAATACTAAATATATATAGATACTGATATAAATACAATAATCATTTCTGATATATATATATATATATATACAAAACAAACATATATAACACATAATTTAAGATATAATAAAAATATATGATTTTTTAAATAAAATTTAGTATGAATATTATAACTACAATTACATAAATAACATATATTAATAAATGAAATTTGTAGATTTTCAGTATACGTTTTAATATATAAATGAATGATATAGGTTCGTGAATCCGAGGCCAACCCTGCATTGTTAGATGTCGTCTTATGTATTTTTACTACAAAATACATTAGGTGAGTTTCATTTGCTCCCTTTTTAAATGCTTTTGCAATATATATTTTTGGGACTGAGAATACATGCGCTGCTTTTATAAATGTTTTACGAAATAGATACAAGTACTTAAAACTACATTCTATGGCTGGATTATTAAGCCGAATATGCCCCTTTTTAGTCTGGTAATCTAAGAATTAGGGAACAGACACCCTAATTGACGTGAATCCTAAAGATAGATCTATCGGGCCCAACAAGCCCCATCCAAAGTACCGGATGCTTTAGTATTTCGAAATTTATATCATGTCCGAAGGAGGATCCCGGAATGATGGGGATATTCTTATATGCATATTGTGAATGTCGGTTACCAGGTGTTCAATCCATATGAATGATACTTTTGTCTCTATGCACGGGACGTATGTTTATGAAAAAATGAAATATGAAATCTTGTGGTCTATTAAAAATTATGAAATGATTATTTATGTTAAACTAATGAACTCACCAACCTTTTGGTTGACACTTTAAAGCATGTTTATTCTCAGGTACGAAAGAAATCTTCCGCTGTGCATTTGCTCATTTTAGAGACATTACTTGGAGTCATTAATGGCATATTTCAAAAGACGTTGCATTCGAGTCGTTGAGTTCATCAAGATTATTATTAAGTCAATTATAGTTAGATATATTATGAAATGGTATGCATGACGTCAACTTCTGATGTAATGAAAGATTGTCTTTTCAAAAATGAATGCAATGTTGGTAAAATGTATCATATAGAGGTCAAGTACCTCGCGATGTAATCAACTGTTGTGAATTGTTTATAATCGATATGGACTTCGTCTGGATGGATTAGGACAGGTCTTCACATGATGTTCATAATATCATTCGATTTAAATATATAAAACTACCTTATTCGAAGGTTTAAACTTGTAATCACTAGAACATAGTTTAGTTAATTCTAAACTTGTTGGCAAACAAAAGTTAATCCTTCTAACTTGACTTTTAAAATCAACTAAACACATGTTCTATATCTATATGATATACTAACTTAATGATTTAAAACCTAAAAACACGAAAAATACCGTAAAACTGGATATACGCCGTTGTAGTAACACCGCGAGCTGTTTTGGGTTAGTTAATGAAAAACTATGATAAACTTTGATTTAAAAATTTTTCTTCTGGGAAAATGATTTTTCTTATGAACATGAAACTATATCCAAAAATCATGATTAAACTCAAAATGGAAGTATGTTTTCCAAAATGGTCATCTAGACGTCGTTCTTTCGACTGAAATGACTACCTTTACAAAAATGACTTGTAACCTGTATTTATGACTATAAACTTATAATTTTTCTGTATAGATTCATAAACTTAAGTTCAATATGAAACCATAGCAATTGGATTCACTCAAAACGGATTTAAAACGAAGAAGTTATGGGTAAAAGAAGATTGGATATTTTTACTTATTGTAGCTACGTGAAAATTGGTAACAAATCTATACAAATCATATCCTAGCTAACTTATATTGTATTATACATGTATTCTAATATATTATGTAATCTTGGGATACCATAGACACGTATGCAAATATTTTGACATATCATATCGACCCATCTATATATATTATTTGGAACAACCATAGACACTCTATATGCAGTAATGTTGGAGTTAGCTATACAGGGTTGAGGTTGATTCCAAAAATATATATACTTTGAGTTGTGATCTAGCCTGAGACGTGTATACACTGGGTCGTGGATTGGGTCAAGATAATATATATCAATTTATTTCTGTACATCTAACTATGGACAACTAGTTGTAGGTTACTAACGAGGACAGCTGACTGAAAATATTTAAAACATTAAAACGTATTAAAAATGTTGTAAATATATTTTGAACATACTTTGATATATATGTACATATTTGTTATAGGATCGTGAATCGACCAGTGGCCAAGTCTTACTTCCCGACGAAGTAAAAATCTGTGAAAGTGATTTATAGTCCCACTTTTAAAATCTAATATTTTGGGATGAGAATACATGCAGCTTTATAAATGTTTTACAAAATAGATACAAGTACGCAAAATTACATTCTATGGTTGGATTATTAAACCGAATATCGACCTTTAAGTCTGGTAGCCTAAGAATTAGGAAAATGGCCCCTAATTAACGCGAATCCTAAAGATAGATCTATTAGGCTTAACAACCCCCATTCAGGTTATAGACGGTTTAGTACTTCGAGATTATTATACAGACGAGAGGTTCTGTTTTGAGGATATTCTATGCATTAAGTTAACGTCGGTTACCAGGTGTTCAACATATGAATGATTTTTATCTCTATGCAGTTTGCGAAATGCCTGATAAGAGATGTGTTATAAAAATGAAATCTTGTGGTCTATTATTATGATTTAATAATATGTAGGTTAAACCTATAACTCACCAACAATTTTGTTGACGTTTTAAGCATGTTTATTCTCAGGTGATTATTAAGAGCTTCTGCTGTTGCATACTAAATTAAGGACAAGATTTGGAGTCCATGCTTGTATAATATTGTTTAAAAAATGCATTCGAAGACTTATGTTGACGTGTAATATTATTGTAAACCATTATTTAATGGTCGTGTAAAAAACGTTATATTTTAGATTATCATTATTTGATAATCGTCGTAATATTTTAAAGGTTATGGTTTGTTTTAAAATCGAATGCAGTCTTTGAAAAACGTCTCACATAGAGGTCAAAACCTCGCGACGAAATCAATTAATATGGAACGTTTATAATCAATATGAACGGGATATTTCAGGGCTATCACCGGTGTACCTTCACGCCTTTATGCTGCCTGCTTGGCAAGATTTTGGTATACTGCTACCACTGCCACCACTCCTCAGAATGTTCCATGTATTCGTGGCATGGTAACCGAAACCCTAACTTGCTCCGTCACCGCTGAAGCCATCCGCCGTGCCCTTCACTTACCAGATGGACCGTTTGTCGATTCTCCAACCAGTGATGTATTCAGAAGGGAGGTGCTAGAAATCATTGGGTTTACTCAACCAATTGCTCATACACCTTTGAGGAAGCATATGCCACCTCTTTGGTACTACTTCTTTGGGCTGCTGACCTAGTGCATCAGCCAAAAATCTGGAAGCTTTGTCCAGTGCTCAGATTTTGAGCTTAAAATTGGTCATGGTTTGTTGTTCAATAGGAACATTGATTATGACAGGGAAATTTATTTGAGGCTAAGGGAGATGGTGCAAGCACCTAAACGAACACATTTAATCCCCTTTCCAAGGTTCTTAAGCCTGGTTTTTGAAAGTGAGCTGGGTGAAGCTTACCAGCAGATTGCTGATCAATCATACGACCTACCTCTAAAACAAGGGGGTATGCCAAAAGATGCACCTGCTGCTCCATATACTGGTTTGACACCAGGCATGCTAGAGTATCTTACTGCTCGGGGTGGATCTAACCAATCGACTGCCTCTGGTTCTGCTCTAGCTGAGGGGGAGGGTCCTCAGCGTAAGCAAACTACGCGTAGGAAGCAGCCAACTACCTCAACTAGAATAGCCACCATCTCACATACTGGTAAAGCAGTAGTTATATTAGAATCTAGTGCTCTCTGATAATAAAGAACAGCCCTAGTCTTATATACTGACTGCCCAATTCTAGTATTGGAATCCGTTGCTTATCTATTTCTTGGTAACAAGCAAATCCAAACGTGCAAAGGCTGGCTCCAAGCAAACCACAGGGGAGATTGCACCAGTCTCAACTGCTGCTCCTGCAAAGGATGTGGCTATGGAACCTGGTGCGTTTCTAGACCATACAGCAGAAAATTCTAACTTAATTGAAAACATTTTAACTGCTGACTTGAAAAATGAAAGTGGAGTTAAAGTATAACCATGGCTCCCAAGCTGACTGGTTTTAAAACTAGTGTTAAGAAGAGTAGCAACCCATACTCTTCTAGCCAGACACTTCCACATTATTCTAAATTGAACTTAATGCTATATCCTCTGATAACAGTACAACCAGCAGAGCACATAACTGACCCCCAAAGCAAACTTGAGTTGGGTCCTCAACATGTTGAACCAGCTTAGGATACTGCACAGCCAATATGTTACTTGGATCATGATAAGAGTCTCACTCCTACATCATTACCAGCCAGAACTCTTACACTATCTGGGTCAACATGTGTTGCCAATGAGTCAGCAGAGTCACAGCTGCACTTACAGACACCTAACTCTGTCTCAATCAAAGGGCTGACTAAACCACCAGTCTGTCCCCAGAGACCAACAACAGATGCAATTGTTGAGTCAAATTTATTTGGTTCTACAGTTGTTAACATAAAATGTTCTTTTGTTTCAGTTCTTAGCAGGGTAGATGAACAGGCAGAGGGGGAGCAATAAAAGGATATTAATGTTTCTACTAATGAGCTCTCTGCTTCTGCTACTGGTGTTGGTGCTACTGATTTACCTACTGGTAGTGCTAACATTAGTACTGTTGCCTCTACTGATGCTGGCTCTACTGGAGACAATGTGGTTGCAAGTTCCATTGATCTTACTGCTAATAAGGAGGTAGCTACTGCTGATATATCTGCTACTCCTCTTACTGTCTCTAGTATTGCTACTTCAACCACTAATTCTGAAGTGGTTGATGAGATGATAATGGAACCTCCTCCGGTACTTGAAAAGGTTATTGATAACATTGTTAAGGAGGTTCTTGATATTGATGATGCTGCCACTACCACTATTACTACAACTGCTGTTACTGCTGAAGTGGTTACTAGTGGTGGCTTGCATGCTGATGATGATTCCTGACCTTCGTTTCTTCAGGATGTTGGTTATGTTTCCAAAGAACCAAAGGTGGATACTGCTGCTTCTTCACGTACTGCACAGTCACCTACTGCTGCTACTGGTTCTGCGAAACCCATTATGGATGCTGGTACCTCTGCTACTGCCACTACTGACTCATCTCCGGCTACTGCTTCTGCTGAGCAGTAGCCATATGTGTGCCAGGTACCAGATCCTGATGAAGTTGTACCTAACTTCATCTATAGGGGAGAATCCATCACTCCCAGAGTTGCCTTATTGGTGGATCAGCTGACTATTGATCCCCAAAGTGCTCTGGTGCCAGCCAGTAAACTACCTAGGGAAGAGGTGACTGAAATTTTGTCTCAGCTTGATCGACCAGCAAGAGAAGAGATATGAGAGGCTGGCTACTTTAGAACAGATCAACGAGCAGCCAAACTATCACTATTTTGGTATAGCTCCAGCTGCTTCCCCATGGCCTGGTACATGGAGGCCGCTCAAGTTCATCAGAGATCCCACTACTGGTAAGTTTATCATGCAACAACTTCCTGATTCGCCAGTACCTTCTGATTCATCAGCTTCTTCCTCATCATCTTCTTCATCTGATGGTGATACTGATAAAGGTACTGGTAAGGAAGAGCCAATCATTCATGATAATGTGACTGGCTCCAAAGATAAACCAGTGGATCTCACTGATGATGCTGATAATGATGCTGACAAGGATACCAGTGGTTCTAAACCTTCAGGTGAAGGTAAAAATGGTGGTGATCATGGTGATGAGGCAGATTCTGACCTTCCACCTCCACCACCCCACGGAGGTACTCATGTGTTAGCTGTAACATCCGTGTTACATCCGTCCCACATCGGTTGGAGAGGGGAACGAAGCATGCCTTATAAGGGTGTGGAGACCTTTCCTAGCATGACGCGTTTTGGGACCACAAGCATAGCAGATCTCATGAGAACTCTGCAGTTAAGCGTGCTCAGGCGAGAGCACTACCAGGATGGGTGACCTACTGGGAAAGTGCTCGTCGTGTTTGGTCACCAAGAAAAATCCGTGAGCAACCTACGGGGGAGACAAGGGTACGTCCCTATCTCTGCAAAGCGGACAATATCATGCTACGGGGAACGTTTTACCTGGGGTGTTACAGAATGGTATCAGAGCCAGGCCCCGGACCAAACGTGCACAGCGAGGACGCTGTGTCCCATTAGGGGGGAGGATTGTAACATCCGTGTTACATCCGTCCCACATCGGTTGGAGAGGGGAACGAAGCATGCCTTATAAGGGTGTGGAGACCTTTCCTAGCATGATGCGTTTTGGGACCACAAGCGCAGCAGATCCCATGAGAACTCTGCAGTTAAGCGTGCTCAGGCGAGAGCACTACCAGGATGGGTGACCTACTGGGAAAGTGCTCGTCGTGTTTGGTCGCCAAGAAAAATCCGTGAGCAACCTACGGGGGAGACAAGGGTACGTCCCTATCTCTGCAAAGTGGACAATATCATGCTACGGGGAACGTTTTACCTGGGGTGTTACATTAGCTGCTAGTGATCGCCCCTCAACCAGCTATACTAAGTTTAATGCTGATGAGGTGGCTGCCATCTCCACTTTGGTTGTCTATAAAGCTGAAGTCACACCGGATCTACAGAACACCATTCGATCTGCTATTATTGATAAAGTGTCTGAAGCAGTATGCACAGCTGGGGAGGTTACCACTTCTTCGATTGAGAACAAGCTCAAACAAGTGTGTGCCTTTGCAGATCTAGCTGTGGAAGCCATTGTCAAACAACATGAAGAGGAGGAGGATTTAAAGAAGCGAATCATCTCTCACAATGAGTATACTGAGGACATTGCCCGTCTTCAAGCTGATTTGGATGCTGCTAATCGCAGAATTCTTTTCCTTGATGAAGAAAACAGGGTGTTAGAAGAGAGATCGAATTTGCAGGAACAACAAATGGCTACTATGATTCCTGCCTCAGCTTATGTTCAAATGGTGGAGGTAATGCAACGCATGGCTGATCTTCAAGCTGGTGTTAGGGCTGATGTCCAAAACATGGCCATGGGTGTTGCTCGAAATGAAGTTCGTACTTCTAACCTCTGCCTAAGACAATATGGCGTAGATCCTGGTGCCCATCTTTCTCCTGCTGATGATGACTGGAACAATTTTGCTTTCTCTGTTCCTCAGTCCGATAGTGACCTTGATGCACAGGTCTCCCCTGCTCACCCTTCTGCCACTGCTGATGACAAAAAGGGGGAGAAGAAGTCTAAGAAAAAGTCTAAAAAGAGAAAACAATCTGAGGGGGAGCATGAGCATGAAAAGGCTCCTAAACAGCAAAGGAGAGATGGTGATGATGGTGGTGATGGTACTGGCACTAAGCCCAGCAACGCTCATACTGAAGCTGGTGTACAGGCAACTAGTGAATCTCAACCCAGTGTGTCTACCACATCAGTGGATGATATTGGTTCTGGTAGTAAGCCCAGTGATGTTTCTGAATTAGCTGTTGCTGAATCTTTTGCTGTCTCTCAAACCATTGAACGTAAATTGAAAAGAAAAATGGAGAGACATCAGAAGAGACAGCAGGAATTAGATGCTACTTTCAACGCTAAGTTTGGGGCCTATGCTGCTCTAAGAAGACTTAAAATGGAGTGTAGGTGAACCCTCACTCCTGATAAGCGTGAAATTGATGATGATCTGATCAGCATTGAAGAACATAAAAGGGCTACACTGAAAAGAAATGCTAATTTCATGATCAAGTATGATAAAAAGAAAGTCAAGCTGTATGCTGAGCGAGCAGATAGAATAAAGAAGATGACTCCTGAAGAGATGAAAGATTACTTAGCTTCTACTGGGTCAGGAGGAGTTAGAGCTGATGTATTTATGAAATGGCTGGATGCAATGTTAGAAACCAGCTCATCTTCTCGACTAGTATCATCTACTCAGCCAGCTACACAACAACAGCCAGCAGATGTTGATATTCAGGGAGATCATCTTGCTATTGTTCCCTATCTGCCACCATAAGAACCAGTATCAACACAAGAACCATCAGCTGAACCCATGCCAATTGACAAACAAAGGGTGAAATCTGCTCCTAGGGATAACCAGCCCCTAAGAAAAGGACCCCTATTTGAGGCAGCTGATGAAGATACTGAGGCAGTTGTGCCACCTGATACTAATCAGTCAGCTGGTACTGAAGACACAGCAAGGAGTGCTGTGAATGAGGACCCAGCCAGTAGTGTGCTGATGGGTGAAACAAGTGTTGAAGACCCAGCAAAGGTGGATGTGCTGGGTGATAATCAAGATGATGATACGGTTAATCCTGCTGACTTTACAGTCTGGGGTAGTGGAGATCACTTATTTCTTCAATCACTTATCTCTCCCCGGACCCTCACTTATTTTAACAAAACACAGGATAATTGTGTTAATCAGTTTCCAGTGAGTTCATCTGGCATAGGTGAATCAATCATGTATCCTCCATCTTCCCCAAAATGTCATGGTAAACACATAACTTGGGAAGATGATTCAGTTGCCTGTGGTGAGCCAGACTTATTTAAAATGAATCCAGATGAAAGAGATGCTTACAGGCTGGAGATCACTGTCCCAGAATTGCTTGAGCAAAGACAAGCTGCTATTAATAAAAGGATACGCCAAGTTAGATTGCTGCATCATCCTCTTGATCAGCCACTCTACATCACTGCCTTGACTTATGGCATTGAAATTGGTGTATACTTAAACAACAGTGGTCAAAGGCTCTCTACTGATGAGGAGAAAGCTCAATTTCAAGATGCTCGCCAGATGGGTATGGATCTAAGGAAGTATTGTGCTGTCCTTAGAACTGAAGAGGGTAAAAAGATGATTGAAACAGCAAAGTCCCTGAAAATTACTGCCGATGATTATTTGTTGGGCTAACAAGCTGAAATTCAAAGAAGGGAGGCTGCTGATGCTGAACTCGCTGAGAGGGTAAGGCTTCAGGAGATAGAAGACAAATTGGCTGCTGATAGAAAGCGAGAGGCTGAGTCCCTCAAATTAGCTAAAGCCATTGTCAAGGAACATGATAAGGCCATTGATGAACTAGAAGCTGCTGAGAAAGCACCTGCTATTGCTCCTATGGAAACTGCCCGAACCATAGAACTATCTGATCATTATTATAGGAGCAAGTATGGGGATGTCATGAACAGAAGATCAAATCCCAGCAAGATCATCAAGGTGCACAGAGGCTCAAAAAGAGCTTTCAATATCAGCAGGGAGAATAATGTTCAAGAAAGGATAAATTATGATGAGTTGCGATCTTTAGGATTCAGTGAATGGATGAAGATATTGGAGTATTTCATTGGTAAAGCTGAAAGTGGTATTAAAAGGTCATTAAAGCCAGAACTCTAAGATCTCTTCAACAAAGCTACAAAATTTGGGAATGCACCAGTAGTAAACGTAGAAGAGGTACTTTCTCAAAAACCTAAAGGGAAGAAATCTACTGGTGAAGGCCCACAAAGAAGAGATCGCATCATTCTACCTCCTCATATTCCTGTATTTGATCCTGCTGATATACCTATCCTGTTTCCTGAAGCCTGGAGAATCAAACAAGAGGAGCTATCTGAAGAGGAATTAGATAAAGATAAAGATAGATAGCCCTCTAGTGCTTAAATTGTATCTTTTGTTTATTTTATTTTTTCATTATGATGTTCTTGTAATTACTGTATATACTTTGTTGTAATGAAAGTGAAATGAAAGTGAAATGAGTTTATCTTCAAAATCATATCAAATTATAAGATATGGATAACTCAGCAAAAGATCCCAAAAACAAACTTAAAAAGGGACAAATTTACTGCCTATTATTTAGGTCCTTCGGTGATGGCTTTAGTGTTTTCTCTATATGTCATATGTTTTGTCATCATCAAATAGGGGGAGATTTTTGAGTTCCCAAAATAATTAAGGATTTAATTATGACAAAACTGTAATTTATTTGCACTAAAATGTTATGTGCAGTCAGCACAAGTTTGTTTATGTATAGACAGCAGATATTGCTATGTCGAGTGTTTAGTTAGCTGCTCAGTCTATCAGCACAAGGTAGACAGTGTTCTTCAATCAGCACAGGATGTGTACTCATCAATTCAAGAATATCAAGTGACTCAGCAATGAAGAACCAGCACAGCTGGAATGCAGCTTACTACACATGACAGCTATGCTCCATTATAAGCATAGTAGTTTTCCCAAGTGGTCTACATCAATAGTACCATTCAACAGAATTCAAAGATAAAGTTGAACAGAAAAGGACACGCGTCGGCGGCTGACAAGTGACCTTACAAGACCACGTGGGAATGCAGAAGTTTAACGTATGTGCAGACATGGGTTATACTTTATCAACACCTAGGGAACACAACATTCTATTTGTTTAATCAAATAGTGGTGCCAAATCAAATTGGGGTGTTCCTGCAAATAGCTACCAAAGAGGAAAGAGGAGAGCATGCTCTCTGATGCAGTTGTCCCCACAAGTACAGACATCCTATGTACCAGTGGACAATAGAACCATTACACGGTTAATAGGACTACTATAAATTGTTGTATCCACTATTGTAACAACTAGTGGTGTGGGTTTATTTTTCTAGAGTCAAAACGTGTAATAGCTTTTAGTTTACCTCTTAGCTATAATCTAGGTAATCTGTATCAACCAACTATCATTCTGCCAAGGATAGTTGTGATTCTTTGTGATTCAATCAATAAAGAATAATAGTTGAAAATTACCTGTGACTCTATTTAATCTTCATGTTTGAATACTAATCGTGTTTAACTGTTAAGTTAATTAAAAGAAATTGTATTCACCCCCCTCTACAATACTCCTGTTGTTATTAAGGGACCAACAATACATGACATAAGTTTCGATACAAAACGGGCGTACACCCGGGACCCGTTTGACTTATCCAAAAGACACTAATCAATTTCCGGCAAAAGACCGAGCATGATGATTAGGAACGAACTACCCAATCCTATATATGTAACGACCCGTCAAAATCGCTATTGACGCGGCACGTTAATCATTGATTCCACAGTGAGGTTTTGACCTCTATATGATACGTTTTGATAAAATATTGCATTCATTAAAATAAGTGACTTTCTAAACATAGGAAGTTATAAACATGTGGGCGAGTGCTTAGGTATAAGCAAAATCCCGAAATACATAAGTCTTTAATTTACAGGTTGACATCACAGTCCAATTATTTATTACACAACGCAGTTTTATTTTGAATGCAATAAACTTTGTACAAAGCATGAGAGACTCCATGCAGGCAACAAGCACATCACAGCGGAAGCATTCTAAGGACCTGAGAATAAAACATGCTAAAAAGTCAACACGAATGTTGGTGAGTTATAGGTTTAATTGCTCGAGTCATAAACATGTATAAAGATAGACCACAAGATTTCATCAAAAGTTTATCAATAGATTCTACGTAACAGAGCACCCTGGTAACTAAACTTAATGCTATAGTGATAATTACCCCATTCATTTTAATACACACAAACCAACGTGTCTTAAACTCAAATAACATACGTCCGTTAAAAGGCTAGCGCTCTAGCTCGGACGGGGATGTCAAGCCCTATGGATCCATATACAATTATTCGCGCACACCAGTCCATATCCTATGTACTGGTAGCTACTAATTACCAAAGCTAAGGGATTTCCGGTTTAACTCAGTGTAGAATTTAGTATGGACTTGTGTCTTATCGCGTTTAAAATAAATTGCATGTATTCTCAGCCCAAAAATATTTAAAGTATTTAAAAAGGGATCTATAACTCACAGTTCAATATTGAGACTCAATATTGTTGGCAAATTGCGTAGACGTAATGATGGTAGACGACTGTATGGTTGGCCTTGGATTCAAGAACAATACCCCGAACAATACCCAATATTTCCTTAGCTTAAAGCGGTTTGAAACCCGAATTAAAACACCCTCGAATATACTTTATTATTATTAAACTTAAATTATAATTATAATTATAAATATAAATTAAAATTTAAGTTACAGAAATAATTATAAAAATTTCGTCGAGCAAAACTGACCTTTTATAGTACTTTTCGATTTACTGTAGCTCATGCGATCGCATGAGTTTTCAGTGTTTTTGCCATGCGATCGCATGACCGCCTTTTCTATTTTTGTTTGCTAGTTCGTCGACATCAAATAGTGTTCACTGTAGCAAATAGTGTTACTGTAGCAAATAGTGTTTTACTGTAGCAAATAGTGTTTACTGTAGCAAAATAGTGTTTCACTGTAGCAAACTCGTTTTCACTGTAGCACTGTAGCAAAATACGGTTTCACTGTAGTAAACAGTGTTTTACTGTAGCAAATTGTGTTTTACTGTAGCAAAGTAATTTTTACTGTAGCAAATAGGGTTTTACTGTAGGAAAGTCGTTTTTACTTGTACATATATATATACATACATATAATTGTTCATGAATCGTCGAGAGTAATCAAAGGTAATTGTATATATGAAACAGTTCTAAAATTTTGAGACTCAATCTAACAGACTTTGTTTAGCGTGTTAAAATAATAAATCGTATAGAGAATTGGTTTAAATAAGTCAAAAATTTTCGGGTCATCACAGTACCTCCCCCTTAAAGAAAATTTCGTCCCGAAATTTTGAGTAGTACCTGTTTCATGAGCGATATCAGTGAACAAATGTGGATACTTTTGCTTCATCTGATCTTCACGTTCCCAAGTAAACTCGAGTCCTCGTCTTGCGTTCCAACGAACCCTAACTATCGGTATTTTGCTTTGTTTTAATTGTTTGACCTCACGGTCCATGATTTCAACAGGTTCTTTGATAAAATGGAGTTTATCATTGATTCGTATTTCGTCAAGAGGAATTACGACATCCTCTTCAGCTAAACATTTCTTCAAATTTGACACGTGAAATGTGTTGTGAACACTACTAAGTTCTTGCGGTAGCTTTAATCGATAAGCAACTGTTCCAATTCTTTCGGTGATTTCAAAGGGTCCTACGTACCTAGGACTTAGCTTTCCTCGTTGACCGAATCGTACAACTCCTTTCCAGGGTGACACTTTCAACATGACTTTGTCGACCACTTGAAATTCTAGCGGTTTTCTTCTTACATCAGCATAACTCTTTTGGCGACTCATGGCCGTTTTCAATCGCTGTTGTATTTGAATGATCTTTTCGGTGGTTTCCTGAATAATTTCTGGTCCAGTAAGTTGTCTTTCTCCTACTTCACTCCAACATATAGGAGATATGCACTTTCTACCGTAAAGTGCTTCAAATGGTGCTGCGTTGATGCTCGTATGATAGTTGTTATTGTATGAAAATTCTGCCAACGGTAAGTGTCGATCCCAACTGGTTCCAAAGTCAATCACGCATGCCCGTAACATGTCTTCCAATGTTTGTATTGTTCTTTCACTTTGACCATCTGTCTGTGGGTGATAAGCGGTGCTCATATCTAATCGAGTTCCCAATGCTTTTTGTAATGACTGCCAGAAACGTGATGTGAATCGGGTGTTGCGATCAGATATGATAGAGATGGGTACACCATGCCTGGAAACTACTTCCTTCAAATATAGGCGTGCTAATTTCTCCATACTGTCTGTCTTCTTTATTGGTAGAAAGTGAGCTGATTTAGTTAGACGATCAACTATCACCCAAATAGTATCATGACTACTTGCAGTCCTTGGCAATTTCATAATGAAATCCATAGTTATTCTTTCCCATTTCCACTGCAGAATTTCTGGTTGTTGCAGTAATCCTGACGGCTTTTGGTGCTCAGCTTTGACCTTTGCACACGTCAAACATTTGCTTACATAAGTAGCAATTTCTGTCTTCATATTAGGCCACCAATAAAACTTCTTGAGATAGTGGTACATTTTCCCGTTTCCTGGGTGAATTGAGTACCTCGTTTTGTGTGCTTCATCTAGTACTAGTTGCCTTAGATTACCATGTTTTGGTACCCATATCCTATCAGCAAAATACAGGGTTCCATCGGCTTTTACTTCAAGCTGTTTTTCTAACCCTCTGCTCATTTCGCCTTTTTGTAACACCCGCGTTTTGGGTCTAGATGAAATGACCATTGTACCCTGGGAAATGGCGTAATTAGTGATTTTTATAATTATATGTTTATAATTATTTGGTTGTTTAGTTGAGACCAGTTTGTGACAAGGGTAACAGAATAGGTTCGTTTGTTTAATTTGGACTCCGTTAGGGCAGTCAAATTAAGTACGAAAGATACCAGATAACTGGTAAATACCCGTGTGTTATGGGGTATGGTTTTATAACCCAATATAAATAGCTTGAATATGGATTATTCCATTATTTTCCCCAAATTAGAAATATTACTCCCGTACCTAACTCCTTCAATCTTGAAATCCTAATTGATCTAAACTTGAAATTGGATTAAGAGACTTTAGAGACTGATTTCTAGCATCATTTTGAGCATCATCTCAGGTTTGTCTTGTTGAATCCATGCTTTGATTGTTAGAAATTGGGTTTTTGTGTTCTTGAATAAAAAGTGTGAATATGAACTTGAATCTTCATGAAATATGTTTATTATGCTTAATTGATGTTAGAAATAGGTTGTATATATGTTTAGTAACTTTCCTGTGCTTAAAATTTGGTCAAAAACACTTAGAAATCGAGTTTTTGGGGAAGAAATCACAAAATCAGCGAAATTGGTTCGAAACCCAGTTGCTACAGTACCCGAGTTGCTACAGTACCTCGAGTTGCTACAGTACCGAGTTGCTACAGTGTCACTATTTGCTACATTGTCACTATTTGCTACAGTATCACTATTTTCTACAGTGCCGAGTAGCTGCAGTACCCGAGTTGCTACAGTGTCACTATTTGCTACAATGTCACTATTGCTACAGTACCTTTTATGAAATTGAAACGGGCGTAACTTTCAAAAAGTAACTCCATTTTTGATGAATAAACTATCGTTAGAATCGTAATAAAGAATACTTTTCAATGGTGAACTTTTAAGAAACTAGATCAAACTGTTTTTGGGTCAGAAAAGGAGTTTTAGTATGTATGTCGTGTTTTGCACGCACCTGTATGCCATTATTGAATGGAGTCATGATGTAGACTCATAAAATTATGAATATATGGTGTTATGACCTAGTTTATAGTATGATTTGATTATACTATTGATTGAGATATGTATATTGACTTCGTTGTGTTGTTCTCAGGTGATAAGAACAAGGAAGAAGCTCAAAAGTAAGATAACTGAGCTGTAGCTGGTAATCGGTGAGTGGGATTATCTCCGGGTGTAGTATAGAGTAGCAAGTTGTGCTACTATGTTATACTGTTATAGTTGCTATGCTTAGTAGATATGTTGTAATAATGATCATCGTAGAGTTACCATGCTAGTCGTAGGAACAGTTGTTCATAGTGGTAGTTGCTTAACAGTTGTGTGCACAAATTGTAGTTGCCTGTTGGAACCTATTGTTGTTAGGTTCAGCTCAGGGAGGTCAACCTTGTTGTGGTTGGGTCCAGTTGGCTACTGTTTGTTGAGTATAGTGCTGAATGACGCATCACCTGCGTGTGGATTTACTATACTGGGGATTCAGTACTAAGGACTTTCGGTAGATGCTAGACTGATCAGCTAGTGTTCGTGTGCTCGTACAAGCCGCCGAGTCTCTAGTTGGAGCATAGTTGCTAGTTGATTGTTGCCAGTTGATAGTTACTAGTTATTAGTTGTCAGCTGCCTGTTATTGATTGTTGTAGTTGCTGTAGTTGTACAAGTTGGTACTGTATGCTAGATCTGTTAGATGATTCCATTCACTTAGCCTCGTGCTAACCCCCCTCACCTCCTCCCTTGCAGGTTTTGGATATTAGTGCTAGTAGGGACGGGCGTCGGGTTGACGATATGTTTGACAAGACGAACTCTGATGTCTTAACTTTTATAAATATGTAACTAGTTGTTTAACATAACACCGGTGGTTTGTAATAAGTAACTACATAATGATTTGTGATAATCATGTTTGTAATTAACTAAGGGTATTTATGTGAATTAAGTCTTCCGCTGTGTTTTAAAAAAAAAAAATCAGGGTGTTACACTTTTTCATTTTCTTCTTTTAAAGCCTCTAACTGTGCTGCTTGAATTTGCTTTGTGAGATCAGTACGAATTGTAATATTCAAAGCTCGGACCCTAAGAGGTTTTACTCTTTCTTTTCGACTTAGGGCATCAGCTACAACATTAGCCTTTCCGGGGTGGTAACGGATTTCACAATCGTAATCGTTTAACAACTCTACCCAGCGACGTTGCCTCATATTGAGTTGTTTTTGAACAAAAATATGCTGAAGACTCTTATGGTCGGTGTACACTGTACACTTGGTGCCATATAGATAGTGTCTCCATATTTTGAGTGCAAAAACTACTGCTCCAAGTTCCAAATCGTGCGTCGTATAGTTCTTTTCATGAATTTTTAGTAGTCGTGAGGCGTATGCGATGACTTTTGTGCGTTGCATTAATACACATCCTAAACCTTGGCGTGAAGCATCACAATAGATCACGAAATCATCATTTCCTTCCGGTAATGACAAAATGGGTGCAGACGTTAACTTCTTCTTTAATAACTGGAATGAGGATTCCTGTTCTGTGGACCAATCATACTTCTTTCCCTTTTGAGTCAATGCAGTTAAGGGTTTGGCGATTCTAGAGAAATCTTGAATGAATCTTCGGTAGTAACCAGCAAGACCTAAGAATTGGCGGATTTGTGTTGGAGTCTTCGGTGTTTTCCATTTACTAATGGCTTCGATCTTGGCGGGGTCAACTTTAATTCCATGTTTACTGACAACATGGCCCAAAAATTGTACTTCTTGTAACCAGAAATCACACTTCGAAAATTTTGCATACAATTCTTCTTTCTTGAGTATCTCCAGTACCAGTCTTAAGTGTTGCTCATGTTCTTCCTTGTTCTTCGAGTAAATCAATATGTCGTCGATAAAAACAATGACAAATTTGTCTAAATACGGTCTACAGATGCGATTCATTAGATCCATGAATACTGCTGGAGCATTAGTTAATCCAAAAGGCATGACTAGAAACTCATAGTGACCGTAACGGGTTCTGAACGCGGTTTTAGGAACATCTTCTTCCTTCACTCTCAGTTGATGATATCCGGAGCGTAGATCAATCTTAGAATAAACACTTGATCCTTGCAATTGATCAAACAAATCATCAATCCTCGGTAATGGGTACCGATTCTTGATCGTTAATTTGTTTAATTCTCGGTAATCTATGCACATTCTCATAGATCCATCCTTCTTCTTGACGAACAGAATAGGAGCAACCCCAAGGTGAAAAACTAGGACGAATAAATCCACGGTCCGATAATTCTTGCAACTGGTCTTGTAATTCTTGCATTTCTGAAGGTGCAAGCCTATATGGAGATCGGGCTACAGGTGCAGCTCCTGGTATGAGATCAATCTGGAATTCTACACATCTGTGTGGAGGTAGCCCCGGTAATTCTTCTGGAAATACTCCGGGATATTCTCTTACAACCGGCATGTCATTAATGCTTCTTTCTTCAGTATCGATCTTCTTTACATGTGCCAGAATAGCATAACAACCTTTTCTTATAAGTTTCTAGGCCTTCATACAGCTGATAAAGTTCAGCTTTGAGTTGCTCTTCTCCCCATAAATCATTAATGACGTTTCATCCTTACGAGGGATGCGAATTGCTTTCTCAGCGCAAACAACTTCCGCTCTTGTTTTGGACATCCAGTCCATGCCAACGATTACGTCAAAACTTCCTAATTCTACGGGTATCAAATCGATTTTGAAGGTTTCACCAGCGAGATTCATTTCGCAACCATGGCAAATTTTATCGGCTTTTATCAGTTTACCATTAGCTAATTCAATAGTATATTTATCATCTAGAGGTAATGATGCACATTTTAGTTTAAAACTAAAGTCTTTACACATATAACTTCTATCAGCACCCGTATCAAACATAATAGAAGCTAGTTGGTTATTAACGGTAAACGTACCCGTGACAAGATTAGGATCCTCACGTGCTTTACTGGCACTAACATTAAATGCCCTCCCACGTACGGTTTCTTTGTTCTTATCCTTATCAGGGCATTGATTTATAAAGTGACCAGACTTCCCGCATCCAAAACATTTCTTGACATCGGTCAGTTTTGTCTTTACTTCAGAAACGGTGGCATAACAATCTTTCGCCACATGTCCTTTCTTGTTGCACTTATCACAGAACACTTGACAATAACCTGCATGATGTGTGTAACATCTTTTGCAAAACGGATGGGGTCCCTTATAGTTTGGACTTGCAGTTGCCCCATCTTGTTTACCTTTAAAAGTTTCTTGTTTCTTCAGGTGAGTACTTTTGCCCTTATAGTCTTCCCATTTCCTCTTTCCTTCAGTTGTCTTGACTTTGGTAATTGGTGCCTTAATCGAACTCTCTGTGATCTGGTCCATGAGTTGGTGTGCCATTGTCATGGCTTCCTGCATCGTATTCGGTTTGGACGATGTAACATTTCCTTTGATATTGATCGATAAACCGTCAATATACATTTCTATCTTTCGTTTCTCGTTTGGCACCAATTCGGGACACAACAAGGCTAGTTCCATGAAACACTTTTCATAGTTATTGAGATTCGTGTCGATAACCTTCAGATTACGTAACTCAGATTCCATTTTTCTGATCTCGTTTCGAGGACAGTACTCCTCGATTAGCATCTTTTTCAGTTCTTCTCAAGAGATATCATATGCCGTATCTATTCCTTCTGCTTTAGCATAATTGTTCCACCAGGTAAGTGCACCATCTTGCAACGTGCACGAAGCATACTTTGACATGTCTCCGTTCGTACAATTACTGATTTTGAAAACGGACTCCATCTTTTCAAACCATCGGGTTAGACCGACTGGTCCCTCGGTTCCACTAAACGTCTGTGGTTTGCATCCTTGAAAAGTTTTGTATGAGCATCCGTTTCGTGAGTTTGTGTTTACGGCAGCTGCTTTGGCTGCTGCTTCGGCTGTTGCTTTTGCTGCTTCGGTTGCAGCAATTCTTTCATTCACACATTTCTCGACTAGTTGCTCAAACTCAGCATCCGACATTTGAGACATGTTTCTTCAATAAACACAAAAGATATAATTTAATCATATAGAATATTATAGGTAAAATGAGTTGTCAATAGTTAATCGTAGCATATTAATAATATGAACCAATTATTATAAAAGCCTTTTCTTCTTATTAGCATTTTATAATTATTTCTAGGGTATTACCTACCCGTTAAGTTCATACATAATAGCTAGTACAAGGAATTAACTACTAAAATCCTAATAATATTCCACTATGAAAAATTATAGCGAGTTACTACATTATTATGTAATAATAATAATAAGAAGTAGTAATAATACAAATAATCATTCCATGCATTTATTATTAATAAACCAAAATAATACAATACCATACAATACTGATATTTTACATATGCTTATTTTACATAACAAGATAGAGTAGCACACATAAGCAATAAAATAGCGCATGGAAGATTTATGGTTGTGAGGTCGTTTATTCAGAACTATCAGAAACTTCTTCCCATTTGGTTCTCTCTGCCAATTGTTTGTGTGCACATGGTCCGACAGACATTCTGGCAGTGTATTTTATTTTTAGTTGGGGTTTTGAGGTACCCGTTGCCTCAGTGGGTTTAATACAATAAGGGTGGTTACGGATCGAGTGGTCCTGTTCTTTTTTAATAATTAAGGACATTTTATTATTGTGGTTGTTTTTATTATCTATAGCAAGTTGGAATTTCTCCTTAGTGATCTCTTTTATTTCATTAGCGAAATCCTCCTCTTTACTGATCTCGTCTGATGACGAACTGTCTGAGTCATGTGTAGGAGAATATGATGACGAACTGCAAGAATATGTACCGGTGGTCATGAACCGAAATCTGCCAGGCGTAATCGGCACAACCCGCCCGTCGGCGGTATATCTGGACCAATGTCCATATTTGTTTAGAAATGGACGATCCTCGTTTACTCCAGAGATCATGGGTCCATGCCAACGATACTGTGGCTCCGGAAAACTAAAGCTGGGTGGAGCTGGAACCTCCTCTGGGTTTACCGGGAGTTGAGATTCCCCGGCTAACACAATTTCTTCTTTAATAGGTATTGAAACGCCCTTTTCAGTTGTGGATAGAATAGATTCAGTGTCCGATTCCGAGTCGTACAAAATGATAGGATTAGAGGAAGTCATCTATCACATAATTGAAACAACAATTACGTTAGCATATAAATATATCACATATAATGTTTTTGACCAAATAATAAGCAAAAATCAGTAAAAACAGATATGGTCATAGTCCAGACTCACTAATGCATCATAACAATTACCAGTTAAACACACTAATATAATTTCTGGTTCCCTATGACCTCAAGCTCGGATACCAACTGTAACGACCCGTCAAAATCGCTATTGACGCGGCACGTTAATCATTGATTCCACAGTGAGGTTTTGACCTCTATATGATACGTTTTGATAAAATATTGCATTCATTAAAATAAGTGACTTTCTAAACATAGAAAGTTATAAACATGTGGGCGAGTGCTTAGGTATAAGCAAAATCCCGAAATACATAAGTCTTTAATTTACAGGTTGACATCACAGTCCAATTATTTATTACACAACGCAGTTTTATTTTGAATGCAATAAACTTTGTACAAAGCATGAGAGACTCCATGCAGGCAACAAGCACATCACAGCGGAAGCATTCTAAGGACCTGAGAATAAAACATGCTAAAAAGTCAACACGAATGTTGGTGAGTTATAGGTTTAATTGCTCGAGTCATAAACATGTATAAAGATAGACCACAAGATTTCATCAAAAGTTTATCAATAGATTCTACGTAACAGAGCACCCTGGTAACTAAACTTAACGCTATAGTGATAATTACCCCATTCGTTTTAATACACGCAAACCAACGTGTCTTAAACTCAAATAACATACGTCCGTTAAAAGGCTAGCGCTCTAGCTCGGACGGGGATGTCAAGCCCTATGGATCCATATACAATTATTCGCGCCCACCAGTCCATATCCTATGTACTGGCAGCTACTAATTACCAAAGCTAAGGGATTTCCGGTTTAACTCAGTGTAGAATTTAGTATGGAGTTGTGTCTTATCGCGTTTAAAATAAATTGCATGTATTCTCAGCCCAAAAATATTTAAAGTATTTAAAAAGGGATCTATAACTCATAGTTCAATATTGAGACTCAATATTGTTGGCAAATTGCGTAGACGTAATGATGGTAGACGACTGTATGGTTGACCTTGGATTCAAGAACAATACCCCGAACAATACCCAATATTTCCTTAGCTTAAAGCGGTTTGAAACCCGAATTAAAACACCCTCGAATATACTTTATTATTATTAAACTTAAATTATAATTATAATTATAAATTAAAATTTAAGTTACAGAAATAATTATAAAAATTTCGTCGAGCAAAACTGACCTTTTATAGTACTTTTCGATTTACTGTAGCTCATGCGATCGCATGAGTTTTCAGTGTTTTTGCCATGCGGTCGCATGGCCGCCTTTTCTGTTTTTGTTTGCTAGTTCGTTGACATCAAATAGTGTCACTGTAGCAAATAGTGTTTTACTGTAGCAAATAGTGTTTTACTGTAGCAAACTCGTTTTCACTGTAGCACTGTAGCAAAATACGGTTTCACTGTAGTAAACAGTGTTTTACTGTAACAAATTGTGTTTTACTGTAGCAAAGTAATTTTTACTGTAGCAAATAGGGTTTTACTGTAGGAAAGTCGTTTTTACTTGTACATATATATATACATACATATAATTGTTCATGAATCGTCGAGAGTAATCAAAGGTAATTGTATATATGAAACAGTTCTAAAATTTTGAGACTCAATCTAACAGACTTTGTTTAGCGTGTTAAAATAATAAATCGTATAGAGAATTGGTTTAAATAAGTCAAAAATTTTCGGGTCATCACAATATAACTCAAAAGCCAAGTCTTCTAAGCATCACAAGCTAGTTCACTAGTCCCCACGCTTACCCTTGCCACGTCCGCCTTGCAAATCTATAAAAATGTAAACAACGAGAGGGTAAGCTAACGCTTAGTGAGTGAAAGTATACTACATACATATATATGCATAAAATGGACACGCCACACGATAATAAACAAATAGCACATACCGGAGCATCCAAGCATAAAGGCAAGCTAATCTAAGCATACCGCATAATTGCTATACAACAAGCTAATAAAATCAACAATATAAGTACACCAACGACGACGTGTACAACGCCAATAAGCTACACCCGGAGGGTTAGCTACATCACCACAATACATCAATATATACATATATATAACAAAGCGTAAACCGCCCAAGGTTAACCCCTTAACCCAATACCGAAAGTCAATTACCAAAATGAAGATTGGCCGAACTACACGAGCCTTAGTAAATCCGCATCCACACGCGACTACTATCTTCATTACCAACAACGCATCGAGGTTGGCCGAACTACACGAGCCTTAGTGAATCCGCACCACACGAGACCACTACCTCAATAAGATGACCGAAACTACACGCGTCATAGTGAATCCGCATTCACACGTGATTCGCTTCCCAAATCAAAACCCACATCATCGGGGTTACACAACCATAACTCAATACCAATCCCACTACATCGGGATTATATAACTCCACATCACAAGTCCATGTGATAACGTACACACGAAGTGTGCACCTCGCCAAAGGTGGTCAACCAAAATGCACAACCGTGCTCATTGGACCTATACACAAGTCCATCAAATCCACCTATATGTGAAGTGAGCTCTATAGCCGAGAATCACTTCACTTGACCCGCACCCATCCTATACATACATATGCACATAGTATATTAACACTCACCTTGAAGTCTTGATGGATGCCAAACCAAAATCCGCAAACGCCAATGGAACGTACCTATTCCATTATCACATAACAAATAACACAATTAGGGTGGATTACAAATCAACCCATATTGACAACTAGTGCAAATTCGACCCAAATGCACTTCCAAGCTCAAACCACGCCCAAACTAACCAATAATCACTAACACAAGTGAGAATGATCCTAATACACCAATCAAACCTAATTATAAGTGTTAAACACCTATCTCGCCCAAATTGATACATAAACCCTAATTGTGTCCCATTTCAAAAGTAATCAACCCAAATACACCCAAATGGTTTCCAATACTTCCATAATCACTAACACTAGTGATTATACACCAATTACAAGCCTTAAATATGGTTAAATCAACAACTAACCCAAAACCCGCCAAGTATCAAAAATAACAAGTTTCCATAAACCCTCTTCATCATCTAAACGGGTTTTACAACTAACAAGCTCAAAACCCTAACATTGAACCTCAAATCAAATAATGAAACTCGGAGTTAGAACTTACCAATACCGCCAAAATGATGCCGTTGACGAGTGGAACAACTTTAACACTTGAGGTTTGACCCGAAACACCCTTCTTCTTCTCCAAATGGAGCTCTCTCTTTCTAAACTCTCTCCCCTCTCTCTCTAGGGTTTGAAGGTGAGAGTGTTGGTGGGTGAAAATGGGGATAAGATAAGCCTTGAATCAGTCTTATGACTCTAAAACTGGCCATAGGTGAAATTACTAAAATACCCCCAAAAGATTCCATTAAAATGGGTTAAAATGTCATTACAGCGACTTTTGTCGCGTTTCGCGACACCATGTCGCGTTTCGCGACACCAATATGCGATATCCATTTTTTAAACGCGATAAAAGAAGAGAAGTCAGGTTTCAGAAGCTGTCACGTTTTGGCTCATCCTGTCGTGATCCGCGACAGTCCCAGACTCGATATTCACCACTTAAATGCGATACAGTACCTGATGTACTCCAATTTCACTTTTAATAACCTCCAAGGTCGAACATGGTCAATTCATTACATCCAAACTATCAAGTACTCATTCTTGAACTCCGTATGACGCCCCGAGCATCATGTTTAGAAAAACGGGGCGTTACGTTACGTTTTTCATCATTTGCACTTGAAAACGCCTTAACAAATGATGCCCACCAGGGATATATACTGTCGGCTAGATAATATCGTCTTTTTTACTCAACCCCATTTACAGTAAAAGGAATGTCTTCTATTTCTTCATTAAGCATTGAGTTGAAGAGATTACTAGCGTTCAAGACGTTTAAGTCGTTGTTTGAACCCGCAACCCCAAAGAAAGCATGCCAAATCCAGTTATCATATGAGGCTATAGCTTCTAGCATAACAGTTGGAACTTTGTGATTGCCTCGAGTAAATTGACTTTTCCATGCAACGGGACATTTTCCCCATGTCCATTGCATACAATCTATGCTTTCCATCATTCCAGGTAAATGTGAAGATCTTCGTGAGCTTCATACAATCGTTTGATATCATCCGTGGTAGGCTCTCACATATATTCATCTTTATATAAATCAATAATACACTTACAAAAGTTCATTAGAGATTCACGACATGTTCATTCCGACAATTGCAAGTACTCGTCAAAAAGATCGGGTGTATCACCATAAGCTAATTGTCGTAGAGCGGTAATTATTTTTAAGTATGTACAAATACTCAACTTGCCGCGCGCATCAACTCGTAAATAAAAAAACCTAAAATATTCAGGTAGCGGATATTTATGGTAGTTGAGAATATCTTCCATAATTCAGAGAAATACGCGACGCCGCATCCGAAACCTCCTTTTAAAATTTTCGTCGGAGTATTTGCAACCTTCAACAAAATAGTCGGTAATAAGACGTACATGTACGGCTTCATGTTCACGGTCTATGTAACGACGTGTGTTTGAACTTTCCGCCTCACTTTCACTTTCTAATGCCTCGCTATTGATTATACCGAGCACTTGCATCAAAAACTCTTCGTTATACGATGATGTTGAAGACATTTTATGAAAGAAATAAGTTTATTTGGAAAAGGGAAGTTAATTTGGAGAAGTATGAAGAAATATTGTTGTTGTTGTGAAAATGAGTATACAATGTAGAAGTATATATAGAAGGAAAAAAATAATATTTAATGAATATATCCGTTGAATAACGGATATATTTCAAACAAACACACCGTTACCAGAGCAATGGTGGTGCCCGACTGAAATGACCCAAATCCGTTTACCAAAAACGAAGCACAATTTTTTTTTTTTATAAGTTAGGTCCAGTTAATACATAATATTTCAAACTCTGTTTTAACCCATTACATAATAACATAATGACACGTTTAACAATTTATAACGACCCTTGGTACACAAATGACACATTACAAAAGAATTTGTAATAATGAACCAATCATACGAATTATGGGTTAATACTCAATAACCCAACCCGATACCAAGAGCATAATCCCGAGGACTACCAAATCTCCCAATCCGCGTCCAAATATTCAAAAGCTACCACATCGAGCCCAAGCGCTCCTACGCAACTAGTCTAACAACTAGCTAGCTTCACAAACACAATACCTGTAAAAAGGTAAACAACGAGAGGGGTAAGCATAAAGCTTAGTGAATGCACTAATTATATATATATATATATATATATATAATCTACTTATTTGCAAACACTTACACAAATACCGCATACGAGCTAGCAATTCAACAACCATGCAATCACAATGCATAAATTAAATATCCGCAATTCACAATAAGCTAGCACCGTCAATAGCATATAGTTCACAATTTAATATGCTAAAACTACAACACATAACCATGGTTAACCAATCATACAAGGGAATGGTACTCGCGAAGGACCATCGGAGTTCACAACATCCATTAGTGTACTTAAAACTGCGTATCACTAACCCCAGGGTGGCATATTAACACCTCGATACTTCACCCCCGGGTGGCATCTTAACACATCGATACTTCACCCATCAAACTTCCCGGAATGGTGTCTTAACACTTCGGCACTTCACTGGTCATGCATTCCAAAGTGGTGTCTTAACGCTTCGACACTTCACTCGTCACGTTAAATGTGGTGTCTTAACACTTTGACACTTCACATCTCACGCTACACAAATAATACATCACATACATACACATATAATTATTACACTCACCTCATGAACTCGAGCATTACAAACCATGCGCGAAAACTCCACTAAACACAACCGAGCAAGATTTTACCTATAATACGCATATAGGTATACGCATAATCAACATACATTCTCTACAAGAGAATTCGACGCCAACACCCTTAACCAAGGGTTTATACCTACCTCCACAATCCGCCCATTTAGACACCTAAAGTGTACTTCACAATTACCACTATGGGTGGTAATTTCGACCCATTCAAAAAGGTAAAAACTAACACTTATTGCACTTGACCTTACAAAACCAACCCATAAGTGCAACTTGACCCAAATTGTACTTAACCACCAAAACAAGTCAAGTTTGACCCAATATCACCATTACTA
This sequence comes from Rutidosis leptorrhynchoides, assembly GCF_046630445.1. NCBI lineage: Eukaryota > Viridiplantae > Streptophyta > Magnoliopsida > Asterales > Asteraceae > Rutidosis > Rutidosis leptorrhynchoides. The sequence continues at coordinate 365,006,467 of NC_092340.1, read as the reverse complement.
GTGATTACGTCATAAATTCACCAATTTAACACTTAACACTTAACACAAAAGTTAACTTCCAATTGAACAAATTAGGTTTAACTCACTTCGACTTGTCGATTTACACCCAAAATCACAACACGTGCAATGTTGACTCATATTGCGTTTTACCACGTTTGACTTGTGTTTAAATATCACTTTGACTCAAAATCACTTCTCATGAGCGGTTACTTCCAAAATCGTCATTTAACACTTAACATAAGTGTTTAAACATCCATTTGACCAAAACTAGTGTCATTACCAATTTGACCCATTTCAATTTACCCGTTTTGACACAATTTACAAAAACATCCTTAACCACTAACGATTAGTGATTAACTTCCTAAAACACCATTTAACACTTGAATCAAACATTTATATGTTTGGTTCATCACATCTTGACCCATAACTTAGTTTGACACCAAATCAATGTTAACACCCATTTTGACCAACAACATGTTCTTATGAACATCTAAATCACCAACACACTTACAATCTAGTGATTAACACCCAAACCCATGACAAATCTAGTCAATTTCATCATTAAACCCTAAACCCACAATAATCGGGTTCACTTACACTAACAATACAATAAAACCCCCAATTTCATGAGAAATTAGGTTTATAACCCTAACTAGCACAAACTCTAACATACTTCAAATTAAACAATGAAATTCGGAGTTAGAACTCACCACCACTACCAAAATGTAGCTAGGAACGAGATGAACAACTTTAACACTAGCACTTGGTGAGATTTCCACTTTTTCTTCTCCAAACCAAGCTTTCTTACTCTAAAAGTCACCCTCTCTCTTTGAAATAAGTTTTGAGTATTTTGTGTGGGTGAAAATGAGGCTTGAAAGAGCCTTGGATCAGTTTTAATGATCCCAAACAGACCCCAAAGTGAAAAGACACAATTGCCCCCAATTTAAACTCAAAACGAGTTCAAAATGGTCATTCAGCACTTCTGTCACGTTTCGCGACATCCTGTCGCGTCTCGCGACACCCCAAACGCGATACACCTGACCAAATCGCGATGAATTGACCAGGACCAGGTTTTTAAGGCTGTCGCATTTTGACCATGTTTGTCGCGTTCCGCGACGTACCAGGACGCGACACATGTGCTCCAAACGCGATACCTGCAGCTCTTCAACCGAATTTCAGTTTTCAGCTTCAATTTAAAAGTTCATGGAGCGAGGTTGACAGATTCTGATTCTGATGTGATTCTGACTTTTAGTGGCGCTTTCTGGTGCACACATTTACTGACACTTTCAGGAACATTTTCTGATGCACAAAATTTAGGGTGTTACACCGACGGTGGGATTTAACGGTGGGAGGGAGTGAGATTTTCCACCGTTCCCACCGTTAACATTGGATAACGGCGAAAATTTTTGTCAACTGCTGGTGCTCTAATCCTTAAGGATCTTCATCGATTCTTTACGTTGTCCCTATTTCTCCGTATTAATATTACTCCGTATTATTTACCGTATCTAATATTTAATTTCTTTTTTTTTCTTTAAAAAAAGCAACCCTTAACACACCTTTGCTATTAACCCTAACTATGACGTTAGAAGTAAATAATGTACCTTTTGGTGAAATAGTGAGTTTTTGACTGCGACTTTATATGACATTCAATAACTCAAAAGGTCATTTCTATTTATCAAATATTCGCAGGGTGATGTGATATAATCCAATTGAAAATTGTGCTAGAAAAATATATTAATAATGAAATATATTAATATTAAATCAGTGGTTTTTGTGTGACATACTGTCTTTCCATCAGTTCTGACGCCGCTTTAAAGGCGTTTTATTCCGTCAGAAATTGTCCACCTCACCTGACGCGATTTGTTGACGCGGATTTAATAAATGTCTAACTCACATCACGAATTTATGAGCTATAACCATTTTTTGGGCGAAAAAAAGAAATATATTAATTAAACCTTCATCGGAACGATGAAGAAACAACATATTACATTGCAAGAGGCTTTTGAGCCTAAAAGAAATGACATAAAGTTGAACGAACAACGAAAAACTAAAGAAAAGCCCAAGTTAAGTGGGCTTAAAGCCCACTCGATATAGCCTCCCTTGAAAGCTTTAAATCAACATCTATCTTGAAAGTAATCCCAACGTTTATTGGGCTCAGGAGCCCAAAACAAAAACATAGAAACAAACGTATCATCCGAACTTGCTGCAGACACGTCTTCACCAAAAAGAATTGAGATTAAACCTAAGGACTCAACAATTGCGAGAAAGAAACAACAACTATCATCCGTAACACTCCAATTCAATCGAAACCCTTCACTTGAGAAAGAAAGTAGATGTTTTCGTTGATTAGATGAAAAACACCAAGAGAATGGAAAGGAAACAAAAGTGGTGGCTGAAGGAACACGACAAGAACCCAAGCAAACAACTTGAAAAATTGATTGAGGGCATGGAATTGGAAACGACTTCTTGTAAACACCAAGTTTTGAAGTGGAAGGTTTGTTTTGATTAGCCTCTTTAACATTGAAGGAGAAATCCGTCTGATTCTGAACACGAATTCTGTTACGAATTTTGTCACATGAAGATTTGTACGAAGCCTCATTGTTTGGGTGAATTGACGAGAAGCTCGTCATCCGCCATGTTGGACATTAAAACATCAAAGTTTTGCAATTCCTCTTTATAAGTGAGTTTTTTAGCTCCAAATATTTTTCCATTGATTTTGCTCTTCTTGGAATTTGCTTCTTGTCCGACTACATGATTAATTTTACTCTCCGTGTCAAAACAATCTGAAAGTGCAGGGGCCTGCTCGACCCATTTGCTGTGTGACTATTTAGATTTAGTATCTTTGATATCAGTTTTGTGGTTGTGCACATGAACTTGTGCTGCTTCTTTGCCAAGGCATTGAGCTTTTATTTTCTCACAAGAAGCCTTGCACCTATCATTTAAACATTGCTCAAAATCAAGGTTAAGGTTGGCAGTTGTTAACTTTAAAGCAAAGGTATCACCATTGTTTTTGTTAAAGGAAAAGGTGTGTGCAATTTTCACTCCCTTCGACGAATTGGAATGGTTTTTTGGGGATGATTGACTAAGGGTATGGCAGTCTTTTACATTTAGATTAAAAGGCAAGTGTTGGGGTGTGGATTGGCTTGTAGAAGCCGACTTTTGTCCAAATACAACTTTCAGTTGTACTTTAACCTTATTTTTTGGAGAAAATAAAGATCTTTTTATATCCTCTGCAGCTTTAGCCTTTTCACTTAAGAATGCCTTTGTAACTTTTTCCACTGAGTTGTGGACCACCCTTGATTCCATTACCTTATCAAGTTTTTCTAGTTTGGTTGGAGTCTTAAACCTGGTTTCCAAACCGTCATCTGTAACGGCTATTTCCCCATCCTCCGGCCAAAATTTCGGTGAAGATTCCGGCACCAAATTCACATAAACAGTAGGATTTTCTTCTTTTTCTGTTGTTTGTAGCATGAGTCTAATAGCATCATTATATTCTTCAATGAGTGCATCGCTAACAGTCACAATAAGTTCATCGTGACCCACTTCTTCTACCCATATGTTACTTGTTGATAAATTAGCAACATTACATTTAGAGTAACCTTTAATAGGCCCCGGATCATAAACTTCGATTAAGGCTTGCATAACATCGGATCATAAACGTAGCACTCTACCAAAGCTCTTTGCAACTTTAATTTTACAATTTGAAGAAACACAATCGAAAGGGATCCCTTCTATCCTTCCTTTTTTTATTCTAAAAAAAAGAGTTTTCCTTTTGAACCATTGGTATGACCTCCGTGAATTCTACCTCGTTCATAATAGGTCCCAATGTCATTATTTGAAAGCTTTGTTTGTCACTACATTCAACAATATAGCCGTAAGGGCCCTAAGCAGAGATCGATACGATGGAGATGAACCTGCTTTTCAACCACTTAAATAACTTAAAGGTATCGATTGGATCTTTGTTAAGAATGAATGCGGTTAAATCTAGACGATCACATGTTTCTTGATTGGGTGAAAGATTAATTTTCACAAAAGGTGGATTTGGTTTTTTGATATTGTTCATGTGTTGATTTTTTGAGGATTGTGAAGTATTTACCTTGTTTTTCGCATATCTACCATTGATCACCTTGTCGTTATCTTTGTTATAACATTGTTAGCTTGGGATGCATTCTCAAATCTGATGAAGGCAAATGAACGATTTTGTTTCCATGAAATGCCTTTGATCGAGCCGAATCTTTGAAATAAGTTGTAAATAGTTGCTTGATCGGTGAACCTTGATAACCCACCCAAATATAAGGTCGATTTTTTGGGGAATGAAGGGTGTTGTCGATTTTGAGAGAATTGTTGTTTAATCGGTATCGAATTAGGGTAAGTTGGTTTGAATTTTTGTTGAAAGTTGTTTTGTGTTGAAGGAATGGTTTTTTGAAAAAAGTTGGGAGGATTCATGTTTTTTGGAGAGTTTTTCTAGTTTAGAACAGTTATAACCATTTTTTACTTTTTATTTTTCAATTTTTTTACCACCTATATCTATCTCTCTTGAGCCTTTTTAATTACCACTTAATGCACTTTTTAGGAAAGACTTATATATATATATATATATATATATATATATATATATATATATATATATATATATATATATATATATATATATATATATATATATATATATATATATATATATATATATATATATATAAGTTTTTAACATTTTTTATACATTTTTCTTTTAATAAAGTCATTATAAGTTTTTAACATCGAATAGTTACATTTATTATTAGATTTTTTTTCTCTCTCTTTATTTCGTTTCTTCCTAGTCATTTAATAAAATACCACATAAAATTAAAAAAAACTAAATTTTTAGTTACTAGTCCGTCACGATCACCTTTTCTTTACATAAAATACACATTTTGAAAGTTTATTACCTACAATGAAATTATATTTATTTTTAAGGTTATAAACTTTCATTTAATATTCATGTCATATGTGAAGAAAAATACAAAAATATCACATAAGTATTTTAAATGGTCCATCCATATAGTGTTTTGTTTACATAGTTATATGATTTCAAAGTTCAATGACATATATTATCTTTTTAGGTAAATAATCTATAATAGAACAAAAATAAAAGTATATATACTATTTGTAGCTTTAACTCGACTTAAAGATCCAACTTATATACAATCTGTCAATTCACATGATGTCATAAAACAGACATGCCAAATTCTAAGACCACTTGTATCGGGGTCAAGTGACGGGGTCACTTGCCCATGTGAACGGGGGCGGAAGATTGAAGGGACAAAGGAGGGCAATAGCCCTCCCAAATATTTGGGGTATTAGTGTAATTAGTTAGTATTTTAGAGGTAATTATATGCTTGTACGTGTGATTGTTTTACTCCGTATGTTCCAGCTCATATGCCACCACTTTACGTTTTAATTCCTTATACTATTTCTATTTCTATAATTTCTTATATTTTGTCTAATGATTTTCTTTCTTCTAAGGATTTTTCTATCACGATTTTCTACACATTAAAATATTGTTTTTTTAAGCAAGGAAACTCTCCTATGAACGAGCGCATTGGCTCCTCCATATAAGGTAAAACCTCGGGTAATCAAGCCCCCGAGCGCGAGACCTGGTACCGGGTAAATTACACATTATGCACACCCTCTATTCACACTCCTTTTTGTGAACAATTTGGCATAGCCAGGAATTAAACCCGGAAGGTGTGCTTCATTGGACAACTCGGTGGCCACTCAGGCAAGTCTGCGTGGTTACATTAAAATATTGTTTCGGCCCTCCTAAATTTTTTTTCCAATTTCCGCCACTGCATGTGAACACCAAGAAACGCCTCCCTCCTCCCGTATTTGTGTGTCACTTTAGGCGTTTCTTAGGCGTCAGTTAGAAAGTGACACCAAAAGAAACGTGTGTCACTTGTTTATTTTATTTTTTATTAATTGAAAAATATTATTTTTTATCCTCTTTTAATACTTAACCCAATTATATTTTAACACATCATCACAATACTCCTAACTAACACCAAAAAGAAACACCACCACTACTCCACTCAAAAAATAAACACGTCATACTCATCCAGAAAGTGCAAAAAAACAAGTGACACGAACAAGAAACGCCTTAACCAATATAAGTGGTCTAAGGTAGCGAATGTGCCCGTGTGCCAATTTTGTATGTATGTGGGTGACATCATGAGGTTAATGACACTGGGAAATTTGTACTCCGTATTAAAATAATGAAAATGGGAAAACGAATTTGACCTATCTCATAAATCAAGTTTCACTTTTCTTCTTCTTCATTTCTATTACTAATAACAACACAAGGCAGTGTTGTTTATTTTTCAAAGAAATTGGGGCTTTTTGACGTTTGACGTTGGGCTGGGTTAATGGGCCAATTGGCCTCTTCCACTTTCTGATTTGTTTAGTGGGGCACGTGTATGCTTAGGGTTTAATTACGTGTTATTTTTGTTAATTGTATTTGTTAATCGACTTCTAAATCAAGTAAATCATAGAAATTGGGCATGCAGATTACCTTTATCTCTTCTTCTTCATCAAGGAGAATTTGGTGTCTTTCTGGTGTGTTTGCAGTTTACTTTTAAAAGAAATTGGGGCTTTTTGTCGTTTGGCATTAGGCCGGGTTAATGAGTCAATAAGTAGGATTTTTTTTTTTTTGAAAAAATAGTAAATTAAAATTAAAAATAAAATTGAAACTTTATGAAAAAGGTAGAATAAATTTTCATGGTTTTTAAATCATGAATGAAATTTAATTTAGGCTCTAAACGGCAGTCAATACGTAAATTGACAGTTGCTGTTGAATAAAAAATAGAGCCGAGTTGAATTAGAAGATAGAGTTCTATGAAAAAAGTTCAGGGTAGAGAGTGAAACGTATCACAATGGATATAGAGGACTTACAGTACGTATTGCCACTTACATACTAGCCAGGAAAGTGTTAATAACTCTTCTAACAACAAGAAGTTTGGTGAATTAGAGATTGAAAAGTCTACTTTTACATAAATAGTACATCGAAGATGAGTTAATTCTACGTAATGTAAATAATTTTTTTTTTTTTTTTTTTTTTTTTTTTTTTTTTTTTTTTTGCAGAAAACATAGAATCTTAAATAATGTAAATAATTGTAATTTGTAATTGTAATGATAGTAAATCTTTTGAGATTGATAAATTCTGGCATACGGGTCTTACTTTTATACACAGGTACCCGAGTACTATAGTACGGTATATATATATATATATATATATATATATATATATATATATATATATATATATATATATACACTCTCTACTATGTACATCGGAAATCGGAAATCGAAAATATACATAAAAATGTAAATCTTGTTTTTACACACAATGTAAAAATCTATCTAAAGTAACATAGAACATGAGTCCAACAGTTGGTGGCCTGCTCTTTTAGAAGAGGTCAGAAGTTCGACCTCCGTTGACTACATACTTAAAAACACAATTTTATCCATGTCATGAAGTATCAACTCATGACACCTTTCCCATGTCGTTTGGGGTTAAAGGGGAGGGGGGTTTTACTTTGCTCTGCCCTTGAATCGATTTCAAAGTTTCCTCCCGGGCAGCAATGTGGGCGGGGTTATTATCGTTGCATCGGCATAGTCGAAACGGGAGATGATCGCAACTGGTGGTTTAGTCCCCCTCGGGTGATCACAATCACTTAAAAAAAAAAAAACGTAGCACATGATTACATTACAATAATTAGAATTATTTGAACCGAGTCTATTTATTTATAACGTGTGAAAATGGCCCTTTAATGACATCACAATAAATGAAAAATCTATTTTTTAAATACATAATAAAAAAAAGTATCAATCACAAAATATAAAAAAATGATGATACCGATTTTTTGCAACCAGTGAGTGGTGGTGACATGGTAAGACCCGACCTTTCAATGTGGAGGTCAATGGTTCAATTTCATGAAATTACATAGATATTCTTCCTCATGGTCATAGATGTGTTGCCTACAGTGACTCTGGGGTACTTGAGATTAGTCAGTTTTAAAAAAAAAATTGGATAAACAAGTTTAGAAAGATACAAATATTTTGCCTTGGTATAGTAATACTAAAAAAAAAAAATGGATAAACAAGTTTAAAAAGATACAAATATTTTGCCTTGGTATAGTAATACTAAAAGTAATGTAAATGTAAATATAATTGTATACTCCCTCCGTCCCACCACAAGTGTCCACATTTCTATTTTGGGATGTTCCATTACAAGTGTCCATATTGTACTTTCAACCAATGAGAAGAGGTTATTCTGGAGAGAGAAAATTTCTGATTGGTGGAGAATGAAGTTAGTGGGATTTCCTAAAACTGTGTGCAAAAAGTAAGTGGACACTTATAATGGGACGAAGGGAGTAATAGGGAGTAGTATTGTAATGATAGTAAATCTTTTGAGATAGGGTGATGATATGTACACAACCAATTTTTACACATACACAACCAAACATGCTTTACAGTATTGTACAGTGCAACACTATAAAGCATATTTGGTTGTGTATGTGTAAAAGTTGGTTGTGTACATATTACTCCCCTTTGAGATACGGTAATTCTGAAAACACCCCTAGCTTTGCATATCTGACACTTGATTCTTTTCATTATGACCCCATTGCCGTGATGTTTTTATTTTTTTTTCCATTTATATTTACGATTTCGATTCTTTTCATTATTACCCCGTGAAAGTCAAGAGTTCGATTCCTTGCACTCACAAAGTTATTCTCCTCATGACCATAAAGTTTCGCCTGCAATGACTTCGGGTTGCTCGTAGTTATAACGACCCTCATTTTTCCATTCTATATTTTTTCAATATTAAATGCCCAAACAATATAATTAAAACTTAATGATCAAACTTTAATCAACAATTGTTAAGTGTTAAGAGTTAGAAAACATATTAATTAACTTTGTGCAATAATTGACAAGTTAATAAAAGATGAAAATAATAAACTGTTAGTCGACACTCACTGCTAATTAAAATTTATGCATTTATGTAATATTATAACTAATAACCTATAAGTAATAAATAAAAATTGACATTTATATAAATAATAAAACAATTGGGAACTAAATATATACAAGTCATGAATTAGTAAAAAGAAATAATACTTATCATGTAGTAAATGTAAAAATAATAATAGTAATAATAGTAATAATAATGAGACTAAAGAATCTTAAACAATTACATCCTTATGTTGACTAAAAATTAAAATAAAATATATATATAAACTAGTACCACCTATTGTTGACTAAAAATTATAAAACAAAATAAAATCATTAATTAGAACATCCTTATGTTGACTAACACTCTAATACTTGCACTATATAAACTCCTAGTTTCTCATTCACAAATCACACCAAAATCCTCTCAAAAACAATCTCTCCCTCTCCCTCTCTTGTGGTATTCGGATCTTCAAGCTTGTTCTTCGTGTTCTTCAAGAATCTTCAAGGAGTTCTTCAAGATTTTTAAGGCTTTGATCTTCCATCTTCATCGTGTTCATCTTTTCTTTGTTAATTATCTTGAATCTTCAAAGGTATAACATAAACCCTAAACTATTTACATAAACTTTAATCTTTGTTAATTCATATTTATATTATAAACTTGTTATTCATAAGTATATACATAAACACTCCTAGATTTATATATACATATATACATGTAAAAAAATATATATTTTTATGTATATATACGAATTATATATACATATACATATTAAAACCTTAAACCCTAATACTACTTATACTAGTACTTAACATGTATACACTATTACTATTACTATTACTAGCACCTATAACCTACTACTTATATTGTAGCACAAAAACATTTTGGGATATGTATTAGAGATGTATAGATCTTCGAACTTTCTTGACGAATGGTTTCTACGAGATTCTAGGCAGAGGGTTTGGATTTCCGATTTAAAGGGTCCTATGGCTCAAGCCCCTAGATCTAAATTAGCCATTCGAAGGGAAAGGGGTGATTGGAAGCTTATCTAATACGGCAAGTATCCTAAAATGAAAAACACTTATAAAAGTAGAAACTCTCTAGTCATAGAAACTTAGTAAAATAAGAAACTTTCTAAAAATGGAAACTTTATAAAAATAGTAACTTACTAGGAATAGAAACTTAGTAAAACAAACTATACTTAAACACATACTTAAACTTAAACATGGGCAAAACACTTAACTACTCTTAAATGTCAATAGGTTGACTTTCCTGCTCACTCGTTCAACTCTTTATTCTGAGGAATAGCTCTCTCTCTACTTACTAAGGTGATTTTTATAGCCCCACTTTACTTGAGCTCAATTTACTTTTTATACTTATTGGGGTGAGACACATGCTGCTTTTACTATTTACAATTTAGACACAAGTACCAACTAAAACTATGCTATACCCGGCTATGTCCGACTAAGTCCCTACAGTGATATTTTTAGGTGCTGCGGCATGCTTAGTTATTGGGGGTAGGCCTATCGGGAGTAACGTCCCCGATACATTTGATGTTATCTTTGTATTGCTTGATAATGAAATTAAACCGACAAGTAGAACTAACTTGTCATGGGGCAAACTTGAACGTTTAGTCTAAATATCACGCACTGGCATAACTTTTTGATCCTGCGGGAGATCAACCTTACAAATTAAATCTTGTGGTCTAAAACAAACGGTCAAAGTTATTTGTTAAACCTATGAACTTCACTCAACCTTTTGGTTGACACTTTAGCATGTTTTGTCTCAGGTGCTGTTTGATTCAAGCTCTTATACTTACTGCTTATGTGATGCTACTTGGACATAGGATCAAGAGATATCGCATTTATTACTTCTGCATGTGAACATTTCCATTATTGTTACTCCTATCATTGTAACTACGTTTCATTTTCCGCTGCGTGCTCAATAAAGTTTGTTTTATCATTTAGTATTGTTCTCGTATATTATAATATGTTGGTTGATTTGATATTAAGTCACATTTCACCCAGGCCCTAACTGGGGGTGTGACAGATTGGTATCAGAGCAAACCAGGCTGTTATAGAGAACCAGGATTGCATTTTTATGTGTGCCTTACTTGTTAGCTAGGGTGCCTTAGCAATCTAGGAAACTATAACCTTTCCTGCCTTAGACTTAAAGCACTTAGGATTGTCGTATAATCTTAACAATTATGCTTTAATAAACTTGACTCAAAGATTCTAATCAAGGTCTCTTTCCTAATGATAGGATGTCAAGCTCAAGCGTTAACAAGCCCAACAAAGCAACTCACAACCCTACCACCGAAGTAGGTGTTGGACACTCTTCAACTTCGAGACCAGTTCGAAGTCCTCTTTATAGTCCTGCTTCACCACCGCTGAATTATAGCCCGAATACTATTTTAGATTCACATGGGTCTCCTCAATACTACCCAACTCCGAGAACCCAAGATAAGGGAAAACGGCATGAAGAAGTTGGTCCATCAAGGAAGAGAGCCCGATCTCCTTTTTATGATGGTCCTAAGTATGAAATCATGAGATTACGAAACGATACCGAGAGAAACATTGGAGGTCTACTTCGCCACATGGAAAGAGTGGATCGTCGAATGAAGAAACTTATGAAAGAAAACGTCGAGCTAAGAAAGGAGTTGCTGATGCTAAAGTGCGAGGAAGAACGCAACACTCGCTGGGGAAAGCAATCACTTGCTTACCTCAAGGAGGATGTTGATGTCCAAATGAAAATGGAGAAAGGTCGAGTCGACGAACAACTTGCCATAAGAGAGTACAACACTAATGCCGTAAACAGTCGTGTTACCAACCTTTATGATAACTTCGAGTATCTCTATGAGAAACAAAAGACGAAAAATGAGAAAGTTGAGGAGTTTATGAAGAAGGTTGGAGACGAAATATGAAGACTACTTCAATCTTAATATTTCCTAGTTATTTTTCCTATTTTCCATCTATGTAAAGGCTGTGCCTTAAACAATTTCTATTTCTGAATCGTGTAATAAAGGCTTATTTAATGCCTCGTTCTAATAATATAAAGTGTTTTATTAATATCATGCGATATCAATACTTTAGTTTATTCATACTTGTGATTACTCAAACTTATAACTTGTTAAACTTATCAAACATATGTTCACTTTTATGTAGTGACATCATGGTTCGTTCAGCTGCACCTACCGTTAACAACGTTGTGTTAACTACTGAGCAATTCCAACAGTTACTCGCTGCTGCCCAAGGCAACGCCCAAGCTAATCATGCTAATACTCAACCAAAACCTTGTTCCTACAAGGACTTTACAAACTGTCACCCTCCCGCTTTTAAGGGAAACGAAGAAGCTGTCGAACTAGTTCGTTGGTTCGAAAAGATGGAATCTATTTTCCGTATTTGCAACTGTGGTGATGATGATCGAGTAAAGTATGCCACTAGCTCGTTGGGTGGTAATGCTTTAACTTGGTGGACTGCTTATGCCAAGTCCGTAGGAATTGATAATGCTAATGCAATTCCATGGGACGAACTCAAAAGTATGATGGTCAACAAATTCTGCCCAAGGAGTCAAGTTCAGAAGCTTGAAGCTGAGTTCTGGGAACTCAGGGTCAAGGGTACTGACATTGAGAATTATACCAATCGTTATCTGGAGCTTTCTACTCTATGTCCTGAAATGTTTCCTACTGAAGCTAGAAGAATTGAGCGGTATATTGAAGGTCTTCCCGAGGATGTTCAAGGGAATGTTATTGCTGCTGAGAAGGTTACTTTGGATGCTGTGATTCTCATGGCACAAAATCTCATGTTGGCCAAGAGAAGAAGGGCGTCGGCCAATAAGCAAGTTGAAACCAAGGGTAATGATGGTAAGAGGAAGTTTGAGCCGTCTCAAGGTTCAACTCAGAATGTTAGTAAAAAGCTTATGGATAGTACAAGGACGAATTATAGGGGCACTTATCCTTTTTGTGTTCGTTGTGAAAGGCATCACCCGGGGCAGTGCACTGCCACTTGTTCGTTGTGTAAGAAAGTGGGACACGTAGCTAAGACGTGTAGGACTCCTCCAAAGAATAAATCTATTGTTCCTGCCAAAGCTCCTCCTACTTGTTATACTTGTGGGGAAAAGGGACACATTAGTCCAAATTGCCCTAAGAAGAGAGATAATCCTGCTACTGGAGCCAATACTACTGCTGCAAAGGGTCGTGCATTTGTTATTACTGCTGCTGAAGCCCGAGATGAAGATGAGGTCATCACGGGTACGTATCTCGTCAATAATTGCTACGCAACTATTTTATTCGATACTGGTGCCGACCGAAGTTACGTATCTAATGAATTTTGTACCCTATTTACTGAAAAGCCTCAACCCTTAGAAACTAAACGATTAGTAGAAGTAGCCAATGGAAAGATCATGAAAGTTGATAAAATTTATAAAAACTGCAACCTAATCTTAGCCAGCAAAGAATTTAAGATAGACCTTTTGCCGGTCGAGCTAGGAAGTTTCGATGTCGTAGTTGGAATGGATTGGTTACGTCCATTAAGAGCTGCGATCATGTGTTACGATAAAACCGTTCATGTTCCATTAGGAAATGGAGAGACTCTTATTATCCAAGGTGAAAAGAGTGGTTCCAATCTCAATATTATCTCCTGTATTAAAACCCGCAAATACCTTATGAAAGGTTATCCAGCTATTCTAGCCCACATTAATCTGATTGAATCGAAAGAGAAGCGAATTGAAGATGTACCAGTAGTTAAAGACTTTCCCGATGTGTTTCCCGAAGATCTTCCGGGTATTCCACCTCCTCGACAAGTTGAATTCCAAATTGATTTAACTCCTGGTGCTGCTCCTGTTGCTAAAGCACCATACCGTTTAGCACCTTCCGAAATGAAGGAATTATCCAATCAACTCCAAGAACTATTGGATAAAGGTTTCATTCGTCCAAGCTCGTCCCCTTGGGGAGCTCCTATTCTGTTTGTTAAAAAGAAGGATGGTACATTAAGGATGTGCATTGATTACCGCGAACTTAACAAGCTTACTATCAAGAACCGTTATCCGTTGCCACGTATTGATGATCTATTTGACCAACTTCAAGGGTCAAGTGTTTATTCAAAGATTGATTTAAGATCCGGTTATCACCAACTCAAGGTCAAGGAATCCGATATTCCTAAGACTGCTTTTCGCACTCGTTATGGGCACTATGAATTCTGTGTCATGCCTTTTGGTTTAACTAATGCTCCTGCCGTGTTCATGGACCTCATGAATCGTGTTTGTAAACCGTATCTTGACAAATTTGTCATCGTATTCATTGACGACATCTTGATCTATTCGAAGAATGAGAAAGAGCATGAGCAACATTTGCGCATGATTCTTGAACTCTTACGAAAGGAACAACTTTATGCTAAATTTTCTAAGTGCGAGTTTTGGCTCAAAACCGTACAATTTCTCGGACATGTTGTTGATAGAAATGGAATACATGTCGATCCAGCTAAGATTACTGCTATTCAGAACTGGGAGATACCAAAGACTGCAAAGCATATTCGTCAATTTTTGGGACTTGCCGGTTACTATCGAAGGTTTATAAAAGATTTTTCTCTCATTGCCAAACCTCTTACAAAGCTGACTCAAAAAGGGAAGAAATTTGAGTGGTCCGAAGAACAGGAATCTGCTTTCAAGATTCTGAAGGAGAAGTTGACCACAACCCCGATTCTTTCTTTACCTGAAGGTACCGACGACTTTGTTGTTTACTGCGATGCCTCAAAGCATGGCTTTGGTTGTGTTTTAATGCAACGAGAGAAGGTTATCGCCTATGCATCTAGACAGTTGAAGAAACATGAAGTAAACTATACCACACATGACCTAGAGTTAGGTGCCGTGGTATTTGCATTAAAGATATGGAGACATTATCTCTATGGTAATCACTTTACGGTGTACACTGACCATAAAAGTCTTCGACACATCTTTGATCAAAAACAGCTGAATATGAGGCAAAGTCGATGGCTCGAGACATTGAACGATTATTATTGTGAGCTGAAATATCATCCTGGCAAGGCGAATGTAGTTGCCGATGCCCTTAGTCGAAAAGACGATATTAAACGTGTTCGTGCTTTAAACCTAAAAATCAAATCGAATCTTATTTCACGAATCTGTGAAGCTCAATTGGAAGCTATTAGACCGACACTTATCGAAGGTGAAGGACCTATTGGTTTTGAGAACCAACTTCAAGTGAAAGCTAATTGTACACGGTACTTTGGCAATAGAATCTGGGTTCCTCGTTTTGGTAATCTTCGCGAACTAGTCTTGGATGAAGCACATAAGACTAGATATTCTATCCATCCCGGTTCCAGTAAGATGTATCACGATGTGAAGGAATTCTACTGGTGGCCTAACATGAAAGCCGATATTGCTACTTATGTTAGTAAGTGTCTCACTTGTTTGAAAGTCAAGGCCGAACATCAAAAGCCTTCTGGTCTGTTGACACAACCCGACATTCCGCAGTGGAAGTGGGAAGGTATCACTATGGACTTCGTTACTAAGTTACCTAAGACTTCGAACGGTAACGATACTATTTGGGTCGTAGTTGATCGTCTTACTAAATCTGCACATTTCATACCGATCAAGGAAACCGACAAGATGGAGAGATTAGCACAGCTTTATATTAAAGAAATCGTCTCACGTCATGGTGTTCCTATCTCGATCATTTCTGATCGCGATAGTCGATTTGTTTCTAGATTTTGGAAAACTTTACAATCTGCTCTTGGAACTCAACTCGACATGAGTACAGCTTATCATCCGCAAACCGATGGTCAAAGTGAACGAACCATTCAAACTATGGAGGATATGCTACGTGCTTGTGCAATCGATTTCGGCAAAGGATGGGATAGACATCTACCTTTGGTTGAATTTTCTTATAATAACAGTTATCACTCCAGCATTAAGGCTGCACCTTTTGAAGCTTTATATGGACGGAAGTGTAGATCCCCTTTGTGTTGGGATGAACTTGAGGACAGACATTTAACTGGTCCTGAAATTATTCACGAAACTACCGAAAAGATCGTTCAAATCAAGCAACGTTTAGAAACTGCCCGTAGCCGACAGAAAAGCTATGCCAATAAGAAACGAAAAGACATCGAATACCAAGTTGGAGATAAAGTCATGTTGAAAGTATCCCCTTGGAAAGGTGTTGTCCGCTTCGGTAAGCGAAGTAAACTCAGTCCACGATATGTTGGACCATTCACAATCACTGAAAGAGTCGGTCCCGTGGCATACCGATTAGAACTGCCAACCGAACTTAGTCAAGTACATGATGTGTTTCATGTCTCAAATCTTAAACGGTGTCTTGCCGATGACACACTCGTTATTCCTCTGGATGATGTCCGCATTGATGAGCAAATGCACTTCGTTGAAGAACCTATAGAAATCATGGAAGGAGAGGTCAAACAAACGCGTAAAAGCAATATACCTATCGTTAAAGTCCGGTGGAATTCGCGTAGAGGCCCCGAATATACCTGGGAACGCAAAGACCATATGAAACGGAAATATCCCCATCTCTTCTCAACTGCTGATGCAAACGAGAAAACTACCTAAAAACTTCGGGACGAAGTTTTCAATAACGGGGAGGTACTATAACGACCCTCATTTTTCCATTCTATATTTTTTCAATATTAAATGCCCAAACAATATAATTAAAACTTAATGATCAAACTTTAATCAACAATTGTTAAGTGTTAAGAGTTAGAAAACATATTAATTAACTTTGTGCAATAATTGACAAGTTAATAAAAGATGAAAATAATAAACTGTTAGTCGACACTCACTGCTAATTAAAATTTATGCATTTATGTAATATTATAACTAATAACCTATAAGTAATAAATAAAAATTGACATTTATATAAATAATAAAACAATTGGGAACTAAATATATACAAGTCATGAATTAGTAAAAAGAAATAATACTTATCATGTAGTAAATGTAAAAATAATAATAGTAATAATAGTAATAATAATGAGACTAAAGAATCTTAAACAATTACATCCTTATGTTGACTAAAAATTAAAATAAAATATATATATAAACTAGTACCACCTATTGTTGACTAAAAATTATAAAACAAAATAAAATCATTAATTAGAACATCCTTATGTTGACTAACACTCTAATACTTGCACTATATAAACTCCTAGTTTCTCATTCACAAATCACACCAAAATCCTCTCAAAAACAATCTCTCCCTCTCCCTCTCTTGTGGTATTCGGATCTTCAAGCTTGTTCTTCGTGTTCTTCAAGAATCTTCAAGGAGTTCTTCAAGATTTTTAAGGCTTTGATCTTCCATCTTCATCGTGTTCATCTTTTCTTTGTTAATTATCTTGAATCTTCAAAGGTATAACATAAACCCTAAACTATTTACATAAACTTTAATCTTTGTTAATTCATATTTATATTATAAACTTGTTATTCATAAGTATATACATAAACACTCCTAGATTTATATATACATATATACATGTAAAAAAAAATATATTTTTATGTATATATACGAATTATATATACATATACATATTAAAACCTTAAACCCTAATACTACTTATACTAGTACTTAACATGTATACACTATTACTATTACTATTACTAGCACCTATAACCTACTACTTATATTGTAGCACAAAAACATTTTGGGATATGTATTAGAGATGTATAGATCTTCGAACTTTCTTGACGAATGGTTTCTACGAGATTCTAGGCAGAGGGTTTGGATTTCCGATTTAAAGGGTCCTATGGCTCAAGCCCCTAGATCTAAATTAGCCATTCGAAGGGAAAGGGGTGATTGGAAGCTTATCTAATACGGCAAGTATCCTAAAATGAAAAACACTTATAAAAGTAGAAACTCTCTAGTCATAGAAACTTAGTAAAATAAGAAACTTTCTAAAAATGGAAACTTTATAAAAATAGTAACTTACTAGGAATAGAAACTTAGTAAAACAAACTATACTTAAACACATACTTAAACTTAAACATGGGCAAAACACTTAACTACTCTTAAATGTCAATAGGTTGACTTTCCTGCTCACTCGTTCAACTCTTTATTCTGAGGAATAACTCTCTCTCTACTTACTAAGGTGATTTTTATAGCCCCACTTTACTTGAGCTCAATTTACTTTTTATACTTATTGGGGTGAGACACATGCTGCTTTTACTATTTACAATTTAGACACAAGTACCAACTAAAACTATGCTATACCCGGCTATGTCCGACTAAGTCCCTACAGTGATATTTTTAGGTGCTGCGGCATGCTTAGTTATTGGGGGTAGGCCTATCGGGAGTAACGTCCCCGATACATTTGATGTTATCTTTGTATTGCTTGATAATGAAATTAAACCGACAAGTAGAACTAACTTGTCATGGGGCAAACTTGAACGTTTAGTCTAAATATCACGCACTGGCATAACTTTTTGATCCTGCGGGAGATCAACCTTACAAATTAAATCTTGTGGTCTAAAACAAACGGTCAAAGTTATTTGTTAAACCTATGAACTTCACTCAACCTTTTGGTTGACACTTTAGCATGTTTTGTCTCAGGTGCTGTTTGATTCAAGCTCTTATACTTACTGCTTATGTGATGCTACTTGGACATAGGATCAAGAGATATCGCATTTATTACTTCTGCATGTGAACATTTCCATTATTGTTACTCCTATCATTGTAACTACGTTTCATTTTCCGCTGCGTGCTCAATAAAGTTTGTTTTATCATTTAGTATTGTTCTCGTATATTATAATATGTTGGTTGATTTGATATTAAGTCACATTTCACCCAGGCCCTAACTGGGGGTGTGACAGTAGTCATCCTGGAATTAGTCAGTTAAAAAATTATGGATACCCAGATTATATATATATATATATATATATATATATATATATATATATATATATATATATATATATATATATATATATATATATTCAATCATCACCCCTTTTTAAATAATTTTTGTTATTATAAATGATGCAAAACATTTAATTTTATTCAGTTTTAAAATGTTTTACCCAAATGTCTCTTTTTCTTTGTTAATTTTTCTATGCATAAATTTAAATTCTTTTTTAATTAATCACTTAAAAAAAAAACGTAGCACATGATTACATTACAATAATTAGAATTATTTGAACCGAGTCTATTTATTTATAACGTGTGAAAATGGCCCTTTAATGACATCACAATAAATGAAAAATCTATTTTTTAAATACATAATAAAAAAAAGTATCAATCACAAAATATAAAAAAAATGAGGGATCAAGAGGGAGGTAACCAATCGGGGGGAAGCGGGGGGAAGCAAATACTTTTTTTTTTCGTTTTTTAGTGGTAGGATCAAGAGGGAGGTAACCAATCGGGGGGAAGCGGGGGGAAGCAAATACTTTTTTTTCGTTTTTTGAAAAAACTTTGTTCACGAACATTATAGATGAGATGAAAATATGAACATTTAGTAGAGACACTTTGTGATAAATGTTTTTATTTTGGCGGAAAAACGCTCGAAGAAGTAATATATAACAATTATCGTGTTTTTCGAGCGTATTTTGAGGTTTTAGCTATTGGGGTTTAGACATTAGGGTTTAGATATTAGGGTTTATAGGGTTTAGATATTAGGGTTTAGAAATTTAGGGTTTAGGGTTTAGACTTAGGGTTTAGATTTAGGATTTAGATTGAGTTTTTAACATGAACGGTTTAGAGTTTAGGGTTTGGTGTTTTGGGTTTATGGAATAAACCCAAAACACCAAACTCTAAACTCTAAATCGGGCTAAATTTTACTTCACAAAACATGAAAAAAAAAACGTTCATATTCTTCACGAACAATATTATCTTGAATGTTATTTTTGTCGATCGTTTTCCCGCCTAAATAATAACATTCATCACGAAGTGTCTCTTCTAAATGTTCATATTTTCGTGTGATCTTGATGCCGGAAAAAAAAAAATTTCAAAAAAAACGAAAAAAATAAATAAATTTTGCTTCCCCCGATTGGTTACTTCCCCATTGATCATGCCCCTATATATATATATATATATATATATATATATATATATATATATATATATATATATATATATATATATATATATATATATATATATATATATATATATATATATATATATATATATATATACAACAACAACAACAATACCTAATCCCGCGCCTGCGAGGTATGGGGAGGTAAGATGTAGACAATCCTTCCTCTACCCTAAACTAGAAGAGAAGTCGTTTCTGTTACCACGAGTCGAGAGAATTCTCCTCCCACGGGAAAGGAAATTCATCCCCCTCTCTACTCCAGAGTAGAGAGATTGCTTCCGTGAGGACCTCCGGCTAAAAAAGGCTTTTTTTTTTTTTTTAAATTTAAAACTAAAAAATAGAAATTAAAAAATAAATTAAAAGATACAAAGATAAATAAAAAATAATAATACAAAAAAAAAAAAAAAGGGACGCCATGAAAATGGTAGTATCAGATTTTCATGGGGTTTAAAGCATGCCTAAGAATCAATTTAGGCTCTAAGCGGCAGTCAAGACGCCACTAAAACGACGCTTGTCGTTGCCTCAATAAATAAAGCCAAAAGACCTTGTGGACAGCAACTCGAGGGCATGCCGGGTGGAAGTTGTTGCGCAAGCAAAGAGCCAACCACCCTTAGCAAACCAAAAACCACTCATGCACCTTTACGGTAGACACCCCCGAAACCACTCAACTAAAAGGAACCAACCAAGCTCTAGAGCAAGGGAAGTCGTCCTCAGCCATAATGGTCCCAGGATGCACCGAGCGATGCGAATCACCTGATCATACATACATGCATACCTACGTACATACATACACACATACCTAAACCTACATACACACCAGACATACCTACGTATATACATGAGACATACCTACGTACAAGCATGAAACATACCTACGTACATACATACATGCATAAAGCCACACATACAACCATACATACATAGCATAAACACCAAGTCCTACATAAACCTATTAGCAAAACATACATACATGAGTGAATATACCACACCTGCAGACAAGTAAAAAACAAGCATACATACATACCTACCTACAAATAAACATACATAAAAAACAAACTCACATACAAAAACGTGTGTAACTGCATCACACCTTCATTACAAAACCTACATGCATGCATACATACATACATACATACAAACATACAAGAACCTACGTGCATACGTACAAACAACCAAGCAAGCATGCATACATCCAAAACCAAAGATACCAAAAACATACTCATTTAATAATATTAGTATCAGTACATAAAACTAATAAAAACGATAGTAATAGTAATACAAATAATAGTAATAATAATAGTTCATATAAATATTAATAGTAATAAATATTTGTAATACAAATACTAATACACTAATAGTTAAAAATAGTGATACAAAAAATAATAATAATAATAATAACAATAACAATACTAATAATTGTAATAGTAAGAATAATAACAGTACTAGCAGTAATAACAGTAATAGCAGTAATATCAGTAATAACAATAACAATAACAATAACAATAACAATAACAATAATAATAATAAAAGTAGCCCTACTCAACTATTCTTATTCTAGCTCTCCACGCATCCCTATCAGAAGTCATGTCCTCGGTCAACGAAAGCTCCCTCATGTCGAGTCTTAGTCTATCCATCCACCTACGAGTAGGTCTACCCCTTCTCCTTACACCATCTACCGTGAGTGCCTCAACTCTCCTAACCGGGGCAATACGTGGTCGTCTCATCACATGCCCAAACTAACGAAGTCGTTCTTCTCTTAGCTTGTCGATGATGCTACTGACTCCAAGTTTTTCCCTAAACACACCATTTGGGATCATATCTAGCATGGTTTTACCACACGTCCACCTAAGCATCCTCATTTCTGCCACCTCCATCCTTCTCTCTTGGGCCTTCGTCATTGGCCAACATTCTGATCCGTACAACATGGCAGGTCTGATTGCCACCTTGAGGAATTTTTCTTTCAATTTGAGTGGTATCTTCTTGTCGCACAAGACCCCTTTCGCTGCTCTCCACTTCAACCAACCTACCTTAATACGATGAGTCACGTCCTCATCTATCCTCCCTGATTTGTGGAGGACCGAGCCTAGATATCTAAACGACTCTTGTGGGTTTAAGATCTGGTCCCCAATGCTGATGTTCCCTCCAACATTTAGTTCATCATCAGTCCTACCGAATTCGCAACTAAGATATTCCGTCTGTTGTCTACTGATCCGTAGCCCATTTTGTTCTAAGGCTTCCCTCCATTGTTCCAGCCTTCTATTAAGCTCATCCTTTGTTTCCGATACAAGCACGATATCATCGGCAAAAATCAGACACCAAGGGATGTTCTCTTGTATTCCTCGATACAGCTCGTCGAGGATCAAAGCAAAAAGGAAAGGACTAAGGGCCGATCCCTGGTGCAACCCTACTTCTATCGGGAAATACTCTGTGTTTCCCACTGGCGTCCGAACGCAGGCCTTCGCCCCATCGTACATATCCATAATAGCTCTAATATATCTACTTGGGATACCCCTAACGTTAAGGGTCTTCCAAATCAACTTTCGCGGTACGCAATCATAGGCCTTTTCCAAGTCTAAGAAGACCATCTCTAGACCCTTTTGTTTCTCCCTATACTTCTCCATAACGCTTCTTAAAATATGAATTGCCTCCATCGAAGAGCGCCCTGGCATGAAACCAAATTGGTTTTCGGAAACCGTAGTTTCGCGTCGGAGTCTAGTCTCAATCACTCTCTCCCAAAGCTTCATAGTATGGCTAAGTAATTTTATGCCTCTATAATTACCACAGATTTGGGCATCCCCTTTATTTTTGTAAATGGGGATAATCTCGCTGAGTCTCCATTCCGTAGGCATTTTATAACTTCTAAGCGTCTTATTGTAAAGACACGTCAACCACCTGACACCATCCTCGCCTAGGCACCGCCACGGAAGCAATCTCTCTACTCTGGAGTAAAAATAGCGCATGTATTCTCAGTCCCAAAAATATAAAGAGTAAAAGGGAATCAAATGAACTCACTGTTTAATATTGATATACAATATTGCAGGAAAGCACGTAGACGCATCGAAGATGATAAACACGAGGTTTGATTCAGAAAAAAAATACCCCCGAACATTACCCATAACCTCCTTGGCAATAACCCATAATTTCCTTAGCTCTAGCTTGCTCGAAAACTCATTTTGAAAATTACTTGGACAGCACTCCGTCGTAATATTTGATGTACATTATTATTTTTGTATCGCAAAAATAATAATACTAATAATAAGATTAATAAGATTAATAATAATCTTAATAATAATAATAATAATAATAATAATAATAATAATAATAATAATAATAATAAATATTATACGGAGTAATATATATTTGATTTTTCATTCGAGCAAAACACCTGAATTTATAGTACCTGGCCTGGAATCTGGAGTCATGCGACTCGCATGGAAATGGCCTTCTGGCCATGCGACTCGCATGAGGACCAGGGACAGCTCACATTGTTTTGGCTCCTAGCTTGTCGACATAATATAAAATAAATATAAATATATAAATAATTAATATAATTATTTATATATTATATTTTATTCTTGTGCATAGTAGACTAGATATTTTTGGTCCGATAAGTCGTACGTCATCACTCGACTTATGTCCCGGTTCCGGTTTCTCGAACGCATTTTCGTACGCTTAGAAAACTTGCATTTTACATTTCGTGACACGTACCTTTGTCAAAATATAGCCTTAAATTATCCCTTAATTATATCACTCAAAGTGTATCTTAAACTTTCGAGTGTTTTGGTCATTTACTTCTATAAATCATCGTCTCGCTATTTGTTAAAACACATTTTTATAATAGTGTTTTACTGTAGCAAAGTTACTGTAGCAAAGTCAAATTTTAATGTAGCAATTCACTGTAGCAAAGTCAATTTCACTGTAGCAAATAGTGATTTTCGAAAACACTGTAGCATTTTGAGTAATGTGGCAATTTGAAAACACTGTAACAAATTAGTGTTTAACTGGTTCATCTTAAACGCCTTAGTTAACTTAACTAAATATCAATTGAATCAATAAACGAATGTTACTATCGTTTATTATATATATGTATATATCTTTTTAATATACATAAATCAGTTTTTAAATACACATTGGAAGTTATTTATAAATAAATTTTAATAATAAATATTTCAACTTATCATATACATTCGAATAGATATTTAAACCAATAAGTTTAATGTACGGTATCAAACAATTAATACATTGTTACCTTTTCATGTTATAGTATATATGTATCTATTTACATATAATTGTTCGCGAATCGTCGAAAACAACCGAAGGGTATTTAAATATATAAAAGTAATTCAAAAATTTTGAGATTCAGTTTTACAGACTTTGCTTATCGTGTCGGAAATGTTAATCATACAAAGATTAAGTTTAAATTTAGTCGAAATTTCTGGGTCATCACATCCACTGTGGAAGGTTGCTAGCTGAGCTTCCGTCTTCCTAAAGAAAGAGTTTGCAACAACCAAATCGTGGGCAACAGCGAATTCGAGAATGGAGCGTCCTTCTTCATTTCGAACTCCGTACCCAAAGCCCCCATGGACACCCGCATATCCGTCTGAAATCGTTCCTATATGTCCATTAAGGTCTCCCCCAATAAGTAATCGATGATCAGCGGGGCAACTCCTCACAACTTCATCTAATGATTCCCAAAAGCGACTTTTTTCTTCTTCGCCTAAACCAGCATGAGGTGCGTAAGCGCAAATAACCATGTAAGACTCCTCCTGGATAACTAACCTAACCGACATAATCCTATCGTTACACCTACCCACACCCACAATATTATCCTTATGACGGGGCCCTATAAAGATCCCTACCCCGTTTCTAGCTACTCTGGAACCCGAAAACCACAACTTGTAGTCACCAATGTCAACCGCCTCTTCACCCTTCCATCTGGTCTCTTGAACACACAATATGTCCACTTTACTCTTAAGTAACGCCTCTACAAGTTCACGGGATTTGCTCGTCAAACTTCCTACATTCCAACTACCTACTCTAATCCTAACACGAAAATCTCTAACCCTTCTAGACCTAGCCGCCCCTAAGCTCGAAGGACATGACCTCACGTGACCATCACTACGACTAGAGTCTATCTTACCCTATATAATAAACAAAAGGGAAAAGGTAGAAGTGGCAATATAATATAAAAATAAAAATATAATATAATAATACCAATCACAATAATAATAATAATAATAATAATAATAATAATAATAATAATAATAATAATAATAATAATAATAATAATAATAATAATAATAATAATAATCACTAATATAATAGTATAATAATAATAGTCAAGGATATAATTAATAAACACAACTTGAAAACCTCAAGGATATGAATACGCAAATACAGCGAAAAAGTAAAGCAGAAATATCACAGAGTATGGACTTAAGGAAAAGGGATCAGAGAACCAAACACAGCCTTGTAAAGACAAGGAGTTTCCGGCAGGAGAGATTTCCGGCAGCAGTGATTTCCGGCAGCTCCAAGGCAGCAGACGGCGAAAATGGCGAGGTTTCTCGTTTACTACAAACCCTCGCTAGTAGATCCGTTATGTTACCTGCAAAAAAAGAACAGAAAAAGTAACCGGGAAAAATTTTCCGGCGACCTGAGTAGGCGGCGCGTGGCGTCGCGTTTCGAGACAGTTGCCGGCGAAATTCGTACTCTCAGGTTCGGAAAAATTCTGCGAGGTCGATTTTATAGGTGGTTGCCTCTAACTCTATCGAAAATAAGAGCAATTTCCGACTTGAATTTTGGGGCTGATGTTAGCTTTTGGGGTGGAAAAGTTAGTCAGAGAGAGGAAAAGTTATGTCTGCAAAGAGTAACAATATCAGTTATGTCAGAGAGAGGAAAAGTTATGTCTGGAAAAGTTATGTCTGCATCAAAAATATTCCACCTGCCAAAAACAATATCAGAATATATATATATATATATATATATATATATATATATATATATATATATATATATATATATATATATTCTGATATTGTTTTTGGCAGGTGGAATATTTTAAAAAAGTGATTGAAACTATGGCTGCTGGAAGTTTGCGTTGTGTTGCTATTGCCTACTGTCCATTTAATTGGGAAATTTTTCTGACAAGTGACGAGGAATTAGAGCATTGGCTAATGCCTGAGGATGATCTTGTTTTGTTAGCAATTATTGGTTTAAAGGTACTTGTAAAAATTCATTGTTATGTTTGCTATTATTCTTTTATGTTATATGTAACTATATTATGTCGCCCTTTTAATGCATATGATATGACTAAGCCCTTGGCAAACGGGTCGGGTCGGATTGGGTCGAGACCCAAATGGGTTTGGGTTAAAATGGGTCATGGGTTGAACGCCTCTCAAAATTTAAACGGGTGGAACGGTTTGGGTCGGGCCGAGACCCATGTTTTCTTAAAAAAAATTATTTTTTAAAAAAAAAAATTATTATTATTTTTAAAAAAATTGTTATTTTTTTTTGTTACCTTTATAAACAAAAATTGGAACTTAAAAAAATTAGTTTCTTTTTTCATTGTCATATTGAAATGGGTTTCAACGGGTCTAGATGGATCTAATATATTAATGGACTAAAGATGGGTCCATATTGGACCCATTTCATTTGTTTTCTCAAGAGCCAGTGGACCCAATATTTGGTGTATGTGTCTTGATTGCCAGGTATAGATATGACCTTATTAATTTGGTTCAAATATATGCAGGATCCTTGTAGGCGTGATGTGAAAGATGCAGTTCGACTGTGCATAAAGGCTGGTGTGAAGGTAAGAATGGTGACCGGTGACAATCTTCAAACAGCAAAAGCAGTTGCACTTGAATGTGGGATACTAAAGTCAGATGCAGATGCAAAAGAACCGAATTTAATTGAAGGGAAAACGTTCAGGGGATATTCAGAAAAACAAAGGCTGCAAGTTGCTAACAAAATATCTGTATGTTGTATAACTCGATAACATTATCATCTTATCTTATTATATTTATATTAACCTATAAAAGAGAGAATCTTATAGGGGCATTGATGTAATTTGTGACACAGGTGATGGGACGTTCTTCCCCTAATGATAAATTACTACTTGTGCAAGCACTAAGGAAAAACGGACATGTTGTCGCTGTTACTGGACATGGTACTAATGATGCACCTGCGTTACACGAGGTTAGGAACCTTTGAGATTTTTTTCTTTTTTAGTGTTTGGTATTTTATATATATTTTGTCACTTGATATTATTTTTGGAATTCTTTGTGGGTAGGCTGATATTGGGCTAGCTATGGGTATCCAAGGAACTCAAGTGGCGAAAGAGAGCAGTGATATCGTTATATTAGATGACAATTTTGCTTCAGTTGTCAAGGTATGTTTTATTGATTAGCTTTTTTTTTTTTTGTTATATAATATCAAGTAATGTTGTTATGAGTTTATTGTTTACATATGTATACAACAGGTTGTTCGATGGGGAAGATCCGTATATGCCAATATCCAGAAAATTATCCAGTTTCAGCTTACTGTAAATGTTTCTGCCCTTGTAATTAATGTCGTGCCAGCTGTTTCTTCTGGTGATGTCCCACTAAATGCAGTGCAGGTCTCTCTCTCTCTCTCTCTCTCTCTCTCTTTCTCTCTCTCTCTCTATATATATATATATATATATATATATATATATATATATATATATATATATATATATATATATGTATATGTGTGTGTGTGTGCGCGTGCATGCGTGACACGGACACATATGAATCAAAGCACTGAGTTTTACCTTTGCTTCTGTGCAGCTCCTTTGGGTGAATGTTATAATGGACACTCTTGGTGCACTTGCTCTAGCTACTGAACCACCAACAGATGACCTCATGGACCGAACACCGATCGGTCGAAGGTTGGACTTTGTAATCTTTGCAAAATGGGTGGGTCGAGTAACAGATCGAAATGTGTTTGGGTCAAACCATTTGTTTATTTTTATTGTTGTTTGGTTAAACGCTTTTTTTCCCAAAAATTTCAATCTTATTATATTGCTTCGTGTTAAATATTATTTCTTTTTTGTTAATTAAACGATTCACTACTTTGAGCAATATTTGGTAATACTATTGGTTTAACCAAACAGAGGTAAAAAGGACCCGAATTTGTTAGTGGATTGAACTCGCTATCTATATCTGACTGGCGTAAAAAGTTGTTTGATTTAAAAGAAGTTTTTTTGTTTTTATGTTTTGTCAGGGAACCTCTTATAACAAACATTATGTGGAGAAATTTGTTAATCCAGGTATAAGTTTGTTAAAAATATGGTTGAAGTAGTTTAAGTCATATATGAGTGGTTAAATAACAATTTGTGGTTTTTATTGTTGCAATTAAACTCCTACAGGCGATGTACCAAGTGACGGTCCTCCTTGTACTCCACTTTGATGGGAAAAGGATTCTTCATTTAGAAAATGAGAGTCAAGAGTATGCCCTCAAAATGAAGAATACACTTATTTTCAATGCTTTTGTTATTTCTCAGGTAATTATTATTATTAAGTATTTAAATATCACTCATTTGACCCGTTCTACTCATTAATAGTTAATGGGTTGAAATTGCCAAGTGATTAATGTGCTGCTGCTGGAAGTTGCTAACCAATTTAACTGCAGATATTCAATGAATTTAACGCTCGGAAGCTTGAGGAGTTCAATGTTTTTAAAGGAGTTGCCAAAAATCGCTTATTTATTGGAATTATATCATTCACTGTTGTACTTCAAGTGAGACCCTGTCACCTATGCACACACACTCACACACACACACACACTCACACACACACACACACACACACACACACACAAAGATAGGACTTTCTGACTGTATCGGGTTCCAGGTCATCATTATCATGTTCTTTGGCAAATTTACGACAACGGTCAGGCTGAGTTGGCAATTGTGGCTAGTCTCTATTGTAATTGGTCTTGTTAGGTTGGTTCTATTGTGTGTCCATTGCTTTAATTATTCAACATATTTTTGTCAAATACACATTAATTATTTTGGTTCCTTTTTTTTTATTTCCTTCATCATTATTTTTGTAATATGCCAACAGTTGGCCACTTGCTATGGTTGGGAAATTGATACCTGTTTCTGAGCGGCCCTTTAGCGAATACTTCACTACCATTTGCAACTCATGCAAGCCATCTCGACTGAGAAATATAGGTGCATCTTTGATACATTTTTTAATATTTTATATTAGTGAGAAATTGCCAAACTACTATATGACAAATGATCTATATGCTTACAACTTTTATTGTCTAATTGTTGCAGGTTCATCAAGTGAAAATGAGGGTAACTGAACATTAAAATGAAGTTTTAGTCGAGTTTCCATGTGTTTTGACTACAAAGGTGTACATGGATAAACTAGCGATTCGCTGTTAACTTTTTGAACCTACTATATAACTTTTTAGCAGGAGCTTAACTATATATTTTAAGCATACAAAGGGCCTGATTAGCACACCTTTTGTTTTTGGTATGTTGTGTGTTCTTAAAAAAAGTTGGCCTTTTGTATATTGGATTTGTACATAACCTTTTATAAAATGATCTTTTGCGACATTGTTAAGGAATCTCAACTTTGATTTTAGATATATTTGTGTATGTTCTATACTTATTAAATTTATTTTGAATATACTAGATTTTAAATGTGCTTTCATTGGTATAATTATATCAAAATAATAATAAAAAAAAAGATCTTAAAAGTCAATATGTGACGTAATTTAGTACTGTTGTAAGTAGTTAGTAACTACTTTCATGACATATATTATATAAGATTAGAAACTTCTGTACTATATAAATCTTAGAAAATGAATGGAGAATAAGAGTAACACTTGTGTTTGAGAACTAATGCTACATTGTTTGCTTACACTCGATGGATATTTATACTACAATACAAATGTTATATGCGTTCAATTTTCAATGAGGAATAGTAAAAGATATGGAGTGATATAATTGATCATTCAAATCTTGGACTTTAGATGACACATATCTTGACTTTTAAGATACTTGTATATTCAAGATATTATAACACTCCCCCTTGAATGACAATTTTATTATAGAGTAACCATTAATGCCTCGTTAAAAACCTTGCTAAAGAAAACTCAATGGGAAAAAACTTTAGCTAAGGGAAAAAGAGTGCAGCATAGAGTTGGCTCACCCTCATGTAGACATTGCTGAGCTGTTACATCTTTTGAACATGCCTCATGCCAATATTGTGAGTATGCGTTCTGAAAATAGCAGTTGGAAGTGCTTTGGTGAAAAGATCAGCAGAGTTTTTGCTGGATTGAACAGATCTCATTTCAATCTGGTTGTCCTTAATGAGATCTTGAGTGTATGAGAAGAATTTAGGAGGTATGTGTTTTGTTCGGTCACTTTTGATATACCATTCTTTCATCTGTGCTATGCAAGCTGCATTATCTTCATAGATAGTTATTGGGCTTTTATTGCGTTCTAGTCCACAAGAATCATTAATGATTTGTGTAATTGATCTCAACCAAAAACATTCCCGAGTAGCTTCATGTAATGCAATCACTTCGGCATGATTTGATGATGTTGCAACAAGTATTTGTTTTTGAGAACGCCATGATATTGCAGTACCTCCATTTAGAAATACATATCCATTTTGAGATTTAGCTTTATGTGGATCAGATAAATAACCCGCATTTGCATAACCAACCAAATCTTGTTTTGATTCGTTAGAATAAAATAATCCTAAATCAGTAGTTCCTTGAAGGTATCGAAATATGTGTTTGATCCCATTCCAGTGTCTTTTGGTAGGAGCTGAGTTGAACCTTACCAACAAATTAACTGCAAAAGAAATGTCAGGTCTTGTACAATTTGTAAGATACATAAGAGCTCCAACTGCACTAAGATATGGCACTTCTGGTCCCAGAATATCTTCATGATCTTCACAGGGACGAAATGGATCAGTGTCAACATTAAGTGATCTAACAACCATAGGAGTACTTAATGGTTTTGCCTTGTCCATTTTGAAACGTTTTAAAATCTTTTATGTATACGTTGTTTGATGTACAAGTAAACCATTAGACATATGCTCAATCTGCAAACCAAGACAATACTTGGTTTTTCCGAGATCTTTCATTTCAAATTCTTTCTTTAGAAGTTGAATGACTTCATGGATCTCTTTATTTGTACCTATGATGTGATGACCCGAAAATTTCTGACCAAATTTAAACTTAATCTTTAACGTTTCCGACACGATAAGCAAAGTCTGTAAAACTGAGTCTCAAAACTTTTGAACTATTCAATTACCTTTCGATGGTTCTCAACGATTCGCGAACAATTATATGTAAATAGATACATATACTATAACTTGAAAACGTAACAAAGTGTTGAGTATATGATACTGTGCATTAAACTTATTGGTTTGATTATCTGATTGATATATTTAACTACGAAGTTAAAAGATAATGCCAAACGATTGAATTAAAAGATATTTATTAAGTCTCTTAATGATTATGATATTGTTACGGGTCTCTGTTGTGAGGACCACACTGATTTGAGAAATTATTCCTTTTTAACGGTATTCGGAATAAATGATAAAGTGTTTGTTTAAATAACGTAATTTGGACACATACAATAATTAGAATATTAATTGTTAAGAATTAATTATATGAATAACTTGCGATATGTATTTTAAAACGTGTTTATAAATATTGAGAATAGATATTAACTTGGTTATGAAACGTTTGATAAATATTATTATATTAATAAATAACGAGACAATGATTTATAGAAGTAAATGACCAAAACACTCGAAAGATTAAGATATACTTTGAGTGGTATAGTTTATGGATAATTTAAGGCTATATTTTGACAAAAGTACGAGTCACAAAACGTAAATTGCGAGTTTTCTAAGCGTACGAAAATGCGTTCGAGAAACCGGAACCGGGACATAAGTCGAGTGACAACGTACGAGTCATCGGAACGAAAATTACAAGTCAACTATGCACATGAATTTAATATAATATATAATTAATTATTTAAATTATATATATTATATTTAATTATGTCGACAAACAAGAAAACAAAAAATATGTGAGCTGGATCTGACGGCCATGCGATCTCATGGGAAATAGGCATAAAACTCATGCAAGTGCATGAGCTCATGCAAGTTCATGAGAATTGCACTAAAATCCCATGCACTCGCCTGGGGTACTTTTTTCAGGCCAAGTCCTATAAATTGAACGATTTCGGGTTCTGTGATGCACTCCATTCACTTCTCTCTCGATATATTTATATATATTATTATTATTATTATTATTATTATTATTATTATTATTATTATTATTATTATTATTATTATTATTATTATTATTATTAAGATTAATATTATTATTAATATTATTATTTTTAGTATTATTAATTAGTATTATACATAAAATACTACGACGAGGTTATGAGCGTGTCACTTTCAAAATGGGTTTTTCAAGCGGGATAGAGCTAAGGAAAATATGGGTTATAGCTATGGAGGTTATGGGTAATGTACGTGGGTATTATTGGCAAATCAAACCTAGTGTTTATCGTCTCCGTTACGTCTACGTACTTTCCTACAATATTGAATCTCAATATTGATACGTAAGCACTCATATTTTATCTTTTATATATTAATAGCGTATCCATGTCTAGTGCTCGAGTATATATGTTTATGCATGCTTGTATGCTAAATTTCGTCGTTAAACAGTTTATGATGAATCACGAATTAAATACATATATTACTGGTAAAAGGTATATGATATACATGTTTTTGGAAAGCTGGCGAAAAATCAATGACTTTTCATTTAGATATCGAAGAGTTTCGATGAACGGATTAAAAGATATGATCAACTGAATTATGATTGACGTTAATTGAAATTACTTTTGAATCTGCAATTAAGATTTAAACAACTTGTTTACGAGATTGATAAATTGGATTTTTGAATATTACCAACCGAGTAAATGAATCCTTATATAAGGTACGACTCGTTTTGCTAAACTATTGTCAAAAATTGGCTTTTTGAAACGACTTTTGATAACTTTTGTATGTCGATCTCGAGCATTAGGATTGTGATACACTATGACCAGACCTAGCTTGATAGACATTTATTGACCAACATATGTTCTCTAGGTTGAGATCTACGATTATTTGATATTCCAAGTTTTGGTCACATTACGATGAACAACTTTATATGCTGCTAAGGTGAGTTTCATTTGCTCCCTTTTTAATTGCTTTTGCAATCTATATTTTTGGGCTGAGAATACATGCACTTTATTTTAAACGCAATGGATACAAGTACATACTAAATTCTACACTGAGTTTGAACCGAAAATCCCTTAGCTTTGGTAACTAGTAACTGCCAGTTATAAGAACTGGTGGGCGCGAGTAGTTGTATATGGATCCATAGGGCTTGATATCCCCGTCCGAGCTAGAGCGCTAGCCTTTTAACGGACGTATGTTATTTGAGAAGCGTACACGTTCGTTTGCGTGTATTATTAAGATGATTATACAAAGGGTACAAATTATATATACGTTAAGTTTAGTTACCAGGGTGCTCAATCTTGTAGAATCTTTTGATAAAAATCATCTGATGAAACAACTGAAATCTTGTGATCCACTTTTATATACAGATTATGCGAAACACTAAAACTATGAACTCACCAACCTTTGTGTTGACACTTGTTAGAATGTTTATTCTCAGGTTTCCTAGAAGTCTTCCGCTGTTTGCTTATATGTTAGACAAGCTATGTGCATGGAGTCGTACATGGCATATTTTTCAAGGAAACGTTGCATTCACCAAATCATCGCCATGTATCTTATTTTGACTGCATTGTCAACGGAAGTACTATTGTAAACTATTATTTACAGTGATTGTCTATATGTAGAAATCATCAGATGTCGAAAACCTTTGATTTAAATATTCATTTATGGTGTGCCTTTTCAAAAGAATGCAATGTTTACAAAACGTATCATATAGAGGTCAAATACCTCGCAATGAAATTGATGAATGACGTGTTCGTCCATATGGATTTGGAGCGATCGTCACATATGATGTTAAGATCATCGACATAAACGGCTATGATCCATATCCGGATGTTGTTTTCTTAATGAATACACATGGGCAAATAAGATTATTTGTATACCCTTTGCTTATCAAGTAATCACTTAATCGTTTATACCACATGCGACCCGATTGTTTTAACCCATATAAAGACCTTTGTAACTTAATTGAGTACATTTCTTTAGGTTTTGCATTGGATGCTTCTGATACCTTAAATCCTTTATGTATCTTCATACATATATATATATATATATATATATATATATATATATATATATATATATATATATATATATATATATACTATCAAGTGATTCAGATAGATAAGCATTCACAACATCCATGAGATGCATATCTAAATTTTTATAAACTGCCAGGCTGATTAAGTATCTAATAGTAATTGCATCCATAACAGGAGAATAATTTTCCTCATAATCAATTCCTGGTTTTTGAGAAAAACCTTGAGCTACAAGTCTAGCTTTATATCTTGTAACATCATTTTTCTCATTTCTTTTTCGCACAAAAACCCATCTATATCCCACAGGTTTCACATATTTAGGTGTCAGAATGATAGATCCGAAAACTTTTCTTTTATTGAGCGATTCTAATTCAGCTCATATTGCTCTTTTCCAATGATCCCAATCATGTCTATTTTGACATTCCATAACAGATTTTGGTTCTGGATCATCATCATCATCATTCATGATGTCATATGCAACATTATATGAAAATATTTCATCAATATTTTTCATTTCATTTCGATTCCATAATATTTTTGAATGTGCATAATTGATTGAAAATTCCGTATTGACATCATCAATCTCCTCTGCAGAAGGAGTATTGATTTGCGGTTCTTCTTGAACACTTTCTTTTACCTCATTATCAGCTGATTTTCTTTTTCGAGGATTTTTATCTTTTGAACCAATTGGTCTCCCACGTTTCTTGCGTGGCAAAGACTCAAGAGTGACATTATTGCCAGCTTTTGGAATTTCAATTCGAGCTAGAGCATTTGCTGCTGGTATATATGATTTAGTCACTCTTTTTGTATCCGTAAATGCATCAGGAAATTTATTCGCAAGTTCTTGCATATGCATTATTAATTTTTTTTTTTTTGAACTTCGGTCTCGCATTCTTTTGTGCGAGGATCAAGATACATTAATTGAGGTTAACACCATGAAATATCATTTTCTTTATTTTTTATTTCTCCCCTAATCTAAGAAACAATATTTCATTAAAGTGACAATCAGTAAAACGTGCTGTAAAAACATCACCCGTCATGGGTTCAATATATCTTATGATTAAAGATGTTTCATATCCAACATATATTCTCATCCTTCTTTGAGGAACCATTTGTTGTGGTGGTGCAATTAAAAATACACTGCACAACCAAATGTTCTAAGATGGAAAATATTTGGCTCTCGACCAAAATTAAGTTGGTAATTGAAATGTCCCGTTCATATTGATTATAAATGTTCCATATTAATTGATTTCGTTGCGAGGTTTTGACCTCTATATGAGACGTTTTTCAAAGACTGCATTCGTTTTTTAAAACAAACCATAACCTTTATTTTATCGACAAGGTTAAAAAGACATCACCTAGATTATCCAGAAATAATAATCTAAAAATATCACACTTACACACTACCAATACATATTGGTTTACAATATTAATATGTTACAACAAAATAAATCCCGAATGCAGTTTTAAACAGTATTATACAAGCATGTTGACACCAAATCTTGTCCATATATTAGCATGCAACAGCGGAAGCTCTTAATAATCACCTGAGAATAAACATGCTTTAAACATCAACAAAAATGTTGGTGAGTTATAGGTTTAACCTATATGTTTATCAAATCGTAATAATAGACCACAAGATTTCATATTTCAATA
This sequence comes from Rutidosis leptorrhynchoides, assembly GCF_046630445.1. Lineage (NCBI taxonomy): Eukaryota > Viridiplantae > Streptophyta > Magnoliopsida > Asterales > Asteraceae > Rutidosis > Rutidosis leptorrhynchoides. The sequence continues at coordinate 364,970,451 of NC_092340.1, read as the reverse complement.
TACATCCCATACATAGAGATAAAAATCATTCATACGGTGAACACCTGGCAACCGACCTTAACAAGATGCATATAGAATATCCCCTATCATTCCGGGACTCCCTTCGGACATGATAAATTCGAAGTACTAAAGCATCTGGTACTTTAGATGAGGCTCGTTGGGCCCAATAGATCTATCTTTAGGATTCGCGTCAATTAGGGTGTCTGTTCCCTAATTCTTAGATTACCAGACTAAAAAGGGGCATATTCGGTTTAATAATCCAACCATAGAATGTAGTTTCATTTACTTGTGTCTATTTTGTAAAACATTTATAAAACTGCATGTATTCTCATCCCAAAATATTAGATTTTAAAAGTGGGACTATAACTCACTTTCACAGATTTTTACTTCGTTGGGAAGTAAGACTTGGCCACTGGTCGATTCACGAACCTATAACAAATATGTACATATATATCAAAGTAAGTTCAAAATATATTTACAAGATTTTTAATACATTTTAATGTTTTAAGTTTATTAAGTCAGCTGTCCTCGTTAGTAACCTACAACTAGTTGTCCACAGTTAGATGTACAGAAATAAAGCAATATATATTATCTCGAATCAATCCACGACCTCGTGTATACAAGCCTCAGGCTAGATCACAACTCAAAGTATATATAATATTTTGGAATCAACCTCAACCCTGTATAGCTAACTCCAACATTACTGCATATAGAGTGTCTATGGTTGTTCCGAAATATATATATAGATGGGTCGATATGATATGTCAAAACATTGTATTCGTGTCTATCGTATCCCAAGATTACATAATATATTAGAATACATGTATAATACAATATGAGTTAGCTAGGATATGATTAACATAGATTTGTTACTAATTTTCACGTGGCTACAACAAGCAAAAATATCCAATCTTGTTTTACCCATAACTTCTTCGTTTTAAATCCGTTTTGAGTGATTCAAGTTGCTGTGGTTTCATATTGAACTTAAGTTTATGAATCTAAACAGAAAAAGTATAAGTTTATAGTCAAAAATACTGGTTACAAGTCGTTTTTATAAAGGTAGTCATTTCAGTCGAAAGAACGACGTCTAGATGACCATTTTGGAAAACATACTTTCACTTTGAGTTTAACCATGATTTTTGGATATAGTTTCATGTTCATAAGAAAAAAATAATTTTCCTAGAAGAACAACTTTTAAATCAAAGTTTATCATAGTTTTTAATTAACTAACCCAAAACAGCCCGCGGTGTTACTACGACGGCGTATATCCGGTTTTACGGTATTTTTCGTGTTTTCAGGTTTTAAATCATTAAGTTAGCATATCATATAGATATAGAACATGTGTTTAGTTGATTTTAAAAGTCAAGCTAGAAGGATTAACTTTTGTTTGCGAACAAGTTTAGAATTAACTAAACTATGTTCTAGTGATTACAAGTTTAAACCTTCGAATAAGGTAGCTTTATATATATGAATCGAATGATGTTATGAACATCATTACTACCTCAGGTTTTGTGGATAAACCTACTGAAAATGAGAAAAATAGATCTAGCTTCAAAGGATCCTTGGATGGCTTGAAAGTTCTTGAAGCAAAATCATGACACGAAAACAAGTTCAAGTAAGATTTCCACTCAAAATAAGATTGTTAAAGTTATAGAAATTGAATCAAAGTTTGAATATGAGTATTACCTTATATTAGAAAGATATCTTACTATAAATAAGAAAGATTTCTTGAGGTTGGATGATCACTCGAAGTGGATTTGCAAGATTGAAAGTAAGCTAGTAAACTTGGAAGTGTTGTTGGTATGTTCTTGAGTAGTTGTTTTATAACTTGGTTTATCGATGGATTTATGAACTAGATTGAGCTAGATTTTGATGAAGATGATGAAGAATACTTAGAACAATGGAAGAACACTTGAGAGAGAGTAGTTTGATGCATGTAAGTTGCAAAATGAAAGTGTTTGTGTACCTCCCCATTCACGTGAACTTTGCTCTATCATATAGGCTCCATTAGTTTGTTATTTTGTAAGATATTTCATGCTAGATGTTAAATGATGGTTCTCACATGGTTAGGTGACTCGCATGGGCTGCTAAGAGCAGATCATTGGAGTGTATATACCAATAGTAAGTACATTTAGAAGCTGTGTATTGTACGAGTACAAATACGAGTGTATACGAGTAGAATTGTTGATGAAAATGAATGAGGATGTAATTGTAAGCATTTTTGTTAAGTAGAAGTACTTTGATAAGTGTCTTGAAGTCTTTCAAAAGTGTATAAATACATATTAAAATACTACATGTATATACATTTTAACTGAGTCGTTAAGTCATCGTTAGTCGTTACATGTAAGTGTTGTTTTGAAACCTTTAAGTTAACGATCTTGTTAAATGCTGTTAACCCATTGTTTATTATATCTAATTAGATATTAAATAATTACATTATCATGATATAATGATGTATTAATATATCTTAATATGATATATATACATTAAAATGTTGTTACAACGATAATCGTTACATGTATGTCTCGTTTCGAAATCCTTAAGTTAGTAGTCTTGTTTTTACATATGTAGTTCATTGTTAATATACATAATGAGATACATACTTATCATAATATCATGTTAACTATATATATTCATATATATGTCATCATATAGTTTTTACAAGTTTTAACGTTCGCGAATCGCCGGTCAACTTGGGTGGTCAATTGTCTATATGAAACCTATTTCAATTAATCAAGTCTTAACAAGTTTGATTGCTTAATATGTTGGAAACACTTAATCATATAAATATAAATTTCATTTAATATATATAAATATGGAAAAGTTCGGGTCACTACAGTACCTACCTGTTAAATAAATTTCGTCCCGAAATTTTTAAGCAGTTGGAGGTGTTGACGTATCTTCTGGAAATAAGTGCGGGTATTTCTTCTTCATCTGATCTTCTCGTTCCTAGGTGAACTCAGGTCCTCTACGAGCATTCCATCGAACCTTAACAATTGGTATCTTGTTTTGCTTAAGTCTTTTAACCTCAAGATCCATTATTTCGACGGGTTCTTCGATGAATTGAAGTTTTTCGTTGATTTGGATTTCGTCTAACGGAATAGTGAGATCTTCTTTAGCAAAACACTTCTTCAAATTCGAGATATGAAAAGTGTTATGTACAGCCGCGAGTTGTTGAGGTAACTCAAGTCGGTAAGCTACTGGTCCGACACGATTAATAATCTTGAATGGTCCAATATACCTTGAATTTAATTTCCCTCGTTTACCAAATCGAACAACGCCTTTCCAAGGTGCAACTTCAAGAATGACCATTTATCCAATTTCAAATTCTATATCTTTTCTTTTAATGTCAGCGTAGCTCTTTTGTCGACTTTGGGCGGTTTTCAACCGTTGTTGAATTTGAATGATCTTCTCGGTAGTTTCTTGTATTATCTCCGGACCCGTAATCTGTCTATCCCCCACTTCACTCCAACAAATCAAAGACCTGCACTTTCTACCATAAAGTGCTTCAAACGGAGCCATCTCAATGCTTGAATGGTAGCTGTTGTTGTAGGAAAATTCTGCTAACGGTAGATGTCGATCCCAACTGTTTCCGAAATCAATAACACATGCTCGTAGCATGTCTTCAAGCGTTTGTATCGTCCTTTCGTTCTGCCCATCAGTTTGTGGAGGATAGGCAGTACTCATGTCTAGACGAGTTCCTAATGCTTGCTGTAATGTCTGCCAGAATCTTGAAATAAATCTGCCATCCCTATCAGAGATAATAGAGATTGGTATTCCATGTCTGGAGACGACTTCCTTCAAATACAGTCATGCTAACTTCTCCATCTTGTCATCTTCTCTTATTGGCAGGAAGTGTGCTGATTTGGTGAGACGATCAACTATTATCCAAATAGTATCAAAACCACTTGCAGTCCTTGGAAATTTAGTGATGAAATCCATGGTAATATTTTCCCATTTCCATTCTGGGATTTCGGGTTGTTGAAGTAGACCTGATGGTTTTTGATGCTCAGCATTGACCTTAGAACACGTCAAACATTCTCCTACGTATTTAGCAACATCGGCTTTCATACCCGGCCACCAAAAATGTTTCTTGAGATCTTTGTACATCTTCCCCGTTCCAGGATGTATTGAGTATATGGTTTTATGAGCTTCTCTAAGTACCATTTCTCACATATCTCCAAATTTTGGTACCTAAATTCTTTCCGCCCTATACCGGGTTCCGTCTTCTCGAATATTAAGATGCTTCTCCGATCCTTTGGGTATTTCATCCTTTAAGTTTTCCTCTTTTAAAACTCCTTGTTGCGCCTCCTTTATTTGAGTAGTAAGGTTAGTGTGAATCATTATATTCATAGCTTTTACTCGAATGGGTTCTCTGTCCTTTCTGCTCAAAGCGTCGGCTACCACATTGAAATGTCCCGTTCTTATTGATTAAAAACGTTCCATATTAATTGATTTCGTTGCGAGGTTTTGACCTCTATATGAGACATTTTTCAAAGACTGCATTCATTTTTAAAACAAACCATAACCTTTATTTCATAAATAAAGGTTTAAAAAGCTTTACGTAGATTAAATGATAATCTAAAATATCCTGTTTACACACGACCATTACATAATGGTTTACAATACAAATATGTTACATCGAAATCAGTTTCTTTAATGCAGTTTTTACACAATATCATACAAACATGGACTCCAAATCTTGTCCTTATTTTAGTATGCAACAGCGGAAGCTCTTAGTATTCACCTGAGAATAAACATGCTTTAAACGTTAACAAAAATGTTGGTGAGTTATAGGTTTAACCTATATATATCAAATCGTAACAATAGACCACAAGATTTCATATTTCAATACACATCCCATACATAGAGATAAAAATCATTCATATGGTGAATACCTGGTAACCGACATTAACAAGATGCATATATAAGAATATCCCCATCATTCCGGGACACCCTTCGAATATGATATAAATTTCGAAGTACTAAAGCATCCGGTACTTTGGATGGGGTTTGTTAGGCCCAATAGATCTATCTTTAGGATTCGCGTCAATTAGGGTGTCTGTTCCCTAATTCTTAGATTACCAGACTTAATAAAAAGGGGAATATTCGATTTCGATAATTCAACCATAGAATGTAGTTTCACGTACTTGTGTCTATTTTGTAAATCATTTATAAAACCTGCATGTATTCTCATCCCAAAAATATTAGATTTTAAAAGTGGGACTATAACTCACTTTCACAGATTTTTACTTCGTCGGGAAGTAAGACTTGGCCACTGGTTGATTCACGAACCTATAACAATATATACATATATATCAAAGTATGTTCAAAATATATTTACAACACTTTTAATATATTTTGATGTTTTAAGTTTATTAAGTCAGCTGTCCTCGTTAGTAACCTACAACTAGTTGTCCACAGTTAGATGTACAGAAATAAATCGATAAATATTATCTTGAATCAATCCATGACCCAGTGTATACATATCTCAGTATTGATCACAACTCAAACTATATATATTTTGGAATCAACCTCAACCCTGTATAGCTAACTCCAACATTCACATATAGAGTGTCTATGGTTGTTCCGAAATATATATAGATGTGTCGACATGATAGGTCGAAACATTGTATACGTGTCTATGGTATCTCAAGATTACATAATATACAATACAAGTTGATTAAGTTATGGTTGGAATAGATTTGTTACCAATTTTCACGTAGCTAAAATGAGAAAAATTATCCAATCTTATTTTACCCATAACTTTTTCATTTTAAATCCGTTTTGAGTGAATCAAATTGCTATGGTTTTATATTGAACTCTATTTTATGAATCTAAATAGAAAAATTATAGGTTTATAGTTGGAAAAATAAGTTACAAGTCGTTTTTGTAAAGGTAGTCATTTCAGTCGAAAGAACGACGTCTAGATGACCATTTTAGAAAACATACTTCCACTTTGAGTTTAACCATAATTTTTGGATATAGTTTCATGTTCATAATAAAAATCATTTTCTCAGAATAACAACTTTTAAATCAAAGTTTATCATAGTTTTTAATTAACTAACCCAAAACAGCCCGCGGTGTTACTACGACGGCGTAAATCCGGTTTTACGGTGTTTTTCGTGTTTCCAGGTTTTAAATCATTAAGTTAGCATATAATATAGATATAGAACATGTGTTTAGTTTATTTTAAAAGTCAAGTTAGAAGGATTAACTTTTATTTGCGAACAAGTTTAGAATTAACTAAACTATGTTCTAGTGATTACAAGTTTAAACCTTCGAATAAGATAGCTTTATATGTATGAATCGAATGATATTATGAACATCATTACTACCTCAAGTTCCTTGGATAAACCTACTGGAAATGAGAAAAATAGATCTAGCTTCAAAGGATCCTTGGATGGCTTGAAAGTTCTTGAAGCAGAATCATGACACGAAAACAATTTCAAGTAAGATTTCCACTCGAAATAAGATTGTTATAGTTATAGAAATTGAATTAAAGTTTGAATATGATTATTACCTTGTATTAGAAAGATAACCTACTGTAAGTAACAAAGGTTTCTTGATCTTGGATGATTACTTGGAATGGATTTAGAAAACTTGGAAGTAACCTTGCAATCTTGGAAGTATTCTTGATTTTATGAAACTAGAACTTTTGGAATTTATGAAGAACACTTAGAACTTGAAGATAGAACTTGAGAGAGATCAATTAGATGAAGAAAACTGAATAATGAAAGTGTTTGTAGGTGTTTTTGGTCATTGGTGTATGGATTAGATATAAAGGATATGTAATTTTGTTTTCATGTAAATAAGTCATGAATGATTACTCATATTTTTGTAATTTTATGAGATATTTCATGCTAGTTACCAAATGATGGTTCCTGCATGTGTTAGGTGACTCACATGGGCTGCTAAGAGCTGATCATTGAAGTGTATATACCAATAGTACATACATCTAAAAGCTGTGTATTGTACGAGTACGAATACGGGTGTATACGAGTAGAATTGTTGATGAAACTGAACGAGGATGTAATTGTAAGCATTTTTGTTAAGTAGAAGTATTTTGATAAGTGTCTTGAAGTCTTTCAAAAGTGTATGAATACATATTAAAACACTACATGTATATACATTTTAACCGAGTCGTTAAGTCATCGTTAGTCGTTACATGTAAATGTTGTTTTAAAACCTTTAGGTTAACGATCTTGTTGAATGTTGTTAACCCATTGTTTATTATAACAAATGAGATGTTAAATTGTTATATTATCATGATATTATGATATATAATATATCTTAGTATGATATATATACAGTTAAATGTCGTTACAACGATAATCGTTACATATATGTCTCGTTTCGAAATCATTAAGTTAGTAGTCTTATTTTTACATATGTATTTCATTGTTAATACACTTAATAATATATTTACTTATCATTTAACATAATTAACCAAGTGTATCAATATCTTAATATGATTCATATGTACCTAGTAAGACGTTGTTATAACGATAATCGTTATATATATCGTTTTCGAGTTTCTTAAATTAATAGTCTCATTTTTATGTATATAACTCATTGTTAAAATACCTAATGAGATACATACTTATAATAAAATCATGTTAACTATATATATAACCATATATATGTCATCGTATAGTTTTTACAAGTTTTAACGTTCGTGAATCACCGGTCAACTTGGGTGGTCAATTGTCTATATGAAATCTATTTCAATTAATCAAGTCTTAACAAGTTTGATTGCTTAAAATGTTGGAAACACTTAATCATGTAAATAACAATTTCATTTAATATATATATAAACATGGAAAAGTTCGGGTCACTACAGTACCTACCAGTTAAATAAATTTCGTCCCGAAATTTTAAGCAGTTGGAGGTGTTGACGTATCTTCTGGAAATAAATGCGGGTATTTATTCTTCATCTGATCTTCACGCTCCCAGGTGAACTCGGGTCCTCTACGAGCATTCCATTGAACCTTAACAATCGGTATCTTGTTTTGTTTAAGTCTCTTAACCTCACGATCCGTTATTTCGACGGGTTCTTCAATGAATTGAAGTTTTTCATTGATTTGGATTTCGTCCAACGGAATAGTGAGATCTTATTTAGCAAAACATTTCTTCAAATTTGAGACGTGGAAAGTGTTATGTACAGCCGCGAGTTGTTGAGGTAGCTCCAGTTGGTAAGCTACTAGTCCGACACGATCTATAATCTTGAATGGTCCAATGTACCTCGGATTTAGTTTCCCCCGTTTACCAAATCGAACAACGCCTTTCCAAGGTGAAACCTTAAGCATGACCATTTCTCCAATTTCAAACTCTATATCTTTTCTTTTACTGTCCGCGTAGCTCTTTTGTCGACTCTGGGCGGTTTTCAATCTTTGTTGAATTTGGATGATTTTCTTGGTAGTTTCTTGTATTATCTCCGGACCCGTAATATGTCTATCCCCCACTTCACTCCAACAAATCGGAGACCTGCACTTTCTACCATAAAGTGCTTCAAACGGCGCCATCTCAATGCTTGAATGGTAGCTGTTGTTGTAGGAAAATTCTGCTAACGGTAGATGTCGATCCCAACTGTTTCCGAAATCAATAACACAAGCTCGTAGCATGTCTTAAAGCGTTTGTATCGTCCTTTCGCTCTGCCCATCAGTTTGTGGATGATAGGTAGTACTCATGTCTAGACGAGTTCCCAATGCTTGCTGTAATGTCTGCCAGAATCTTGAAATAAATCTGCCATCCCTATCAGAGATAATAGAGATTGGTATTCCATGTCTGGAGACGACTTCCTTCAAATACAGTCGTGCTAACTTCTCCATCTTGTCATCTTCTCTTATTGGCAGAAAGTGTGCTGACTTGGTGAGACGATCAACTATTACCCAAATAGTATCATAACCACTTGCAGTCCTTGGCAATTTAGTAATGAAATCCATGGTAATATTTTCCCATTTCCATTCCGGGATTTCAGGTTGTTGTAGTAGACCTGATGGTTTCTGATGTTCAGCTTTGACCTTAGAACACGTCAAACATTCTCCTACATATTTAGCAATATCGGCTTTCATACCTGGCCACCAAAAATGTTTCTTAAGATCCTTGTACATCTTCCCCGTTCCAGGATGTATTGAGTATCTGGTTTTATGAGCTTCTCTAAGTACCATTTCTCTCATATCTCCAAATTTTGGTACCCAAATTCTTTCAGCCCTATACCGAGTTCCGTCTTCCCGAATATTAAGATGCTTCTCCGATCCTTTGGGTATTTCATCCTTTAAATTTCCCTCTTTTAAAACTCCTTTTTGCGCCTCCTTTATTTGAGTAGTAAGGTTAGTGTGAATCATTATATTCATAGATTTTACTCGAATGGGTTCTCTGTCCTTTCTGCTCAAGGTGTCGGCTACCACATTTGCCTTCCCCGGGTGGTAACGAATCTCAAAGTCGTAATCATTCAACAATTCAATCCACCTACGCTGCCTCATATTCAGTTGTTTCTGATTAAATATGTGTTGAAGACTTTTGTGGTCGGTATATATAATTCTTTTGACCCCATATAAGTAGTGCCTCCAAGTCTTTAATGCAAAAACAACCGCGCCTAATTCCAAATCATGCGTCGTATAATTTTGCTCGTGAATCTTCAATTGTCTAGACGCATAAGCAATCACCTTCGTCCGTTGCATTAATACACAACCGAGACCTTGCTTTGATGCGTCACAACAATAAATCACAAAATCATTATTCCCTTCAGGCAATGACAATATAGGTTCCGTAGTTAGCTTTTTCTTCAATAATTGAAACGCCTTCTCTTGTTCATCCTTCCATTCAAATTTCTTCCCTTTATGCGTTAATGCAGTCAAGGGTTTTGCTATTTTGGAGAAATCTTGGATGAATCTTCTGTAGTAACTAGCCAATCCTAAAAATTGACGTATATGCTTCGGAGTTTTTGGGGTTTCCCACTTTTCAACGGTTTCGATCTTTGCCGGGTCCACCTGGATACCTTCTTTGTTCACTATGTGACTGAGGAATTGAACTTCTTCCAACCAAAATGCACACTTTGAAAACTTAGCGTACAGTTTTTCTTTCCTCAATACTTCTAGCACTTTTCTCAAATGTTCTTCGTGCTCTTGATCATTCTTTGAGTAAATAAGTATGTCATCGATGAAAACAATGACAAACTTGTCAATATATAGCCCACACACTCGGTTCATAAGGTCCATGAACACAGCTGGTGCGTTAGTCAATCCAAACGGCATAACCATAAACTCGTAATGACCATAACGCGTCCTAAAAGCAGTTTTTGGAATATCATCCTCCTTTACTCGCATTTGATGATATCCAGAACGTAAATCGATCTTCGAATAAACCGACGAGCCTTGTAGTTGATCAAATAAGTCGTCAATTCTCGGCAGTGGATAACGGTTTTTGATGGTAAGTTTGTTCAACTCTCTGTAGTCAATACACAACCTAAATGTACCATACTTCTTCTTGACAAACAAAACAGGAGCTCCCCATGGTGATGTGCTTGGTCGAATGAAACCACGTTCTAATAGTTCTTGCAGTTGGCTTTGCAGTTCTTTCATCTCGCTGGGTGCGAGTCTATAAGGAGCACGAGCTATTGGTGCAGCTCCTGGTACAAGATCTATTTGAAATTCAACAGATCAATGTGGAGGTAGTCCCGGTAATTCTTTCGGAAATACATCAGGAAATTCTTTTGCGACGGGAACATCATTGATGCTCTTTTCTTCAGTTTGTACTTTCTCGACGTGTGTTAGAACAGCATAGCAACCTTTTCTTATTAGTTTTTGTGCCTTCAAATTACTAATAAGATGTAGCTTCATGTTGCCCTTTTCTCCGTACACCATTAAGGGTTCTCCTTCTTCTCGTACAATGCGAATTGCATTTTTATAACATACGATCTCTACTTTCACCTTCTTCAGCCAGTCCATGCCAACTATTACATCAAAACTCCCTAACTCTACTGGTATCAAATCAATCTTAAATATTTTGCTACCCAGTTTAATTTCTCGATTCCGGCATATATTATCTGCTGAAATTAATTTACCGTTTGCTAATTCGAGTAAAAATTTACTATCCAATGGCGTCAATGGACAACTTAATTTAGTACAAAAATCTCTACTCATATAGCTTCTATCCGCACCCGAATCAAATAAAACGTAAGCAGATTTATTGTCAATAAGAAACGTACCCGTAACAAGCTCCGGGTCTTCCTGTGCCTCTGCCGCATTAATATTGAAAACTCTTCCGCGGCCTTGTCCATTCGTGTTCTCCTGGTTCGGGCAATTTCTAATAATGTGGCCCGGTTTTCCACATTTATAACAAACTACATTGGCATAACTTGCTCCGACACTACTTGCTCCGCCATTACTCGTTCCGACACCATTTGTTCCTTTCGTTCTGTTAACCCCTGGTCTGTAGACCTCTCACTTCGCCGCGCTATGACCATTTATTTTACACTTGTTGCAAAATTTGGTGCAGAACCCCAAGTGATACTTTTCACACCTTTGGCATAGCTGCTTCTGATTGTTGTTGTTGTTGTTGTTGCGGTTGTTATTGTTGTTGGGATGATTGTTGTAGTTGCTGTTGTTGTTGTTGTTGTTGTTGGGCCGTTTGTTATAGTTGCGATTGATGTTGCGATTGTTGGGATAATTGTTGCGATTATTATTGTAATTGTTGTTGTTGTTGTATTGGTGATTCTTATCACCGTTTTCCTCCCACTTTCTTTTGACTTGCTTCACATTGGCCTCTTCAGCCGTCTGTTCTTTAATTCTTTCCTCAATCTGGTTCACTAGTTTGTGAGCCATTCTACATGCCTGTTGTATGGAGGCGGGCTCGTGTGAACTTATATCTTCTTGGATTCTTTCCAGTAATCCTTTCACAAACGCGTCGATCTTCTCTTCCTCATCTTCGAACGCTCCCGGACACAATAGGCACAATTCTGTGAATCGTCTTTCGTACGTGGTAATATCAAATCCTTGGGTTCGTAACCCTCTAAGTTCTGTCTTGAGCTTATTGACCTCGGTTCTGGGACGGTACTTCTCGTTCATCAAGTGCTTGAATGCTGACCACGGTAGTGCGTACGCATCATCTTGTCCCACTTGCTCTAGATAGGTATTCCACCATGTTAACGCAGAACCTGTGAAGGTATGCGTAGCGTACTTCACTTTGTCCTCTTCAGTACACTTACTTATGGCAAACACCGATTCGACCTTCTCGGTCCACCGTTTCAATCCGATCGGTCCTTCGGTTCCATCAAATTCCAAAGGTTTGCAGACAGTGAATTCTTTGTAGGTGCATCCTATACGATTTCATGTACTGCTAGATCCAAGGTTATTGTTGGTATGTAGCGCAACCTGTACTGCGGCTATGTTTGAAGCTAGAAAAGTACAGAATTCCTCTTCATTCATATTCACGGTGTGTCGAGTAGTCGGTGCCATTTCCTTCAAAATAGTCAAATGGAACAAGTTAATCATACAGAATATTAAGAGTAGTTAATAGTATTTCGTAGCATAATATGAACTCATTTATAAAAGCTTTTTCTTCATATTAGCATTTTATAAGTTTAAATTCGGGTAGTACCTACCCGTTAAGTTCATACTTAGTAGCTAATATACAATTCAACTACTACAATTCTATATGAAAAACTGATTATAATAATATTTCGCGTTCAAACTTTTATACAATATTTTACAAACTTACAATACCGCTTATTTTACATAAAGCATGAAATATAGCACACAATAACTTTGATACACGATAGTTGTGAAGATAATTCTAGCTAGTACACAAGTCGTTCAGCAAAGGCAATAAAGACACGTAATTCATACGTCCAGAAACAAGTCATGCATTCTGGTTTTACTAGGACTACTTCCCATCCTTGGTCTTGTGGAACATAACCGTTATGGCCGTTGATAAGACAGCATGTTGTAACGTTGTCAAAGGGACGAGGGTTACGTAATGACCAACAGTCTCGTAATAACCTAAAAACCTCATTTCTTACCCCAATTACCGACTCCTTCACTTGTGGGAACGTTTTGTTTAATAGTTGTAGCCCGATGTTCTTTTTCTCACTTTGGTGAGAAGCGAACATTACTAACCCGTAAGCATAGCATGCTTCTTTATGTTGCATGTTAGCCGCTTTTTCTAAATCATGAAGTCCTATATTCGGATACATTGAGTCAAAATAATTTCTTAACCCGTTGCGTAAAATAGCATTTGGGTTCCCCGCAATATATGCGTCAAAGTAAACACATCGTAACTTATGGGTTTCCCAATGTGATATCCCCCATATTTCAAACGAAAGTCTCTTATAAACCAAGACATTCTTGGAACGTTCTTCGAATGTCTTACAAACTGATTTCGCCGTAAATAGTTGTGCCGAAGAATTCTGACCGACTCTAGACAAGATTTCATCAATCATGTCTCCGGGTAGGTCTCTTAAAATATCGAGTTGTCTATCCATTTTGTGTTTTTATACTGTAAAATAGACAAGAGTTAGATTCATAAAAAAAAATACTTATTAATACAAGCAATTTTTACATATATCATAAAGCATAAGCACACTATATTACATATATTACACCACACGAATACAACTATCTTATTCCGACTCGCTCGTTTCTTCTTTTTCAGTTTTGGTTCGTTTTGCCAAGTTTCTAGGGATATATGATGTTCCCCTAATACGAGCTGTCGTTTTCCACAACGGTTTAGAAAAACCTGGTGGTTTAGAGGTTCCCGGGCCATTGTTACAACTTAAGGGCTTCGGGGGTTGACGATACATATAAAGTTCATCGGGGTTGGAATTAGATTTCTCTATTTTTATGCCCTTTCCCTTATTATTTTCTTTTGCCTTTTTAAATTCAGTTGGGGTAATTTCTATAACATCATTGGAATTCTCGTCGGAATCCGATTCATCGAAGAATTGGTAATCCTCCCAATATTTTGCTTCCTTGGCGGAAACACCATTGACCATAATTAACCTTGGTCGGTTGGTTGAGGATTTTCTTTTACTTAACCATTTTATTATTTCCCCCACCGGTTCTATTTCCTCCTCCGGTTCCTCCTCTTCCGGTTCTGATTCTTCTTCCGGTTCTGATTCTTCTTCCGGTTCTTCTTCGGGAACTTGTGAATCAGTCCAATATATATTCGACTCTTCGTTATTATTAGGTGAGTCAATGGGATTTATGCTAGAGGTAGACATCTATCACACAATATCAAACATGTTAAGAGATTAATATATCACATAATATGTACATGTTAATAATATATAGTTTCCAACAAAAATGTTAAGCAATCATTTTTAAAGAAAACACGGTCGAAGTCCAGACTCACTAATGCATCCTAACAAACTCGATAAGACACACTAATGCAAATTTTCTGGTTCTCTAAGACCAACGCTCGGATACCAACTGAAAGTCCCATTCTTATTGATTAAAAACGTTCCATATTAATTGATTTCGTTGCGAGGTTTTGACCTCTATATGAGACTTTTTTCAAAGACTGCATTCATTTTTAAAACAAACCATAACCTTTATTTCATAAATAAAGGTTTAAAAAGCTTTACGTAGATTAAATGATAATCTAAAATATCTTGTTTACACACGACCATTACATAATGGTTTACAATACAAATATGTTACATCGAAATCAGTTTCTTGAATGCAGTTTTTACACAATATCATACAAACATGGACTCCAAATCTTGTCCTTATTTTAGTATGCAACAGCGGAAGCTCTTAGTATTCACCTGAGAATAAACATGCTTTAAACGTCAACAAAAATGTTGGTGAGTTATAGGTTTAACCTACATATATCAAATCGTAACAATAGACCACAAGATTTCATATTTCAATACACATCCCATACATAGAGATAAAAATCATTCATATGGTGAACACCTGGTAACCGACATTAACAAGATGCATATATAAGAATATCCCCATCATTCCAGGACACCCTTCGGATATGATATAAATTTCGAAGTACTAAAGCATCCGGTACTTTGGATGGGGTTTGTTAGGCCCAATAGATCTATCTTTAGGATTCGCGTCAATTAGGGTGTCTGTTCCCTAATTCTTAGATTACCAGACTTAATAAAAAGGGGCATATTCGATTTCGATAATTCAACCATAGAATGTAGTTTCACGTACTTGTGTCTATTTTGTAAATTATTTATAAAACCTGCATGTATTCTCATCCCAAAAATATTAGATTTTAAAAGTGGGACTATAACTCACTTTCACAGATTTTTACTTCGTCGGGAAGTAAGACTTGGCCACTGGTTGATTCACGAACCTATAACAATATATACATATATATCAAAGTATGTTCAAAATATATTTACAACACTTTTAATATATTTTGATGTTTTAAGTTTATTAAGTCAGCTGTCCTCGTTAGTAACCTACAACTAGTTGTCCACAGTTAGATGTACAGAAATAAATCGATAAATATTACCTTGAATCAATCCACGACCCAGTGTATACGTATCTCAGTATTGATCACAACACAAACTATATATATTTTGGAATCAACCTCAACCCTGTATAGCTAACTCCAACATTCACATATAGAGTGTCTATGGTTGTTCCGAAATATATATAGATGTGTCGACATGATAGGTCGAAACATTGTATACGTGTCTATGGTATCTCAAGATACATAATATACAATACAAGTTGATTAAGTTATGGTTGGAATAGATTTGTTACCAATTTTCACGTAGCTAAAATGAGAAAAATTATCCAATCTTGTTTTACCCATAACTTCTTCATTTTAAATCCGTTTTAAGTGAATCAAATTGCAATGGTTTCATATTGAACTCTATTTTATGAATCTAAATAGAAAAAGTATAGGTTTATAGTCGGAAAAATAAGTTACAAGTCGTTTTTGTAAAGGTAGTCATTTCAGTCGAAAGAACGACGTCTAGATGACCATTTTAGAAAACATACTTCCACTTTGAGTTTAACCATAATTTTTGGATATAGTTTCATGTTCATAATAAAAATCATTTTCTCAGAAGAACAACTTTTAAATCAAAGTTTATCATAGTTTTTAATTAACTAACCCAAAACAGCCCGCGGTGTTACTACGACGGCGTAAATCCGGTTTTACGGTGTTTTTCGTGTTTCCAGGTTTTAAATCATTAAGTTAGAATATCATATAGATATAGAACATGTGTTTAGTTGATTTTAAAAGTTAATTTAGAAGGATTAACTTTTATTTGCGAACAAGTTTAGAATTAACTAAACTATGTTCTAGTGATTACAAGTTTAAACCTTCGAATAAGATAGCTTTATATGTATGAATCGAATGATGTTATGAACATCATTACTACCTCAAGTTCCTTGGATAAACCTACTAGAAATGAGAAAAATAGATCTAGCTTCAAAGGATCCTTGGATGGCTTGAAAGTTCTTGAAGTAGAATCATGACACGAAAACAATTTCAAGTAAGATTTCCACTCGAAATAAGATTGTTATAGTTATAGAAATTGAATTAAAGTTTGAATATGATTATTACCTTGTATTAGAAAGATAACCTACTGTAAGTAACAAAGGTTTCTTGATCTTGGATGATTATGTGACGACCCGGAAATTTTCGACCAAATTTAAACTTAACCTTTATATGTTTCCGACACGATAAGCAGAATTTGTAATGTTGAATCTCAAAAAGTTTGGAACTACATTCATGTAATCAATTACCCTTTGACCGTGTTCGATGATTTACGAACAATTATGAGTATATAGATATGTATATATAATATATAATATTAACTGAAAACATTAACAAAGTATTAGATATATGATACTTTACATGAACGTATTTGTTTCGATATATTTATCGACAGAATTAAGAGATAATATCAAATGATTGAATTATCAGATACATTATGATATGATTACGGGCCTATGTTATGAGGTCCACTGTGATTTAAGAAATCTATTCTTTTTGACAACATTCGGAAAATGGTAAAGTGATTTATAAATAAGAACAAATGTGTCAATTAACGAGAACTAGACAAGGGTTAGTGAAAATTCCTGTTTAATTTCCAAGGCATATTTTATAATATTTTCCTCGTGACCTTGATAAGATAACTATGTTAACTTTCATTTTATTTAATATGAAAATAAGAACGTGGAGTGTAAATAACTTAGATGTTGGATATCGACAAGTTAAGTAACTCGACATTTTTCATTAAGATGATTTCATACGTTTATTTAACCTTTGAACTTTATCCCATGCTTCACCAACAGACTGTAATTTAAAAACTTGAAACCTATTATGAATATATATAATTCTACTTTTCTAAAATGTTTTGTGATATAACGATTTCTATTATTTTAACCTTTTAACAAAATGATTCTTAAATATATTTAGTTTTGGAAAACAAAATTATCATATTTATTTGATTTAGTTTCAAAAGTACAAAAAAACATTTTCAGTTTAAAAAGAACTTTATTATTAAAACGTATATATCTTTTATAAATATCTAGAACCACTTTTGACAACTCATTACTTAACCAGTATGATAAAGATAACGATATTTATATTTTATTTTATTAAATATATATAATGATTTAAATTAATATTATATATATTTATACGCGTATTATACGTATATAGTTTTATACTTTTACTATACTTTAACTTTACCTTTACCTTTACTTTTATTTTACTTTAACTTTAATAATTCATACTTTAATAATTCACTTTAATAATTCATACTTTAATAATTCAATTTAATAATTCACTTTAATAATTCATACTTTAATAATTCATACTTTAATAATTCACTTTAATAATTCAAAAATTTATTATAAATAAAATTCAATAGGTTTCATTATTTCATAGAAACTTGAAAATATATTTCTCTAAACTCTCTCAATCGAATTACATATATATATTTTCTTTGTATTATTTCAAGATATTATTAGTATACATAAAATACTACGACGGAGTTATACTCAGACGATTTCAAAATAAGTTTTCAAACGGGATAGAGCTAAGGAAATTATGGGTTATAGCTATGGAGGTTATGGGTATTGATCGAGGGTATTGCTCGTGAGGTCAACCTAACGTTTATCATTTTCGTTGCGTCTACGTACTTTCCTGCAATATTGAATCACAATATTGATACGTTCGTGAATTCGAGATAAACCCTGCACTTGTTCAGTGCCGTCATATACATAATTGCTACGAAATACAGTATTGTAAGTTTCATTACTCCCTTTTTATATATATTTTTAGGCTGAGAATACATGCGCTGTTTTATAAATGTTTTACGAAATAGGCACAAGTACTAAAACTAATTCTATGTGGGTTTAAACCAGAAATATACCCTTAGCTTGGTAACATTAAACTACTTGTCTATGTACGGTAGGCGCGAATCCTAAAGATAGATCTATTGGGCCTGACAAACCCCATCCTGACTATGGGATGCTTTAGTACTTCGAGGTTATTTTAAACACACCTGATCTGGTGTACTTCAGAGGGTAAAACATGAACGTTAAGGCTTGTTACTGGGTGCCTACAACTTATAGAATACTTTTAAACACTTGCGAGTGTATGGATATTTATGGAAACTGAAATCTTGTGGTCTATTACTATTACGGAAATGATTGATTATGATAAACTAATGAACTCACCAACCTTTTGGTTGACACTTTAAAGCATGTTTATTCTCAGGTATTAAAGAAATCTTCCGCTGTGCATTAGCTCATTTTAAGGATATTACCTGGAGTCATTCATGACATACTTTGAAAGACGTTGCATTCGAGTCGTTGAATTCATCAAGATTAATATTAAGTCAATTATAGTTGGATGTAATATGAAATGGTATGCATGCAGTCAATTTTTTATGTAAAGAAAGTTTGTCTTTTAAAAATGAATGCAATGTTTGTAAAATGTATCATATAGAGGTCAAATACCTCACGATGTAATCAACTATTGTGAATCGTTTATAATGTATATGAACGGGTCCTTTCAGTTGGTATCAGAGCGGTGGTCTTAGCGAACCAGGTCTTGCATTAGTGTGTCTAACTGATAGTTGTTAAGATGCATTAGTGAGTCTGGACTTCGACCGTGTCTGCATGTCAAAAGTTTTGTTTAGCATTTTTAGTCGGAAATCATCTAATTACCATCCTTAGAAAATTACCTGCTTATCATTCTTAGTCTAGACACGTCTTGCTGCATTGATTGCATGAATAGTGTATAGACAAAATTCATATCTTAGCGTATCTGCTAAATCATATCTTATCGTATCTATTACCATAAACTTTGCCTGACATATTCCGTAAATTCCTCCGTAATCTATGAAATCTTTTTATCTATATATAGATATTCTATGTAGATAGAATACCACCCGATAGCCGGAAAATCATTTCGTATCGAAAATTCCTTTATCAAATCGTACGAAATGGAATTCGTCATCAGTTCAAGTTCCTCGGATTCCGAAATGGAATCCCACTCAAGCTCCGAAAGCAGTGTGACTGGAATGGATCAACCAATCAGCCATCATCTATTCTGAATGAATTGGGGATGGGTTCGTAGCCTCCTTAATCATTGGAGACAAGAAGAAGGCGATCCTATCCATCCACCACATTGCCCTCTTGGCAATGAACCTGAAGCACTTACCGACGAACCTTTTCGAAACACCATTTTCTCTCTCATTTCCAGAGTATCTCGTCATGATTATATACTACATCAAATTCTAGATCTTATTTATCCGCTCGTCCGAACCGACAATCACCCCGGTGTAATAGAAGAAGTCAACGAGCTTCACGCTCGGGTAGTGGCTTTGGAGAATATGGTGCAAATGTTACAAACACCAGCAGCAGCACCAGCAACATAACCAGTACCACCATCAACAACATCAACAGTACCATTACCACCACCAACAACAACCGCATCGCAAACCTCAACTTCACAATCTGTCCCATGAGCATCGACGTCATACGCCCTGTAGATACTAAGGAATACCGCAACGATGAAGTATTGATTCATAACTTCATTGGGAAAACATTCTACGACGATTATGTAATTTCTAAAGTTTAGAAATTATCTATCCTAGCCTTAACCATAAATCAAGTGAGTTTAATTTAATATTAACTCATTAAATCTATATTACATCTGAAGAAATATACACATATATTTCCATAAAGACTGTAATAAAATTCTTTTGTACAAAATATTAATTGTGACATTTTTTTTAACGGGTAGGTAATACCCGAGAGATATATAAATTCACAATTAATATGTTACATTCTTCGAATCTGATTCAGCAAATCATCCATTATACTCTCTACTTTCACAACAATATACATTCTTTTATAGAAATCAAAACAACCATACTCATTCAAAAATCTAATTACATATTCTGATTTTGAAATCGCCGAATTCAATTCAAGTTATAACCGGTATCATCATTCTTAGATTCTTACATCTTTCAAAGCTATACTTTAACTTCAAAACTGTGTTAGAACATCGTATGTATATTAACGATTATAATCTGTGTTCAAGCCCTTCGAAATACCTGAAGACACTTCAAATAATGAACAATCGAGATGATGATCCAACCACATGTTATCCACAGTTACGTACCTGGAAAACTCTTGAAACCAAAGTCATAATTTAACATGTATCCATGTCAGACCTTTTGGCATTTACTAGCTAAAATAACTTTTCAATCCCTTCTAAAAATAGACGGTTTTGTCACAGCTCCAGCAAACCAACTTCAATTGTTCAATCTAATAAGACTTATTATAATGATTACCCCTTCATCATTATTACCAGGGAACCTTTCATATCTCGCCACATTAGCAGTAAACTTATTAACAACTTCATTGATCTTTGACTTTCCGAAAAATCTTTATATTTATCAAAACCCCATCATTTACTCATCTGCATCTTATAACGAGAATTGCCATACGAATCATCAGAAATTAGCAATCAGTATTTTGAAATCTCGCAGCATGTCTACGCCAACAATTATATGTGTCTATCTTCTGGACTTATATACTTTGAATGTGAAGTTTCTGAAAAACACCCTAAACTGCGAACTAGTTCTCGAAATACTGATGAAGCAGCAAAAACTATAAACGACCTTAACAGTAAAAAGTTTGATGATAAAGAGTAGTGTGTTGGCAAAGCTCAGAAAAAGAGAAGATTTGGTAATGAAAAATACGGATTGAGCAAACCATGAAGAAGGCTGTGGATAAATCACAAGGACGAAATCTACCTTCAAAGAATCCAAATGATTCTGTGTCTGCTGAAGTCATTATCGAATACCTTGCTCCTGACTCTAAACCCTTACGGATAATATTCTTCATCATCCTCTGATATTAGAAATTTTAAGATATCATCGTATCTTTCATTATAAATATCCTCCATATTTCTGAAGATATTTCAATAATTATTCTTATCTGAAATCATTTACCTCTTCGTGCTGTCTGTATTACATCATAAAAGAAACTATTTGTAACGACCCGGAAATTTCCGACCAAATTTAAACCTTAATCTTTATATGTTTCCGACGCGATAAACAAAATCTGTAATATTGAGTCTAGAAACTTTTGAAACAATGTTCATATATTCAATTGACCTTGGACCATTTCCGACGATTCACGAACAATTGTTTATAAATAAATAAATAAATATATATATACATAATTAGATAATATTATACGATTTAATTGTTAGAAATATATATAAAATAATATACGATATAATAAAAATTAATATTAAAATCTGAATTATTAATAGTATTATTTTCATTATAGATAAGAAATTTGATATATATATCATACTATAATTACCATTATCATTACTAATAATATTATTATTACTATTATATCATTATAATTAGTATCTATGATGTTAAGAGTATTAATATTATTATATTATATTTATAAGAATATGTATAATACATAAAAACAGGTATATACATACGATATACTATAACAAATATGTACACTGATGTATACGACAAATATATATATACTGATATATTTGTACAGACACATTATACAATATATATACATTATATAATACTTATTGACATAATTATACGTATATACAATAATTGAATCGAATTCAATTTCACATCTCAATCTGTACTGCATATGATTTTTGTTTCTGTCTCCAGTTGTTGCACATCCACATCTGATCGTACCAAGCTGTGAAGAATTTCAAACTGCCTTTTAACTTATTTATTTGATTTATTATGAACGAATATTTTTTGTCTAGCCAAGTAAACTAGCAGACAAAGTCCAATTGGATCAAATGAGCTGTAATGACATCATTCATCCTCTATATATCTATCTGCTATCACATCTTCGATCAAAACATCGAAATTAACAATCAGTTGTAAGAAAACTAGAAGAACCCGATTTCCTCCGTTCTTACACTTCTCACCCATCACTTCATCACCATTTATCACCATTGAACCAGTTCTTGAAACCAAACACCACTATTGATCATCATCAACTATCATCGACATCTACAACAACAAACACCATCGTGAAACCCATCTCCACCAACCCTACAATTAACAAACCTCCACCATATACATCACCACCATCGAAACCCATTTTCTTTGTTGTTGTTCGAGAACCATGACCACGACCCAATTAACACACCATTATAAACCACTAGCGAAATTCATTAATTTTTTTTCTGATCCTGTTCGTACCCAACCCCAAAGAACTACGATATCTGCAGCTAATATTGTATTTGTTCTGTTGAGGTAAACCACCATAAAGAATCACCAATACCGCCACCATTTATTTATTTTTCTTCTTTTTCTTTTTGTTGCTTCAGCGTAATCCAAACACAACACAATTATAGTTCACTGCAGCTGCTACTTGTGTCTTTCTGTTTCCATTTCCTTTCAAACAACAAATTACACAGCCACTTTACTCGTTAAACGATGCCATTATTTTTCTGTTTCTTCTCTTTATCTGTTGCAACCAAACCAAAAACCCTCCGTAATCAGTTTCTGTTTCCTTCTGCGAACAACTACAATCCCTACAGCCTACCTTTATAGTTGCGACTTTTATTATCTTATGCCAATATAAATCAAGCCACTTGTTATTAAACAAATAACAACATTATGGTGCGTTACCTTCTTTTTCCTTTTCCCTTTATGGCCGACCCAATATGGGACATCTAAATCACGCGTTATTTTTTTGATGATGATCTAAGTTAAAGATGAGGTGATATCCAAATGGGTTACAATTAGTAGTATGATAAGTTTATGATTGGTCTGTCCCTTTTGTTGTAAACTGAAATTCAATCCATCAAATTGACAATTGTCGACAACTAAGAGTTCTTTGTTTTTCTTAAAAGCCTAGTGGATGACAAAAATAACACATATAACCCCACTTAATTCTCAAAGGAAAAAGAATATCGATTAAAGTGGATTGTATGGGCCATCGATATATTTTTTTTATTCTAATTCGGGTTCCTTTAAATGCCCGACAATATGGTTAGACAATTTGATATTGATACATTTAAAATATTATGGACGATGAGGTGGTGATAGAGCATAATGAGGATGTTTGGTGGTGAACGATGAATGATGATGATGTTTATGGAAAAGACGAGGAGTAATGGACGAATAAAGATAATAAATTACAAGATGGAGATGAGAAGTCGAATGATTCTATGATGATACATATAAATCGAAAACCTTTAGGGTTTCACGGGCTGTTATATTTATTGGATTGTGATGAGATTAGGCTTAGAACCTGCTGGTGGGCCGAAAATAAATCTGGGCCGAGATCTGTTTACTATTTCAGTTTGGGCATAAGACTAGTAAGGATATTATGACGGGTTAAATGAAATTTAATCCGGGGAATAATAGATAAATTGAAACAGATAAATGGTTAGGCTGTGGTGTTGTTGAACAAGGAGTCGCGGTTTCTATCCCTGCCACTGACTGTTTTCTTATATTTTTGAAGTTTGTCTCCTTTTAAAGGTAGTCTTTTCTTATTAGTATTATTATTATCATTAGGTATTAAGTATTATTATTTTTAACATTATTATTATTATTATTAACATTTTTACTACCATTAATATTAATATTATTATTATTATTATTATTACAATAAAAATTAGTTATATAAAAATTTATTTAACAAACACTATATTAATATTCTTATAATAAAGATTAATTATTTAAAAGCATATAAAATAAATATATTAATTAAGTTATTAACAAAACATACAA
Source organism: Rutidosis leptorrhynchoides (assembly GCF_046630445.1). Lineage (NCBI taxonomy): Eukaryota > Viridiplantae > Streptophyta > Magnoliopsida > Asterales > Asteraceae > Rutidosis > Rutidosis leptorrhynchoides. The sequence goes on along the minus strand of NC_092340.1, from coordinate 364,946,201 downwards.
TTTATTAAAATAACATCGAGATCACTAATAATATATAAATTCGTTCGATTACAATTTTATATGTTAATAGATATATAAATGATATAGGTTCGTGAATCCGAGGCCAACCCTATACTTGTTCGATGATGTTATATGTATTTTTACTACAAAATACAGTATGGTGAGTATATAGTCCCCTTTTAAACTCTAAATATTTTGGGCTGAGAATACATGCGCTGTTTTTATAAATGATTTACGATATGGACACAAGTGATCAAAAATAAATCTACGTTGAGTTGTACCATGGCATATTTCTTTATACTTGGTAGCTAATATTTACGTGAGGAGCGTAAACGCGAATCCTGTTGATAGATCTATCGGGCCTGACAACCCCAACCGGGCTGGACGACCAGTTTTTAACGGTTGCACAGTACTTCGTTTCGTCACTACACTTGGTACGGTGTAGGGTTTATTTAAGAATATGCTGCTGTGATTTAAATGTTAAGTATGGTTACCAAGTGCTCAACGACTTTTCATACACGAGGAGTGTATTATGTATAAACATGAAATCTTGTGGTCCATAGTTATAACGCTGCTAGCATCAAACCTATATATCTCACCAACTTTATGTTGATGTTTTAAAGCATGTTTATTCTCAGGTACGAATTAAGTCTTCCACTGTGCATTTGCTCATATTAAGGACCTTACTTGGAGTCGATCATCGCAATGGAACCAGATGTTGAAGACTTCGTCCGGATGGATAAGGACGGGTCTTTACAGGTGGTATCAGAGCGGTGGTCTTAGCGAACCAGGCCTTGCATTAGTGTGTCTGACTAGTAGATGTTAGGATACATTAGTGAGTCTGGACTTTGACCGTGTCTACATGTCAAAAAGTTTTGCTTATCATTTCTAGTCGGAAACCATCTGTTTATCATCCTTAGGGAATTACCTGCTTATCATTCTTAAGTCTAGACATGTCTTACTGCATTTAGTGCATCGATAGTGTATAGACAAAATTCATATCGTAGCACATCTGTAGACTTGCCTGACATATGCCGTAGGTTCCTCTGTAGTCTACGAAATCTTTAGTACTATGTATATAGATATTCTATATATCTAGAATATCATCCGATATCCGAAAATCATTTCACATCAAATAACCATTCCATCCACCAAATTGTCCTCTTGGCGATGAACCTGAAGCACTTACCGGCGAACCTATTCGAAACACCATTTTCTCACTCATTTCTAGAGTATCTCGTCACGACTATATACTATCCCATATTTTGAATCTAGTTCATTCGCTCGCTCCAACCGCCAATCATCCCGGTGTACTAGCAGAAATTAACGAACTTCGCGCTCGTGTGACGACGTTGGTGAACAATGTGCGAAGGTTGCAAACACCAGCATCAGCACCAACCGCATAATCTGTATCACCATCATCAACGTCAACAGTACCCTTATCACCCCCAAATCACAACCGCGTCATAAACTTCAAAAATAATCTTTGTTCTACATATCGTTCTATCTACTCTATTTTCATTCTACGCATCGTTCTACATCGATTATCTTCGCTTTACGTATCATTCTACCTCATTTATCTCCGTTCAACATGACAATTATGTAATCTCTAATGATTTAGAGATCACGTAATCAAGTGTTAATGATAAATCAAATGAGTTTAATATCTTAATGACTCATTGAATCCATGATTACACTCGATGAAAATATATATGCAAGTATATTTTCATAAAGATTGTAATTAAAAATTCTTTCGTACAAACTGTTAATGATGAAAATATTTTAACGGGTGGGTAGCACCCGAGGAATATTCTAATTTCACATTAATAAGTTACACTGTACATTCTTCGGATCTGATTCAACGTTCATTTACTATCCTACTTACAACCACCGATATTCGTATCTGCTCACCCCAGAATAACTATTTTCATTCAAAATTTCATATTCGGATTTTGACCTATCAGAATCCAACAAGTGGCATAAAGAAGAAAACATTGGACAAAATAAAATTTGTTAGAAACAGACGAATTAACTAAATTAAAAATATTGTTAGGAATTCACGCTAATTGTTCCTAGCTAACTGTTCCCGGCTAACATTTAATTTATCGCAATTTACATTCTCGCAATTTTATTTATTGTTATTTAATTTCTGCACTTTACATGCCGTCAGGACACATGTACAACAATACGTCAGATTAATTCTGAGACAACACGTTGTATAATGGGTCATGATATATATTTATTTATTTTACGCACTTTAAATAAACGGGACACGTATACAAGGTTTCGACTTATCATATTGACCCATCTAAATATATATTTCGGAACAACCATAGACACTCTATATGTGAAGGTGGGAGTTGGCTATACAGGGTCGGAGTTGATTCCAAAATATATATATACTTTGAGTTGTGATCGATACTGAGACCGGTACACGGGTAACGATACGTATTAATTAATTTGAATATTATGTATTTAATTTATGAAATTATTGGACCATTGGACAATCGGACTATTAGACTGCTAACTTTGGACAAGTAAAATGAATTAAAATATTGATTATAACATATGAAACTAAACTAATCTTCAAGTTTGCCACTTGATTCTATCTTAAACCTCATTCGTATCTTGACGATTACAATTCGCATTTACAACTTTTCATGATTTTTGAAAACACCTCGATCGGAAAGATGAACCAACAGCACTTCATCTACGAAAAAAAGGATTCATGCACCTGAAAAACTTTCAAATCCAAATTCATAGTTTAACACATATCGTGTTGAATCCTCTGCCATCTATTAGCAAAAATAACCCTACAATTTCTTTTCAGGAAGCTAATTTTGTCACAGCTCCACTTCGACTTCTCAGTGAGACTACTCCTATTATAATCTCGATATTTATACCTTGTCCTTTCGCCGTCGTTACCGGAGAACCTTTTATATCCCACGACATCATCAGCAAATATACCAGCAGCTCATTATCTCTTCGGCGGAATCCGCAGTTAGTATTTTGAAAATCTCGTAGCACTTCTCCAGTTATACCTACAATGTTTATCCTAAGAAATTCATACTCTGAATGTGAAGTTTCTGAAAAACACCCTGAACTATGAAGTAGTTCTTAAAATGCTGATGAAGCAGCAAAAACTGTAAACGAATTTAGTATTCAAAATTTGACGATAAAGTATAATGTGTTGGTGAAGCTCAGAAAAAGAGGAGATTTGGAACTGGAAAACGGATTGAGCAAAGTATGAAGGAAGGTGTGGATAAATCACAAGAACTGAATCTGCTTTTAAAGAATCCCAACGATTCAGTACCTGCTGAAACCGTTAGTAAGAACCCTACTCGATATTCTAAACCTTTTCGGATGATATCCTTCATCATCATCTTATCTTAGATATTATAAGCTATCTTCATATCTTCCGTTATACATATTCTCCATATTTCAGGAGATATTTTCACAACTATTCCTATCTGCGATCATATATCTCTCCGTAACATCTACGTTACAACATAAAAGAAACTGTGTTAGTTTCTAAATTCTGAAACCTCCGAGTTTAAAATATGAGTGTTTTGAAGTAGTGTTGGGAACTGATGCATGAATTAGTATAATATAATGAAACTTGATCAACTTCATTATATTACAGTAAGTCATGTTGAGTTTCTAATGGAATGTGATGATTCACAGTACCATCATCATGTGCCATGTTACACGACTCTTACATTCTATCCAATCTCCAAACATATTAGGAACATATCATCTTGATAGTTCTATCTTTTCCAGGATAATCTGGTAATTTGAAAAATCAAAATCGCGCCATTACCATTTGTTTCTTAAAGCATTAGCTATATTCATTCCAAATTTCATACCTACGAATTTCGGATCATTACTCGCTTGACTCAAAGTCGGGAAGAGAAAACGAAAACATGAAGCTTTGAAAAATAATGAAGAATACGAAGGCCGAAAACCACCCAGGATTTACAAACTGTGTATATCAATACGTATTGCAACGTAAAGACACGGGAGAATTAAAAATATTATAATTCCGAGAAAATGATAGAAGTAAATAGATTATTCTGGCGGTAAATGAAAGAGAAGAATGAAATATATGAAAGTTAGAAGTATAATAAGAATCAGGATTGGATGGAGCATATTGATGAATGAAGAAAGAATAGAAGATGTGAGGTATGGAAGTAAGGAAGGGAAGGAAGTGGATTTATAGTGAAATATCCGGCAGAGAAATCGAAACAGATTGGCGCATTAAATCAAAGAAGATCATAATTTCCTTATTCGCCGAAGAATCAAATCTTTTAGATTTTCAAGATTTTCTTTTAAATCTCTTAAATTCCGAAAATTCACTGTCACTACGTCAAAAGTTAAATCTCTATCTCAATTTCTTGTGACAGCTTCACTTGTAGGCTTCACACAATCGAATTGTTTTACCACTATTACTAAATGGTGATAAAACTCTAGATATCAATTCATACTCGTCATAAAAACATTTTATTGTTAGTCGCGACGATCTCGATCAAATTTCGGGGACGAAATTGCTTTAACGGGTGGGTACTGTAACGACCCGGAAATTTCCGACCAAATTTAAACCTTAATCTTTATATGTTTCCGACGCGATAAACAAAATCTATAATATTGAGTCTAGAAACTTTTGAAACAATGTTCATATATTCAATTGACCTTGGACCATTTCCGACGATTCATGAACAATTGTTTATAAATAAATAAATAAATATATATATACATAATTTGATAATATTATACGATTTAATTGTTAGAAATATATATAAAATAATATACGATATAATAAAAATTAATATTAAAATCTGAATTATTAATAGTATTATTTTCATTATAGATAAGAAATTTGATATATATATCATACTATAATTACCATTATCATTACTAATAATATTATTATTACTATTATATCATTATAATTAGTATCTATGATGTTAAGAGTATTAATATTATTATATTATATTTATAAGAATATGTATAATACATAAAAACAGGTATATACATACGATATACTATAACAAATATGTACACTGATGTATACGACAAATATATATATACTGATATATTTGTACAGACACATTATACAATATATATACATTATATAATACTTATTGACATAATTATACGTATATATAATAATTGAATCGAATTCAATTTCACATCTCAATCTGTACTGCATATGATTTTTGTTTCTGTCTCCAGTTGTTGCACATCCACATCTGATCGTACCAAGCTGTGAAGAATTTCAAACTGCCTTTTAACTTATTTATTTGATTTATTATGAACGAATATTTTTTGTCTAGCCAAGTAAACTAGCATACAAAGTCCAATTGGATCAAATGAGCTGTAATGACATCATTCATCCTCTATATATCTATCTGCTATCACATCTTCGATCAAAACATCGAAATTAACAATCAGTTGTAAGAAAACTAGAAGAACCCGATTTCCTCCGTTCTTACACTTCTCACCCATCACTTCATCACCATTTATCACCATTGAACCAGTTCTTGAAACCAAACACCACTATTGATCATCATCAACTATCATCGACATCTACAACAACAAACACCATCGTGAAACCCATCTCCACCAACCCTACAATTAACAAACCTCCACCATATACATCACCACCATCGAAACCCATTTTCTTTGTTGTTGTTCGAGAACCATGACCACGACCCAATTAACACACCATTATAAACCACTAGCGAAACTCATTAATTTTTTTTCTGATCCTGTTCATACCCAACCCCAAAGAACTACGATATCTGCAGCTAATATTGTATTTGTTCTGTTGAGGTAAACCACCATAAAGAATCACCAATACCGCCACCATTTATTTATTTTTCTTCTTTTTCTTTTTGTTGCTTCAGCGTAATCCAAACACAACACAATTATAGTTCACTGCAGCTGCTACTTGTGTCTTTCTGTTTCCATTTCCTTTCAAACAACAAATTACACAGCCACTTTACTCGTTAAACGATGCCATTATTTTTCTATTTCTTCTCTTTATCTGTTGCAACCAAACCAAAAACCCTCCGTAATCAGTTTCTGTTTCCTTCTGCGAACAACTACAATCCCTACAGCCTACCTTTATAGTTGCAACTTTTATTATCTTATGCCAATATAAATCAAGCCACTTGTTATTAAACAAATAACAACATTATGGTGCGTTACCTTCTTTTTCCTTTTCCCTTTATGGCCGACCCAATATGGGACATCTAAATCACGCGTTATTTTTTTGATGATGATCTAAGTTAAAGATTAGGTGATATCCAAATGGGTTACAATTAGTAGTATGATAAGTTTATGATTGGTCCGTCCCTTTTGTTGTAAACTGAAATTCAATCCATCAAATTGACAATTGTCGACAACTAAGAGTTCTTTGTTTTTCTTAAAAGCCTAGTGGATGACAAAAATAACACATATAACCCCACTTAATTCTCAAAGGAAAAAGAATATCGATTAAAGTGGATTGTATGGGCCATCGATATATTTTTTTTATTCTAATTCGGGTTCCTTTAAATGGCCGACAATATGGTTAGACAATTTGATATTGATACATTTAAAATATTATGGACGATGAGGTGGTGATAGAGCATAATGAGGATGTTTGGTGGTGAACGATGAATGATGATGATGTTTATGGAAAAGACGAGGAGTAATGGACGAATAAAGATAATAAATTACAAGATGGAGATGAGAAGTCGAATGATTCTATGATGATACATATAAATCGAAAACCTTTAGGGTTTCACGGGCTGTTATATTTATTGGATTGTGATGAGATTAGGCTTAGAACCTGCTGGTGGGCCGAAAATAAATCTGGGCCGAGATCTGTTTACTATTTCAGTTTGGGCATAAGACTAGTAAGGATATTATGACGGGTTAAATGAAATTTAATCCGGGGAATAATAGATAAATTGAAACAGATAAATGGTTAGGCTGTGGTGTTGTTGAACAAGGAGTCGCGGTTTCTATCCCTGCCACTGACTATTTTCTTATATTTTTGAAGTTTGTCTCCTTTTAAAGGTAGTCTTTTCTTATTAGTATTATTATTATTATCATTAGGTATTAAGTATTATTATTTTTAACATTATTATTATTATTATTAACATTTTTACTACCATTAATATTAATATTATTATTATTATTATTATTACAATAAAAATTAGTTATATAAAAATTTATTTAACAAACACTATATTAATATTCTTATAATAAAGATTAATTATTTAAAAGCATATAAAATAAATATATTAATTAAGTTATTAACAAAACATACAATTTATTAAAATAACATCGAGATAACTAATAATATATAAATTCGTTCGATTACAATTTTATATGTTAATAGATATATAAATGATATAGGTTCGTGAATCCGAGGCCAACCCTATACTTGTTCGATGATGTTATATGTATTTTTACTACAAAATACAGTATGGTGAGTATATAGTCCCCTTTTAAACTCTAAATATTTTGGGCTGAGAATACATGCGCTGTTTTTATAAATGATTTACGATATGGACACAAGTGATCAAAAATAAATCTACGTTGAGTTGTACCATGGCATATTTCTTTATACTTGGTAGCTAATATTTACGTGAGGAGCGTAAACGCGAATCCTGTTAATAGATCTATCGGGCCTGACAACCCCAACCGGGCTGGACGACCAGTTTTTAACGGTTGCACAGTACTTCGTTTCGTTACTACACTTGGTACGGTGTAGGGTTTATTTAAGAATATGCTGCTGTGATTTAAATGTTAAGTATGGTTACCAAGTGCTCAACGACTTTTCATACACGAGGAGTGTATTATGTATAAACATGAAATCTTGTGGTCCATAGTTATAACGTTACTAGCATCAAACCTATATATCTCACCAACTTTATGTTGATGTTTTAAAGCATGTTTATTCTCAGGTACGAATTAAGTCTTCCACTGTGCATTTGCTCATATTAAGGACCTTACTTGGAGTCGATCATCGCAATGGAACCAGATGTTGAAGACTTCGTCCGGATGGATAAGGACGGGTCTTTACACTATTTTAGTTTCTAAATTCTGAAACTTTCGAATTTAAAATAGGAATATTTTTGAAGTAGTGTTGGGAACTGAAGCATGAACTAGTATAATATAATGACACTTGATCAACGTGATTATATTACAGTAAGTCATGCTGAGTTTCTAAATGGAACGTGATGATTCACAGATCATAACATCATCATGTGCTATGTTACACGACTCTTGTATTCTCTTTAACCTCTAAAATTTCAAGAACATATTTCTTGATGATTCGGCCTTTTTCGAGGTATTCTAGTAATTTGACAAGTCAAGATCGTGCCATTACAATTTCCTTCTTAGAACATTAACAATGTTCATTCCGAAATTCATATATGCGAATTCTTGACCATTACGAGCGGTGCTTAATCGCAAGAAGAAGAAACGAAAGGACAAAACTCCGAAATAGAAATTGGGGTATAAATCGCAGCAAATAAAAGAGAGCATTAATTGGGGATGACAATGATTATAGAAGACAGAAGCAGGGACATCGAAATATAAGGGAAGATATAAAATCCAACAACAACCCAGAAACTATAAACCGTATATATTGATGCATATAGCAATATAAAGACACGGAAGAACTAAAAACACTATAAAACCAAGAGTATAGTAGAAGTAAATAGATTCTTCCAGAGGTAGATGAAAAAGAAGAACGACAGATATGAAAGTGAGGAGTATATCGAGAATCATCACTGGATGAAGCATATTGACGAATAATTTTAAAGTAAGAATTGAGGGAGAAAGAATAGAAGGTGTAAATTAAAAGGAAACGAAGGAGGTGGATTTATAGTGAAATATCCGACAGAAAAATCGAGATGAATCATCGCATTAAATCAAAGAGGATCATAATTTCCTTAATCACCGAAGAATCAAATCCTATATAGATTACAAAGATTTTCTTTAATCCGGAGATCAGCCGTGATGGCGTCAAAAGATAAGACGAATCCCTATTTTCTCATTTCACTCTTTTACGATAGCTTCACTCATACGTTTCGAGTAATCGAATTATTTTATCCATATTTCTCAATCATGATAAAACCCTATGAATCAACTTATATTCGTCATAATAACATTCTTATTGTTAGCCATGACGACCTCGATCAAATTTCGGGACGAAATTTCTTTAACGGGTAGGTACTGTGACGACCCGGAAATTTTTGACCAAATTTAAACTTAACCTTTATATGTTTCCGACACGATAAGCAGAATTTGTAATGTTGAATCTCAAAAAGTTTGGAACTACATTCATGTAATCAATTACCCTTTGACCGTGTTCGATGATTTACGAACAATTATGAGTATATAGATATGTATATATAATATATAATATTAACTGAAAACATTAACAAAGTATTAGATATATGATACTTTACATGAACGTATTTGTTTCGATATATTTATCGACAGAATTAAGAGATAATATCAAATGATTGAATTATCAGATACATTATGATATGATTACGGGCCTATGTTATGAGGTCCACTGTGATTTAAGAAATCTATTCTTTTTGACAACATTCGGAAAATGGTAAAGTGATTTATAAATTAGAACACATGTGTCAATTAACGAGAACTAGACAAGGGTTAGTGAAAATTCCTGTTTAATTTCCAAGGCATATTTTATAATATTTTCCTCGTGACCTTGATAAGATAACTATGTTAACTTTCATTTTATTTAATATGAAAATAAGAACGTGGAGTGTAAATAACTTAGATGTTGGATATCGACAAGTTAAGTAACTCGACATTTTTCATTAAGATGATTTCATACGTTTATTTAACCTTTGGACTTTATCCCATGCTTCACCAACAGACTGTAATTTAAAAACTTGAAACCTATTATGAATATATATAATTCTACTTTTCTAAAATGTTTTGTGATATAACGATTTCTATTATTTTAACCTTTTAACAAAATGATTCTTAAATATATTTAGTTTTGGAAAACAAAATTATCATATTTATTTGATTTAGTTTCAAAAGTACAAAAAACATTTTCAGTTTAAAAAGAACTTTATTATTAAAACGTATATATCTTTTATAAATATCTAGAACCACTTTTGACAACTCATTACTTAACCAGTATGATAAAGATAACGATATTTATATTTTATCTTATTAAATATATATAATGATTTAAATTAATATTATATATATTTATACGCGTATTATACGTATATAGTTTTATACTTTTACTATACTTTAACTTTACCTTTACTTTACTTTTATTTTACTTTCACTTTAATAATTCATACTTTAATAATTCACTTTAATAATTCATACTTTAATAATTCAATTTAATAATTCACTTTAATAATTAATACTTTAATAATTCACTTTAATAATTCATACTTTAATAATTCACTTTAATAATTCAAAAATCTATTATAAATAGAATTCAATAGGTTTCATTATTTCATAGAAACTTGAAAATATATTTCTCTAAATTCTCTCAATCGAATTACATATATATATTTTCTTTGTATTATTTCAAGATATTATTAGTATACATAAAATACTACGACGGAGTTATACTCAGACGATTTCAAAATAAGTTTTCAAACGGGATAGAGCTAAGGAAATTATGGGTTATAGCTCTGGAGGTTATGGGTATTGATCGAGGGTATTGCTCGTGAGGTCAACCTAACGTTTATCATTTTCGTTGCGTCTACGTACTTTCCTGCAATATTGAATCACAATATTGATACGTTCGTGAATTCGAGATAAACCCTGCACTTGTTCAGTGCCGTCATATACATAATTGCTACGAAATACAGTATTGTGAGTTTCATTACTCCCTTTTTATATATATTTTTGGGCTGAGAATACATGCGCTGTTTTATAAATGTTTTACGAAATAGGCACAAGTACTAAAACTAATTCTATGTGGGTTTAAACCAGAAATATACCCTTAGCTTGGTAACATTAAACTACTTGTCTATGTACGGTAGGCGCGGATCCTAAAGATAGATCTATTGGGCCTGACAAACCCCATCCTGACTATGGGATGCTTTAGTACTTCGAGGTTATTTTAAACACACCTGATCTGGTGTACTTCAGAGGGTAAAACATGAACGTTAAGGCTTGTTACCGGGTGCCTACAACTTATAGAATACTTTTAAACACTTGCGAGTGTATGGATATTTATGGAAACTGAAATCTTGTGGTCTATTACTATTACGGAAATGATTGATTATGATAAACTAATGAACTCACCAACCTTTTGGTTGACACTTTAAAGCATGTTTATTCTCAGGTATTAAAGAAATCTTCCGCTGTGCATTAGCTCATTTTAAGGATATTACCTGGAGTCATTCATTACATACTTTGAAAGACATTGCATTCGAGTCGTTGAATTCATCAAGATTAATATTAAGTCAATTATAGTTGGATGTAATATGAAATGGTATGCATACAGTCAATTTTTTATGTAAAGAAAGTTTGTCTTTTAAAAACGAATGCAATGTTTGTAAAATGTATCATATAGAGTTCAAATACCTCACGATGTAATCAACTATTGTGAATCGTTTATAATGTATATGAACGGGTCCTTTCAGATTACTTGGAATGGATTTAGAAAACTTGGAAGTAACCTTGCAATCTTGGAAGTATTCTTGATTTTATGAAACTAGAACTTTTGGAATTTATGAAGAACACTTAGAACTTGAAGATAGAACTTGAGAGAGATTAATTAGATGAAGAAAATTGAAGAATGAAAGTGTTTGTAGGTGTTTTTGGTCGTTGGTGTATGGATTAGATATAAAGGATATGTAATTTTGTTTTCATGTAAATAAGTCATGAATGATTACTCATATTTTTGTAATTTTATGAGATATTTCATGCTAGTTGCCAAATGATGGTTCCCACATATGTTAGGTGACTCACATGGGCTGCTAAGAGCTGATCATTTTAGTGTATATACCAATAGTACATACATCTAAAAGCTGTGTATTGTACGAGTACGAATACAGGTGTATACGAGTAGAATTGTTGATGAAACTGAATGAGGATGTAATTGTAAGCATTTTTGTTAAGTAGAAGTATTTTGATAAGTGTCTTGAAGTCTTTCAAAAGTGTATGAATACATATTAAAACACTACATGTATATACATTTTAACTGAGTCGTTAAGTCATCGTTAGTCGTTACATGTAAATGTTGTTTTAAAACCTTTAGGTTAACGATCTTGTTGAATGTTGTTAACCCATTGTTTATTATAACAAATGAGATGTTAAATTGTTATATTATCATGATATTATGATATATAATATATCTTAGTATGATATATATACAGTTAAATGTCGTTACAACGATAATCGTTACATATATGTCTCGTTTCGAAATCATTAAGTTAGTAGTCTTATTTTTACATATGTATTTCATTGTTAATACACTTAATAATATATTTACTTATCATTTAACATAATTAACCAAGTGTATCAATATCTTAATATGATTCATATGTACCTTGTAAGTCGTTGTTATAACGATAATCGTTATATATATCGTTTTCGAGTTTCTTAAATTAATAGTCTCATTTTTATGTATATAACTCATTGTTAAAATACCTAATGAGATACATGTAATGACCCGCAAATTTCCGACCGAATTTAAACTATAACCTTTATATGTTCCGACACGATAAGCAAAATCTATAATGTTGAGTCTCGAAAACTTTGAAACTATGTTCATGTGTTCAATTACCCTTTGACTATTCCCAACGATTCACGAACCATTATATAATTGGATACGATAATATATATATGTATATAAATAATAACTTAAAATAATAATATACGATATAACTAAATTGTTATGATATTATTATTACAAATATTATTGCTATCATTGTAATATTATTGTTATGTTATAATGAGAATTAAACTTTTGATTAAGATTATTATTATTATTATATTTACCATTATCATTAAAATTATTATTATTTTTAATATTATTAGAAAATAATACAATTAATTATGTGTATTATTAAGTATAATGTTAATATCATTCTTATAGATTATTACTAACAAACTTATTAAAAAGTATCAAGTTGGTTACTATTAAGATCCTCATATTATTAACATTATTTTCTTATTAAAAGTATTTTATAATTATTATCAAGAAGTATTAATATTCTTATCCAAGTATTACCTTTTATAATATTAAGTGAAATATTAATACAAGTATATAAAAATGAATAATTATAATTACTGGTATACGATTATACCTATATGTATGTACAGAAATATATACAAATACATATATAATCTATAATGGTCATATAAATATATAAATATATGTTCTGCGATAAATATCTAAAACTACTGATAAATACATTTGTATATAGATAAATATTCCAAATCGCTTTCATTTTGTTTAAATCCATCGAACTAAAATACATATCTGTCGACTTCAATTCGCAAGTAGTTCCAAATTCAGTTGTACATCGATATCCAAATTTTTTTTTTTTTTTTACCTTTCTCTGTTCTTAATTGATTCTTTGTCAAATGTAATAACCCCACAAATGCAATTTGTCTGTCCTTGTAATTAGTCTACAATTGTTTATAAAACAACTCCCATTATCTATCTCTTTCTGTGCATTTATCCAAAACCCAGAACAAACAACCAACCATCTTTCTCTCTCTCCGCTACTCTCTCTCTCATATTTTTTTTTCCTCTCTGTACCTCTTTTTCATATTATTTTTGGAAGATTACATTACAGCGATGATGAAGTTAGCAAATGGTGATTCAATATATTTATGGTGAAAACATGGTATTAATAATGAGGTGTTAGTGGAATTTTTTTTTTATGAACCGAAAGAAATCCATTTGAATTCCTTTCTTTTCTGTGTGGTCGACACACACTAACCGAACCCTACATAAAGTATAACTTTCCAGTCTTTTTAAAAAAAAAACTCGATACATAGAATGAAACTTGGCTATTATGATTGCAAGTGGGACAAATTTAGTCTTCATGGCCAACATATTGAGTTGTGATTGAAAGTACAAAATTCAAAAGTTGCAACTAGTGGAGTTATTATATATAATTTTTTTTTTTTGCCGAGCTCCTATATTACCCAAACAGCCACGATTTTTTTTAGGGCCATAGGATTCGGTTTCTGTCTGTTATCCTTCATTCCTATTGTTTAAAAAAAAAAAAAAAAAAGTTGATCTTTATTTAATTACAAGAATGTGTCCTACTCTCCTTGGTGGCCGATACTTTTAAAAAGAGAAAAGGGGGACACAACCCACTTGATTTATTAAAAACCTTATAAGGTGATAAAGATAAAAGCATAATTAAATAATAATGATGAAGGTTACAGCACCTTGTACTGTTTTTGGTTCCATCGCAGCCCCTGCTTGTTCTATTCAGTTATAAAAAAAAAAAAAAAAGGGAACGAAACCCTTTTAATCAATCTATAAAACTGGGCCGTTTAAACTGTTTTTGCATCAGACTGTTGTTGGGCTACTGTACTTCGGTTTCTTCTTGGGCCGAAAAGTTGCAAGGGGTGTTTTGGCCTAATTGTTGATGGACTAATAGAATTTCGACTTTATGTATCAACATGTTAAAAGAATTTAACATGGGTTCTAATTCAAAAATCCAAGTGCAGTTAATTGGTTTAAGGTGTGTTTGTTAATTGAGAGGATGCGGGTTCGAGCTCGGGGTGGGGCATTTTTTTTTTTTTTTTTTGAAAAAGAAGGAGAAGAAGAAGGAAACAGGGTTTTATGTTTTATGGCTTAAAAGGTTTAATGGGTGATTTATGTCAGGAAATAAATAAATAGAGGAATGGTTAAAGATATTATTGGGTTAGTGGGACGTCGCGGGTTCAAACCCACACTTGGGCATTTTTAAGGGCTACTCCTTTGAGGTAGTTATTTACTTAATTATTTATGATTTTCATTACCTTATTATTATTATTATTATTATTATTATTATTATTATTATTATTATTATTATTATTATTATTAATACTATACTATATAAATATTAAACTTACTATTATTATTATTATCATTAAAATGAATATTAGAATTATCATTACTATCATTATTATTATTAATACCATTATTAGTATTATCATTTTGCTTTTGTAACAAAACTATTTTTTATTAAAATTATCATTTTCATTATTACTATTATTATCAATATTACTACTAATATTATTATTATAAAATAATACAACTTTTTATTTATTATCATTAATATTATTGTACCAAATAACAATTAGTTACGTAAGACTATATTTAATACATATAACATACTAACATAACAAGTATAGTACTAATATTAATATATAAACTTATTTGATTATTATTATATGATTTAATATATATATATATGATATAGGTTCGTGAATCCGAGGCCAACCCTACACTTGGTTAATGTCGTCATATGTATTTTTACTACAAAATACAGTATGGTGA
The DNA here is from genome assembly GCF_046630445.1 of Rutidosis leptorrhynchoides. Taxonomy (NCBI): domain Eukaryota; kingdom Viridiplantae; phylum Streptophyta; class Magnoliopsida; order Asterales; family Asteraceae; genus Rutidosis; species Rutidosis leptorrhynchoides. The sequence continues at coordinate 364,930,681 of NC_092340.1, read as the reverse complement.
GTTTCATTGATCCCCTTTTACTCTTTACATTTTTGGGACTGAGAATACATGCGCAACTTTTATAACTGTTTTACGAAATAGACACAAGTAATCAAAATGACATTATATGGTTGAATGATCGAAACTGAATATGCCCCTTTTTATATAGTCTGGTAATCTAAGAATTAGGGAACAGAAACCCTAATTGACGCGAACTCTAAAGATAGATCTATCGGGCTCAACAAGCCCCATCCAAAGTACCGGATGCTTTAGTACTTCGAAATTATATCATGTCCGAAGGAGGATCCCGGAATGATGGGGATATTCTTATATACATCTTGTGAATGTCGATTACCAGGTGTTCAATCCATATGAATGATATTTTTGTCTCTATGCACGGGACGTATGTTTATGAGAAATGAAAATCTTGTGGTCTATTAAAATATTGGAAATGATTATTTATGTTAAACTAATGAACTCACCAACCTTTTGGTTGACACTTGAAAGCATGTTTATTCTCAGGTATGAAAGAAACATTCCGCTGTGCATTTGCTCATTTTAAAGATAGTATTTGGAGTCGATCATTGCAATGGAACCAATTGTTGGTGACTTCGTCCAGATGGATTAGGACGGGTCCTTTCAGTTGGTATCAGAGCGGTGGTCTTAGCGAACCAGGTCTTGCATTGGTCTGTCTAACTGATAGTCGTTAGGATGCATTAGTGAGTCTGGACTTTGACCGTGTCTGCATGTCAAAAGTTTTGCTTATCATTTTTGTCGAAAATCATCTGCTTATCATCCTTAGAAAATTACCTGCTTATCATTCTTAGAGAATCACTTGCTTATCATTCTTAGTCTAGACACGTTTTACTGCATTGACTGCATAAATAGTGTATAGACAAAATTCATATCTTAGCGTATCTGTTACTGTAGATCTTGCCTGATATCTTCCGTAAATTTCTCCGTAATTTAAGGGAACCTGGTACTATATATCTATGCATATTATGCATTGAGAATACCATCCAACTATCAATTGCTGTCACTAAACTTTTCATACCAAAATTTTTTTTTTTTTGAGATCGCGTAAGATGGCCTCTACGAACCAACCAAGTTCATCTGATTCCGAAGATAGCGTGACAGGAGCTCACCAACCAATTAACTACCGTGATTACTGGAGAAAATGGGGGTGGGTTCGCGACATACTCACCCTATGGAGAAGGGAAGAAGGTACTCCATATCATGAACCGAATCTACCACCTAACCTTGGAGTACTTGACCCGCTCACCGGCGAACCCGTTCGCAACACCGTTTATACCCTTTTTGCAAGAATTTTTCGTCTTGAGGCTACCATTTACGGAACTAGAGATGATATCCAACCTCTACCTCACACTGATAACCAACCAGGGTTAGTAGAAGAAGTTAAAGAACTTCGAGCTCGAGTGTTAACTTTAGAGAGCATGGTACACAATTTGCAAGCACCATCAGTATCACCAACACCAGTAACATCACCAACCTTAGCACCAACAGCATTAGTACCACCAACAACAACCTCCGCACCACCAGCTTCGACATCTCATTCTATACCTCAAGTATAATCATCGTTCTACGTATCGTTCTATCTATTTTATTTTCGTTCGACATGGCGATTATGTAATCTCTAATGTTTTAGAAATTACATATTCTTGTTCTAATGATAAATCAAATGAGATCAATATCACATTAACTCATTAAATTCATGATTACATCTGAAGAAAATATATACGTATATATGTTTTCATAAAGATTGTAATTAAAAATTCTTTTGTACAAACTGTTAATGGTGAAAATATTTTAACGGGTAGGTAATACCCGAGGAGTATTTAGATTTCACATTAATAAGTTACACTGTACATTCTTCGGAATTGATTCAACGATCATTTACTATCCTATTTACAACCACCGATTTACGTATCCGTTCACCAAAGAACAACAATTTTCATTCAAATTCAATTTCATATTTGGATTTTGATCTATCAGAATCCAACAAGTGGCATAATGAAGAAATAATGGACACAATAAAAATTGATTAGAAACAGACTAATTGACAATATGAAATTTTTGTTAAGAAACCACGCTAACAAAATCCTAGCTAACTGTTCCTAGCTAACTGTTAATTCCATATTACATTTTATTTATCGCAATTTATTTTATCGCAATTTTAACTCTCGCAATTTTATTTATCGTTATTTAATTTCTGTTAATTACTTTACGCACTTTATTTATCATTATTTAATTTCTGTTATTTATTTTACGCACTTTAAATATCGGGACACGTATACAAGGTTTTGACATATCATATCGACGCATCTATATATATTATTTGGAATCACCATAGACACTCTATATGCAGTAATGATCGAGTTCTCTATACAGGGTTGAGGTTGATTCTATAATAATATATATACTTTGAGTTGTGATCGAGTCTGAGACGTATACGGGTCACGACACGTATTAATTAATTCGAATATTATATATTAAATTACATATGAATTATTGGACTGTCAACTGTGGAATATCGACTGTGGACTAATAACATTGGACAATTAAAATGAATTAAAATATTGATTATAACATATGAAACTAAACAATTCTTCAAGTTGCCACTTGATTTCGTCTTAAACACCATTTGTATCTTCACGATTATATTCTGCGTTCAAACCTTTCATGATTCTTGAAAACACCTCAATCGAGAGGATGAACCAACCGCACTTCATTTATGAGAGAAAAGATTGATGCATATAGTTATGCACCTGAAAACACTCGGAACCTGAGTAAACGTCTAACACGTAGCTATGCTAATTCCTTTAGCGTTGTTATTACCCAAAATAACTTTGCGATCCCTTTTCAAAATTAGCCAATTTTGTCACAGCTCCAACAAGTCAACTTCGACTTTTCGTACGAAACAACCTTATTATAACGTTTATATATACGCGTGCTCTTTTGTTGTTACCAGGTAACCTTTCATATTCCATCATATTACCATCAGCGTTTAATCATCTAAAAACACAATTCTCCTGAAACCACCTCGGATTAATAACCGATGATTCAGATATCATAGCGTTAAATGCAGAGGAAACAGAAAAATGGTAGATGGTCTAAACGGACAAAAGTTTGATGATAAAGAGGAGTGTTAGGAAACACTCAATAGAAAATTTAGTACCGAAAAGCAGATTATGCGAAACTATGAAGGAAGTCGTGGACAAATCATAAAGAATAAGTTTGACTTCAAAGAATCCAAATGATTCTGTTTCTGATAAAATCTTTGGCGAATATCTTGCTTCCGAATCTAAACCCTTACGGATAAATCTTCTTCATCAATCCATCGATATTAGAAATTCCAAGATATCATCGTATCTTTAATTATAAATATCCTCTATATTTCTGAAGATATTTTCATGACTATTCTTATCTGAAATCATTAATCTCTTCATGATATCAGTGTTACATCATATAGAAACTGTTAGTTTCTATATTCTGTAAACTTTCGAGCTTAACATATGAATGTTATTGAAGTAATGTTGGGAACTGATGCATGAGTTAGTATAATATAATGACACTTGATCAACGTGATTATATTACAGTAAGTCATGCTGAGTTCTAATGGGACGTGATGATTCACAGATCATAACGTCATCACATGTCATATTACATAACTCTCTCATTCTGCTTAACCTCTGAACAAATCAAGAAAGTATATTCTTGATAGTTCTATTCTCAGTGATTTTGGTAATTTGACAAATCAAATCGTGCTATTACATTCTTTCTTGATTAAAATATTAAATTCATCCAAAACTCCATACTTACGAATTCTAGACCATTACTCGTTTTACTAGAGATCGAGAGGAGAGTAAAAAGACGAAGAGCTCCGAAACATAATGGAAGATATAAAACTCGACAACAACACTGAAATTACAATAATTAAAATTAAAACATCACGACAATTAAAAATTAAAATATTACAATCAAACTACTCGTCGTCGTCAATTGTCACCTGCAAAGTAGCGTTCACCAGTCATTTCACCATCCGTGAGGTACTCTGGAGACATCGGTATTTCTCTTGATGCCTCAACTGCTGCTTCAGCTGATTCATCGAGGTAACGATAACCCAACGTCTCTTCATCTTCAAGAACCACATACAAAGAAATGCGTTTACCGCGATCTTCAATGGTATCTTTTATAAAGTACCATTGATCATCGGTACTCAGAAAACTTGCCCTACAATCCGCATCATAATCGTCTTTATAAAAGAACACAGACGTGAATTCACACGGAACTTTTTCCTTCAGAAGGGATAGCAAATCTTGTAAACCAATATCACGAATGTCGATATCTTCAAACGAAATACTGTTGCCCCACTCATATTCTTTCATTTGATTTCGGAAATCACCTCCGTAATGAACATCGAATGAAACAATCATTGGGGGAAGTGTTAACATTTTGCAGTTTGGGGAGTGTTTGATTTAGATTTTTGAGAAAGGTGGAAATATAAAAGAAATATATGTTTGAGTGTATAAAATGAAGTATATGGTTGGTGTCTTTATAGTGTAAAAGTGACCGTTGGGATAGCCGTTTGAATTTTTTTACTAACGGCTAAAAATTTGGGCAAGTTTTTGGACGAAGGTGGACGATGCCCGTTGGGACCTCTCTTATAATAGTTTTATTCGTACTCTTCGAATAATCGAATTATTTTTTATCTGTAATATTCAATAATGATAAAACTCTATTTATCAGCTCATATTCGTCAGGAAAACATATTTATTGTTAGCCATGACGACCTCACTCAAATTTCGGGACGAAATTTCTTTAACGGGTAGGTACTGTAATGACCCGCAAATTTCCGACCGAATTTAAACTATAACCTTTATATGTTCCGACACGATAAGCAAAATCTATAATGTTGAGTCTCGAAAACTTTGAAACTATGTTCATGTGTTCAATTACCCTTTGACTATTCCCAACGATTCACGAACCATTATATAATTGGATACGATAATATATATATGTATATAAATAATAACTTAAAATAATAATATACGATATAACTAAATTGTTATGATATTATTATTACAAATATTATTGCTATCATTGTAATATTATTGTTATGTTATAATGAGAATTAAACTTTTGATTAAGATTATTATTATTATTATATTTACCATTATCATTAAAATTATTATTATTTTTAATATTATTAGAAAATAATACAATTAATTATGTGTATTATTAAGTATAATGTTAATATCATTCTTATAGATTATTACTAACAAACTTATTAAAAAGTATCAAGTTGGTTACTATTAAGATCCTCATATTATTAACATTATTTTCTTATTAAAAGTATTTTATAATTATTATCAAGAAGTATTAATATTCTTATCCAAGTATTACCTTTTATAATATTAAGTGAAATATTAATACAAGTATATAAAAATGAATAATTATAATTACTGGTATACGATTATACCTATATGTATGTACAGAAATATATACAAATACATATATAATCTATAATGGTCATATAAATATATAAATATATGTTCTGCGATAAATATCTAAAACTACTGATAAATACATTTGTATATAGATAAATATTCCAAATCGCTTTCATTTTGTTTAAATCCATCGAACTAAAATACATATCTGTCGACTTCAATTCGCAAGTAGTTCCAAATTCAGTTGTACATCGATATCCAAATTTTATTTTTTTTTTTACCTTTCTCTGTTCTTAATTGATTCTTTGTCAAATGTAATAACCCCACAAATGCAATTTGTCTGTCCTTGTAATTAGTCTACAATTGTTTATAAAACAACTCCCATTATCTATCTCTTTCTGTGCATTTATCCAAAACCCAGAACAAAAAAAACCAACCATCTTTCTCTCTCTCCGCTACTCTCTCTCTCATATTTTTTTTTTCTCTCTGTACCTCTTTTTCATATTATTTTTGGAAGATTACATTACAGCGATGATGAAGTTAGCAAATGGTGATTCAATATATTTATGGTGAAAACATGGTATTAATAATGAGGTGTTAGTGGAATTTTTTTTTTATGAACCGAAAGAAATCCATTTGAATTCCTTTCTTTTCTGTGTGGTCGACACACACTAACCGAACCCCACATAAAGTATAACTTTCCAGTCTTTTTAAAAAAAAAACTCGATACATAGAATGAAACTTGGCTATTATGATTGCAAGTGGGACAAATTTAGTCTTCATGGCCAACATATTGAGTTGTGATTGAAAGTACAAAATTCAAAAGTTGCAACTAGTGGAGTTATTATATATAATTTTTTTTTTTTGCCGAGCTCCTATATTACCCAAACAGCCACGATTTTTTTTAGGGCCATAGGATTCGGTTTCTGTCTGTTATCCTTCGTTCCTATTGTTTAAAAAAAAAAAAAAAAAGTTGATCTTTATTTAATTACAAGAATGTGTCCTACTCTCCTTGGTGGCCGATACTTTTAAAAAGAGAAAAGGGGGACACAACCCACTTGATTTATTAAAAACCTTATAAGGTGATAAAGATAAAAGCATAATTAAATAATAATGATGAAGGTTACAGCACCTTGTACTGTTTTTGGTTCCATCGCAGCCCCTGCTTGTTCTATTCAGTTATAAAAAAAAAAAAAAAAGGGAACGAAACCCTTTTAATCAATCTATAAAACTGGGCCGTTTAAACTGTTTTTGCATCAGACTGTTGTTGGGCTACTGTACTTCGGTTTCTTCTTGGGCCGAAAAGTTGCAAGGGGTGTTTTGGCCTAATTGTTGATGGACTAATAGAATTTCGACTTTATGTATCAACATGTTAAAAGAATTTAACATGGGTTCTAATTCAAAAATCCAAGTGCAGTTAATTGGTTTAAGGTGTGTTTGTTAATTGAGAGGATGCGGGTTCGAGCTCGGGGTGGGGCATTTTTTTTTTTTTTTTTTGAAAAAGAAGGAGAAGAAGAAGGAAACAGGGTTTTATGTTTTATGGCTTAAAAGGTTTAATGGGTGATTTATGTCAGGAAATAAATAAATAGAGGAATGGTTAAAGATATTATTGGGTTAGTGGGACGTCGCGGGTTCAAACCCACACTTGGGCATTTTTAAGGGCTACTCCTTTGAGGTAGTTATTTACTTAATTATTTATGATTTTCATTACCTTATTATTATTATTATTATTATTATTATTATTATTATTATTATTATTATTATTATTATTATTATTAATACTATACTATATAAATATTAAACTTACTATTATTATTATTATCATTAAAATGAATATTAGAATTATCATTACTATCATTATTATTATTAATACCATTATTAGTATTATCATTTTGCTTTTGTAACAAAACTATTTTTTATTAAAATTATCATTTTCATTATTACTATTATTATCAATATTACTACTAATATTATTATTATAAAATAATACAACTTTTTATTTATTATCATTAATATTATTGTACCAAATAACAATTAGTTACGTAAGACTATATTTAATACATATAACATACTAACATAACAAGTATAGTACTAATATTAATATATAAACTTATTTGATTATTATTATATGATTTAATATATATATATATGATATAGGTTCGTGAATCCGAGGCCAACCCTACACTTGGTTAATGTCGTCATATGTATTTTTACTACAAAATACAGTATGGTGAGTTTCATTGATCCCCTTTTACTCTTTACATTTTTGGGACTGAGAATACATGCGCAACTTTTATAACTGTTTTACGAAATAGACACAAGTAATCAAAATGACATTATATGGTTGAATGATCGAAACTGAATATGCCCCTTTTTATATAGTCTGGTAATCTAAGAATTAGGGAACAGAAACCCTAATTGACGCGAACTCTAAAGATAGATCTATCGGGCTCAACAAGCCCCATCCAAAGTACCGGATGCTTTAGTACTTCGAAATTATATCATGTCCGAAGGAGGATCCCGGAATGATGGGGATATTCTTATATACATCTTGTGAATGTCGATTACCAGGTGTTCAATCCATATGAATGATATTTTTGTCTCTATGCACGGGACGTATGTTTATGAGAAATGAAAATCTTGTGGTCTATTAAAATATTGGAAATGATTATTTATGTTAAACTAATGAACTCACCAACCTTTTGGTTGACACTTGAAAGCATGTTTATTCTCAGGTATGAAAGAAACATTCCGCTGTGCATTTGCTCATTTTAAAGACAGTATTTGGAGTCGATCATTGCAATGGAACCAATTGTTGGTGACTTCGTCCAGATGGATTAGGACGGGTCCTTTCAATACATACTTATAATAAAATCATGTTAACTATATATATAACCATATATATGTCATCGTATAGTTTTTACAAGTTTTAACGTTCGTGAATCACCGGTCAACTTGGGTAGTCAATTGTCTATATGAAACGTATTTCAATTAATCAAGTCTTAACAAGTTTGATTGCTTAACATGTTGGAAACACTTGATCATGTAAATAACAATTTCATTTAATATATATATAAACATGGAAAAGTTCGGGTCACTACACACATTTTCCTTCCCCGGGTGGTAACGAATCTCAAAGTCGTAATCATTCAACAATTCAATCCATCTGCGCTGCCTCATGTTCAGTTGTTTCTGATTAAATATGTGTTGAAGACTTTAGTGTTCGGTATATATAATACTTTTGACCCCATATAAGTAGTGTCTCCAAGTCTTTAATGCAAAAACAACCGCGCTTAATTCCAAATCATGCGTCGTATAATTCTGCTCGTGAATCTTCAATTGTCTAGACGCATAAGCAATTACTTTCGTTCGTCGCATTAATACACAACCGATACCTTGCTTTGAGGCGTCACAATATATCACAAAATCATCATTCCCTTCAGGCAATGACAATATAGGTGTCGTAGTTAACTTTTTCATCAACAATTGAAACGCTTTCTCCTGCTCATCCTTCCATTCAAATTTCTTCCCTTTATGCGTTAATGCAGTCAAAGGTTTTGCTATTTTGGAAAAATCTTGGATGAACCTTCTGTAGTAACCAACCAGTCCTAAAAATTGGCGTATATGCTTCAGAGTTTTCGGGGTTTCCCACATTTCAACGGTTTCAATCTTTGCTAGATCCACCTGAATACCTTCTTTGTTCACTATATGATTGAGGAATTGAACTTCTTCTAACCAAAATGCACACTTTGAAAACTTAGCATACAGTTTTTCTTTCCTTAACAACTCTAACACTTTTCTCAAATGTTCTTCGTGCTCTTGGTCATTATTTGAGTAAATAAGTATGTCATCGATGAAAACAATGACAAACTTGTCAAGGTATGGTCCACACTGAAAGGACCCGTTCATATACATTATAAACGATTCACAATAGTTGATTACATCGCGAGGTATTTGACCTCTATATGATACGTTTTACAAACATTGCATTCGTTTTTAAAAGACAAACTTTCTTTCCATCAAAAATTGACGGCATGCATACCATTTCATATTACATCCAACTATAATTGACTTAATATTAATCTTGATGAACTCAACGACTCGAATGCAACGTCTTTCAAAGTATGTCTTGAATGACTCCAAGTAATATCCTTAAAATGAGCTAATGCACAGCGGAAGATTTCTTTAATACCTGAGAATAAACATGCTTTAAAGTGTCAACCAAAAGGTTGGTGAGTTCATTAGTTTATCATAATCCATCATTTCCGTAATAGTAATAGACCACAAGATTTCAGTTTCTATAAATATCCGTACACTCGCAAGTGTATAAAAGTATTCTATAAGTTGTAGGCACCCGGTAACAAGCCTTAACGTTCATATTTTACCCTCTGAAGTACACCAGATCAGGTGTGTTTAAAATAACCTCGAAGTACTAAAGCATCCCATAGTCAGGATGGGGTTTGTCAGGCCCAATAGATCTATCTTTAGGATTCGCGCCTACCGTACATAGACAAGTAGTTTAATGTTACCAAGCTAAGGGTATATTTCTGGTTTAAACCCACATAGAATTAGTTTTAGTACTTGTGCCTATTTCGTAAAACATTTATAAAACAGCGCATGTATTCTCAGCCCAAAAATATATATAAAAAGGGAGTAATGAAACTCACAATACTGTATTTCGTAGCAATTATGTATATGACGGCACTGAACAAGTGCAGGGTTTGTCTCGGATTCACGAACCTATATTAAGTATATATATTTATATGTTGGTCAATATCTGTGTAACAATTTAGGTCCAGTCGTAGTGTATCACAATCCTAATGCTCGAGACCGACATGCAAAAGTCAACAAAAGTCAACTTGACCCAAAATGACTTCCAAAATCTATACATGTTTATTATATAACTTATATATAGTAGTTTTATATATTTAAATATATTTATCAGATCTTATTATACTAAATAATACAAGTCATTTATTAATAAATAAAAATTTATATTAAAATTCATATATGATAAAAATATACTTTTATATATCTCAAGTAATAAAATTTATAAAATTCACTTAATATCATAAAAATATAGTGGTATGTATTATTAATGTAATTACATTACGTGTGGTAAAAATATCTTTGTACGCATATTTATTTGATAAAATAATATTGATAATAATGATAATGATAAAAATAATAAAATGATAGTTTCAATAAAAATATTAATTTTTAGTAATAAAGATAATTTTAGCAATAACATCAACTGATAACAGTTATAATAATCGTTTTAATAATAATATTAAAATTAATGATAATTCAGTTGACCATATCTTTTAATCCATTCATCGAAACCACACGATTTCTAAATGAAAAGTTATTAATTTTTTTTCTTCAGCTTTTCAACGACATGCATATCATATAACTTATCTCAGTAGCATATGTATCAAATTCGTGATTTATCATAAACTATTTAACGACGAAACTAAGCATACAAACATGCATAATCATATATACTCGAGCACTAGTTAGGGATACACTATTAATATATAAAAGATAAGATATGAATGCTCACGTATCAATATTGTGATTCAATATTGCAGGAAAGTACGTAGACGCAACGAAAATGATAAACGTTAGGTTGACCTCACGAGCAATACCCTCGATCAATACCCATAACCTTCATAGCTATAACCCATAATTTCCTTAGCTCTATCCCATTTGAAAACTTATTTTGAAATCGTCTGAATATAACTCCATCGTAGTATTTTATGTATACTAATAATATCTTGAAATAATACTAAGTAAATATATATATATGTAATTCGATTGAGAGAGTTTAGAGAAATATATTTTCAAGTTTCTATGAAATAATGAAACCTATTGAATTCTATTTATAATAGATTTTTGAATTATTAAAGTGAATTATTAAAGTATGAATTATTAAAGTGAATTATTAAAGTATGAATTATTAAAGTGAATTATTAAAGTATGAATTATTAAAGTGAATTATTAAAGTATAAATTATTAAAGTGAATTATTAAAGTATGAATTATTAAAGTGAATTATTAAAGTATGAATTATTAAAGTTAAAGTAAAGTAAAAGTAAAGTAAAGGTAAAGTTAAAGTATAGTAAAAGTATAAAACTATGTACGTATAATACGCGTATAAAAAATATATATAATATTAATTTAAATCGTTTTATATATTTAATAAAATAAAATATAAATATCGTTATCTTTATCATACTGGTTAAGTATTGAGTTGTCAAAAAGAATAGATTTCTTAAATCACAGTGGACCTCATAACATAGGCCCGTAATCATATCATAATGTATCTGATAATTCAATTATTTGATATTATCTCTTAATTCTGTCGATAAATATATCGAAACAAATATGTTCATGTAAAGTATCATATATCTAATACTTTGTTAATGTTTTCAGTTAATATTATATATTATATATACATATCTATATACACATAATTGTTCGTGAATCGTCGAACACGGTCAAAGGGTAATTGATTACATGAATGTAGTTCCAAACTTTTTGAGATTCAACATTACAAATTCTGCTTATCGTGTCGGAAACATATAAAGGTTAAGTTTAAATTTGGTCGGAAATTTCCGGGTCGTCACAGTACCTACCCGTTAAAGAAATTTCGTCCCGAAATTTGATCGAGGTCGTCATGGCTAACTATAAAAATGTTTTCATGATGAATATGAGTTGATAAATAGAGTTTTATCATCATTGAGTAATATAGATAAAACAATTTGATTACGCGAAGAGTATAAGTGAAGCTATCGCAAGAGAGTGAAATGAGTAAACGTATATTCGTTTTAACCGATGACGTAGTTATGATTGATTTTCGGAATTCATGGGATTTAAAGAAAATCTTTGCAATAAGATTTGGTTCTTCGGCGATTAAGGAAATCAGGATCTTCTTTGATTAAATGCGATAATCTGTCTCGATTTCTCTGTCTGATATTTTACTATAATTCCACCCCCTTCGTTTCTTTATTTCCACAACTCACACCTTCTAGTCTTTCTCCCCAATTCATACTTTAAAGCATTCGTTAATATGCTTCATCCAGTATTGATTCTTGATATACTCTTAACTTTCATATCTGTCATTCTTCTTTTTCATCTACCACCGGAGGAAGTTATTTTCTTCTACCATTACCTTGGGGTTATTGTGTTTTTTATTTTCCCGTGTCTTTATATTGCTATACGCATTGATATACACGGTTTGTAATTTCGGGATTGTTATCGGGCTTTATATTCTCCATTATATTTCGGAGCTTCATGCTTTCGGTTTCTCTTCCCGACCTTAAGTCAAGCGGATAATGGTCCAGAATTCATAGATATGAATTTTTGGATGAACATAGTTAATGTTCCAAGAAGAAAATCTTAATGGCACGATCTTGATTTGGCAAATTACCAGAATATCCGAAAATATAGAGCTATCAAGATGATATGTTCTTAATATGTTTGGAAATTGGGTAGAATGTAAGAGTCGTGTAAACAGTACATGATGACGGTATGTTCTGTGAATCATCACGTTCCATTAGAAACTCAGCATGACTTACTGTAATATAATCACGTTGATCAAGTGTCATTATATTATACTAACTCATGCTTCAATTCCCAACACTACTTCAAAAACATTCCTATTGTAAATTCAAATTTTTTTTTTAGAATTTAGAAACTAACAAAGTTTCTTTTTATGTTGTAACGCAGATATTGCGAAGAGATAAAAGATTTCGAATAAGAATAGTTGTGAAAATATCTTCAGGAATATCGAAGATATTATAATAAAAGATACGATAATATGGATGATGAAGAAGATTTGTCTGTGAAGGTTTAGAATAAGAAGTAAGTTGTTTGCTAACGATTTCAGTAGACACTGAATCATTTGGATCCTTTGAAGGCAGGTTTAGTCTTTGTGATTTGTCCACAGCCTCCTTCATGGTCTGCTCAATCCGTTTTTCAGTTTCAAACCTTCTCTTTTTCTCAGTTTTACCACCATACTATTCTTTATCATCAAACTTTTGACTGTTAAAGTCGTTTACAGTTTTTGCTGCTTCATCAACATTTTTCCAATTTCGGAGAACTAGTTCATAGTTTGGGATGTTTTTCAGAAAATTCACATTCGAAGTATGTAAGTCTAGGAGATAGACGTTATATGTATAACTTTTGACGTAAAATTGTCGCGAAATTCAAAATACTGATTGCTAATTCCCAGTAGTTGGTGTGACAATTATTGTTACAGGATGTAGGTGAGTACATGATGGGGTTTTAATGAATAAGTATAGTGGCTTTTCGGAGAGGCTTAAGTCGAAGGTTAATGAAGTTGTTGATAAGTTTACTGCTAATGTGGCGAGATATGAAAGGTTCCCCGGTAACAATGATAAAGGGGTAATTGTTATAATAAGGTTTATTCGTATAAACAAATGAAGGTGATTTGCTGGAGCTGTGACAAAACTGTCTATTTTGGAAAGAGATTGAAAAATTATATTTGGTAATAAATATCAAAGGATCTGACACGGATACGTGTTAAACTATAACTTTGGTTTCGAGAGCTTTTCAGATGCATGACAGTGGGTAATATGTGGTTGGATCATCATCTCGCATGTATTTAGGAATTTTGAAGTGTTTGAACACATATTGTAATTGTTAATATACATATGATGTTCTAAGATTTTGAATGATACAAATATTTTTTTGTGAGTTCCATGAATAGAAATGAGGTTCTAGGACAGTTTTGAAGTCAAAGTATAGTTTTGAAAGATGTAGGAATCTAAGAGTGATGATTTCGGTTATATCTTGAATCGAATTCTGAGATTTCAAAATCAGAATATGTAATTAGATTTTGAATGAGTATGGTTGTTTTGATTTCTATAAAAGAATGTATATTGTTGTGAAAGTAGGGAGTATAATGGATGATTTGCTGAATCAGATTTGAAGAATGAAACATATTAATTGTGAATTTATATATCTCTCGAGTATTACCTACCCGTTAAAAAAAAATTCACAATTAATATTTTGTACAAAAGAATTTTATTACAGTCTTTATGGAAATATATATGTGTATATTTCTTCAGATGTAATATTGATTTAATGAGTTAATATTAAATTAAACTCATTTGATTTATGGTTAAGGCTAGGATAGATAATTTCTAAACTTTAGAAATTACATAATCGCCGTAGAATGTTTCCCCAATGAAGTTATGAATCAATACTTCATCGTTGTGGTATTCCTTGGTATCTACATGGCGTATGACGTCGATGCTCGTGGGACAGATTGTGAAGTTGAGGTTTGCGATGCGGTTGTTGTTAGTGGTGGTAATGGTACTGTTGATGTTGTTGATGGTGGTGCTGGTGCTGCTGCTGGTGCTGCTGCTGGTGTTTGTAACCTTTGCACCATATTCTCCAAAGCCACTACCCGAGCACGAAGCTCGTTGACTTCTTCTATTACACCGGGGTGATTGTCGGTTCGAACGAGCGGATAAATAAGATCTAGAATTTGGTGTAGTATACAATTATGATGAGATACTCTGGAAATGAGAGAGAAAATGGTGTTTCGGACAGGTTCGCCGGTAAGTGCTTCAGGTTCATTGCCAAGAGGGCAATGTGGTGGATGAAAGGGATCGCCTTCTTCTTGTCTCCAATGGTTAAGTAGATTACGAACCCATCCCCAATTCATCCAGAATAGATGATGGCTAATTGGTTGATCCATTCCGGTCACACTGCTTTCGGAGCTCATGTGGAAATCCATATCGGCATAGCTGTCGGAATCCGAGGAACTCGAACTGGTTGAGGGATCCATCTTGTATGATCAGGGAAAGAATATTTTTTTTTTGGGTATGAAATAGATTGTAGAATTTAGATTTGGTATTCTTCAATACATAATTTACATATGTATATATAATACCAAAATCCCATAAATTACGGAGGAATCTTTGAAAGATGTCAGTCAAAGTTCACAGTAATAGATATTCTAAGATAAGAATTCGTCTATACACTATTATGCAATAAATGTAGGAAAACGCGTCTAGACTTAAGAATGATAAGCAGGTAATTTCCTAAGGATGGTAAGTAGATGATTTCCGACTAAAAATGATAAGCAAAACTTTTGACATGCAGACACGGTCGAAGTCCAGATTCACTAATGCATCTTAACAACTATCAGTTAGACACACTAATGCAAGACCTGGTTCGCTAAGACCACCGCTCTGATACCAACTGAAAGGACCCGTTCATATACATTATAAACGATTCACAATAGTTGATTACATCGCGAGGTATTTGACCTCTATATGATACGTTTTACAAACATTGCATTCGTTTTTAAAAGACAAACTTTCTTTCCATCAAAAATTGACGGCATGCATACCATTTCATATTACATCCAACTATAATTGACTTAATATTAATCTTGATGAACTCAACAACTCGAATGCAACGTCTTTCAAAGTATGTCTTGAATGACTCCAAGTAATATCCTTAAAATGAGCTAATGCACAGCGGAAGATTTCTTTAATACCTGAGAATAAACATGCTTTAAAGTGTCAACCAAAAGGTTGGTGAGTTCATTAGTTTATCATAATCCATCATTTCCGTAATAGTAATAGACCACAAGATTTCAGTTTCTATAAATATCCGTACACTCGCAAGTGTATAAAAGTATTCTATAAGTTGTAGGCACCCGGTAACAAGCCTTAACGTTCATATTTTACCCTCTGAAGTACACCAGATCAGGTGTGTTTAAAATAACCTCGAAGTACTAAAGCATCCCATAGTCAGGATGGGGTTTGTCAGGCCCAATAGATCTATCTTTAGGATTCGCGCCTACCGTACATAGACAAGTAGTTTAATGTTACCAAGCTAAGGGTATATTTCTGGTTTAAACCCACATAGAATTAGTTTTAGTACTTGTGCCTATTTCGTAAAACATTTATAAAACAGCGCATGTATTCTCAGCCCAAAAATATATATAAAAAGGGAGTAATGAAACTCACAATACTGTATTTCGTAGCAATTATGTATATGACGGCACTGAACAAGTGCAGGGTTTGTCTCGGATTCACGAACCTATATTAAGTATATATATTTATATGTTGGTCAATATCTGTGTAACAATTTAGGTCCAGTCGTAGTGTATCACAATCCTAATGCTCGAGACCGACATGCAAAAGTTAACAAAAGTCAACTTGACCCAAAATGACTTCCAAAATCTGTACATGTTTATTATATAACTTATATATAGTAGTTTTATATATTTAAATATATTTATCAGATCTTATTATACTAAATAATACAAGTCATTTATTAATAAATAAAAATTTATATTAAAATTCATATATGATAAAAATATACTTTTATATATCTCAAGTAATAAAATTTATAAAATTCACTTAATATCATAAAAATATAGTGGTATGTATTATTAATGTAATTACATTACGTGTGGTAAAAATATCTTTGTACGCATATTTATTTGATAAAATAATATTGATAATAATGATAATGATAAAAATAATAAAATGATAGTTTCAATAAAAATATTAATTTTTAGTAATAAAGATAATTTTAGCAATAACATCAACTGATAACAGTTCTAATAATCGTTTTAATAATAATATTAAAATTAATGATAATTCAGTTGACCATATCTTTTAATCCATTCATCGAAACCACACGATTTCTAAATGAAAAGTTATTAATTTTTTTTCTTCAGCTTTTCAACGACATGCATATCATATAACTTATCTCAGTAGCATATGTATCAAATTCGTGATTTATCATAAACTATTTAACGACGAAACTAAGCATACAAACATGCATAATCATATATACTCGAGCACTAGTTAGGGATACACTATTAATATATAAAAGATAAGATATGAATGCTCACGTATCAATATTGTGATTCAATATTGCAGGAAAGTACGTAGACGCAACGAAAATGATAAACGTTAGGTTGACCTCACGAGCAATACCCTCGATCAATACCCATAACCTTCATAGCTATAACCCATAATTTCCTTAGCTCTATCCCATTTGAAAACTTATTTTGAAATCGTCTGAATATAACTCCATCGTAGTATTTTATGTATACTAATAATATCTTGAAATAATACTAAGTAAATATATATATATGTAATTCGATTGAGAGAGTTTAGAGAAATATATTTTCAAGTTTCTATGAAATAATGAAACCTATTGAATTCTATTTATAATAGATTTTTGAATTATTAAAGTGAATTATTAAAGTATGAATTATTAAAGTGAATTATTAAAGTATGAATTATTAAAGTGAATTATTAAAGTATGAATTATTAAAGTGAATTATTAAAGTATAAATTATTAAAGTGAATTATTAAAGTATGAATTATTAAAGTGAATTATTAAAGTATGAATTATTAAAGTTAAAGTAAAGTAAAAGTAAAGTAAAGGTAAAGTTAAAGTATAGTAAAAGTATAAAACTATGTACGTATAATACGCGTATAAAAAAATATATATAATATTAATTTAAATCGTTTTATATATTTAATAAAATAAAATATAAATATCGTTATCTTTATCATACTGGTTAAGTATTGAGTTGTCAAAAAGAATAGATTTCTTAAATCACAGTGAACCTCATAACATAGGCCCGTAATCATATCATAATGTATCTGATAATTCAATTATTTGATATTATCTCTTAATTCTGTCGATAAATATATCGAAACAAATATGTTCATGTAAAGTATCATATATCTAATACTTTGTTAATGTTTTCAGTTAATATTATATATTATATATACATATCTATATACACATAATTGTTCGTGAATCGTCGAACACGGTCAAAGGGTAATTGATTACATGAATGTAGTTCCAAACTTTTTGAGATTCAACATTACAAATTTTGCTTATCGTGTCGGAAACATATAAAGGTTAAGTTTAAATTTGGTCGGAAATTTCCGGGTCGTCACACACACACTCGGTTCTGAGGTCCATGAACATAGCTGGTGCGTTAGTCAACCCAAATGGCATAACCATAAACTCGTAATGACCGTAACACGTCCTAAAAGCAGTCTTTGGAATATCATCCTCCTTCACCTGCATTTGATGATACCCAGAACTTAAATCAATCTTTGAATAAAACCGACGAGCCTTGTAGTTGATCAAATAAGTCGTCGATTCTCGGTAGTGGGTAGCGGTTCTTGATGGTAAGTTTTTTCAACTCTCGATAGTCGATACACAACCTAAATGTACCATCCTTCTTCTTGACAAATAAAACAGGAGCTCCCCACGGTGATGTGCTTGGTCGAATGAAAACGCGCTCTAAAAGTTCCTGTAACTGACTTTGTAATTCTTTCATTTCATTGGGTGCGAGTCTGTATGGAGCACGAGCTATTGGTGCAGCTCCTGGTACAAGATCTATTTGAAATTCAACGAATCGGTGTGGAGGTAGTCCCGGTAATTCTTTCAGAAATACATCGGGAAATTCTTTTGCGACGGGAACATCATTGATGTTCTTTTCTTCGGTTTGTACTTTCTCGACATGTGCTAAAACAGCATAGCAACCTTTTCTTATTAGCTTTTTCGCCTTCAAATTACTAATAAGATTTAGCTTCGCGTTGCTCTTTTCTCCGTACACCATTAAGGGTTTTCCTTTTTCCCGTACAATGCGAAGTGCATTTTTGTAACATACGATCTCTGCTCTCTCCTTTTTCAACCAGTCCATGCCAATTATCACATCAAAACTTCCTAACTCTACTGGTATCAAATCAATCTTAAATGTTTCACTAACCAGCTTAATTTCTCGATTCCGACATATATTATCTGCTGTAATTACAAACGCGTCGATCTTCTCTTCTTCATCTCCGAACGTTCCCGGACACAATAGGCATAACTCTGTGAATCGTTGTTCATATGTGGTAATGTCGAATCCTTGTGTTCGTAACTCTCTAAGTTCTACTTTGAGCTTATTGACTTCGTTTCTCGGACGGTACTGCTCGTTCATCAATTGCTTGAATGCCGACCACGGTAGTGCGTAAGCAGCATTTTGTCCTACCTGTTCAAGATAGGTGTTCCACCACGTTAACGCAGTACCTGTGAAGGTATGCGTAGCGTACTTAACTTTGTCCTCTTCAGTACACTTACTTATGGCACCGTTTCAATCCAATTGGTCCTTCGGTTCCATCAAATTCCAAAGGTTTGCAGGCAGTGAATTCTTTGTAGGAGCATCCTACACGATTTCTTGATGAATTAGTTCCACTGCTGGATCCAGAGTTATTGTTATTTTGCATCGCAGCCTGTACTGCGGCTATGTTTGCTGCAAGGAAAACACGGAAGTCTTCCTCGCTCATGTTCAAATTCTGACGAGTCATCGGTGCCATTTCCTTCAAAAATAGCCAAAAGAATTGAGTTAATTATATAGAAATTAAGAGTAGTCAATAGTATTTCGTAGCATTATATGAACTTATTTATAAAAGCTTTTTCTTCATATTAGCATTTTATAGTTTTAATTCGGGTAGTACCTACCCGTTAAGTTCATACTTACTAGCTACTATACAACTCAACTACTACACTTCTATATGAAAAACTTATTACAATAATATTTCGCGTTCAAACTTTATACAATATTTTACAAACTTACAATACCGCTATTATACATATAGGATGAAATATAGCACATAATAACTTTACTACTTGGCAGCTATAAAGGTAATTCTAGTTAATACGCAAGTTGTTCAGCAAAAAAAATAAAGACACGTAATTCATAAGTCCAGAAACAAGTCATGCATTCAGGTTTCACTAAGACGACTTCCCATCCTTGATCTTGTGGAAAGTAACCGTTATGACCATTGGCTAGGCAGCATGTTGTCATGTCGTCAAAAGGACGAGGGTTTCGTAATGTCCAACAACCCCGTAATAATCTAAAAACCTTGTTTCTCACCCCAACTATTGAATCCGTCACTTGTGAGAAGGTTTTATTTAAAAGTTGTAACCCGATGTTCTTTTTCTCACTTTGGTAAGAAGCGAACATCACTAACCCGTAAGTATAACATGCTTCTTTATGTTGTATGTTAGAAGCTCTTTCTAACTCACGAAATCCTATGTTGGGATATGTTGAGTCAAAATAGGTTCTTAACCCGTAGCATAAAATTGCATTTGGGTTCCCCGCATTTAATGTTTTAAAGAAAACACGGCGTAACTTATGGTCTCCCCAATGTGATATACCCCACCTATCAAAAGAAAGCCTTTTATAAACTAAGGAATTTCTGGAAAGTCTTTCAAATGTTTGACAAGTTAATTTCGCCATAACTAAATGTGCTGATGAATTCCGACAGACTCTAGACAAGATTTCCTCAATCATATCCTCTGGTAGGTCTTCTAAAATATTCGGTTGTCTACCCTTAACGTCCATTTTGTTTTTATACTGTAAAATAGACAAGGATTAGATTCATAAAAAATAATTAACAAACAATACAAGCAATTTTTACATAGAACATAAAAGTACAAACACACTACAATACATATAATACACAACATGATTACAACCTCTAATCTGAATCACTGGTTTCTTTTTCTTCGGACTTGGTTCGTTTTCCTAATTTTCTAGGGATATATGATGTTCCTCTAATACGATCCGTCGTTTTCCACAATGGTTTAGAAAATCTTGGTGGTTTAGAGGTTCCCGGGTTATTGTTACAATTTGGGAGATACGGATGTTGCCGATACATATAAAGTTCATCGGGGTTGGAATCAGGTTTCCCTATTTTTATACCTTTTCCCTTATTATTTTCTTTTGCTATATTAAATTGGGTTGAGGTAATTTCTATAACATCATTGGAATCCTCAACGGGATCCGATTCATCGAAAAATTGGTAATCTTCCCAATATTTTGCTTCCTCGGCGGAAACACCATTGACCATTTTTAACTTTGGTCCGTTGGTTGAGAATTTTATTTTATTTAATCGATTTACAGTAGGTATCTGTGATGCCCCGTACAAAACCATCGTGTACGGATCATCAACAACAGGATCATTACAAGGTCAAACACTATATGCTGTTTTAAAATAAGTTTACATTCATAAGAAAAGGTGACGTCATAATCAACGCCAAATGTTTAACATACGATAATGTGCCTCTACGAATAGAAGGCGATAATAATAGTACGTGACCCAATGGTCGTTACAAATTCATTGTTTCAAAAGTAACATAGTTTGAATGCAAAATAAATGTTTCATGCGAAGACATCTCTAATAAGCGCAGCGGGAGTCTACAAAGCATGGCAACTATAGCGGAAGCAATCAAACCTTAAGCACCTGAGAAAAACATGCTTAAAAATGTCAACACAAAGGTTGGTGAGCTATAGTTTAAGTATAACAGTAATGTAAGGTAGGCCACGAGATTTCAG
This sequence comes from Rutidosis leptorrhynchoides, assembly GCF_046630445.1. Classification (NCBI taxonomy): domain Eukaryota; kingdom Viridiplantae; phylum Streptophyta; class Magnoliopsida; order Asterales; family Asteraceae; genus Rutidosis; species Rutidosis leptorrhynchoides. Next base: position 364,908,827 of record NC_092340.1, on the reverse strand, counting down.
GGTTTCAAAACAGTATGAAAAGTATATGTATAACCGTGGGCACTTGGTAACTAACTTAACGTAAATAACACCCCCTAAAAGTACAATTGGTGAGTGCGTAAGTTTACGAAGTATTAAACACCCGTTAAATGCTAGCGCTACTAGCCCGAGTGGGGATGTCAAACCCTATGGATCCATATCTAAGATTCGTGTTCATCGGTTCAAAGACCAATGACTAAACGTTACCGAGCTAAGGGGAAAGTTTATACCGTTGTATAACCCACACATATATAAAGTTTAAGTACTCGTGCCTAGTATGTAAAACATAAAATGCACATGTATTCTCAGTTCTCAAAATAGTTAAAGTATAAAGGGATGCTATAACTCACAGTGGAAAGTAGTAAAAGTCGATACGCGGGAATAGTAAGCAAGTAGTTGGTCCGAAAGGTCCTCAACCTAAGTCAAAAGTTACTAAGTTAGTAAATCGTTCCCAAAGGTTTAAAAGTATGTAAATTAGGTCTTAAGTATCATCATCATTCATCATTAAACAAAAAGTGTAAAGTAAGTTTTAAGTCAAGACTAGGGTTTGAAACAAGGGCTGACTTCGTTCAGTCTCCACGACCTCTATACAAACTGAAATGGGGTGAGACCAGTGGCCATGGATCCGTATATGAGTCCCCTAGAGGTTGACCAATTTCCAGAACCAAACTCGTCTTCATTTGACCGTGGTGATGGTTTAAGTGCGAGTAGGTCAGAAATTTCAGCACAACGTTAATAGGGTGTAGTGACTTTCGGGAGGCCATAGATCCTAAACCGTAACTCGGATTAAGACGAGGCTAAATGGAAAATCATCTAATCGAACCGAACTAACTGAAAATCAACTTTCCAGTAGCCCAGGTAGTCTGATCAGTTCCAGAAATAGTAAGTAAGGGTGTTCCGGTGGGTTCTTGGTGCTTGATGCTCATCACGGTTCTCATCCTTGATGCGTATAGCTTCAAGTGTACAACTCGTTGATGGGTTTGCATCATCTTAACCAAGGTTTGACCATCATAACACTAGTGTAAGTCTAAGATATGTAGCACAACTCACTTAAGAGTTGTATATAGTTTGATGAACCAAAGTTACATCAAGATCTTAGATCCGACACATACATGAGTTCTACTAGTAATATTAAGCTACAAACTTGAAAGTAAACTAAATAAACAAGATCTTAAGTTGTAGAACTTAGATCTTAGCTAGATCATAAAGATCCTAGACTAGAAAGTCTAGATCTAGTGTTCTTAAGTTAGATCCTAAGTTACAAAACTTGGATCTACACTTTAATGAAACCATAAGTTATGAAACTTAGATTTTCAACTTGTAACATGTATGTAAGCTTATAAGCTTTTATTTACAACAAAATTAGAAGACCATAAGTTATATAAACTTAGATCCAACATAAGTATATGAAGTTATAACTAGAAAGTTATACTTGAATGTTCTTGAACTTATAAAGTTAACTTTTAGTTTCAAGAAATATGAGATCAAGATTAACTAGTAATACTTGACCAAATTAACAACATCACAAGTTTAAAGTACTTACAAAAGAAAGAATTAAACTAAAGTACAAGTATTATGTTCATATTTGTTTCATACTTAGGAAGATTCAAATCAAAGTTTGGATCTTAGGATTTAAGTCTACAAAACATGAACACAAGTATGATTATGAAACTTATGAACTTTAAATCTTGAAAACATTTAAATGTAGAACCATAAACTAGTAAGTTTAGATTCTTGTTCTTGGTTCTTCATCAAACAAAAGATGGAAGTAACCAAGATTACATGAAGATACAAGTTAGAAAACTTGATCTTTAACATAAATAAGAAACAACAACAAGTAACAACAAACTACAACTAGTAATTGATGATGATGGATGGCGGTTTTGGAACAAGAAAAAGAAGAAGAAAAAGTTTTGTTACTTACAATATTTGAGAGAAAAATGAGAGAAAATGAAGTGGTGTTTGAATGTATGTGTAAAAGTGAAGTGTAATACTAGCAAATAAGTAACACAAATTTTTTTTTGAACTCCTCCCTCCTACACACCAAAACCGTCGGCCATAGTCCCAAAGGGGGAGGGTCAAGACACACTTTCTTGTGTGGGAGCTTGGTGTAAGCTTAGAATAGATAAAGTTAGATGTATGGGGAAGAGTTTCTTAGCATGCTTGCACAAGTCACTTCATACTTAAGTTAATTAATCTAAGTTTAAGCCTTAATAAGTCATTAGCATAATGTTTGGCTAACTAGTCCATTAAGAAAGTAGGGTGGACTTCCAAGTCCATGTACATTAATAAAAGCCCAAGTCCAAGTAAGTAACAAATTAAATAAATAAAGCCCAAGTAATTAACTACTTACACTAGTTAATTAAAATTGATTAATATTAATTAATCATGAATGTAAATAATATTCAAAAATATTATTCGTGAAAAGTACGTGTGTCACAAAGACAAGTCGGGCCATGAAAAGTTAAATACGGTAACAAGTAACACGTATAAGGACACGTTTATTAAAACACAAGCGTTAATAATAAATTATTAATAATTAAACGTTGGAAAATCCAGGGTCGTTACATTACCCACATGTTGAAGAAAATTTCGTCCCGAAATTTTAAGCTGAGGTAGATGGAGGAGTTGGGAAAATGTGAGGATACTTCTGCATCATTTGGTCCTCTCGTTCCCAAGTAAACTCAGGTCCTCGTTTGGCATTCCATCGTACTCGGATGATCGGAATCTTGTTGTGTTTCAAAGTTTTGACCTCACGGTCCATAATTTCGACAGACTCTTTCACAAAGTGGAGTTTGTCATCAATTATAAGTTCCTCCAATGGTATGACATGTCCCGATTCAGCAAGACACCTCTTCAAATTTGATACATGAAAGGTAGGATGAACTGAGCTCAATTGAGTTGGAAGATCCAAACGGTAAGCAACGGGTCCAACACGCTCCAAGATTTCGAAAGGACCAATGTATCACGGATTGAGCTTCCCACATTTTTCAAAACAGATTACACCTTTCCAAGGTGCGACCTTCAACATTACATGGTCACCCACATTGAATTCGAAGTCTTTACATTTAAGTTCGGCATAACTCTTTTGGCGATCACGGGCCGTCTTGAGTCTCGCTTGAATTTGGACAATCTCTCAGTTGTTTCATGGACTATCTCAGGTCCGGTGATTTGCGTTTCGCCTACTTCGGCCCAACAAATAGGAGATCGGCATTTGCGGCCATACAACGCTTCAAAAGGTGCGGCATTAATAATCGAATGGTAACTGTTGTTATAAGAGAATTCGGCTAGCGGCAAATGCCTTTCCCAAGCCTTTCCGAAATCAATGGCACATGCATGCAACATGTCTTCCAAAGTCTGAATCGTGCGTTCGCTTTGTCCGTCGGTCTGCGGGTGATACGCAGTGCTCATGTCGAGACGAGTCCCTAAGGCTTCTTGCAAAGAACGCCAAAATCTGGAAGCAAAACGGGGATCGCGATCTGAGATGATCGATAAGGGCACACCATGACGAGATACAACCTCTTTTATGAATAGTTGAGCGAGTCTCTCCACTGTATCAGTTTCCTTCATGGCTAAAAAGTGTGCAGATTTGGTAAGACGGTCAACGATAACCCAGATGGTATCGTATCTGCCCATCGTCTTTGGTAACTTTGTAATGAAATCCATTGTTATCCTTTCCCACTTCCATTGCGGGATTTCCGGTTGTTGAAGTAACCCAGAAGGCCTCTGATGTTCGGCCTTAACTTTCGAGTAAGTCAAACACTTCCCAACATAAGTTGCAACGTCCTTCTTAAGATTAGGCCACCAGTAATGTTCATTAAGATCGTGGTACATTTTACCGGCTCCTGGGTGTATCGAATATCTCGACTTGTGGGCTTCATCTAGTATAAGGCTCCGTAGGTCTCCATAACGGGGTACCTAAATTCTTCCGGCATAGCATCGGAGTCCAGTCTCCTTAACTTCGAATCGAGAAACGAGAATGTTCAAGTATTCATGAGATATATTCTCCTCCTTGAGAGCCTCATCTTGGGCTTCTCGAATCTGGCTATTGAGGTTCGAATGAATGGTGATGTTCAGCGCCCGAACATGAAGAGGTGCCATCCTCTCCTTTCGGCTCAAAGCGCCAGCTACAACATTGGCCTTGCCAGGGTGATAGCGAAGTTCACAATCATAGTCGTTCAGCGTCTCGATCCATCGACACTGTCTCATATTCAGCTGCTTCTGATCAAAGATGTGTTGGAGGCTTTTATGATCGGTGAAAATAGTGCTCTTTGTTCCATAAAGATAGTGTCTCCACAGTTTTAATGCAAAGACAACGGCTCCAAGCTCGAGATTGTGCGTTGTGTAATTTCGCTCATGAATCTTCAGTTGTCGAGAGGCGTAAGCGAAAACCTTTGTGTGTTGCATCAGTACACAACCAAAACCACTTTTCGAAGCATCGCAATAAACGACGAAATCGTCACTGCCTTCAGGAAGTGAAAAGATAGGTGCGGTGGTTAACTTCTTTTTCAAGGTTTGAAATGCAGATTCCTGTTCGGGTTCCCAAATGAACTTCTTCCCTTTGTGAGTCAGCGCAGTCAAAGGACGCGCAATCAGAGAGAAACCTTTAATAAATCTTCGGTAGTAACCGGCGAGGCCTAAAAATTGGTGGATATGAGTAGGAGTAGTGGGGGTTTCCCACTTGCTGATAGCTTCGATCTTTGCGGGGTCAACTTTGATACCTTGATCACTCACAACATGACCCAGAAATTGGACTTCCTTCAACCAAAACTCACACTTGGAGAATTTGGCGTAAAGTTGCTCTTGTCTCAAGAGTTCCAACACTAGACGAAGATGTTGTTCATGTTCTTCTTCGCTTTTGGAGTAGATGAGGATATCATCTATGAAGATGATAACAAACTTATCCAGGTATGGCTTGCATACACGATTCATGAGGTCCATGAATACGGCAGGTGCGTTGGTTAAACTGAATGGCATCACGAGAAACTCATAATGACCATAACGAGTTCTGAATGCAGTCTTCATCACATCGCTCTCTTTCACCCTCAACTGGTGATAACCGGATCGCAAATCGATCTTAGAGTAAATGCTCGATCCTTGTAGTTGATCAAAAAGATCGTCAATTCGGGGAAGAGGATACCGATTCTTGATCGTCAATTTGTTGAGTTCACGATAATCGATACACATGTGGAATGATCTGTCCTTCTTCTTCACAAATAAAACAGGTGCGCCCCAAGGCGAGAAACTTGGTTGGATAAATCCACGGTCTAGCAGTTCTCGTAATTGGCTCTGCAACTCTTGCATCTCGAAAAGTGCGAGTCGATAAGGTGCATGAGCTACAGGTGCAGCTCCTGGCACTAAGTCGATCTGAAACTCCACTGCTCTCGGTGGCGGTAATCCAGGCAATTCTTCTGGAAAGACATCAGAAAATTTGTTCACAATTCTTACATCATCCACGCTCTTCACCTCGATTTCTAATGTTTTCATATGTGCTAGAACAGCAAGGCGTCCTTTCTTCATGATCTTTTGCGCTTTCATGCAACTAACGAGATTCAGTTTCGAGCTACATCTCTCTCTGTAAATAATCAGTGGCTCACCATCTCCGTGTGGGATACGAAGAGCTTTATCTCCACAGATAATGTCAGCCCTTATCTTGGTCAACCAGTCCATACCGACAATAACATCAAAGCTTCCCAACTTAATGGGTATCAAGTCAATCTCGAAATCCACACCAACTATGTTGATAATAGCTCCTCGGCTAATTTGGTCAACTTTCTCAAGTTTTCCATTGGCTACCTCTACAAGTATACTCTCCTTTAAAGGAACTAACGACCAATTTATCTTAGAGCAAAAGTGTCTACATACATAACTTCTATCGGCACCAGTATCAAATAGGAAAAAATCTAATAGATTGTTGATGGTGAATATACTTGTGACCAAGTTGGGGTTCTCTTGGGCATCCCTTGCGTTTACGTTGAAAGCACTGCCACACGGTGGTCCGCCGTCCTTTCGTTTGTTGGGACACTCATTTCTGAAGTGGCCCGTCTGCCCGCATTCATAGCACTTTCTCGGTCCAGTAGGGTTTGTCTTCACATTCAGGGTGGTGATCTTGCAGTCCTTGCCAATATGCCCAGTCCTTTTACATTTTTCGTAGACCACGTTGCAGTACTCGGTGTGATGCTTGTAGCATCTCTTGCACTGCGGCAGGCTACCCTTGTAGTTAGAGTTCGAGCTAGTGTTCAGGTTGGGGTTGTTTCCCTTGAAACCTTTATTTCGCTTAGCCGGGTTTTGATCATAGACTCTCCCCTTGTTGTTGTCCCACTTACGCTTCTCACTGCTAACCCCTGATTCGGATTTTGCCTTTTTCGGTTCATCGCTGATAATTTGGTTCATTAAGGTGTGCGCCATGCGCATTGCTTCCGGGACATCAGCTGGTTTAGAAGAGGTGACATTTCCCTTAATGGTCTTAGGAAGTCCCCACAAGTACCTTTCCATTCGCTTAAACTCCGGGGTAACCATCGTGGGACACATTAGAGCTAATTCCAGATACCTACGGTTGTAACCATCAAGATCGTTTCCTACCACTTTCAGTCCCCAAAACTCAGTTTCCATCTTCTGTATCTCCGTCCTGGGGCAATACTCCTCAATCATGGCCCCTTTAAATTCTTCCCACGGAGTGGCATAAGCCTCATCAATACCCTTGGCCTGAGCAAGTGTGTTCCACCAGGTTAGTGCGCCGTCCGACAGCGTACATGAGGCATACTTTGTTTTGTTCATCTCTGAGCAGTTGCTTACACGGAACACAGATTCTAATTTCTCAAACCACCTAGTAAGACCAACTGGCCCCTCAGTACCACTAAAGTTGTGGGGCTTGCAGCTTTGGAATTCCTTATAAGTACACCCATTACGAATGGGCTGGTTAACTGGTGGGGCTTGGGGGTTCATTTCCGCTAAAGCTGTGGCTACTCGTTCGATGATCATTTCTCCAATCTGTGTTGCTGTGGGCGTTGATCTTCTGTTGGCCATTGACGTTCTAAACAAAAATTTTGACTCAAGTCAAAATCCAGTATTCAATAAATAATAATACGGTATATGGTAACCCACATGGAATCAACACAACACATGCTAATTAAGTAACGCAAATAGATTCAGATACCACAAAATTATCATACAGTAATGTAAATAGAACACCGTACGAAAATTAAACAACACTAAGTTCCATTCATTAATAAAAGTTGCATACATTCGCATAAGGTTCGTACAATACATGAGTGAAACATGAAACTACAAACAGGATTACATAAAGAAATCTAATACAAAAGCCCTATGGTGATGGTGGGTAAAGGATGTCCATCATGTGGGACACCTGGTACTCGAGCTCAGTTACCCGAGCACGAAGGATATCCACCTCCCTCGTCAGTTCCTCGACAGAGGGAGAGGCTGGTGGAGCAGGCGGTGCTGATGGTACAGGCGGTGCCGGTGGTGCAGATGATGCTGGAGGAGCTGGTGGTGCAGACGGTCCAGCACCAGAAGTAAATGCTGCGTAACGTGGAGCCTTACATATGAATGGATCAGCAGGATATGGCACAAGCCGCTTACGGGCGGTAACTCTAACCTTCAGTCCACGTGCGTTAATGAACGACCTACCTCCGTTAACCCCCGGAATAACAGTACCATCAAAACGATACCGCTTCTTCGGCGGGGTGGAGGGTGGCTGCACGGGTGCCTCCTCAGGAACCTCGTCGGAATCATCTTCGCTGGAATCGTCGGATGTTGAGTCGTCAGATGATGAGTCGTCGGAATCATCGGAAGGTGGATGTGTTCAGCCTGTAGTCATCAGTCGGTATCGGCCGGGTGGAATTGGCACAACACGTCCATCAAGAAGGCGTCTAGCCCAATGATTATGCTCATTACGGAACGGAACGTCCCCATATCCCCCAGGAATCACAGCACTATCGGAATGGTGCTGTGGCTCCGAGGGTCCTGGGATGAGTGGAGCTGAAATCTCCGATGGATCCTCATATCCATCTGAGATTATCACTGGGTCGGGTGCATGGCTACTGGCTCCAGAGGGCGAAGCGCCGCAGTCGCTGGAGGGTAAGGAGGACGGGATCTGTGAATCGGCAACAATGGCAGGCGAGGTGGCGGGTGAGTCTGAGTCGCTCTCCAAAATGATAACGGGCGGGACATCCGACATCTGAACAAGGAAAAATAACTTTTTCCATGTCAGTAAGTCATAAAGCAAGCACGTATTAGGCAAAGTAACTACGACAGTCTAGATCATCTATAGCAGTAAGTAGCATGGCAATAACGACAAGTATCATGCAATCGAAAGCAGGTAATAGCATGCAGTAGTGAAAGCAAGTAACAGTATAAAGCATATAACAGTAAAAGTAAACAGCAGCATGCAGCAAGTTCCGTAGAAACAAGTAAACTAGCAAGTTGCAGATTAGTCCTATTAGTGAATCCTACTCGGTCGGGTCTTGACTCACTAATGCAACCTAATTCCCTACAACCAATGCTCTGATACCAAATGTGATGCCCCGTACAAAACCATCGTGTACGGATCATCAACAACAGGATCATTACAAGGTCAAACACTATATGCTGTTTTAAAATAAGTTTGCATTCATAAGAAAAGGTGACATCATAACCAACGCCAAATGTTTAACATACGATAATGTGCCTCTACGAATAGAAGACGATAATAATAGTATGTGACCCAATGATCGTTACAAATTCACTCAAAAGTAACATAGTTTGAATGCAAAATAAACGTTTCATGTGAAGACATCTCTAATAAGCACAGCGGGAGTCTACAAAGCATGGCAACTACAGTGGAAGCAATCAAACCTTAAGCTCCTGAGAAAAACATGTTTAAATGTAGTGACCCGAACTTTTCCATGTTTATATATATTAATTGAGATTGATATTTACATGATTAAATGTTTCCAACATGTTAAGCAATCAAACTTGTTAAGACTTGATTAATTGAAATATGTTTCATATAGACAATTGACCACCCAAGTTGACCGGTGATTCACGAACGTTAAAACTTGTAAAAACTATATGATGACATATATATGGTTATATATATAGTTAACATGATATTATGATAAGTAAACATATCATTAAGTATATTAACAATGAACTACATATGTAAAAACAAGACTACTAACTTAATGATTTTGAAACGAGACATATATGTAACGATTATCGTTGTAAAGACATTTAATGTATATATATCATATTAAGAGATATTCATACATGATAATATCATGATAATATAATAATTTAAAATCTAATTTGATATTATAAACATTGGGTTAACAACATTTAACAAGATCGTTAACCTAAAGGTTTCAAAACAACACTTACATGTAACGACTAACGATGACTTAACGACTCAGTTAAAATGTATATACATGTAGTGTTTTAATATGTATTTATACACTTTTGAAAGACTTCAATACACTTATCAAAATACTTCTACTTAACAAAAATGCTTACAATTACATCCTCGTTCAGTTTCATCAACAATTCTACTCGTATGCACCCGTATTCGTACTCGTATAATACACAGCTTTTAGATGTATGTACTATTGGTATATACACTCCAATGATCAGCTCTTAGCAGCCCATGTGAGTCACCTAACACATGTGGGAACCATCATTTGGCAACTAGCATGAAATATCTCATAAAATTACAAAAATATGAGTAATCATTCATGACTTATTTACATGAAAACAAAATTACATATCCTTTATATCTAATCCATACACCAACGACCAAAAACACCTACAAACACTTTCATTCTTCAATTTTCTTCATCTAATTGATCTCTCTCAAGTTCTATCTTCAAGTTCTAAGTGTTCTTCATAAATTCCAAAAGTTCTAGTTTCATAAAATCAAGAATACTTTCAAGTTTGCTAGCTCACTTCTAATCTTGTAAGGTGATCATCCAACCTTAAGAAATCTTTGTTTCTTACAGTAGGTTATCATTCTAATACAAGGTAATAATCATATTCAAACTTTGGTTCAATTTCTATAACTATAACAATCTTATTTCAAGTGATGATCTTACTTGAACTTGTTTTCGTGTCATGATTCTGCTTCAAGAACTTCGAGCCATCCAAGGATCCTTTGAAGCTAGATCCATTTTTCTCTTTTCCAGTAGGTTTATCCAAGGAACTTAAGGTAGTAATGATGTTCATAACATCATTCGATTCATACATATAAAGCTATCTTATTCGAAGGTTTACACTTGTAATCACTAGAACATAGTTTAGTTAATTCTAAACTTGTTCGCAAATAAAAGTTAATCCTTCTAACTTGACTTTTAAAATCAACTAAACACATGTTCTATATCTATATGATATGCTAACTTAATGATTTAAAACCTGGAGACACGAAAAACACCGTAAAACCGGATTTACGCCGTCGTAGTAACATCGCGGGCTGTTTTGGGTTAGTTAATTAAAAACTATGATAAACTTTGATTTAAAAGTTTTTATTCTGAGAAAATGATTTTTATTATGAACATGAAACTATATCCAAAAATTATGGTTAAACTCAAAGTGGAAGTATGTTTTCTAAAATGGTCATCTAGACGTCGTTCTTTCGACTGAAATGACTACCTTTACAAAAATGACTTGTAACTTATTTTTCCGACTATAAACCTATACTTTTTCTGTTTAGATTCATAAAATAGAGTTTAATATGAAACCATAGCAATTTGATTCACTCAAAACGGATTTAAAATGAAGAAGTTATGGGTAAAACAAGATTGGATAATTTTTCTCATTTTAGCTACGTGAAAATTGGTAACAAATCTATTCCAACCATAACTTAATCAACTTGTATTATATATTATGTAATCTTGAGATACCATAGACACGTATACAATGTTTTGACCTATCATGTCGACACATCTAAATATATTTCGGAACAACCATAGACACTCTATATGTGAATGTTGGAGTTAGCTATACAGGGTTGAGGTTGATTCCAAAATATATATAGTTTGAGTTGTGATCAATACTGAGATACGTATACACTGGGTCGTGGATTGATTCAAGATAATATTTATCGATTTATTTCTGTACATCCAACTGTGGACAACTAGTTGTAGGTTACTAACGAGGACAGCTGACTTAATAAACTTAAAACATCAAAATATATTAAAAGTGTTGTAAATATATTTTGAACATACTTTGATATATATGTATATATTGTTATAGGTTCGTGAATCAACCAGTGGCCAAGTCTTACTTCCCGACGAAGTAAAAATCTGTGAAAGTGAGTTATAGTCCCACTTTTAAAATCTAATATTTTTGGGATGAGAATACATGCAGGTTTTATAAATGATTTACAAAATAGACACAAGTACGTGAAACTACATTCTATGGTTGAATTATCGAAATCGAATATGCCCCTTTTTATTAAGTCTGGTAATCTAAGAATTAGGGAACAGACACCCTAATTGACGCGAATCCTAAAGATAGATCTATTGGGCCTAACAAACCACATCCAAAGTACCGGATGCTTTAGTACTTCGAAATTTATATCATATCCGAAGGGTGTCCCGGAATGATGGGGATATTCTTATATATGCATCTTGTTATTGTCGGTTACCAGGTGTTCACCATATGAATGACTTTTATCTCTATGTATGGGATGTGTATTGAAATATGAAATCTTGTGGTCTATTATTATTATTTGATATATATAGGTTAAACCTATAACTCACCAACATTTTTGTTGACATTTTAAGCATGTTTATTCTCAGGTGATTATTAAGAGCTTCCGCTGTCGCATACTTAAATAAGGACGAGATTTGGAGTCCATGTTTGTATGATATTGTGTAAAAACTGCATTCAAGAAACTTATTTTTGTTGTAACATATTTGTATTGTAAACCATTATGTAATGGTCGTGTGTAAACAGGATATTTTAGATTATCATTATTTGATAATCTACGTAAATTTTTTTAAACCTTTATTGATGAAATAAAGGTTATGGTTTGTTTTAAAATGAATGCAGTCTTTGAAAAACGTCTCATATAGAGGTCAAAACCTCGCAACGAAATCAATTAATATGGAACGTTTTTAATCAATAAGAACGGGACATTTCAGTTGGTATCCGAGCGTTGGTCTTAGAGAACCAGAAAATTTGCATTAGTGTGTCTTATCGAGTTTGTTAGGACGCATTAGTGAGTCTGGACTTCGACCGTGTTTTCTTTAAAAATGATTGCTTAACATTTTTGTTGGAAACTATATATTTTTAACATATGAATATTATGTGATATATTAATCTCTTAACGTGTTTGATATTATGTGATAGATGTCTACCTCTAGAACAAGTCCCATTGACTCACCTAATAATAATGAAGAGTCAAATGTAAATTGGAATGATTCGTGGACTGATTCACAAGTTCCCGAAGAGGAACCGGAAGAAGAGTCGGAACCGGAAGAAGAATCGGAACCGGAAGAAGAATCAGAACCGGATGAAGAAATAGAACCGGTGGGGGAAATAATAAAACGGTTAAGTAAAAGAAAATCCTCAACCAACCGACCAAGGTTAATTATGGTCAATGGTGTTTCCGCCAAGGAAGCAAAATATTGGGAGGATTACAAATTCTCCGATGAATCGGATTCCGACGAGAATTCCGATGATGTTATAGAAATTACCCCAACTGAATTTAAAAAGGCAAAAGAAAATAATAAGGGAAAGGGCATAAAAATAGAGAAATCTAATTTCAATCCCGATGAACTTTATATGTATCGTCAACCCCCGAAGTCCTTAAGTTGTAACAATGACCCGGGAACCTCTAAACCACCAGGTTTTTCTAAACCAATGTGGATAACGACGGCTCGTATTAGGGGAACATCATATATCCCTAGAAACTTGGCAAAACGAACCAAAACCGAAGAAGAAGAAATGAGCGAGTCGGAATAAGATAGTTGTATTCGTGTGGTGTAATATATGTAATATAGTGTGCTTATGCTTTATGATATATGTAAAAATTGCTTGTATTAATAAGTATTTTTTTTATGAATCTAACTCTTGTCTATTTTACAGTTTAAAAACACAAAATGGATAGACAACCCAATATTTTAAGAGACCTACCCGGAGACATGATTGATGAAATCTTGTCTAGAGTCGGTCAGAATTCCTCGGCACAACTATTTAAGGCGAGATCAGTTTGTAAGACATTCGAAGAACGTTCCAAGAATGTCTTGGTTTATAAGAGACTTTCGTTTGAAAGATGGGGGATATCACATTGGGAAACCCATAAGTTACGATGTGTTTACTTTGACACATATATTGCGGGGAACCCAAATGCTATTTTACGCAACGGGTTAAGAAATTATTTTGACTCAATATATCCGAATATTGGACTTCGTGATTTAGAAAAAGCGGCTAACATGCAACATAAAGAAGCATGTTATGCTTACGGATTAGTAATGTTCGCTTCTCACCAAAGTGAGAACAAGAACATCGGGCTACAACTATTAAACAAAACGTTTCCACAAGTGACGGAGTCGGTAATTGGGGTAAGAAATGAGGTTTTTAGATTGTTACGGGACTGTTGGACATTACGTAACCCTCGTCCCTTTGATGACGTTACAACACGCTGTCTTATCAACGGCCATAACGGTTATGTTCCACAAGACCAAGGATGGGAAGTAATCCTAGTAAAACCAGAATGCATGACTTGTTTCTGGACGTATGAATTACGTGTCTTTATTGCCTTTGCTGAACGACTTGTGTACTAGCTAGAATTATCTTCACAACTATCTTGTATCAAAGTTATTGTGTGCTATATTTCATGCTTTATGTAAAATAAGCGGTATTGTAAGTTTGTAAAATATTGTATAAAAGTTTGAACGCGAAATATTATTATAATCAGTTTTTCATATAGAATTGTAGTAGTTGAATTGTATATTAGCTACTAAGTATGAACTTAACGGGTAGGTACTACCCGAATTTAAACTTATAAAACGCTAATATGAAGAAAAAGCTTTTATAAATGAGTTCATATTATGCTACGAAATACTATTAACTACTCTTAATATTCTGTATGATTAACTTGTTCCATTTGACTATTTTGAAGGAAATGGCACCGACTACTCGACACACCGTGAATATGAATGAAGAGGAATTCCGTACTTTTCTAGCTTCAAACATAGCCGCAGTACAGGCTGCGCTACATACCAATAATAACCTTGGATCTAGCAGTACAGGAAATCGTGTAGGATGCACCTACAAAGAATTCACTGCCTGCAAACCTTTGGAATTTGATGGAACCGAAGGACCGATCGGATTGAAACGGTGGACCGAGAAGGTCGAATCGGTGTTTGCCATAAGTAAGTGTACTGAAGAGGACAAAGTGAAGTACGCTACGCATACCTTCACAGGTTCTGCGTTAACATGGTGGAATACCTATCTAGAGCAAGTGGGACAAGACGATGCGTACGCACTACCGTGGTCAGCATTCAAGCACTTGATGAACGAGAAGTACCGTCCCAGAACCGAGGTCAATAAGCTCAAGACAGAACTTAGAGGGTTACGAACCCAAGGATTTGATATTACCACGTACGAAAGGCGATTCACAGAATTGTGCCTATTGTGTCCGGGAGCATTCGAAGATGAGGAAGAGAAGATCGACGCGTTTGTGAAAGGATTACCGGAAAGAATCCAAGAAGATATAAGTTCACACGAGCCCGCCTCCATACAACAGGCATGTAGAATGGCTCACAAACTAGTGAACCAGATTGAAGAAAGAATTAAAGAACAGACTGCTGAAGAGGCCAATGTGAAGCAAGTTAAAAGAAAGTGGGAGGAAAACGGTGATAAGAATCACCAATACAACAACAACAGCAATTACAACAATAATCGCAATAATTATCCTAATAATCGCAACATCAATCGCAACTACAACAAACGGCCCAACAACAACAACAACAATAACAACAACAACAACAACAATGGCAACTACAACAATCATCCCAACAACAATAATAACCGCAACAACAACAACAATCAGAAGCAGCTATGCCAAAGGTGTGAAAAGTATCACTCGGGGTTCTGCACCAAATTTTGCAATAAGTGTAAAAGAAATGGTCATAACGCGGTGAAGTGTGAGGTCTACGGACCAGGGGTTAATAAAACGAAAGGAACAAATGGTGTCGGAACGAGTAATGGCGGAGCAAGTAGTGTCGGAGCAAGTTATGCCAACGTAGTTTGTTATAAATGTGGAAAACCTGGACACATTATTAGAAATTGCCCGAACCAGGAGAACACGAATGGACAAGGCGGCGGAAGAGTTTTCAATATTAATGCGGCAGAGGCACAGGAAGACCCGGAGCTTGTTACGGGTACGTTTCTTATTGACAATAAATCTGCTTACGTTTTATTTGATTCGGGTGCGGATAGAAGCTATATGAGTAGAGATTTTTGTGCTAAATTAAGTTGTCCATTGACGCCTTTGGATAGTAAATTTTTACTCGAATTAGCAAATGGTAAATTAATTTCAGCAGATAATATATGTCGTAATCGAGAAATTAAACTGGTTAGCGAAACATTTAAGATTGATTTGATACCAGTAGAGTTAGGGAGTTTTGATGTGATAATCAGTATGGACTGGTTGAAAGAAGTGAAAGCAGAGATCGTTTGTTACAAAAATGCAATTCGCATTATACGAGAAAAAGGAAAACCCTTAATGGTGTACGGAGAAAAGGGCAACACGAAGCTACATCTTATTAGTAATTTGAAGGCACAAAAACTAATAAGAAAAGGTTGCTATGCTGTTCTAACACACGTCGAGAAAGTACAAACTGAAGAAAAGAGCATCAATGATGTTCCCATTGCAAAAGAATTTCCCGATGTATTTCCGAAAGAATTACCGGGATTACCCCCACATCGATCCGTTGAATTTCAAATAGATCTTGTACCAGGAGCTGCACCAATAGCTCGTGCTCCTTACAGACTCGCACCCAGCGAGATGAAAGAACTGCAAAGCCAATTACAAGAACTTTTAGAGCGTGGTTTCATTCGACCAAGCACATCACCGTGGGGAGCTCCTGTTTTGTTTGTCAAGAAGAAAGATGGTACATTCAGGTTGTGTATCGACTACCGAGAGTTGAACAAACTTACCATCAAGAACCGCTACCCACTACCGAGAATCGACGACTTATTTGATCAACTACAAGGCTCGTCTGTTTATTCAAAGATTGACTTACGTTCCGGGTATCATCAAATGCGGGTGAAAGAAGATGATATTCTAAAGACTGCTTTCAGAACACGTTACGGTCATTACGAGTTTATGGTCATGTCGTTTGGTTTAACTAATGCACCAGCTGTGTTCATGGACCTTATGAACCGAGTGTGTGGACCATACCTTGACAAGTTTGTCATTGTTTTCATTGATGACATACTTATTTACTCAAAGAATGACCAAGAACACGGTGAACATTTGAGAAAGGTGTTAGAAGTATTGAGGAAGGAAGAATTGTACGCTAAGTTTTCAAAGTGTGCATTTTGGTTGGAAGAAGTTCAATTCCTCGGTCACATAGTGAACAAAGAAGGTATTAAGGTGGATCCGGCAAAGATAGAAACTGTTGAAAAGTGGGAAACCCCGAAAACTCCGAAACACATACGCCAGTTTTTAGGACTAGCTGGTTACTACAGAAGGTTCATCCAAGACTTTTCCAGAATAGCAAAACCCTTGACTGCATTAACGCATAAAGGGAAGAAATTTGAATGGAATGATGAACAAGAGAAAGCGTTTCAGTTATTGAAGAAAAAGCTAACTACGGCACCTATATTGTCATTGCCTGAAGGGAATGATGATTTTGTGATTTATTGTGACGCATCAAAGCAAGGTCTCGGTTGTGTATTAATGCAACGAACGAAGGTGATTGCTTATGCGTCTAGACAATTGAAGATTCACGAACAAAATTATACGACGCATGATTTGGAATTGGGCGCGGTTGTTTTTGCATTAAAGACTTGGAGGCACTACTTATATGGGGTCAAAAGTATTATATATACCGACCACAAAAGTCTTCAACACATATTTAATCAGAAACAACTAAATATGAGGCAGCGTAGGTGGATTGAATTATTGAATGATTACGACTTTGAGATTCGTTACCACCCGGGGAAGGCAAATGTGGTAGCCGATGCCTTGAGTAGGAAGGACCGAGAACCCATTCGAGTAAAATCTATGAATATAATGATTCATAATAACCTTACTACTCAAATAAAGGAGGCGCAACAAGGAATTTTAAAAGAGGGAAATTTAAAGGATGAAATACCCAAAGGATCGGAGAAGCATCTTAATATTCGGGAAGACGGAACCCGGTATAGGGCTGAAAGGATTTGGGTACCAAAATTTGGAGATATGAGAGAAATGGTACTTAGAGAAGCTCATAAAACCAGATACTCAATACATCCTGGAACGGGGAAGATGTACAAGGATCTCAAGAAACATTTTTGGTGGCCGGGTATGAAAGCCGATGTTGCTAAATACGTAGGAGAATGTTTGACGTGTTCTAAGGTCAAAGCTGAGCATCAGAAACCATCAGGTCTACTTCAACAACCCGAAATCCTAGAATGGAAATGGGAAAACATTACCATGGATTTCATCACTAAAGTGCCAAGGACTGCAAGTGGTTTTGATACTATTTGGGTAATAGTTGATCGTCTCACCAAATCAGCACACTTCCTGCCAATAAGAGAAGATGACAAGATGGATAAGTTAGCACGACTGTATTTGAAGGAAGTCATCTCCAGACATGGAATACCAATCTCTATTATCTCTGATAGGGATGGCAGATTTATTTCAAGATTCTGGCAGACATTACAGCAAGCATTAGGAACTCGTCTAGACATGAGTACTGCCTATCATCCACAAACTGATGGGCAGAGTGAAAGGACGATACAAACGCTTGAAGACATGCTACGAGCATGTGTTATTGATTTCGGAAATAGTTGGGATCGACATCTACCGTTAGCAGAATTTTCCTACAACAACAGCTACCATTCAAGCATTGAGATGGCGCCGTTTGAAGCACTTTATGGTAGAAAGTGCAGGTCTTCGATTTGTTGGAGTGAAGTGGGGGATAGACAGATTACGGGTCCAGAGATTATACAAGAAACTACCGAGAAGATCATCCAAATTCAACAACGGTTGAAAACTGCCCAAAGCCGACAAAAGAGCTACGCTGACATTAAAAGAAAAGATATAGAATTTGAAATTGGAGAGATGGTCATGCTTAAAGTTGCACCTTGGAAAGGCGTTGTTCGATTTGGTAAACGAGGGAAATTAAATCCAAGGTATATTGGATCATTCAAGATTATTGATCGTGTCGGACCAGTAGCTTACCGACTTGAGTTACCTCAACAACTCGCGGCTGTACATAACACTTTCCATGTCTCGAATTTGAAGAAATGTTTTGCTAAAGAAGATCTCACTATTCCGTTAGATGAAATCCAAATTAACGAAAAACTTCAATTCATCGAAGAACCCGTCGAAATAATGGATCGTGAGGTTAAAAGACTTAAGCAAAACAAGATACCAATTGTTAAGGTTCGATGGAATGCTCGTAGAGGACCCGAGTTCATCTGGGAGCGTGAAGATCAGATGAAGAAGAAATACCCGCATCTATTTCCAGAAGATTCGTCAACACCTTCAACAGCTTAAAATTTCGGGACGAAATTTATTTAACGGGTAGGTACTGTAGTGACCCGAACTTTTCCATGTTTATATATATTAATTGAGATTGATATTTACATGATTAAATGTTTCCAACATGTTAAGCAATCAAACTTGTTAAGACTTGATTAATTGAAATATGTTTCATATAGACAATTGACCACCCAAGTTGACCGGTGATTCACGAACGTTAAAACTTGTAAAAACTATATGATGACATATATATGGTTATATATATAGTTAACATGATATTATGATAAGTAAACATATCATTAAGTATATTAACAATGAACTACATATGTAAAAACAAGACTACTAACTTAATGATTTTGAAACGAGACATATATGTAACGATTATCGTTGTAAAGACATTTAATGTATATATATCATATTAAGAGATATTCATACATGATAATATCATGATAATATAATAATTTAAAATCTAATTTGATATTATAAACATTGGGTTAACAACATTTAACAAGATCGTTAACCTAAAGGTTTCAAAACAACACTTACATGTAACGACTAACGATGACTTAACGACTCAGTTAAAATGTATATACATGTAGTGTTTTAATATGTATTTATACCCTTTTTAAAGACTTCAATACACTTATCAAAATACTTCTACTTAACAAAAATGCTTACAATTACATCCTCGTTCAGTTTCATCAACAATTCTACTCGTATGCACCCGTATTCGTACTCGTATAATACACAGCTTTTAGATGTATGTACTATTGGTATATACACTCCAATGATCAGCTCTTAGCAGCCCATGTGAGTCACCTAACACATGTGGGAACCATCATTTGGCAACTAGCATGAAATATCTCATAAAATTACAAAAATATGAGTAATCATTCATGACTTATTTACATGAAAACAAAATTACATATCCTTTATATCTAATCCATACACCAACGACCAAAAACACCTACAAACACTTTCATTCTTCAATTTTCTTCATCTATTTGATCTCTCTCAAGTTCTATCTTCAAGTTCTAAGTGTTCTTCATAAATTCCAAAAGTTCTAGTTTCATAAAATCAAGAATACTTTCAAGTTTGCTAGCTCACTTCCAATCTTGTAAGGTGATCATCCAACCTCAAGAAATCTTTGTTTATTACAGTAGGTTATCATTCTAATACAAGGTAATAATCATATTCAAACTTTGGTTCAATTTCTATAACTATAACAATCTTATTTCAAGTGATGATCTTACTTGAACTTGTTTTCGTGTCATGATTCTGCTTCAAGAACTTCGAGCCATCCAAGGATCCGTTGAAGCTAGATCCATTTTTCTCTTTTCCAGTAGGTTTATCCAAGGAACTTAAGGTAGTAATGATGTTCATAACATCATTCGATTCATACATATAAAGCTATCTTATTCGAAGGTTTACACTTGTAATCACTAGAACATAGTTTAGTTAATTCTAAACTTGTTCGCAAATAAAAGTTAATCCTTCTAACTTGACTTTTAAAATCAACTAAACACATGTTCTATATCTATATGATATGCTAACTTAATGATTTAAAACCTGGAGACACGAAAAACACCGTAAAACCGGATTTACGCCGTCGTAGTAACATCGCGGGCTGTTTTGGGTTAGTTAATTAAAAACTATGATAAAATTTGATTTAAAAGTTTTTATTCTGAGAAAATGATTTTTATTATGAACATGAAACTATATCCAAAAATTATGGTTAAACTCAAAGTGGAAGTATGTTTTCTAAAATGGTCATCTAGACGTCGTTCTTTCGACTGAAATGACTACCTTTACAAAAATGACTTGTAACTTATTTTTCCGACTATAAACCTATACTTTTTCTGTTTAGATTCATAAAATAGAGTTCAATATGAAACCATAGCAATTTGATTCACTCAAAACGGATTTAAAATGAAGAAGTTATGGGTAAAACAAGATTGGATAATTTTTCTCATTTTAGCTACGTGAAAATTGGTAACAAATCTATTCCAACCATAACTTAATCAACTTGTATTGTATATTATGTAATCTTGAGATACCATAGACACGTATACAATGTTTCGACCTATCATGTCGACACATCTATATATATTTCGGAACAACCATAGACACTCTATATGTGAATGTTGGAGTTAGCTATACAGGGTTGAGGTTGATTCCAAAATATATATAGTTTGAGTTGTGATCAATACTGAGATACGTATACACTGGGTCGTGGATTGATTCAAGATAATATGTATCGATTTATTTCTGTACATCCAACTGTGGACAACTAGTTGTAGGTTACTAACGAGGACAGCTGACTTAATAGACTTAAAACATCAAAATATATTAAAAGTGTTGTAAATATATTTTGAACATACTTTGATATATATGTATATATTGTTATAGGTTCGTGAATCAACCAGTGGCCAAGTCTTACTTCCCGACGAAGTAAAAATCTGTGAAAGTGAGTTATAGTCCCACTTTTAAAATCTAATATTTTTGGGATGAGAATACATGCAGGTTTTATAAATGATTTACAAAATAGACACAAGTACGTGAAACTACATTCTATGGTTGAATTATCGAAATCGAATATGCCCCTTTTTATTAAGTCTGGTAATCTAAGAATTAGGGAACAGACACCCTAATTGACGCGAATCCTAAAGATAGATCTATTGGGCCTAACAAACCCCATCCAAAGTACCGGATGCTTTAGTACTTCGAAATTTATATCATATCCGAAGGGTGTCCCGGAATGATGGGGATATTCTTATATATGCATCTTGTTATTGTCGGTTACCAGGTGTTCACCATATGAATGACTTTTATCTCTATGTATGGGATGTGTATTGAAATATGAAATCTTGTGGTCTATTATTATTATTTGATATATATAGGTTAAACCTATAACTCACCAACATTTTTGTTGACATTTTAAGCATGTTTATTCTCAGGTGATTATTAAGAGCTTCCGCTGTCGCATACTTAAATAAGGACGAGATTTGGAGTCCATGTTTGTATGATATTGTGTAAAAACTGCATTCAAGAAACTTATTTTTGTTGTAACATATTTGTATTGTAAACCATTATGTAATGGTCGTGTGTAAACAGGATATTTTAGATTATCATTATTTGATAATCTACGTAAATCTTTTTAAACCTTTATTGATGAAATAAAGGTTATGGTTTGTTTTAAAATGAATGCAGTCTTTGAAAAACGTCTCATATAGAGGTCAAAACCTCGCAACGAAATCAATTAATATGGAACGTTTTTAATCAATAAGAACGGGACATTTCATTAAAAATGTCAACACAAAGGTTGGTGAGCTATAGTTTAAGTATAACAGTAATGTAAGGTAGGCCACGAGATTTCAGTGTTTCAAAATAGTATGAAAAGTATATGTATAATCATGGGAACTTGGTAACTAACTTAATGTAACCCAGAAGGCCTCTGATGTTCGACCTTAACTTTCGAGCAAGTCAAACACTTCCCAACATAAGTTGCAACGTCCTTCTTAAGATTAGGCCACCAGTACTGTTTCTTAAGATCGTGGTACATTTTATCGGCTCCTGGGTGTATCGAATATCTCGACTTGTGGGCTTCATCTAGTATAAGGCTCCGTAGGTCTCCATAACGGGGTACCCAAATTCTTCCGGCATAGCATCGGAGTCTAGTCTCCTTAACTGTGGGAACTTGGTAACTAACTTAACGTAAATAACACCCCCTAAAAGTACACTTGGCGAGTGCGTAAGTTTATGAAGTATTAAACACCCATTAAATGCTAGCACTACTAGCCCGAGTGGGGAGGTTAAACCCTATGGATCCATATCTAAGATTCGCGTTCACCGGTTCAAAGACCAATGACTAAACGTTACTGAGCTAAGGGGAAATTTTATGCCGTTGTATAACCCACACATATATAAAGTTTAAGTACTCGTGCCTAGTATGTAAAACGTAAAATGCGCACGTATTCTCAGTTCCCAAAATAGTTAAAGTAAAAAAGGATGCTATAACTCACAGTGGAAAGTAGTAAAAGTCGATACGCGGGAATAGTAAGCAAGTAGTTGGTCCGAAGGGTCCTCAACCTAAGTCAAAAGTTACTAAGTCAGTAAATCATTCCCAAAGGTTTAAAAATATGTAAATTAGGTCTTAAGTACCATCATCATTCATCATTAAACAAAAAGTGTAAAGTAAGTTTTAAGTCAAGACTAGGGTTTGAAACAAGGGCTGACTTCGTTCAGTCGCCACGACCTCTATACAAACTGAAATAGGGTGAGACCAGTGGCCATGGCTCTGTATATGAGTCCCCTAGAGGGTGACCAATTTCCAGAACCAAACTCGTTTTCGTTTGACCGTGGTGATGGTTTAAGTGCGAATAGGTCAGAAATTTCTGCACAACGTTAATAGGGTGTAGTGACTTTCGGGAGGCCATAGATCCTAAACCGTAACTCGGATTAAGACGAGGTATAAACAAAAAATCATCTAATCGAACTGAACTAACTGAAAATAAGCTTTCAAGTAGCCCTGGTGTAGTGACCCGAACTTTTCCATGTTTATATATATTAATTGAGATTGATATTTACATGATTAAATGTTTCCAACATGTTAAGCAATCAAACTTGTTAAGACTTGATTAATTGAAATATGTTTCATATAGACAATTGACCACCCAAGTTGATCGGTGATTCACGAATGTTAAAACTTGTTAAAACTATATGATGACATATATATGGATATATATATATATAGTTAGCATGATACTATGATAAGAAAACATATCATAAAGTATATTAACAATGAACTACATATGTAAAAACAAGACTACTAACTTAATGATTTTTAAACGAGACATATATGTAACGATTATCGTTGTAAAGACATTTAATGTATATATATCATATTAAGAGATATTCATACATGATAATATCATGATAATATAATAATTTAAAATCTCATTTGATATTATAAACATTGGGTTAACAACATTTAACAAGATCGTTAACCTAAAGGTTTCAAAACAACACTTACATGTAACGACTAACGATGACTTAACGACTCAGTTAAAATGTATATACATGTAGTGTTTTAATATGTATTTATACACTTTTGAAAGACTTCAATACACTTATCAAAATACTTCTACTTAACAAAAATGCTTACAATTACATCCTCGTTCAGTTTCATCAACAATTCTACTCGTATGCACCCGTATTCGTACTCGTACAATACACAGCTTTTAGATGTATGTACTATTGGTATATACACTCCAATTATCAGCTCTTAGCAGCCCATGTGAGTCACCTAACACATGTGGGAACCATCATTTGGCAACTAGCATGAAATATCTCATAAAATTACAAAAATATGAGTAATCATTCATGACTTATTTACATGAAAACAAAATTACATATCCTTTATATCTAATCCATACACCAACAACCAAAAACACCTACAAACACTTTCATTCTTCAATTTTCTTCATCTAATTGATCTCTCTCAAGTTCTATCTTCAAGTTCTAAGTGTTCTTCATAAATTCCAAAAGTTCTAGTTTCATAAAATCAAGAATACTTTCAAGTTTGCTAGCTCACTTCCAATCTTGTAAGGTGATCATCCAACCTCAAGAAATCTTTGTTTCTTACAGTAGGTTATCATTCTAATACAAGGTAATAATCATATTCAAACTTTGGTTCAATTTCTATAACTATAACAATCTTATTTCAAGTGATGATCTTACTTGAACTTGTTTTCGTGTCATGATTCTGCTTCAAGAACTTCGAGCCATCCAAGGATCCATTGAAGCTAGATCCATTTTTCTCTTTTCCAGTAGGTTTATCCAAGGAAATTAAGGTAGTAATGATGTTCATAACATCATTCGATTCATACATATAAAGCTATCTTATTCGAAGGTTTAAACTTGTAATCACTAGAACATAGTTTAGTTAATTCTAAACTTGTTCGCAAACAAAAGTTAATCCTTCTAACTTGACTTTTAAAATCAACTAAACACATGTTCTATATCTATATGATATGCTAACTTAATGACTTAAAACCTGGAAACACGAAAAACACCGTAAAACCGGATTTACGCCGTCGTAGTAACACCGCGGGCTGTTTTGGGTTAGTTAATTAAAAACTATGATAAACTTTGATTTAAAAGTTGTTATTCTGAGAAAATAATTTTTATTATGAACATGAAAGTATATCCAAAAATTATGGTTAAACTCAAAGTGGAAGTATGTTTTATAAAATGGTCATCTAGACGTCGTTCTTTCGACTGAAATGACTACCTTTACAAAAACGACTTGTAACTTATTTTTCCGACTATAAACCTATACTTTTTCTGTTTAGATTCATAAAATAGAGTTCAATATGAAACCATAACAATTTGATTCACTCAAAATGGATTTAAAATGAAGAAGTTATGGGTAAAACAAGATTGGATAATTTTTCTCATTTTAGCTACGTGAAAATTGGTAACAAATCTATTCCAACCATAACTTAATCAACTTGTATTGTATATTATGTAATCTTGAGATACCATAGACACGTATACAATGTTTTGACCTATCATGTCGACACATCTATATATATTTCGGAACAACCATAGACACTCTATATGTGAATGTTGGAGTTAGCTATACAGGGTTGAGGTTGATTCCAAAATATATATAGTTTGAGTTGTGATCAATACTGAGATACGTATACACTGGGTCGTGGATTGATTCAAGATAATATTTATCGATTTATTTCTGTACATCTAACTGTGGACAACTAGTTATAGGTTACTAACGAGGACAGCTGACTTAATAAACTTAAAACATCAAAATATATTAAAAGTGTTGTAAATATATTTTAAACATATTTTGATATATATGTATATATTGTTATAGGTTCGTGAATCAACCAGTGGCCAAGTCTTACTTCCCGACGAAGTAAAAATCTGTGAAAGTGAGTTATAGTCCCACTTTTAAAATCTAATATTTTTGGGATGAGAATACATGCAGGTTTTATAAATGATTTACAAAATAGACACAAGTACGTGAAACTACATTCTATGGTTGAATTATCGAAATCGAATATGCCCCTTTTTATTAAGTCTGGTAATCTAAGAATTAGGGAACAGACACCCTAATTGACGCGAATCCTAAAGATAGATCTATTGGGCTTAACAAACCCCATCCAAAGTACCGGATGCTTTAGTACTTCGAAATTTATATCATATCCGAAGGGTGTCCCGGAATGATGGGGATATTCTTATATATATGCATCTTGTTAATGTCGGTTACCAGGTGTTCACCATATGAATGATTTTTATCTCTATGTATGGGATGTGTATTGAAATATGAAATCTTGTGGTCTATTGTTATGATTTGATATATATAGGTTAAACCTATAACTCACCAACATTTTTGTTGACGTTTTAAGCATGTTTATTCTCAGGTGATTATTAAGAGCTTCCGCTGTCGCATACTTAAATAAGGACAAGATTTGGAGTCCATGCTTGTATGATATTGAGTAAAAACTGCATTCAAGAAACTTATTTTGTTGTAACATATTTGTATTTTAAACCATTATGTAATGGTCGTGTGTAAACAGGATATTTTAGATTATCATTATTTGATAATCTACGTAAAGCTTTTTAAACCTTTATTGATGAAATAAAGGTTATGGTTTGTTTAAAAATGAATGCAGTCTTTGAAAAACGTCTCATATAGAGGTCAAAACCTCGCAACGAAATCAATTAATATGGAACGTTTTTAATCAATAAGAACGGGACATTTCAGTTGGTATCCGAGCGATGGTCTTAGAGAACCAGAATTTTGCATTAGTGTGTCTTATCTAGTTTGTTAGGATGCATTAGTGAGTCTGGACTTCGACCGTGTTTACTTGAAAAATGATTGCTTAACAAATTTTGTTGGAAATTATATATTTTTAACATGTGAATATTATGTGATATATTAATCTCTTAACGCGTTTGATATTATGTGATAGATGTCTACCTCTAGAACAAGTCCCATTGACTCACCTAATAATAATGAAGAGTCAAATGTAAATTGGAATGATTCGTGGACTGATTCACAAGTTCCTGAAGAGGAACCGGAAGAAGAGTCGGAACCGGAAGAAGAATCGGAACCGGAAGAAGAATCGGAACCGGATGAAGAAATAGAACCGGTGGGGGAAATAATAAAACGGTTAAGTAAAAGAAAATCCTCAACCAACCGACCAAGGTTAATTATGGTCAATGGTGTTTCCGCCAAGGAAGCAAAATATTGGGAGCATTACCAATTCTCCGATGAATCAGATTCCGACGAGAATTCCGATGATGTTATAGAAATTACCCCAACTGAATTTAAAAAGGCAAAAGAAAATAATAAGGGAAAGGGCATAAAAATAGAGAAATCTAATTCCAACCCCGATGAACTGTATATGTATCGTCAACCCCCGAAGTCCTTAAGTTGTAACAATGACCCGGGAACCTCTAAACCACCAGGTTTTTCTAAACCAATGTGGATAACGACGACTCGTATTAGGGGAACATCATATATCCCTAGAAACTTGGCAAAACGAACAAAAATCGAAGAAGAAGAAACGAACGAGTCGGAATAAGATAGTTGTATTCGTGTGGTGTAATATATGTAATATAGTGTTCTTATGCTTTATGATATATGTAAAAATTGCTTGTATTAATAAGTATTTTTTTTATGAATCTAACTCTTGTCTATTTTACAGTTTAAAAACACAAAATGGATAGACAACCCAATATTTTAAGAGACCTACCCGGAGACATGATTGATGAAATCTTGTCTAGAGTCGGCCAGAATTCCTCGGCACAACTATTTAAGGCGAGATCAGTTTGTAAGACATTCGAAGAACGTTCCAAGAATGTCTTGGTTTATAAGAGACTTTCGTTTGAAAGATGGGGGATATCACATTGGGAAACCCATAAGTTACGATGTGTTTACTTTGACGCATATATTGCGGGGAACCCAAATGCTATTTTACGCAACGGGTTAAGAAATTATTTTGACTCAATATATCCGAATATTGGACTTCGTGATTTAGAAAAAGCGGCTAACATGCAACATAAAGAAGCATGTTATGCTTACGGATTAGTAATGTTCGCTTCTCACCAAAGTGAGAACAAGAACATCGGGCTACAACTATTAAGCAAAACATTTCCACAAGTGACGGAGTCGGTAATTGGGGTAAGAAATGAGGTTTTTAGATTGTTACGGGACTGTTGGACATTACGTAACCCTCGTCCCTTTGACGACGTTACAACACGCTGTCTTATCAACGGCCATAACGGTTATGTTGCACAAGACCAAGGATGGGAAGTAGTCCTAGTAAAAACTAGAATGCATGACTTGTTTCTGGACGTATGAATTACGTGTCTTTATTGCCTTTGCTGAATGACTTGTGTATTAGCTAGAATTATCTTCACAACTATCTTGTATCAAAGTTATTGTGTGCTATATTTCATGCTTTATGTAAAATAAGCGGTATTGTAAGTTTGTAAAATATTGTATAAAAGTTTGAACGCGAAATATTATTATAATCAGTTTTTCATATAGAATTGTAGTAGTTGAATTGTATATTAGCTACTAAGTATGAACTTAACGGGTAGGTACTACCCGAATTTAAACTTATAAAACGCTAATATGAAGAAAAAGCTTTTATAAATGAGTTCATATTATGCTACGAAATACTATTAACTACTCTTAATATTCTGTATGATTAACTTGTTCCATTTAACTATTTTGAAGGAAATGGCACCGACTACTCGACACACCGTGAATATGAATGAAGAGGAATTCCGTACTTTTCTAGCTTCAAACATAGCCGCAGTACAGGCTGCGCTACATACCAACAATAACCTTGGATCTAGCAGTACAGGAAATCGTGTAGGATGCACCTACAAAGAATTCACTGCCTGCAAACCTTTGGAATTTGATGGAACCGAAGGACCGATCGGATTGAAACGGTGGACCGAGAAGGTCGAATCGGTGTTTGCCATAAGTAAGTGTACTGAAGAAGACAAAGTGAAGTACGCTACGCATACCTTCATAGGTTCTGCGTTAACATGGTGGAATACCTATCTAGAGCAAGTGGGACAAGACGATGCGTACGCACTACCGTGGTCAGCATTCAAGCACTTGATGAACGAGAAGTACCGTCCCAGAACCGAGGTCAATAAGCTCAAGACAGAACTTAGAGGGTTACGAACCCAAGGATTTGATATTACCACGTACGAAAGACGATTCACAGAATTGTGCCTATTGTGTCCGGGAGCATTCGAAGATGAGGAAGAGAAGATCGACGCGTTTGTGAAAGGATTACCGGAAAGAATCCAAGAAGATATAAGTTCACACGAGCCCGCCTCCATACAACAGGCATGTAGAATGGCTCACAAACTAGTGAACCAGATTGAAGAAAGAATTAAAGAACAGACTGCTGAAGAGGCCAATGTGAAGCAAGTCAAAAGAAAGTGGGAGGAAAATGGTGATAAGAATCACCAATACAACAACAACAACAATCGCAACATCAATCGCAACTACAACAAACGGCTCAACAACAACAACAACAACAACAACAGCAACTACAACAATCATCCCAACAACAATAATAACCGCAACAAAAACAACAATCAGAAACAGCTATGCCAAAGGTGTGAAAAGTATCACTCGGGGTTCTGCACCAAATTTTGCAACAAGTGTAAAAGAAATGGTCATAGCGCGGTGAAGTGTGAGGTCTACGGACCAGGGGTTAATAGAACAAAAGGAACAAATGGTGTCGGAACGAGTAATGGCGGAGCAAGTAGTGTCGGAGCAAGCTATGCCAATGTAGTTTATTATAAATGTGGAAAACCGGGCCACATTATTAGAAATTGCCCGAACCAGGAGAACACGAATGGACAAGGCCGCGGAAGAGTTTTCAATATTAATGCGGCAGAGGCACAGGAAGACCCGGAGCTTGTTACGGGTACGTTTCTTATTGACAATAAATCTGCTTACGTTTTATTTGATTCGGGTGCGGATAGAAGCTATATGAGTAGAGATTTTTGTGCTAAATTAAGTTGTCCATTGACGCCTTTGGATAGTAAATTTTTACTCGAATTAGCAAATGGTAAATTAATTTCAGCAGATAATATATGTCGGAATCGAGAAATTAAACTGGTTAGCGAAACATTTAAGATTGATTTGATACCAGTAGAGTTAGGGAGTTTTGATGTGATAATCGGTATGGACTGGTTGAAAGAAGTGAAAGCGGAGATCGTTTGTTACAAAAATGCAATTCGCATTATACGAGAAAAAGGAAAACCCTTAATGGTGTACGGAGAAAAGGGCAACACGAAGCTACATCTTATTAGTAATTTGAAGGCACAAAAACTAATAAGAAAAGGTTGCTATGCTGTTCTAGCACACGTCGAGAAAGTACAAACTGAAGAAAAGAGCATCAATGATGTTCCCGTCGTAAAAGAATTTCCTGATGTATTTCCGAAAGAATTACCGGGATTACCCCCACATCGATCCGTTGAATTTCAAATAGATCTTGTACCAGGAGCTGCACCAATAGCTCGTGCTCCTTACAGACTCGCACCCAGCGAGATGAAAGAACTACAAAGCCAATTACAAGAACTTTTAGAGCGTGGTTTCATTCGACCAAGCACATCACCGTGGGGAGCTCCTGTTTTGTTTGTCAAGAAGAAAGATGGTACATTCAGGTTGTGTATCGACTACCGAGAGTTGAACAAACTTACCATCAAGAACCGCTACCCACTACCGAGAATCGACGACTTATTTGATCAACTACAAGGCTCGTCTGTTTATTCAAAGATTGACTTACGTTCCGGGTATCATCAAATGCGGGTGAAAGAAGATGATATTCCAAAGACTGCTTTCAGAACAATTTACGGTCATTACGAGTTTATGGTCATGCCGTTTGGTTTAACTAATGCACCAGCTGTGTTCATGGACCTTATGAACCGAGTGTGTGGACCATACCTTGACAAGTTTGTCATTGTTTTCATTGATGACATACTTATTTACTCAAAGAATGACCAAGAACACGGTGAACATTTGAGAAAGGTGTTAGAAGTATTGAGGAAGGAAGTATTGTACGCTAAGTTTTCAAAGTGTGCATTTTGGTTGGAAGAAGTTCAATTCCTCGGTCACATAGTGAACAAAGAAGGTATTAAGGTGGATCCGGCAAAGATAGAAACTGTTGAAAAGTGGGAAACCCCGAAAACTCCGAAACACATACGCCAGTTTTTAGGACTAGCTGGTTACTACAGAAGGTTCATCCAAGACTTTTCCAGAATAGCAAAACCCTTGACTGCATTAACGCATAAAGGGAAGAAATTTGAATGGAATGATGAACAAGAGAAAGCGTTTCAGTTATTGAAGAAAAAGCTAACTACGGCACCTATATTGTCATTGCCTGAAGGGAATGATGATTTTGTGATTTATTGTGATGCATCAAAGCAAGGTCTCGGTTGTGTATTAATGCAACGAACGAAGGTGATTGCTTATGCGTCTAGACAATTGAAGATTCACGAACAAAATTATACGACGCATGATTTGGAATTAGGCGCGGTTGTTTTTGCATTAAAGACTTGGAGGCACTACTTATATGGGGTCAAAAGTATTATATATACCGACCACAAAAGTCTTCAACACATATTTAATCAGAAACAACTGAATATGAGGCAGCGTAGGTGGATTGAATTATTGAATGATTACGACTTTGAGATTCGTTACCACCCGGGGAAGGCAAATGTGGTAGCCGATGCCTTGAGCAGGAAGGACAGAGAACCCATTCGAGTAAAATCTATGAATATAATGATTCATAATAACATTACTACTCAAATAAAGGAGGCGCAACAAGGAGTTTTAAAAGAGGGAAATTTAAAGGATGAAATACCCAAAGGATCGGAGAAGCATCTTAATATTCGGGAAGACGGAACCCGGTATAGGGCTGAAAGGATTTGGGTACCAAAATTTGGAGATATGAGAGAAATGGTACTTAGAGAAGCTCATAAAACCAGATACTCAATACATCCTGGAACGGGGAAGATGTACAAGGATCTCAAGAAACATTTTTGGTGGCCGGGTATGAAAGCCGATGTTGCTAAATACGTAGGAGAATGTTTGACGTGTTCTAAGGTCAAAGCTGAGCATCAGAAACCATCAGGTCTACTTCAACAACCCGAAATCCCGGAATGGAAATGGGAAAACATTACCATGGATTTCATCACTAAATTGCCAAGGACTGCAAGTGGTTTTGATACTATTTGGGTAATAGTTGACCGTCTCACCAAATCAGCACACTTCTTGCCAATAAGAGAAGATGACAAGATGGAGAAGTTAGCACGACTGTATTTGAAGGAAGTCATCTCCAGACATGGAATACCAATCTCTATTATCTCTGATAGGGATGGCAGATTTATTTCAAGATTCTGGCAGACATTACAGCAAGCATTAGGAACTCGTCTAGACATGAGTACTGCCTATCATCCACAAACTGATGGGCAGAGCGAAAGGACGATACAAACGCTTGAAGACATGCTACGAGCATGTGTTATTGATTTCGGAAACAGTTGGGATCTACATCCACCGTTAGCAGAATTTTCCTACAATAACAGCTACCATTCAAGCATTGAGATGGCGCCGTTTGAAGCACTTTATGGTAGAAAGTGCAGGTCTCCGATTTGTTGGAGTGAAGTGGGGGATAGACAGATTACGGGTCCGGAGATTATACAAGAAACTACCGAGAAGATCATCCAAATTCAACAACGGTTGAAAACCGCCCAAAGTCGACAAAAGAGCTACGCTGACATTAAAAGAAAAGATATAGAATTTGAAATTGGAGAGATGGTCATGCTTAAAGTTGCACCTTGGAAAGGCGTTGTTCGATTTGGTAAACGAGGGAAATTAAATCCAAGGTATATTGGACCATTCAAGATTATTGATCGTATCGGACCAGTAGCTTACCGACTAGAGTTACCTCAACAACTCGCGGCTGTACATAACACTTTCCACGTCTCGAATTTAAAGAAATGTTTTGCTAAAGAAGATCTCACTATTCCGTTAGATGAAATCCAAATCAACGAAAAACTTCAATTCATCGAAGAACCCGTCGAAATAATGGATCGTGAGGTTAAAAGACTTAAGCAAAACAAGATACCAATTGTTAAGGTTCGATGGAATGCTCATAGAGGACCCGAGTTCACCTGGGAGCGTGAAGATCAGATGAAGAAGAAATACCCGCATCTATTTCCAGAAGATTCGTCAACACCTTCAACAGCTTAAAATTTCGGGACGAAATTTATTTAACGGGTAGGTACTGTAGTGACCCGAACTTTTCCATGTTTATATATATTAATTGAGATTGATATTTACATGATTAAATGTTTCCAACATGTTAAGCAATCAAACTTGTTAAGACTTGATTAATTGAAATATGTTTCATATAGACAATTGACCACCCAAGTTGATCGGTGATTCACGAACGTTAAAACTTGTTAAAACTATATGATGACATATATATGGATATATATATATAGTTAGCATGATACTATGATAAGAAAACATATCATAAAGTATATTAACAATGAACTACATATGTAAAAACAAGACTACTAACTTAATGATTTTTAAACGAGACATATATGTAACGATTATCGTTGTAAAGACATTTAATGTATATATATCATATTAAGAGATATTCATACATGATAATATCATGATAATATAATAATTTAAAATCTCATTTGATATTATAAACATTGGGTTAACAACATTTAACAAGATCGTTAACCTAAAGGTTTCAAAACAACACTTACATGTAACGACTAACGATGACTTAACGACTCAGTTAAAATGTATATACATGTAGTGTTTTAATATGTATTTATACACTTTTGAAAGACTTCAATACACTTATCAAAATACTTCTACTTAACAAAAATGCTTACAATTACATCCTCGTTCAGTTTCATCAACAATTCTACTCGTATGCACCCGTATTCGTACTCGTACAATACACAGCTTTTAGATGTATGTACTATTGGTATATACACTCCAATGATCAGCTCTTAGCAGCCCATGTGAGTCACCTAACACATGTGGGAACCATCATTTGGCAACTAGCATGAAATATCTCATAAAATTACAAAAATATGAGTAATCATTCATGACTTATTTACATGAAAACAAAATTACATATCCTTTATATCTAATCCATACACCAACGACCAAAAACACCTACAAACACTTTCATTCTTCAATTTTCTTCATCTAATTGATCTCTCTCAAGTTCTATCTTCAAGTTCTAAGTGTTCTTCATAAATTCCAAAAGTTCTAGTTTCATAAAATCAAGAATACTTTCAAGTTTGCTAGCTCACTTCCAATCTTGTAAGGTGATCATCCAACCTCAAGAAATCTTTGTTTCTTACAGTAGGTTATCATTCTAATACAAGGTAATAATCATATTCAAACTTTGGTTCAATTTCTATAACTATAACAATCTTATTTCAAGTGATGATCTTACTTGAACTTGTTTTCGTGTCATGATTCTGCTTCAAGAACTTCGAGCCATCCAAGGATCCATTGAAGCTAGATCCATTTTTCTCTTTTCCAGTAGGTTTATCCAAGTAAATTAAGGTAGTAATGATGTTCATAACATCATTCGATTCATACATATAAAGCTATCTTATTCGAAGGTTTAAACTTGTAATCACTAGAACATAGTTTAGTTAATTCTAAACTTGTTCGCAAACAAAAGTTAATCCTTCTAACTTGACTTTTAAAATCAACTAAACACATGTTCTATATCTATATGATATGCTAACTTAATGACTTAAAACCTGGAAACACGAAAAACACCGTAAAACCGGATTTACGCCGTCGTAGTAACACCGCGGGCTGTTTTGGGTTAGTTAATTAAAAACTATGATAAACTTTGATTTAAAAGTTGTTATTCTGAGAAAATAATTTTTATTATGAACATGAAAGTATATCCAAAAATTATGGTTAAACTCAAAGTGGAAGTATGTTTTATAAAATGGTCATCTAGACGTCGTTCTTTCGACTGAAATGACTACCTTTACAAAAACGACTTGTAACTTATTTTTCCGACTATAAACCTATACTTTTTCTGTTTAGATTCATAAAATAGAGTTCAATATGAAACCATAGCAATTTGATTCACTCAAAATGGATTTAAAATGAAGAAGTTATGGGTAAAACAAGATTGGATAATTTTTCTCATTTTAGCTACGTGAAAATTGGTAACAAATCTATTCCAACCATAACTTAATCAACTTGTATTGTATATTATGTAATCTTGAGATACCATAGACACGTATACAATGTTTCGACCTATCATGTCGACACATCTATATATATTTCGGAACAACCATAGACACTCTATATGTGAATGTTGGAGTTAGCTATACAGGGTTGAGGTTGATTCCAAAATATATATAGTTTGAGTTGTGATCAATACTGAGATACGTATACACTGGGTCGTGGATTGATTCAAGATAATATTTATCGATTTATTTCTGTACATCTAACTGTGGACAACTAGTTATAGGTTACTAACGAGGACAGCTGACTTAATAAACTTAAAACATCAAAATATATTAAAAGTGTTGTAAATATATTTTAAACATATTTTGATATATATGTATATATTGTTATAGGTTCGTGAATCAACCAGTGGCCAAGTCTTACTTCCCGACGAAGTAAAAATCTGTGAAAGTGAGTTATAGTCCCACTTTTAAAATCTAATATTTTTGGGATGAGAATACATGCAGGTTTTATAAATGATTTACAAAATAGACACAAGTACGTGAAACTACATTCTATGGTTGAATTATCGAAATCGAATATGCCCCTTTTTATTAAGTCTGGTAATCTAAGAATTAGGGAACAGACACCCTAATTGACGCGAATCCTAAAGATAGATCTATTGGGCTTAACAAACCCCATCCAAAGTACCGGATGCTTTAGTACTTCGAAATTTATATCATATCCGAAGGGTGTCCCGGAATGATGGGGATATTCTTATATATATGCATCTTGTTAATGTCGGTTACCAGGTGTTCACCATATGAATGATTTTTATCTCTATGTATGGGATGTGTATTGAAATATGAAATCTTGTGGTCTATTGTTATGATTTGATATATATAGGTTAAACCTATAACTCACCAACATTTTTGTTGACGTTTTAAGCATGTTTATTCTCAGGTGATTATTAAGAGCTTCCGCTGTCGCATACTTAAATAAGGACAAGATTTGGAGTCCATGCTTGTATGATATTGAGTAAAAACTGCATTCAAGAAACTTATTTTGTTGTAACATATTTGTATTGTAAACCATTATGTAATGGTCGTGTGTAAACAGGATATTTTAGATTATCATTATTTGATAATCTACGTAAAGCTTTTTAAACCTTTATTGATGAAATAAAGGTTATGGTTTGTTTAAAAATGAATGCAGTCTTTGAAAAACGTCTCATATAGAGGTCAAAACCTCGCAACGAAATCAATTAATATGGAACGTTTTTAATCAATAAGAACGGGACATTTCACCTGGTAGTCTTATCAGTTCCAGAAACAGTAAATAATGGAGTTCCGGTGGGATCTTGGTGCTTGATGCTCATCACGGTTCTCATCCTTGATGCGTATAGCTTCAAGTGTACAACTCGTTAGTTTGCATCATATTAACCAAGGTTTTACCATCATAACACTAGTGTAAGTCTAAGATATGTAGCACAACTCACTTCAGAGTTGTATGTAATTTGATGAACCAAAGTTACATCAAGATCTTAGATCCGACACATACATGAGTTCTACTAGTAATATTAAGATACAAACTTGAAAGTAAACTAATTAAACAAGATCTTAAGTTGTAGAACTTAGATCTTAGCTAGATCTTAAAGATCCTAGACTAGAAAGTCTAGATCTAGTGTTCTTAAGTTAGATCCTAAGTTACAAAACTTAGATCTACACTTTAATGAAACTATAAGTTATGAAACTTAGATTTTCAACTTGTAACATGTATGTAAGCTTATAAGCTTTGATTTACAACAAAATTAGAAGACCATAAGTTATATAAACTTAGATTCAACATAAGTATATGAAGTTATAACTAGAAAGTTATACTTGCATGTTCTTGAACTTATAAAGTTAACTTTTAGTTTCAAG
Source organism: Rutidosis leptorrhynchoides (assembly GCF_046630445.1). Lineage (NCBI taxonomy): Eukaryota > Viridiplantae > Streptophyta > Magnoliopsida > Asterales > Asteraceae > Rutidosis > Rutidosis leptorrhynchoides. The sequence continues at coordinate 364,871,893 of NC_092340.1, read as the reverse complement.
AAATATGAGATCAAGATTAACTAGTAATACTTGACCAAATTAACAACATCACAAGTTTTGTTGCTTACAATATTTGAGAGAAAAATGAGAGAAAATGAAGTGGTGTTTGAATGTATGTGTAAAAGTGAAGTGTAATACTAGCAAATAAGTAACACAAAAAAATTTTGAACTCCTCCCTCTTACACACCAAAACCGTCGGCCATAGTCCCAAAGGGGGAGGGTCAAGACTCACTTTCTTGTGTGGGAGCTTGGTGTAAGCTTAGAATAGATAAAGTTAGATGTATGGGGAAGAGTTTCTTAGCATGCTTGCACAAGTCACTTCATACTTAAGTTAATTAATCTAAGTTTAAGCCTTAATAAGTCATTAACATAATGTTGGGCTAACTAGTCCATTAAAAAGTAGGGTGGGCTTCCAAGTCCATGTACATTAATAAAAGCCTAAGTAATTAACTACTTGCACTAGTTAATTAAAAATGATTAATATTAATTAATCATGAATGTAAATAATATTCGAAAATATTATTCGTGAAAAGTACGTGTGTCACAAAGACAAGTCGGGCCATGAAAAGTTAAATATGGTAACAAGTAACACGTATAAGGACATGTTTATTAAAACACAAGCATTAATAATAAATTATTAATAATTAAACGTTGGAAAATCCAGGGTCGTTACAGTATCAATATTTCTTCCTCCGGAACCTCTTCTTCTTCCGGTTCCTCCTCTTCCGGTTCCTCCTCTTCTGGTTCCTCTTCTTTTGGTTCCTCCTCTTCCAGTTCCTCCTCTTCCGGTTCCTCTTCGGGAATTTGTGAATCTTCCCAATGTATATTCGAATCTTCATTATTATTAGGTGAGTCGATGGGATTTGTACTAGAGGTAGTCATCTATCACACAATATCAAACATGTTAAGAGGTTAATATATCACATAATATTTACATGTTAATAATATATAGTTTCCAACAAAAGTGTTAAGCAATCGTTTATAAAGAAAACACGGTCGAAGTCCAGACTCACTAATGCATTCTAACAAACTCGGTAAGACACACTAATGCAAAAATTCTGGTTCTCTAAGACCAACGCTCGGATACCAACTGAAATGTCCCGTTCATATTGATTATAAACGTTCCATATTAATTGATTTCGTTGCGAGGTTTTGACCTCTATATGAGACATTTTTCAGAGACTGCATTCATTTTTTAAAACAAACCATAACCTTTATTTTATCGACAAGGTTAAAAAGACATCACCTAGATTATCCAGAAATAATAATCTAAAAATATCACACTTACACACTACCAATACATATTGGTTTACAATATTAATATGTTACAACAAAATAAATCCCGAATGCAGTTTTAAACAGTATTATACAAGGATGTTGACACCAAATATTGTCCATATATTAGCATGCAACAGCGGGAGCTCTTAATAATCACCTGAGAATAAACATGCTTTAAACGTCAACAAAAATGTTGGTGAGTTATAGGTTTAACCTATATATTTATCAAATCGTAATAATAGACCACAAGATTTCATATTTCAATATACATCCCATACATAAAGATAAAAATCATTCATATGGTGAACACCTGGTAACCGACCATAACAAGATGCATATAGAATATCCCCTATCATTCCGGGACTCCCTTCGGACATGATGAATTCGAAGTACTAAAGCATCTGGTACTTTAGATGGGGCTCGTTGGGCCCAATAGATCTATCTTTAGGATTCGCGTCAATTAGGGTGTCTGTTCCCTAATTCTTAGATTACCAGACTAAAAAGGGGCATATTCGGTTTAATAATCCAACCATATAATGTAGTTTCATTTACTTGTGTCTATTTTGTAAAACATTTATAAAACTGCATGTATTCTCATCCCAAAATATTAGATTTTAAAAGTGGGACTATAACTCACTTTCACATATTTTTACTTCGTCGGGAAGTAAGACTTGGCCACTGGTCGATTCATTAACCTATAACAAATATGTACATATATATAAAAGTATGTTCAAAATATATTTACAACATTTTTAATACATTTTAATGTTTTAAGTTTATTAAGTCAGATGTCCTCGTTAGTAACCTACAACTAGTTTTTCACAGTTAGATGTACATAAATAAAGCAATATATATTATCTCGAATCAATCCACGACCTCATGTATACAAGCCTCAGGCTAGATCACAACTCAAAGTATATATAATATTTTGGAATCAACCTCAACCCTGTATAGCTAACTCCAACATTACTGCATATAGAGTGTCTATGGTTGTTCCGAAATATATATATAGATGGGTCGATATGATATGTCAAAACATTGTATTCGTGTCTATGGTATTCCAAGATTACATAATATATTAGAATACATGTATAATACAATATGAGTTAGCTAGGATATGATTAATATAGATTTGTTACCAATTTTCACGTGGCTACAACAAGCAAAAATATCCAATCTTGTTTTACCCATAACTTCTTCGTTTTAAATCCGTTTTGAGTGATTCAAGTTGCTATGGTTTCATATTGAACTTAATTTTATGAATCTAAACAGAAAAAGTATAATTTTATAGTCGGAAATACAGGTTACAAGTCATTTTTGTAAAGGTAGTCATTTCAGTCGAAAGAACGACGTCTAGATGACGATTTTGGAAAACATACTTCCACTTTGAGTTTAACCATGATTTTTGGATATAGTTTCATGTTCATAAGAAAAAGCATTTTCCCAGAATAAAAACTTTTAAATCAAATTTTATCATAGTTCTTAATTAACTAACCCAAAACAGCCCGCGGTGTTACTACGACGGCGTATATCCGGTTTTACGGTATTTTTCGTGTTTTATGGTTTTAAATCATTAAGTTAGCATATCATATAGATATAGAACATGTGTTTAGTTGATTTTAAAAGTCAAGTTAGAAGGATTAACTTTTGTTCGCGAACAAGTTTAAAATTAACTAAACTATGTTCTAGTGATTACAAGTTTAAACCTTCGAATAAGGTAGTTTTATATATATGAATCGAATGATGTTATGAACATCATTACTACCTCAGGTTTTGTGGATAAACCTACTGGAAATGAAAAAAATAGATCTAGCTTCAAAGTATCCTTGGATGGCTTGAAAGTTCTTGAAGCAAAATCATGACACGAAAACAAGTTCAAGTAAGATTTCCACTCGAAATAAGATTGTTAAAGTTATAGAAATTGAATCAAAGTTTGAATATGAGTATTACCTTATATTAGAAAGATATCTTACTATAAATAAGAAAGATTTCTTGAGGTTGGATGATCACTCAAAGTGGATTTGCAAGATTGAAAGTAAGCTAGTAAACTTGGAAGTGTTGTTGGTATGTTCTTGAGTAGTTGTTTTATAACTTGGTTTATGTATGGATTTATGAACTAGATTGAGCTAGATTTTGATGAATATGATGAGGAACACTTAGAACAATGGAAGAACACTTGAGAGAGAGTAGTTTGATGCATGTAAGTTGCAAAATGAAAGTGTTTGTGTACCTCCCCATTCACGTGAACTTTGCTCTATCATATAGGCTCCATTAGTTTGTTATTTTGTGAGATATTTCATGCTAGATGTTAAATGATGGTTCCCACATGGTTAGGTGACTCACATGGGCTGCTAAGAGCTGATCATTGGAGTGTATATACCAATAGTAAGTACATTTAGAAGCTGTGTATTGTATGAGTACAAATAAGAGTGTATACGAGTAGAATTGTTGATGAAAATGAATGAGGATGTAATTGTAAGCATTTTTGTTAAGTAGAAGTACTTTGATAAGTGTCTTGAAGTCTTTCAAAAGTGTATAAATACATATTAAAACACTACATGTATATACATTTTAACTGAGTCGTTAAGTCATCGTTAGTCGTTACATGTAAGTGTTGTTTTGAAACCTTTAAGTTAACGATCTTATTAAATGTTGTTAACCCATTATTTATTATATCTAATGAGATATTAATTCATTACATTATCATGATATAATGATGTATTAATATATCTTAATATGATATATATACATTAAAATGTTGTTACAACGATAATCGTTACATGTATGTCTCGTTTCGAAATCCTTAAGTTAGTAGTCTTGTTTTTACATATGTAGTTCATTGTTAATATACTTAATGAGATACATGCTTATCATAATATCATGTTAACTATATATATATATATATATATATATATATATATATATATATATATATATATATATATATATATATATATATATATATATATATATATATATATATATATATATATATATATATATATATCCATATATATATCATCATATAGTTTTTACAAGTTTTAACGTTCGCGAATCGCCGATCAACTTGGGTGGTCAATTGTCTATATGAAACGTATTTCAATTAATCAAGTCTTAACAAGTTTGATTGTTTAACATGTTGGAAACACTTAATCATATAAATATCAATTTCATTTAATATATATAAATATGGAAAAGTTCGGGTCACTACAGTACCTACCCGTTAAATAAATTTCGTCCCGAAATTTTTAAGCAGTTGGAGGTGTTGACGTATCTTCTGGAAATAAGTGCGGGTATTTCTTCTTCATCTGATCTTCTCATTCCCAGGTGAACTCAGGTCCTCTACGAGCATTCCATCGAACCTTAACAATTGGTATCTTGTTTTGCTTAAGTCTTTTAACCTCACGATCCATTATTTCGACGGGTTCTTCGATGAATTGAAGTTTTTCATTGATTTGGATTTCGTCTAACGGAATAGTGAGATCTTCTTTAGCAAAACACTTCTTCAAATTCGAGACGTGGAAAGTGTTATGTACAGCCGCGAGTTGTTGAGGTAACTCAAGTCGGTAAGCTACTGGTCTGACACGATCAATAATCTTGAATGGTCCAATATACATTGGATTTAATTTCCCCCGTTTACCAAATCGAATAACGCCTTTCCAAGGTGCAACTTTAAGCATGACCATTTCTCCAATTTCAAATTCTATATCTTTTCTTTTAATGTCAGCGTAGCTCTTTTGTCAACTTTGGGCGGTTTTCAACCGTTGTTGAATTTGAATAATCTTCTCGGTAGTTTCTTGTATTATCTCTGGACCCGTAATCTGTCTATCCCCCACTTCACTCCAACAAATCGGAGACCTGCACTTTCTACCATAAAGTGCAACAAATCGGAGACCTGCACTTTCTACCATAAAGTGCTTCAAACGGTGCCATCTCAATGCTTGAATGGTAGCTGTTGTTGTAGAAAAATTCTGCTAACGGTAGATGTCGATCCCAACTATTTCCGAAATCAATAACACAATGCTCGTAGCATGTCTTCAAGCATTTGTATCGTCCTTTCGCTCTGCCCATCAGTTTGTGAATGATAGGCAGTACTCATGTCTAGACGAGTTCCTAATGCTTGCTGTAATGTCTGCCAGAATCTTGAAATAAATCTGTCATCCCTATCAGAGATAATAGAGATTGGTATTCCATGTCTGGAGACGACTTCCTTCAAATACAGTCGTGCTAATTTCTCCATCTTGTCATCTTCTCTTATTGGCAGGAAGTGTGCTGATTTGGTGAGACGATCAACTATTACCCAAATAGTATCAAAACCACTTGCAGTCCTTGGCAATTTAGTGATGAAATCCATGGTAATATTTTCCCATTTCCATTCCGGAATTTCGGGTTGTTGAAGTAGACCTGATAGTTTTTGATGCTCAGCTTTGACCTTAGAACACTTCAAACATTCTCCTACGTATTTAGCAACATCGGCTTTCATACCCGACCACCAAAAATGTTTCTTGAGATCTTTGTACATCTTCCCCATTCCAGGATGTATTGAGTATCCGGTTTTATGAGCTTCTCTAAGTACCATTTCTCTCATATCTCCAAAATTTGGTACCCAAATTCTTTCCGCCCTATACCGGGTTCTGTCTTCCCGAATATTAAGATGCTTCTCCGATCCTTTAGGTATTTCATCCTTTAAGTTTCCCTCTTTTAAAACTCCTTTTTGCGCCTCCTTTATTTGAGTAGTAAGGTTAGTGTGAATCATTATAATCATAGCTTTTACTCGAATGGGTTCTCTGTCCTTTCTGCTCAAAGCGTCGGCTAGCACATTTGCCTTTCCCGGGTGGTAATGATTCTCAAAGTCGTAATCATTCAACAATTCAATCCATCTGCGCTGCCTCATGTTCAGTTGTTTCTGATTAAATATGTATTGAAGACTTTTGTGGTCGGTATATTTAACACTTTTGACCCCATATAAGTAGTGCCTCCAAGTCTTTAATGCAAAAACAACCGCGCCAAATTCCAAATCATGCATCGTATAATTCTGCTCGTGAATCTTCAATTGTCTAGACGCATAAGCAATTACTTTCGTTCATTGCATTAATACACAACCGAGACCTTACTTTGAGGCGTCACAATATATCACAAAATCATCATTCCCTTCAGGCAATGACAATATAGGTGTTGTAGTTAACTTTTTCTTCAACAATTGAAACGCTTTCTCCTGCTCATCCTTCCATTCAAATTTCTTCCTTTTATTCGTTAATGCAGTCAAAGGTTTTGCTATTTTGAAAAAATCTTGGATGAACCTTCTGTAGTAACCAGACAGTCCTAAAAATTGGCGTATATGCTTCAGAGTTTTCGGGGTTTCTCACTTTTCAACGGTTTCAATCTTTGCTGGATCCACCTGAATACCTTCTTTGTTCACTATATGACCGAGGAATTGAACTTCTTCTAACCAAAATGCACACTTTGAAAACTTCGCATACAGTTTTTCTTTCCTTAACAACTCTAACACTTTTCTCAAATGTTCTTCGTGCTCTTGGTCATTCTTTGAGTAAATAAGTATGTCATCGATGAAAACAATGACAAACTTGTCAAGGTATGGTCCACACACTCGGTTCATGAGGTCCATGAACACAGCTGGTGCGTTAGTCAACCCAAATGGCATAACCATAAACTCGTAATGACCATAACACGTCCTAAAAGCAGTCTTTGGAATATCATCCTCCTTCACCCGCATTTGATGATACCCAGAACGTAAATCAATCTTCGAATAAAACCGACGAGCCTTGTAGTTGATCAAATAAGTCGTCAATTCTCGGTAGTGGGTAGCGGTTCTTGATGGTAAGTTTGTTTAACTCTCGGTAGTCGATACACAACCTAAATGTACCATCCTTCTTCTTGACAAACAAAACAGGAGCTCCCCACGGTGATGTGCTTGGTCGAATGAAACCACGCTCTAAAAGTTCCTGTAACTGACTTTGTAATTCTTTCATTTCGCTGGGTGCGAGTCTGTATGGAGCACGAGCTATTGGTGCAGCTCTTGGTACAAGATCTATTTGAAATTCAACGGATCGGTGTGGAGGTAGTCCCGGTAATTCTTTCGAAAATACATCAGGAAATTCTTTTACGATGGGAACATCATTGATGTTCTTTTCTTCGGTTTGTACTTTCTAGACATGTGCTAAAACAGCATAGCAACCTTTTCTTATTAGCTTTTGCGCCTTCAAATTACTAATAAGATTTAGCTTCGCGTTGCTCTTTTCTCCGTACACCATTAAGGGTTTTGCTTTTTTCCGTACAATGCGAATTGCATTTTTGTAACATACGATCTCTGCTCTCTCCTTTTTCAACCAGTCCATGCCAATTATCACATCAAAACTTCCTAACTCTACTGGTATCAAATCAATCTTAAATGTTTCACTAACCAGCTTAATTTCTCGATTCCGACATATATTATCTGCTGTAATTAATTTACCGTTTGCTAATTCGAGTAAAAATTTATTATCCAAAGGCGTCAGTGGACAACTTAATTTAGCACAAAAATCTCTACTCATATAGCTTCTATCCGCACCCGAATCAAATAAAACATAAGCAGATGTATTGTCAATAAGAAACGTACCCATAACAAGCTCCGGGTCTTCCTGCGCTTCTGCCGTATTAATATTGAAAACTCTTTCGCGGCCTTGCCCATTAGTATTCCCTTGGTTTGGGCAATTTCTAATAATGTGGTCCGGTTTTCCACATTTATAACAAACTACGTCGGCATTACTTGTTCCGACATTATTTGTTTCTTTATTTTTGTTGTTCTTTGGTTAGTAAACCTCACATTTTGCCGCGCCATGATCACTTCTCTTACACTTGGTGCAAACTGTTGTGCAAAACGCATTCGGATGGTACTCTGCACACCTGAAGCATGGTTGTTTCTGTTGTTTATTGTTATTGAGGTTGTTGTTGGAATTGTTATTGTTGTTGAAACGGTTGTTGTAGTTGTTGCTGTTGTTGGGACGTTTGTTGTAGTTATTGTTAGGATTGCGGTTATTGTTGCGATTGTTGTTGCGGTTGTTATGATTGTTATTGTGATTATGGTTGTGATTGTTGTTGTTGTTGTATTGGTGACCCTTGTCACTGGTTTCTTCCCACTTTCTCTTGAGTTGTTTCGTGTTGGCTTCTTCGGCCGCCTGCTCTTTAATTCTTCTCTCAATCTGATTTATGAGTTTATGAGCCATTCGACTTGCCTTTTGTATGGAAGCGGGCTCGTGTGAAGTCACATCTAATCATATGCGTTTTTCATCATATGCGCTTTTCATCATATGCGCTGCGCTTTTCATCATATGCGCTTTTCATCATATGCGCTTTTTATCATATGCACTTTTAATCATATGCGTTGCGCTTTTCATCATATGCGCTTTTCGGTGCTACATAGATATTTCTCATTTTCGGTTATCATTGACTGATAATCATATCCATTATGATATATATCAGATAAACTTAACAAATTTCTCTTTGATTTGGGAGAAAACAAGGCATTGTTTATCAGAAAATTCGTACCATTTGGTAACATGAATTTTTGCCTTTTCCGTTCCTTATATCAAGTTTGCAAGACTTGATATAGTATTTATAATTCCTTCATTTGATTTAAATCAATGAAATATTTCTTAGATTTGATCATAGTGTGTATGTTACCACTATTTGCAATACATAGGTCTTTACCATTTAATTGATGTTGTATTTCGACAGGATTCATACTAAAACTTCAAATAAGATAAGTAAATAATGAGTTATATTTCAGCAAGATAATCAAATTATATTACCTACAAACAAGTTACAATCTGAAGTACATAAAAGATAACACTTAATAAAACATATGCGTTATGGTCTAAAACCATTTATTTATGAGTGATACATAACAAGATAGGCATCTTAGAAAATTCAAACCATTCAAGTCTCAAGGTAGCTCAGGGTTTATTTAATCAAGATTTTTCAACAGATTCACTCTCGTTTTCTATTCTTTTAGGACTTATTTGTAGAGCTAAACAAGATGTTCATATATTCAAGAAATACTAGACTGATGATCCACGTTACCAGATTATTAATAAGAATCTCTGGGATTCTTATAAGAGCGTCTACTAACATCTTCAATTTTATTCTTTCATGGATCACCGTTATTTCTTGATAATTAATATCATATCTATCTTTGAGTATTTTTCATAATACACTTGGATCTTCGATCATATAATATGTAGATTCTAAGGACTCGTCAATATGTTTGCTAAGAAAAATACTTGCTATTGCTTTCTCTTGTTCGGAACAATTGTTATTTTCATTCAGGGTTTCTAAAATACCGATTGATTCGAGATATTTTTCTACATTCATAACCCATGTTAAGTAGTTGTTCTCACTTGATTCTAAAGGAGCAAATTTAAGCCTTTTCAAATTCGACATTTTCTATTATCAAAAAGATGAACAACATAAATCATAATCATAATCAACTTCTATTCATAGACAAATAATAAAATGAAATTAGAATCATTTTAAATTCATAAGTAGCAAACAACAGAATGATTACAAATGATAAAATCACAAGGGCATGATAGAATATAAGTTCACCCGGTGATATATTAGCAAAAATGATGATAGTTAGTAGGACCAATACAATAGGAAAAATCATCATTGTGAGAATCATCTTTACAAAAGAAACTTTTTGAGAGTGGTAATCTGAGAAAATGATGATTGATTTGTAAAAATGTGAAAAACGGAGATGTTTATTTTATATTTGAAAAATATAGTCGTTGTAACGTCGTCAGTTGACATTAACAACCGTTATGTATATATGACCGTTGTAACGTCGTTAGTTGACGTTAACGACTGTTATGTACTCATTGTATTAATAATAATTTTAATAAAAGAATTTTATTAGTATAAATACGATTACTATAAATACATTTAGTATAAATACGTTTAGTATAAATACGAAGATTAAGAGAATAAACATATTATGCATAAATAATAAATTTAAGAATAAACATTAGTATGCATGAAATAAATAATGATTAATTGCATAAGTAATCATAAATGTTAGATAACATAATTATAAATGTTAGTGAAGTTAATAAGAGTTAGATTACATAAATATAATTCAGGCGGTATAACCGACCATATATAACTTAAATAACATAAATATAAATGTTAGTGAAGTTAATAAAAGTTAGATTACAGAAATATAATTTTACTTATGATGATAATAATATTTACCTTACTAATAAATAATAAAAGATATCGTTAAAGAATTTCTTACCTTGATTAGTGACTTATGCTTGCTTAGATAAACCTTGATTATACGGAGCACTTCGTGCTGATAACGTGTTATAATTTAGTAGTTAATAACTATTTTCATGGCATATATTATATAAGATTAGAAACTTCTGTACTATATAAATCTTAGAAAATGAATGGAGAATAAGAGTAACACTTCTGTTTGAGAAATAATGGTACATTGTTTGCTTACACTCGATGAATATTTATACTACAATACAAATGCTATATGCGTTCAATTTTCAATGAGGAATAGTAAAAAATATGGAGTAATATAATTGATCATTCAAATCTTGAACTTTAGAGGACACATATCTTGACTTTTAGAATACTTGTATATTCAAGATATTATAATAAGTACGAGTAATTTTGAAACAGATGGTGTATCAATTTATCAATCATTACCTTAAAAAGTACCTAAAATGTAAAATTGAGCATAATTAGTAGTCAACCAGTCTCATAGCATAACTTAAATCAAATTATTGTCGCGAAAAATCCTCCTTGATTGGTGTGACACCACGTCATGGGAAAGAATGAAACCGAATCCCTTAAAGTAACAAGTCAATCAATCGTTCTTATACTTGACATATCAAAACAACAAATGCACATAAAAATAGGGTTATGCTAACATGTACCCCCGTAACACATGTTAAAGAAGCATTACATTAAATGCATATTTTATTTTAGAAAGTTTCATATCAATTTTAATGATAAAAGTTCAATTCTTATAATTTATGGGTGGTGCTAGCTGCCTAGCTGTATGTTATATATTCACATTGGATTCCAATTTAGTGAGCTTGTTTGATAATAGATACTCGTATGTCATTACAATTTACAAGTGGCCACAGGGTCTCTGAAAAAGATAATTCAAACAAACACATCCTTATAGTAATTTTGTTCAACGGGTTAATAAATAATTAAAACAGTTTGCCAAGAAGTGTAGATCCATAAGGACATTCAAACTTTGTGTTTCATCAAATTCACCATGTAAGAGTCGAAATGTCGAATGTATGTAATATACATCTACTGAATACTCATATATAACGAGACCGAGACTAATCCCCTTATAACAAGAGGTTCAAATTCTTGACACAATTGGGGCTCGAACCAATGCCCACTTTTGTATAGAGCTTCCATATAGCAGCCCCTAAAAGCAACGAATACCATTCTTGTTGAAGCACATTGATTCATAAAGCATAAGTTAGATAATCCTTAACAGAAATGCTAACTAGTGCCTTAAAGGCGCACATAATACTATTAAATACATCAACCTTTCTTTTTATAACATAAAATTTATTTATTAACTATACTAATATTTTTCGAATTAAACATTAAAATATTAACTATGGTTTGAATTATTTATTGAAAATTAAGTTTCATTAAACAGATATGCAAGATCAGGGAATGATCTGCAGATATGGCGCTGCATAGAGTAAAAAAAAAAAAAAAAAGCTATTTAGAATCCAAACACCTTTTAGAACTTGATCTCCGATTGCACGTTAAAGAAAAGGTCTAACAAATATTCTAATGCTACAAGTTAAATCTTTTAGGCAACAAAGTTCTTTTTTTTTTTTTTTTTTTTAAATAATTGTTGCCCAGCAAAACCCACATCAACTAATTTCATTTGTAAAATAGCTGGCTTTATCAAGAATCCCCCTTCCAACAGCCTGGAATTCATTCCAAGTTCCTAACCCATTTTGTATTCAATCTTTTTAAACTAACAAAATACCAAATTTGGACAAATGTTACATCTATCAATAATTTAATGCACAATATCAATTTACTCCAACTGCTAAGATTTGGTCTTACCCATATTGACATACAACTTTTAATTCATGCTGTGCACGTCCCTTTATAATTATAACCCAGATTTGGTCATCTATGCTTAGAAAATTGATATTTTACATCCCACATACACATACGACCAAAAAAGAAAAAGATGATCTATTATACATTTTAAGCAACAAGAGATTGTAATGCATATGTTACAACTGCCTAACCAACTTTTTGTGGGATCCTAAAGGTTACAAGTTTACCCATAAGGCCATAAGAAATAATGAACGTGAAAAACTTGAATAAAAGGACAATGTACTTCAATTTAGCCATTTAAGGCGACAAAAAATCAAAAAATTTCAACAAAATCAAGCTCTATCGACAGTCCATAGAATCAAATGAGTCCGCAAATCCCGAAGGTTTAGACGGAATACTCGAATGCGTAAACGACACATCAAACGTTCCAGAAGTACCCTCGTCCGCTTGCCATCTTTGAAGGGCTTGAGGAAGGCTCATTTGCAGGTCAATTCCATAACCATCGTCTTCTTCTGGCCGTGAAGGTTTCCATTGTTCCACAAGTGGGCCCAACACGTTCACTGCATGACCCATGTCAGGTCTTTGAAACGGCTCGCGGGCCGTGCAATGACCCGCAAGCTCGGCTACCTTTGTGATGGAATCGAGTGTTTCTTCGTCTTCGGTTTCAAGGGTTAGGTCAATGGCTTTTAACATATTCTCCTTTGAGATAAGGAGCCTCCTAAACCATGTTACTAAATGACACCTTTCATCGGGCATGGTTTCGTCTAAAGCTTTTCTGCCTGTTATCAGTTCCATCAATACTACTCCGAATGCAAAAACATCCACCTTGGTAGTCACTCTTCCAGTAGCTATTTTGATTGAAAGAACAAAAAAAATGTTATTGGAACAAATTGTTTGAATAAAAAAGCTATCAAATTCAAGTTGTTTGAACAAAAAAGCTATCAAATTCAAGTTGTTTGAACAAAAAAGCTATCAAATTAAAGGTTTTTACAGGCACTTTAATGCCAAAATCACAAATCTTGAAGCCACCTGGGTAAACAAAGTTCATTTAAGTTGTTACAGGCTTCTTTAATGCAAGAATAATAAATCTTGAAGCCAAATGGGTAAAATTTTTATCATTCAAGTTGTTACAGACTTCTTTAATGCCAAAATCATAAATCTTGAATCCAAATGGGTGAATTTTTCATCATCTAAGTTGTTACATGCTTCTTCAATGCCAAAAATCATAAATCTTGAAGCCAAATGGGTAAACAAAATCATTTATGTTGGCTAATCAAGAAAAAGAATCCAAAAGACAGATTTTGGGTCTTTTACAAGTCTGCCTAAAATCAAACATGATCAAACCTTGAAGCCAAATGTGTAGAAAAAACTTGTCATTTTCAATGCATGATCAACAAAGTTTCATACTTTATGATATTTAGGCTTATTAAAGTCTCTTAGCCATAGATTCTTGAAACATTATAGGAAACAAATTAGCCCAATTTAGTATCTTTAAAAGAATTCAAATATTACTACTGATAGAAACAAGAAAGTACTCACCAGCATACTCGGGCGCAAGATAACCAAATGTTCCAGCAAGTTTAGTCTCAACAGAGTATTTCCCATCAGGAGCGTTTTTAACCAAGCCAAAATCCGCAACCTTGGCTCTCATATCATCACCAAGAAGAATATTCGACGGCTTCAAATCTCTATGAATAAAACTCGATTGTGCTAAACTATGCAAATACTCAACCCCACGTGCCACATCTAAAGCAATCGAAACCCTTTGTTTCCAACTCAAAAAATTGGTCTTATGCTCTCTCCATTCAAACAAATGTTGTGTTAATGTCCCTTGTGGCATATACTCATACACCAAAAGCCGCTCGTTACCATTAATACAATATCCAAGTAAAGCAACTAAATGTCGGTGTCGGACTTTTGTAAGAACCGCAATTTCAGCTTGAAATTCGTTTAACCCTTTGGTCCCCATAACGCCCGATTCCATCCTTTTAACCGCAATCTTAGTTCCATCGTGTAATTCGCCTTTATAAACAACACCAAAACCACCTCGTCCCAAAATGTTTTTTTCACTAAAATTATTTGTTACTTGTCGAAGAACTTGAATCGAAATCACAACATTACCACCTTCAAAACCATGCATTTCGCTATGATCACCACTACTTTGACTAGTCAACTCACTAAAACCGCCACCATAACCATTTAGAGTACTTGTAGCAGCACTCGTTTTTATTAACTCTTTACCAATTTCGGGATTCTCTACACGACCGAACTTTTGGTGTCTCTTTTTAGCACAACATTTGTAAACAACAAAGATAATAATCCCAAAGAAAACAAGAACACCAAGAACAATCCCAACATTAGTTCCACTCGAACCAGACGACTTTTTTGATGAACCGGGTGAGTTAGAACTTGGTCCAGACCCAGGTGGCGCGTTAGGCCCACCCGGAATAATAACTTGACCTAAAAACGGATTATCATTAAAAGAAAACTTCACATCATTTCTGAATTTTGGTATAATACCAGAAAGATTATTATTTGACACATCAATTTGCTTTAAATTAGGCAAAGATGTCAACACATCAGGAATCGGACCCTCAAGATTATTATCACTCAACGTTATACTTATTAACGAAGTCAAATTTCCAAAAGAAGGCGAAATAGTACCCGAAAAATTCCGTTTAGCAAAATTTACAGAAGTCACATTCTTATTAAAAGAATCACATTGAACATAACTCCAATCATTACAAGCATTATTACCTGTCCAAGATTCAGCCAGTGAAATCGGATAACCGATCGCACCGGCAACGTCTAAAAGCGCATTCACCTGTGGATCACAAGGTCCAGGTGTAGCTAAACAAAAGCTATTTGAAGTAACATCAAAAACATCTCCTACAATTGGAAACTCACCCTGCAACTTATTATTTCGCAACGTCATGTTTGCTATTTTAGGTAATTTGTAAAAAGATAATGGAAAAATCCCAGTAAGCTGATTATCTCTTAATTGCAAATCAAACAAATTCACACATTTTGAAAGATCAGGTAAAGCACCAGTGAAAGAATTAGCTTGTAACCAAACTTGATTTAATTCAGTCATAGAAGAAAGCACATCAAGATTACCAGAAAGCCCTGGACTTTTCTGATTGTTCAACCAAAGATTTTGAATCTGGGACCCACCAAAACTATTGGGCAAACTTCCTGTAAGATCATTATAAGACAATCTAAGATTCTGCAAACTAGGAAAACTACCAAAAATATCAGGTATCACACCATTTATATTAGCACTACTAGCTGAAAACTGTTGCAAATTAGTACTTTCTGTAAGATCATTAGGTATACTCCATGGGGCTAGATTTAAATTATCAGAAATGCTAAAAGTTTGTAAATTTGTAAGACCCAGAAAGAAATTAGGAGGAATTGAAGTGAAATTATTGGAATCAAGAAACACACTTTCAAGAAAAGTTAGGTTTGATAAAGACGGTAAGTCGCCGGAAAGTGAGTTTTTTTGTAGTTGGAGTGTTTTAAGTTGGGTGAGTTGATTTAGGGTTCCGGGGAGACTTCCGGTGAGTGATCTTGAAGCGAGAGTAATTGCAGTGACACGTTTTGTGTTGTCACATTTGATTCCGTCCCATAAACAGAAGTCAGTATTTGATTTCCAGTTTGATGGGGGTGGTGTGAGGGTTGTGGAGAATGCTGACATCACGGTGGCGTCATCGGCGGTGGTAATGGTGGTAAGAAGGAGGAGGAGGATGACGGTGGTGAGTGGGAGGAGCTGGTGGTGATGGGTGGCACGTTGATATGCCATTTTTATTGTTGTTTTTGGTATATTGAGAATTGAAAATGTTGAGTTTATTATGGTGGGGGTTTGAAGTTTGAACATATAAAAAGACAGACAGATATGTAGATGTGTTTTTTTTTTTTTTTGTAATAATTTTATTTAATTAATGATTAATGATTAACGATGATTTTTGTCGAGGATAAATGTGCCATGGTCGTGAATTGTTGGATACCGCGTTGTTTTAACTGTGATTGATTTATGATATGTATGTAATTATGTAGGGTCATGATATATACACAACCAATTTTTACAAATATACAACCAAACATGTTTTACAGTGTGTATTTGTAAAAATTGGTTGTGTATATATCACTATCCAATTATGTAACGAGAGTAGTTGCTGTTTGTTGTTGCTACTTGCTTGTGGGTATTTAATAAATATTTGATTTGATGCGTTGTCTTGTTACGTTGGCTAAAGATTTGATATTTTATGTTTATATAGTAATAGTAACTAGTGAAATGACCAGTGAAACTACGGGTTTGTTTAAACAAAACAGTTTGATGATATGTTTTAGGTATTAAATAAATATAAATGCTAAATTCATTTAGTCCGTCTTCGGTTGTTGTGAGATTGTCGATTGTTGTGAGATTGTTCGTTAGATAGTTCTTTTCTTCATTTCTTCACCTCAGAAGCCAATGCTACATTTTTGTTAATGAGCACAAGCTACAATTCAAGCGGAACTGCATTCTCAACATTGAGTAAAACTGCGTTGACTCGTCAAAGTCAACAATTCATAATTTTTGCTTGACAATGATCTACAAGAGTAACTCGTGTACCATCAATTTGATTCTTCGACTTAAAGGTGCAAATTCTCTACATCATCATGCACAATTTTACACAGAAACTTGCCCAAGTTACCACAATAATTAATATTTTTGACGTTTGTAATGAATCCATAAACGCACCTCTTCATGATCATGTACCTGCAAGGTAGTTAATGTGTTTGTCATTTCCTCTTTAAAAAATGAAATCATGATTTATAGCAAACATCCTTGACGCGCCCATTTCCACCCCTAATGTCAATAAGTATAAACGCACAAATGTGATTCAAGTTCATCTATATGAATATATCAATGTTCAGATTAGGAACGTAATGCATCACCAAACATGTGGCTTATCAAGTCAATGAGCATACATATGACATAAGAACAATTCTCTGCAGCATGCATGCCAAATCTGAAATAATAACCAGTTTTATGAAAATAAGCGAGTACACAAGAAAAAATTACTTGAGAAGAGAACCTCATCCAGTTTTAGTATATTAGTGCCCCCTCTCAATCCTCAAACTCCTCATACCAAACGTATATATGAACCAAAACTTCAAAAAATGAGCTCATTTTGTCAATTATATCAACCTGTCACAGGCTCCAAATATTTACTTATTTATCTAAAGTCATCAGGTCTCCCGTTCTTAATTAACATCAGTTTATTAGCGTAAATTCGAGAGTTTCAATAAGCTACAAATTAACAAGGCATATATTATCTATATAATATAATAGATACAAATATACTATACTATATATACATGTAAGCTGATTAGAAAATTTATGTTACACATATGTCTATAATTTATATATAGGTAGGTTTAAACTGTTAAATGGAATGGTTTCAAAAATATCAAATAGAATTGTGTAGTTACTGAACAAAAATAGTGAAATGGATTCCCGTGATACTCCTTGACCCATGCTAAATGTTACCAATTTTGACATGTTGTTCAACACGCTTATTTGCATCCATTCCCAAGCTAAAATACTAAATGGAAATCTTACAATAATGAAAAAAAAGGTTAGTGCACCTGTAATATCTCTCTGAACAGCAGTGGATCCTGATGGACTCCTGTTTTAAACATATTGAAATAGAGACGACATTTTTGATAGCTAAGTTAATCACAACAAATCCTACTTTCTGGAACCATTTTTTAAATTTGTTAGAACATAAAAAGTCGAGTACCTCATTTCACTACTTCTTGTACAAATCTAAAAATTGTTAGATGATTGCTGTTCTAAGACACCATCAGGCCAGGTTGTAGTTCTGCATGTTGCTCATCAGGACCCACATATGTACAGGGAACTCATTCTTCACAACATAGTGATCTGAATTGCTGAAAATATAACATGATTAAATTCCGATTGACATTAATTACAATAAAAGTTTAAACATCCTCTCTATTATTTAAAACAAAGCCGCTGCATAAAATGCTATTGCAGAATGAATTAGTTGTTATACGTTGATTCGAATCATCAATCTTCTTCAATACCACTGTATAAAACCAATCCATAACTCAATACTATAGAAAATAGATTCAGCAAGAACATAAAAAGTGAATAAGTAGTAGGTTGAGAGAGAAAACACATACTGTAATTTTCATATCTCAATCTTTAACGATTGATGATCGATTATAGGGATTGCAAGTTAATTTATGTCCTTTAACAAAGTATTCCAATTCACACATTTGACAAGCAAAACTAATATACATTATATAGTTTATATACATTACAATATTAACCAACACACAAACTATATAATCTAAACTGAATTGAAGTTACATAAAATTTAAAAAAAAAAATAGGAACTTTTGTGTAAATCTTGAAAAGGGAAAGCTTCTTCCCTTTTCATTGAGATGGATTCAATTAGTTTAGACCAAAAAATTTAAGAACTTAGGACAAAATATGATTTCGCTATTCCAGAAAGAAGGAGAACATAGAATCAATTGTGTATATAGAAATTACAAAATCACCTTATCCTTAGTTTGAATAGCCTCAACAGCTGCATTCATCCGTGCAACTTAATCATCATCATCACCACCCACTGTTGTAAACGGCGTCCGTTGCGTCCGTTGCGACACCCGTTGCGACGTTTTGGTGACTAAACCGTTTCGACCCCGTCCCGTTTTCTTATAAGCCGGTCAACGGTCAAAGTCATGTCAAATGCAGGAAAAATTGGGTCAACGCCGGTCAAAATTCAGAAATTCGGTTAAAATCGGTCATAAGTCAGTCAAATCAATCAAAATTGACTTAGTTTAGTATTCCATTTTGTATTATATTAACGCTAATAGCAATTATAGGTACAAACTTGTCAACGAAGATTTTTTAGCTCTAAAATATGTGTAAATATATATTTATATATATAAAAGTCAACATTAGTCAACATTCGTTTCGACCCCGTCTCGGCCCCGTTTTTTCCGTTACGACGTTTTGAGGTTGCTACCGTTTCGGCCCCGTCTCGCGTCCTTTTCAACCTTGTCACCACCACCATTCCTGATCAAAATAATAGAACCTAAAAGAAGCATAACAGAATTAGATATACCTTTTTGATAGTCGTCATGGATGAAGATGAATTGGACTGAAAATCTAGGCTACCATAATCTTTAGAGTATAATTCAATCGATCAAACACTTATAGTTGCAGTCCGGCATTTGGATTGGATCTACGTTCTCTACCTTCATCTCCTTATCTTCTTCCTTACGCCGTCTCTCTTCTTCCTTTTGTTTGTTCTTCAGTTCCTTCTTGCGAGCACTTCATAAACAATATATATATATATATATATATATATATATATATATATATATATATATATATATATATATATATATATATATATAGTAATCATTACACACTATATCAGACATCAATCAATTAAACTGAAAAAAGTAAAGATTGAGGTGTAAACCCCTAATTAAAAATTCGCACGCAGAGTATAATGACCATAACCCTTATCGATAAACCTAAACCCTAATGTGCGTGTTACGGAGTATTAATTGTATGATTTTATTTTTTTAATTTTTAATTAATTATAATAATTACATCACTTAAGGCCTTACATTTTTTTTTCTTTCTTTTTTTAATTTTTTTAATGAAAGAAAAAGCTTATTTATGATGTCATCATTTTAGAGATATAATAGAATATATAGATAATAGTAATAGTAATTAAAAAATCATTATTACTACAGAATTTTTTTTTATTTAGACAGCATACGCATATATCTCTAGTTTGGCATCCGCCGATGCACAAAGAAAGTTTATTTAAATTTAAATTTATATTTTAAATGAAATGGAAAATATGTATACTTAGAATTTACTCCGTATTAATAGTACGATGAACATTGTGATCGATAATGATATTACTACGATCACGCTCATATGAAATTGATCCATATACATTTGAATCAATTACCTCTCAAAATAAAAGTACGTTTGATTTTGATCATTAAATCGAACTTCGATATACGTACTAATATTTGAATAAACTTTTTTCTCTCTCTTCTACCTCACGACGTCCACTGTTCAAACCCTAATTTCTCTTTCTCGCCGCCTCTTTCCCGTTCTCAGAAATCACGGCGGTGTGCTCTCATCTGTGTAGTGATCCGAACTTTTTCATGTTTATATATATTAAATGAAATTGTTATTTACATGATTAAGTGTTTCCAACATGTTAAGCAATCAAACTTGTTAAGACTTAATTAATTGAAATAGGTTTCATATAGACAATTGACCACCCAAGTTGGCCGGTGATTCACGAACGTTAAAACTTGTAAAAACTATATGATGACATATATATGGATATATATATATATATATATATATATATATATATATATATATATATATATATATATATATATATATATATAGTTAACATGATATTATGATAAGTGAGTATCTCATTAGATATGTTAACAATGAGTGATATACATAAAAATGAGTTTATTGAATTAAGAAACTCGAAACGATATATATAACGATTATCGTTATAACAACGTCTTACTAAATACATATGAATCATATTAAGATATTGTTACACTATGTTTAAATATGATAAATGATAAGTAAACATATCATTAAGTGTATTAACAATGAACTACATATGTAAAAACAAGACTACTAACTTAAGGATTTTGAAACGAGTCATATATGTAACGATTATCGTTGTAACGACATTTAAATGCATATATATCATATTAAGATATATTAATACATCATAATATCATGATAATGTAATAATTTAACATCTCATTAGATATTATAAATAATGGGTTAACAACATTTAACAAGATCGTTAACTTAAAGGTTTCAAAACAACACTTACATGTAACGACTAACGATGACTTAACGACTCAGTTAAATGTATATTACATGTAGTGTATTATGTTGTAATAATACACTTTTAGAAGACTTCAATACACATATCAAAGTACTTCTATTTAATAAAAATGCTTACAATTACATTCTCGTTCAATTTCATCAATAATTCTACTCGTATGCAACCGTATTCATACTCGTACAATACCCAGCTCCTAGACGTATATACTATTGGTATATACACATAATAATTCAGCTCTTAGCAGCCCTAGATAGTCAACAAACATGTGGAACCAACAATTAGACAACTAGCATGACTTATGAGCAAGGAAACAAAAACAAGAACTCCTTTTAATTCCACTCACCTTCACCACTCACCACCTACTCCATTTCACTTCCAATTTTCTTCCCAATTCTCTCTCAAAACACACACACACACTTCTATGAACGTCTAAGTTACTATTTTTTCAGCAAAAATCATCAAATACAAGCTTTGGTTATTACCTATAATCATCATAAAAACAATTACTCAAGAACACATCAAGAACACTTCCAAGCTTACAAGTTTACTTCCAAGTTTCCTAATCCATTCCAAGCAATCATCTAAGATCAAGAAACCTTTGTTATTTACAGTAGGTTATCTTTCTAAATCAAGGTAATATTCATATTCAAGCTTTGATTCAATTTCTATAACTATAACTATCTTAATTCGAGTAATAATCTTACTTGAACTTGTTTTTGTGTCATGGTTCTATTTCAAGAACTTTCAAGCCATCAAAGATCCTTTGAAGCTCAAGTTATTTTTTCATCATTTCCAGTAGGTTTACCTACTAAACTTGAGATAGTAATGATGTTCATAACATCATTTAATTCATATATGTATAACTATCTTATTCGAAGATTTGAACATGTAATCACTAAAACATAGTTTAGTTAATTCTATACTTGTTCGCAAACAAAGTTAATCCTTCTAAATTAACTTTTAAAATCAACTAAACACATGTTCTATATCTATATGATATGCTAACTTAATGATTTAAAACCTAAAAACACGAAAAAACACCGTAAAACCGGATATACGCCGTCGTAGTAACACCGCGGGCTGTTTTGGGTTAATTAATTAAAAACTATGATAAACTTTGATTTAAAAGTTGTTCTTCTGGGAAAATGATTTTTATTATGAACATGAAACTATATCCAAAAATCATGGTTAAACTCAAAGTGGAAGTATGTTTTCCAAAATGGTCATCTAGACGTCGTTCTTTCGACTGAAATGACTACCTTTACAAAAACGACTTATAATTTGTATTTTCGGCTATAAAATTATACTTTTTCTATTTAGATTCATAAACTTAAGTTCAATATGAAACCATAGCAACTTGAATCACTCAAAACGGATTTAAAACGAAGAAGTTTTGGGTAAAACAAAATTGGATAAATTTTTTTTGTTGTAGCTACGTGAAAATTGGTAACAAATCTATATTAATCATATCCTAGATAACTCATATTGTATTATACATGTATTCTAATATATTATGTAATCTTGGGATACCATAGACACGAATACAATGTTTTGACATATCATATCGACCCATCTATATATATATTTCGGAACAACCATAGACACTCTATATGCAGTAATGTTGGAGTTAGCTATACAGGGTTGAGGTTGATTCCAAAATATTATATATACTTTGAGTTGTGATCTAGCCTGAGGCTTGTATACACGAGATCATGGATTGATTCGAGATAATATATATTGCTTTATTTTTCTGTACATCTAACTGTGGACAACTAGTCGTAGGTTACTAACGAGGACAGCTGACTTAATAAACTTAAAACATTAAAACGTATTAAAAATGTTGTAAATATATTTTGAACATACTTTGATATATATGTACATATTTGTTATAGGTTCGTGAATTGACCAGTGGCCAAGTCTTACTTCCCGACGAAGTAAAAATCTGTGAAAGTGAATTATAGTCCCACTTTTAAAATCTAATATTTTGGGATGAGAATACATGCAGTTTTATAAATGTTTTACAAAATAGACACAAGTAAATGAAACTACATTCTATGGCTGGATTATTAAACTGAATATGCCCCTTTTTAGTCTGGTAATCTAAGAATTAGGGAACAGACACCCTAATTGACGCGAATCCTAAAGATAGATCTATTGGGCCCAACGAGCCCCATCCAAAGTACTGGATGCTTTAGTACTTCGAATTCATCATGTTCGAAGGGAGACCCGGAATGATAGGGGATATTCTATATGCATCTTGTTAAGGTCGGTTACCAGGTGTTCACCATATGAATGATTTTTATCTCTATGTATGGGATGTATACTAAAATATGAAATCTTGTGGTCTATTATTTTTTTTTTTTTTTTGAAAAGCAAGAAATTTTATTGATAAAAGGAGATGTTACAAAGAGGATTACAACGCGAGCAACACGAATAGAGTGAAACTCGAGGACCTACACTAGACATAAAGAAGGAGACTAACAATACGTGGATTCCCCAACTTCAATTATAATCTCATCAATATTACCATCAGTATTACCCTCATCATCTACTAATACAGAAAAAGGATTACTTGTTTCAATTTTATCTTTGGAATAAGTCGTCTTATTATTACCTTCACCATCAATGCCGTTCCCTTTATCCCCTTTCTTCAAAACATTATGAATATGACTTTTATGGGACTGACTTTGTTGACTATTCTTCTTAACAGATTCATTGATCTTTATATCCTCGAAAGCCTTTCTTTGATTAAAATTGCCCTGCCATTGATTATTTCTATTGAAACTCCATGAAGGACCACCAAACTTCCTTTGATTACCACCACCAAAACCTGGACCATTTCTACCATCTGCAACATTTCTGTTTATAATAGTAGGTGGTTTAACCACAGTGCTTCCAGCAACATCTTTAATAGTTCTATTACTTCTTCCCACTGTCTTTCACCCTTCATCAACCTTCAAACTCTTTTGCAATTCTTTTTTATTATCTTCTTCTTCTTTCTTTTGTTTAGCAACAGTTTCGTCTTCAGATAATGGTCTAACAGTGCAGTTATCAAACATGTGCCCAAAAACTTGACAATGAGAACATCTAGAAGGCTTCCACTGATAACCCACTTTCAAATTAATCACTTTTCCTGCATTAAGGCCATCAGAAGGATAAACTGCTTTAATAGTATCAGGTAAGCCCTTAACTGCATTTGCCTCAACTAGCAGCCTAGCATAACCTGCTCTACCAGTTTGGTTTATACATCTTTCTTTTGTAACTCTATCCATGGCAATTGGTTTACCAATTCTACTAACAATCTGTCCAATGTTGCCACCATTCCATAACTCAATTGGTAAATCTATAAGTGATATCCATAAAGGGATAACCACTGGTTCAGGTTTCTCCAAATAAAGTCCTGGTTCCCACTTTTTCAAAAACAATGGAACATTTTCAATTAGCCAAGGTCCTGATTCAATAACTTTTTGCATACCTTCTTCAGAATCAAACCTAAAGAAGTAGTATCCAGAAGTATTAACAGAAATATCCTTGATGCCATAAACCCTCCACATCCTTCTCAAATTAGAATTAACCACAGCAAAATTCAGCTTGACACCAACAAAATACCCATATAAGGATTTAGAGTAAGCAACACTAGTATTTTCCATAAATTCACCTGTCAAATGTACAATCTCTTCACCATCAGGCATAACAACAGGAGGATGATACTCCATTTTAGCTAGATCATAATCAGTACTATCACCACCAACCGCAGAAACAAAAGACTTAGATTGATTTTTATCAACATTCATATGATCAGCCTTCTTAGCTTTAGTAGTAAAAGGAACAGGTGTAATTGAATCTAAAGACTTAGGCCGTGGCCCAAGTACAGATTTAGACATAGCATCCTTAAAACCTGAAGCAACTGTTTCTGCAACAGACTTAGGATTAACATTTTCTGCAAACATGACTTTTTGTTGCTCTGAACCCTTATTAAATGCTAAGTCAACAGATCTCATAGATACATTAAAATCATCAGTGATTACATTACCAAAAATCATCTTCTCTGCAGGTGAAATAACCCCACCAGCCCTAACATTCTTCTTCTTTAATGCCATCAGAAGCTTTTTAGTTCTAGGTGTAACCAACTTCTTAACACCACTAACATTAACAAAAGTACCAGCTTCATCAGTGGATTGATTAATAGAGTTAGAACAAAAATCTTTGTCATGATCCCCTATTTTCCTCTTCTTAACAACCAATTCAGCACTAACAAATCTCTTTTTTCTTCTAAGCTTATTAGTGTTAACATCAGCTTTAACATTATCAGAAAAAGTAGCAGTAGGATTGACATATTCATCAGGAGGGGTATTAGCAGTATCTTGTTCATCACTAACATGAAGCTTATCAGAAACCCTAACTTCAGATTTGTGAATCGATCCCTCATCTAAGCTCACAGAAGGCTTAAGCGCATCACACAAATCATTATCGACATTAAGATGTGGATCTACATCACCAACATCAACCTTTAAGTAAGGACTGACTGATTTAAATTTTTTGTTCATTTTCAGATTTTTTGGTTTAGTCATGATTCAAATTTTTTTTTTATTTTTTATTTTTTTTTCAAAACATACAAATATAAATCAAAATGATTCAAAGATCAATTGATTACATGTGAATAGATCAAATGATATAATTAAAATAGCCTGATTATTGGTGAAAATTAGATCTGAATTAAGATTAAATCTCACAGATCCAATATTTATTAACCACCAAATTTGTAAACTCACACACAATTAGATCGAAAGTTAGATCGGAAATTCGATCGATAGAAGAAGCAATTGCAACAAAAATCACAAGAAGGAATCCAAAAAAGGAATCTCAAGAACTGATACTTTATGTTGAAGCAATTGCAAGAAGGTATCACAAAGTATCGCAAGAAGAAATCTCAAAATCGCAAGAAGAAGAAGAAAGTACCTGATGTTCGCCGGAAATTCTTCTTTTCCTTGTGGTCTATTATTACGATTTGATAAATATATAGGTTAAACCTATAACTCACCAACATTTTTGTTGACGTTTAAAGCATGTTTATTCTCAGGTGATTATTAAGAGCTTCCGCTGTTGCATTCTAAAATATGGACAAGATTTGGTGTCAGCATGCTTGTATAATATTGTTTAAACCTGCATTCGATATTTACTTTGTTGTAACATATTAATATTGTAAACCAATATGTATTGGTAGTGTGTAAGTGTGATATTTTAGATTATCATTTCTGGATAATCTAGGTGGTGACTTTTTAACCTTGTCGATAAAATAAAGGTTATGGTTTGTTTTAAAAACGAATGCAGTCTTTGAAAAACGTCTCATATAGAGGTCAAAACCTCGCAATAAAATCAATTAATATGGAATGTTTATAATCAATATGAACGGGACATTTCAGTTGGTATCCGAGCATTGGTCTTAGAGAACCAGAAGTTTTGCATTAGTGTGTCTTACCGAGTTTGTTAGGATGCATTAGTGTGTCTGGACTTCGACCGTGTTTTTCTTCAAAAACGATTGCTTAACATTTTTTGTTGGAAACTATATATTATTAACATGTAAATATTATGTGATATATTAATCTCTTAACGTGTTTGATATTGTGTGATAGATGTCTACCTCTAGTACAAATCCCATCGACTCACCTAATAATAATGAAGAGTCGAATATACTTTGGGAAGATTCACAAATTTCCGAAGAGGAACCGGAAGAGGAGGAACCGGGAGAGGAGGAACCGGAAGAGGAGGAACCGGAAGAGGAAGAACCGGAAGAAGAAGAGGTTCCGGAGGAAGAAATATTGATACCTACAGTAAATCGATTAAATAAAAGAAAATCCTCAACCAACGGACCAAAGTCAAAAATGGTCAATGGTGTTTCCGCCAAGGAAGCAAAATATTGGGAAGATTACCAATTTTTCGATGAATCGGATCCCGATGAGGATTCCGATGATGTTATAGAAATTACCTCGACCCAATTTAATAAAGCAAAAGAAAATAATAAGGGAAAAAGTATAAAAATAGAGAAACCTGATTCCAACCCCGATGAACTTTATATGTATCAGCAATGTCCGTATTTCCTAAAATGTAACAATAACCCGGGAACCTCTAAACCACCAGATTTTTCTAAACCATTGTGGAAAACGACGGCTCGTTTTAGAGGAACACCATATATCCCTAGAAAATTAGGAAATCGAACCAAGTCTGAAGAAGATGAAACCAGTGATTCGAATTAGAGGGTTGTAATCATGTTGTGTATTATATGTATTGTAGTGTGCTTGTACTTTTATGTTCTATGTAAAAATTGCTTGTATTGTTTGCTAATTATCTTTTTCGAATCTAATCCTTGTCTATTTTACAGTATAAAAACAAAATGGACGTTAAGGGTAGACAACCGAATATTTTAAAAGCCCTACCAGAGGATATGATTGAGGAAATATTGTCTAGAGTCGGTCAGAATTCATCAGCACATTTAGTTATGGCGAAATTAACTTGTCAAATATTTGAAAGACTTTCCAGAAATGCCTTAGTTTATAAAAGGCTTTTCTTTGATAGGTGGATTATATCACATTGGGGAGACCGTAAGTTACGCCGTGTTTTCTTTAAAGCGTTAAATGCAGGGAACCCAAATGCAATTTTACGCTACGGGTTAAGAACCTATTTTGACTCAACATATCCCAACATAGGATTTCGTGAGTTAGAAAGAGCTTCTAACATGCAACATAAAGAAGCCTGTTATACTTACGGGTTAGTGATGTTCGCTTCTTACCAAAGTGATAAAAAGAATATCGGATTACAACTTTTAAATAAAACCTTCCCACAAGTGACGGATTTAGTAGTTGGGGTGAGAAACAAGGTTTTTAGATTATTATGGGACTGTTGGACATTACGAAACCCTCGTCCTTTTGACGACATTACAACATACTGCCTAGCCAATGGTGATAACGGTTACTTTCCACAAGACCAAGGATGGGAAGTCGTCTTAGTAAAACCAGAATGCATGACTTATTTCTGGACTTATGAATTACGTGTCTTTATTTCTTTTGCTGAACAACTTGCGTATTAACTAGAATTGCCTTTATAGCTGCCGAGTAGCAAAGTTATTATGTGCTATATTTTATCCTATATGTATAATAGCGGTATTGTATGTTTGTAAAATATTGTATAAAAATTTGAATGCGAAATTTTATTATAATCAGTTTTTTCATATAGAATTGTAGTAGTTGAATTGTATATTAGCTACTAAGTATAAACTTAACGGGTAGGTACTACCCGAATTAAAACTATAAAACGCGAATATAAAGAAAAAGCTTTTATAAATGAGTTCATACTATGCTACGAAATACTATTGACTGCTCTTAAAATTCTATATGATTAACTTAATTCTTTTGGGCTATTTTTGAAGG
The DNA here is from genome assembly GCF_046630445.1 of Rutidosis leptorrhynchoides. NCBI lineage: Eukaryota > Viridiplantae > Streptophyta > Magnoliopsida > Asterales > Asteraceae > Rutidosis > Rutidosis leptorrhynchoides. The sequence goes on along the minus strand of NC_092340.1, from coordinate 364,843,137 downwards.
AAATGGCACCGACGACTCGTCAGAATTTGAACATGAGCGAGGAAGATTTTCGTGTTTTCCTTGCAGCAAACATAGCCGCAGTACAGGCTGCGATGCAAAATAACAATAACTCTGGATCTAGCAGTGGAACTAATTCCACAAGAAATCGTGTAGGATGCTCCTACAAAGAATTCACTGCCTGCAAACCTTTGGAATTTGATGGAACCAAAGGACCAATTGGATTGAAACGGTGGACCGAGAAGGTCGAATCGGTGTTTGCCATAAGTAAGTGTACTGAAGAGGACAAAGTTAAGTACGCTACGCATACCTTCACAGGTACTGCGTTAACGTGGTGGAACACCTATCTTGAACAGGTAGGATAAAATGCTGCTTAAGCACTACCGTGGTCGGCATTCAAGCCATTGATGAACGAACAGTACCGTCCTAGAAATGAAGTGAATAAGCTCAAGGTAGAACTTAGAGAGTTACGAATATGAACGACGATTCACAGAGTTGTGCCTATTGTGTCCGGGAGCGTTCGAAGATGAAGAAGAGAATATCGACGCGTTTGTAAAAGGGTTACCAGTAAGGATTCAAGAAGATGTGAGTTCACACGAGCCCGCTTCCATACAGAAGGTAAGTCGAATGGCTCATAAACTCATAAATCAGATTGAGGGGAGAATTAAAGAACAGGCGGCCGAAGAAGCCAACACGAAACAACTCAAGAGGAAGTGGGAGGAAAACGGTGACAAGAGTCACCAGTACAACAACAATAACAATTACAACCACAACCGCAACAACAATCGCAACAATAACCGCAATCCTAACAATAACTACAACAAACGTCCCAACAACAACAACAACTACAACAACCGTTTCAACAACAATAACAATCCCAACAACAACCTCAATAACAACAAACAACAGAAACAACCATGCTTCAGGTGTGCAGAGTACCATCGGAATGCGTTTTTCACAACAGTTTGCACCAAGTGTAAGAGAAATGGTTATGGCGCGGCAAAATGTGAGGTTTATGGACCAAAGAACAACAAAAATAAAGAAACAAATAAGGTCGGAACAAATAATGCCGATGTAGTTTGTTATAAATGTGAAAAACCGGGCCACATTATTAGAAATTGCCCAAACCAAGGGAATACTAATGGGCAAGGCCGTGGAAAAGTTTTCAATATTAATGCGGCAGAAGCGCAGGAAGACCCGGAGCTTGTTACGGGTACGTTTCTTATTGACAATGAAATGTCCCGTTCTTATTGATTAAAAACGTTCCATATTAATTGATTTCGTTGCGAGGTTTTGACCTCTATATGAGACGTTTTTCAAAGACTGCATTCATTTTTAAAACAAACCATAACCTTTATTTCATAAATAAAGGTTTAAAAAGCTTTACGAAGATTATCAAATAATGATAATCTAAAATATCCTGTTTACACACGACCATTACATAATGGTTTACAATACAAATATGTTACATCGAAATCAGTTTCTTGAATGCAGTTTTTACACAATATCATACAAACATGGACTCCAAATCTTGTCCTTATTTTAGTATGCAACAGCGGAAGCTCTTAGTATTCACCTGAGAATAAACATGCTTTAAACGTCAACAAAAATGTTGGTGAGTTATAGGTTTAACCTATATATATCAAATCGTAACAATAGACCACAAGATTTCATATTTCAATACATATCCCATACATAGAGATAAAAATCATTCATATGGTGAACACCTGGTAACCGACATTAACAAGAAGCATATATAAGAATATCCCCATCATTCCGGGACACCCTTCGGATATGATATAAATTTCGAAGTACTAAAGCATCCGGTACTTTGGATGGGGTTTGTTAGGCCCAATAGATCTATCTTTAGGATTCGCGTCAATTAGGGTGTCTGTTCCCTAATTCTTAGATTACCAGACTTAATAAAAAGGGGCATATTCGATTTCGATAATTCAACCATAGAATGTAGTTTCACGTACTTGTGTCTATTTTGTAAATCATTTATAAAACCTGCATGTATTCTCATCCCAAAAATATTAGATTTTAAAAGTGGGACTATAACTCACTTTCACAGATTTTTACTTCGTCGGGAAGTAAGACTTGGCCACTGGTTGATTCACGAACCTATAACAATATATACATATATATCAAAGTATGTTCAAAATATATTTACAACACTTTTAATATATTTTGATGTTTTAAGTTTATTAAGTCAGTTGTCCTCGTTAGTAACCTACAACTAGTTGTCCACAGTTAGATGTACAGAAATAAATTGATAAATATTATCTTGAATCAATCCACGACCCAGTGTATACGTATCTCAGTATTGATCACAACTCAAACTATATATATTTTGGAATCAACCTCAACCCTGTATAGCTAACTCCAACATTCACATATAGAGTGTCTATGGTTGTTCCGAAATATATATAGATGTGTCGACATGATAGGTCAAAACATTGTATACGTGTCTATGGTATCTCAAGATTACATAATATACAATACAAGTTGATTAAGTTATGGTTGGAATAGATTTGTTACCAATTTTCCCGTAGCTAAAATGAGAAAAATTATCCAATCTTGTTTTACCCATAACTTCTTCATTTTAAATCCGTTTTGAGTGAATCAAATTGCTATGTTTTCATATTGAACTCTATTTTATGAATCTAAACAGAAAAAGTATAGGTTTATAGTCGGAAAAATAAGTTACAAGTCGTTTTTGTAAAGGTAGTCATTTCAGTTGAAAGAACGACGTCTAGATGACCATTTTAGAAAACATACTTCCACTTTGAGTTTAACCATAATTTTTGGATATAGTTTCATGTTCATAATAAAAATCATTTTCTCAGAATAACAACTTTTAAATCAAAGTTTATCATAGTTTTTAATTAACTAACCCAAAACAGCCCGCGGTGTTACTACGACGGCGTAAATCCGGTTTTACGGTGTTTTTCGTGTTTCCAGGTTTTAAATCATTAAGTTAGCATATCATATAGATATAGAACATGTGTTTAGTTGATTTTAAAAGTCAAGTTAGAAGGATTAACTTTTGTTTGTGAACAAGTTTAGAATTAACTAAACTATGTTCTAGTGATTACAAGTTTAAACCTTCGAATAAGATAGCTTTATATGTATGAATCGAATGATGTTATGAACATCATTACTACCTTAAGTTCCTTGGATAAACCTACTGGAAAAGAGAAAAATGGATCTAGCTTCAATGGATCCTTGGATGGCTCGAAGTTCTTGAAGCAGAATCATGACACGAAAACAAGTTCAAGTAAGATCATCACTTGAAATAAGATTGTTATAGTTATAGAAATTGAACCAAAGTTTGAATATGATTATTACCTTGTATTAGAATGATAACCTACTGTAAGAAACAAAGATTTCTTGAGGTTGGATGATCACCTTACAAGATTGGAAGTGAGCTAGCAAACTTGAAAGTATTCTTGATTTTATGAAACTAGAACTTTTGGAATTTATGAAGAACACTTAGAACTTGAAGATAGAACTTGAGAGAGATCAATTAGATGAAGAAAATTGAAGAATGAAAGTGTTTGTAGGTGTTTTTGGTCGTTGGTGTATGGATTAGATATAAAGGATATGTAATTTTATTTTCATGTAAATAAGTCATGAATGATTACTCATATTTTTGTAATTTTATGAGATATTTCATGCTAGTTGCCAAATGATGGTTCCCACATGTGTTAGGTGACTCACATGGGCTGCTAAGAGCTGATCATTGGAGTGTATATACCAATAGTACATACATCTAAAAGCTGTGTATTGTACGAGTACGAATACGGGTACATACGAGTAGAAATGTTGATGAAACTGAACGAGGATGTAATTGTAAGCATTTTTGTTAAGTAGAAGTATTTTGATAAGTGTATTGAAGTCTTTCAAAAGTGTATAAATACATATTAAAACACTACATGTATATACATTTTAACTGAGTCGTTAAGTCATCGTTAGTCGTTACATGTAAATGTTGTTTTGAAACCTTTAGGTTAACGATCTTGTTAAATGTTGTTAACCCAATGTTTATAATATCAAATGAGATTTTAAATTATTATATTATCATGATATTATCATGTATGAATATCTCTTAATATGATATATATACATTAAATGTCTTTACAACGATAATCGTTACATATATGTCTCGTTTAAAAATCATTAAGTTAGTAGTCTTGTTTTTACATATGTAGTTCATTGTTAATATACTTAATGATATGTTTACTTATCATAGTATCATGTTAACTATATATATATCCATATATATGTCATCATATAGTTTTTACAAGTTTTAACGTTCGTGAATCACCGGTTAACTTGGGTGGTCAATTGTCTATATGAAACATATTTCAATTAATCAAGTCTTAACAAGTTTGATTGCTTAACATGTTGGAAACATTTAATCATGTAAATATCAATATCAATTAATATATATAAACATGGAAAAGTTCGGGTCACTACAGTACCTACCCGTTAAATAAATTTCGTCCCGAAATTTTAAGCTGTTGAAGGTGTTGACGAATCTTCTGGAAATAGATGCGGGTATTTCTTCTTCATCTGATCTTCACGCTCCCAGGTGAACTCGGGTCCTCTACGAGCATTCCATCGAACCTTAACAATTGGTATCTTGTTTTGCTTAAGTCTTTTAACCTCACGATCCATTATTTCGACGGGTTCTTCGATGAATTGAAGTTTTTCGTTGATTTGGATTTCATCTAACGGAATAGTGAGATCTTCTTTAGCAAAACATTTCTTCAAATTCGAGACGTGGAAAGTGTTATGTACAGCCGCGAGTTGTTGAGGTAACTCTAGTCGGTAAGCTACTGGTCCGACACGATCAATAATCTTGAATGGTCCAATATACCTTGGATTTAATTTCCCTCGTTTACCAAATCGAACAACACCTTTCCAAGGTGCAACTTTAAGCATGACCATCTCTCCAATTTCAAATTCTATATCTTTTCTTTTAATGTCAGCGTAGCTCTTTTGTCGACTTTGGGCGGTTTTCAACCGTTGTTGAATTTGGATGATCTTCTCGGTAGTTTCTTGTATAATCTCCGGACCCGTAATCTGTCTATCCCCCACTTCACTCCAACAAATCGGAGACCTGCACTTTCTACCATAAAGTGCTTCAAACGGCGCCATCTCAATGCTTGAATGGTAGCTGTTGTTGTAGGAAAATTCTGCTAACGGTAGATGTCGATCCCAACTGTTTCCGAAATCAATAACACATGCTCGTAGCATGTCTTCAAGCGTTTGTATCGTCCTTTCGCTCTGCCCATCAGTTTGTGGATGATAGGCAGTACTCATGTCTAGACGAGTTCCTAATGCTTGCTGTAATGTCTGCCAGAATCTTGAAATAAATCTGCCATCCCTATCAGAGATAATAGAGATTGGTATTCCATGTCTGGAGACGACTTCCTTCAAATACAGTCGTGCTAACTTCTCCATCTTGTCATCTTCTCTTATTGGCAGGAAGTGTGCTGATTTGGTGAGACGATCAACTATTACCCAAATAGTATCAAAACCACTTGCAGTCCTTGGCAATTTAGTGATGAAATCCATGGTAATGTTTTCCCATTTCCATTTCGGGATTTCGGGTTGTTGAAGTAGACCTGATGGTTTCTGATGCTCAGCTTTGACCTTAGAACACGTCAAACATTCTCCTACGTATTTAGCAACATCGGCTTTCATACCCGGCCACCAAAAATGTTTCTTGAGATCCTTGTACATCTTCCCCGTTCCAGGATGTATTGAGTATCTGGTTTTATGAGCTTCTCTAAGTACCATTTCTCTCATATCTCCAAATTTTGGTACCCAAATCCTTTCAGCCCTATACCGGGTTCCGTCTTCCCGAATATTAAGATGCTTCTCCGATCCTTTGGGTATTTCATCCATTAAATTTCCCTCTTTTAAAACTCCTTGTTGCGCCTCCTTTATTTGAGTAGTAAGGTTATTATGAATCATTATATTCATAGATTTTACTCGAATGGGTTCTCTGTCCTTCCTGCTCAAGGCATCGGCTACCACATTTGCCTTCCCCGGGTGGTAACGAATCTCAAAGTCGTAATCATTCAACAATTCAATCCACCTACGCTGCCTCATATTCAGTTGTTTCTGATTAAATATGTGTTGAAGACTTTTGTGGTCGGTATATATAATACTTTTGACCCCATATAAGTAGTGCCTCCAAGTCTTTAATGCAAAAACAACCGCGCCTAATTCCAAATCATGCGTCGTATAATTTTGCTCGTGAATCTTCAATTGTCTAGAGGCATAAGCAATCACCTTCGTTCGTTGCATTAATACACAACCGAGACCTTGCTTTGATGCGTCACAATAAATCACAAAATCATCATTCCCTTCAGGCAATGACAATATAGGTGCCGTAGTTAGCTTTTTCTTCAATAACTGAAACGCTTTCTCTTGTTCATCCTTCCATTCAAATTTCTTCCCTTTATGCGTTAATGCAGTCAAGGGTTTTGCTATTCTGGAAAAGTCTTGGATGAACGTTCTGTAGTAACCAGCTAGTCCTAAAAACTGGCGTATGTGTTTCGGAGTTTTCGGGGTTTCCCACTTTTCAACAGTTTCTATCTTTGCCAGATCCACCTTAATACCTTCTTTGTTCACTATGTGACCGAGGAATTGAACTTCTTCCAACCAAAATGCACACTTTGAAAACTTAGCGTACAATTCTTCCTTCCTCAATACTTCTAACACCTTTCTCAAATGTTCACCGTGTTCTTGGTCATTCTTTGAGTAAATAAGTATGTCATCAATGAAAACAATGACAAACTTGTCAAGGTATGGTCCACACACTCGGTTCATAAGGTCCATGAACACAGCTGGTGCATTAGTTAAACCAAACGGCATGACCATAAACTCGTAATGACCGTAACGTGTTCTAAAAGCAGTCTTTGGAATATCATCTTCTTTCACCCGCATTTGATGATACCTGGAACGTAAGCCAATCTTTGAATAAACAGACGAGCCTTGTAGTTGATCAAATAAGTCGTCGATTCTCGGTAGTGGGTAGCGGTTCTTGATGGTAAGTTTGTTCAACTCTCGGTAGTCGATACACAACCTGAATGTACCATCTTTCTTCTTGACAAACAAAACAGGAGCTCCCCACGGTGATGTGCTTGGTCAAATGAAACCACGCTCTAAAAGTTCTTGTAATTGGCTTTGCAGTTCTTTCATCTCGCTGGGTGCGAGTCTGTAAGGAGCACGAGCTATTGGTGCAGCTCCTAGTACAAGATCTATTTGAAATTCAACAGATCGATGTGGGGGTAATCCCGGTAATTCTTTCGAAATTACATCGGGAAATTCTTTTGCAATGGGAACATCATTGATGCTCTTTTCTTCAGTTTGTACTTTCTCGACGTGTGCTAGAACAACATAGCAACCTTTTCTTATTAGTTTTTGTGCCTTCAAATTACTAATAAGATGTAGCTTCGTGTTGCCCTTTTCTCCGTACACCATTAAGGGTTTTCCTTTTTCTCGTATAATGCGAATTGCATTTTTGTAACAGACGATCTCTGCTTTCACTTCTTTCAACCAGTCCATACCGATTATCACATCAAAACTCCCTAACTCTACTGGTATCAAATCAATCTTAAATGTTTCGCTAACCAGTTTAATTTCTCGATTCCGACATATATTATCTGCTGAAATTAATTTACCGTTTGCTAATTCGAGTAAAAATTTACTATCCAAAGGCGTCAATGGACAACTTAATTTAGCACAAAAATCTCTACTCATATAGCTTCTATCCGCACCCGAATCAAATAAAACGTAAGCAGATTTATTGTCAATAAGAAACGTACCCGTAACAAGCTCCGGGTCTTCTTGTGCCTCTGCCGCATTAATATTGAAAACTCTTCCGCGGCCTTGTCCATCCGTGTTCTCCTGGTTCGGGCAATTTCTAATAATGTGGCCCAGTTTTCCACATTTATAACAAACTACATTGGCATAACTTGCTCCGACACTACTTGCTCCGCCATTACTCGTTCCGACACCATTTGTTCCTTTCGTTCTATTAACCCCTGGTCCGTAGACCTCACACTTCGCCGAGCTATGACCATTTCTTTTACACTTGTTGCAAAATTTGGTGCAGAACCCCGAGTGATTCTTTTCACACCTTTGGCATAGCTGCTTCTGATTGTTGTTGTTGTTGTTGCGGTTATTATTGTTGTTGGGATGATTGTTGTAGTTGCTGTTGTTGTTGTTGTTGTTGTTGTTGTTGTTGTTGTTGTTGTTGGGCCGTTTGTTGTAGTTGCGATTGATGTTGCGATTGTTGGGATAATTGTTGCGATTATTGTTGTAATTGCTGTTGTTGTTGTATTGGTGATTCTTATCACCGTTTTCCTCCCACTTTCTTTTGACTTGCTTCACATAGGCCTCTTCAGCAGTTTGTTCTTTAATTCTTTCTTCAATCTGGTTCACTAGTTTGTGAGCCATTCTACATGCCTGTTGTATGGAGGCGGGCTCGTGTGAACTTATATCTTCTTGGATTCTTTCCGGTAATCCTTTCACAAACGCGTCGATCTTCTCTTCCTCATCTTCGAATGCTCCCGGACACAATAGGCACAATTCTGTGAATCGTCTTTCGTACGTGGTAATATCAAATCCTTGGGTTCGTAACCCTCTAAGTTCTGTCTTGAGCTTATTGACCTCGGTTCTGGGACGGTACTTCTCGTTCATCAAGTGCTTGAATGCTGACCATGGTAGTGCGTACGCATCGTCTTGTCCCACTTGCTCTAGATAGGTATTCCACCATGTTAACGCAGAACCTGTGAAGGTATGCGTAGCGTACTTCACTTTGTCCTCTTCAGTACACTTACTTATGGCAAACACCGATTCGACCTTCTCGGTCCACCGTTTCAATCCGATCGGTCCTTCGGTTCCATCAAATTCCAAAGGTTTGCAGGCAGTGAATTCTTTGTAGGTGCATCCTACACGATTTCCTGTACTGCTAGATCCAAGGTTATTGTTGGTATGTAGCGCAGCCTGTACTGCGGCTATGTTTGAAGCTAGAAAAGTACGGAATTCCTCTTCATTCATATTCACGGTGTGTCGAGTAGTCGGTGCCATTTCCTTCAAAATAGTTAAATGGAACAAGTTAATCATACAGAATATTAAGAGTAGTTAATAGTATTTCGTAGCATAATATGAACTCATTTATAAAAGCTTTTTCTTCATATTAGCGTTTTATAAGTTTAAATTCGGGTAGTACCTACCCGTTAAGTTCATACTTAGTAGCTAATATACAATTCAACTACTACAATTCTATATGAAAAACTGATTATAATAATATTTCGCGTTCAAACTTTTATACAATATTTTACAAACTTACAATACCGATTATTTTACATAAAGCATGAAATATAGTACACAATAACTTTGATACAAGATAGTTGTGAAGATAATTCTAGCTAGTACACAAGTCGTTCAGCAAAGGCAATAAAGACACGTAATTCATACGTCCAGAAACAAGTCATGCATTCTGGTTTTACTAGGACTACTTCCCATCCTTGGTCTTGTGGAACATAACCGTTATGGCCGTTGATAAGACAGCGTGTTGTAACATCGTCAAAGGGACGAGGGTTACGTAATGTCCAACAGTCCCGTAATAATCTAAAAACCTCATTTCTTACCCCAATTACCGACTCCGTCACTTGTGGAAACGTTTTGTTTAATAGTTGTAGCCCGATGTTCTTGTTCTCACTTTGGTGAGAAGCGAACATTACTAATCCGTAAGCATAACATGCTTCTTTATGTTGCATGTTAGCCGCTTTTTCTAAATCACGAAGTCCAACATTCGGATATATTGAGTCAAAATAATTTCTTAACCCGTTGCGTAAAATAGCATTTGGGTTCCCCGCAATATATGCGTCAAAGTAAACACATCGTAACTTATGGGTTTCCCAATGTGATATCCCCCATCTTTCAAACAAAAGTCTCTTATAAACCAAGACATTCTTGGAACGTTCTTCGAATGTCTTACAAACTGATCTCGCCTTAAATAGTTGTGCCGAGGAATTCTGGCCGACTCTAGACAAGATTTCATCAATCATGTCTCCGGGTAGGTCTCTTAAAATATTGGGTTGTCTATCCATTTTGTGTTTTTATACTGTAAAATAGACAAGAGTTAGATTCATAAAAAAAAAATACTTATTAATACAAGCAATTTTTACATATATCATAAAGCATAAGCACACTATATTACATATATTACACCACACGAATACAACTATCTTATTCCGACTCACTTGTTTCTTCTTCTTCGGTTTTGGTTCGTTTTGCCAAGTTTCTAGGGATATATGATGTTCCCCTAATACGAGCCGTTATTTTCCACATTGGTTTAGAAAAACCTGGTGGTTTAGAGGTTCCTTGGTCATTGTTACAACTTAAGGACTTCGGGGGTTGACGATACATATAAAGCTCATCGGGATTGGAATTAGATTTCTCTATTTTTATGCCCTTTCCCTTATTATTTTCTTTTGTCTTTTTAAATTCAGTTGGGGTAATTTCTATAACATCATCGGAATTCTCGTCGGAATCCGATTCATCGGAGAATTGGTAATCCTCCCAATATTTTGCTTCCTTGGCAGAAACACCATTGACCATAATTAACCTTGGTCGGTTGGTTGAAGATTTTCTTTTACTTAACCGTTTTATTATTTCCCCCACCGGTTCTATTTCTTCATCCGGTTCCGATTCTTCTTCCGGTTCCTCTTCGGGAACTTGTGAATCAGTCCACGAATCATTCCAATTTACATTTGACTCTTCATTATTATTAGGTGAGTCAATGAGACTTGTTCTAGAGGTAGACATCTATCACATAATATCAAACACGTTAAGAGATTAATATATCACATAATATTCACATGTTAAAAATATATAGTTTCCAAAAAATTTGTTAAGCAATCACTTTTCAAGTAAACACGGTCGAAGTCCAGACTCACTAATGCATCCTAACAAACTAGATAAGACACACTAATGCAAAATTTTGGTTCTCTAAGACCAACGCTCTGATACCAACTGAAATGTCCCGTTCTTATTGATTAAAAACGTTCCATATTAATTGATTTCGTTGCGAGGTTTTGACCTCTATATGAGACGTTTTTCAAAGACTGCATTCATTTTAAAACAAACCATAACCTTTATTTCATCAATAAAGGTTTAAAAAGCTTTACGTAGATTATCAAATAATGATAATCTAAAATATCCTGTTTACACACGACCGTTACATAATGGTTTACAATACAAATATGTTACAACAAAATAAGTTTCTTGAATGCAGTTTTTACACAATATCATACAAGCATGGACTCCAAATCTCGTCCTTATTTAAGTATGCGACAGCGGAAGCTCTTAATAATCACCTGAGAATAAACATGCTTAAAACGTCAACAAAAATGTTGGTGAGTTATAGGTTTAACCTATATATATCAAATCATAATAATAGACCACAAGATTTCATATTTCAATACACATCCCATACATAGAGATAAAAATCATTCATATGGTGAACACCTGGTAACCGACATTAACAAGATGCATATATAAGAATATCCCCATCATTCCGGGACACCCTTCGGATATGATATAAATTTCGAAGTACTAAAGCATCCGGTACTTTGGATGGGGCTTGTTGGGCCCGATAGTGTAACAACCCAAACCAACCGCCGACTAAACCTATCAAATTTCGAGACAAAGAAAAAAAAAAAATTTTTGCTCGATGACAGGTTGCGCGCCGCGCGGACACCCTTGCGCGCCGCGCAAAAAGGGGCTGTCCCCGGTGCGCTTTAATGCGAAAAAGATTAGGTGCTTCCCGACACATTTAGCCAAAACGCTTTTAACCGAACATTTATATATGTAAAACTAACACATAACTAAGGTTTAAACGAGTTTTACAAAGTGGGGCCCACACGTGCCCAAAACGCCGCAGAGTTTCGACCACAAAAAGTTTAATTGCCAAACGACACAACGAGCATGGTGTTTGGGGTTAAACTACCCAAGTCTCGGTCAAACTCCAAGCCAAAGCCAAAAGCGCTTCCTAATCATCAAAGCGGGAAACTTAATCCAAGGTAATGCCCTTACCCTTATCCACACACGAACCTATAAAAAGGTAAACAACGAGAGGGTAAGCAAAGCTTAGTGAGCAAAATAATTATACATATACATATATAATCTACCTACTTGCATCACTTACACAACATCATACTCGATTTAACATTTCGACAATCATATAACAATATTATGCATATACCATAGACCGCAAATCCACGAGTAGCTAATAATACAATAGCATACGATTCATAATTAAATACATTCAATACCTAATTCACGCAACCTTGGTTAACCAATTCGAACAAGGGAAACGGTACTTACAAGACCGTTGGAGTTCATAACATCCACTAGTGTTACTTACACACCGCGTAATCACTAATCCCCCGGGTGATGTCTTGAACACCGCGACTAACTCACCCTTACGACAATGTGGCGTCTTAAACACCGCGACGAATCCACACTTCATTCAATACAATGAGTGGTGTCTTAAACACCGCGACAATTCCACTCCCATGACAATGTGGTGTCTTAAACACCGCGACAATACCACATGTCAATTAAACAATGAGTAGTGTCTTAAACACCGCGACAATACCACTCGTCAAACATACAATGAGTAGTGTCTTAAACACCGCGACAATACTACTCGTTACCTAGAATGTGGTGTCTTAAACACCGCGACAATTCCGCATTCGTACACACAAATAAATACATTATATACGTACACGCATAATTATTCCACTCACCTTAGCGCCAAGATGATGATTATGCACTTCCGATCTTCAAAGCAATCGTACCTAATACATAAGTACACATTCAATTACGCAACTAGTGGAATTAACCACAATACTTACACTTGAGCATTTAATGACCCAATATGCATTAAATAGCTCGACTATACCAAAACCGCCCATAAATGGCCAAGACTCAACTAACATCAATAAAGCTAGTGGATTAAAGTCTATTAACTTCAACTAGCATAAACTTAGGGTATTTCATGCCCATTTCACCCCATTAGGTCAACCTTGACTCATTTGACCCATTTTCAAGTTTAACCCTAAAATTGGGTCAACTTCACCAAAAACCCTAACTCTTAACATTTAAGGTCTTCATACACATTTAATCACTAGGTTCCAACACAAAACACTAACATTAACCAACATTGGTCCATTTTGACCCATTTGACCTAATAAAAGTCAATACACTCATTTTGGGTCATCTATACCCAAATAGCACCCATTTATACATCAAGCAAGTGTTCTAACCAATTATTAGCCAATTAGGGTTTCTTAACATCAATTAACACTTTTAAAACCCTAGCTAACCCATTATTGAGTCTACATGACCCAATTTACCCAAAACACCCAATAATCACTAATAAATGGGTTTGATGTTCACCATAAACCCTAACTCTAACCCTTTCACAACATTATACTAGGAAATCAAGATTAGAGCTTACCACCACAATCAAAATGTAGCTAGGAAGTAGATGAACAACTTTAGAACTTGAACTTTAGCAAGAAACCTCCTTCTTCTTCTTCAAAATGGGATCTCTCTCTCTAATATCCCACTCTCTCTCACTAAAATGAATTGGGAGGATAAGGTTGGTGAACAAGGGAGTAATTGAACTCCCAAACTACTGATCCAAGCATTAAATCCGGCCTTGAAGTGAATTTACCGAAATGCCCATCGTTTAAATTAAATAAAACAAGGAGAGCTGTCACCAGCGTTTTGCGCGGCGCGCCCTCCCTTTGCGCGGCGCGCAACCCCCTGTTTCCAGCTACTTTTCCATTTTAAACTACATAACAAAACTCCACAACCCGGTTTACTATTTAAGCATTATATATAATATAATTACACGGGTCTTACAACTCTCCCCCACTTAGAATCGATCACGTCCTCGTGATCCATGTCACTTAACCACCCGGAACCACGCTCTATGGTACTTAACAAACGTTACGATCCGATTTCCATCACAAAATGTATTAACCCACCGGTTGACCCAAAAGTAAATACACATTTGCACGCATCCCAAAACGTGCAATACACACAATATCCGAAGTCTATAACGATAACTCAGAATACGCGAGAATGCCACGTACCCTTAGCGTACCCTTACCTGGTACAATGCTAAAACAACCAAAATTTCAACCCAAGGTCAACAACCCAAACGATGAAGACCGGACAAAAGAGAATCCTTACGGATAACACCTATTACTTAACATTCTTAGTAGCGCGCAACCACGACTAGTTCACAACTACCGTAAAATCGTAAGCAAGCGACCAAAAACCGCTGATGTCGAAAACGACTATTACTCACCACCATGTGCACAAAACGGCTAAGTGCACAATTTACACGGGCAATTAACATCATAAACCTACGAGTAACGGTTCTTTCCGAAAACCGCTCACCACCAACCACAACCAAGAGTGGTTAACGAAGAGCTAATCCTCCCGGATATCACTCATCACCTATTACTAGTCAAACGCGGTCAACCTAGAGATAACCCCAAATAAATACTTACATGTAACCATCTCGTAATACACAATAATGGCTATTGTGTAACTATCACTCAAAGTATACGATAATGAGGCATCGTGCCCTTTCTCAAAGTCCCATTATGCCATTTCCAAGGTAACCAAACGGCTAACACAATCGAGCCAAAAACAACCCATATTGCGCATAGGCGCAACAATAATCCCCTAGAAGAGAATCCGGTACGCACATCCCTTAACCGAGGGACCTTACCTTACTCGTCGAATACATCAATTATCTCCCAAGGAGATTTTCCACATTACCACCTTGGTGGTAACTTGAACCCAAAACCATAAGCACAATTTATTCCAAATTGTACTTTTGCCACCGTCGACCAATGTAGGTCTCAACACTAGCTTCGTATCCATACGAACGTCATCCAAAATAACATTACAATAGAGCACCTTCGTGCGAGAGTATAACTCCCCCACTTAGGACTCTGTTCCGTAACCACATCGTGGAATAATAGCATCCCGTGGGAGGTCCACTTATCCACATACACCATCGATGTCCTCATTGGTCATAGTTCTCGAATTCTCGCGAATTCATCCTTAACAATAAATCCCAACGATAAACACATATTCGCGTTCGCAGAAAGAGTGACCACTAACCTAACAACTAATTCGCCAAATCGCATTATCGTAATTCCTATAAGAGAGACGAGGTTCACCCGTCTTGCATCTCTTAATACGCACGTCACCAAAACCTTGCTCCAACCCCGAGCATACGAAGGAATTTAACCTAACCTTAAACTCTTTAAACGTAGAGTTTACCACGATATACACAACCTTGCACTTGCAATAATCCCATTGCTATAGCTCATCAATTTTCCACACGAAGACGAACACGCCCTAACATCCAAAACCAAAGCCCGTCTCCATGGCTTAGTAGAAAACATTTCCCAAACATTAAGGAATGCTTGGTTGCACCAAGTCTTACGCCCTGCGGTCGACGATCCCAATTCCAACGTAGGGTAATTCCGTTAGGAATGCTACCCGTAACAATACCACGTATTTACACTAATGCATTCGCCCCTCAAGTCGCATTCACATGAGTCAATGACTCAAACGCTACCCTAGTGCGCTGTCATCTTATCACTAGCCCCGCGCCCGTAAGGGTACGGTTAAAATATATGTTCGCTTAAAACTTATTAGGTTTGGTAATGAGATCTAGGTCTCAATTTCATAACCGAATACATTGGCACACAACATCAATAATAGTAAGGCATATTTGCATCGAGAAGTGAAGGTACCTGAAACAACATCGCTCGGTGCTTCACCACCCATCGAATACTCGCGCTCTAACCTCTTAACCCGATCGGCAAACGCTTCCGAACACTCTGACTTTCGATGTCCCTCCTTCTGGCAAGCAAAGCACTTGATCGTGCTCAAAGGTGTACCCGTACAATCCCGTGCCAAATGGCCTCGTCCTCCACACTTAAAACACGTAAGCACCCAACCTCCAAACCTCCTAGTCTGATTACTAGCTAAATCGGGACACTCAGACCTTTGGTGCCCTTCCTTCCAACAATAAAAACATACAGTTTTACCCGACGGACAATCGCGAGACTTATGTCCCCGTTGCCCACAATTGTAACACTTAGACCCACCGGAGCCCGTTACTACCTTCCTCATGCTACTAGACGCCTCATTTACTCTTCTACCTTGATCATTGAGCAACTCGGGACACTCCGACCTTCGGTGTCCCTCTTTATGGCAATGGTAGCACATTCTGTTTTCGTTTCTCGGCAACGTGCACTCCCATATCTTGTGGCCCCTAACACCACAATTGAAACATCTAGATGTGTAACTTCCCTTGTTCTTCTTTTTCACATACTCTACGCCTTCAGGCGTACCTCTTTTCCTTTTACCCGAAGTACCATGTGGCTCTAGCCTTGCATGTACATCTTCGTCACCCCTACCTCGAGGTTTAGGAAACCTCTTCTCAAACTCTTCCCTTACGACCTTCGTCACTTGGTCTCGGACCATTTCGGTTACCCGTCCTTCGATTGACTCTTTGACTACTTGGCCAACTCCGTTGGCGACACCCGAGACACATTGTTCAATCGCGGCTTCAACCATTACCGCTAATTCGTTCTTCTTTTCATTAGTAGACCCTTCCGTTCCGTATTCATCTTCCATCTTCATTCTTAAGAAACAAAATAGATTAACCAATGAAACGAAAAGATATAACACGTATGTATATATATATACATATATATATACATATGCCACACTACCCCATCTTGCTTAACAATCGTCGTACATCGCTTGTTTGACACGATTTGCACCCGTAGTAAGGGTAGCTAATCATTACTACGCGAGCACGTCGCGTTAACTCGCTAGTACAACGTCCATTTCGCTTGATGATCGCTACACAACACAAACAAATAACGCATGATTAGTTCATATAATCTATGTGCTAACCAAGTCCCGGTCCGACCCAAAGTCCTACAAGTCCCGCACAATGCACACACAAAAGTCTAAGTCTAGGCGCCTATCTCAAGTCACCTAAATCCCTTAGACCATGCTCTGATACCACTTGTAACAACCCAAACCAACCGCCGACTAAACCTATCAAATTTCGAGACAAAGAAAAAAAAAAAAAAATTTTGCTCGATGACAGGTTGCGCGCCGCGCAAAAAGGGGCTGTCCCCGGTGCGCTTTAATGCGAAAAAGATTAGGTGCTTCCCGACACATTTAGCCAAAACGCTTTTAACCGAACATTTATATATGTAAAACTAACACATAACTAAGGTTTAAACGAGTTTTACAAAGTGGGGCCCACACGTGCCCAAAACGCCGCAGAGTTTCGACCACAAAAAGTTTAATTGCCAAACGACACAACGAGCATGGTGTTTGGGGTTAAACTACCCAAGTCTCGGTCAAACTCCAAGCCAAAGCCAAAAGCGCTTCCTAATCATCAAAGCGGGAAACTTAATCCAAGGTAATGCCCTTACCCTTATCCACACACGAACCTATAAAAAGGTAAACAACGAGAGGGTAAGCAAAGCTTAGTGAGCAAAATAATTATACATATACATATATAATCTACCTACTTGCATCACTTACACAACATCATACTCGGTTTAACATTTCGACAATCATACAACAATATTATGCATATACCATAGACCGCAAATCCACGAGTAGCTAATAATACAATAGCATACGATTCATAATTAAATACATTCAATACCTAATTCACGCAACCTTGGTTAACCAATTCGAACAAGGGAAACGGTACTTACAAGACCGTTGGAGTTCATAACATCCACTAGTGTTACTTACACACCGCGTAATCACTAATCCCCCGGGTGATGTCTTGAACACCGCGACTAACTCACCCTTACGACAATGTGGCGTCTTAAACACCGCGACGAATCCACACTTCATTCAATACAATGAGTGGTGTCTTAAACACCGCGACAATTCCACTCCCATGACAATGTGGTGTCTTAAACACCGCGACAATACCACATGTCAATTAAACAATGAGTAGTGTCTTAAACACCGCGACAATACCACTCGTCAAACATACAATGAGTAGTGTCTTAAACACCGCGACAATACTACTCGTTACCTAGAATGTGGTGTCTTAAACACCGCGACAATTCCGCATTCGTACACACAAATAAATACATTATATACGTACACGCGTAATTATTCCACTCACCTTAGCGCCAAGATGATGATTATGCACTTCCGATCTTCAAAGCAATTGTACCTAATACATAAGTACACATTCAATTACGCAACTAGTGGAATTAACCACAATACTTACACTTGAGCATTTAATGACCCAATATGCATTAAATAGCTCGACTATACCAAAACCGCCCATAAATGGCCAAGACTCAACTAACATCAATAAAGCTAGTGGATTAAAGTCTATTAACTTCAACTAGCATAAACTTAGGGTATTTCATGCCCATTTCACCCCATTAGGTCAACCTTGACTCATTTGACCCATTTTCAAGTTTAACCCTAAAATTGGGTCAACTTCACCAAAAACCCTAACTCTTAACATTTAAGGTCTTCATACACATTTAATCACTAGGTTCCAACACAAAACACTAACATTAACCAACATTGGTCCATTTTGACCCATTTGACCTAATAAAAGTCAATACACTCATTTTGGGTCATCTATACCCAAATAGCACCCATTTATACATCAAGCAAGTGTTCTAACCAATTATTAGCCAATTAGGGTTTCTTAACATCAATTAACACTTTTAAAACCCTAGCTAACCCATTATTGAGTCTACATGACCCAATTTACCCAAAACACCCAATAATCACTAATAAATGGGTTTGATGTTCACCATAAACCCTAACTCTAACCCTTTCACAACATTATACTAGGAAATCAAGATTAGAGCTTACCACCACAATCAAAATGTAGCTAGGAAGTAGATGAACAACTTTAGAACTTGAACTTTAGCAAGAAACCTCCTTCTTCTTCTTCAAAATGGGATCTCTCTCTCTAATATCCCACTCTCTCTCACTAAAATGAATTGGGAGGATAAGGTTGGTGAACAAGGGAGTAATTGAACTCCCAAACTACTGATCCAAGCATTAAATCCGGCCTTGAAGTGAATTTACCGAAATGCCCATCGTTTAAATTAAATAAAACAAGGAGAGCTGTCACCAGCGTTTTGCGCGGCGCGCCCTCCCTTTGCGCGGCGCGCAACCCCCTGTTTCCAGCTACTTTTCCATTTTAAACTACATAACAAAACTCCACAACCCGGTTTACTATTTAAGCATTATATATAATATAATTACACGGGTCTTACAGATAGATCTATCTTTAGGATTCGCGTCAATTAGGGTGTCTGTTCCCTAATTCGTAGATTACCAGACTTAATAAAAAGGGGCATATTCAATTTCGATAATTCAACCATAGAATGTAGTTTCACGTACTTGTGTCTATTTTGTAAATCATTTATAAAACCTGCATGTATTCTCATCCCAAAAATATTAGATTTTAAAAGTGGTACTATAACTCACTTTCACAGATTTTTACTTCGTCGGGAAGTAAGACTTGGCCACTGGTTGATTCACGAACCTATAACAATATATACATATATATCAAAGTATGTTCAAAATATATTTACAACACTTTTAATATATTTTGATGTTTTAAGTTTATTAAGTCAGTTGTCCTCGTTAGTAACCTACAACTAGTTGTCCACAGTTAGATGTACAGAAATAAATTGATAAATATTATCTTGAATCAATCCACGACCCAGTGTATATGTATCTCAGTATTGATCACAACTCAAACTATATATATTTTGGAATCAACCTCAACCCTGTATAGCTAACTCCAACATTCACATATAGAGTGTTTATGGTTGTTCCGAAATATATATAGATGTGTCGACATGATAGGTCGAAACATTGTATACGTGTCTATGGTATCTCAAGATTACATAATATACAATACAAGTTGATTAAGTTATGGTTGGAATAGATTTGTTACCAATTTTCACGTAGCTAAAATGAGAAAAATTAGCCAATCTTGTTTTACCCATAACTTCTTCATTTTAAATCCGTTTTGAGTGAATAAAATTGCTATGGTTTCATATTGAACTCTATTTTATGAATCTAAACAGAAAAAGTATAGGTTTATAGTCAGAAAAATAAGTTACAAGTCGTTTTTGTAAAGGTAGTCATTTCAGTCGAAAGAACGACGTCTAGATGACCATTTTAGAAAACATACTTCCACTTTGAGTTTAACCATAATTTTTGGATATAGTTTCATGTTCATAATAAAAATCATTTTCTCAGAATAACAACTTTTAAATCAAAGTTTATCATAGTTTTTAATTAACTAACCCAAAACAGCCCGCGGTGTTACTACGACGGCGTAAATCCGGTTTTACGGTGTTTTTCGTGTTTCCAGGTTTTAAATCATTAAGTTAGCATATCACATAGATATAGAACATGTGTTTAGTTGATTTTAAAAGTCAAGTTAGAAGGATTAACTTTTGTTTGTGAACAAGTTTAGAATTAACTAAACTATGTTCTAGTGATTACAAGTTTAAACCTTCGAATAAGATAGCTTTATATGTTTGAAACGAATGATGTTATGAACATCATTACTACCTTAAGTTCCTTGGATAAACCTACTGGAAAAGAGAAAAATGGATCTAGCTTCAATGGATCCTTGGATGGCTCGAAGTTCTTGAAGCAGAATCATGACACGAAAACAAGTTCAAGTAAGATCATCACTTGAAATAAGATTGTTATAGTTATAGAAATTGAACCAAAGTTTGAATATGATTATTACCTTGTATTAGAATGATAACCTACTGTAAGAAACAAAGATTTCTTGAGGTTGGATGATCACCTTACAAGATTGGAAGTGAGCTAGCAAACTTGAAAGTATTCTTGATTTTATGAAACTAGAACTTTTGGAATTTATGAAGAACACTTAGAACTTGAAGATAGAACTTAAGAGAGATCAATTAGATGAAGAAAATTGAAGAATGAAAGTATTTGTAGGTGTTTTTGGTCGTTGGTGTATGGATTAGATATAAAGGATATGTAATTTTGTTTTCATGTAAATAAGTCATGAATGATTACTCATATTTTTGTAATTTTATGAGATATTTCATGCTAGTTGCCAAATGATGGTTCCCACATGTGTTAGGTGACTCACATGGGCTGCTAAGAGCTGATCATTGGAGTGTATATACCAATAGTACATACATCTAAAAGCTGTGTATTGTACGAGTACGAATACGGGTACATACGAGTAGAAATGTTGATGAAACTGAACGAGGATGTAATTGTAAGCATTTTTGTTAAGTAGAAGTATTTTGATAAGTGTATTGAAGTCTTTCAAAAGTGTATAAATACATATTAAAACACTACATGTATATACATTTTAACTGAGTCGTTAAGTCATCGTTAGTCGTTACATGTAAATGTTGTTTTGAAACCTTTAGGTTAACGATCTTGTTAAATGTTGTTAACCCAATGTTTATAATATCAAATGAGATTTTAAATTATTATATTATCATGATATTATCATGTATGAATATCTCTTAATATGATATATATACATTAAATGTCTTTACAACGATAATCGTTACATATATGTCTCGTTTAAAAATCATTAAGTTAGTAGTCTTGTTTTTACATATGTAGTTCATTGTTAATATACTTAATGATATGTTTACTTA
Source organism: Rutidosis leptorrhynchoides (assembly GCF_046630445.1). Classification (NCBI taxonomy): domain Eukaryota; kingdom Viridiplantae; phylum Streptophyta; class Magnoliopsida; order Asterales; family Asteraceae; genus Rutidosis; species Rutidosis leptorrhynchoides. The sequence goes on along the minus strand of NC_092340.1, from coordinate 364,821,313 downwards.
TCATAGTATCATGTTAACTATATATATATCCATATATATGTCATCATATAGTTTTTACAAGTTTTAACGTTCGTGAATCACCGGTTAACTTGGGTGGTCAATTGTCTATATGAAACATATTTCAATTAATCAAGTCTTAACAAGTTTGATTGCTTAACATGTTGGAAACATTTAATCATGTAAATATCAATATCAATTAATATATATAAACATGGAAAAGTTCAGGTCACTACAGACAATACATCTGCTTATGTTTTATTTGATTTGGGTGCAGATAGAAGCTATATGAGTAGAGATTTTTGTACTAAATTAAGTTGTCCACTGACGCCTTTGGATAATAAATATTTACTCGAATTAGCAAACGGTAAATTAATTACAGCAGATAATATATGTCGAAATCGAGAAATTAAGCTGGTTAGTGAAACATTTAAGATTGATTTGATACCAGTAGAGTTAGGAAGTTTTGATGTGATAATTGGCATGGACTGGTTGAAAAAGGTGAGAGCAGAGATCGTATGTTACAAAAATGCAATTCGCATTGTATGGGAAAAAGGAAAGCCCTTAATGGTGTACGGAGAAAAGAATAACGCGAAATTAAATCTTACTAGTAGTATGAAGGCGCAAAAACTAATAAGAAAAGGTTGTTACGTCATTCTAGCACACATCGAGGAAGTTAAACCTGAAGAAAAGAACATCAGTGATGTTTCCGTCGCAAAAGAATTTCCCGATGTATTTCTGAAAGAATTACCGGGATTACCCCCACATCGATCTGTTGAATTTCAAGTAGACCTTGTACCAGGAGCTGCACCAATAGCTCGTGCTCCATACAGACTCACACCCAGCGAAATGAAAGAATTACAAAGTCAGTTACAAGAACTTTTAGAGCGTGGTTTCATTCGACAAAGCACAACACCATGGGGAGCTCCTGTTTTGTTTGTCAAGAAGAAGGATGGTACATTTAGGTTGTGTATCGACTACCGAGAGTTGAACAAACTTACCATCAAGAACCGCTACCCAATACCGAGAATCGACGACTTATTTGATCAACTACAAGGCTCATCGGTTTATTCAAAAATTGATTTACGTTCTGGGTATCATCAAATGCGGGTGAAGGAGGATGATATTCCAAAGACTGCTTATAGGAAGCGTTACGGTCATTACGTGTTTATGGTTATGCCGTTTGGGTTGACTAACGCACCAGCTGTGTTCTTGGACCTCATGAACCGAGTGTGTGGACCATACCTTGACAAGTTTGTCATTGTTTTCATCGATGACATACTTATTTACTCAAAGAATGACCAGGAGCACGAAGAACATTTGAGAAAAGTGTTAGAGTTGTTAAGAAGAGAAAAATTGTACGCTAAGTTTTCAAAGTGTGCATTTTAGTTGGAAGAAGTTCAATTCCTCGGTCATATAGTGAACAAAGAAGGTATTCAGGTGGATCCAGCAAAGATTGAAACCGTTGAAAAGTGGGAAACCCCGAAAACTCCGAAGCATATACGCCAATTTTTAGGATTAGCTGGTTACTACAGAAGGTTCATCCAAGATTTTTCCAGAATAGCAAAACCCTTGACTGCATTAACGCATAAAGGGAGGAAATTTGAATGGAAGGATGAACAAGAGAAAGAGTTTCAATCGTTAAAGAAAAAGTTACCTACGGCACCTATATTGTCATTACCTGAAGGGAATGATGATTTTGTGATATATTGTGACGCCTAAAAGCAAGGTCTCGGTTGTGTATTAATGCAACGAACGAAGGTAATTTCTTATGCGTCTAGACAATTGAAGATTCACGAGCAGAATTATACGACGCATGATTTGGAATTAGGCGGTTGTTTTTGCATTAAAGACTTGGAGGCACTACTTATATGGGGTCAAAAGTATTATATATACCGACCACAAAAGTCTTCAACACATATTTAATCAGAAACAACTGAACATGAGGCAGCGCAGGTGGATTGAATTATTGAATGATTACGACTTTGAGATTCGTTACCACCCGGGGAAGGCAAATGTGGTAGCCGACGCCTTGAGCAGAAAGGACAGAGAACCCATTCGAGTAAAAGCTATGAATATAATGATTCACAATAATCTTACTACTCAAATAAAGGAGGAGCAACAAGGAGTTTTAAAAGAAGGAAATTTAAAGGATGAAATACCCAAAGGATCGGAGAAGCATCTTAATATTCGGGAAGACGGAACCCGGTATAGGGCTGAAAGAATTTGGGTACCAAAATTTGAAGATATGAGAGAAATGTACTTAGAGAAGCTCATAAAACCAGATACTCAATACATCCTGGAACGGGGAAGATGTACAAGGATCTCAAGAAACATTTTTGGTGGCCGGGTATGAAAGCCGATGTTGCTAAATATGTAGGAGAATGTTTGATGTGTTCTAAGGTCAAAGCTGATCATCAGAAACCATCAGGTCTACTTCAACAACCCGAAATCCCGGAATGGAAATGGGAAAACATTACCATGGATTTCATCACTAAATTGCCAAGGACTGCAAGTGGTTTTGATACTATTTGGGTAATAGTTGATCGTCTCACCAAATCAGCACACTTCCTGCCAATAAGAGAAGATGACAAGATGGAGAAGTTAGCACGACTGTATTTAAAGGAAGTCATCTCCAGACATGGAATACCAATCTCTATTATCTCTGATAGGGATGGCAGATTTATTTCAAGATTCTGGCAGACATTACAGCAAGCATTAGGAACTCGTCTAGACATGAGTACTGCCTATCATCCACAAACTGATGGGCAGAGCAAAAGGACGATACAAATGCTTGAAGACATGCTACGAGCATGTGTTATTGATTTCGAAAACAGTTGGGATCGACATCTACCGTTAGCATAATTTTCCTACAACAACAGCTACCATTCAAGCATTGAGATGACACTGTTTGAAGCACTTTATGGTAGAAAGTGCAGGTCTCCGATTTGTTGGAGTGAAGTGCGGGATAGACAGATTACGGGTCTGGAGATAATACAAGAAACTACCGAGAAAATCATCCAAATTCAACAACGGTTGAAAACCGCCCAAAGTCGACAAAAGAGCTACGCTGACATTAAAAGAAAAGATATAGAATTTGAATTTGGAGAGATGGTCATGCTTAAAGTTGCACCTTGGAAAGGCGTTGTTCGATTTGGTAAACGAGGGAAATTAAATCCAAGGTATATTGGACCATTCAAGATTATTGATCGTGTCAGACCAGTAGCTTACCGATTTGAGTTACCTCAACAACTCGCGGCTGTACATAACACTTTCCACGTCTCGAATTTGAAGAAATATTTTTCTAAAGAAGATCTCACTATTCCGTTGGACGAAATTCAAATCAACGAAAAACTTCAATTCATCGAAGAACCCATCGAAATAATGGATCGTGAGGTTAAAAGACTTAAGCAAAACAAGATACCAATTGTTAAGGTTCAATGGAATGCTCGTAGAGGACCCGAATTCACCTGGGAACGAGAAGATCAGATGAAGAAGAAAATACCCGCACTTATTTCCAGAAGATACGTCAACACCTCCAACTGCTTAAAATTTTGGGATGAAATTTATTTAACGGGTAGGTACTGTAGTGACCCGAACTTTTCCATGTTTATATATATTAAATGAAATTGTTATTTACGTGATTAAGTGTTTCCAACATATTAAGCAATCAAACTTGTTAAGACTTGATTAATTGAAATAGGTTTCATATAGACAACTGACCACCCAAGTTGATCGGTGATTCACGAACGTTAAAACTTGTAAAAACTATATGATGACATATATATGGATATATATATATATACATATATATATATACATACATATATACATATATATATATATATACATATATATATATATATATATATATATATATATATATATATATATATATATATATATAGTTAACATGATATTATGATAAGTGAGTATCTCATTAGGTATGTTAACAATAAGTGATATACATAAAAATGAGTTTATTGAATTAAGAAACTCGAAACAATATATATAACGATTATCGTTATAACAACGTCTTACTAAATACATATGAATCATATGTAGATATTGTTACACTATGTTTAAATATGATAAATGATAAGTAAACATATCATTAAGTGTATTAACAATGAACTACATATGTAAAAACAAGACTACTAACTTAAGGATTTCGAAACGAGTCATATATGTAACGATTATGGTTGTAACGACATTTAAATGTATATATATCATATTAAGATATATTAATACATCATAATATCATGATAATGTAATAATTTAATATCTCATTAGATATTATAAACAATGGGTTAACAACATTTAACAAGATCGTTAACTTAAAGGTTTCAAAACAACACTTACATGTAATGACTAACGATGACTTAACGACTCAGTTAAATGTATATTACATGTAGTGTATTATGTTGTAATAATACACTTTTGGAAGACTTCAAGACACATATCAAAGTACTTCTATTTAACAAAAATGCTTACAATTACATTCTCGTTCAATTTCATCAACAATTCTACTCGTATGTAACCATATTCGTACTCGTACAATACCCAGCTCCTAGACATATAATTACGATTTGATCAACAATTCTACTCGTATACACATAATAATTCAGCTCTTAGCAGCCCTAGATAGTCAACAAACATGTGAAACCAACAATTAGACAACTAGCATGACTTATGAGCAAGGAAACAAAAACAAGAACTCCTTTTAATTCCACTCACCTTCACCACTCACCACCTACTCCATTTCACTTCCAATTTTCTTCCCAATTCTCTCTCAAAACACACACACACACACACACACACACACACTTCTATGAACGTCTAAGTTACTATTTTTCCAGCAAAAATCATCAAATACAAGCTTTGGTTATTACCTATAATCATCATAAAAATAATTACTCAAGAACACATCAAGAACACTTCCAAGTTTACAAGTTACTTCCAAGTTTCCTAATCCATTCCAAGCAATTATTTAAGATCAAGAAACCTTTGTTATTTATAGTAGGTTATCTTTCTAAATCAAGGTAATATTCATTTTCAAGCTTTGATTCAATTTCTATAACTATAACTATCTTAATTCGAGTAATAATCTTACTTGAACTTGTTTTTGTGTCATGATTCTATTTCAAGAACTTCCAAGCCATCAAAGATCCTTTGAAGCTCAAGTTATTTTTTCATCATTTCCATTAGGTTTACCTACTAAACTTTAGGTAGTAATGATGTTCATAACATCATTCGATTCATATATGTATAACTATCTTATTCGAAGATTTGAACATGTAATCACTAGAACATAGTTTAGTTAATTCTAAACTTGTTCGCAAACAAAGTTAATCCTTCTAACTTGACTTTTAAAATCAACTAAACACATGTTCTATATCTATATGATATGCTAACTGAATGATTTAAAACCTGAAAACACGAAAAACACCGTAAAACCGAATATACGCCGTCGTAGTAACACCGCAGGCTGTTTTGGGTTAGTTAATTAAAAACTATGATAAACTTTGATTTAAAAGTTTTTATTCTGGGAAAATGATTTTTCTTATGAACATGAAACTATATCCAAAAATAATGGTTAAACTCAAAGTGGAAGTATGTTTTCCAAAATGGTCATCTTGACGTCGTTCTTTCGACTGAAATGACTACCTTTATAAAAACGACTTGTAATCTGTATTTACGACTATAAAATTATACTTTTTCTATTTAGATTCATAAACTTAAGTTCAATATGAAACCATAGCAACTTGAATCACTCAAAACGGATTTAAAACGAAGAAGTTATGGGTAAAACAAGATTGGATAAATTTTTCTTGTTGTAGCTACGTGAAAATTGGTAACAAATATATATTAATCATAACCTAGCTAACTCATATTGTATTATACATGTATTCTAATATATTATGTAATCTTGGGATACCATAGACACGAATACAATGTTTTGACATATCATATCGACCCATCTATATATATATTTCGGAACAACCATAGACACTCTATATGCAGTAATGTTGGCGTCAGCTATACAGGGTTGAGGTTGATTCCAAAATATTATATATACTTTGAGTTGTGATCTAGAATGAGGCTTGTATACACGAGGTCGTGGATTGATTCAAGATAATATATATTGCTTTATTTTTCTGTACATATAACTGTGGACAACTAGTTGTAGGTTACTAACGAGGACAACTGACTTAATAAACTTAAAACATTAAAATGTATTAAAAATGTTGTAAATATATTTTGAACATACTTTGATATATATGTACATATTTGTTATAGGTTCGTGAATCGACCAGTGGCCAAATCTTACTTCCCGACGAAGTAAAAATCTGTGAAAGTGAGTTATAGTCCCACTTTTAAAATCTAATATTTTGGGATGAGAATACATGCAGTTTTATAAATGTTTTACAAAATAGACACAAGTAAATGAAACTACATTCTATGACTGGATTATTAAACCGAATATGCTCCTTTTTAGTCTGATAATCTAAGAATTAGGGAACCGACACCCTAATTGACGCGAATCCTAAAGATAGATCTATTGGGCCCAACGAGCCCCATCCAAAGTACCAGATGCTTTAGTACTTCGAATTCATCATGTCCGAAGGGAGTCCCGGAATGATAAGGGATATTCTATATGCATCTTGTTAAGGTCGGTTACCAGGTGTTCACCATATGAATGATTTTTTATCTCTATGTATGGGATGTATACTAAAATATGAAATCTTGTGGTCTATTATTACGATTTGATAAATATATATGTTAAATCTATAACTCACCAACATTTTTGTTGACGTTTAAAGCATGTTTATTCTCAGGTGATTATTAAGAGCTTCCGCTGTTGCATACTAAAATATGGACAAGATTTGGTGTCAGCATGCTTGTATAATATTGTTTAAACTGCATTTGAGATTTACTTTGTTGTAACATATTAATATTGTAAACCAATATGTATTGGTAGTGTGTAAGTGTGATATTTTAGATTATCATTTCTAGATAATCTAGGTGGTGACTTTTTAACCTTGTCGATAAAATAAAGGTTATGGTTTGTTTTAAAAACGAATGCAGTCTTTGAAAAACGTCTTATATAGAGGTCAAAACCTCGCAACGAAATCAATTAATATGGGACATTTCAATCTGCTGGTTTGTGAACGCGGTGACCTCCTTTTTCGGCCACCGGCATCTCGCCGGTGGCTCGATGGTTTTTTTCCTGCCTTTTTTCCTTTCCTCCTTCACCTTCACAGCTCCGGTTCCGGCTAGTTTTCAAGAAATTCCGACGTTGTCCTTCTGGGTATGGTGGTCACGTGCGACGAAAACTTCGGCTTTCTGTGATCCGGCGTGCTTGGGTTATGTAGGAGCTTCTTGGTGACAGGGTTCGGTTGGTGGTTCGCATTTCCGGCGGTAAGAGCTTCTTTCTGGCAAGGTTTTGGTGCAGGTGGTGAGCTTCAGGTACGAGGTTCTGGACTGAGATCTGGTTTGGTTAGTAGTTGAATTTTGGATGTTTTTCTTGCTTGCTGCTCTTATTCTGATCTGTGTTGGTGATGGGGTTTTTCGCCGGCCACTCTGGCTCCGGCTCTTTTTGTGCTTTTTTCTGTCCTTGTCGTTGGTGGTGAGGCCTGCCGGAGCTCTGCCGGTGGTGGGCTTCGGATGGTTGTTTGCTAGTAGCGACAGGGGGCTTCGGGTTTTGGGTTCCTGCTGTTGTGTTTGGATTTGGGGTTGGGGCGACTTAGCAAGGTTGCATGCCGGTTGTTTCTTTTGTTAGTGGTTGGAGGTCGTTTCCCGGTGTTAGGTTTCCGGTGTTTGACTTAGGAAGACTGCTGCTGGTGGCAGCCGGTCGGTACGTGGAGGTTGGTTTTGGCCCCTTTGTCTGTGTGCGGTAGTCGGAAGCGGATTTTTGAAGCTTAGCAGGTTGTGTTTTAGAAATTCTGGCTAAGCCGGTTTTTCTCTATTTTACAAAAATGGCGATTTTTATCTTTCCAGATTCACTGGTTATTGTTGACTGGGCCATTCTCCTTTGTTGAGTGTTTGGTCTGATTCGCTCGTCCTTCCTCGTCACCGGTTTCGGTTCGGAGCGTTCTGGTGTTGTTGCCGCCTTGGCGGCTTTAGGGTCGTGAGAGGTGTTCTCTAGAGTCGTTGAGTGCCAAAAGGGTGGTTTTTCGGGTTGTTTTCTCGGTTGGTGTCCCTTCCTCCGTTTGGTCTGGGCTTTGACTGGTTAGGGTTTCTGGGCTGGCTGCTTCAGGGGTCTGCTTGGAGGTGTTGATCATCGAGGATTTAATCTGGGTTTCTGGTCAATGCGGCCTCGAGGGAGGTTTTCTTGGGTTTCCAGGCGGGTGTTTGGATTCGGATATTCGTACGGAGGTTGATGCGGTTGGTGTGGGACGTGTGGGGTCTGGCTCGCAGTTGCAGGCTTCAATTCAGGCGAGGAACTTTCTTTTGGGTCAGGCTTTCTTGTTGGTGGTTACGCCAAGATGCAGCTGGCACGGTTCTAGTTTGTTTGTTAGTTTGGTTCTTGGGGATTGTTTTTCACGGTTTGTGCCGTTGCCTTCAATTTTGTAGTTTGTTTATAAGATCGCCTCTCTTTTGGCGAGTTCAATAGTTGCCAAACAGATTGTATAATCTGTCAATTGTAACACCACAAGATCGTCTGATCTTCTCTTTATTTATTTATATAATATGTTTTTTCGTCAAAAAAAAAATGTACTAATATTTGAAATGCACTTTAAGATAGAACGCATGCTCTTTATTTTTGTTTGCCTTCTTTTCATGTGTGTCTATTTAGGAAGAGGTATCCGATTCTATGTCTTATAGAAATAGACAAATTTTCAGATTAAGTGACAAAAAATAACGATTTTATTTACTTAATTATGTGTTGTACAAAAACAGATCATTAAATGAAAAGTAAAAAGACTTGCTAGAGACATCTAAAAATAGTGATAAATTTTGGTACATGATTAATCAACTTCAAAACAAACAACATTATCCGGAAATACTGAGGCACTCAGTTATTTCGTGTCTTTGATAACCTTAAAATGACAAAAAAGATCTTGACGTGAATATTTTTAGCGAACATTGCATCATAACTGTTAGAGCAAATTAATGAACGCAATAAGCAGTAAGCTAGGGATGGCAAAATGACCCGTACCCGATGGGGAAACCCGAAACCCGTTATAATTGGGTCGGGTCTGATCTGAGTCCGTCGGGTCATGGGCCGGGTATGTGGATGGTTAAAAAAAATTCCGGGTTCGGGTTCGGGTATGGTTTTGGATACAAATCCGATTACCCGACCCGTATACCCGACTCGCGTACCCGTATACCCGGCCCGAGGAATTTTAATAATAATTTTTATGTAAATTTTTAGTATTAGTATTATATTGTTAATGTATGAAAGATTTCTCTTATTTGTTTTAAAAATGAGTATAATGTTATTCAATATAATCATATACAACAAGTTTTCGAGATGTGATATTTTATATACTTTGTGTGTTTGAGTATTTTAGAAACTTTTCAATCAACTTTTTGTATGTGATATTTTATAATATTTTAAACATACAGTAGTTAAGTTATATTTCGATATTTTGATGTGGTAACTTATTAAAAAATAGATACATAATGACTAATCGGTATACCAGTTTACACGTGGGAAAACCCGAAACTCGATAGTATGTAAGTAAATAGGGACCCGGCGGGTTTCGGGCCGGATTTGGGGCGGGGTTTCTTAATCGGGTTCGGGTCCGGGACTACCTAAACCCAGTGGCGTAGCCACATAGAAGGTTATGGTGTCAATTGACACCACTCAAAGTTTGAGTTTTAATCAATTTTAGCTTTAAAGTTTGAGTTTTAATATCTAAAAAAGGCAACTGACCCCATTATTTTCAAAAGGCAATTGACACCACTGACTGAAAAAGGCAATTGACACCACTGACTAAAAATCCTGCCTTCGCCACTGCCTAAACCCGACCCGATGTCATCCCTACACTAAGCAATCATCTTTATCAGAAAACTATACATATGAATTGCACTCTTTGTAATTGTAATATACGTAAAAGAGGAATCATGATCTGTGAAAATAAATTGAAATGAAAAAGAAAACATCTTAACTTGGGCGAATCTAGCTTGAAGTTCGTGGGCTCACAGAACATCACTAGTTTAATTTTTTTTTTTTTGCAGAAAATAATCTTTAAATTGTATATGACACCACTAAATTTTACTACAGGATCTCATATATTTTTCGAATTTATAGTTTTTCTTTAAATTGTATGGGACACCACTAAATTTAACTACTCGGACCGCATATATTTCCCGAATTTGTAGTTTTTTGAAAGTAAACGATCACTAAAATAGCATTTAAATACTTTTAGTACTGGGAAAAAAAATTCAGAACCCCATTAAGTTATGATTCTAAAATCGTCACTCTTAACTTCCCTTGATAGGTAGCTCCTCACTAAAACCATCTTAAACCATGTTGCATGTTTCATCACATAGTAATGTGTATGCAACAATTCCAATTTTTTTTATTAATATGATGTTTTTTTTTTTTTAATGCAAATTACATTTATTATTTATTGATTGATATGATGGTTTAGCTTTTATTCAAAATGAGTGTAGCTAATTGAGTCGAATGTAATATTATTTTGACAAATAGAACCTTGATTGTTTTGCATTGATGGTCCCTTATTTATACGTCAATTTGCATGTCGCGTCCCTGTCATTTTTTAGATCCGGGGGTCCCTTGATTTTATAAATGTCGCTTTCGTGGCCTCTCGGTCCATTTTTCATTATAATGTGTCCGTTAAGTGTCATCACGTGATGTCGCTTAATGTGAATTAGGCGTCATAAAACGACATCATGTGTTAATCACGTGATGGCACTTAACGGACTTTTTAACAGACAATAAATGAAGGGACCACCAAGGCAACATTTATTAATATTAAGAGGACGCCAAAGCTAAAAAATGACAGGGACGCAACATGTAATTTGATGTATAAACGAGGAACCATAGGCAAAAATGTCTAACACTTATGATTCTTTGATGTGTATATTTGTGTGTTTGAATTATTATCATCCACTTCGATAGTTTATTTAAAATTTTTATTTACATATTTATTTATATTTATATTTATATTTAAAATGAAATTGAAAATATATAAGTACATGTCGAATATATTTTCATAAAGGTGTATACATCAATACCAAAGTTTTGTGTTTTCCATGAAAACTGATCGAATGTGTATTTATTACAGAGATAAAATACACACATGATTAATGGATTAATGCTTAAGGACTTTATATATGTAAATCTCTGATCGATATGATGATCTTAATAGAGTGGTAAAATGAATTCACCATCATAGAATAGGTTGGTATGATGATTGTGAGTTTCGTAGGGTTTAATGTTATGTAACTGTAGATCGTAACTACTGTTGTTTTAGATTTGTTGGTAATCGAGTATCAAAAATGTGATATGTCAATAATGTATTTTAGGGTTTGTAATTTATAGTGAAAGTATAACCCCAGATCATATTCTTATCGGCACATGATTCTTCATAACTACTTTTCATAATTATCGAGCTACAAAGTAGGAAATAATCCTAGTCAAATAAGGAAGGGATCTTAACTATGTGTACAAAAGTGCATTTGCGATGTGTGCACTACCAAATGTTAGTGTAAACTTAGCGCACCAATAATATGGGATAACAAGCACGTGATACGCACGGACGTTGGATGTAAAAGTACATGTATCATTTAAAACTCACACCGTAAAAAATCGCATGACTATAAAATACACCAAATACACCTTATGTGATCGTGTAGCATAATTCCGTTGTGGCAAGAAAAGGAAAATTCTTGTCACAAGGGGGCTCGTATATGCACTCATATTTTCAAAAAAAAAAAAAAAAAAAAAAAAAAAACCTTCACACAGTGGGTCCCGGCTTCTAAGACAACAAATACATCTCTGATATCAGTTGTTAAAAATGTAGGACCCAACAACACAAGTGACTGATCACAATCACGACCCACGATCAATAAACAAAGAACATAAATGCATAAATTAATATCAATGCAAGCAAATTAAGTGGTTATTTTCAATCAGGGTGATTGGTTTAGTTTACGATCAACTAAAAATTTCGTAATTATTTTCTTGCGCAAGCGTTTACAGAGATTAAGATTACATCACATAGAAAATTTAATAAATCTAATTAGGATTCCCTGCCTGCCCCGAGATTCCACTTGGATCTCGATGATACCACTGGAAATGTTATCTCTGTTAACATCTACATTTAATCTTCGACTCGGATAAGAGAGATCCGATTAGAATCTTGGCTCTAACTTCATATCTTGATGTGTTTGTTGATTTTCACCCCTTAACAATGTAAAAGCCAGTCCCAATCCACCTGGATAAACGCTTCAACATTTGGTCCCATTGCGAGGTACTGACCTAAATATGCCATGAACGACTCCAAGTAATATCTTTAAAATGAGCAAATGCACAGCAGAAGATTTCTTTCATATCTGAGAATAAACATGCTTAAAAGTGTCAACCAAAAGGTTGGTGAGTTCATAGGTTTATCATAAACAATCATTTCAATAATTTCAATAGACCACAAGATTTCATTTTCGTTTCAAAGTGCAGGTCTGCTCACTGTTATAAAAATCCATTCATATGATGAACACCTGGTAACCGACATTAACAAAATGCATCTAGAATATCCCCATCATTCCGGGACTCTCATCGGACATGATAAATCAAAGTACTAAAGCATCCGTAACCCGGATGGGGCTTGTTGGGCCCGATAGATCTATCTTTAGGATTCGCGTCAATTGGTGACAATTATAATAAACACCAATTCTTAGGCTACCAAGCTAAAATGGGCTATATTCGGTCTAATAGTCCAACCATAGAATGTAGTTTTGAGTACTTGTGTCTATTTCGTCAAATATTTATATAAGCAGCGCATGTATTCTCAGTCCCAAAAATATATATTGCAAAAGCATTTAAAAAGGAAGCGAATGAAACTCACAATACGATATTTTGTAGTAAAATATGCATACGACTGAACTGAACAATGCAGGGTTGGCCTCGGATTCATGAACATATATATATATATATATATATATATATATATATATATATATATATATATATATATATATATATATATTAACACATATAATTGTAATCGAACATATTTATATATTATTAATAATATAAATGTTATCTTAATAAATTATATGTTTCATTAATAATTAATTTAAATATTTTTATTTTATATACTTTAAATAAATAATCAGTATTTATTATAAAAACGTTAATATAGATATGTTATATGTATTAACTATAATGTTATATAACTAAAAATCATTTGATAAAATATATTAATAATAATAAATAAAAAGTTATATTATTTAATAATAATAATATTAGTAAATATACTTAATAATGATAATAAAAATAATATTACTAGAAATGATAATTTTTATATAAAATGATAATTTTAATAATAATTGTAATGTTAATAATAATGATACTACTAATAATATTCTTAATGATAATACTAATACTAATGTTAATAAAAATAATAATAATCTTAAAATCATGATAATACTAATAATAATAGTAATACTAATAATAATAATAATAATAATAATATAATAATAACTATATTAATAAAAATAATAATAATAAAAATAATAATAATACTTATAATAATAATAATAATAATAATAATAATAATAATAATAATAATAATAATATTTTATTTAGATCATGGCTTATTTATAGTTTTACTTATTTTCATATCTATATATAATTATAATCTTTACAATATTTTTATCATAATACTAATAATAATACTTAATAATTATATTAAAAATAACATAATAATAAGGTAATAACAATGGTTATATTAATAATAATAATAATAATAATAACAATAATTATATTAAAATAATAATAATGATAATAATAATAATAGAATACAACCTTTGAAGGCAAGCTTTAAAAAAATGCCACTGTCCGGGCTCGAACCCGAGACCTCTCGTTCAAAGACCACTCCCCTAACCATTCCTCCGCGTAATACTTTCTGAAATAACTAGTATCGTAAATCAATTTAACCCAATAGATTACGGCCCAAATTGAAACATGGCAGCCCAACAGAAAAACCTGAGTTGGGTCACGGCCCCATAAATAATGTAAACAGAAACACAACCCATGTAGTTTCACAAGCCCAATTATATAAATCAGCCCAATTGATTTGATGACTAGTTCTGCAAACGAAATAAGTCGACAGGAAAACAAATGGTGGGGTTCCTCTGGGACAAATCAATACTCATCATCATCATTAAGTATTAATCACCATCATCGTAACCTTAAAACTATCATCATCATCTGTTGAGCATGGAACATAAGTAGTATCCGGACCATAGCAGCAACGTGAAGTAACAAAAACAAAAATGGGTTTGAAAGTGGTGATGAAGTGGGTTTATTGGTGGTGTTGATCAATTGAGATTATGGTTGGTTTCGTTTATTCACACAAGGAAACAGGAAAACACACGTAATAGTAGCTAGAAGGATTAAAGGGTGTCAGTTTGTGGTGGTGCTGAAATAAACAAGAAAAAGTAAGCGTGCAGTAGTGGTTATGGATTGGTGATGGTGCTTGAAGAAGACAGAACATTACGTAGCAGTAGCATACAACAGTAAAGTAACGATGATCATGGTGGTTTGGCTATCTTCGAACAAAAATAGGCAACAAGTAAGTAGTAGCACAACAGTAACTGTGGTGGTGATGAAATGGTGGTGGTTTAAGCGGTCTTCGCACAGGGAAAGGAAAATAAATAAATAAATAAATAAAATCAACTTGCCCAAATTCGATGGCAATGGTGGCAACCGATCATTCTATCAGGAAGATGAATAGGAGCATTTAGTTGATGAAGATTCGATGGGGTTGAATAACAGTAGAGGTTGGTGATCGTTTATTTGAGGGTGTAAGGGTTTTGAGTGAGGGTGAAGGTTTTGTGTGGTCCACTAAGAGTGGTTGTAGAGAGAGAGATATAGAGAGAATGATCGAGATGATGGTTTATCGAGTCGGACAGGAACCGGTGATGGTGACTGTTTGGTGTGTTCGATGGTGTATGAGGGTGGTGACAAGGGTGTAATGATGTGGGTGTTTGTGATTAAAGTGGTGGTTTGGGTCGTGACCGAAACAGAAGAATAACTATGATAGCATTCATGGCCGAGTGGTGGTTTACGAATGGTGGTGTAGATTGTCGACGGTTTATGGTGGCGATCGGTTGTAGGTTGGTGGGTATAGTAGGGTGGTGAAAGTGATGACGATGATGGTGGTCAGAAAGGTGGCAGGTGGTGGCTTTCGACTAACAAAATAATAGTGATGTTGTTTGATGGTCTGTTTGATTATTTTCGAACCACCGTCACAACCAAGAGTGGTTTTATATCTTTTGTTGTAGTAAAAGGAAGAGTGGGATGTGTTGTGGTTTTGAATGAAGATGAATGCATATATGTATACTGAACAAGAATAGTAAACAAACTAGTTGGAAAGCTATATATTTTAGTGATTGTTATAGATGCATGTACGTGGTGTAATATTATGAAGAAAATATCTAGTACTATATAATAGTCAAGTGATTCCATATTTAAAAAGTGCAAACCAATTATTCATCTTGTTTTATACTTCCCGTGAAAACATGTTTCTTGACACTTTATATTCATAATTAAATATCTTGCGGACAGTTTTAAAAGGGTGATGATTCGTAGTCCGTTGCTAAACAGTGACAGATAAAAGTCTCCAGAAAAATCTCAAATTTTTATATTTATCATCTTTTATTTATTTCAGTCATTATTGTGTAAAATTGGTCATTAATTATTTGAAATTATTAAATAAAAACTAAATCAACTGTCCGCGCTCGATCCTGGGTAAAATATAAAAATATTTTAAAATTTAACAAATAGCTCCTAAATACATTTTTAATAAGCCTGCAATTCATATAACTCATTTTTGGATCACCATTTATTTTAAAATCATATAAGTCTGAATTTAACTTACTTAATATCAATCGGAACATCAAACGAGTATTACAATCATTTAATATTTATTTTTAATATACTTTATTTATATATAGATATGTTTTAAATAATAATTATTATAATATCCTATTTTTATTTTATTTTACATAATCAATTTTAATAACAACAACATAAAATATTTCAAATTATAATTCTAATTACCATGTATATATATATATATATATATATATATATACACACATATTTATTTACAAATAGTTGTTCGTGAATCGTCGAAAATGGTCAAAGGTCAATTGAATATATGAAACAGTTCAAACTTTTTGAGACTCAACCTAACAGAATTTGCTTATTGTGTCAAAATATTATATCGTATCGAGAGTTTGATTTAAAATTAGTCAAAATTTTCCAGATCCTCACAGTACCTACCCGTTAAAGAAATTTCGTCCCGAAATTTGAGTGAGGTCGTCATGGCTAACAATAAAAATGTTTTCATGATGAATATGAGTTGATAAATAGAGTTTTATCATTATTGATTAATATAGATAAAACGATTCGATTATGTAAAGCGTACGAGTGAAGTTGTCACAAAAGATTGAGATAGAGATTTAAATTTTGACGTAGTCACGGTGGATTTCCAGAATTCAAGGAATTTAAAGATAATCTTCGAAATCTATATAAGATTCGGTTCTTTGGTGAATAAGGAAATTAGGATCTTCTTTAATTAAATGCGGTAATATGTCTCGATTGATTTGTCTGATATTTTGCTATAAATTAACCTCTCACGTTCCATTATTTTCACCACTTCTTTACTTTCTTCTTCAATTCATACTTCCAAAGATTGTGAAAAATGCTCAATCCAGTTTTGATTCTTGATATTTTCCTAACTATCGCATCTGTCATTCTTCTTTTCCATTTACCACCGGAGGAATTTATTCACTTCTACTATTACCTTGGGGTTATATTATTTCTAATTCTCCCGTGTCTTTATCTTGCTATTCGCATAGATATACACGGTTTGTAATTTCTTATTTGATGTCGCACATATTCTTATTTATATTCCGAAGCTCCATGTTTTTGTTTATTTTCCCAACTCTAAGTAAAGCGATTAAGACGTCTCGGATTTCTAGGTTAAATCTTTGAATTTCGGATGAACATGACTATTGTTCTTAAGAAAGAATTTGTAGTAGCACGGTCTGATTTGTTAAATTACCAGAAATCACGAAAAGATAGAAATATCAAGAAAATATTTTCTTGATATGTTTATAGGTTAATTAGAATGAAAGAGTTATGTAGCATGGTACATGATGAGGGTATAATCTATGAATCATCACGTTCCATTAGAAATTCAGCATGACCTACTGTAATATAACAACGTTAGCTGGGCGTCATTATATTATACTAACTTATGCTTCAATTCCCAACACTACTCCAGAAACATTCATAATTTAAACTCAAATTTTACAGAAGGATAGAAACTAAAATAGTTTCTTTTATGATGTAACATAGATAGCACGAGGAGATAGATAATTTCGGACAAAGATATTTATGAAAGTATCTTCAGAAATATCGAAGATATTTATAACAAAAGATACGATGATATCTTAGAATTTAAAATATCTAGAATCAAAGGATGTTGCAGAACTTTTCCGTAAGGATTTAGAATAAGTAAGGAGCAAAGTATACGTTAAAGATTTCAGCAGATACTGAATCATATGGATTCTGTAAGTACAGATTTTGTGATTTATCCACAGCCTCCTTCATAGTCTGCTCAATCCATTTTTTATTTCCAAAACTGAGCCTTTTCAACACACCATTCTTTATTATTAAGCTTCTGGTCATTAGGACCATCTATAGCTTTTGTTGCTTCATCTGCACTCTCATATCTGAATCATTGGTTATCAATCTGAGGTGTTTTCAAGAGTTTGAAGTGTTTGAATGAAGATTGTAATTGTCAAGATACAAATGATGTTTAAGATAGAATCAATGTA
The DNA here is from genome assembly GCF_046630445.1 of Rutidosis leptorrhynchoides. NCBI lineage: Eukaryota > Viridiplantae > Streptophyta > Magnoliopsida > Asterales > Asteraceae > Rutidosis > Rutidosis leptorrhynchoides. The sequence goes on along the minus strand of NC_092340.1, from coordinate 364,803,268 downwards.
ACATCCCGCATTTTTTCGTTAAATTATTTTAACGCCCGTCTTGTTATTTTAATAATATCCTTCGTATCTAGATTCGTATCCTTCGTTAGCTAACATTCTTAATATTTTCATTATCGGATTATAACGTCTCCCGTACTCTCGTGTAATTCAAAATAATTCGTTCGGTTAATTCCCGCACCCGACTACAAACTTGAGGGACCAATATTGCCAAATGACCAAAGTTTTAACTAGGTCAAATGGTCAACATTCACCACCTCCACTCATTCATCTCCTTCTTTCTTTCATACTTCCATTATTTTCTCTCAAATTTCAAATCCTTAATTCATCATCTAAATTCGATTTTGGAGGCTAACATCAAAACAAATTACATATTTGGAATCCTCTCTTCATCTTCTACAACTTGATACCAATTTCATCTCATTTGGGTAACTTTCTAAAATCGCTAGATTTTGTGTTCTTGATGTTTTTAACTTATAAAAGTGTTAATTAGTGTCTATGGCTCAAGTCTAACATGAATATATGATTTGTATGCTCGATCTTGTTGTTTTGAAGTAATTAGCATGAACTTGAATTTTGGTGTGTTGTTCTTGAGATTTAGTTGCTTAAAAGTTGTTAGATGTTAAAAGTTCATGTTTTAATTGTGTTACTAGTATGACTAGCTTCAATTTAATGTATAGGTTGCTTTAGAAAACTTCATAAACTTGATTATTGATTTTGGTGATGATTGTTAGGGTTTGATAGAACTAAATGTGAACATTTGATGCATTGAATGCCATGAATTATTGTTGGTAAGTGTTTGGTTGGATTGTATGCTTGATTACCTTCGAAACGGCATATCATACATGTAAATTGGTTGCCCGAATCATGAAATGAGATTTATGAACTTGGATACAATTAAGGATGAGCATTTAATGAGGTTTTGGTTGTTGTAAGTGGTAGATTGATTGATGAAATATGCTTAGTTGTTTTCCTCGTCAAAATACCTTTCTGATGATATAAGATACATGTTTTGATGGTTTGCGAATCATAAATTGTGAATGTTTGAAGTTTGGTTCGTGCATTTGTTTTTTGCAGCAAAACAGGGCCTGCATACTGATCTGGACGCCGTCTAGATTTTTGGACGCCGTCCAGGCCTTCACATCTGGACGCCGTCCAACAAATCTGGACGCCGTCCAGATGAACTACCAGGGACTGTTTTGCTTGGTCGTTTTACGGAAAATGTTTGCTATGCTATGGACCTCCGATTCACATGTAACTTGTTCTAACATGCTTATATGTGATTAAAAACCTCAGAAAAATAGTTCGGGACCCGACCCGAACGTGTTGACTTTTTCGTTGACTTTGACCCGACCAAAGTTGACTTTTAATTAAACTTAACCAAATACTTATGCAACCATTCTAACATGTTTTTATACTTGTACCTCACATGAAACTTGACAATTTGATTCACATGCTATAATAATCGAGTCGAAACGAGCCATAGGACTAATTGAACACTTTGACCAATCGTGTTTACCGTTATTGATACAACCTATTTGTTTAGGTCGAGACTAGCATTCTTTCTTGCACATGTTTACTTGTGAAGTACTTTATTACTCATGCACTCAAGGTGAGATCATAGTCCCACTTTTACTCTTTTAAACTTATATTTGGGATGAGAGAACATAAACGTTTTGTTTTACTAAGTGAACACAAGTATGAAAACAAACATTCTACATACGAGTTTAGAACAAAATCCTCAATTCGATTATCATTAGTTACATTTGCCGGGTGTAAGCGTGAACTTATGTTATGTGGATCCATATGGGTTTGACAAACCCTCATTCGGACGGTTCGCCACCGTCATATCGGATGAAATATATTTTCGAGAATCAGTGTATGTTCTAACACTATTGTGATGGGGTTCTATGGAAGGAAAGTTAAGCCTTGATAATTGGGTGCTCGTGAATATTAACTTTTGGAATGCATTACTATTATTTCAATCTTGCAAATCTTGTGATTCAACTTACTTATTTACTCACTTACTTACTTAAACCTATGATTTCACCAACGTTTTCGTTGACAGATTTTTACGTTTTTCTCAGGTCTTTGAACGATATGTGATACATGCTTCCGCTCATTATTTTGATACTTGCATTGGATGTCGAGTATATATGCATACATGGAGCGTCTTTTGACTTTATTTAAAATTGTGTTGCATAGGTTTCATTTGTACTTATAACCTTGTAACGTAACTTTTGGTTGAACAATTCTTGTAAACTTTGAAACAAATCTTTACATTTGAAATGAATGCGACATATCTTTGGTCAAACGCTATTTTAAAGACTTATGACCACGTAACAGGACCTAAGTAGATGGCACCATCAATGACGATTTTGTCAGGTCGCTACAGATGGTATCAGAGCGTTGGTTGTAGGGATTTAGAGTTCATTGGTGTCGACCCCGAGTCATAGGGTACATTAGTGAATCTAGACTACAACCGGCATATAGACTTGAAGTAGGAATTACTTGACTAATTGTGCATTTATACTCGAACTCATCTATTCACATCTAACTCTATTTCATCTTAATCGCACGTTGTTTAATTTGATTGACGCGCCACCTTGACTTTATGAAACAATGTTAAATGCACACGTGAATTAGGATAATATAATTGCCGGGATTATATTATGGTGATTCATGTGGACATTCCAACATTATGACATAAAGAATTTAAGGCGAGTCAAGGAAAATTTTTCTCTCTATCCTTATTCCATTTCACGGTTAGTATTATTGAGAATACTAATCAATGATATCTTTGTGTCATGAAGGAACGATGGCTCATCAAGGTCAACACAATACTCCTCCCGAAACTCTCGAACAAGCTCTTCAATGAATGATACCCACCTCTGTGGGAGAGGTCGTGGCCGGTCACTTCTCCAACAACAACAACAATCATGAGGCCGGTAATTCAAACGAGGGGTGCTCCTACAAAAACTTCATGAAGTACAACCCTCCCACTTTCGATGGAACCGGGGGACCAGTTGCTCTCACCCGATGGTTCGAACAAACGGAATCCATTTTTAGCATAAGCGGTTGTCGGGACCAAGATAAGGTCAAGTTTTCCACCCTCACTCTCACCGGTATTGCTCTCTCATGGTGGAACACGTATGTACAATCGGTGGGTATCGATGAAGCCCTTACACTCTCTTGGACCGAATTAAGAGAAAGAATGATCACCGAATACTTCCCGCGCGAAGATACTCGAAGGCTCGAACAGGGCCCAAGAAATTTAAAAATAGCCCGAAATGACCTCGAAGCTTATAATCAACGGTTTGCCGAACTAACCTCAATTTGTCAAAACCTCCGGGCTCCCGGGCCCCAAAAAGTTGAGTTTTACATGGATGTCCTCCCTAAGAGCATTCCACACGAGGTAATGCCATCAAGACCCACCGACCTACAAGAGGCTGTGATGATAGCCCGACGATTTATAAAAACGGTGGACGAAATTGAAGCGCCGGCACCAACGGCCGAGGCCCAACCCGGAAACAACAAAAGAAAATGGGAAGCCTCTCCATCAAGCAACCACAACCACAACGACTCCACCAAGAAGCCTTTCACCCCCGGCGGCAGGAAAAGTTATGCCGGAACTCGACCTTTTTGCAACAAGTGTCACAAACATCATTATGGAAATTGTGGCAAACTATTTTGCATCAAGTGTCAAAGAAGTGGCCATGTGGCCCATGGTTATAAAGGTGCCGCCCCCGTCGCTAAAAAGGTGCCCAGTGCACGCAGAAGGGGTGCTTGTTTCGAATGTGGCCAACTGGGCCACCTTAAGAATGCATGTCCCAAGAAGAACGCCAACCCTAATGTACGCAAATGAGCTTTCAACATTAACACCTAGGATGCCCGGAATGACAATTAGTTACGGGTACGTTTCTTCTCAACAACTCTTATGTTTCATGTTTATTCGATTCGGGTGTCGATAAATGTTTTGTATCCAAGGCATTGGAGCCTACTCTTTGCACTCCACCACTCCCCCTAGATATTACTTACGCCATTTAAGTGACCAACGGAAACTATTGTGTGCCAACAAATTTTTATCGAAGGGTGTACGTTAAACTTTTGAGTAAGAAGTTAGAAACTGACTTGATGTCTATAGAATTAAGGAGCTCGAAATCTATTCGTTAAGAAGAAATGTTTCCCCACATATATGTATTGATTATCGTGAACTAAATAATTTTCGGTTATGAACCAATATCCTTTTTCCCCGTATCAGTGACCTCTTGATCAAGTACAAGGATCTCGTGTGTATTCCAAATCGATCTCCATCCTGGTTATCATCAATTGAGGGTTAAGGGAGACGATGTCTCCAAAACTGCTACCCGAACTCACTACGATAGTTATAATTTTCTTTTAATATCGTTTAGTTTAACTAAGGCTCCGTCCGTATTCATAGACCTCCTGAACCGCGTATGCAAACTTATCTAGATAAATCCATTATCGTATTTACAAATGATGTCTAAACCTATTCAAGTAAATAAGAAAACGAACAACGTCTCCGTCTTACGCTCGAACTCTCGAGAAAGGAGCAACTATATACCGAATTCTCCAAGTGAGAATTTTGGTTAAACGAAGTTCAATTTCTAGACCATGTTGTTAGTGGTCAAGGTATTACAATAAAATCTCGCAATCGAAGCCACACGTAATCGGGAAACCCTCATGACTCTATCTTGTATTTGTAAAATCTTAGATCTCACCGGTTATTACTGAAGATTCATTTCTGACTTTTTCTCGTGTTGCACGACCTTTAACCTCGTTAACTCACTAAGGGAAAAATTTAAACCTCTCCTTGTCCGAACCTTGAACTGATTTTTCACACCAACCTTACTAGCTAAATTCGTGTAGCACAAGATGGAACCCAAATATGGAAATATTTCTACTTAAACGCCTGAAAGGCATACTCTCTCGACTCGAAATCAAGAAAACTAAAATTCGTTATTTTGCACGAAGAATTTGAATACATAATTATGAATCCGATCAATCTTCTCATCACCACGTACCACGTTACATAACTCTGTTATTTCACTATGACCGTCTGATATTACTGGGACCCAAGATAACACACAATCCAAGGATACCTCTTTTCTTCTTTGACTTATCGTCCTTATGCTTCCGATAATTGGCCATCTACTACTCAACCCCGAACTATACAACTACGTGTACTATCTCGTTTCCCACCAAGTTTCAACATTTAGCCACTAGATGCGCGATATGGCTACCTCAAGGTATAAACTCATCCTATTCTAAGTTCTCATTTCACTCCTATCTTTTCGCTTGTACTTTCGTATAAGGAAACCTTTTATATAATTGCTCAATGGAGAGAGAGACTCTTCACGTATTACTAGTATTCACCACGAGGGGGACTAGCCCTGACGAACGTTTTTCAGTAGCCGATGAGAAACCAGTTCCAACGAACGCTTTCGAGCCCTAACTAACTATTCAAACATATCTTAAGAAATTCTATTCCAACTCGGTGTACCATTGTCAATTATCCCGAATCGAAATACTCGTTACACATCTAGTTTACAAGAAGCCTTAGGAACACGTTTAGACATGCGTACCGCGTATCTTCCACAACCCAACGAACCAAGCAAACGAACGATTTACATCTTGGAAAGACATGTTACAAACTTGTATTGTCGCCTTTAGTTGATCCCACTTACAACAGTAGTTACCACTCGTGTGTTAACGTGCACTTTTCGAAACTTTATATAACCGCGAATGTCGTTCTCCTATTCGATGGACCGAAGTAGGTGACAAGCAAATCACAGGATCCGAACTTATTCAAGAAACAACCGTTGAGATTGTTCAAGTTTGAGAAGGGCTCAAGACGGCCCGTAGTCGCCAAAAGGACTATGCCGATGTTAGGCGTAAACCTTCCGAATTCCAAGTCAGTAACCGTGTAATATTGAAAAACCGCACCTTGAAAAGGTGTAATCCATTTCGGGAAATCGAGGAAAGTTATATCCGCAATATTGATTCTTTTGAAATCTTGGGGCGTATTGGAACCGCTTCCTATCGTTTAGAACTTCCGACTCAATTAAGTTTCCATTTACCCTACGTTCCATGTAACAAACTTAGAGACGTGTCCTGCAGAACAGGAACGTGCTACTCTTCTAGATAAACTTACTATCGATGACAAACTCCTCTTCGTAGAAAGACCGGTTGAAATTGTGGATCGTAAAACCAAGCCTTAATACAACGTAAAACCCCGACTATCCAGATTCGTGGAAATGCCCAAGGACGTATCTTCACTTATTCGTAGATTGGACAACACAAGGTCCCGAGTAAGAGACATCAACTATTACTTCCAACTAAATTTCGGGACGAAATTTCTTTTAAGGTGTGGGTAATGTAACATCCCGTATTTTTCCGTTAAATTATTTTAACGCCCGTCTTGTTATTTTAATAATATCCTTCGTATCTAGATTCGTATCCTCCGTTAGCTAACATTCTTAATATTTTCGTTATCGGATTATAACATCTCCCGTACTCTCGGGTAATTCAAAATAATTCGTTCGGTTAATTCCTGCACCCGACTACAAACTTGAGGGGCCAATGTTGCCAAATGACCAAAGTTTTGACTAGGCCAAATGGTCAACATTCACCACCTCCACTCATTCATCTCCTTCTTTCTTTCATGCTTCCATTATTTTCTCTCAACTTTCAAACCCTTAATTCATCATCTAAATTCGATTTTGGAGGCTAACATAAAAAAAAAATTACATATTTGGAATCCTCTCTTCATCATCTACAACTTGATACCAATTTCATCTCATTTGGGTAACTTTCTAAAATCACTAGATTTTGTATTCTTGATGTTTTTAACTTATAAAAGTGTTAATTAGTGTCTATGGCTCAAGTCTAACATGAATATATGATTTGTATGCTCGATCTTGTTGTTTTGAAGTAACTAGCATGAACTTGAATTTTAGTGTGTTGTTCTTGAGATTTAGTTGCTTAAAAGTTGTTAGATGTTAAAAGTTCATGTTTTAATTGTGTTACTAGTATCACTAGCTTCAATTTAATGTATAGGTTGCTTTAGAAAACTTCATAAACTTGATTATTGATTTTAGTGATGATGGTTAGGGTTTGATAGAACTAAATGTGAACATTTGATGCATTGAATGCCATGAATTGTTGTTGGTAAGTGATGTTAAAGCTAAGGGGTATAAAATACTATTAAATTTTACAAGAAAAAACTATTAAATACGATACAATTTTACACAAGATATTTATTTATTTATAGAATGGATATACTTAAACCTTGCTACAACACTTATAGGCAGTGTACCTAATCGTACAGTAGTGTAGTTTTTAGTAAGTCCGGTTCGTTCCACAGGGAAAAATCTTTAACCAAAGCTTAACGCTATATTAGTTTAAATTTATAAAAATACAAATATATATATATAAGTAACATTATTATTATAAGGGGGGGTTTTTACCGTTTATTGACCGGTTTGTCGATTTTAAAACTTAGTCGCAGTTAAAACCTAATGTAAAATATTAAAAATAAATAAAAGACTAAATTTAAAGCGTAAAGTAAATAATGATAATGAAATTGCGATAAATAAAAGTGCGATAAAATAAAATTACGATAATTAAAAAGTACGATAATTAAAAGTGCAATTAAATACAATAACAATAAATAAAAATGCGATAATTAGAAGTGCAATTAAATATAAAATAAAAGAAATTAAATATGAAATAAAATAATTATGCTTATTTAAACTTCCGTAATCATGATGTTTGACGTGTTGATTTTAGTTTTATGCCCATGGGTTAATTGTCCTTTGTCCTGGATTATTCAATATGTCCGTCTGGTTTTTGTCCATAACAGTCCATCAGTCATAAATATAAAGTGCGAGTATCCTCGTCAAATTATCCTTATACCCGAAGTCAAATATTCCAACTAATTGGGGACTTAAACTGTAACAAGGTTTTAATACTTTGTTATCAATTATGCCAAGTGTCCTTGTACATAATTTTACCCCTGTTTTAATAATTCCATAGACTATTAATTCATTCCCGTGTCCGGTTAAATGAACGATTATTCGTACATATAAATACCCCGCCCATCGTGTCCGATCGAGTGTATATGGTTATTTATAGGGACGTCCAATTGTAAATCTTTATATTAAAATTAACAAACTATCATTTAGTTAAACAAATATAAAGCCCATTAATAGCCCATAGTCTAATTTCCACAAGTGTCGTTCTTTTGTCCAAACTCCAATTGTGGTACAAAGCCCAATTACCCAATTTTAGTAATTAGCCCAACATCATGATTACTTCGATTTAAATAAACATAATAATAACTTAGCTACGAGACATTAAATTAAAAAGGTTGAACATAACTTACAATGATTAAAAATAGCGTAGCGTTATACGGACAGAATTTCGACTTACACCTTTACAACATTCGCTAACATACCCTTATTATTAGGATTTAAAATTAAAATTAAAATTAAAATATAAATTATATATATATATTTACGTATATAGATAGAGAGGATGGATATATGGATATTTAAAACTCGTCGAACGCGTTGGCTTTTATAGGCAGTTTCAGAATTGGGGACTCCGCGAGTCGCGGCATTTTTGCTCTTCAAACTCCGCAAGTCGCGGAGTTTGCAAAACCAGCTCACACAAGTTTGGATCCTAGTCTGCCGACGGTTTTAATATATAAATATAATATATATAATTAATTATATATTATATTATATTTATATACATAGTTAACTTGTAATTTTTAGTCCGTTGCGTCGAGCGTTGAGAGTTGACTCTGGTCCCGGTTCCGGATTTTCGAACGTCCTTGCGTACAATTTAATATCTTGTACTTTGCGTTTTAAATCTTGTACTCTTGTAATTCTGAGACGTTTCTTATCAATAATTGGAACCTCTTTGATTGTATTTTGTACTTTTGAGCTTTTTGGTCGTTTGCGTCTTCAATTCGTCGAATCTGTCTTTTGTCTTCACCTTTTATTATTTAAACGAATATCACTTGTAAATAGGACAATTGCAACTAAAAGCTTGTCTTTCTTGAGGGATAATGCTATGAAATATATGTTCGTTTTTAGCATTATCAGTAAGTGTTTGGTTGGATTGTATGCTTGATTACCTTCGAAACGGCATATCATACATGTAAATTGGTTGCCTGAATCATGAAATGAGATTTATGAACTTGGATACAATTAAGGATGAGCATTTAATGTAGTTTTGGTTGTTGTAAGTGGTAGATTGATTGATGAAATATGCTTAGTTGTTTTCCTCATCAAAATACCTTTCCGATGATATAAGATACATGTTTTGATGGTTTGCGAATCATAAATTGTGAATGTTTGAAGTTTGGTTCGTGCATTTGTTTGTTGCAGCAAAAAGGGCCTGCATACTGATCTGGACGCCGTCCAGATTTTTGGACGCCGTCCAGGCCTTCACATCTGGACGTCGTCCAGCAAATCTGGACGCCGTCCAGATGAACTACCAGGGACTGTTTTGCTTGGTCATTTTACGAAAAATGTTTGTGATGTGTCGTAAAGTGGTATATGAATTGTCGTATAAAATAATATGGAAAAATACCGATTAAAGATTGCTACACACTAACGGGCAGTGTACCCGATCGTGTAGTAGTATAGTAACTGGTTTAGTTCCGTGTATCGTTCCAAGGACAGTTGTATTAGTCAAACTAGAATTATAAACTATATTATGATTAACTAAGTAAATGAAATTTAAAGGTACAAGATTTATGTTTTGTGGCTTATTTAACGATTAGCCAAATCAGAGAAGAGTAAAAGTAAAAACAATATTTTTGGTCTTTTAAGTTTATAAGTGCAAGGAAAGCAATTAAGATTGTTTTGATATCAAAGAGATGAAATATGCTCATCTAGACTTTTTACCCTCGATGTGAATGTTTATTTAGGATTAAGATCGGATCGATTGGTTATGCATGAGAACTAATTGATCGGTTTACCAAGAGTAGTCTTGAATAAACACTCAAACGAGATTACACGACGCAAGTGATGTTCTTGTCATCTAAGACCTCCTATTTGTAATCAACTAATTCAACTAGTCTAAAGACTTGAAGAATGATCAAGTCAATGGTGTGTTGATCATGATCCACTCCTATGTCAACTAATGGTTTAGCTTAGTTCATTCCCTTGGTCTGGTTAAATGTTCAATTCACCCAACCCAAGTAATCAATTAAGTGTGGTAATAAGATCCCTATAAACGTCACTAGATAAGGCAAATTACTAACACCTATTAGTTATATGGAATTGAGTAGTGAAAATATGCATGACAGATTCTAGGGAATTGATCGTTCACCTAGACAACTACACATATCAATTAAGCTATCTGAGAGTATCTACAAGAGTCGTTCTTACATTCCTATATAGACTAACTGTTTGAACGCAACTTACCCCTTTTGGTAAAAGACGGGCAAACACTTGTCATTAGGTGTAAATCAATATACTAAATCAGCAAGATGGTGTTTCTTAGTTGAACAAGTATACTAACTAGTTGAATCGAAAAGATTAAACTTAACAAGAATGGTTCTTGTATTCAAATATCAAACTATCGTGCATGGTAACTATCAATCAAAAGTAAACATTCAACATCTCGGTTATTTATCTAGATGAACATAAAAGGAACTAGCCAACAATCATGCTAGAAAACTTAAACATAACAGTAACAAAGATAGAATTTATTGTAAATACAAGATTGACCTTTTTAGAGTAATCTTGGATGAAGCCCTTGAATGATCCTTGAATCTTCAATGATTTTAGTGTTTTTGATGCACTTTGATAAGCTCAAGAACTGTTTTGAATGATATGTTTTCGTCTCTGAACAGAAAGAAAACTGGCACACTTGGAATGAAGCTGGAAAGAGGTTTAAAAAGGCTGAAAAGTAGCTGGAAAGCACTGTGCGCGGCGCGCACATAAGGGGTGCACGGAGCGCACTACTCACCTACCACACTTTTACTTTCCAGTTCATGATCGCACTTCAATTTGGACGTTTCAGGTACTTGTGCGTGGCGAAGTGCGCGGCACTCTCTGTTGTGCGCGGCTAGCTCTGTTGAACTTGTGCGGGGCACTCTCTGGTTTCCATTTTAATTAAATGTTCTGATCAAAGTCTTGAGTGCGCGGTGGTGTGCGCGGATAGTGCGCGGCGCGCACTGTAGCTTTCATTTTTCTGTTTCTTCGTTTCTTGTTCTGGTTTTGATCTTTGAGTTGTTTCATTCATTATCTTCAACATTTCTTCAAGTATTCAATGATTCTATGCTTAATTACAATACAACGGAATAATAATGGAAAAATTACAAATTCGTATGAAATAACCGATGATAGGACTTGATATTGTGACTAATGATATGTCTATTTTGAGTAATATCAAAATCCCCCACACTTAACTCTTGCTTGTCCTCAAGCAAGTCTTGTTCTAATCATGCGTATACAAAACACAAATATATATGAATCAAAAACATTGTTTGAAGTACATTATACACAAATCACACGAATCACGCAAAACACACACAAAGACTCACGCTATATGGTACACAATTTTCACACGATTCACACGAAGTACACAAAACACACACATTATTTTGTAACACAACTCACGCTATATGAACACATGTTTACACAATTGGAATACACACTCGTGAGGGTACACACACAATTTATGAAACACACGCACACATTTGGATTGCTTGGGAGAGGTGAACTTCGGTGAAAGTTCTTTAAAAATTTGGATCCTTAGGGAAAATTGGATCTTTGAGAAAACGTTTTAAGATTTTGAAAATGTCATTGCTAGTTTTTTTTTTTTTAACTAGACACGTTTTCTGATTATAACCTCAAATTCCGGTTTAGGGTAACTGAAAACCGAAGTGTGAGGACCCGTCCTTATCCACCTGGACGAAGTCTTCATCATTTGGTCCCATTGCGAGGTACTGTCCTAAGCATGCCATGAAGGACTCCAAGTAATGTCTTTAAAATGAGCAAATGCACAGCGGAAGACTTAATTCGTACCTGAGAATAAACATGCTTTAAAGTGTCAACCAAAAGGTTGGTGAGTTCATAGGTTTATCATAATAATCATTTCAATATATTAATAGTCCACAAGATTCCATAATCATAAACATAATACACTCGCAAGTGTATGTAAAGCATTCTAAGTGGTTGAGCACTTGGTAACCATACTTAACATTTAATCAATGTCGCATATTCCCTTTATTATGAAATCTCCCTACACTGTACCAAGTGTAGTAACAAAATGAAGTACTGTGCAACCGTTGAATACTGGTCGTCCAGTCCGGTTGGGGTTGTCAGGCCCGATAGATCTATCAACAGGATTCACGTTTACAATACCCATGTAAATAGTAGTTACCAAGCTACAGGGAAATATGCCAGTGGTACAACTCAATGTAGAATATATTTTTAAGTACTTGTGTCTATTTTGTAAACATTTATAAAAGCAGCGCATGTATTCTCAGCCCAAAAATATATATTGCAAAAGCAATTCAAAAGGGAGCAAATGAAACTCACCATTCTGTATTTTGTAGTAAAAATACATATGACGACATTGAACAAGTACAGGGTTGGCCTCGGATTCACGAACCTATATCAGGTATATATATTAATACACATAATCGTAATTGAGCATTTTATTAATTATTATTATTAATAGTCACTTTAGTGAGTTATATGGTTCATTAATAATTTAGCTATATTTATTTTATGTATACTTTAGATAAATAATGTTGAAAATAATTATTTTAATGTTAATAATAATGATGATAAAAATAATAAAAATAATGATAATAGTAGTAGTTTTTAATAAAGATGAAAGTTTAATAATAATAATAATGAAATTAATAGTTTTTATAATAATACTTAATACTTATGACAATAAAAAAAAAAATACTAATAATAAAAATGAAAATAAAAATAAAACTACCTTAAAGTAATAATCCTCCAAAAAGAATATGACACTGCCCTGGCTCGAACCTGCGACGTCCCGCTAACCAGATAACATCCTTAACTCATGATCACCCCATCATATTCATGTCCATCATCGTATTTACTAAACTATCATCATCTAGTTCATCCTTTTTCGTTATCCATTATTATCATAAGATCATCATAATTATAAGCATATTCTAATTATTATCCTAATATTACCATCTTTGAATCATCCTTATGGTTATCCTAACGTCATAATATTGCCATCATACATATTATCGTGATCATAGTCGTCACCTACTCACCATAATAATCATCACGACAATCATTCATCATAATTTTAGTTTTGTTAATCGCTAATATCATCATCACCATTCTTTTCGGTCCATCTACACAAACAATAGAGCCCAACAATTAAATTGGACCTCGGCTCAACTTTACTAACCCTACGGCCCAACTAGAAATCCGATACCCAAAATATGATACGGCCCAAGTTCCAATAGTTGAATGAGTTTTCCAGTTTATAAATAAATAAATAAAAACGAAACATAAATTGGATTCTTATCATGGGTTCGATCATATCCATACATCATAGCATTATCGTCCATTATTATCGCAATCATCATTATCATCTCATTCATCATCATCAACGTACGATAATATCATCATCGAGCTCGACATCAACGTATTATATCATCACATCGTCACCATCATCATCTTCATTGATTTCGTGATTATTCATACCGAAAAACAGAAGCATAACAGCAACAATGTAAACAGTGACACGATGGTGATGTTTGGGTCTCGTATGGCTGTAGTAACAAAAGATAGTGATTCGGTTGTGGGATGTATAAACAGTAAAGGACGATGGTGGTCTTTGGTTCCAAGGTGGTGATGTAGTTCACTATGGAGAGAGAGAAAAAGATTGAAGGTGGAGGATGGTGGTGATCAAGTGCTCCAGTGGTGGATGCCAAAGGTAGTGAGGGATAGTTGAAGAAGAGTTTGTAGAGTGGTTATATAATTCACGAAATAAACAGGAAGCGAAATAGATTTTTGATGATGATGGTGGTACGTACGGTGGTAGGGTGGCTGTGGGTGACGACTATAAGACGGTGATGAAAGTTCACGAACAGAATGAAAATTGGTGGCGAAATGATGGTGTCACAAAGAAGAAAAAAAAGAGGGAGAAGAGAGGGAGTGACGGTTGAAGGTGATGTTGAATGGTGGCCGTTAGGTGGTCTCCGGCGATGGTTGTCGGGTGTTTAGAGGTGATAAAAGGTGAGTCTTAGTGATGGTGGATCTCGGTGGGAGGTGATGTGTGATTTTTCCTCCTCACTCGATATATATAGAGAGATATACATACTATATAATACAAACCATAATATATATAATATTAATATTAATATTAATATTAATATTAATATTAATAATAATATAATATAATAACAATAATTGAAACCTCACAGATGAGAATGAAAATTAAACAGTATACAAATAGTTTAGCAGTTAGTTGAAGCATCAAATAATGGATACACAGTAATTTTTACTTTACTTATTAATTAATCAATTAAGATTTTAAAAAAAAATGTGTGTTATGTTAGCCACCATTTACTATTCATTTTACGGACTGAAATTTGTGCCCCGTTGTTAAACGATGATGAACAAAAGTACACATAAAAATCTCATATTTTTAAATTAACTATATTTATTTATTTTGGTCAATATGGTATAAAATTCGATCCTTAATTTGTTAAATAAAAATTACATTAATTATTCACTCCCAACCCCAAGTAAAGTATAAAAAGTTTTAAGATTCAACCAATAGTTCCTAATTATATTTTTAATAAGTCTATAATTTATAAAACTCATTTTCGGATCACCCTTTATTTTAAAATCACACAAGTTTCTTTTTAGCTCATTTTCTATCATTCGAATGACAATTGAGTGTTACCGACGTTTACTAAATAACCTCGAAATCACTAAATATATATTCTATACACTTTATTTATAAATATATACTCTTTAAATAATAATTATTATATATTATTATTATTTTACCTCATTAATTATAACAATTACAATATATAATATTTCATATCATGTTATTAGATATATGCATATCTATTTACAAGTAATCGTATCGTGAGTCGTCGAAAATGGTCAAATGTTAAATGAATTCATTAAAACTCTTCAAAAATTTTGAGACTCAACTTTACACACTTTGGTTATCGCATCAAAAGTAATAAATCGTATCGAGAGTTTGGTTTAAAAATAGTCAAAAATTTTCGGGTCGTGACACGAAGTCTCAGTCGGCGATTAGCAAGCTATTCGCCCCCATGATTGTAGTATCATGAAACTCTTAACTGGGCGCCCCCTGACGCGATATAAATATCGGTCTTTCATGACAATTTTGTACAATTAAGATCAAGGGTTAAAACTGCGAAGACTAAGCTATCGCGCGGGACAGATCCTGCTCCAGCTTATACACCGTAATCGGTCTTGCACTGGATAGCGACTTGGATTTACCCTACCAAGTTTATTTTCGGGTTTGAAAGTTCAAGACTTTCCCTTCCCACTGTACCTTATATCGTGAAATGATATTAATATGAAATGACATAGTTTAGGAAGTTTGCTATATCAAGTAAGGTGAAATTCGGAAGTCTTTACTTCCTTCAAGGATGAACTAGATGCATCCTTTCATTTAGTGACTTTTATTCCTTTTTCAAGCCAAACGTACTTTAATCGTTTTAATTTTGCAAAATTTGTGATAGTAATTCGAAAAGATTGGTAAAATCCCCCACACTTGGCTTTTTCGTTAAGGCTTTAATAATTATTTCCATTAAGAATGTGGTAAAACATGTTGATTATCCCTTTTATATGATTACTAGTTTTATGACTTTTAACCGAAATAAATTCAATCATTTGTATGTTTCTAAATTTGTTTCGTGATAATAATTTCGGTTTATACACCTAGTTTTAAAATCTACAAATTTTAAACAAAATTTGAATTTATGAAGATAAAATTTCAAAAAAAAATTTCACCATTCCATTAAGAATTCGAAAGTAAGCCAAGATGTACCCGAGAGAATTACCTCCCCCCACACTTAAGATTAAGTAAGGCCCTCATTACTTAAAATCAAAAAAATTTTAAAAAAATTCACGAGGGTATTTGTGTGAAAAGAGTTCGAAAAACCTTGATAATAAGCCTGAGATCGTGAAACTTAGGTGAGCGATGGCGCTGAACTTAATGCCAGCATAAGAACATCGTTC
Organism: Rutidosis leptorrhynchoides; assembly: GCF_046630445.1. NCBI lineage: Eukaryota > Viridiplantae > Streptophyta > Magnoliopsida > Asterales > Asteraceae > Rutidosis > Rutidosis leptorrhynchoides. The sequence goes on along the minus strand of NC_092340.1, from coordinate 364,786,997 downwards.
ATTCCTTGATCTCTATCACAAATTCCAAAATGTTTGTACGTCGCTGAACTTAATGCCATCATCACTAAACCTTAACAATAAGAAATAAACAAGCACATAAAAATTAAATAGATAAAAATGGTGTTTTTAACACAACCACCACAAACATTAGTCTACAATACAAATATTCAAATTATTACAAACCAAAGTTTCTGAAAAATCACCAAATTGTTACCAATCATCAAATAAGGTACATTTGCCCTCTAATCATCACTAGAGAAATTACCAAAAGGCCATCCGGAGTAGGTTCCCGAACCATCATTTCGAGGTCTCCCGGGAGGGTATTGGTCCTCAAAGCGCGTCTGTGCATCCTGCATAGCCGCTTGCTCATCGTATAAGGGAGGACTCAGAATTCTGTTCTGTGTGTTATAATAGGTCGGGTTTTGGTAGGAAGTGGCATAATAATCCTGTGGGTTTTGCATATACAAACTAACATTATGGCGAAGCCAAACGCCCCTGTAATTCCCCCACCTTTGATCATACCTTGAAGCCCTATTATGCTCCCGTTGTTCTTCCTGAAATTCGTTAAATTGTCGCCTTTGTTCTTCATATTGGTCATCTCTGTGTTGATAACCGACCCGAAAATCATGAAAACCGGAAATCACTTCCTCCAACTCTTCTTCCCGTGTCCTTTGCGTCTGCCTACGCCTTCTCCTTTGAAACTGAGGTAATTCTTCTTCACTTTCAGGTTCCTCCATGTGAACCTCCTCCTGCACATTTTCTCGTCCGACACCGCTACCACCTGCTTCATAATCGTGGGCACGGGGTGGGTTTTGAGGTGGTTCCATCCTAGGAACAAAGGGAATGAGCCGATTGTGTTGGTCGAGCTGCAAAAATTGGGCATTGATATAGTATATACTTCCCAAAGGTTCCATCATGTCCGGATTTGCTACTAGCCGGTCAAAGTTAATTCCAAACGAGCTCGCTATTCGAGTGATATAGTGACCACCTACAATAGGGTTTATATTTCTTGTCCCTGTTTCGTTTAGATATTTTGCCACGGTGGTTGGAATATCAACTGGACTTTTATTGTAGATTTTGTCCATCAGAAAAACGTCTAGCCTCGTTACCTTGTTGTTTCCTTCCCTTCTTGCATTGAATGTGCAAGAAACCAACCTCTGAATTAACTTCGCCTCTTGATGATGTATTTTCGTGAATGTGCTTCGACTAGCATCGAATTGGTAATTACTGATGTCGCTCCAAAAAATTCTGGGATTGTAGCTGGAATCGTAATACTCTGTCTGTCAGAGATATGCGTCCATTTGATCTTCATCTAGCTCGTTATATATGTCCAAAGCACGAGCTAAATCGATTTGGCTCATTGATCTAGCAAAACCTCCCAATCTAAACCTCATAAAATCCTGCCCTCTCAGATTTAAAATGCACTGAAAGTTCAGAGTTGCGATGAATTCCTTGCATAACTCGGAGTAAATGGTTTCATTTATCCGCATAACCCGTTCCCATGCCCGAATTATGATTTCTTGTCCGGATGACAATTGGTGTTTCACCTCTAACATTCGTGCGACTCTATTGTACTCTCTTGCTTGAACCAATGGTTCCGGGTCAAAATACCAAGTGGCCTCACATTTTTTTCTTACCACCCATTCATATTCTTCTGCGTAGTCCTCATGATCCCGGACATAAGCTAACCAAACAGCAGGATCATTTTGATCCGGTACGGGTGCTTGTTGTCTTCCTTGGTTTGAACCTTGTCCTTGTTGGGCCGCTTGACTAGATGACCTTGTCTACACATAAGAAACAACACCAAAATGAAAAGGCATATAGAAATAATACCTTGTTAGTGTTAGGTTAAATCAAAATACATGTTCAAAGATACATATAGCAATAGTTATGTTAATCCTTCAAGCAAATAAATCATTTTAAGAGCAAAGATTATCATGACTAGTATAACATTATAGAAACCAAATCTGAACATAATCCTTAAGCACAATTTAACTCATCATGTTATTGTTACCCAAAAATCTATTAATCATATCACAACAAGCATAATTAAGTGGAACACTAAAGCTTTTCATGCTTACATTATCAATTTTTCATTCAATTCATGTTAGCATTCCAACTTTGAGACTTTTATTCAAGATAACAAGACTCATAAAACATCCAAAATCATCTTCAATCAACCCACAATTACCAATTACAAACTATCCTTAACACATTATCAAGCTAGCAATTCTATTGGCATGTAAACCCTAGATTCATAAGAATATCATAAAAATACAATGGAATCTCAATTTTAAGGCATACAAGGTGTACATAATAATTAGAGCATGTTAATGTTCACAAAAATCATGAAATTAAAGAAAACCCACTTAAATTCTTCAACAAACTTGAAATTAAGATATTAAAATCGATGTATTAAAAAGAATAAAAAGTAGAAGAACATGAACATACTCTCCTCATCTTGAATTTGCTTGAAAATGGAAGAGATTTGGTGAAGATTGGATGAAAATTGGTTAGGGTTTGGTAGGTTTTTGAGTTTGGAAGAGATAGATGCAGAATTTGGGGATGAAAAATGGCAGAAATCGGGGTTGGGGTTTTTGTGGTTGAGAATTAAAAGTGGGCCCCACAATAATTGAACCAAAAAGTAGCTGAACGGAGGGTTGCGCGGAGCGCACACTGAAGTGTGAGTGGCGCGCACAAGCTTGCACTGTATTTTTCTTTTTAGTTTTGCGCGGAGTGTACCAGAGACTAACTCGGGAAGCTTGCTGATCAAAATTTTTCTCAATTTAATGAATTCAGTGGTGTGCGCGGGGTGCACAAACAAGGGTGCGCGACGCGCACCATGTGTTCTTCACTGTTTTTCGCTTTTGATCAGTTTAGCTTTAGTTGGTAACTTTAAGGTAATCACAGAAGTAAAAAAAATCACACAGAATCACTCAAAATCACGCAATCCTAATTCTAACATTCGTGAAGGTTTAAAAATTGAGTCGCTTCACTCGACTCTTCCCCCAAACTTAGGTAGCTTTGGGGTCGAAGACGAGGTTGACCTCATCTTCAATGTTCATGGGTCCATCAACATATAGTTTGACCCTATGCCCGTTTACCTTAAACGTGTCACCTTTTGCGTTCCTTAATTCCACCGTTCCATATGGAAAAACCTTATTAACCACAAATGGTCCCATCCATCGGGACTTGAGTTTTCCAGGGAAAAGTTTAAATCATGAGTTAAATAACAAAACACGATCACCCTCTTTAAAATCTTTTGGATTCTTGAGACGGTTATCGTGCCAAACTTTGGTCTTTTCCTTATAAATGAGTGAGTTTTCATAGGCATTTTGTCTCAACTCATCCAACTCATTAAGTTGGTTTAGACGAAGGTTTCCCGCTTCCGTAAGATCGAGATTACATGTCTTAAGAGCCCAATGTGATTTGTGCTCTATCTCCAAAGGGAGATGACATGCCTTCCCATAGACTAGGCGGTAAGGTGTGGTTCCAATAGGAGTTTTGTAGGCGGTTCTAAACGCCCACAAAGCATCGTCAAGCTTTGTTGACCACACCTTAGGATTTGATCCAACTGTTTTCTCAAGGATCCTTTTCAATGCCCGATTCATGTTTTCAACTTGCCCACTTGTTTGTGGGTGATAAGATATAGAAATTTTATGGGTTACCCCATATCGTTTCAACACCTTTTCCAATTGGGTGTTGCAAAAATGGGTACCACGGTCACTAATTAATGATTTCGGGGTACCAAATCTGGCAAAAAGCTCTTTAAGAAAAATTATAACAACTCGTGCATCGTTTGTGGGGAGAGCCTTTGCCTCCGCCCATTTTGACACGTAGTCAACTGCAACGAGTATGTATTGGTTGGAATTAGATTTTGGGAATGGTCCCGTGAAATCAATGCCCCAAATGTCAAAAACCTCACAAACTTGGATTATGTTTTGAGGCATTTCGTCTTTCTGACTAATTTTTCCTGCCCTTTGGCAAGAATCGCATGATTTACATACTTGGTGGGCATCCTTGAAGATGGTAGGCCAATAAAAATCGGCCGCATAGACTTTTCTCCCCGTGACTTGGGGTCCGAAATGTCCACCAGTGGGACCAAGATGACATTGGAGAAGAATCTGATTGCATTCTTCCCCGGACACACATCGACGGATTATCCCATCGGGACATCGTTTGAAGAGATACGGGTTTTCCCAAAAATAGTACTTTATGTCACTGAAATTTTTTTTTTCGTTTCTGATGTGACATACCGGTTTCTAGGAATCCACCCGCAAGATAGTTGGCTATGTCTACAAACCATGGATCATCAATTTTCTCAATCTTCATGAGTTTTTCGTCTGGAAAGTTATCTTGGATAACAGTCTCATGGAGAACCCCAAGATTTGGGTTCTCAAGTCGAGAAAGGTGATCGGCAGCTAGGTTTTCGGCCCCCTTTTTGTCTTTAATATCGATGTCGAATTCTTGTAAAAGCAAGACCCAACATGTGATGCCCCGTACAAAACCATCGTGTACGAATCATCAACAACAGGATCATTACAAGGTTAAGTACTATATGCTGTAATTAAAGAAGTTGCATTCATGATAAAAAGGTGATGTCATAACCGACATCAAATGTTTTACATTTCAAAATCATGCTTCACTAAGTAGAAGCAAATAATAAGTGTATGTGACCACAATGGTCGTTACAAGTCATAGTTCAAAAGTACGAATGTTTGAATGCAAAGTAAAGTAGTTCATGCGTGGACAACTCTAAGCAGCGGGTTCTACAGCACGACTAGTACACAGCGGAAGCAACCTCAAGCACCTGAGAAATACATGCTTAAAAACGTCAACACAACGGTTGGTGAACTATAGTTTAAGTATAACAGTATGTAAGGTAGGCCACGAGATTTCAGTGCTACAAAGAGCGTTTCAAAACAGTATGATAAAGTATATGTTAACCGTGGGCACTTGGTAACTAACTTAACGTTTAAAATACCCCCTGAAAGTACACTTGGCGAGTGCGTATGTTTACGAAGTATTAAACACTCGTTGACTGCTAGCGCGACTAGCCCGAGTGGGGATGTCAAACCCTATGGATCCATATCTAAGATTCGCGTTCATGGTTCAAAAACCAATGATTAAACGTTACCGAGCTAAAGGGAATGTTTATGCCATTGTATAACCCACACATATATAAGTTTAAGTACTCGTGCCTAGTATGTAAAACATAAAAATCCGCATGTATTCTCAGTTTCCAAAATAAGTTAAAGTAAAAAGGGAATGCTATAACTCACAATGATATGTAGCGGTAAAGTAGTAGTCGGGAAAGGTGTGCAAGTAAATGGTCCGAAGTCCTCAACCTAAGTCAAATAGTACTAAGTCAGTAAATCGTCTTAATAGGTTTAAAAGTATGTATTTAAGGTCTTAAGGGTCATCATCAATCATCATTAAACAAAAGGCGTAAGGTAGGTTTCGTTTATGAAAGTAGTTTAAAACAAAGTCTGAATTCAGTCAGTCACCACGGCCTCTACCCTTACTGAATTAACGTGAGACCAGTGGCCATGGCTCTGTATATGAATCCCTTAAGTGTGGTAAAATTTACAGAAGCAAAATCGTCTTGGTTTGACCGTGGCGACGGTCTAAGTGCGAGTAGGTCAGAAATTTCTGCACAACGTTAAAGGACATAGTAACGATCGGAGGGCCATAAATCCTAAACCGTAACTCGGATTAAGACGAGTCCTATATGAAAAGTTATCTACTCGAAAATTTCTATCTAAAAATCAAGGTTAGAACATCCCAGGTCTAATGGTCTATTCCAGAAGCATCAGGTCAGTAGGTTTTGGACAGAACAGTGAGTTTAAAAGGGTTCTGGTGGTCTTGGTGCTTGATGTTCATCATGGTTCTCATCCTTGTTGCATATAGCTTCAAGTGTACAACTCATTGATGTATCTACATCATCTTAACCAAGTCTTGACCATCATAACCCTAGTGCAAGTCTAAGACATGAAGCACAACTCACTTAAGAGTTGTATGAAGTTTGATGAACCAAAGTTACATCAAAGTCTTAGATCTAACACATACATGAACTATAAGACTAATAATAAGTTACAAACTTGAAAGTAATCTAACTAATCAAGATCATAAGTAGTAGAACATAGTTCTTAGTTTGATCTTGAAGATCCAAGACTCAAAAGTCCAGATCCAAAGTTACATTTAAAGAAAACTTGTTTGTGTGTTCTTGAACTTCCAAGGTTAACTTGATTTGTTCAAGAGATATGAGATCAAGACTAACTTGTAGTACTTGACCATATAAACTAACTACATGAAATTAAAGTGTATAAAATAAAGAAACAAGTTAATTAAACAAGTAATTAGTTCAAGGGTTGCTCATACTTTAAAGATTCAACCAAAGTTGATCTTTAAGTAAAGTAAACTTTAAGTTTACTTCCATGACTTACAAGTATGATTTCAACAACAATGAACTTATATCTTTTGAAACAATATATGTAGAACATAAACTAGTAAATTTAGTTCTTGTGTTCTTGATGAATACAAGATATTATGAAGAATCAAGACTAGGAAGTTAGATTCTTGAAAGTTAGTAAGTAAGTAACAACAACATGTAACAAGAATCAAACAACAAACAAAGATTGATGATGATGAATGCTTATGAAATCAGTTTTTAGTAAGGAAAAAGAGGAGAGAAAAGTTCATATTACTTACAAGTATTTGAGAGAAAAAGAGAGGAAAAGCTTGAGAGGAAAGTGTAGTAAGTTATGTGTGTTTTATGAAAGGATAAATGCAAGTAATTGTAATACAAAAAAAAAAAAAAATTGAACACCCTTCATGGCCAAAAGGCCACGGCATTCAGCAACCAACAAGAGGGAAAGGTTTGGTTCTTTGGTTACTAGTATGTAAAGATGACAAAAGTTGGATAAAAGAGGTGATTACATGGGGATAATGAGCAAACTAGATTCTTATTGATCAAAACAACTAGTTACATGTTCTAAGTACTACTTACACTTTCAAGACATGGGCTAAAGGTCCATTAATAATGTAGGGTGGGCTTGGAAGTCCAATAACATGAGTCCATTACACTAACAAAGCCCAAGTTCAAATAAACCACAAGTTAAACCAATTAAAGCCCAAGTAACTAACTAATAGCCTTAGTTAATTAAAATGATTAATAAATTTAATCATGAATGTAAATAATATCTAAAAATATTATTCGTGAAAGTTCCGGGTGTCACAAAGATGTTTCGGGCCCTTAAAAGTCAAGCACGGGCAATCAAGGCAACATGTAAATGTAATAACGTACATTCGTTTAAACTCGCGTATTAATAATAGTAATTATTAATAAATAAATGTTGGAAATTCCAGGGTCGTTACATTACCCACCTGTTAAAGAAAATTTCGTCCCGAAATTTAAGCTGAGGTAGATGGAGGAGTCGGGAAAAGGTGAGGATATTTTCGCATCATTTGATCCTCTCGTTCCCAAGTAAACTCAGGTCCTCATTTGGCATTCCATCGTACCCGTACAATCGGAATCTTGTTGCGTTTCAAAGTTTTGATCTCACGATCCATAATTTCAACAGGTTCCTCTACAAAGTGGAGTTTGTCGTCAATAGTAAGTTCTTCCAATGGTATGATAAGTTCGGGTGCAGCAAGACACTTCTTCAAGTTCGATACATGGAAGGTAGGATGAACTGAGCTCAATTGTGCTGGTAGATCTAATCGGTAAGCAACGGGTCCAACACGTTCCAAGATCTCAAAAGGACCAATGTATCGTGGGTTCAAATTTCCACGTTTTCCAAAACGGATCACACCCTTCCAAGGTGCAACCTTTAACATTACACGATCACCAACGTTGAATTCAAAGTCTTTACGTTTAAGATCGGCATAACTCTTTTGACGATCACGGGCAGTCTTAAGTCTAGCTTGAATCTGAGCAATCTTCTCCGTGGTTTCGTGGACTACCTCGGGTTCGGTGATTTGCTTTTCGCCTACTTCGGCCCAACAAATAGGAGATCGGCACTTACGGCCATACAATGCTTCAAAAGGTGCAGCATTAATGCTAGAGTGATAACTGTTGTTGTACGAGAATTCGGCGAGTGGCAAATGTCTTTCCCAGGCCTTTCCAAAATCAATGACACATGCACGCAGCATGTCCTCCAAGGTCTGAATCGTTCGTTCGCTTTGCCCGTCAGTCTGAGGATGATAAGCAGTGCTCATGTCGAGACAAGTTCCCATGGCTTCTTGCAAAGAACGCCAAAATCTAGAAGCAAATCGGGGATCGCGATTGGAGATGATCGATAAAGGTACACCGTGTCGTGATACAACCTCCTTAATGTATAATTGAGCAAGTCTTTCTATTGTATCAGTTTCCTTCATCGCTAGAAAGTGTGCAGATTTGGTAAGGCGGTCAACAATAACCCAAATAGTATCGTATCCGCCCACCGTCTTCGGCAGCTTAGTAATGAAATCCATTGTGATCCTTTCCCACTTCCATTGTGGGATTTCCGGCTGTTGAAGTAACCCAGAAGGTCTCTGATGCTCGGCTTTAACCTTCAAGCATGTCAAACACTTACCAACATAAGTCGCGACGTCCTTCTTAAGATTCGGCCACCAATACTGTTCTTTAAGGTTGTGGTACATCTTGCCCGCTCCAGGATGAATCGAATATCTCGATTTGTGTGCTTCATCAAGTATAAGGTTCCGTAGATCTCCATAAAGAGGTACCCAAATTCTTCCGGCATAACATCGGAGTCCAGTCTCCCTAACCTCGAATCGAGAGACAAGTATGTTCAAATGTTCGTGAGATATATTCTCCTCCTTGAGAGCCTCAACTTGGGCTACTCTGATCTGGCTGTTGAGGTTCAAATGGATGGTGATGTTCAGAGCCCTAACACGAAGAGGTGCCGTCCTCTCCTTTCGGCTTAAAGCGTCAGCTACAACATTGGCCTTGCCAGGGTGATAACGGAGTTCACAATCGTAGTCGTTGAGCGTCTCGATCCATCGACGCTGTCTCATATTTAGTTGCTTCTGATCAAAGATGTGCTGGAGACTCTTGTGATCGGTGAAAATAGTGCTCTTAGTTCCATACAAATAATATCTCCACAATTTAAGCGCAAAGACAACGGCTCCAAGTTCAAGATCATGCGTAGTGTAGTTCCGCTCGTGAATCTTCAATTGACGGGAGGCATAGGCAATAACCTTTGATCGTTGCATCAGTACACAACCAAAACCACTCTTCGATGCATCACAATAAACAACGAAATCGTCACTGCCTTCGGGAAGCGATAGAATAGGTGCGGAGGTTAACTTCTTCTTCAAAGTTTGGAATGCTGATTCGTGTGTGGGTTCCCAAATGAACTTCTTGCCCTTGTGAGTCAGCGCGGTCAAAGGACGCGCAATCAGAGAAAATCCTTCGATGAATCTTCGGTAATAACCGACGAGACCTAGGAATTGGCTAATATGCGTTGGAGTAGTGGGGGTCTCCCACTTGCTGATAGCTTCAATCTTGGCGTGATCAACTTTGATACCCTGGTCGGTCACAACATGACCCAGAAACTGTACTTCCTTCAACCAAAATTCACACTTGGAGAATTTGGCATAAAGTTGCTCTTGTCTTAAGAGTTCAAACACTAATCGGAGGTGTTGCTCATGTTCTTCTTCGCTCTTAGAGTAGATGAGGATATCATCTATGAAGACGATAACAAACTTGTCCAAGTAAGGCTTGCAGACACGATTCATGAGGTCCATGAACACGGCAGGTGCATTTGTCAAACCGAATGGCATCACGAGGAACTCATAATGACCATAACGGGTTCTGAATGCAGTTTTCATCACGTCACTTTCCTTCACCCTCAACTGGTGATAACCGGATCGCAAATCGATCTTTGAGTAGACACTCGATCCTTGTAGTTGGTCAAAAAGATCGTCAATTCGTGGAAGAGGATACCGATTCTTGATAGTCAATTTGTTGAGCTCACGGTAGTCGATACACATACGAAAGGATCCATCCTTCTTCTTCACAAACAGAATAGGTGCGCCCCAAGGCGAGAAACTTGGTTGGATAAACCCTCGATCTAACAGCTCTTGTAGTTGACTCTGTAATTCTTGCATCTCGGAAGGTGCGAGTCTATAAGGTGCGCGAGCTACAGGTGCAGCTCCTGGCACTAAATCAATCTGAAATCCTACGGCTCTCGGCGGTGGTAACCCAGGCAATTCCTCTGGGAAGATATCGGAAAATTCGTTCACAATTCGAACGTCGTTCATGCTCTTCACCTCAGTTTCTACCGCTTTCACATGTGCTAGGACAGCAAATCGTCCCTTCTTCATAATCTTTTGCGCTTTCACGCAACTAATGAGGTTCAACTTTGAGGTACATCTCTCTCCATAGATAACCAGTGGTTTGCCATCTCCTTGTGGTATGCGAAGTGCTTTATCTCCACAGATAACATCGGCCTTTATCTTGCTCAACCAATCCATACCGACGATCACGTCAAAACTTTCCAGTTTGATAGGTATCAAATCAATTTCGAAATCTGCACCAGCTATGTTGATAATAGCTCCACGACTAATATGGTCAACCTTTTCAAGTTTTCCATTGGCGACCTCGACAAGCATACTCTCTTTTAACGGGACTAATGACCAATTAATCTTATCGCAAAAATGTCTACATACATAACTTCTATCCGCACCAGTATCAAACAAGACAGAAGCTAAAAGATTGTTGATTTTGAATATAACTGTCACCAAGTCGGGGTTATCGCGTGCATCCCTTGCATTAACATTAAAAGCTCTAGCACGCGGTGGTCCGCCATCCTTTCGTTTGTTCGGGCACTCGTTTCTGAAATGGCCCATCTGCCCGCATTCGTAACACTTTTTCGGCCCGTTGGTGTTCGGCCTCCCTGTCATTGTGGTAGTCTTGCAGTCTCTACCGATGTGCCCGCTCTTCTTGCACTTCTCACAAACAGCATTACAATACCCGGTGTGGTGCTTGTAGCACCTCTTGCATTGCGGTAGTGTGCCCTTGTAGTTCGGGTTGGAGTTGTTGTTGTTGGGGTTGGGGTTGTTGTTGTTTTGCCTGAACCCTTCATGTCGCTTAGCCGGGTTTTGATCATAGTTTCTACCCTTGTTGTTGTTATTGTTGTTGTGGTTATTGTGGTTGTTATCCCATTTCCTCTTTTCGCTACTACCAGCTTCAAACTTAGCCTTCTCCGGCTCATCAATAAGGATCTGATTCATGAGAGTATGCGCCATGCGCATTGCTTCGGGAACATTCGGTGGTTTGGATGAGGTGACATTTCCTTTGATGGACTTAGGAAGTCCCGAGAAGTATTTCTCCATGCGCTTGAATTCGGGGGTGACCATGGTCGGACACATTAATGCTAACTCCAAAAACCTACGATTATAACTGTTAAGGTCGTTCCCTACGGCCTTCAACTGCATGAATTCAATTTCCATCTTCTGAATTTCGGTTCTTGGACAATACTCATCAATCATAGCCGCCTTGAATTCCTCCCATGGCGTAGCATACGCCTCATCGATACCTTTCGCTTGAGCTAACGTGTTCCACCACGTTAGCGCGCCGTCTGATAGCGTGCAAGATGCAAACTTGGTCTTATTGTCCTCCGAACAGTTGCTAACTCGGAATACCGATTCAAGTTTTTCGAACCATCTGGTGAGACCAACTGGTCCCTCGGTGCCGCTGAAGTTATGCGGTTTGCAGCTCTGGAATTCCTTGCATGTACACCCATTTCGAACGGGTGGAATAACCGGTGGTGGTGGAGGTGGAGCTTCGAGATTTCTTTCTGCTAGGGCTGCAGCGACCCGTTCGCTGATCATGTCCTCAATCTGGGCGGCGGTAGGTGTGGTTCTTCCATTAGCCATGGTATTCTAAACAAAAATTTTGACTCAAGTCAAAATCCAGTATGCAAGTAGTAATAATACAGTATATAGTGACCAACATGGAATCAAAACATCACATGTTATTAAATAATGCATCTAGGTACAAATACCACAGAATCATCGTACAGCAATGTAAATAGAACATCGTGCAAGAATTAAATAATGCAAAGTTCCATTCATTAATAATAATAAGTTTCATACATCTGAATAAGTTCGTACAATACATATGAAATACATGAAGCTATATCTAGATTACATCATGAAATCTAAATACAAAGTCCTACGGTGAAGGCGGGTGAACTGCTCCTCGAGCCAACTGCTCCTCGAGATCAGTGACTCGAGCTCGGAGAGTCTCAACCTCCCTCATCAGTTCCTCATTAGAGGGAGCTGGTGGGGCAGGCGGTGCAGGTGGGGCGGGTGGTGCCGGTGGTGCTGATGTAGATGGTCCGGCTCCGGATGTAGACGGTACATCCCTAGATGTAAGTGGTCCGTATCTAAATCTAGGTGGTACGGTTCCAGGAATAGTCAATACGTAACGGGAAACCTTACGTATCTGTGGGTCGGCAGGGTATGGCACAACTCGTTTACGAGCAGTAACCCTACGTCGATGGCCAAAAGCATCAGTAAAAGCACGACCTCCATTCACCCCTGGAATGACGGTGCCGTCGGAACGGTACCGCTTCTTCGGCGGGGTGGAGGGTGCCTGAATAGGTCTATCAGCAGGATCCTCATCATCGCTGGAGTCATCTGATGATGAAGAATCGGCGGATGATGAGTCATCCGAATCGTGTAGTGGTGACACTGGTGGCTGAGCTAGTAATCCAAAGCGTCCGAAGGCGGCCAACATCTGTCGGTGTCTGCCTGGCGGAATCACGACTAAACGTCCGTCGGGAGTGCGTCGGCAAGGCGTGCGCATGTGGTTACGAAACGGCCCTTCCCCGAACTCTGCGGGGATCTCAATACCACCAATGCGGGGCTGTGACCTCTAGGGTCCGGGAGCAGACACTGGGGCAGGTGCACTAGTACCAGCTCCGGAAGTGGAAGCGCCGCGATCACTAGTGGGTGTCGGGGCCGGTGTATCGGCAGTTGCAGCAGCAGGTGTAGCAGTAGGTAGGGCGACGGGGTCTGAGTCTGTACTGCCCGAAATGCCAGCAGGTGGAACATCCGACATCTGAACAAGGAAAAATAAATTTTCCATGTCAGTATGTCATAAAGCAAGCAAATAATAGGCCAACAGTTTAAATCATGTATAACGGTAACTAGCATGGCAATAACAGTAATTCGTATAAAAGTAGCATGCAATCAAAAGCAAGTAGCATCATGCAGTAGTGAAATCATGTAGTAGCATACGGCATATAGCGGAAAAAGTAAGCAGTAGCATGCAGTAAATTCAGCGGAAACAAGTAAACTAGCAAGTTGTAGATTAGTCCTATTAGTGAATCCTACTCGGGTCGGTCTTAGACTCACTAATGCAACCTAATTCCCTACAACCAATGCTCTGATACCAAATGTGATGCCCCGTACAAAACCATCGTGTACGAATCATCAACAACGGGATCATTACAAGGTTAAGTACTATATGCTGTAATTAAAGAAGTTGCATTCATGATAAAAAGGTGATGTCATAACCGACATCAAATGTTTTACATTTCAAAAGCATGCTTCACTAAGTAGAAGCAAATAATAAGTGTATGTGACCACAATGGTCGTTACAAGTCATAGTTCAAAAGTACGAATGTTTGAATGCAAAGTAAAGTAGTTCATGCGTGGACAACTCTAAGCAGCGGGTTCTACAGCACGACTAGTACACAGCGGAAGCAACCTCAAGCACCTGAGAAATACATGCTTAAAAACGTCAACACAACGGTTGGTGAGCTATAGTTTAAGTATAACAGTATGTAAGGTAGGCCACGAGATTTTAGTGCTACAAAGAGCGTTTCAAAACAGTATGATAAAGTATATGTTAACCGTGGGCACTTGGTAACTAACTTAACGTTTAAAATACCCCCTGAAAGTACACTTGGCGAGTGCGTATGTTTACGAAGTATTAAACACTCGTTGACTGCTAGCGCGACTAGCCCGAGTGGGGATGTCAAACCCTATGGATCCATATCTAAGATTCGCGTTCATGGTTCAAAAACCAATGATTAAACGTTACCTAGCTAAAGGGAATGTTTATGCCGTTGTATAACCCACACATATATAAGTTTAAGTACCCGTGCCTAGTATGTAAAACATAAAAATCCGCATGTATTCTCAGTTTCCAAAATAAGTTAAAGTAAAAAGGGAATGCTATAACTCACAATGATATGTAGCGGTAAAGTAGTAGTCGGGAAAGGTGTGCAAGTAAATGGTCCGAAGTCCTCAACCTAAGTCAAATAGTACTAAGTCAGTAAATCTTCTTAATAGGTTTAAAAGTATGTATTTAAGGTCTTAAGGGTCATCATCAATCATCATTAAACAAAAGGCGTAAGGTAGGTTTCGTTTATGAAAGTAGTTTAAAACAAAGTCTGACTTCAGTCAGTCACCACGGCCTCTACCCTTACTGAATTAAGGTGAGACCAGTGGCCATGGCTCCGTCTATGAATCCCTTAAGTGTGGTAAAATTTACAGAAGCAAAATCGTCTTGGTTTGACCGTGGCGACGGTCTAAGTACGAGTAGGTCAGAAATTTCTGCACAACGTTAAAGGACATAGTAACGACCGGAGGGCCATAAATCCTAAACCGTAACTCGGATTAATACGAGTCCTATATGAAAAGTTATCTACTCGAAAAGTTCTATCTAAAAATCAAGGTTAGAACAGCCCAGGTCTACTGGTCTGTTCCATAAGCATCAGGTCAGTAGGTTTTGGACAGAACAGTGAGTTTAAAAGGGTTCCGGTGGTCTTGGTGCTTGATGTTCATCATGGTTCTCATCCTTGTTGCATATAGCTTCAAGTGTACAACTCATTGATGTATCTACATCATCTTAACCAAGTCTTGACCATCATAACCCTAGTGCAAGTCTAAGACATGAAGCACAACTCACTTAAGAGTTGTATGAAGTTTGATGAACCAAAGTTACATCAAAGTCTTAGATCTAACACATACATAAACTATAAGACTAACAATAAGTTACAAACTTGAAAGTAATCTAACTAATCAAGATCATAAGTAGTAGAACATAGTTCTTAGTTTGATCTTGAAGATCCAAGACTCAAAAGTCTAGATCCAAAGTTACATTTAAAGAAAACTTGTTTGTGTGTTCTTGAACTTCCAAGGTTAACTTGATTTGTTCAAGAGATATGAGATCAAGACTAACTTGTAGTACTTGACCATATAAACTAACTACATGAAATTAAAGTGTATAAAATAAAGAAACAAGTTAATTAAACAAGTAATTAGTTCAAGGGTTGCTCATACTTTAAAGATTCAACCAAAGTTGATCTTTAAGTAAAGTAAACTTTAAGTTTACTTCCATGACTTACAAGTATGATTTCAACAACAATGAACTTATATCTTTTGAAACAATATATGTAGAACATAAACTAGTAAATTTAGTTCTTGTGTTCTTGATGAATACAAGATATTATGAAGAATCAAGACTAGGAAGTTAGATTCTTGAAAGTTAGTAAGTAAGTAACAACAACATGTAACAAGAATCAAACAACAAACAAAGATTGATGATGATGAATGCTTATGAAATCAGTTTTTAGTAAGGAAAAAGAGGAGAGAAAAGTTCATATTACTTACAAGTATTTGAGAGAAAAAGAGAGGAAAAGCTTGAGAGGAAAGTGTAGTAAGTTGTGTGTGTTTTATGAAAGGATAAATGCAAGTAATTGTAATACAAAAAAAAAAAATTGAACACCCTTCATGGCCAAAAGGCCACGGCATTCAGCAACCAACAAGAGGGAAAGGTTTGGTTCTTTGGTTACTAGTATGTAAAGATGACAAAAGTTGGATAAAAGAGGTGATTACATGGGGATAATGAGCAAACTAGATTCTTATTGATCAAAACAACTAGTTACATGTTCTAAGTACTACTTACACTTTCAAGACATGGGCTAAAGGTCCATTAATAATGTAGGGTGGGCTTGGAAGTCCAATAACATGAGTCCATTACACTAACAAAGCCCAAGTTCAAATAAACCACAAGTTAAACCAATTAAAGCCCAAGTAACTAACTAATAGCCTTAGTTAATTAAAATGATTAATAAATTTAATCATGAATGTAAATAATATCTAAAAATATTATTCGTGAAAGTTCCGGGTGTCACAAAGACGTTTCGGGCCCTTAAAAGTCAAGCACGGGCAATCAAGGCAACATGTAAATGTAATAACGTACATTCGTTTAAACACGCGTATTAATAATAGTAATTATTAATAAATAAATGTTGGAAATTCCAGGGTCGTTACACAACGTATTAACCGGGGTTTAGCATCTTGCTTAGCAAGCAAGTACTTCAATGCCGAGTGGTCTGTATAGACAACCGTCTTTGCTAGTACCAAATAGGATCGGAATTTATCAAACGAAAAGACGATTGCCAGGAGTTCCTTCTCGGTGGTAGTGTAATTAAGTTGGGCTCCTTGCAATGTCTTGCTAGCATAATAAATGGGCTTGAAATGTTTTTCAATTCTTTGCCCCAAGACGGCACCAATAGCAAAGTCACTAGCGTCACACATAAGTTCGAATGGTATTGACCAATTCGGCGATATGATAATGGGTGATTGTGTGAGCTTTGCTTTAAGTAGGTTAAAGGCGGTAAGACACTCGTTCGTAAAGACAAATGGAGCGTCTTTCTCAAGAAGTTTGTTCATGGGGGTTGCAATTTTGGAAAAATCTTTAATGAACCGCCGGTAAAAACCGGCGTGCCCCAGAAAACTTCTTACGCCTTTTACATTTGACGGTGGTGGTAATTTGGCTATGACTTCCACTTTAGCTCTATCCACCTCCAGACCTGCACAAAAAATTTTATGACCCAATATAATGCCCTCTTTTACCATAAAATGACATTTTTCCCAGTTTAGCACAAGATTTGATTCTTCACACCTAATCAACATACGCTCAAGATTATGAAGACATGAGTCAAAAGAATCACCGAAGACTGAAAAGTCATCCATGAATACTTCCATAAAGTCTTCAATCATATCATGAAAAATAGCTATCATACACCTTTGAAAGGTAGCAGGAGCATTGCATAAGCCAAAGGGCATACGTCGATAGGAGAAAGTACCATAAGGGCATGTAAAGGTCGTTTTCTCTTGGTCCTCGGGTGCTATAGGGATTTGGAAATATCCCGAGAAACCGTCAAGAAAACAATAAAAGTTCTTTCCTGCCAACCTTTCCAACATTTGATCAATGTAAGGAAGAGGAAAATGGTCTTTTTGGGTAGCATCATTTAATTTTCTGTAATCAATACATACCCTCCAACCCGTGATAGTCCTGGTAGAAATTAATTGGTCGTCTTCATTTGTGACAACGGTCATGCCACCCTTTTTGGGCACGCATTGGACCGGACTCACCCAAGGGCTATCCGAATTTGGATAAATGAGACCTGCATCTAGGAGTTTGACAATCTCCTTTTTAACAACTTCTTGCATATTAGGGTTGAGTCGCCTTTGTCTTTGTACACATGGCTTATAGTTATCTTCCATTAATATCTTATGCGTACAATAAGAGGGACTTATACCCTTGATGTCATGAATTTTCCATTGTAGAGCCGTTTTATGGGCTTTTAACATGGAAACAAGTTTAGACTTCTCACTTACAGAGAGTTCGGATGAAATGATAATCAGGAGAGTAGAACCTTCTTGTAGGTAAGCATATTCCAAGTGTTTTGGAAGTGGCTTGAGTTCTAAAACGGGAGGTTCTTCAATCGATGTTTTACATCGGTACTCATTTCCTAAATCAAACTTTCTGTATTCTTCATCATTTGGCTCATAACCGTTAGCCATCAAGGTAGTCAACATCTCCACTTCTTCCACCATATTCTCTTCATCACCTTTCGCAAAAATGCATTCTCCCGTACCTTGCAATTCTGGAAATTCCTGCAACAACTCCGAATATGTGTCTACGGTTTGCAAATAATAACATTGATCATCAGTAGACTCGGGGTATTGTAGGGCATGGTCAACGGAAAAGGTAACCTTCATATCCTCAATACTAAGGTTCAATTTCTGCCCATGAACATCTATCATAGCTCTAGCGGTATTGAGGAAAGGTCGACCTAATATAAGAGGCACACGTATGTCCTCCTCCATGTCCAAAATTACAAAGTCAGCCGGAAATACTAGGGTACCTACTTTTACCAACATATTCTCTAAAATTCCACGAGGGAATTTAACAGAACGGTCCACTAGTTGAATTGCCATTCGGGTTGGTTTTAGTACCCCGGGGTTTAGCTTAACATATAATGAATAAGGCATTAAATTTATGCTAGCCCCTAAATCTGCTAATGCTTTAATGCATTCCAAATCTCCCAGGAGACATGGTATGGTAAAACTTCCAGGATCTGCTAATTTCTTTGGTATTTTGTTCATCAAAATTGCTGAACAATTAGCATTCATGGTGACGGATGAAAGTTCCTCCATTTTCTTCCGATTAGTAAGTAAGTCTTTTAAGAACTTAGCATACTTGGGCATACCTGAGATTACATCAATGAAAGGCATATTTATGTTAATTTGTTTAAACATATCTAGGAATTTTGACCTTTCGGCCTCTAGCCTTTCTTGTTGTTGTTTTCTTGGGTATGGGAGCGGTGGTTGATATGGTTTTACTACGGGTTATTCCCGTTCTTCCTTTTCAACCACTTTTTCCGGCTCCTTAACCGGTTCATCATTTCGGTTCAACGGAACACTAAAATCAGAATTTTCGGGCATTTTTGGAGCATCGTATGCTAAACCACTCCGTGTGGTGATAACATTGGCGTGCTCATTTCTAGGGTTCTTATTTGTATCGTCCGGTAAACTACCTGGTTTTCTCTCACTAAGTAAATTAGCTAAACCACTCATTTGTTTCTCCAAATTCTGAATTGAGGCTTGTTGATTTCGAAACTGGTGTTCGTTTTTCTCGTTGGTTTGGTTTATATTTGTGACAAGCTGAGTTTGTGATGCAATCAACTTTTCCAACATACTCTCCAAATTTGACTTTTTTTCTTCCTGTTGGGGTTTTTGATAAAAACCCAGAGTTTGTTGTTGGAACCCACTACTTGACCCTTGTTGGTAATTGAAATTTTGACCTTGAGGGTTGTAGGGGTTGTTAAAGTTCCGATTAAATTGGGCTCTTCCTTGAAATTGATTGTTATTTCTTTGGCTTATGAAAGCCACTTCTTCTTTTTGAGCCATTGTTAAACCGGCATCACAATCTTTTCCTAAATGAAGACCACCACAGTATTCACAACCTACTTTCATACTATGAATTTCCTTGGTGATTTTATCCATGGTTCGAGCAACACCGTCTATTTTAACACTTAGGGAACTAAGGTCATCATAGGCGCCGGCGCTTTGGACTTGAGCATTACGATTAATTGGGCGTTCTTGATGCCACTCATGAGAATAATCGGCTAGCTTCTCGATTATTTCATAAGCCTCTTGCTCGGTTTTGTCCATAAGAGAACCACCGGCCGCTTGGTCAATTGAAATTCGGGTTGCTACATCACAACCTTTGTAAAAGATTTGGACCTTTTGAAAGGTATCCAAACCATGGTTTGGACAACCTCTTAGCATTTTGGAAAATCGATTCCATGCTTCGTACAGGGTTTCCATCGGCTTTTGACAGAATTGGGTAATTTCGTGTTGGAGTCTCGCGGACTTGGATGCTGGAAAATATTTCTTAAGAAAATTTTCCAACATACCATCCCACTTTTCTATCGTAGCCTCGGCCAATGAATCTAACCAACTTCGTGCTTCCCCTTGGAGTGTCCAAGGGAAAAGTCTTAAAAATATGGCCTGGTCAGTTTCTTGTTTAAGTTTAAAAAGAAGACATATCTCTTGAAAGAGACGAATATGTTCGTTCGCATCTTCATTCGGACCACCACCAAATTGACACCTGTTATTAATCATTTGAAGAATAGGTCCTTTTATTTCAAAAGTTACCTCACCAGTAGGCGGAGTAATAGCACTACCTTGTCCGGTCCGGGTTGCTTTCATCTTTGCTGCCATTGATTGTCGTGGTACCAACGGTCTTTCTCCTTCCATTTCAAAATTTGGGGGTTGAACGGGTTTACCAAAGTCTGAATATCGAGGCTTGGTCGTACTTGATTCTGAATCAAAGGTTTCTTGCTTTGATGAAGATTCAAAAATTTCAAGTACTTCTTTTGGAATCCTACCTAGCTTTCTATCAGGTTCTGTAAACGGTGTAAGTAATGGAGATTCTGAACTTCGGGTATGTGGCATATGCGACCTATAAACTGTCAATCACACAACTAACAAAAACTATTAAACATACCGATTCTATAAGTTTAAAAATCAAAGACTATTAAAAATTGAAAATAATTAAGAAACTACTTAATCACAAATCAGTTAATAATTCTATTTTGACACAAAACTGTCCCCGGCAGCGGCGCCAAAAACTTTATGTGTCGTAAAGTGGTATATGAATTGTCGTATAAAATAATATGGAAAAATACCGATTAAAGATTGCTACACACTAACGAGCAGTGTACCCGATCATGTAGTAGTATAGTAACTGGTTTAGTTCCGTGTATCGTTCCAAGGACAGTTGTATTAGTCAAACTAGAATTATAAACTATATTATGATTAACTAAGTAAATGAAATTTAAAGGTACAAGATTTATGTTTTGTGGCTTATTTAACGATTAGCCAAATCAGAGAAGAGTAAAAGTAAAAATAATATTTTTGGTCTTTTAAGTTTATAAGTGCAAGGAAAGCAATTAAGATAGTTTTGATATCAAAGAGATGAAATATGCTCATCTAGACTTTTTACCCTCGATGTGAATGTTTATTTAGGATTAAGATCGGATCGATTGGTTATGCACGAGAACTAATTGATCGGTTTACCAAGAGTAGTCTTGAATAAACACTCAAACGGGATTACACGACGCAAGTGATGTTCTTGTCATCTAAGACCTACTATTTGTAATCAACTAATTCAACTAGTCTAAAGACTTGAAGAATGATCAAGTCAATGGTGTGTTGATCATGATCCACTCCTATGTCAACTAATGGTTTAGCTTAGTTCATTCCCTTGGTCTGGTTAAATGTTTAATTCACCCAACCCAAGTAATCAATTAAGTGTGGTAATAAGATCCCTATAAACGTCACTAGATAAGGCAAATTACTAACACCTATTAGTTATATGGAATTGAGTAGTGAAAATATGCATGACAGATTCTAGGGAATTGATCGTTCACCTAGACAACTACACATATCAATTAAGCTATCTGAGAGTATCTACAAGAGTCGTTCTTACATTCCTATATAGACTAACCGTTTGAACGCAACTTACCCCTTTTGGTAAAAGACGGGCAAACACTTGTCACTAGGTGTAAATCAATATACTAAATCAGCAAGATGGTGTTTCTTAGTTGAACAAGTATACTAACTAGTTGAATCGAAAAGATTAAACTTAGCAAGAATGGTTTTTGTATTCAAACATCAAACTATCGTGCATGGTAACTATCAATCAAAAGTAAACATTCAACATCTCGGTTATTTATCTAGATGAACATAAAAGGAACTAGCCAACAATCATGCTAGAAAACTTAAACATAACAGTAACAAAGATAGAATTCATTGTAAATACAAGATTGACCTTTTTAGAGTAATCTTGGATGAAGCCCTTGAATGATCCTTGAATCTTCAATGATTTTAGTGTTTTTGATGCACTTTGATAAGCTCAAGAACTGTTTTGAATGATATGTTTTCGTCTCTGAATAGAAAGAAAACTGGCACACTTGGAATGAAGCTGGAAAGAGGTTTAAAAAGGCTGAAAAGTAGCTGGAAAGCACTGTGCGCGGCGCGCACATAAGGGGTGCGCGGAGCGCACTACTCACCTACCACACTTTTACTTTCCAGTTCACGATCGCACTTCAATTTGGACGTTTCAGGTACTTGTGCGCGGCGAAGTGCGCGGCGCTCTCTGTTGTGCGCGGCGCGCTCTGTTGAACTTGCGCGGGGCGCTCTCTAGTTTCCATTTTAATCAAATGTTCTGATCAAAGTCTTGAGTGCGCGGTGGTGTGCGCGGATAGTGCGCAGCGCGCACTGTAGCTTTCATTTTTCTGTTTCTTCGTTTCTTGTTCTGGTTTTGATCTTTGAGTTGTTTCATTCATTATCTTCAACATTTCTTCAAGTATTCAATGATTCTATGCTTAATTACAATACAACGGAATAATAATGGAAATATTACAAATTCGTATGAAATAACCGACGATAGGACTTGATATTGTGACTAATGATATGTCTATTTTGAGTAATATCAGTTTGCTATGCTATGGACCTCCGATTCACATGTAACTTGTTTTAACATGCTTATATATGATTAAAAACCTCAGAAAAATAGTTCAGGACCCGACCCGAATGTGTTGACTTTTTCGTTGACTTTGACCCGACCAAAGCTGACTTTTAATCAAACTTAACCAAATACTTATGCAACCATTCTAACATGTTTTTATACTTGTACCTCGCATGAAACTTGACAATTTGATTCACATGCTATAATAATCGAGTCGAAATGATCCATAGGACTAATTGAACACTTTGACCAATCGTGTTTACCGTTATTGATACAACCTATTTGTTTAGGTCGAGACTAGCATTCTTTCTTGCACACGTTTACTTGTGAAGTACTTTATTACTCGTGCACTCAAGGTGAGATCATAGTCCCACTTTTACTCTTTTAAACTTATATTTGGGATGAGAGAACATAAACGTTTTGTTTTACTAAGTGAACACAAGTATGAAAACAAACATTCTACATACGAGTTTAGAACAAAATCCTCAATTCGATTATCATTAGTTACACTTGCTGGGTGTAAGCGTGAACTTATGTTATGTGGATCCATATGGGTTTGACAAACCCTTATTCGGACGGTTCGCCACCGTCATATCGGATGCAATATATTTTCGAGAATCAGTGTATGTTCTAACACTATTGTGATGGGATTCTATGGAAGGAAAGTTAAGCCTTGATAATTGGGTGCTCGTGAATATTAACTTTTGGAATGCATTACTATTATTTCAATCTTGCAAATCTTGTGATTTAACTTACTTATTTACTCACTTACTTACTTAAACCTATGATTTCACCAACGTTTTCGTTGATAGATTTCTATGTTTTTCTCAGGTCTTTGAACGATATGTGATACATGCTTCCGCTCATTATTTTGATACTTGCATTGGATGTCGAGTATATATGCATACATGGAGCGTCTTTTGACTTTATTTAAAACTGTGTCGCATAGGTTTCATTTGTACTTATAACCTTGTAACGTAACTTTTGGTTGAACAATTCTTGTAAACTTTGAAACAAATCTTTACATTTGAAATGAATGTGAAATATCTTTGGTCAAACGCTATTTTAAAGACTTATGACCACGTAACGGGACCTAAGTAGACGCCCCCGTCAATGACGATTTTGTCGGGTCGCTACAATCATGTGGCAAACTTGAAGAAATGTTTAACTGTAGAAGATGTAACTTATTAACGATATTTTAAATCAAAATGTGTTATAATTTATATTTTCTACTCTTTTAATACTTTCTAATTGTCCAAGGTTAGTAGTCAAATGTTAGTAGTCCAATAGTCCAAAAGTTCAATATATAATCTAGTTAATCAAGGTTATATTATATTGTCTCGGGATTAACCAAGACTAGTATATTACTACGTATGACAGTATTTAATTGACGGTATTTAAAGTGCGTAAAAAATAAATAACAGTATTTAAATGACGATATTTAAAGTGCGTAAAATAAATAACAGTATTTAAATAACAATAAATAAAATTGCGAGTATTAAAATTGCGATAATTAAAATGACAATAAATAAAATGGAAAAAGGAAATAGTCATAACGGATATAGGAACAGTTAGCTAGGATTTGGTTAGTATAGATTTAAATTTTTACGTAGTTAATTAATTGGTTACTAATCAATTTTATTTTATCTATTATTTTCTTCATTATGCCACTTGTCAAATTTTGACTTGGATTCTGATTGGTTAAAATTCGTATATGAAATCAAATTGGAATGAAAATGGTTATTTGTGGATGAACGGATACGTATATCTGTGGTTGTAAGTAGGATAGTAAATGATTGTTGAATCAGATTTGAAGAATATACAGTGTAACATGTTAATGTGAGATCTAAATATTTCTAGGATATTACCTACCCATTAAAATATTCTCATCATTAAAAGTTTGTACAAGAGAACTTTAAATTACAATCTTTATGAAAAAATATATATACATATATATGTTCTTAAGATGTAATCATGGATTTAATGAGTTAATTAATCTCATCTGGTTTTCGGTTAGGACTAGAATAAGTAATCTCTAAAAATTTTAGAAACCACATATTTTTCGCATAATATTTCTCCAATGAAGTTATGAATCAATACTTCATCGTTCATTGGTGTTGGTACTCCTTGGTATCTATGGTGCTTATGATGTTGATGCTCGCGGGACAGATTGTGAAGTTGAGGCTTGAGATGTGGATGTTGTTGTTGGTGGTACTGGTATTGCTGGTGCTGACGCTGATGGTATTGTTGGTGCCGGTGATGCTGCTGGTGCTTGTAAGTTTTGCACCATATTCTCCAAAGCCATTACTCGAGCACGAAGTTCATTGACTTCTTCCATTACCTCGGGATGATTGACGGTTGAAACGAGTGGATGAATAAGGTTTTAAATTTGAGATAGTATATAATCATGGCGAGATATTCGGGAAATGAGGGTGAAAATGGTGTTTCGGACTGTTTCGCCGGTAAGTGCTTCAGGTTCTTCGCCAATAGGGCAATATGGTGGGTGGAAAGGATTACCTTCTTCTCGTTTCCATTAATTAAGTCGACTACGAACCCATTCCCAATTCATCCAGAATTAATGATGACTAATTGGTTGATCCATTCCGGTTATACTGCTTTCGGAGCTCGAGTAGAAATCCATATTGGAATAGCTGTCGAAATCCGAGGAATTTGAACTAGTTGCGAGCTCCATCTTGTACGGTTAGATAAAGGGTTTTCGATATGAAATGATTTTCGGATATCGGATGATATTCTAATTACATAGAATACCTATATATAGTACAGAAGATCCCGTAGATTACGAAGGGAATTAAGGAAATGTGTCAGACAAAGTCTAATGTGATGGGATATGAATTTGTCTGTACACCATCTATGCAAAAATTGCAATAAGACGTGTCTAGACTTAGGAATGATAAGCAGGTAATTTTTCACTAGGAATGATAAACAAAACTTATAATATGCAGCTAAGGTCGAAGTCCAGAATCGCTAATGAATCCTAACGACTATCAGTTAGACACACTAATGCAAGACCTGGTTCGCTATGACCACCGCTCTGATACCACCTGTAAAAGCCCGTCCTAATCCACCTGGACGAACGCTTCAACATTTGGTCCCATTGCCAGGTACTGACCTAAATATGCCATGAACGACTCCAAGTAATATCTTTAAAATGAGCAAATGCACAACGAAAGATTTCTTTCATATCTGAGAATAAACATGCTTAAAAGTGTCAACCAAAAGGTTGGTGAGTTCATAGGTTTATCATAAACAATCATTTCAATAATTTCAATAGACCACAAGATTTCATTTTCGTTTCAAAGTGCAGGTCTGCTCACTGCTATAAAAATCCATTCATATGATGAACACCTAGTAACCGACATTAACAAAATGCATCTAGAATATCCCCATCATTCCGGGACTCTCATCGGACATGATAAATCGAAGTACTAAAGCATCCGTAACCCAGATGGGGCTTGTTGGGCTCGATAGATCTATCTTTAGGATTCGCGTCAATTGGTGGCAATTATAATAAACACCAATTCTTAGGCTACCAAGCTAAAATGGGCGATATTCGATCTAATAATCCAACCATAGAATGTAGTTTTGAGTACTTGTATCTATTTCGTCAAATATTTATAAAAGCAACGCATCTATTCTCAGTCTCAAAAATATATATTGCAAAATCATTTAAAAAGGGAGCAAATGAAACTCACGATACGATATTTTGTAATAAATTATGCATACGACGGAACTGAACAATACAGGGTTGGCCTCGGATTCACGAACATATATAATTTATATATATATATATATATATATATATATATATATATATATATATATATATATATATATATATATATATATATATATATATATATATATATATATATATATATATATATATATATATATATATATATATATATATATTAACACATATAATTGTAATCGAACATATTTATATATTATTAGTGATATAAATGTTATCTTAATAAATTATATGTTTCATTAATAACTAATTTAAATATTTTTATTTTATATACTTTAAATAAATAATCAGTATTTATTATAAAAGCGTTAATATAGATATGTTATATGTATTAACTATAGTGTTATATAACTAAAAATCATTTGATAAAATATATTAATAATAATAAATAAAAAATTGTATTATTTTATAATAATAATATTAGTAAATATACTTAATAATGATAATAATAATAATATTACTAGAAATGATAATTTTTATATAAAATAAAAATTTTAATAATAATTGTAATGTTAATAATAATGATACTACTAATAATATTCATAATGACAATACTAATACTAATGTTAATAATAATAATAATAATAATAATAATAATAATAATAATAATAATAATAATAATAATCTTAAAATCATGTTAATACTAATAATAATAATAATAATAATAAAATAATAACTATAATAATTAAAATAATAATAATACTTAAAATAATAATAATAATAACAATAATAATAATAATAATAATAATAATAATAATAATAATAATAATATTTTATTTAGATCATGGCTTATTTATAGTTTTACTTATTTTCATATCTATATATCTTTACAATATTTTTATCATAATACTAATAATAATAATACTTAATAATTATATTAAAAATAACATAACAATAAGGTAATAATAATGGTTATATTAATAATAATAATTAGTAATAATACTAACAATAATAATAATAACAATAATAATATTAAAAATAATAATAATGATGATAATAATAATAGAATACAACCTTTGAAGACAAGCTTTAAAAAAAATGCCACTGTCCGGGCTCGAACTCGAGACCTCTCGTTCAAAGACCACTCCCCTAACCATTCTTCCGCTTAATACTTTCTAAAATAACTAGTATCCTAAATAAATTTAACCCAATAGATTACGGCCCAAATTGAAACATGGCAGCCCAACAGAAAAACCTGAGTTGGGTCACGGCCCAATAAATAATGTAAACAGAAACACGGCCCAAGTAGTTTCACAAGCCCAATTATATAAATCGGCCTAATTGATTTGATGACTAGTTCTGCAAATGAAATAAGTCGACAGGAAAACAAATGGTGGGGTTCGTCTGGGAAAAATCAACACGCATCATCATCATTAAGTATTAATCACCATCATCGTAACCTTAAAACTATCATCATCATCTGTTGAGCATGGAACATAAGTAGTATCCGGACCATAGCATCAGCTTGAAGTAACAAAAACAAAAAATGGGTTTGAAAGTGGTGATGAAGAGGGCTTATTGGTGGTGTTGATCAATTGAGATTATGGTTGGTTTCGTTTATTCACACAAGGAAACAGGAAAACACACATAATAGTAGCTAGAAGGATTAAAGGGTGTCGGTTTGTGGTGGTGCTGAAATAAACAAGAAAAAGTAAGCATGCAGTAGTGGTTATGGATTGGTGATGGTGCTTGAAGAAGACAGAACATTACGTAGCAGTAGCATACAACAGTAAAGTAACGATGATCATGGTGGTTTGGCTATCTTCGAACAGAAATAGGCAACAAGTAAGTAGTAGCACAACAGTAACTGTGGTGGTGAAGAAATGGGTGGTGGTTTAAGCGGTCTTCACACAGGGAAAGGGAAAAAAAATAAATAAATAAAATCAACCTGCCCAAGTTCGATGGCAATGGTGGCAATCGATCATTCTAACAGGAAGATGAATAGGAGCATTTAGTTGATGAAGGTTTGATGGGGTTGAATAACAGTAGAGGTTGGTGATCGTTTGTTTGAGGGTGTAATGGTTTTGAGTGAGGGTGAAGGTTTTGTGTGGTTCACTAAGAGAGGTTGTAGAGAGAGAGATATAGAGAGAAGGATCGAGATGATGGTTTATCGAGTCAGACAGGAACCGGTGATGGTGACTGTTTGGTGTGTTCGATGGTGTAGGAGGGTGGTGACAAGGGTGTAATGATGTGGGTGTTTGTGATTAAAGTGGTGGTTTGGGTCGTGACCGAAACAGAAGAATAACAATGATAGCGTTCATGGTCGAGTGGTGGTTTATGAATGGTGGTGTAGATTGTCGACGGTTTGTGGTGGCGATCGGTTGTAGGTTGGCGGGTATAGCAGGGTGGTGAAAGTGATGACGATGATGGTGGTCAGAAAGGTGGCAGGTGGTGGCTTTCGACTAACAAAATAATAGTTGTGATTTTTGATGGTCTAGTGTTTGATTATTTTTGAACCAGCGTCACAACCAAGAGTGGTTTTATATCTTGTGTTGTAGTAAAAGCAAGAGTGGGGTGTGTTGTGGTTTTGAATGAAGATGAATACATATATGTATAGTGAACAAGAATAGTAAACAAACTAGTTGGAAAGCTATATATTTTAGTGATTGTTATAGATGCATGTACCTGGTGTAATATTATGAAGAAAATATCTAGTACTATATAATAGTCAAGTGATTCCATATTTAAAAAGTGCAAAACAATTATTCATCTTGTTTTATACTTCCCGTGAAAACATGTTTCTTGACACTTTATATTCTAAATTAAATATCTTGCTGACGGTTTTAAACGGGTGATGATTCGTAGTCCGTTGCTAAGCAGTGACAGATAAAAGTCTCCAGAAAAATCTCAAATGTTTATATTTATCATCTTTATTTATTTCAGTCATTATTGTGTAAAATTGGTCATTAATTATTTGAAATTATTAAATAAAAACTAAATCAACTGTCCGCGCTCGATCCTGGGTAAAATATAAAAATATTTTAAAATTTAACAAATAGCTCCTAAATACATTTTTAATAAGCCTGCAATTTATATAACTCATTTTCGGATCACCGTTTATTTTAAAATCATATAAGTCTAAATTTAACTTACTTAATATCAATCGGAACATCAAACGAGTATTACAATCATTTAATATTTATTTTTAATATACTTTATTTATATATAGATATGTTTTAAATAATAATTATTATCATATCTTATTTTTATTTTATTTTACATAATTAATTTTAATAACCACAACATATAATATTTCAAATTATAATTCCAATTATCATGTATATATATATATATACACACACACACACACACACACACACACACACACATATTTATTTTACAAATAGTTGTTCGTGAATCGTCGAGAATGGTCGAAGGTCAATTGAATATATGAAACAGTTCAAACTTTTTGAGACTCAACCTAACAGACTTTGCTTATTTTGTCAAAATATTATATCGTATCGAGAGTTTTATTTAAAATTAGTCGAAATTTTCCGAGTCGTCACAAACAATCTATTTAGTCTATCATAACTAAAGCCCAAAAATAAAAAAATAAAAAAAAAATCTATTTAGTTAGTTGTGGACTAAATCAATCACTTCAATCGAGTATAACAACATAATTACTAATGGATATGTTGTATAATGAACTTGCGGGCATAGCCAAACGGTTCATTCCATGTACTTTGTGTCATGGAATAGGGAGAGGTCATGAGTTCGATCCTTAGGGATGACATGATTTTCTTTAAAACAATTGAACACCAATAATGGTGGTATATATTGACTCTATAGGGAAGTTTTACCGGATTCGTTCACGGACCTCTACTCGGGAACACTGCCCGAATGTATGTGTTCCCGGGTACCGTCGATCGGGTTCGGGTTTCTGCTCGAACGTGTGTGATACGTGCAAATAATGAGAATCGCTGAAATAAATGATCTACCGATGACAAAAAATCGTCGTTAAAAAAAAATGGATATGTTGTATAATGTGTTAGTTATGTTTCACTTTAGTTTGTAGGGGCCCGAGCCCATAGTAATATCTTTAAATTTATAGGTTTGATATGGTTTAGACATCAAGGAAAATACAAACCATTTCAGGGTATCATCGCACCAAAGTAAACCCTAAACACCGAAAGTTCCATCACCTCCGCCGGTTGTCACAGCCGCTGCTAATCTACTCTTTCTCAAATTAATATGAAAACAACAATAATTAAAACTAGTTTTTCTTTATTTTTTCTTTTGTGCACACACAACAGAAAAAGATGCCTACAAATAATATAATAGCCATTTGACTTCCTGATAAAAAACAGGGAAGAAGCCATTATATGTTTGTATTTATTTCGGGCTTCCGGCCAACAATTGTAGGAAGAATCGTTGTTACAATTTTCGTTTATATTTTCAAACATGTGAACTAATCATATTTTCGACGAACTTTGAGGTATATGTTTTTTACACTCATGTATCAATATTCCTCTAGATATAGAATATAGAAATATAGATTAAGATATAGATAGATTAGTTGTGGATGTTTGCTCTGTTTTTCTGCACAAAGAGATGAATTAATTATTATCATATAAATTTTGTTCGTTATACATTTTACTACTAATCAACTAGACACAAAATGAGTTCGAAAACTACTTAGAGCCTCTTCACTACACAAATTTCTATTAACAAGGCTAAAAATGTGAAACCTTTATACAATTATACATATTCAATTTCAATGATAAGTGATAACAAAACAACATATTTCACTTTTTCACTCAAGATCTCTATTTTCATCTTGAGCAAAACTTCCATTAACTTGCTCAACAAACTTTTTAAGATTCATATAAGAGGATCCACTTTCTTGCATAGCATTTTTGGCACAATCTTTCCATTTCATAGCATTCTTTCTCATTTTTGCTCCCTTTTCATTACCTCCCATCACTACTTCAATGCACCTTGTTATCTCCTCACTTTCGACAACTCCGTCTTCAATTACAGTCACTCTCATCCCTGTTCCCCATACGTCTTCGATAAGCTTCGCGTTCGTACACTGATCCGTCCATTGAGGAAACGCCACTACTGGGACCCCACAACCTATGCTCTCTAAAGTGGAGTTCCAACCACAATGCGTCACAAAACATCCTAAAGACGGGTGCGATAGTACCTCTAACTGGCTACACCAAGGAACTATCAAACCTAATTTTTCCAATTGCTCCAAACATTTTAATTCCTCTTCTTCTTCGTCTTCTTCTAGCTTGTCGCCTTTCGTGTTGCTATCCTCATCTCTAATCACCCACAAAAACGGCCTACCACACGCTAACAAACCTTGCACCATTGCCTTCTTTTGTTTGTTTGACAACATTATGATACTACCAAAAGATATATAAACAATTGACCCTTTAGGCTTGGTGTTCATCCATTCGACGTACTCTTTTGATTTTTTAAACAAATCTCCACCAATAGATTCGTCCGAGGAGTCTTTTCCATCCAAAAATGCAGAAGGAATCAACGGTCCAACCGCAATCATGTTTATCTTGTCATTAATCTCTTTCAAGGCCTCCTCTTCCAATTCATCAAAGCTATTAACTAATATGTTCGGTTTATCTTCCGAATCCAACTTATCTAACTGCTCTTTGAATAACGGCAACACGTAATCATAAGGATTTGACGGCAGACAAAAAGAGGGTAAGTCACGACTCTTGAGCAACGGTAACCCTGGTAATTGAATAGACCATGATGGTTCGTTACAATCGTCCCCAATGAGTTTGTCGTACCCGTGGAAGTAATAATAATAAACACGAAAGACTGATGCTGGTTGAATCCAAAGCATGGCTGATGGCACCTTTAAGTCACGTGCCACTTCTCCAGCCCAAGGTAAAAGTAGGGTGTAAACTAAACAAGTAATGGGGGTCCCATTTTCAGTATTGGAAACAATAGTTTGTTTCAAGCTTTGTGCTCCACGGGTCCTCAACTGACCCATAAAAACGGTGGTATCATGCGACTTGCGATCTAAGCCGTCATCAAAGCCATCTGAAAACAGGGCGAAGTCGAAAGACTCTGGAACTCGGCCAGCTTTGGTAATTTTGCGGTGGGCTGAGATGGTTGTGGCGATAGTGACTTTGACACCTAACATGAGAAGTCGTTTCGCAAACCGGAAAGCCGGATTAATGTGACCCTGGGCTGGAAAGGTTATTAAGAGGAAGTGAGGTTGGTTTTGGGCCATAATTTTGGTCAGATGATAGTTGTAATTATCAAGCTTAGTAAGTTATGGAGTCTTATGAATTAGTGTAGTGTGATGGGGTTTTTATAATTATATGGTATGGAGTATGTTAAAAAATATGACGTTTGTAGTGACGAACATATATGAAAGATAGATATATTAAGGTGGTGATACATTGGTTCTTTTATGTGATTCTGGCCTCCCAAATAAACTACTCGTACTCCGTATGATACAAACAAACGATTAAACTCGACAAAGTTTTTTTATTTTTTTTTTCTCTTCAGACTATCGTAGGGCGCATTATTTTATACGGAGTACTGTATAAACAAAGCTTCATATTACACAAATGTGTGAAGAAATAAAAAGTACATATTAACCACTTCCTAACTTGTTAACCAAAAATAAATAAAGTTAGTACAATTTGGATGTGTTTGTACGAAACTAGCTTGTAGCTAGAGCTGAAAGCTGAAACTTATGTTTTTTATGTTTTATAAGTGTTTGGTAAAGTAGTTGGAGCTTATGTATGTAAAATGACATAAAAAGACAAAAAATAAATGATAAATAATGATTTAGAGGCTAATAATGTAATTTTACTTCCATAGATTTCCTAGCTTATTTTCATAAGATACTTCAACTAGCTTATTTTTTTAGAGCTTATTTTCTTCATAAGCTATGGAAAATTTGTCTACCAAACAAGGCTAGTGAAATGTCCCGTTCATATTGATTATAAACGTTCCATATTAATTGATTTCGTCGCGAGGTTTTGACCTCTATATGTGACGTTTTTCAAAGACTGCATTTATTTTTAAAACAACCATAACCTTTATTTTATCGATAAATGTTTAAAAAGCATTACGTAGATTATCAAATAATGATAATCTAAAATATACCGTTTACACACGACCATTACATAATGGTTTAAAATAAGAATATATTACATCAAAAATAAGTTTCTTGAATGCAGTTTTTACATAATATCATACAAGCATGGACTCCAAATCTTGTCCTTATTTTAGTATGCAACAGCAGAAGCTCTTAATAATCACCTGAGAATAAACATGCTTTAAACGTCAACAAAAATGTTGGTGAGTTATAGGTTTAACCTATATATTTATCAATCGAAATAATAGACCATAAGATTTTCATATTTCAATACATCCCATACATAGAGATAAAAATCATTCATACGGTGAACACCTGGTAACCGACATTAACAAGATGCATATAGAATATCCCCATCATTCCGGGACACCCATCGGACATGATAATTTCGAAGTACTAAAGCATTCCAAATTTCAGAATGGGGCTTGTTGGGCCCGATAGATCTATATTTAGGATTCGCGTCAATTTGGGGGTCTGTTCCCAAATTCTTAGGCTACCAAGCTAAAAAGGGGGCATATTCGGCTTCGATCATTCACCCATATAAAGTAGTTTCATTTACTTGTGTCTATTTCGTAAAACATTTATAAATTTGCATGTATTCTCATCCCAAAATATTAGATTTTAAAAGTGGGACTATAACTCACTTTCACAGATTTTTACTTCGTCGGGAAGTAAGACTTGGCCACTGGTCGATTCACGAACCTATAACAAATATGTACATATATATCAAAGTATGTTCAAAATATATTTACAACATTTTTAATATGTTTTAATGTTTTAAGTTTATTAAGTCAGCTGTCCTCGTTAGTAACCTACAACTAGTTGTCCACAATTAGATGTACAGAAATAAATCGATATATATTATCTTGAATCAATCCACAACCCAGTGTATACACATCTCAGGCTAGATCACAACTCAAAGTATATATATTTTTGGAATCAACCTCAACCTTGTATAGCTAACTCCAACATTACTGCATATAGAGTGTCTATAGTTGTTCCAAATAATATATATAGATGGGTCGATATGATATGTCAAAACATTTGCATACGTGTCTATGGTATCCCAAGATTACATAATATATTAGAATACATGTATAATACAATACAAGTTAGCTAGGATATGATTAATATAGATTTGTTACCAATTTTTACGTAGCTACAACAAGCAAAAATATCCAATCTTGTTTTACCCATAACTTCTTCGTTTTAAATCCGTTTTGAGTGAATCCAATTGCTATGGTTTCAAATTGAACTTAAGTTTATGAATCTATACAGAAAAAGTATAATTTTATAGTCGGAAATACAGGTTACAAGTCGTTTTTGTAAAGGTAGTCATTTCAGTCGAAAGAACGACGTCTAGATGACCATTTTGGAAAACATACTTCCACTTTGAGTTTAACCATGATATTTGGATATAGTTTCATGTTCATAAGGAAAATAATTTTTCCAGAAGAATAACTTTTAAATCAAAGTTTATCATAGTTTTTAATTAACTAACCCAAAACAGCCCGCGGTGTTACTACGACGACGTATATCCAGTTTTACGGTGTTTTTCATGTTTTCAGGTTTTAAATCATTAAGTTAGCATATCATATAGATATAGAACATGTGTCTAGTTGATTTTAAAAGCCAAGTTAGAAGGATTAACTTTTGTTTGTGAACAAGTTTAGAATTAACTAAACTATGTTCTAGTGATTTCAAGTTTAAACCTTCGAATCAGGTAGTTTTATATATATGAATCGAATGATGTTATGAACATCATTACTACCTCAGGTTTTGTGGATAAACCTACTGGAAATGAGAAAAATAGATCTAGCTTCAAAGGATCCTTGGATGGCTTGAAAGTTCTTGAAGCAGAATCATGACACGAAAACAAATTCAAGTAAGATTTTCACTCGAAATAAGATTGTTATAGTTATAGAAATTGAATCAAAGTTTGAATATGAGTATTACCTTATATTAGAAAGATATCTTACTGTAAATAAGAAAGATTTCTTAAGGTTGGATGATCACTTTACAAAATTGGAAATAAGCTAGCAAACTTGGAAGTATTCTTGATTTTATGAAACTAGAAGTTATAGAATTTATGAAGAACACTTAGAACATGAAGATAGAACTTGAGAGAGATCAATTAGATGAAGAAAATTGAAGAATTAAAGTGTTTGTAGGTGTTTTTGGTCGTTGGTATATGGATTAGATATAAAGGATGTGTAATTTTGTTTACTTGTAAATAAGTCATGAATGATTACTAATATTTTTGTAATTTTATGAGATATTTCATGCTAGTTGCCAAATGATGGTTCCCATATGTGTTAGGTGACTCACATGGGTTGCTAAGAGCTAATCATTGGAGTGTATATACCAATAATACATACATCTAAAAGCTGTGTATTGTACGAGTACAAATACGGGTGCATACGAGTAGAATTGTTGATGAAACTGAACAAGGATGTAATTGTAAACATTTTTGTTAAGTAGAAGTATTTTGATAAGTGCCTTGAAGTCTTTCAAAAGTGTATGAATACATATTAAAAAACTACATGTATATACATTTTAACTGAGTCGTTAAGTCATCGTTAGTCGTTACATGTAAGTGTTGTTTTGAAACCTTTAGGTTAACGATCTTGTTAAGTGTTGTTAACCCATTGTTTATTATATCAAATGAGATGTTAAATTATTACATTAACATGATATTATGATGTATTAATATATCTTAATATGATATATATATATAATTAAATGTCGTTACAACGATAATCGTTACATATATGCCTCGTTTCGAAATCATTAAGTTAGTAGTCTTGTTTTTACATATGTAGTTCATTGTTAATATACTTAATGATATGCTTACTTATCATAATACCATGTTAACTATATATATATATATATATATATATATCCATATATATGACATCGTATTGTTTTTACAAGTTTTAACGTTCGTGAATCAACGGTCAACTTGGGTGGTCAATTGTCTATATAAAACCTATTTCAATTAATCAAGTCTTAACAAGTTTGATTGCTTAACATGTTGGAAACACTTAATCATATAAATATCAATTTCATTTAATATATATAAACATGGAAAAGTTCGGGTCACTACAGTACCTACCCGTTAAATAAATTTCGTCCCGAAATTTTAAGCAGTTGGAGGTGTTGACGTATCTTCTGGAAATAAGTGCGGGTATTTCTTCTTCATCTGATCTTCTCGTTCCCAGGTGAACTCGGGTCCTCTACGAGCATTCCATCGAACCTTAACAATTGGTATCTTGTTTTGTTTAAGTCTTTTAACTTCACGATCCATTATTTCGACTGGTTCTTCGATGAATTGAAGTTTTTCGTTGATTTGGATTTCGTCTAACGGAATAGTGAGATCTTTTTTAGCAAAACATTTCTTCAAATTCGAGACGTGGAAAGTGTTATATACAGCAGCGAGTTATTGAGGTAACTCAAGTCGGTAAGCTACTGGTCCGACATGATCA
The DNA here is from genome assembly GCF_046630445.1 of Rutidosis leptorrhynchoides. Classification (NCBI taxonomy): domain Eukaryota; kingdom Viridiplantae; phylum Streptophyta; class Magnoliopsida; order Asterales; family Asteraceae; genus Rutidosis; species Rutidosis leptorrhynchoides. The sequence goes on along the minus strand of NC_092340.1, from coordinate 364,750,305 downwards.
ATAATCTTGAATGGTCCAATATACCTTGGATTTAATTTCTCTCGTTTACCAAATCGAACAACGCCTTTCCAAGGTGCAACCTTAAGCATGACCATCTCTCCAATTTCAAATTCTATATTCCAATTTCAAATTCTATATCTTTTCTTTTAATGTCGGCGTAGCTCTTTTGTCGACTTTGGGCGGTTTTCAACCGTTGTTGAATTTGGATGATCATCTCGGTAGTTTTTTGTATTATCTCCGGATCCGTAATCTGTCTATCCCCCACTTTACTCCAACAAATCGGAGACCTGCACTTTCTATCATAAAGTGCTTCAAACGGCGCCATCTCAATGCTTGATTGGTAGGTGTTTTTGTAAGAAAATTCTGCTAATGGTAGATGTCGATCCCAACTGTTTTCGAAATCAATAACACATGCTCGTAGCATGTCTTTAAGCGTTTGTATCGTCCTTTCACTCTGTCCATCAGTTTGTGGATGATAGGCAGTACTCATGTCTAGATGAGTTCCTAATGCTTGCTGTAATGTCTGCCAGAATCTTGAAATAAATCTGCCATCCCTATCAGAGATAATAGAGATTGGTATTCCATGTCTGGAGACGACTTCCTTCAAATACAGTCGTGCTAACTTCTCCGTCTTGTCATCTTCTCTTATTGGTAGGAAGTGTGCTGATTTGGTGAGACGATCAACTATTACCCAAATAGTATTAAAACCACTTGCAGTCCTTAGCAATTTAGTGATGAAATCCATGGTAATGTTTTCCCATTTCCATTCTGAAATTTCGGGTTGTTGAAGTAGACCTGATGGTTTCTGATGCTCCGCTTTGACCTTAGAACACGTCAAATATTCCCCTACGTATTTAGCAACATCGGCTTTCATACCTAGCCACCAAAAATGTTTCTTGAGATCCTTATACATCTTCCCCGTTCCAGGATGTATTGAGTATCTGGTTTTATGAGCTTTTCTAAGTACCATTTCTCTCATATCTCCAAATTTTGGTACCCAAATTCTTTCAGCCCTATACCGAGTTCCGTCTTCCCGAATATTAAGATGCTTCTCCGATCCTTTAGGTATTTCATCCTTTAAATTTTCCTCTTTTAAAACTCCTTGTTGCGCCTCCTTTATTTGAGTAGTAAGGTTAGTGTGAATCATTATATTCATAGCTTTTACTCGAATGGGTTCTCTGTCCTTTCTGCTCAAGGCGTCGGCTACCACATTTGCCTTCCCCGGGTGGTAACGAATCTCAAAGTCGTAATCATTCAATAATTCAATCCACCTACGCTGCCTCATATTCAGTTGTTTCTGATTAAATATGTGTTGAAGACTTTTGTGGTCGATATATATAATACTTTTGACCCCATATAAGTAGTGCCTCCAAGTCTTTAATGCAAAAACAACCGCGCCTAATTCCAAATCATGCGTCGTATAATTCTGCTCGTGAATCTTCAATTGTCTAGACGCATAAGCAATTACCTTCGTTCGTTGCATTAATATACAACCGAGACCTTGCTTTGAGGCATCACAATATATCACAAAATCATCGTTCCCTTCAGGTAATGATAATATAGGTGCCGTAGTTAACTTTTTCTTCAACAATTGAAACGCTTTTTCTTGTTCATCCTTCCATTCAAATTTCTTCCCTTTATGCATTAATGTAGTCAAGGGTTTTGCTATTTTGGAAAAATCTTGGATGAACCTTCTGTAGTATCCAGCTAGTCCTAAAAATTGGCGTATGTGTTTTGGAGTTTTCGGGGTTTCCCACTTTTCAACGGTTTCAATCTTTGCTGGATCCACCTGAATATCTTCTTTGTTCACTATGTGACCGAGGAATTGAACTTCTTCCAACCAAAATGCACACTTTGAAAACTTAGCGTACAGTTTTTCTTTTCTCAGCAACTCTAGCACTTTTCTTAAATGTTCTTCGTGCTCTAGATCATTCTTCGAGTAAATAAGTATGTCATCGATGAAAACAATGACAAACTTGTCAAGATATGGCCCACACACTCGGTTCATGAGGTCCATGAACACAACTGGTGCGTTAGTCAATCCAAACGGCATAACCATAAACTCGTAATGACCGTAACGCATCCTAAAAGAAGTCTTTGGAATATCATCCTCCTTCACCCGCATTTGATGATATCCAGAATGTAAATCGATCTTCGAATAAACAGACGAGCCTTGTAGTTGATCAATTAAGTCGTCGATTCTCGGTAGTGGGTAGCAGTTCTTGATGGTAAGTTTGTTCAACTCTCGGTAGTCGATACACAACCTGATTGTACCATCTTACTTCTTGACAAACAAAACAGGAGCTCCCCATTGTGATGCGCTTGGTCGAATGAAACCACACTCTAAAAGTTCCTGTAACTGACTTTGTAATTCTTTCATTTTGCTGGGTGCGAGTCTGTATGGAGCACGAGCTATTAGTGCAGCTCCTGGTACAAGGTCTATTTGAAATTCAACGGATCGATGTGGGGGTAATCCCGATAATTCTTTCGAAAATACATCGGGAAATTCTTTTGGGACGGGAACATTACTGATGTTCTTTTCTTCAGGTTTAACTTCCTCGATGTGTGCTAGAATGACGTAACAACCTTTTCTTAATAGTTTTTGTGCCTTCAAACTACTAATAAGATTTAATTTCGCGTTGTTCTTTTCTCCGTACACCATTAAAGGTTTTCCTTTTTCACGCACAATGCGAATCGCATTTTTGTAACAAACGACCTCTGCTCTCACCTTTTTCAACCAGTCCATACCAATTATTACATCAAAACTCCCTAACTCGACTGGTATTAAATCAATTTTAAACGTTTCATCCCCCAGTTTAATTTCTCTATCCCGACATATATTATCTGCTGAAAATTAATTTACCGTTTGCTAATTCAAGTAAAAATTTACTATCCAAAGGCGTCAATGGGCAACTTAATTTAGCACAAAAATCTCTACTCATATAGCTTTTATCCGCACCCGAATCAAATAAAATATAAGCAGATTTATTATCAATAAGAAACGTACCCGTAACAAGCTCCGGGTCTTCCTGCGCTTCTGCCGTATTAATATTGAAAATTCTTCCACGGCCCTGCCCATTAGTATTCCCCTGATTCGGGCAATTACTTCTAATGTGGCCCGTTTTTCCACATCCATAACAAACAAAGGAGGCATTACTTGTTTCGCCACTATTTGTTCCTTTAGTTCTGTTAAGCTTTGGTTCGTAGACCTCACACTTTTTTGCACCATGGCCAGTTCTTTTACACTTGGTGCAAAATGTCGTGCAGAACCCATTCTGGTGGTACTCTTTACACCTTTGGCATTTTTGGTTTTTGTTGCCGTTGTTGTTATTGAGGTTGTTGTTGAGATTGTTATTGTTGTTGGAACAGTTGTTGTAGTTGTTGTTGTTGTTGTTGGGATGTTTGTTATAGTTATTATTAGGATTACAGTTATTGTTGCGATTGTTGTTGCGATTGTGGTTGTAATTGTTGTTGTTGTTCTGGTGACTCTTGTCACTGTTTTCCTCCCACTTCCTCTTGAGTTGTTTCGTGTTGGCTTCTTCGGCCGCCTGCTCTTTAATTCTTCCCTCAATCTGATTTATGAGTTTATGAGCCATTCGACTTGCCTTTTGTATGGAAGCGGGCTCGTGTGAACTCACATCTTCTTGAATCCTTACTGGTAACCCTTTTACAAATGCGTCGATCTTCTCTTCTTCATCTTCAAATGCTCCTGGACACAATAGGCACAACTCTATGAATCGTCGTTCATATATGGTAATGTTAAACCCTTGTATTCGTAACTCCATAAGTTCTACCTTGAGTTTATTAACTTCGTTTCTAGGACGGTACTGCTCGTTCATCAATTGCTTGAATGCCGACCACGGTAGTGCGTAAGTAACATTTTGTCCTACCTGTTCAAGATAGGTGTTCCACCATGTTAACGCAGTACCTGTGAAGGTATGCGTAGCGTACTTAACTTTGTCATCTTCAGTACACTTACTTATGGCAAACACCGATTCGACTTTCTCGGTCCACCGTTTCAATCCAATTGGTCCTTCGGTTCCATCAAATTCCAAAGGTTTGCAGGCAGTGAATTCTTTGTAGGAGCATCCGACATGATTTCTTGTGGAATTAGTTCCACTGCTAGATCCAGAGTTATTGTTATTTTGCATCGCAGCTTGTACTACGGCTATGTTTACTGCAAGGAAAACACGGAAGTCTTCCTCGCTCATGTTCAAATTCTGACGAGTCGCCGGTGCCATTTCCTTCAAAATAGCCAACTGACTCGAGTTAATCATACAGAATATTAAGAGTAGTCAATAGTATTTCGTAGCATAATATGAACTCATTTATAAAAGCTTTTTCTGTAGTGACCCGAACTTTTCCATGTTTATATATATTAATTGAGATTGATATTTACATGATTAAATGTTTCCAACATGTTAAGCAATTAAACTTATTAAGACTTGATTAATTGAAATATGTTTCATATAGACAATTGACCACCCAAGTTGACCGGTGATTCACGAACGTTAAAACTTGTAAAAACTATATGATGACATATATGGATATATATATAGTTAACATGATACTATGATAAGTAAACATATCATTAAGTATATTAACAATGAACTACATATGTAAAAACAAGACTACTAACTTAATGATTTTTAAACGAGACATATATGTAACGAATATCGTTGTAAAGACATTTAATGTATATATATATCATATTAAGAGATATTCATACATGATAATATCATGATAATATAATAATTTAAAATCTCATTTGATATTATAAACATTGGGTTAACAACATTTAACAAGGTCGTTAACCTAAAGGTTTCAAAACAACACTTACATGTAACGACCAACGATGACTTAACGACTCAGTTAAAATGTATATACATGTAGTGTTTTAATATGTATTTATACACTTTTTAAAGACTTCAATACACTTATCAAAATACTTCTACTTAACAAAAATTCTTACAATTACATCCTCGTTCAGTTTCATCAACAATTCTACTCGTATGCACCCGTATTCGTACTCGTACAATACACAGCTTTTAGATGTATGTACTATTGGTATATACACTCCAATGATCAGCTCTTAGCAGCCCATGTGAGTCACCTAACACATGTGGGAACCATCATTTGGCAACTTGCATGAAATATCTCATAAAATTACAAAAATATGAGTAATCATTCATGACTTATTTACATGAAAACAAAATTACATATCCTTTATATCTAATCCATACACCAACGACCAAAAACACCTACAAACACTTTCATTCTTCAATTTTCTTCATCTAATTGATCTCACTCAAGTTCTATCTTCAAGTTCTAAGTGTTCTTCATAAATTCTACAAGTTCTAGTTACATAAAATCAAGAATACTTTCAAGTTTGCTAGCTCACTTCCAATCTTGTAAGGCGATCATCCAACCTCAAGAAATCTTTGTTTCTTACAGTAGGTTATCATTCTAATACAAGGTAATAATCATATTTAAACTTTGGTTCAATTTCTATAACTATAACAATCTTATTTCAAGTGATGATCTTACTTGAACTTGTTTTCGTGTCATGATTCTGCTTCAAGAACTTCGAGCCATTCAAGGATCCGTTGAAGCTAGATCCATTTTTCTCTTTTCCAGTAGGTTTATCCAAGGAACTTAAGGTAGTAATGATGTTCATAACATCATTCGATTCATACATATAAAGCTATCTTATTCGAAGTTTAAACTTGTAATCACTAGAACATAGTTTAGTTAATTCTAAACTTGTTCGCAAACAAAAGTTAATCCTTCTAACTTGACTTTTAAAATCAACTAAACACATGTTCTATATCTATATGATATGCTAACTTAATGATTTAAAACCTGGAAACACGAAAAACACCGTAAAACCGGATTTACGCCGTCGTAGTAACACCGCGGGCTGTTTTGGGTTAGTTAATTAAAAACTATGATAAACTTTGATTTAAAAGTTGTTATTCTTAGAAAATGATTTTTATTATGAACATGAAACTATATCCAAAAATTATGGTTAAACTCAAAGTAGAAGTATGTTTTCTAAAATGGTCATCTAGACGTCGTTCTTTCGACTGAAATGACTACCTTTACAAAAACGAATTGTAACTTATTTTTCCGACTATAAACCTATACTTTTTCTGTTTAGATTCATAAAATAGAGTTCAATATGAAACCATAGCAATTTGATTCACTCAAAACGGATTTAAAATGAAGAAGTTATGGGTAAAAGAAGATTGGATAATTTTTCTCATTTTAGCTACGTGAAAATTGGTAACAAATCTATTCCAACCATAACTTAATCAACTTGTATTGTATATTATGTAATCTTGAGATACCATAGACGGGTATACAATGTTTCGACCTATCATGTCGACACATCTATATATATTTCGGAACAACCATAGACACTCTATATGTGAATGTTGGAGTTAGCTATACAGGGTTGAGGTTGATTCCAAAATATATATAGTTTGAGTTGTGATCAATACTGAGATACGTATACACTGGGTCGTGGATTGATTCAAGATAATATTTATCAATTTATTTCTGTACATCTAACTGTGGACAACTAGTTGTAGGTTACTAACGAGGACAGCTGACTTAATAAACTTAAAACATCAAAATATATTAAAAGTGTTATAAATATATTTTGAACATACTTTGATATATATGTATATATTGTTATAGGTTCGTGAATCAACCAGTGGCCAAGTCTTACTTCCCGACGAAGTAAAAATCCGTGAAAGTGGGTTATAGTCCCACTTTTAAAATCTAATATTTTTGGGATGAGAATACATGCAGGTTTTATAAATGATTTACAAAATAGACACAAGTACGTGAAACTACATTCTATGGTTGAATTATCGAAATCGAATATGCCCTTTTTTATTAAGTCTGGTAATCTAAGAATTAGGGAACAGACACCCTAATTGACGCGAATCCTAAAGATAGATCTATTGGGCCTAACAAACCCCATCCAAAGTACCGGATGCTTTAGTACTTCGAAATTTATATCATATCCGAAGGGTGTCCCGGAATGATGGGGATATTCTTATATATGCATCTTGTTAATGTCGGTTACCAGGTGTTCACCATATGAATGATTTTTATCTCTATGTATGGGATGTGTATTGAAATATGAAATCTTGTGGTCTATTATTATGATTTGATATATATAGGTTAAACCTATAACTCACCAACATTTTTGTTGACGTTTTAAGCATGTTTATTCTCAGGTGATTATTAAGAGCTTCCGCTGTCGCATACTTAAATAAGGACGAGATTTGGAGTCCATGCTTGTATGATATTGTGTAAAAACTGCATTCAAGAAACTTATTTTGTTGTAACATATTTGTATTGTAAACCATTATGTAATGGTCGTGTGTAAACAGGATATTTTAGATTATCATTATTTGATAATCTACGTAAAGCTTTTTAAACCTTTATTGATGAAATAAAGGTTATGGTTTGTTTTAAAATGAATGCAGTCTTTGAAAAACGTCTCATATAGAGGTCAAAACCTAGCAACGAAATCAATTAATATGGAACGTTTTTAATCAATAAGAACGGGACATTTCAGTTGGTATCCAAGCGTTGGTCTTAGAGAACCAGAATTTTGCATTAGTGTGTCTTATCGAGTTTTTTAGGATGCATTAGTGAGTCTGGACTTCGATCGTGTTTACTTGAAAAATGATTGCTTAACAAATTTTGTTGGAATCTATATATTTTTAACATGTAAATATTATGTGATATATTAATCTCTTAACGCGTTTGATATTATGTGATAGATGTCTACCTCTAGAACAAGTCCCATTGACTCACCTAATAATAATGAAGAGTCAAATGTAAATTGGAATGATTCGTGGACTGATTCACAAGTTCCCGAAGAGGAACCTGAAGAAGAGTCGGAACCGGAAGAAGAATCGGAACCGGAAGAAAAATCGGAACCGGATGAAGAAATAGAACCGGTGGGGGAAATAATAAAACGGTTAAGTAAAAGAAAATCCTCAACCAACCGATCAAGGTTAATTATGGTCAATGGTGTTTCCGCCAAGGAAGCAAAATATTGGGAGGATTACCAATTCTCCGATGAATCGGATTCCGACGAGAATTCCGATGATGTTATAGAAATTACCCCAACTGAATTTAAAAAGGCAAAAGAAAATAATAAGGGAAAGGGCATAAAAATAGAGAAATCTAATTCCAACCCCGATGAACTTTATATGTATCATCAACCCCCGAAGTCCTTAAGTTGTAACAATGACCCGGGAACCTCTAAACCACCAGGTTTTTCTAAACCAATGTGGAAAACGATGGCTCGTATTAGGGGAACATCATATATCCCTAGAAACTTGGCAAAACGAACCAAAACCGAAGAAGAAGAAGAAACAAGCGAGTCGGAATAAGATAGTTGTATTCGTGTGGTGTAATATATGTAATATAGTGTGCTTATGCTTTATGATATATGTAAAAATTGCTTGTATTAATAAGTATTTTTTTTTATGAATCTAACTCTTGTCTATTTTACAGTATAAAAACACAAAATGGATAGACAACCCAATATTTTAAGAGACCTACCCGGAGACATGATTGATGAAATCTTGTCTAGAGTCGGTCAGAATTCTTCGGCACAACTATTTAAGGCGAGATCAGTTTGTAAGACATTCGAAGAACGTTCCAAGAATGCCTTGGTTTATAAAAGGCTTTCGTTCGAAATATGGGGGATATCACATTGGGAAATCCATAAGTTACGATGTGTTTACTTTGACGCATATATTGCGGGGAACCCAAATGCTATTTTACGTAACGGGTTAAGAAATTATTTTGACTCAATATATCCGAATATAGGACTTCGTGATTTAGAAAAAGCGGCTAACATGCAACATAAAGAAGCATGTTATGCTTACAGATTAGTAATGTTCGCTTCTCACCAAAGTGAGAACAAGAACATCGGGCTACAACTATTAAACAAAACGTTCCCACAAGTGACGGAGTCGGTAATTGGGGTAAGAAATGAGGTTTTTAGATTGTTAGGGACTGTTGGACATTACGTAACCCTCGTCCCTTTGACGACGTTACAACACGCTGTCTTATCAACGGCCATAACGGTTATGTTCCACAAGACCAAGGATGGGAAGTAATCCTAGTAAAACCAGAATGCATGACTTGTTTGTGGACGTATGAATTACGTGTCTTTATTGCCTTTGCTGAATGACTTGTGTACTAGCTAGAATTATCTTCACAACCATCTTGTATCAAATTTATTGTGTGCTATATTTCATGCTATATGTAAAATAAGCGGTATTGTAAGTTTGTAAAATATTGTGTAAAAGTTTGAACGTGAAATATTATTATAATCAGTTTTTCATATAGAATTGTAGTAGTTGAATTGTATATTAGCTACTAAGTATGAACTTAACGGGTAGGTACTACCCGAATTTAAACTTATAAAACGCTAATATGAAGAAAAAGCTTTTATAAATGAGTTCATATTATGCTACGAAATACTATTAACTACTCTTAATATTCTGTATGATTAACTTGTTCCATTTGACTATTTTGAAGGAAATGGCACCGACTACTCGACACACCGTGAATATGAATGAAGAGGAATTCCGTACTTTTCTAGCTTCAAACATAGCCGCAGTACAGGCTGCGCTACATACCAACAATAACCTTGGATCTAGCAGTACAGGAAATCGTGTAGGATGCACCTACAAAGAATTCACTGCCTGCAAACCTTTGGAATTTGATGGAACCGAAGGACCGATCGGATTGAAACGGTGGACCGAGAAGGTCGAATCAGTGTTTGCCATAAGTAAGTGTACTGAAGAGGAGAAAGTGAAGTACGCTACGCATACCTTCACAGGTTCTGCATTAACATGGTGGAATACCTATCTAGAGCAAGTGGGACAAGACGATGCGTACGCACTACCGTGGTCAGCATTCAAGCACTTGATGAACGAAAAGTACCGTCCCAGAACCGAGGTCAATAAGCTCAAGACAGAACTTAGAGGGTTACGAACCAAAGGATTTGATATTACCACGTACGAAAGACGATTCACAGAATTGTGCCTATTGTGTCCGGGAGCATTCGAAGATGAGGAAGAGAAGATCGACGCGTTTGTGAAAGGATTACCGGAAAGAATCCAAGAAGATATAAGTTCACACGAGCCCGCCTCCATACAACAGACATGTAGAATGGCTCACAAACTAGTGAATCAGATTGAAGAAAGAATTAAAGAACAGGCTGCTGAAGAGGCCAATGTGAAGCAAGTCAAAAGAAAGTGGGAGGAAAACGGTAATAAGAATCACCAATACAACAACAACAGCAATTACAACAATAATCGCAACAATTATCCCAACAATCGCAACATCAATCGCAACTACAACAAACGGCCCAACAACAATAACAATAACAACAACAACAACAACAGCAACAACTACAACAATCATCCCAACAACAATAATAACCTCAACAACAACAACAATGAGAAGCAGCTATGCCAAAGGTGTGAAAAGTATCACTCGGGGTTCTGCACCAAATTTTGCAACAAGTGTAAAAGAAATGGTCATAGCGCGGCGAAGTGTGAGGTCTACGGACCAGGGGTTAATAGAACGAAAGGAACAAATGGTGTCGGAACGAGTAATGGTGGAGCAAGTAGTGTCGGAGCAAGTTATGCCAATGTAGTTTGTTATAAATGTGGAAAACCGGGCCACATTATTAGAAATTTCCCGAACCAGGAGAACATGAATGGACAAGGCCGCGGAAGAGTTTTCAATATTAATGCGGCAGAGGCACAGGAAGACCCGGAGCTTGTTACGGGTACGTTTCTTATTGACAATAAATCTGCTTACGTTTTATTTGATTCGGGTGCGGATAGAAGCTATATGAGTAGAGATTTTTGTGCTAAATTAAGTTGTCCATTGACGCCTTTGGATAGTAAATTTTTACTCGAATTAGCAAATGGTAAATTAATTTCAGCAGATAATATATGTCGGAATCGAGAAATTAAACTGGTTAGCGAAATATTTAAGATTGATTTGATACCAGTAGAGTTAGGGAGTTTTGATGTGATAATCGGTATGGACTGGTTGAAAGAAGTGAAAGCAGAGATCGTTTGTTACAAAAATGCAATTCGCATTATACGAGAAAAAGGAAAACCCTTAATGGTGTACGGAGAAAAGGGCAACAAGAAGCTACATCTTATTAGTAATTTGAAGGAACAAAAACTAATAAGAAAAGGTTGCTATGCTGTTCTAGCACATGTCGAGAAAGTACAAACTGAAGAAAAGAGCATCAATGATGTTCCCATTGCAAAAGAATTTCCCGATGTATTTCCGAAAGAATTACCGGGATTACCCCCACATCGATCCGTTGAATTTCAAATAGATCTTGTACCAGGAACTGCACCAATAGCTCGTGCTCCTTACAGACTTGCACCCAGCGAGATGAAAGAACTGCAAAGCCAATTACAAGAACTTTTAAAGCGTGGTTTCATTCGACCAAGCACATCACCGTGGGGAGCTCCTGTTTTGTTTGTCAAGAAGAAAGATGGTACATTCAGGTTGTGTATCGACTACCGAGAGTTGAACAAACTTACCATCAAGAACCGCTACCCACTACCGAGAATCGACGACTTATTTGATCAACTACAAGGCTCGTCTGTTTATTCAAAGATTGACTTACGTTCCGGGTATCATCAAATGCGGGTGAAAGAAGATGATATTCCAAAGACTGCTTTCAGAACACGTTGCGGTCATTACGAGTTTATGGTCATGCCGTTTGGTTTAACTAATGCACCAGCTGTGTTCATGGACCTTATGAACCGAGTGTGTGGACCATACCTTGACAAGTTTGTCATTGTTTTCATTGATGACATACTTATTTACTCAAAGAATGACCAAGAACACGGTGAACATTTGAGAAAGGTGTTAGAAGTATTGAGGAAGGAAGAATTGTACGTTAAGTTTTCAAAGTGTGCATTTTGGTTGGAAGAAGTTCAATTCCTCGGTCACATAGTGAACAAAGAAGGTATTAAGGTGGATCCGGCAAAGATAGAAACTGTTGAAAAGTGGGAAACCCTGAAAACTCCGAAACACATACGCCAGTTTTTAGGACTAGCTGGTTGCTACAGAAGGTTCATCCAAGACTTTTCCAGAATAGCAAAACCCTTGACTGCATTAACGCATAAAGGGAAGAAATTTGAATGGAATGATGAACAAGAGAAAGCGTTTCAGTTATTGAAGAAAAAACTAACTACGGCACCTATATTGTCATTGCCTGAAGGGAATGATGATTTTGTGATTTATTGTGACACATCAAAGCAAGGTCTCGGTTGTGTATTAATGCAACGAACGAAGGTGATTGCTTATGCGTCTAGACAATTGAAGATTCACGAACAAAATTATACGACGCATGATTTGGAATTAGGCGCGGTTGTTTTTGCATTAAAGACTTGGAGGCACTACTTATATGGGGTCAAAAGTATTATATATACCGACCACAAAAGTATTCAACACATATTTAATCAGAAACAACTGAATATGAGGCAGCGTAGGTGGATTGAATTATTGAATGATTACGACTTTGAGATTCGTTACCACCCGGGGAAGGCAAATGTGGTAGCCGATGCCTTGAGCAGGAAGGACAGAGAACCCATTCGAGTAAAATCTATGAATATAATGATTCATAATAACCTTACTACTCAAATAAAGGAGGCGCAACAAGGAGTTTTAAAAGAGGGAAATTTAAAGGATGAAATACCCAAAGGATCGGAGAAGCATCTTAATATTCGGGAAGACGGAACCCGGTATAGGGCTGAAAGGATTTGGGTACCAAAATTTGGAGATATGAGAGAAATGGTACTTAGAGAAGCTCATAAAACCAGATACTCAATACATCCTGGAACGGGGAAGATGTACAAGGATCTCAAGAAACATTTTTGGTGGCAGGGTATGAAAGCCGATGTTGCTACATACGTAGGAGAATGTTTGACGTGTTCTAAGGTCAAAGCTGAGCATCAGAAACCATCAGGTCTACTTCAACAACCCGAAATCTCAGAATGGAAATGGGAAAACATTACCATGGATTTCATCACTAAATTGCCAAGGACTGCAAGTGGTTTTGATACTATTTGGGTAATAGTTGATCGTCTCACCAAATCAGCACACTTCCTGCCAATAAGAGAAGATGACAAGATGGAGAAGTTAGCACGACTGTATTTGAAGGAAGTCGTCTCCAGACATGGAATACCAATCTCTATTATCTCTGATAGGGATGGCAGATTTATTTCAAGATTCTGGCAGACATTACAGCAAGCATTAGGAACTCGTCTTGACATGAGTACTGCCTATCATCCACAAACTGATGGGCAGAGCGAAAGGACGATACAAACGCTTGAAGACATGCTACGAGCATGTGTTATTGATTTCGGAAACAGTTGGGATCGACATCTACCATTAGCAGAATTTTCCTACAACAACAGCTACCATTCAAGCATTGAGATGGCGCCGTTTGAAGCACTTTATGGTAGAAAGTGCATGTAGTGACCCGAACTTTTACATGTTTATATATATTAATTGAGATTGATATTTACATGATTAAATGTTTCCAACATGTTAAGCAATCAAACTTGTTAAGACTTGATTAATTGAAATATGTTTCATATAGACAATTGACCACCCAAGTTGATCGGTGATTCACGAACGTTAAAACTTGTAAGAACTATATGATGACATATATATGGATATATATATATTGTTAACATGATACTATGATAAGAAAACATATCATAAAGTATATTAACAATGAACTACATATGTAAAAACAAGACTACTAACTTAATGATTTTTAAACGAGACATATATGTAACGATTATCGTTGTAAAGACATTTAATGTATATATATCATATTAAGAGATATTCATACATGATAATATCATGATAATATAATAATTTAAAATCTCATTTGATATTATAAACATTGGGTTAACAACATTTAACAAGATCGTTAACCTAAAGGTTTCAAAACAACACTTACATGTAACGACTAACGATGACTTAACGACTCAGTTAAAATGTATATACATGTAGTGTTTTAATATGTATTTATACACTTTTGAAAGACTTCAATACACTTATCAAAATACTTCTACTTAACAAAAATGCTTACAATTACATCCTCGTTCAGTTTCATCAACAATTCTACTCGTATGCACCCGTATTCGTACTCGTACAATACACAGCTTTTAGATGTATGTACTATTGGTATATACACTCCAATGATCAGCTCTTAGCAGCCCATGTGAGTCACCTAACACATGTGGGAACCATCATTTGGCAACTAGCATGAAATATCTCATAAAATTACAAAAATATGAGTAATCATTCATGACTTATTTACATGAAAACAAAATTACATATCCTTTATATCTAATCCATACACCAACGACCAAAAACACCTACAAACACTTTCATTCTTCAATTTTATTCATCTAATTGATCTCTCTCAAGTTCTATCTTCAAGTTCTAAGTGTTCTTCATAAATTCCAAAAGTTCTAGTTTCATAAAATCAAGAATACTTTCAAGTTTGCTAGCTCACTTCCAATCTTGTAAGGTGATCATCCAACCTCAAGAAATCTTTGTTTCTTACAGTAGGTTATCATTCTAATACAAGGTAATAATCATATTCAAACTTTGGTTCAATTTCTATAACTTTAACAATCTTATTTCAAGTGATGATCTTACTTGAACTTGTTTTCGTGTCATGATTCTGCTTCAAGAACTTCGAGCCATCCAAGGATCCATTGAAGCTAGATCCATTTTTCTCTTTTCCAGTAGGTTTATCCAAGGAAATTAAGGTAGTAATGATGTTCATAACATCATTCGATTCATACATATAAAGCTATCTTATTCGAAGGTTTAAACTTGTAATCACTAGAACATAGTTTAGTTAATTCTAAACTTGTTCGCAAACAAAAGTTAATACTTCTAACTTGACTTTTAAAATCAACTAAACACATGTTCTATATCTATATGATATGCTAACTTAATGATTTAAAACCTGGAAACACGAAAAACACCGTAAAACCGGATTTACGCCGTCGTAGTAACACCGCGGGCTGTTTTGGGTTAGTTAATTAAAAACTATGATAAACTTTGATTTAAAAGTTGTTATTCTGAGAAAATGATTTTTATTATGAACATGAAACTATATCCAAAAATTATGGTTAAACTCAAAGTAGAAGTATGTTTTCTAAAATGGTCATCTAGACGTCGTTCTTTCGACTGAAATGACTACCTTTACAAAAACGACTTGTAACTTATTTTTCTGACTATAAACCTATACTTTTTCTGTTTAGATTCATAAGATAGAGTTCAATATGAAACCATAGCAATTTGATTCACTCAAAACGGATTTAAAATGAAGAAGTTATGGGTAAAACAAGATTGGATAATTTTTTTCATTTTAGCTACGTGAAAATTGGTAACAAATCTATTCCAACCATAACTTAATCAACTTGTATTGTATATTATGTAATCTTGAGATACCATAGACACGTATACAATGTTTCGACCTATCATGTCGACACATCTATATATATTTCGGAACAACCATAGACACTCTATATGTGAATGTTGGAGTTAGCTATACAGGGTTGAGGTTGATTCCAAAATATATATAGTTTGAGTTGTGATCAATACTGAGATACGTATACACTGGGTCGTGGATTGATTTAAGATAATATTTATCGATTTATTTCTGTACATCTAACTGTGGACAACTAGTTATAGGTTACTAACGAGGACAACTGACTTAATAAACTTAAAACATCAAAATATATTAAAAGTGTTGTAAATATATTTTGAACATACTTTGATATATATGTATATATTGTTATAGGTTCGTGAATCAACAGTGGCCAAGTCTTACTTCCCGACGAAGTAAAAATCTGTGAAAGTGAGTTATAGTCCCACTTTTAAAATCTAATATTTTTGGGATGAGAATACATGCAGGTTTTATAAATGATTTACAAAATAGACACAAGTACGTGAAACTACATTCTATGGTTGAATTATCGAAATCGAATATGCCCCTTTTTATTAAGTCTGGTAATCTAAGAATTAGGGAACAGACACCCTAATTGACGCGAATCCTAAAGATAGATCTATTGGGCCTAACAAACCCCATCCAAAGTACCGGATGCTTTAGTACTTCGAAATTTATATCATATCCGAAGGGTGTCCCGGAATGATGGGGATATTCTTATATATGCATCTTGTTATTGTCGGTTACCAGGTGTTCACCATATGAATGATTTTTATCTCTATGTATGGGATGTGTATTGAAATATGAAATCTTGTGGTCTATTGTTACGATTTGATATATATAGGTTAAACCTATAACTCACCAACATTTTTGTTGACGTTTTAAGCATGTTTATTCTCAGGTGATTATTAAGAGCTTCCGCTGTCGCATACTTAAATAAGGACAAGATTTGGAGTCCATGCTTGTATGATATTGTGTAAAAACTGCATTCAAGAAACTTATTTTGTTGTAACATATTTGTATTGTAAACCATTATGTAATGGTCGTGTGTAAACAGGATATTTTAGATTATCATTATTTGATAATCTACGTAAAGCTTTTTAAACCTTTATTGATGAAATAAAGGTTATGGTTTGTTTAAAAATGAATGCAGTCTTTGAAAAACGTCTCATATAGAGGTCAAAACCTCGCAACGAAATCAATTAATATGGAACGTTTTTAATCAACAAGAACGGGACATTTCAGTTGGTATCCGAGCGTTGGTCTTAGAGAACCAGAAAATTTGCATTAGTGTGTCTTATCGAGTTTGTTAGGATGCATTAGTGAGTCTGGACTTTGACCGTGTTTTCTTTAAAAATGATTGCTTAACATTTTTGTTGGAAACTATATATTTTTAACATATGAATATTATGTGATATATTAATCTCTTAACGTGTTTGATATTATATGATAGATGTCTACCTCTAGAACAAGTCCCATTGACTCACCTAATAATAATGAAGAGTCAAATGTAAATTGGAATGATTTGTGGACTGATTCACAAGTTCCCGAAGAGGAACCGGAAGAAGAGTCGGAACCGGAAGAAGAATCGGAACCGGAAGAAGAATCGGAACCGGATGAAGAAATAGAACCGGTGGGGGAAATAATAAAACGGTTAAGTAAAAGAAAATCCTCAACCAACCGACCAAAGTTAATTATGGTCAATGGTGTTTCCGCCAAGGAAGCAAAATATTGGGAGGATTACCAATTCTCCGATGAATCGGATTCCGACGAGAATTCCGATGATGTTATAGAAATTACCCCAACTGAATTTAAAAAGGCAAAAGAAAATAATAAGGGAAAGGGCATAAAAATAGAGAAATCTAATTCCAACCCCGATGAACTTTATATGTATCGTCAACCCCCGAAGTCCTTAAGTTGTAACAATGACCCGGGAACCTCTAAACCACCAGGTTTTTCTAAACCAATGTGGACAACGACGGCTCGTATTAGGGGAACATCATATATCCCTAGAAACTTGGCAAAACGAACCAAAACCGAAGAAGAAGAAACGAGCGAGTCGGAATAAGATAGTTGTATTCGTGTGGTGTAATATATGTAATATAGTGTTCTTATGCTTTATGATATATGTAAAAATTGCTTGTATTAATAAGTATTTTTTTATGAATCTAACTCTTGTCTATTTTACAGTTTAAAAACACAAAATGGATAGACAACCCAATATTTTAAGAGACCTACCCGGAGACATGATTGATGAAATCTTGTCTAGAGTAGGCCAGAATTCTTCGGCACAACTATTTAAGGCGAGATCAGTTTGTAAGACATTCGAAGAACGTTCCAAGAATGTCTTGGTTTATAAGAGACTTTCGTTTGAAAGATGGGGGATATCACATTGGGAAACCCATAAGTTACGATGTGTTTACTTTGACGCATATATTGCGGGGAACCCAAATGCTATTTTACGCAACGGGTTAAGAAATTATTTTGACTCAATATATCCGAATATTGGACTTCTTGATTTAGAAAAAGCGGCTAACATGCAACATAAAGAAGCATGTTATGCTTACGGATTAGTAATGTTCGCTTCTCACCAAAGTGAGAACAAGAACATCGGGCAACAACTATTAAACAAAACGTTTCCACAAGTGATGGAGTCGGTAATTGGGGTAAGAAATGAGGTTTTTAGATTATTACGGGACTGTTGGACATTACGTAACCCTCGTCCCTTTGATGACGTTACAACACGCTGTCTTATCAACGGCCATAACGGTTATGTTGCACAAGACCAAGGATGGGAAGTAGTCCTAGTAAAACCAGAATGCATGACTTGTTTCTGGACGTATGAATTACGTGTCTTTATTGCCTTTGCTGAACGACTTGTGTACTAGCTAGAATTGTCTTCACAACTATCTTGTATCAAAGTTATTGTGTGCTATATTTCATGCTTTATGTAAAATAAGCGGTATTGTAAGTTTGTAAAATATTGTATAAAAGTTTGAACGCGAAATATTATTATAATCAGTTTTTCATATAGAATTGTAGTAGTTGAATTGTATATTAGCTACTAAGTATGAACTTAACGGGTAGGTACTACCCGAATTTAAACTTATAAAACGCTAATATGAAGAAAAAGCTTTTATAAATGAGTTCATATTATGCTACGAAATACTATTAACTACTCTTAATATTCTGTATGATTAACTTGTTCCATTTAACTATTTTGAAGGAAATGGCACCGACTACTCGACACACCGTGAATATGAATGAAGAGGAATTCCGTACTTTTCTAGCTTCAAACATAGCCGCAGTACAGGCTGCGCTACATACCAACAATAACCTTGGATCTAGCAGTACATGAAATCGTGTAGGATGCACCTACAAAGAATTCACTGCCTGCAAACCTTTGGAATTTGATGGAACCGAAGGACCGATCGGATTGAAACGGTGGACCGAGAAGGTTGAATCGGTGTTTGCCATAAGTAAGTGTACTGAAGAGGACAAAGTGAAGTATGCTACGCATACCTTCACAGGTTCTGCGTTAACATGGTGGAATACCTATCTAGAGCAAGTGGGACAAGATGATGCGTACGCACTACCGTGGTCAGCATTCAAGCACTTGATGAACGAGAAGTACCGTCCCAGAACCGAGGTCAATAAGCTCAAGACAGAACTTAGAGGGTTACGAACCCAAGGATTTGATATTACCACGTACGAAAGACGATTCACAGAATTGTGCCTATTGTGTCCGGGAGCATTCGAAGATGAGGAAGAGAAGATCGACGCGTTTGTGAAAGGATTACCGGAAAGAATCCAAGAAGATATAAGTTCACACGAGCCCGCCTCCATACAACAGGCATGTAGAATGGCTCACAAACTAGTGAACCAGATTGAAGAAAGAATTAAAGAACAGACTGCTGAAGAGGCCAATGTGAAGCAAGTCAAAAGAAAGTGGGAGGAAAACGGTGATAAGAATCACCAATACAACAACAACAGCAATTACAACAATAATCGCAACAATTATCCCAACAATCGCAACATCAATCGCAACTACAACAAACGGCCCAACAACAACAACAACAACAACAACAACAGCAACTACAACAATCATCCCAACAACAATAATAACCGCAACAACAACAACAATCAGAAGCAGCTATGCCAAAGGTGTGAAAAGAATCACTCGGGGTTCTGCACCAAATTTTCCAACAAGTGTAAAAGAAATGGTCATAGCGCGGCGAAGTGTGAGGTCTACGGACCAGGGGTTAATAGAACGAAAGGAACAAATGGTGTCGGAATGAGTAATGGCGGAGCAAGTAGTGTCGGAGCAAGTTATGCCAATGTAGTTTGTTATAAATGTGGAAAACCAGGCCACATTATTAGAAATTGCCCGAACCAGGAGAACACGAATGGACAAGGCCGTGAAAGAGTTTTCAATATTAATGCGGTAGAGGCACAGGAAGACCCGGAGCTTGTTACGGGTACGTTTCTTATTGACAATAAATCTGCTTACGTTTTATTTGATTCGGGTGCGGATAGAAGCTATATGAGTAGAGATTTTTGTGCTAAATTAAGTTGTCCATTGAAGCCTTTGGATAGTAAATTTTTACTCGAATTAGCAAATGGTAAATTAATTTCAGCAGATAATATATGTCGGAATCGAGAAATTAAACTGGTTAGCGAAACATTTAAGATTGATTTGATACCAGTAGAGTTAGGGAGTTTTGATGTGATAATCGGTATGGACTGGTTGAAAGAAGTGAAAGAGGAGATCGTTTGTTACAAAAATGCAATTCGCATTATACGAGAAAAAGGAAAACCCTTAATGGTGTACGGAGAAAAGGGCAACACGAAGCTACATCTTATTAGTAATTTGAAGGCACAAAAACTAATAAGAAAAGGTTGCTATGCTGTTCTAGCACACGTCGAGAAAGTACAAACTGAAGAAAAGAGCATCAATGATGTTCCCATTGCAAAAGAATTTCCCGATGTATTTCCGAAAGAATTACCGGGATTACCCCCACATCGATCCGTTGAATTTCAAATAGATCTTGTACCAGGATCTGCACCAATAGCTCGTGCTCCTTACAGACTCGCACCCAGCGAGATGAAAGAACTGCAAAGCCAATTACAAGAACTTTTAGAGCGTGGTTTCATTCGACCAAGCACATCACCGTGGGGAGCTCCTGTTTTGTTTGTCAAGAAGAAAGATGGTACATTCAGGTTGTGTATCGACTACCGAGAGTTGAACAAACTTACCATCAAGAACCGCTACCCACTACCGAGAATCGACAACTTATTTGATCAACTACAAGGCTCGTCTGTTTATTCAAAGATTGACTTACGTTCCGGGTATCATCAAATGCGGGTGAAAGAAGATGATATTCCAAAGACTGCTTTCAGAACACGTTACGGTCATTACGAGTTTATGGTCATGCCGTTTGGTTTAACTAATGCACCAGCTGTGTTCATGGACCTTATGAACCGAGTGTGTGGACCATACCTTGACAAGTTTGTCATTGTTTTCATTGATGACATACTTATTTACTCAAAGAATGACCAAGAACACGGTGAACATTTGAGAAAGGTGTTAGAAGTATTGAGGAAGGAAGAATTGTACGCTAAGTTTTCAAAGTGTGCATTTTGGTTGGAAGAAGTTCAATTCCTCGGTCACATAGTGAAGAAAGAAGGTATTAAGGTGGATCCGACAAAGATAGAAACTGTTGAAAAGTGGGAAACCCCGAAAACTCCGAAACACATACGCCAGTTTTTAGGACTAGCTGGTTACTACAGAAGGTTCATCCAAGACTTTTCCAGAATAGCAAAACCCTTGACTGCATTAACGCATAAAGGGAAGAAATTTGAATGGAATGATGAACAAGATAAAGCGTTTCAGTTATTGAAGAAAAAGCTAACTACGGCACCTATATTGTCATTGCCTGAAGGGAATGATGATTTTGTGATTTATTGTGATGCATCAAAGCAAGGTCTCGGTTGTGTATTAATGCAACGAACGAAGGTGATTGCTTATGCGTCTAGACAATTGAAGATTCACGAACAAAATTATACGACGCATGATTTGGAATTAGGCGCGGTTGTTTTTGCATTAAAGACTTGGAGGCACTACTTATATGGGGTCAAAAGTATTATATATACCGACCACAAAAGTCTTCAACACATATTTAATCAGAAACAACTGAATATGAGGCAGCGTAGGTGGATTGAATTATTGAATGATTACGACTTTGAGATTCGTTACCACCCGGGGAAGGCAAATGTGGTCGCCGATGCCTTGAGCAGGAAGGACAGAGAACCCATTCGAGTAAAATCTATGAATATAATGATTCATAATAACATTACTACTCAAATAAAGGAGGCGCAACAAGGAGTTTTAAAAGAGGGAAATTTAAAGGATGAAATACCCAAAGGATCGGAGAAGCATCTTAATATTCGGGAAGACGGAACCCGGTATAGGGCTGAAAGGATTTGGGTACCAAAATTTAGAGATATGAGAGAAATGGTACTTAGAGAAGCTCATAAAACCAGATACTCAATACATCCTGGAACGGGGAAGATGTACAAGGATCTCAAGAAACATTTTTGGTGGCCGGGTATGAAAGCCGATGTTGCTAAATACGTAGGAGAATGTTTGACGTGTTCTAAGGTCAAAGCTGAGCATCAGAAACCATCAGGTCTACTTCAACAACCCGAAATCCCGGAATGGAAATGGGAAAACATTACCATGGATTTCATCACTAAATTGCCAAGGACTGCAAGTGGTTTTGATACTATTTGGGTAATAGTTGATCGTCTCACCAAATCAGCACACTTCCTACCAATAAGAGAAGATGACAAGATGGAGAAGTTAGCACGACTGTATTTGAAGGAAGTCGTCTCCAGACATGGAATACCAATCTCTATTATCTCTGATAGGGATGGCAGATTTATTTCAAGATTCTGGCAGACATTACATCAAGCATTAGGAACTCGTCTAGACATGAGTACTGCCTATCATCCACAAACTGATGGGCAGAGTGAAAGGACGATACAAACGCTTGAAGACATGCTACGAGCATGTGTTATTGATTTCGGAAACAGTTGGGATCGACATCTACTGTTAGCAGAATTTTCCTACAACAACAGCTACCATTCAAGCATTGAGATGGCGCCGTTTGAAGCACTTTATGGTAGAAAGTGCAGGTCTCCGATTTGTTGGAGTGAAGTGGGGGATAGACAGATTACGGGTCCGGAGATTATACAAGAAACTACCGAGAAGATCATCCAAATTCAACAACGGTTGAAAACCGCCCAAAGTCGACAAAAGAGCTACGCTGACATTAAAAGAAAAGATATAGAATTTGAAATTGGAGAGATGGTCATGCTTAAAGTTGCACCTTGGAAAGGCGTTGTTCGTTTTGGTAAACGAGGGAAATTAAATCCAAGGTATATTGGACCATTCAAGATTATTGATCGTGTCGGACCAGTAGCTTACCGACTAGAGTTACCTCAACAACTCGCGGCTGTACATAACACTTTCCACGTCTCGAATTTAAAGAAATGTTTTGCTAAAGAAGATCTCACTATTCCGTTAGATGAAATCCAAATCAACGAAAAACTTCAATTCATTGAAGAACCCTTCGAAATAATGGATCGTGAGGTTAAAAGACTTAAGCAAAACAAGATACCAATTGTTAAGGTTCGATGGAATGCTCGTAGAGGACCCGAGTTCACCTGGGAGCGTGAAGATCAGATGAAGAAGAAATACCCGCATCTATTTCCAGAAGATTCGTCAACACCTTCAACAGCTTAAAATTTCGGGACGAAATTTATTTAACGAGTAGGTACTGTAGTGACCCGAACTTTTACATGTTTATATATATTAATTGAGATTGATATTTACATGATTAAATGTTTCCAACATGTTAAGCAATCAAACTTGTTAAGACTTGATTAATTGAAATATGTTTCATATAGACAATTGACCACCCAAGTTGATCGGTGATTCACGAACGTTAAAACTTGTAAGAACTATATGATGACATATATATGGATATATATATATATAGTTAACATGATACTATGATAAGAAAACATATCATAAAGTATATTAACAATGAACTACATATGTAAAAACAAGACTACTAACTTAATGATTTTTAAACGAGACATATATGTAACGATTATCGTTGTAAAGACATTTAATGTATATATATCATATTAAGAGATATTCATACATGATAATATCATGATAATATAATAATTTAAAATCTCATTTGATATTATAAACATTGGGTTAACAACATTTAACAAGATCGTTAACCTAAAGGTTTCAAAACAACACTTACATGTAACGACTAACGATGACTTAACGACTCAGTTAAAATGTATATACATGTAGTGTTTTAATATGTATTTATACACTTTTGAAAGACTTCAATACACTTATCAAAATACTTCTACTTAACAAAAATGCTTACAATTACATCCTCGTTCAGTTTCATCAACAATTCTACTCGTATGCACCCGTATTCGTACTCGTACAATACACAGCTTTTAGATGTATGTACTATTGGTATATACACTCCAATGATCAGCTCTTAGCAGCCCATGTGAGTCACCTAACACATGTGGGAACCATCATTTGGCAACTAGCATGAAATATCTCATAAAATTACAAAAATATGAGTAATCATTCATGACTTATTTACATGAAAACAAAATTACATATCCTTTATATCTAATCCATACACCAACGACCAAAAACACCTACAAACACTTTCATTCTTCAATTTTATTCATCTAATTGATCTCTCTCAAGTTCTATCTTCAAGTTCTAAGTGTTCTTCATAAATTCCAAAAGTTCTAGTTTCATAAAATCAAGAATACTTTCAAGTTTGCTAGCTCACTTCCAATCTTGTAAGGTGATCATCCAACCTCAAGAAATCTTTGTTTCTTACAGTAGGTTATCATTCTAATACAAGGTAATAATCATATTCAAACTTTGGTTCAATTTCTATAACTTTAACAATCTTATTTCAAGTGATGATCTTACTTGAACTTGTTTTCGTGTCATGATTCTGCTTCAAGAACTTCGAGCCATCCAAGGATCCATTGAAGCTAGATCCATTTTTCTCTTTTCCAGTAGGTTTATCCAAGGAAATTAAGGTAGTAATGATGTTCATAACATCATTCGATTCATACATATAAAGCTATCTTATTCGAAGGTTTAAACTTGTAATCACTAGAACATAGTTTAGTTAATTCTAAACTTGTTCGCAAACAAAAGTTAATACTTCTAACTTGACTTTTAAAATCAACTAAACACATGTTCTATATCTATATGATATGCTAACTTAATGATTTAAAACCTGGAAACACGAAAAACACCGTAAAACCGGATTTACGCCGTCGTAGTAACACCGCGGGCTGTTTTGGGTTAGTTAATTAAAAACTATGATAAACTTTGATTTAAAAGTTGTTATTCTGAGAAAATGATTTTTATTATGAACATGAAACTATATCCAAAAATTATGGTTAAACTCAAAGTAGAAGTATGTTTTCTAAAATGGTCATCTAGACGTCGTTCTTTCGACTGAAATGACTACCTTTACAAAAACGACTTGTAACTTATTTTTCTGACTATAAACCTATACTTTTTCTGTTTAGATTCATAAGATAGAGTTCAATATGAAACCATAGCAATTTGATTCACTCAAAACGGATTTAAAATGAAGAAGTTATGGGTAAAACAAGATTGGATAATTTTTTTCATTTTAGCTACGTGAAAATTGGTAACAAATCTATTCCAACCATAACTTAATCAACTTGTATTGTATATTATGTAATCTTGAGATACCATAGACACGTATACAATGTTTCGACCTATCATGTCGACACATCTATATATATTTCGGAACAACCATAGACACTCTATATGTGAATGTTGGAGTTAGCTATACAGGGTTGAGGTTGATTCCAAAATATATATAGTTTGAGTTGTGATCAATACTGAGATACGTATACACTGGGTCGTGGATTGATTTAAGATAATATTTATCGATTTATTTCTGTACATCTAACTGTGGACAACTAGTTATAGGTTACTAACGAGGACAACTGACTTAATAAACTTAAAACATCAAAATATATTAAAAGTGTTGTAAATATATTTTGAACATACTTTGATATATATGTATATATTGTTATAGGTTCGTGAATCAACAGTGGCCAAGTCTTACTTCCCGACGAAGTAAAAATCTGTGAAAGTGAGTTATAGTCCCACTTTTAAAATCTAATATTTTTGGGATGAGAATACATGCAGGTTTTATAAATGATTTACAAAATAGACACAAGTACGTGAAACTACATTCTATGGTTGAATTATCGAAATCGAATATGCCCCTTTTTATTAAGTCTGGTAATCTAAGAATTAGGGAACAGACACCCTAATTGACGCGAATCCTAAAGATAGATCTATTGGGCCTAACAAACCCCATCCAAAGTACCGGATGCTTTAGTACTTCGAAATTTATATCATATCCGAAGGGTGTCCCGGAATGATGGGGATATTCTTATATATGCATCTTGTTATTGTCGGTTACCAGGTGTTCACCATATGAATGATTTTTATCTCTATGTATGGGATGTGTATTGAAATATGAAATCTTGTGGTCTATTGTTACGATTTGATATATATAGGTTAAACCTATAACTCACCAACATTTTTGTTGACGTTTTAAGCATGTTTATTCTCAGGTGATTATTAAGAGCTTCCGCTGTCGCATACTTAAATAAGGACAAGATTTGGAGTCCATGCTTGTATGATATTGTGTAAAAACTGCATTCAAGAAACTTATTTTGTTGTAACATATTTGTATTGTAAACCATTATGTAATGGTCGTGTGTAAACAGGATATTTTAGATTATCATTATTTGATAATCTACGTAAAGCTTTTTAAACCTTTATTGATGAAATAAAGGTTATGGTTTGTTTAAAAATGAATGCAGTCTTTGAAAAACGTCTCATATAGAGGTCAAAACCTCGCAACGAAATCAATTAATATGGAACGTTTTTAATCAACAAGAACGGGACATTTCAGTGCAGGTCTCCGATTTGTTGGAGTGAAGTGGGAGATAGACAGATTACGGGTCCAGAGATTATACAAGAAACTACCGAGAAGATCATCCAAATTCAACAACGGTTGAAAACCGCCCAAAGTCGACAAAAGAGCTACGCTGACATTAAAAGAAAAGATATAGAATTTGAAATTGGAGAGATGGTCATGCTTAAAGTTGCACCTTGGAAAGGCGTTGTTCGATTTGGTAAACGAGAGAAATTAAATCCAAGGTATATTGGACCATTCAAGATTATTGATCGTGTCGGACCAGTAGCTTATCGACTTGAGTTACCTCAACAACTCGCATCTGTACATAACACTTTCCACGTCTTGAATTTGAAGAAATGTTTTGCTAAAGAAGATCTCACTATTCCGTTAGATGAAATCCAAATCAACGAAAAACTTCAATTCATCGAAGAACCCGTCGAAATAATGGATCGTGAGGTTAAAAGACTTAAGCAAAACAAGATACCAATTGTTAAGGTTCGATGGAATGCTCGTAGAGGACCCGAGTTCACCTGGGAGCGTGAAGATCAGATGAAGAAGAAATACCCACATCTATTTCCAGAAGATTCGTCAACACCTTCAACAGCTTAAAATTTCGGGACGAAATTTATTTAACGGGTAGGTACTGTAGTGACCCGAACTTTTCCATGTTTATATATATTAATTGAGATTGATATTTACATGATTAAATGTTTCCAACATGTTAAGCAATTAAACTTATTAATACTTGATTAATTGAAATATGTTTCATATAGACAATTGACCACCTAAGTTGACCGGTGATTCACGAACGTTAAAACTTGTAAAAACTAAATGATGACATATATATGGATATATATATAGTTAACATGATACTATGATAAGTAAACATATCATTAAGTATATTAACAATGAACTACATATGTAAAAACAAGACTACTAACTTAATGATTTTTAAACGAGACATATATGTAACGAATATCGTTGTAAAGACATTTAATGTATATATATCATATTAAGAGATATTCATACATGATAATATCATGATAATATAATAATTTAAAATCTTATTTGATATTATAAACATTGGGTTAACAACATTTAACAAGGTCGTTAACCTAAAGGTTTCAAAACAACACTTACATGTAACGACTAACGATGACTTAACGACTCAGTTAAAATGTATATACATGTAGTGTTTTAATATGTATTTATACACTTTTGAAAGACTTCAATACACTTATCAAAATACTTCTACTTAACAAAAATTCTTACAATTACATCCTCGTTCAGTTTCATCAACAATTCTACTCGTATGCACCCGTATTCGTACTCGTACAATACACAGCTTTTAGATGTATGTACTATTGGTATATACACTCCAATGATCAGATATTAGCAGCCTATGTGAGTCACCTAACACATGTGGGAACCATCATTTGGCAACTAGCATGAAATATCTCATAAAATTACAAAAATATGAGTAATCATTCATGACTTATTTACATGAAAACAAAATTACATATCCTTTATATCTAATCCATACACCAACGACCAAAAACACCTATAAACACTTTCATTCTTCAATTTTCTTCATCTAATTGATCTCTCTCAAGTTATATCTTCAAGTTCTAAGTGTTTTTCATAAATTCTACAAGTTCTAGTTACATTAAATCAAGAATACTTTCAAGTTTGCTAGCTCACTTCCAATCTTGTAAGGTGATCATCCAACCTCAAGAAATCTTTGTTTCTAACAGTAGGTTATCATTCTAATACAAGGTAATAATCATATTCAAACTTTGGTTCAATTTCTATAACTATAACAATCTTATTTCAAGTGATGATCTTACTTGAACTTGTTTTCGTGTCATGATTCTGCTTCAAGAACTTCGAGCCATCCAAGGATCCGTTGAAGCTAGATCCATTTTTCTCTTTTCCGGTAGGTTTATCCAAGGAACTTAAGGTAGTAATGATGTTCATAACATCATTCGATTCATACATATAAAGCTATCTTATTCGAAGTTTAAACTTGTAATCACTAGAACATAGTTTAGTTAATTCTAAAATTGTTCGCAAACAAAAGTTAATCCTTCTAAATTGACTTTTAAAATCAACTAAACACATGTTCTATATCTATATGATATGCTAACTTAATGATTTAAAACCTGGAAACACGAAAAACACCGTAAAACCGGATTTACGCCGTCGTAGTAACACCGCGGGCTGTTTTGGGTTAGTTAATTAAAAACTATGATAAACTTTGATTTAAAAGTTGTTATTCTGAGAAAATGATTTTTATTATGAACATGAAACTATATCCAAAAATTATGGTTAAACTTAAAGTGAAAGTATGTTTTCTAAAATGGTCATCTAGACGTCGTTCTTTCGACTGAAATGACTATCTTTACAAAAATGACTTGTAACTTATTTTTCCGACTACAAACCTATACTTTTTCTGTTTAGATTCATAAAATAGAGTTCAATATGAAACCATAGCAATTTGATTCACTCAAAACGGATTTAAAATGAAGAAGTTATGGGTAAAACAAGATTGGATAATTTTTCTCATTTTAGCTACGTGAAAATTGGTAACAAATCTATTCCAACCATAACTTAATCAACTTGTATTGTATACTATGTAATCTTGAGATACCATAGAAACGTATACAATGTTTCGACCTATCATGTCGACACATCTATATATATTTCGGAACAACCATAGACACTCTATATGTGAATGTTGGAGTTAGCTATACAGGGTTGAGGTTGATTCCAAAATATATATAGTTTGAGTTGTGATCAATACTGAGATACGTATACACTGGGTCGTGGATTGATTCAAGATAATATTTATCAATTTATTTCTGTACATCTAACTGTGGACAACTAGTTGTAGGTTACTAACGAGGATAGCTGACTTAATAAACTTAAAACATCAAAATATATTAAAAGTGTTGTAAATATATTTTGAACATACTTTGATATATATATGTATATATTGTTATAGGTTCGTGAATCAACCAGTGGCCAAGTCTTACTTCCCGACGAAGTAAAAATCTGTGAAAGTGAGTTATAGTCCCACTTTTAAAATCTAATATTTTTGGGATGAGAATACATGCAGGTTTTATAAATGATTTACAAAATAGACACAAGTACGTGAAACTACATTCTATGGTTGAATTATTGAAATCGAATATGCCCCTTTTTATTAAGTCCGGTAATCTAAGAATTAGGGAACAGACACCCTAATTGACGCGAATCCTAAAGATAGATCTATTGGGCCTAACAAACCCCATCCAAAGTACCGGATGCTTTAGTACTTCGAAATTTATATCATATCCGAAGGGTGTCCCGGAATGATGGGGATATTCTTATATATGCATCTTGTTAATGTCGGTTACCAGGTGTTCACCATATGAATGATTTTTATCTCTATGTATGGGATGTGTATTGAAATATGAAATCTTGTGGTCTATTATTATGATTTGATATATATAGGTTAAACCTATAACTCACCAACATTTTTGTTGACGTTTTAAGCATGTTTATTCTCAGGTGATTATTAAGAGCTTCCGCTGTCGCATACTTAAATAAGGATGAGATTTGGAGTCCATGCTTGTATGATATTGTGTAAAAACTGCATTCAAGAAACTTATTTTGTTGTAACATATTTGTATTGTAAACCATTATGTAATGGTCGTGTGTAAACAGGATATTTTAGATTTCATTATTTGATAATCTACGTAAAGCTTTTTAAACCTTTATTGATGAAATAAAGGTTATGGTTTGTTTTAAAATGAATGCAGTCTTTGAAAAACGTCTCATATAGAGGTCAAAACCTCGCAACGAAATCAATTAATATGGAACGTTTTTAATCAATAAGAACGGGACATTTCATTTTCTTCATATTAGCGTTTTATAAGTTTAAATTCGGGTACTACCTACCCGTTAAGTTCATACTTAGTAGCTAATATACAATTCAAATACTACAATTCCATATGAAAAACTGATTATAATAATATATCACATACAAATATTCTTCAAACTTACAACTTCGCTATACTACATATAACATGAAATATAGTACACTTTGATACAGGACAGTTTTGAAGAAAAATCTAGTTAATACGCAAGTTGTTCAGCAAAGAAAATAAAAACACGTAATTCATAAGTCCAGAAACAAGTCATGCATTCTGGTTTTACTAAGACGACTTCCCATCCTTGGTCTTGTGGAAAATAACCGTTATGACCATTGGCTAGGCAGCATGTTGTAATGTCATCAAAAGGACGAGGGTTTCGTAATGTCCAACAGCCTCGTAATAATCTAAAAACCTTGTTTCTCACCCCAACTACTGAATCCGTCACTTGTGGGAAAGTTTTATTTAAAAGTTGCAATCCGATGTTCTTTTTCTCACTTTGGTAAGAAGCGAACATCACTAACCCGTAAGCATAACATGCTTCTTTATGTTGCATGTTAGAAGCTCTTTCTATAGAACGGAGTCCTATGTTGGGATATGTTGAGTCAAAATAGGTTCGTAACCCGTAGCGTAAAATTGCATCTGGGTTTTCCGCACTAAATGCCTTAAAGAAAACTTGGCGTAACTTAAAGTCTCCCCAATGTGATATACCCCATCTTTCAAAGGAAAGCCTTTTATATACTAAGGCATGCCTGGAATGTCTTTAAAACGTTTGACAAACTAATTTTGCCATAACTAATTGTGCTGATGAATTCTGCCCGACTCTAGACAAGATTTCATCAATCATATCTCCTTGTAGGTCTTCTAAAATTTTTGGTTGTCTATCCTTAACGTCCATTTTGTGTTTTTATACTGTAAAATAGACAAGGATTAGATTCGTAAAAGATAATTAACAAACAATACAAGCAATTTTTACATAGAACATAAAAGTATAAGCACACTACAATACATATAATATACAACATGATTACAACCCTCTAATCTGAATCACTGGTTTCTTCTTCTTTGGACTTGGTTCGTTTTCCTAATTTTCTAGGGATATATGATGTTCCTCTAATACGAGCCGTCATTTTCCACAATGGTTTAGAAAAACCTGGTGGTTTAGAGGTTCCCGGGTTATTGTTACAATTTAGGAAATACGGACGTTGCCGATACATATAAAGTTCATCGGGGTTGGAATCAGGTTTTTCTATTTTTATACCTTTTCCCTTATTATTTTCCTTTGCCATATTAAATTGGGTCGAGGTAATTTCTATAACATCATCGGGATCCGATTCATCAGAAAATTGGTAATCTTCCCAATATTTTGCTTCCTCGGCGGAAACACCATTGACCATTATTAAATTTGGTCCGTTGGTTAAGGATTTTCTTTTATTTAATCAATTTACTATAGGTATCAATATTTCTTCCTCCGGAACCTCTTCTTCTTCTGGTTCCTCCTCTTCCAATTCATCCTCTTCTGGTTCCTCTTCTTCCGGTTCCTCCTCTTCCGGTTCCTCCTCTTCCGGTTCCTCTTCGGGAATTTGTGAATCTTCCCAAAATATATTCGACTCTTCATTATTATTAAGTGGAACAATGGGATTTGTACTAGAGGTAGACATCTATCACACAATATCAAACACGTTAAGAGATTAATATATCACATAATATTTACATGTTAATAATATATAGTTTTCAACAAAAGTGTTAAGCAATCATTTTTAAAGAAAACACGGTCGAAGTCCAGACTCACTAATGTATCCTAACAAACTTGATAAGACACACTAATACAAATTTCTGGTTTTCTAAGACCAACGCTCTGATGCCAACTGAAATGTCCCGTTCATATTGATTATAAACGTTCCATATTAATTGATTTTGTCGCGAGGTTTTGACCTCTATATGTGACATTTTTTTAAGACTGCATTCATTTTTAAAACAACCATAACCTTTATTTTATCGATAAAGGTTTAAAAAGCATTACGTAGATTATCAAATAATGATAATCTAAAATATACCGTTTACACACGACCATTATATAATGGTTTACAATAAGAATATATTACATCAAAAATAATTTCTTGAATGCAGTTTTTACATAATATCATACAAGCATGGACTCCAAATCTTGTCCTTATTTTAGTATGCAACAGCAGAAGCTCTTAATAATCACCTGAGAATAAACATGCTTTAAACGTCAACAAAAATGTTGGTGAGTTATAGGTTTAACCTATATATTTATCAATCGAAATAATAGACCACAAGATTTTCATATTTCAATACATCCCATGCATAGAGATAAAAATCATTCATACGGTGAACACCTGGTAACCGACATTAACAAGATGCATATAGAATATCCCCATCATTCCGGGACACCCATCGGACATAATAATTTCGAAGTACTAAAGCATTCCAAATTCCAGAATGGGGCTTGTTGGGCCCGATAGATCCATCTTTACGATTCGCGTCAATTTAGGGGTCTGTTCCCAAATTTTTAGGCTACCAAGCTAAAAAGGGGCATATTAGGCTTCGATCATTCACCCATATAAAGTAGTTTCATTTACTTGTGTCTATTTCGTAAAACATTTATAAATTTGCATGTATTCTCATCTCAAAATATTAGATTTTAAAAGTGGGACTATAACTCACTTTCACAGATTTTTACTTTGTTGGGAAGTAAGACTTGGCCACTGGTCGATTCACGAACCTATAACAAATATGTACATATATATCAAAGTATGTTCAAAATATATTTACAACGTTTTTAATACGTTTTAATGTTTTAAGTTTATTAAGTCAGCTGTCCTCGTTAGTAACCTACAACTAGTTGTCCACAATTAGATGTACAGAAATAAATCGATATATATTATCTTGAATCAATCCACGACCCAGTGTATACACGTCTCAGGCTAGATCACAACTCAAAGTATATATATTTTTGGAATCAACCTTAACCTTGTATAGCTAACTCCAACATTACTGCATATAGAGTGTCTATGATTGTTCCAAATAATATATATAGATGGGTCGATATGATATGTCAAAACATTTGCATACGTGTCTATGGTATCCCAAGATTACATAATATATTAGAATACATGTATAATACAATACAAGTTAGCTAGGATATGATTAATATAGATTTGTTACCAATTTTCACGTAGCTACAACAAGCAAAAATATCCAATCTTGTTTTACCCATAACTTCTTTGTTTTAAATCCGTTTTGAGTGAATCAAATTGCTATGGTTTCATATTGAACTTAAGTTTATGAATCTATACAGAAAAAGTATAAGTCTATAGTCTGAAATACAGGTTACAAGTCATTTTTGTCAAGGTAGTCATTTCAGTCGAAAGAACGACGTCTAGATGACCATTTCGGAAAACATACTTCCACTTTGAGTTTAATCATGATTTTTGGATATAGTTTCATGTTCATAAGGAAAATAATTTTCCCAGAAGAACAACTTTTAAATCAAAGTTTATCATAGTTTTTAATTAACTAACCCAAAACAGCCCGCGGTGTTACTACGACGGCGTATATCCAGTTTTACGGTGTTTTTCGTGTTTTCAGGTTTTAAATCATTAAGTTAGCATATCATATAGATATAGAACATGTGTCTAGTTGATTTTAAAATCCAAGTTAGAAGGATTAACTTTTGTTTGTGAACAAGTTTAGAATTAACTAAACTATGTTCTAGTGATTTCAAGTTTAAACCTTCGAATAAGGTAGTTTTATATATATGAATCGAATGATGTTATGAACATCATTACTACCTTAGGTTTTGTGGATAAACCTACTGGAAATGAGAAAAATAGATCTAGCTTCAAAGGATCCTTGGATGGCTTGAAAGTTCTTGAAGCAGAATCATGACACGAAAACAAATTCAAGTAAGATTTTCACTCGAAATAAGATTGTTATAGTTATAGAAATTGAATCAAAGTTTGAATATGAGTATTACCTTATATTAGAAAGATATCTTACTGTAAATAAGAAAGATTTCTTGAGGTTGGATGATCACTTTACAAGATTGGAAGTAAGCTAGCAAACTTGGAAGTATTCTTGATTTTATGAAACTAGAACTTATAGAATTTATGAAGAACACTTAGAACATGAAGATAGAACTTGAGAGAGATCAATTAGATGAATAAAATTGAAGAATGAAAGTGTTTGTAGGTGTTTTTGGTCGTTGGTATATGGATTAGATATAAAGGATGTGTAATTTTGTTTACTTGTAAATAAGACATGAATGATTACTAATATTTTTGTAATTTTATGAGATATTTCATGCTAGTTGCCAAATGATGGTTCCCATATGTGTTGACTCACATGGGTTGCTAAGAGATAATCATTGGAGTGTATATACTAATAGTACATACATCTAAAAGCTGTGTATTGTACGAGTACAAATACGGGTGCATACGAGTAGAATTGTTGATGAAACTGAACGAGGATGTAATTGTAAACATTTTTGTTAAGTAGAAGTGTTTTGATAAGTGTCTTGAAGTCTTTCAAAAGTGTATGAATACATATTAAAACACTACATGTATATACATTTTAACTGAGTCGTTAAGTCATCGTTAGTCGTTACATGTAAGTGTTGTTTTGAAACCTTTAGGTTAACGATCTTGTTAAGTGTTGTTAACCCATTGTTTATTGTATCAAATGAGATGTTAAATTATTACATTAACATGATATTATGATGTATTAATATATCTTAATATGATATATATACAATTAAATGTCGTTACAACGATAATCGTTACATATATGCCTCGTTTCAAAATCATTAAGTTAGTAGTCTTGTTTTTACATATGTAGTTCATTGTTAATATACTTAATAATATGTTTACTTATCATAATACCATGTTAACTATATATATATATATATATATATATATATATATATATATATATATATATATATATATATATATATATATATATATATCCATATATATGACATCATATAGTTTTTATAAGTTTTAACGTTCGTGAATCACCGGTCAACTTGGGTGGTCAATTGTCTATATAAAACCTATTTCAATTAATCAAGTCTTAACAAGTTTGATTGCTTAACATGTTGGAAACACTTAATCATATAAATATCAATTTCATTTAATATATATAAACATGGAAAAGTTCGGGTCACTACAGCTAGGGTGTGTTTGGATGAAACTAGCTGGAGCTTGAGTTTGTAGCTGAAGCTTATGAAAAAATAAGCCTAGAAACTAGCTGGAGCTGGTGACTGGAGCTAGAGCTGAAGTTTATCATAAGCTCTACTTTTTTCAAGAAGTTACTTTTAAAAACTTCTTTTTCTAGAGCTTCTTTTTTACATAAGCTCTACTTTTGGTTGCATCCCAAATAAAGCTTATGACTTGTTGCTTATTAAAATAATAAGCTTAAGCTGTCATAATCTCTTATAGGGTGTGTTTGGATAAAAGTAGTTGGTGCTTATGGACTAGAGTTGAAGCTGGAGCTTATTTTTGAAGCTGATAGCTGGAACTTATTATTTTCTATATGTGTTTGATAAACTAGCTGGAGTTTATTTTCCAATTCATAAGCTCTACTTTTTTTTTTTCACAAGCAATACTTTTTAGAGCTTATAATTTTAATAAGCTATACTTTTTATGTCTACCAAACAAAGTTTATTACTTGGAGTTTATTAAAATCGCAAGTTCAAGCTCCTATAAGCTTCCATAAGCTCTCATAAGCTCCTACGCCAAACACACATAAGCTCCCATAAGCTCGTCGCCAGTACACCCTTAGGGTAGGTTTGACAGATAGCTTATTGGAGCTTATGAGAGCTTATAGGAGTTTGAGCTTATGATTGTAATAAGCTCCAAGACATAAGCTTTGCTTGGTAGACATAAAAAGTAGAGCTTATGAAAATCATAAGCTCTGAAAAAATATGCTCATTATAACTAGCTTATAAAAAAGTAGAGCTTAAGAACTGAAAAATAAGCTCGAGCTAGTTTACCGAACACTTTTAAAAAATAATAAGCTCTCGCTACCAGCTTAAAAAATAAGCTCCAGCTCCAGCTTCAGCTCTAGGGTGTGTTTGGCGCACCAGCTTATTGGAGCTTATAAGAGCTTGAACTTATGATTAAAAAGCTCCAAGCCATAAGTTTTTTTGGTAGACATAAAAAGTAGAGCTTATGAAAATTATAAGCTCTTATAATAAAAAAGTTTTTGCTTAGGTGTCAATTTATGATTAAATTGAATTTATTATTAATTATAATTTAATATATACATATAGATATAAATTAACATATATATGTAATAGATTACAATTAAATCCCCAACTTAAAGGAGATAATTATAAAATGATATGTACATGAATCAATTTCTAGCTCGTGTAAATTAGGACACAATATATTTCTAGTTCGTGTAAATTAGCTCTTATAATTTCACTTTACAATTTATTAATTGTAAATTATTAAGTGTATAAAAGATAATTGCAGGGGCATAAAAGTTAAATTCACTATTTAATATAAATCTATCAAACAAAACCCATCAAAATATTTTAACAGATTTATTTCTCCATTCGCCGCGAGTTAAGTTCCACCGCCATCACCATTCAACTCGAAATAATTTTACGAACAAAATGTAATCAATTATATTCGAAACGAAGTTTGGATGCACTACCAACGGAGCATTTTCTTTTAGCAA
The DNA here is from genome assembly GCF_046630445.1 of Rutidosis leptorrhynchoides. Lineage (NCBI taxonomy): Eukaryota > Viridiplantae > Streptophyta > Magnoliopsida > Asterales > Asteraceae > Rutidosis > Rutidosis leptorrhynchoides. The sequence continues at coordinate 364,713,010 of NC_092340.1, read as the reverse complement.
TAAATATGAAAATGATTTGAATTTACAATTTAAGTTCTTAAAATATTTATGAACACACAAATATAACTATTATGATATTAATTATACTTGACGACTCCCCCCAAGTACCATTATTTTGATAAAATAACTTACAAATTTTCTAAAATTAAACTCGCGAGTTACACTTTTATTAAAAAAAATAATTATATATAATCATTCCAAAAATAATATAACTTATACTTTACTAATGTTACGTTCTATTTACGTAGTATATATTTATATATTAAAAAGATATTAATGGTGAAGAAAAAAAGTTGTAGACATTAAGTTACTAACACCATCCAAAACTATTTTTAAAATTTGCCAACACCACGGACTCTTAAATTCAAATGAACTTTTAAAATTTGTTAACACCACGGACTCTTAAACTCAAATGAATTTTTATAATTTTTCAACACCACGGGCTCTCAACACCACGAGCTCTTAAACTCAAAAGAATTTTTAAATTTTGTCAACGCCACGGGCTCTTAAATAATTGTTATACTTTTTCTATTCTTTTGATATCGCTCTTAAATAATTGTCAACACCACGGACTCTCAACACAATTATTATATATTAATTCTTCGAACGTTTTCCCGCCAAAATAAAAAGATTTATCACAAAGTGTCTTTATTAAATGTTCATATTTTCATCCAATCTATAATGTTCGTGAACAAAGTTTTTTCAAAAAATGAAAAAAAAAACTTTTTGCTTCCCCCGATTGGTTATTTCCCCCTTGATCCTACCACTATATATATAGTAGGTTTTTGAGCCCGTGCGTTGCACGGATGGGTAAAAAACCGTACAAAAAGGGTAATTTTTTAAACAATTATTCTCTTAAGTTTAAGAGCATGTAATATTGGTTTTAGAGCCCGTGCGTTGGACGGTGGTAAAATAATCGTACAAAATTATTTTTTCAAACAATTATTCTTTTGAGTTTAAGATCCCGTGTTGTTGACAAAATTTAAAAGTGGTTGTGGGTGATGTTGGTCACTTAAAGACTGCAATTTTTTTATTTCTCACCATTAATATCTTTTTAATTATATATAAATTATATATTATATACTACGTAATATTTAGAGATATAGGAGTCAACTAAAAATTTATCATTGAACGTGTCACATAAAAAACACGTTTGTAAATTCTAAGTTATATTATTTTACAATTATTATATACAATTATTTTTTAGGTTAAATGTATAATACAATTACAATGAATTTTTTTTATTACTAATAATATTTGTATCGAAAACATTCGTATTGAATATCAATGTTAGGTTGTGCAATGCACGGCAGTTATATAAATTAGTATTCGATAACGTTATTATTGATATTTATCAAATGTATAATATATTTTTACAATAAAAAATCATTTATTACTAATAATATTTGTATTAAAAACATTAGTATTGAATACTAACGCATAGATTAAGAGCCCGTCTATGTGACAAATTGTTTATTTTAAATTTTAGATATATTGGCCTTTAATTATTAATATATTAAATTTAATAAATAATAATTAAAAATTAAAGTCATATGATATAATTTAATTGTGATTTATGCTTTATTTTTTGCTTCAATGCCAACGTATAAATGTTTGATAGTTAAAGTGTGATAGCCCGTCCTAATTCATCTGGACGAAGTCATCAACATTTGATCCCATTGCAAGGTACTGTCCTAAATATGCCATGAACGACTCCATGTAATATGAGCAAATGCACAGCGGAAGATTTCTTTCATACCTGAGAATAAACATGCTTAAAAGTGTCAACCAAAATGTTGGTGAGTTCATAGGTTTATCGTAATCAATCATTTTCATAATTTTAATAGACCACAAGATTCTCATTTTTCATAAATAACATTACACTCGCAAGTGTAATAAAAATCATTCGTATGATAAACACCTGGTAACCGACATTAACATAATGCATATAGAATATCCCCTGCATACTCGCAAGTATGCCATAAATATTGGCAATCGCAATCACCATTTAAATCGAAGTACTAAAGCATTCCAAATTCCAGAATGGGTTTGTTAGGCCCATAGATCTATCTTTAGGATTCGCGTCAATTAGGGGCCATTTCCCTAATTCTTAGGTTACCAGACTTGAAGGGGCGATATTCGGTTTAGTAATCCAACCATAGAATGTAGTTTTAAGTACCTATGTCTATTTCGTCAAACATTTATAAAAGTAGTGCATGTATTCTCAGTCCCAAAAATATATATTACAAAAGCATTTAAAAAGGGAGCAAATGAAACTCACGATACGATATTTTGTAGTAAAAATATGCATACGACGGAACTGAATAATGAATGACTGGCCTCAGATTCACGAACCTATATCATTTATATATATATTAACACATATAATTGTAATCGAACAAATTTATATATTATTGGTGATATAAATGTTATCTTAATAAATTATATATTTTGTTAATAACTTAATTAATATATTTATTTTATACGCTTTTAAATAAATAATTAAGATTTATTATAAGAATATTAATATAGTTTTTGTTAAATATATATTTCATATAACTAATTTTTATTGTAGTAATAATAATAATATTAATAGTAGTATTGATAATAATAATATAGTTCTAATAATAATAATAATAATAATAATAATAATAATAATAATAATAATAATAATAATAATAATAATAATAATAATAATAATAATAATAATAATAATAATAATAATAATAATGATACTAGTAATAATAATAATAATAATAATAATAATAATAATAATAATAATAATAATAATAATAATAATAATAATAATAATAATAATAATAATGTTAAAAATAATAATACTAATGTTAAAAATAATAATAATAATGATAATAATAATTATTTTTTTAATATTCATAAAATTAATAATAATAGTAATATTCATATAAATAATAATAATATTAATAAAAATGATAATAATAATAATAATAATAATAATAATAATAATAATACTAATTTTAATAAAATTGATAATTTTAATAATAACACTAATTTTAATAAAAATGATAGTTTTAATAATAATACTAATTTTAATGTTAACGATAATACTAATAGAAATATTAATATTCATAATAATCTTCGTGTTTAATTCGTAAACTTATAATTATAACTTCTAAAATTTTAATTAATATTCATGATCATAATCGTACATGTATTAATATAATTATAATCTTTTTCCATAATCTTTACCATATCATCTTTTATTAACTTTGTAATATAAATATGTTTATATCATTAATATGTTCATAATCATCGTAATCATAATAATTATAGTTATAATACTAATTCCACTATGACTTTGATCAACTTATAGTAAAGTATTAACCATATAAAGTTTTAAATCAAAAAACTCGGGTTTGTTATACCTTCGGAAAACGAATGAAAACAAAATTTATCGAGCCCGTCAAATAAGCGAAACAAGCCCATGACCAACATCTTTAATGATTAGCTCGTGGATTAATAAGCCCAAGATAATAGCCCAATTTATTAATTTTCATGGTCCATGATTTCAACCCATTTAAAAGACTTGAGTAACAGCAACAAAAGGGTCCATTTTGGGTTTGGCTACTGTGTCGTTCATCGAACCAAAAACAATAAAGAAAAATAGTAGGCTTCGGTTCTTCTTCATCCACAACGTATCATTCGTTATTTCATTTTCACCGTTTCATTTTGTATTTATTATTCATCATGTATTCATTTTATCATTTCCATCATCCCATTTCTATCATCCCATTTCCATCATTCCATTTCGTGTGTCATCATCATCATTATAATCGAATCAACTATTGTTAACATCCTAATCAACTTTGTTATCATCTAACAATCGAGTGATCGTCCTTATTGAACCTATATATCATCATTTGTTTCATATAATCACGTATCATGTTTCCTTATCTCTAATAGTCCAATCGAAAACTACCCAGATCACAGCCCAATACTAAACTGACTTCTCAACCCAACATGGAATCCAAGTTCATGGCCCAAGATTTTAAATACTCACGGCCCAAAACTTTAAATAGACTCACGACCCAAAACTTAATATAAGCCCAAAATTAAAAGCCAATCTATCTAGCATCCAAGGTTTTTTGGTTATAAATGTTTACCAGGAGCATGAATGTAAAAGTAAAGACCAACCTTGGTCCACCATACTCTTTAACCAACTAGTGGGGAGTATATTAAATAAAAAGAATTCAATGGTGATAATCACTTCATCCTTTCTTTAATCATCATCATCTTTATTAATGTTAAAATAGAAGCACACGCCAAAAAAATAACAGCAGTAATGCAGCGTAAGAAGAGAGAACAATTAAAATTATGGCGGTTGTGATGGTGGTTCAAGGTGGTTTGAAAAGGGAAACAAATAGTGAGGTGATGGTTCCCGATCAATTAAAGGTGGTGGTGAAGTGGTGAGGATAACCGGTGGTGGCGGTTCAAGATGGGGTATTAATCATAGTGGATTTGTACCTTGGCTTGAAGCTGTTCGAAATAGAAATAGATAACAGAAAACAATGAGTATAGCAACAGTAGAATTGAATTGTAACAGTGAATGATGGTGATGATCTACAGCTGTAAAGCTGTTGTAGCAGCGACCATTTACAGCAAGGCAGAAACCAAGTATTGATCGGGAAAAAAATATGGCGGGTTGGAATTAGAAACACGAATAGCGAGGCAGCAGTAGCAGTTACATGAAGTTTGTAGGAGGTCTTCGAATAAACGATAACATGGAAGTAACAATAAGTAATGATGATGATGAACCTGAAGTAAAAATAGAAAAGAAACAAACCGGGCAGTAGTTGCGATGTTGTTGTGTGGTGTTTACGATTAAACAGAAAAAGAAAACGGTGATGGGTTTTGATAGCTTTTGATTACAAGGTGGTGGCGATGGTGGTTCCCGAACAGTTGCATAAACAAGAAGTGGCAACGAATTGGTGGTTGTAATGTTGGGAGGTGGTGGCAGTACATATGTATATATATATATATATATATATATATATACATATATATATATATATATATATATATATATATATATATATATATATATATATATATATATATATATATATATATATATATATATATATATATATATAGAAAGGGTGGTGAAATCATGGTGGTGAGTTGGTGTTTGATGGTGGTATATTATTTGCTTAAGAAAGGTGGTGAAGTGGCTCGATGGTAGAGGAAGTGTAACTGGTGGTGGTGACTTGGTTGGTTTTCGATCTCAAACAGAACCTGACAGCAGCACATGGTTTTGATGATGAGTGAGGGTTGAAAACCAGTTGGTGAGAGTGGTCTCGGTGGTGGTTAAATGATGGTGGAGATGGAAGGTGATGGATATGGTTTTCAAAGTGAGATTGTTTTTCAAATCTTATAGCATATGTATTTGTATATATATGGAGATAATTGAGAATGAAAAACAGGAATAGTAACTTACTCCAATAATCTAATTCACAAGATCTTTAACGAGATTATTGGGTTGTGAAGAATTTTGTGCAAGATTAAAGTATCAATCAACAACAATGATTGGAGATGAGGTACATTCCACAAAAATATAATAATTAACTATTAAAACTAATCAAAGAAATGAGAACATGCAGATACTTAAATTAATAAAGAAATATATTGGCAACCTATATTTTGTTTTAACCTACCGACAGATTAACGGAGTATTAAATCGTACTCCGTTATTAATCAGTGGCGGATAAAAGTGTTCAGAAAAATCTCAAATTTTTACAGTAATTATCTTTATTTATTTTAGTCATTAGGGTATAAACTTTGGTTATTAAATAAAAATTAATTCAGAAAAATCCCAAATTTTTACAGTAATTATCTTTATTTATTTTAGTCATTAGGGTATAAACTTTGATTATTAAATAAAAATTAAATCACTGTCCGCACTCGATTCTAGATAAAAAAAATGAAAAGTGTTCAAATTTAATAATTAGATCCTAGATATAATTTTAATAAGCCTATAATCTATATAACTCATTTTCGGATCACCGTTTATTTTAAAATCACATAAGTTCAAATTCAACTTGCTTAATATCAATCGGAACATCAAATGAGTATTACAATCATTTAATATTTATTTTTAATATACTTTATTTATATACAGATATGTTTTAAATAATAATTATTATAACATCTTATTTTTATTTAAGTTTACATAATTAATTTTTAATAACAACAACATAAAATTTTTCAAATTATATTTTCAATTTTTATTTATATATATGTATATATACACACATATCTATTTACAATTAGTTGTTCGTGAATCGTCGGAAATGGTCGAAGTCAAATGATTGTATGAAATTGTTCAAAAATTTTGAGACGCAACATAATGGACTTTACTACTCATGTCAGAATTATGAAATCGTATCGTGAGTTTGGTTCAAAATTAGTCGAAATTTTCCGGGTCGTGACATAAAGTCGATGCTTCCATAAAACTATGAACATCCTTTGCTATAGGTTACTTTGTTGTTTAGGACGTAATATATTTTCTTTTTTATATTACACGTATGCGTAAGATTTTGAATAGGTATGTCACATTAATTTCACCGAAGGATTCTTCAAATCAAATTGGAAGTTATAGCTTAACATACTTATCTCAATATTAGTTTCCTAATTTGTGGATTAGCCGTTACCTAATATTACTCTTATTAATATTTCCTAATATTGTTCTTAACACCAAATCATTTTAAGATCTATTCAATTTTGTAGATTACCCGTTAACTAATATTACTCTTATAAATATTTCCTAATATTGTTCTTATCACCAAATCTTTTTAAGACTATTCAATTATTTAATTGATTTAATAATAAAATACGTAGAATTCTATATTTGGGATTGATTAATAGAATGACACGTAGGATTTATTTAATTCATATTAATGAGAAATTGACACATAGGATTAAAGGGATGCGCTTTATATATATATATATATATATATATATATATATATATATATATATATATATATATATATATATATATATATATATATATATATATATATATATATATATATATATTGAGAAGTATAGAGTACTAATTATGGTACCATCATAGTTATTGTTATTATATAAGTAGTGGAGTAATAATAATATAGTAATATATTATAGTGTAAGTAACTAGAGGGGGGTGAATAGTTACTTACTCAAATTTTCAAAATTTTCTTTGCATTTTGTTGAACATGAACTTGATATAGTGTGGTTTGAAATGTTTACTCTCTAATAATGCTAACAATACAAATATATGTTAAATTGTAATTAAAAGATAAGGAAATAGAGAACAAACACAACAATTTATAGTAGTTCGGGAAGATGTTAACTAATCTTCCTTAATCCACTCCTCAATTCTACGAATTGAGATTTTTCTTCACTATGATACTCCAAACTCGGTGGAGTGTCCGGATACAACATTAGTACTTCGATAAGCTGCAACTCGTGAACTCTTACGTTCCTTTGAAGACTTCACAATTACCTATAGCTCTTACCACAAGATCCTAATGAACTATCCTAGTGAAAACACAACTATCCTCTATATCCCTTTAAGAAGATAGTTTACAAGTAAACTTACAACTTTAAGCTTACAAGTACTCTTGCTTGAATCACTCCACCAGATTAATTTAATTATAAGAATGATATCAGTAAGTATGAGAAAATATGAGTGCAAGGGGTGAGTCTTCAAATGCTTCAAGGCTTGGCTTTTATAGGAAAGAGAAATCTGCCTGGAAGCTACACGGCTCACTGCACGGTCGACCGTGGTTCGACCGTGTACCTCTGACATCTGATTCATATGGCCATTTTTGTCCTTTGAAAATTGTCATTTTCCTTTATTGAATAGCTGCAACTAAAAGCCAATTATCTCTGAAATCATCCCTATTACCCCTTTTGTTTTGAACATAAGCATGGAAGTTGACATGTCCATTAAAGAAGTAAGTTTTCAATCTTTGACCACTTGTCATTGATTACCTAAAGAGGTAATTGCAGATTTTTGTCTTTTGACAAACCATTATCCTCCAAAAGCTTCATCAACCTTTCTTAATTACTTGTCCTTTTGCTTATGGGAGTATCTTGACCTTTGAAACATTGTTGTATCTCAAATGAACTAGTTTGAGTCTAGCTGAAACTTAATGAACTTTGTTACAACCTTGACTAGCTTAGATTAATTACACTGATGTGTAGCGGGGTGTATATAAAATAGTTATTAATTTTAGCAGGAAATACTATTGAATACGATACATTTTTACACAAGATATTTATTTATTTAGAGAATGGATATACTTAAACCTTGCTACAACACTTATAGGCAGTGTACCTAATCGTACAGTAGTGTAGTTTTTAGTAAGTCCGGTTCATTCCACAGGGAATCTTTTTTAAACAAAGCTCAACGCTATATTAGTTTACTTTTATAAAAATACAAACATATATATAAGTAATATTATTATTATAAAAGGGGGGTTTTTACCGTTTAATGACCGGTTTGTCGATTTTAAAACTTTAGTCGCAGTTAAAACCTAATGTAAAATATTAAATAAATAAAAGACTTAATTTAAAGCGTAAAATAAATAACGATAATGAAATTGCAATAAAAGTGCGATAAAATAAACTTGCGATAATTAAAAAGTACGATAATTAAAAGTGCGATTAAATAGCAATAAATAAAAGTGCGATAATTAGAAGTGCAATTAAATATAAAATAAAGGAAATTAAATATGAAATAAAAGAATTATGCTTATTTAAACTTCCGTAATAATGATGTTTGACGTGTTGATTTTAGTTTTATGCCCATGGGTTAATTGTCCTTTGTCCTGGATTATTTAATATGTCCGTCTGGTTTTTGTCCATAACAGTCCATCAGTCATAAATATAAAGTGCGAGTGCCCTCGTCAAATTATCCTTATACCCGAAGTTAAATATTCCAACTAATTGGGGATTTAAACTGTAACAAGATTTTAATACTTTGTTTAATAATTACACCAGGATGTCGACTGAGTGTAACCCAAGGTTTTAATATTTTGTTATCAATTATACCAAGTGTCCTTTGTACATAATTTCACCCCTGTTTTAATTATTCTAGTGGCTATTAATCCATTCCCGTGTCCGGTTAAATGAACGATTATTCGTACATATAAATACCCCGCCCATCGTGTCCGATCGAGTGTATATGGTAATTTATAGGGACGCCCAATTGTAAATCTTTATATTAACATTAACAAACTATCATTTAGTTAAACAAATATAAAGCCCATTAATAGCCCATAGTCTAATTTCCACAAGTGTCGTTCTTTTGTCCAAACCCCAATTATGGTACAAAGCCCAATTACCCAATTTTAGAAATTAGCCCAACATCATGATTACTTTGTTTTAAATAAGCATAATAATAACTTAGCTACGAGACATTAATGTAAAAAGGTTGAACATAACTTACAATGATTAAAAATAGCGTAGCGTTACACGAACAGAATTTCGACTTACACCCTTACAATATTCGCTAACATACCCTTATTATTAGAATTATAATTAAAATTAAAATATAAATTATAAATATATATATATATATATAATTTACGTATGAGAAGAAGAAGAAAAAGATGATGAAAATGATCAGAATTCGGTTTGCTTTATAGGGAGTTTCAAAACTGGGGGCTCCGCGACTCGCGGCCATTTTGGCCTTCAAACTCCGCGAGTCGCGGAGAATGAAATTACAGCTCAGTCCCTTGGAGTCTTTCTCGGCCGACGGTTTTTATTTATAAATATAATATATATATAATTAATATAATTAATTATATATTATATTATATTTATATACATAGTTAACTTGTAATTTTTAGTCCGTTGCGTTGAGCGTTAAGAGTTGACTCTGGTCCCGGTTCCGGATTTTCGAACGTCCTTGCGTACAATTTAATATCTTGTACTTTGCGTTTTGAATCTTGTACTCTTGTAATTTCGAGACGTTTCTTATCAATAATTGGAACCTTTTTGATTGTCTTTTGTACTTTTGAGCTTTTTGGTCGTTTGCGTCTTCAATTCGTTGAATCTGTCTTTTGTCTTCACCTTTTATTATTTAAACGAATATCACTTGTAAATAGAACAATTGCAACTAAAAGCTTGTCTTTCTTGAGGAATAATGCTACGAATATCACTGTTTAATGCTGAGGTCCGTGGATTTCCTGCTGATTTTAGTGATGACTTTTCTAGATTTTTCGTCAACCTACAGCTGGTCTGGACGACAACTTCATGATCTAAATCAAGAAACGCGTTTCTTTTTCGGAAGACTTTACTTCCTTTTAATGATGGAATTGATTCATCATGTAGATCCATCTCTTCTTTTCTTTCATCAGGTAAAACAGTTTAGTTTAGTCCAAAGCAAAAGTATTTTCAGTTATTTGTTACAGATATATGTGACATATGTTTAAGATAACTTGGTAAATTTTCCCACACTTGGCTTTTATTTTCCTTTTTATCGTCCTCTATTCCATTTTAAATGAATTTTAACATTTTGGTTTGTTTCTCAATTTATGTCCTTTTTGAGGTAACAATAATTTCGGTGTTAAAACCTAGTTTTATCGTTCATAAATATGTATAAACATGATTTTTAGTTCATTTAATTGAAAATTTTGAAAAATTTTACTAGAATTGGGTAGTCAGTATATAAGACCAGGGCTGTTCTTTATTATCAGAGAGCACTAGATTCTAATACAACTACTGCTTTACTAGTATTTTTAATGGTAACCAAGTGTATAAAGTAAAAATTTTTAAAATCCGAAAAAAGAATTTAACCCCTTCCCACACTTAAGATCTTGCAATGCCCTCATTTGCAAGAAATCAGTAACAATTTAAATTATTGAGGGTGATTTGTGTGAAAATGATTAAATTTTACCAAAGTTTCCAAATATATTGGCGTTTGTTTGCTGAATGATAAATGGTGCACATCATTTGTTCATTCCGTCTTGTTGTTATTTCACATATATTTTGCATCTTGTCGTCAAAATTAGTTGCTTTTGCTGAACTTAATGCCAGTCTTTGAAAATGCGTTGTTTTACCCTGTTGTGTACATAAGATAAACTGCAAATATATATACATATTTTTGAAGTTTGGTATATTACCCCACATTCAAAAATTATTAAAATCTAAGAATAAAAGTTAGACAATTATAAAAATGATTACAATATTAACAAAAGTATTAAACGTATCAATCATTACAAATTACAAAATAAAAAATAATAATAAGTATACTAGGGATGATACTGGTACCAATAGGGGTTCCAGGCATAACCATAGGTGCTATAGAATGCTTCGGCAGGGTCATACGTAGGATACGGTGGCTGCATCTCTATAGACCAGGGAGGGAAGATGGGTTTCGGTGTAGGAATATAGTTTCTACCTATATGTTGGCAATGAGCTATGATTTGGTTCTGATGAACTTGCCAATCTTCAAATGCTCTCTGTCTTGCATTTTCGTATTCCTGAGAAGCTATAAACCTTTGCATTTCTTGCATCTCATTCCCCCCTCCTACATTACCTTGCTGTTGGTTTCTCTCCACCTGTGGATGTCTACCATGGTATCGTACTGCGGCGTTATTTCGCCTCTTCAAAACTTTCGCACCATGGTATACATTTAAACCTATAGTATCGCGGGGTTCTGGTTCTTCTACTAATAATTCCCCCCGACTTATATCCACACCGAGATATTCACCAATCAAAGTAATAAAAATACCACCTCCTATTATGCTATGCGGTCGCATCCCTCGAACCATAGCTGATAAATAATAACCCACACAATATGGTATACTTACAGCGCTTTGTGGGTCTCGAATACACATATGGTAAAACAAATCCTGTTCATTTACTTTTTCCTTGTTCTTACCCCTTTGTGTAATCGAATTAGCTAAAAACCTATGTATCACTCTTAATTCGGCTCTATCTATATCCAAATACGAGTAATTTCCCCCTTTGAAACGGTGATGGCTTGTCATTTGACTCCACACACCGTGTGTATCAAAATTTTCATCTATCTTTCTACCGTTTAGTATCAATCCTCTACAATCGGCAGACGCTAACTCCTCAGGCGTATATATACGTAAAGCCTGAGCCATGTCCAGTAAAGACATGTGGCGCATCGAACCGCCTAACAAAAATCTAATAAAAGAACGATCGGTTAAACTAGCTACCCGATCATTCAACTCTATACTACATAACAATTCTTCACACCATACTTTATATACAGGTCTACGCATGGTGAATAAACGTACCCAGTCATTAAAAGAAGAATTACCATACCTCTGTACAAGTAATTCCCTAATTGGCCCGACCAATTCTACAGCTTCTAAGGGTCCCCATTCTATGACCCTCGGTACCTCAACAACCTTAGAATGAAGAGTATGCAAACCCCTTTGGTATTTTGGATAATCTATCCAAAGTCTGTCAAATCTCAGGTTCGGGTGCAACTCTTCCAAGTGCATATCAGAAAAGGTCATGACTGGATGAGGTATATCCTGCTTGTAGTAGTTATCCACCTCCTGTTGTTCCATATTCTCAGCAGGAGCATTGCGGGCTTGGGATGAAGATTCACCCCTTTCAGTCTGCAAAACACATCAAACACAATTTTTGTGCATCCAAATATGCATTAGTGTCAGCAAAATCATCAATCAAAATAATTACAATGACATGATCAATTTATATCAAACTTAAGCTCATTTTCACATTTTTATCAAATCTACACTTTTGCAAATAAGCATATACGAAAATGTTCGCCAAGTTCATAAGCATTCAACTCAAATAACATGTCAAAATAATCATTACTAGCAATTAAACAAGTCTCAAATGGCATTATCTTTCAAAAATCAAGTTCATGAATTTTAGACTTGAAAAAGTCCACTTTAATTCTCAAAATCATATTTAGGCTCAAAGTTTGGATCATTTAACTACCTAAACATGTTACACTACTTATTTTAGCAACAATTCATGAAAAAAATCGGCCATAACCTGTTTATATCAAAAAGCCCCAAATTTGCTCAAGAACACAAACCCTAGATTATTCAAAATTTGAAGTTTAAGGCTTCTAATTATGTTGAACAGCATCAATCTAGGTTATACAAGCATAATACATAAACAATTTAAGCCTAATTACACTAAAAAGCATCAAAATCAAATTGGGAAAAAAATGACTCAAGAACACCAAATTTCGGATTAAATGGTGTTTAGGTGTAGAAATTTACCGTTTTTCTTGAGTAATTCTTAGATAGCATCCTTCTCAACATGATTTTAGCAAAAGATTTGGTGATTAACGGTTAAAAATTGTGATTTTGGGGGTTTTTTCTCGGGTATTTTCGTGGGTTTTTGCAGTTTATTTTGTGTTGTGGGGAGTGAAACTGAGCTGTTGCAGCTCTTTATTTTTTTTTCTGTAATCCGACTCCTCCGCGAGTCGCGGCGAATTGCACTTCAAACTCCGCGAGTCGCGGAGTTTGCTATTTTTTTTTTTTAATCATTAACTTATGAAACAATTAAGTACTTAATTTTAAAATTTTGTTTCCTTTGTTATTTAGGATGAGGTCGTTTCGGATCGATGTCCTAGTCCGTCCCTCGACAAAATTTTAAAATTTGTCTTTTTGTAGCGATTGTTTTAAAAGCTAAGATTTTTGGGTTTTTTCAATGTTTTTGGCATATTTTAATTCAATAAGATTAAAAATAATGATAATAAAAGTTCTCGTCCCTCCCTCGGGTAAAGCAATTTCGGTTTAAAGACCTAGTCTTCAACTTACGACAAATTTTAAAAATCATACTTTTAACTTGATGAGATAAAGTAAATTTTTTTTTTAAATTCACACAACTTAGATATAAAATTCAAAATTAATATTAAAAATTCACACCAAACTTAAAATTTAAATGCATAAAATTAAAAATTTATATTTTAAAAATTAAAAATTCACACCAAACTTAATTTAAAAATTTATAAATTCATACCAAACTTATATTAATTTTTCAAATATTTACAATTTTAAATATATTGTTTTTACAAAGTTTACAATATTAATTTAAGATTTAAATATTAATTTTAAAAACATGGTAAGAATAAAATTAAAAATCTTTTTGTCTTTTTATCCCACTTTAATCAATCAAATATTATCAAAAATATGCGCCCCTCTTTTCGGTAAAGTAATTTCGGTTCCAAGACCTAATTTAACTCATGACGAATTTTTGAAATATTTTGTGTTGATTGATTAAAGATATTTATACCTTAAGAATAAACGTTAAATTTCGCAGTGATGTAATAAATTTTTGAATGATATCAATAATTTCGGTCGCCAAACCTAATTTTATTCAATACCAATTTAATACTTTTTAGCGAACAAATTAGCGTTTATTATCAAAAGGTTAAAAATAAAAATAAAAATAAAAACTGTACAGACATACCTGTGAAATAGATTTCTTAGTTATATGATCTATCCCATTCATAAGATAGTCGGTTTAATTGGTTTTCCATGGCTACATAGGCGTAACCTCGCGCATTCAGTGTCTTTTCTTCTAAACATATGAACGGTCCGTCTCTGCATAAAGTAACAAATTCGGTATTTGAATAGGTTTGATTATTTGAACATTTACCTCCATGTGACCATTTTCCGCATTTGTGACATCGTTCTAGGTGTCGTGCTCTTCTTTTCGCTGCGGATTTTGATTTTCCTTTACCAAATTGTAACTTATTATCTTCGCATCTGGATTCTTTTCTAACTCCGTCCATTCTTTCTCTGATTACTGATACTATTTCACTTGGTAGTATGTCATTATTTCTTTTAGTGATCAAAGCGTGTAGCATTAGACCATGGTTTAGCTCACAGGCAGTCTTCATTTTGTAAAAATCTAAAAAAATAAAAATTCAGAATGGGGGGAGAAGACTAGTTCTTTAGGGTCTTCTAGGGAAAGACCATTCGGGTTCCATTTTCGAGATTTACACGAAAACAAACAATCTAACTCTAACAGAAATACATATTATCCTTTAAAGACTTGATTCTCCCCACACTTAGTTAGCTGTGGTGTCGAAATTATGATTAACTTCGTTGTCGACTTCCATCGGACCATGTATGTAATGTTTAACTCTGTGACCATTAACTTTAAATTCCATCCCATTTGAATTTATTAATTCTATCGTTCCGTATGGGAAAACTCTTTTGACTATGAATGGTCCAGACCATCTTGATTTCAATTTTCCAGGAAATAGCTTGAATCGTGAATTGAAAAGAAGAACTCTGTCTCCTTCTTTAAATTCTTTTGAACTTCTGATTCTTTTATCATGCCATTTCTTCGTTCTTTCTTTATAGATTAACGAATTTTCGTATGCTTCATGTCTTAATTCTTCTAATTCGTTTAGTTGACTTAATCGTAGACGTCCAGCTTCATGTAAATCAAGATTACATGTTTTCAAAGCCCAAAATGCTTTGTGTACAATTTCTACTGGAAGATGACATGCTTTTCCACAAACAAGTCTAAAAGGTGTGGTTCCAATTGGAGTTTTGTAGGCTGTTCTAAAAGCCCAGAGTGCATCCTCCAATTTAATGGACCATTCCTTCGGATTTGATCCTACGGTTTTCTCTAGAATACGTTTTGAAGCTCGGTTGGTATTTTCAACTTGTCCACTTGTTTGTGGATGATATGCGGTGGAGATTTTATGAGTTACTCCATATCTTTTAAGAACTTTCTGAAGTTGATTATTACAGAAATGAGTACCCCGATCACTTATTAAAGCTTTCGGTGTTCCAAACCTTGCAAAAAGACGTTTTAAAAAGTTGACTACAACTCGTGCATCGTTAGTTGGGAGAGCTTGTGCTTCCGCCCATTTAGATACATAATCAATGGCTACGAGTATATATAGATTATTATGAGATTTTGGAAATGGACCCATAAAGTCAATACCCCAAATGTCAAATACTTCACATACTTGGATGACATTTTGTGGCATTTCATCACGTTGACTTATTTTTCCGGCCCTTTGACATGCATCACAGGATTTGCAAAGAAGATGTGCGTCTTTGTAAATTGTAGGCCAATAGAATCCAGCTTCATAAACTTTTCTTGCTGTTAGTTGAGGCCCATAATGCCCTCCTGTTGGTCCTGTGTGACAATGGTTTAATATTTTACTAGCTTCATCTCCAAATACACATCGGCGTATTATTCCATCGGGACAACTTTTAAACAGATGTGGATCTTCCCAAAAATAGTGTTTTATATCACTGAAGAATTTCTTTCGTCTTTGGTACGATAATCCTTTTTCAAGGAATCCACATACTAAATAATTTGCATAGTCTGCAAACCATGGGATTTCTTTATAATCTATCTTCAATAGATATTCATCAGGAAAGTTGTCTTGTATGGTCGATTCATTCAGAACTTCTAATTCGGGATTTTCAAGACGAGAAAGATGATCAGCGGCGAGATTTTCTGCTCCTCTTTTATCTCGGATTTCAATATCAAATTCTTGTAAGAGTAAGATCCAACGGATTAATCTTGGTTTAACATCTTGTTTTGAAAATAGGTATCTAAGAGCAGAATGGTCGGTATAGACCACCGTTTTTGCTAGAACGAGATATGATCGAAATTTTTCAAAAGCAAAGACAATAGCAAGGAGTTCTTTTTCAGTAGTTGTATAGTTCATTTGTGCTCCTTGTAACGTCTTACTAGCATAATATATAGGTTGAAATCGTTTTTCAATCCTTTGTCCTAAAACGGCTCCCATTGCAAAATCACTTGCATCGCACATTAGTTCAAATGGTAGATTCCAATTTGGTGTTATCATGATCGGTGCATTAGTGAGTTTCTCTTTAAGAATATTAAAAGATTTGATACACTCATCTGAAAAGATGAATGGAGCATCCTTTTCTAGGAGTTTATTCATAGGAGTGGCAATTTTAGAAAAATCTTTTATGAAACGTCGGTAAAAACCGGCATGCCCTAGAAAACTCCTAACTCCTCTAACATTGGTGGGATGTGGAAGTTTAGCAATTACATCTACTTTAGCTCTATCCACTTCAATTCCTTCTTTTGAAATTTTATGTCCAAGAACGATGCCTTCTTTAACCATGAAATGGCATTTCTCCCAATTAAGTACTAGATTTGATTGTTCGCATCTAAGAAGCATTCGTTCCAGATTAATTAGACATGATTCAAATGTATCACCGAAGACTGAAAAGTCATCCATGAAAACTTCCATGCATTCTTCTATCATGTCGTGAAAAATCGCCATCATACACCTTTGAAAGGTTGCAGGGGCGTTGCAAAGTCCAAATGGCATGCGTTTGTAAGCAAAAGTACCATAAGGGCATGTGAATGTGGTTTTCTCTTGATCTTCGGGTGCTATTGGAATTTGAAAATATCCGGAAAATCCATCTAGAAAACAATAGTAACTATTTCCAGCTAATCTTTCCAACATTTGATCTATGAAAGGTAAGAGAAAGTGATCTTTTCTGGTGGCGTCATTTAATTTTCTATAATCAATACACACACGCCATCCTGTTACGGTTCTAGTAGGAGTAAGCTAATTTTTCTCATTTGTAATGACAGTCATGCCACCCTTCTTAGGCACGCATTGAACTGGGCTTACCCATGGACTATCAGAAATTGGATATATCAAACCTGCATCTAGCAGTTTAATAATTTCTTTCTTAACTACATCTTGCATATTAGGATTTAGTCTTCGTTGGCGTTGCACATACGTTTTATGACCTTCTTCCATAAGGATTTTATGTGTGCAATACGAAGGACTTATTCCTTTAATATCATGAATCTTCCATGCAATGGCTGGTTTATGAGCTTTCAACACAGAAATGAGTTGTGATTTCTCATTTTCAGTAAGAGAAGACGATATTATTACAGGTAATTCAGATTCACCATATAAATAAGCGTATTCCAAATGGTTTGGAAGTGGCTTTAACTCTAATTTCGGAGGTTCTTCTATCGATGATTTGTTTCGATATCTGTCTTCTTCTTTTAGCATTTGGATTTCTTCTGTTGTTGGTTCATATCCATTAGTTATAAGTGTAGCTAACATTTCAGCTTCATCAATTGGTTCATTACCTTCTCCTAAAGAACATTCTCCTGTTCCTTGTAATTCTGGAAATTCTTCTAATAATTCTGCATGTGCATCTATAGTTTGAATATAATAACATGTATCATCTGCAGATTGCGGTTGTTGCATTGCTCTATCAACTGAAAAGGTAACACTCTCATCCTCTATACTTAGGGTCAGTTTCTTACCGAACACGTCTATCATTGCTTTAGCCGTGTTTAAGAATGGTCTTCCTAATATGAGAGGAACTTGAGAATCTTCTTCCATGTCCAGAACAACAAAATCTACTGGAAATACTAAAGTACCAACTTTAACTAGCATGTTCTCCATTATCCCTCTAGGATATTTTATTGATCTATCGGCTAGTTGTATGCTTATTCTGGTTGGTTTTAATTCTCCAAGGTCTAGTTTAGCGTATAGTGAATACGGCATTAGATTTATACTAGCACCTAAGTCTGCCAATGCTTCTATTGAACTAAGACTACCCAGAAAACATGGAATTGTGAAACTTCCTGGATCAGATAATTTTTCTGGTATCTTATTCAACAGCACTGCTGAACAATTAGCATTCATAGTAACAGCCGAAAGTTCTTCCATTTTCTTTCTATTTGAGATTAGATCTTTCAAGAATTTAGCATATCTAGGCATTCCTGAAATTACGTCAATGAAAGGAAGATTTACATTTATCTGTTTAAACATATCCAAGAATTTGGATTGCTCGGCTTCAAGTTTCTCTTTCTTCATTTTACTCGGGTAAGGAAGTGGTGGTTGGTATGGTTTAACATAAGGTTTAGCCTTAACTGTGTTATCTTCATTAACCTTTTCAACTACCGGTTCTTTTTCCTTATCTTGATCAGGTTGTGGTTCTTGTGGAGTAGGAATAGCTTTATCAGAAGTTACAGGTATTTCAGGTGGTTTAAGTGTTGTACCACTTCTTGTGGTAATAGCTTTAGCTGTTTCATTTCGGGGGTTAGCATTTGTATCACTAGGTAGACTTCCCGGTTTTCTTTCACCTATTAACCTTGCTAGGTTACTTACTTCTTGTTCCAGATTTTGAATAGAAGCTTGTTGATTTCTAAATGCTTGAGCATTTTGTTCATTGGTTTGTTTCTGAGATGTGAAAAACTGCGTTTGAGTTTCAACTAGCTTCGTCATCATATCTTCTAAATTCGGCTTTTTATCATCGGTTTGTTGTGGTGGTTTGTTTTGAAAATTAGGTCTTTGCTGATTATAAGTATTATTGGATACTTGTTGATTGCTAGGACCTTGTTGGTTGTTGTATGGAATATTTCGGTTATAATTCTGGTTTTGATTGTAAATCGGTCTTGGCGGTTGATAATTATTCTGATAATTATTTCCAGGCCTTTGGTTTATGTATGAAATATTCTCTCTTTGTTCCATTGTTAATTCAATACTGAGACAATCTTTTGTCAAATGTGGTCCTCCACACTGCTCACAACTAATTCGTATTGAGTGAATATCTTTAGTCATCTTTTCCATTCGTCTTTCCACAGCATCTATCTTTGCGGAAATGGAATCTAAGTCATGGCTAGAATCGGCTCTAGCTGCTTTAGATGATCTAACGATATCTTTTTCTTGGTGCCACTCATGTGAGTGGGAAGCAGTGTTATCAATAATTTTGTAAGCATCAGTTTCGGTTTTCTTCATAATAGAACCACCAGCTGCTATATCTATGTCTTTCCTTGTAGTGATGTCGCATCCTTGGTAGAATATTTGTACTATTTGACAGGTGTCTAAACCATGTTGCGGACATCCTCTTAATAACTTTCCATATCTTGTCCATGCCTCATATAGAGTTTCATTTGGCTTCTGTGTAAACGTAACAATTTCTGCTTGAAGTCTTACGGCTTTAGATGCAGGAAAGAATTGTTTAAGAAATTTGTCAACTAAAACATCCCATGTATCGATCGCCCCTTCAGGTAACGATTCCAACCAATCTTTGGCTTCTTCCTTTAAAGTCCAGGGAAATAACATGAGATATATCTGTTCATCCTCCACTTCTCGGATTTTAAATAGTGTGCAGATCCTATTAAAGGTACGTAGATGTTCATTTGGATCTTCCTTCGGCGCACCACTAAATTGGCATTGATTAGTCACCATGTGTAGAATTTGTCCTTTGATTTCATAATCTGGCGCATTAATGTCTGGATGAGTAATTGCATGACCTTGGCCAGTGCGTTTAGCTCTCATTCGGTCTTCCATACTTAAAGGTTCCAGATTCTCCATAATTGAATTTGTTGAATCGGTATCACTAGATGATTCTGATTTAATGGTTCGTTCCTCAACAATCTCTGTTTGAATGATTTGTGGCTCCGGAGGAAAGTTTAATGGTTCAGGATCTACGAACCGTTCCTGAATATTCTTCGGATTCTCAATTGTGAGGTCGGGTTCAAAAAATGGATTATCGGAAATTTGAACTGAAGTACTTGGTCGACTTGATGACGATTCTAAAGAAAAATCAACGGCGGTTATATTTGCTAAATGTCTTGATCTAGTTACAGGTGGTGAACGTACAAAAGGTGATGAACGTCTTGCTCGGTGCATTCACTGAATATCCTATTAGTTTTTAAAAGGAAAGAAAAATTATAATAAGTTATCCAATTAATAGACTTTTCTGATTTTGCCCACGTTTCGAATAGCCAAAAGATGCAGCAGAGGGGCAGGATTCGTTTGGTCTCAATATAATTGAGGACTGTTTGGCTCCAATAACCCGGTCCACGTACAAATCCAACTATTACTACGAACCAGAAAATTTTGATGTCTATCAATTTAACCACTCAAAATAAATTTTCGTAATTTTAAGAAATTTAGATAAGAAGTAGAATAAAAATCTATGTCCTAAAACTAGAATAGCGAGAAATAAGAAAGAAAAAGAGTTCGTCGAAAAAGGTCGAAAAAGAAAAATGGTTGAAAAATAAAAGGTGACGGAAAAATAAAAGAAACTTATAAAAGCTTAAAAATACTTGACTAACCTAACCTTATTACTACAACTAACTTAAAATTATAATCGCAAATTGAAATTACTAATTGAAATGATAATTGATACATAGGTAAAAGTCGTCTAAAAATATTAAAGCTTACAGGAAAAATTAAATCCCAAATGGAAATAACTTAAAAAAGAAACTAAAACTTAAAAAAAAAACGTCGCAAAATTCTAAAGTACCTAAATCTTAGTCTAAAGAGAAAGCACTTAAGGAATTCTACGGCAAAGCCTAAAAATCTAGGAGTAAAAATGACTATGGCAAAAACTAAGTTTAAAATTAAATATGAGCGAAAAAAAATACAAATATTACGCTACAACGATTAAAAAGGGACAAAATATAAAAATATACAAAAAGTTGTAAAAAGTACAATTTTTATAAAAATATTATTTTTATATTATTTATTTTATTAAACTATTAATTTTACAATTTAATTAAACTTAATAAACTAAAATATAAATTAAATAAAACTTAAATTAAACTAAAACTAATTATAATAATAATAATAATTAGGGTTAATAATAATAATAATTAATAATAATCCGTAATAAATGCAGGATTAGGGTTTCTGTCGGTGTCAGAATTACTCCGCGACTTGCGGTATTTAATGCATCAAACCCCGCGACTCGCGGGGTTCAGAAATTCAGATGACAGCTTATTTAAATTCGACGCGTTTTTCTTTATTTTTTTTTATTTTCTGTTTTCTGTTTTTATATAAATAAAAGATATTTAAATAAAACTTATATTTTTATACACTAAAATAAAAATAAAGAAACTTATAAAACTTAAATATTTAACAAAATCTTAAAAATACTTATATTTTTGTTTTTCTTTTTATATTTTTGAATAATTAAAACGTATTTTTACAAAAACGAATTTTAATAAAAGTTAACTAAATTTTTATTTTTTTTTATATTAGTGTTGCGCTTCCGGCTTTTAAGAGATGTCCCCGGCAGCGGCGCCAAAAATACTTGATGTGTAGCGGGGTGTATATAAAATAGTTATTAATTTTAGCAGGAAATACTATTGAATACGATACATTTTTACACAAGATATTTATTTATTTAGAGAATGGATATACTTAAACCTTGCTACAACACTTATAGGCAGTGTACCTAATCGTACAGTAGTGTAGTTTTTAGTAAGTCCGGTTCATTCCACAGGGAATCTTTTTTAAACAAAGCTCAACGCTATATTAGTTTACTTTTATAAAAATACAAACATATATATAAGTAATATTATTATTATAAAGGGGGGGGGGGGGGGTTTACCGTTTAATGACCGGTTTGTCGATTTTAAAACTTTAGTCGCAGTTAAAACCTAATGTAAAATATTAAATAAATAAAAGACTTAATTTAAAGCGTAAAATAAATAACGATAATGAAATTGCAATAAAAGTGCGATAAAATAAACTTGCGATAATTAAAAAGTACGATAATTAAAAGTGCGATTAAATAGCAATAAATAAAAGTGCGATAATTAGAAGTGCAATTAAATATAAAATAAAGGAAATTAAATATGAAATAAAAGAATTATGCTTATTTAAACTTCCGTAATCATGATGTTTGACGTGTTGATTTTAGTTTTATGCCCATGGGTTAATTGTCCTTTGTCCTGGATTATTTAATATGTCCGTCTGGTTTTTGTCCATAACAGTCCATCAGTCATAAATATAAAGTGCGAGTGCCCTCGTCAAATTATCCTTATACCCGAAGTTAAATATTCCAACTAATTGGGGATTTAAACTGTAACAAGATTTTAATACTTTGTTTAATAATTACACCAGGATGTTGACTGAGTGTAACCCAAGGTTTTAATATTTTGTTATCAATTATACCAAGTGTCCTTTGTACATAATTTCACCCCTGTTTTAATTATTCTAGTGGCTATTAATCCATTCCCGTGTCCGGTTAAATGAACGATTATTCGTACATATAAATACCCCGCCCATCGTGTCCGATCGAGTGTATATGGTAATTTATAGGGACGCCCAATTGTAAATCTTTATATTAACATTAACAAACTATCATTTAGTTAAACAAATATAAAGCCCATTAATAGCCCATAGTCTAATTTCCACAAGTGTCGTTCTTTTGTCCAAACCCCAATTATGGTACAAAGCCCAATTACCCAATTTTAGTAATTAGCCCAACATCATGATTACTTTGTTTTAAATAAGCATAATAATAACTTAGCTATGAGACATTAATGTAAAAAGGTTGAACATAACTTACAATGATTAAAAATAGCGTAGCGTTACACGGACAGAATTTCGACTTACACCCTTACAATATTCGCTAACATACCCTTATTATTAGAATTATAATTAAAATTAAAATATAAATTATAAATATATATATATTATTTACGTATGAGAAGAAGAAGAAAAAGATGATGAAAATGATCAGAATTCGGTTTGCTTTATAGGGAGTTTCAAAACTGGGAGCTCCGCGACTCGCGGCCATTTTGGCCTTCAAACTCCGCGAGTCGCGGAGAATGAAATTACAGCTCAGTCCCTTGGAGTCTTTCTCTGCCGACGGTTTTTATTTATAAATATAATATATATATAATTAATATAATTAATTATATATTATATTATATTTATATACATAGTTAACTTGTAATTTTTAGTCCGTTGCGTTGAGCGTTAAGAGTTGACTCTGGTCCCGGTTCCGGATTTTCGAACGTCCTTGCGTAAAATTTAATATCTTGTACTTTGCGTTTTGAATCTTGTACTCTTGTAATTTCGAGACGTTTCTTATCAATAATTGGAACCTTTTTTATTGTCTTTTGTACTTTTGAGCTTTTTGGTCGTTTGCGTCTTCAATTCGTTGAATCTGTCTTTTGTCTTCACCTTTTATTATTTAAACGAATATCACTTGTAAATAGAACAATTGCAACTAAAAGCTTGTCTTTCTTGAGGAATAATGCTATGAAATATATGTTCGTTTTTAGCATTATCATACACTTACATACATACAAATGGTACTTAAAAGCAATGGGAGAGCACCTCTTTGATTGGGACTTTAATGACCATTATTAGTATGTTTAAATGACATTATGAATTAGGATAAAAGATATAACACTTGAGTGTCTTAGTCTAACTTAAGCTTAAAATGTCATTAGGTGTAATTAGTAAAAATTAACATCTTTTGGTTCAAAGCTCTTTTGAGATCAAAAAGGGCAACTATTATAAGTGTGTTTAAAAAGGTTTTATAAATTATAGATGCCTAAAAGTGGCCTATCTTAAAGTGGATGAATTTGGTAACAGAGAAAACTGCGGTCGGGCTGCGGTCAACCGTGATGGTAGTCGTAGATTGATAGTTTTAAGCAAACTTGAATTCGTTGGTACATGGCACATACGGTCAGTTTCACGGTCCTCCATGGTTCAACCGCGTATCATTTTTACTTATCTATTGGTCTTGTGCTAGAGATAGTTTAGGCTCATGAACTCATGTCGACTTACATATGATTAACCACTGTGTCATCATCAAAACCGTGTGATTAACTTTTGAATATTATGATTGGAATCTTAACCAACATTCTCCCCCTTTTTGTTGATGACAAACATGAGTAAGCGTTTTAACTATGTAAGTCGACATAAGTGTTAACATCACTTACCATACACTTTCTCCCCCTTTTGTCGAAGCAAAAAGGTTAGTCCCACTTGGAACTAAGCGCACCCTAGAGTAATGCTCCCCCTTAAATCGTACACACTTATTAATTGTTCCTGCTTATCAATAAAACGGCTCCCCCTCGAACCAATATTAGATATAAAGAGTAACAAACAAAATAAGCATAGCAAGTGCATTACAATAATTAATACATAACAAGTTTCAATCTTAGGACAAGTGTTGTATCTACCCGCCCTTAAAATTATTCTTAACCAACATTAATTGTTTCTAGGGATAAATGCCGTTGGTGCTAAACGCTTCAGAGATTGTTGAGCTTTCATTGTCGGAAGAGAGAATAATCACCGAATGAGCTTCCCAATAGGTTAGCGGAATAGTGGACACGGGTTGAGGAATTTGAGAGGAGTTGATGGTACCAACAAATCAGAAAAGTCGATTAAGATGGTTTGAGTATGGAAGTGGACGAGTTCCTAGTTCTCGAAGATAACCCATTCTTTGAGTAGTGAGATAAGCGAGATTTATGGGTTCATGAGTAAGAAGAGACCACATGACAACAACTTCGGTTCCGAAAATGTGAGTAGCGGTAGGTTCCCGACAATAGATATTGTTCCGAATGACATTTAGAATGAGTTGAAGATCATGGCGGATTTCGCCATCTTGAATGCGAAGCCTTCGGTAGGAGTTTTGTTGTACTCCCGGAGTAGTGATGAGATCTAAGATGGGTTGCAATGAAAATGTAGGGTTGAGTGATCTTAGA
Source organism: Rutidosis leptorrhynchoides (assembly GCF_046630445.1). Taxonomy (NCBI): domain Eukaryota; kingdom Viridiplantae; phylum Streptophyta; class Magnoliopsida; order Asterales; family Asteraceae; genus Rutidosis; species Rutidosis leptorrhynchoides. The sequence continues at coordinate 364,687,513 of NC_092340.1, read as the reverse complement.
TCGGTTGAAGGAGTATAGAAGGAACGCCCATTGGAAGGAATGGCCATAACGGTTGTGAATTGTTCAAAAGACCAAGTGTAAGGTGTATCGAAAAGTCAAAATGCAACTTGGTCGGGATTTGAAACATCAAGATTAGCATAGAATTCCCTAATTTACGTTGGATAAATGGTTTTATCAAGCTCAAGAAACGAGAAGCAATTATTATGGGTGAAAAGTTGAGTTAGTTCGGGAAATTTGGTATGATGAACAACACGTTCCTCATGAAGTGTTCTAGTCTCCATGTGTTGCCTATTATTCGTGATACGTTGATTTCTCGTGTTGGTCATTTCCTAGAAAAACCACAAATTTAGCAAAATAATGAAGTTGTTAAGTTTGAAAAACTATATGCTAAAAATGTGTAGATTAGTCCCTGTCTAGACTCATTTTGAAAACTATGAATTTGAAATTAAATTGTACTATTTTTCTTTTAAAAATTTAGACAAGTTTCATCATTTTGCTCTATGTTTGCCAAGAGTAGATACTAGTCATGAGATTTACAAGTATCATAATGATTTGTTCAAACATATGTGTGTGTGTGTGTGTGTGTGTGTGTGTGTGCATGAGTGAGTTTAAAATTTTAATGCATATATGAGTTTTTATGCAAGAAATCACTATTATGACTCATTTGAAAAGAAAAACCTTTTTAAAACAATTTTAGTCATATATTTTAAGAAAATCATGCAATAAACAAGTGTTCCTATTAGTTTGGAAAGATCAAAAATATATTGAAAGTAAGATTTTGGATGCTTACCTTAAAGAGAATTGAAAGAATATGGACCACTTTTTGAAAAGTACATGAAGGTAGGACAAAGGTAAATCTGAAAATCCAGTGGTTGGGGTTTAAGGAAGAGATGTAGTTGGTGAAAAGTTGTTTTGATATTAAAGGAAAAGCATAAAGGACAAAAAAATTCGTCAGACATCAGGCGGCGCTCAACACGGTCGACCGTGATTCGACCATGCGTGATCAGAATAGAATTTTACGGAGTATGTTCTATCATTCCCAACCCATTCCTAAGCAAGTTAAAGGTTTCCTTTTTAAGGGGCTTAGTGAATATGTCAACTATGTTTTCCGCAGATTCTACCTTATCTATCACAATATTACCATTTTGAACGTGGTCACGAAGGAAATGGTGCCTAATGTCTACGTGTTTAGTCCTAGAGTGTAATATTTGATTTTTCGATAGGTATATAGCACTTTTGTTATCACAACATATGGGTATTTCAGATGATATGATACCGTAATCGAGAAAGGTTTGCTTCATCCACAATACTTGTGTGCATGCTCTTCCCATAGCCACATAGTCGGCTTCGGTGATAGACAATGCAACCGACGTTTGCTTCTTCGAGAACCATGACGTTAAGCAAAGCCCCACGAACGCGCATACTCCACTTGTGCTCTTTCTATCAATCATTGATCCACCATGATCGGAATCCGCAAAGCACATAATATCAACCTCGGTAAACTTTGGATACCATAACCCAAGATGCATTGTTCCCTTTAAGTATCTAAAGATCCTTTTAACGGCCTCTACGTGCGACGTCTTTGGATTTTCTTCAAATCTTGCACATAAGCACACACTAAACATGATGTCGGGCCCACATGTCGTTAAATAAAGAAGGGATCCAATCATTCCCCTATATTTAGTACTATCGAATGGTTCTCCTTCTCCTTCCAAAGTAAGTTTCACATTTGTTGCCATCGGAGTTGCCATTGGTTTTGAGTTCTCCATTCCGAATTTCTTGATCATTTCATGAAGGTATTTTTGTTGATTGATGAATGTTCCATCTTCTAATTGCTTGATTTGTAGTCCGAGAAAGAACTTGAGTTCACCCATCATGCTCATTTCAAACTCATCATGCATTAAATTAGAAAACTCATTGCTAAGAGATTCGTTAGTAGACCCAAATACAATATCATCAACATATATTTGAACTATGACTAAATCCTTTTCATGCCTTTTGATAAAGAGTGTATTATCAATTTTTTCCATTTCAAATCCATTATTTATTAAGAAGGTTCTAAGTCTTTCATACCATGCTCTAGGGGATTGTTTAAGTCCATAGAGAGCCTTTTTAAGTTTATAAACATGATAAGGTTTTTTGAAATCTTCAAACCCCAGAGGTTGTGATACATAAATTTCTTCATTTATGATACCATTTAAAAAGGCACTTTTGACATCCATTTGATAAAGTTTGAAATTATTAGCACATGCATATGCAAGAAGTATTCTTATTGACTCTAGCCTAGCGACGGGAGCAAATGTTTCATCATAATCAATTCCCTCTTGTTGGCTATATCCTTGTGCAACTACTCTAGTTTTGTTTCTAACTACCTTGCCATCTTTATCTAGTTTATTTCTATAGACCCATTTTGTACCTATGATGTTGCTCTCACTAGGTAAAGGAACCAAATCCCATACATCACTCCATTGGAATTGATTTAATTCCTCTTGCATAGCTTCTATCCAACTTTTATCTAATAGGGCTTCCTTAATATTTTTGGGTTCTATTTGGGAGATAAAAGCATAGTTGGCAATTAGGTTAAATGCTTGTGACCTAGTAGTTCTAGTGTTGATGTCTCCTATGACTTGATCTATGGGATGATCCTTTATATGTTTAATATCTATTGAGGATGATAAGTTATCCTTAATTGGTTTCAAATGAGATCCGTCTTCATTGGTGTCATTGAAATCGATTTGAGTTGGCATTATTTCTATATCATCTTGTTCGATCACATCATCATCCTCTAAAGGTTTAGTCTTGGGTGGTGGAGGAGTTTCATCAAATGTGACATCTAGGGATTCTTCTATGACATTTGTGTATTTATTTAGAACCCTATATGCCTTACTTTCTAATGAGTATCCTAAGAATACTCCTTCGTAAGCTTTAGGCTCAAACTTTGTAAGATATTACTTTTTGTTTAAGATAAAACATTTGCACCCGAATACTCTAAGATGACTTACAGTTGGTTTTCTACCATTTAAAATTTCATAAGGTGTTTTATCCATTGATGACCTAATTAAGACTCTATTTTGAATGTAGGTGGAGGTGGCAACGGCTTCACTCCAAAACTTTTGAGGTATTGAATGTTCATTTAACATAGTTCGAATCATTTCTTGAAGAGTTCAGTTTTTCCTTTCAACAACCCCATTGGATTGAGGTGTGCGAGGAGCCGAGAAATTATGAGTGATACCATTTAAATCACAAAAGACTCCAAATTGAGCATCATTATCGATTTCTCTACCATGATCCGTTCTTATTGTTACTATAGTACAACCAAGAAAATTTTGTATCTTAGTAGCAAAAATTATAAATCTTTCACAAGCTTCATTTTTATACTTTAGAAATAGTGTCCATGTATATCTTGAAAAGTCATCTACTATTACTAAAGTATAAAAATTTCCTCCATAACTTTGAACGGCCGATGGCCCAAATAAGTCCATGTGCAAAAGTTCTAGACATCTTTTAGTAGAGATAAAATTCTTAGGTTTATGACTTGCATGAACTTATTTTCCTACTTTGCATGCATCACAAAAGTGGCTTTCATACTTTAATTTAGGAAAGTCTCTAACTATGTCCTTTGAGGATATGTTATGAATTAGTTTCTTGTTAGCATGCCCTAGTCTCCTATGCCACAAGGTAATAGTATCATGTATAGATATGAGACAAATATCTACATGCTTAAAATCATCCAATTTGCATGTATAAAGACCTTTTTTCCTAATTCCATTTATGACACTTTTACTATCTTTTATTATGTGTGATGAATTTTTAGTAAATGTCATGTTATATCCTTTGTCACATATCTTCCTACACTTAGCAAGTTAAAACTTAAATTTTTAATGTGTAACACATTATCAAGTTGTAACAGACTGAAACCTGGGCTAGTTGTAAGTGGACTATTTTGCCCTTAGGATTTTATTATGTGTTTTATATGCTTTTATTTTTAATTATGTGAATAGTGTTATTTTATTATTTGGTTAAGACCAGTTTGTGACAAGGGTCACAGAACAGGTTTGTTTATCTAATTTGGACTCCGTTAGGGCCGCCTAACGAGGTACGAAAGATTTTAGATAACTGATAAATACCCGTGTGTTGAGGGGTATGAATTTTAACCCAAATAAGTGGGTATTACTTGCCTAATTTTCACATTTCTAGACTTTTCCCCAAAATCACTCACGTACCTACTTTCTTCACCTCTTGAACTCTAATTCTCCAAATCTCGATTTGAAGTTTGATTTGTGTTAGAAATCGATTCTTAGTGTTTTACTGATTCAAACAAGGTAAGAATCACCCATTTTCATTACTTAAATTTATGTCAAATTGAGTTTGAAGTTAGTTTTTTTGTCAAAGTGGGTTTTGATGTCAAATTGGTGCAATTTGTTGTTGTTTTGATGTAATGTTTGTGGGTTTATGTCCCAAAAGGTTTTATAAAAAAGATGTGATAAGTTTTGAGGTTTAAAACGAGTATATGGTCGAGATTTGGTGATTTTTGTCTCAAACCCGTCACTTTTCCAATTTCAACAGTTCAAGAACACACTCGGTAGTGTGTCTTTTGGAAGTGGGTCGTGTGTGTACACACTCGGCCGAGTGTCTTTTGTTTTGGGCCGTGTGTCTATACACTCGGTAGTGTGTCTTTTGAAAAGACATTCGGTCGAGTGTCTCTACTCATTCGGCTGTGTGTCTACACACTCGACCGAGTGTCTATGACACACACTACCGAGTTGGGTAGTGTGTCTTTTCAGCATTTTGAGAAATTTGTTTTGGTCATAACTTTCAAACCGTAACTTCATTTTTAATGAATCAAATATCGTTGGAATAGTATTGAAGAGTACTTTTCAATGATGAACTTTTAAGAAGCTATATCAAACTATTTTTAGGGTAGGAAAATAGGTTTTGGCGTGTGTGTCCCGTTTTCCACGTACTTGTTTGACAATAGTGAATGGAGTTACGTTGTGGACTTGTGAAATGATGTTATGACCTAGTTTATAGTATGATTTGATTATACTATTGATTGAGATATGTAGATTGACTTTGTTTGTGTTGTTCTCAGGTGATAAGAACAAGAAAGAAGCTCAGAAGTAAGATAACTGAACTGTAGCTGGTAATCGGTGAGTGGGTCTATCTCCGGATAGAGTTTAAGTAGCATATCATGCTACTGTGATCGACTCTTTTACCATGCATAGTGTAGAGATTGCCATGTTAGAATAATATATTATGCCTGATGTTGTGTGTAAATTATGTGTACACTGTGTATAACACCCCGCCAAAATACCATCTGACGGCGTGTTAATTCCGGTCCCACAGTTAACAGTTACGCCCTCTATATGAGACGTTTAAAGCAATCGCATTTAATTTTATTTAAATTAATAACTTTCAAAAACAAAAGTCAGAAATCCCAAAATAGAAACACTGTTGTGATCGTAACCACAAGCCAACAGTATTTAAACAGTATAAATGTATTAAATGCGATGGTAAATAATATTCTTTAAAATCAAATGCTGACTCCACGGTCAGACATACAGCAAACACACCGGAAGCATACCTCTTAAGGACCTGAGAATAACAACACGCAAAAACAGGTCAACAAATAATGTTGGTGAATCTACAGGTTTAAAATAATGTAACAGTATCTGAAAAACAGTTATCAGAAAAATAGTTTAGTATCCTTGACCACGAGATTCTATCGCTTGCATAAACCGAACACCTGAATACTAGCATTAACCCGAGCATAGAAACTACTACACCCGACCGTGCCTCGTAAAATGTTATACACTTGTTCAAATATATTTAATGTTCAAAGTAAATGCACCACTGCTTTTATAGTGGGTGAGCTTGTCAACCTAACGGATCCGTCCATCTAAATTGTGCTTACACCGATGGTATTAAAAGTATTCAAGCTAGAGGCTTTTTGAACAAACTCATTATGCATATGTGTAGTACTCATGTTAATATAAAAGTAATTGAAAATGTAAATATAACAGCGTGTATTCTCATCCCTGAAAACATGTAAAAAGCGGGACTGTAGACTCACCTTTGAATAAGCTCGGAATGAAAGACAAATGACTTGTACGGTTTAGACCCGAGTAATGTAACCTAAGTATACGTATGTAGGTTGGTCAATATATGTATCTTATATAAGTGTGGTTTCATAGTGTACGTTGTCTTATTGCTCGACTCGACGCGATTTAAAGTAAAAGTCAACTATATCATGCAAGTCAAACAAAGTCAATCGAAGTCAAACCGAAAGTCATACTTGGTCAATGTGGTCAACTAAAGTCAACATCAGTAGGTTCATGTCAAATATTAGTCAATAAGTCAAACCTAAGTCAAACAATACGTTTTAGGTCATGAATAATCATTTCCACAATTTCAGTTTATCGTCATGCACAAAGTTTATGAACACGTAGCATACTTAGCATATTATCTCATAGTAAAAAATTCAAGTAAATATGAGATCATAATTAGACTTAAAATCGATTCCAAAAAGTCCGGCAAGGGGCACATACGACAATTAAAAGTTAGGAATCGGAAGGGATACATTTGGGGTTTGCCAGGTCAGTTTCTGACCGCGAACTGATTTCATTTTGGCTATAACCGGAGTTAGGAACATGCAATTGATACAAGACCAGTGGCCATAGTTCAAGGAAAAATCAAAGTAACACATATCAACAATCTATAAACTTTTGTTTAGCCAATTTGTACAGTTTATTCGTGCAAGTAGATCATTCAGTTTTCAGCTCAAATCAGAATTCACATAAAGTATGGCTCTATTGTGCCCAATACATAAGGTTTCAAAGATTGACATAAACTAACAATAAGTCACATATCATGTTAAGTTTCATTTTCCAGTAGCATACATGCTCAATCAATATACAAAATTCACAAAGTACAAAACCGTGTTCAATTTATAGATTCGATTCCCATTTCATTAGTCACATTCGCATACGATTATCCGAAGATCTAGATACAATTAGCCTATGATATCTACATGAAAGATGAATTAATTTTTGTCTAATTTTCAAATATGCAAAGCTTCAATCATATAAGTTAACACATTTTATCATACAAGGTTATTTTCATGCAAGTGCTGTATAAAACTACATTTACACTAATTCTAGCATATCTCGGGCTATACATAAGCAAACGACATGATATCCTAGTCTAACTTGAGTGTTTTTAAATTATATTTCCAGTGGTATAAGTCTCACATGCCAATTCATTTTATATCCATACCAGATTTCTGATCAAGCAACAAAAACACAACGATAATTCAAATCGACATAACTTAATCATACGGAAATGAAATCAAGCGAATCCAAAGCCTAAACTCAATAGTTTTTCGCAAGGAATATGATTATAAGATAATAATTAACATTTGAAATACTTAATTTTTCTGATCAAACAAATACAAATTCGTTTTTAAACCCAAGCGCATCAAACAATCAAAATAACGATTACAATTAACACGTACGCGTATAGACTTGAGCAATTGACAACATAACTATGAAACTCACATGAAAATCAGATTTTTAAGAATTAGGGTTCATGCAATTATACCTTTGATCGCTAAATTAAATACACCAACGCGTAGAGGAGATCGGGAATTACAACTTTCGTGTTCAAGGTTTAATCTAAAAATCAAAAATTGATGGTATGGTGGTGATGATATGGTCGACGATGGGAGGGAGCAAGAGGGAAGAAAACTGCATTTTATTTTTATTAAAGCTAATTAGGTTTAACACAAACCTTAAATACTAGCCCTAATTATCCCAAATTGCACATAAGCCCTTCCACTAGCCAAAAATTAACAAAATAAGGGGGAGGGGGTGGGGTTCGGCCGAATGGGGCCCACTAAGGGTTCCCGGGCTCTCGTTTTATAATCTCGTGTATTCGTGGTCCGTTTTAAGTGTCGTTTAGTCGTACTGAAGGCCCAGAACGCTAATCCGATCGTTAAACGCAACCAATCGCTTAATTTATTAAAAACCCAATAAATTAAATATTTCAAAAAGTTAATAATTAATTAAATTAATTATTAAAATAAACTCAAGCATTTCGTTGCTCAAAAAGCTATTATCAAAATCGTATCGTTTTTATCGTATTTCATTATCCGAAATATTTATTTGAATTAATATCAACTCATATCAATTATTGAAACCCTCCAAAGGTCAAGTACGCATTTAATACACGTAACCACATAAAAGTTAAATAATCGCCGTTAAATAAACTAACAGAAGGTTAACGAAAGTAACGGAAAAATCAGGGTTGTTACATTACCCACCTGTTATTGAAAATTTCGTCCCGAAATTTTAGTGATCGTCCACTGAAGTGGTTTCCTCGGGAAACAATTGCGGATACTTCAGCCTCATCTGGTCTTCACGCACCCACGTGAACTCTGGTCCTCTTCTCGCGTTCCACCGAACTTTAACGATAGGAATTCTGCTTTGCTTCAACTGTTTGACCTCACGGCCCAAGATTTCAACAGGTTCCTCGATGAAATGAAGTTTGTCGTCGATACGTAGTTCCTCTAAAGGAATAATCAAATTATCATCGGCTAGGCACTTCTTTAGATTGAATACATGGAAAACGTCATGAATACCGCTGAGTGTTTGTGGTAGTTCCAATCTGTAAGCTACTGGTCCAACTCTTTCAACAACTGAAATGCAGTCTCTTGCGGTTCTGACCACTCAAACTTCTTGCCCTTATGAGTCAATGCGGTTAATGGTCGGGCGATCTTAGAGAATCCTTCAATGAATCTCTGGTAGCAACCAACAAGACCCAAAAATTACCTAATCTGCGTTGGCGTCTTTGGAGTTTCCCAATTCTTAACCGACTCAATCTTTGCTGGATCGACCTGTATTCCCTTGGCCCCTACAACATGACCAAGAAATTGTACTTCTGGTAACTAAAAGTCACACTTAGAGAACTTTGCATACAACTGCTCTTCTCTAAGCATAGTAAATATCGAACGTAGATGCTGTTCGTGCTCTTCTCTGTTCTTGGAGTACACCAATATATCATCAATGAACACAATGATGAATTTATCTAGGTATGGCTTACACACATGGTTCATGAGGTCCATGAACACTGCTGGTGCGTTCGTCAAACCAAATGACATCACTGTAAACTCATAATGCCCATAACGTGTTCTAAACGCTGTCTTCGGGACATCAGCTTCTTTGACTCTCAATTGATGATACCCGGATCTCAAATCAATCTTTGAATAACAGCTAGATCCCTACAGCTGATCAAATAAGTCATCAATCCTCGGTAGCGGATACCGATTCTTGATTGTCAGCTTGTTCAATTCTCTGTAGTCGATACACAACCTCATCGACCCATCCTTCTTCTTAACAAACAGGACTGGAGCTCCCTAAGGCGAAGAACTCGGTCGAATAAATCCCTTGTCTAACAACTCTTGCAATTGACTAGACAACTCTTGAATTTCTGGGGGTGCAAGTCTGTACGGTGCGCGGGCCACCGGTGCCGCTCCTGGCACTAAGTCTATCTGAAACTCAATTTCTCGATGCGGTAGGAGACCAGGTAATGCCTCCGGAAAAACTTCAAGAAATTCCTTAACTATAGGAACATCTTCGGGTCTCCTTTCTTCTGGTACAATTTGGCTTACATTAGCCAAGAACACGATACATCCCTTTCTCACATACTTCTGGACTTTCAAGTAGTTAATGAGATGTAATTGTGAGCCATTCTTTTCACCATAAATCATCATAGGTTCACCATCAGTAATAGGAATACGAATAGCCTTTAGGTCACAGACCACCTCGGCTTTGTTATCAGCTAACTAGTCCATTCCAACCACAAGGTCAAAACTTCCCAGTTTAATAGGTATCATATCAATGCTAAAAGGCTTACTTTCTAACGTTAAAGTACAATCACAATAAATCTTATCAGCTCTCATCAAGTTACCATTCCCTAGTTCTATGGAATACACGTTATCTAGGGGAGAAACAGGTTTCTTAACATTGTGACAAATATCCTTTGATATAAAACTTCTATCAGCGCCAGTATCAAACAAAACATAAACAAGTTGATCATCAAGTGAAAACGTACCCGTGACTAGCTTTGGATCATCACGAGCTTCCGCAGAATTAATGTTGAACGCCCTTCCTCGAGCATTCCCATTGTTGTTCTTAGGACAGTCTTTCTTGAAATGACCCGGCTGTCCACAACTATAACAGTTCTTACCACTATTAGCATTGTTCGCGTTGCTTGCAGTGCTGTTGTTGTTGGTGTTGCTGTTGAGATTAACCTTGCAATCTTTTGACAAATGACCAAACTTCTTACAACGGTAACAATTTAGAACAGAACAATTTCCAGTATGATGCTTGCCACACTTTTGACATTGTGGCTTTTTGCCCTTATACCCGGAGTTAGTTCCTGTGGTTCCAGTGTCGTTACCGTAAGAATCTTGCTTTTTGAACGGCTGTTGATTGAAATTCTTGTCCTGACCACCGTTCCACTTCCTTTTACCATCACTTAACTTATTCTCATTCACTGTAGTGCCCTTCCCTCTCTGGGCAATCTGATCCAACAGCAAACTAGCCATGTCAATAGCTTCCTGCACATTTACGGGTTTTGAAGTAGTGACCCCGCCTTGAATGTTCTCACTCAGACCTTCAATGTACAGTTCTACCTTACGCCTTTCCGGAGTAACCATTTCAGGACACATTAACGCCAACTCAAAGAACCTCTTGTTATAGGCGGTGAGATCGTTGCCTACTAACTTTAGCTCTCGGTACTCGTGTTCCATTTTCTTAACCTCGTTCCTCGAACAATACTCCTCGATCATTCTTTGCTTCAGAGTGTCCCAAGGTAAGGCATAAGCCTAATCACGACCCAGGGATTGAGCATAGTTGTTCCACCAGGTGAGCGCACTGTCTGCCAGTGTGCCCATTGCAAAGCCTACCCTGTCGTTATCATTACAACCACTAATGCAGAAAACCGATTCGAGCTTCTCAAACCACCTAGCGAGACCAACTGGTCCCTCAGTTCCATTGAAAGAATGCGGGTTGCAACTAGTGAACGTTTTGTAAGAACATCCATTACGGCCTTGTGTGCCGTTTCCATTAGTGTTGCTCGAGCCACCACGATCATTATTGTTTCGAGCATTGTTAAATTCTCTCAGTAGTTCAGCTCTTTCAGCCGCGATTCCTTTAGTGACCATTCTCCTGATTTGGGCAGCGGTTGATTCCTTCGGAGGCATCTTCAACACAGAAAAACACACCAGGTCAGTGTCAAAACAACGCTATATATGAAAATATACTAGCAACGAGTGTTGAAGACTAGTAAATAATAGTACGAAAAGATTCGCTAGTAGTGAGAAGTAGTGTATGTAGTGATAGTAGTGTTAGTAGTAACACTAGTGGTAGTAGTAGTGGTACTAGTGTTATGTAGTGATAGTAGTAACACTAAGTAGTAACATTAATGGCAATAGTAGTAGTATAACATAACACAAGTATTATGATCATACAAGTTACTAAATACAGAATATTACCGCATGCAATAAAAGATAATAGTTACCAATAGCATAATCCACCATTAATATAAGTATAATCCAAGAGTGATAAACCAAATTCCAAAGTAGTAAACCAAACAATAAACATAATGTGCTAATAGCCCGGTTTATAACACCCGGTAAGTCTTATATAATCAATTAAAGAAGGTATGGCGGATGAAAAAAAAAGAAAAGAAGCTCATGGTCAACGACCCTTCACTTCCTCTTCTGTCGAGTACGGAAGGCAGGTCCATCATTCCTCGGCCTATTACGTTCCGCCTCTAACGCAGCAACCCTGGTAGTTAAGGCTGCTATCAATCTCACCATCTCAACGAACCTTGCTTCAGCCTCGTACGTATAAGTATTTATACCCGTGACTCTTTCCTCCATCCTCTCAAGATCATCGGGGTGTGGATATGTCCTAGCAATATCACTCAAGGCGTTAACACGATCAACAATATCCCTGTTACGGTTAGTATGAACCAAATCCAATGCATAAAGATTCACGGGATGGTTAGGTATCCGATGCGGAGCAGGTGCTGGTGCTGGGGCTGGAGCATTCACCTCAGCCACACTGGAGTCGCTGTCACTGCTTCATGAATCCTGTGACATCTAACTTATAGTACAAGAACACAAACAAAACAGATTAGTCAAGTAAATAACGTTAGACACAAAGTACTCATGTAATGACTAAGTCCCGGTCGTAGTCTAGACTCATCAAGGCGTCCTAATGACCAAATCAGACACACTAATGCAAGTCCTAGTTTCCCTACGAGCCGTTAGCTCTGATACCAACTATAACACCCCACCAAAATACCATCTGACGGCGTGTTAATTCCAGTCCCACAGTTAACAGTTACGCCCTCTATATGAGACGTTTAAAGCAATCGCATTTTATTTTATTTAAATTATTAACTTTCAAAAACAAAAGTCAGAAATCCCAAAATAGAAACACTGTTGTGATCGTAACCACAAGCCAACAGTATTTAAACAGTATAAAAGTTTTAAATGCGAAGGTAAATAATGTTCTTTAAAATCAAATGCTGACTCCACGGCCAGACATGCAGCAAACGCAGCGGAAGCATACCTCTTAAGGACCTGAGAATAACAACACGCAAAAACAGGTCAACAAATAATGTTAGTGAATCTACAGGTTTAAAATAATGTAACAGTATCTAAAAAACAGTTATCAGAAAAATAGTTTAGTTTCCTTGACCACGAGATTCTATCGCTTGCATAAACCGAGCACCTGAATACTAGCATTAACCCGAGCATAGAAACTACTACACCCGACCTTACCTCGTAAAATGTTATACACTTGTTCAAATGTATTTAATGTTCAAAGTAAATGTACCACTACTTTTATAGTGGGTGAGCTTGTCAACCTAACAGATCCGTCCATCTAAATTGTGCTTACACCGATGGTATTAAAAGTATTCAAGCTAGAGGCTTTTTGAACAAACTCGTTATGCATATGTGTAGTACTCATATCAATATAAAAGTAATTGAAAATTTAAATATAACAGCGTGTATTCTCATCCCTGAAAACATGTAAAAAGCGGGACTGTAGACTCACCTTTGAATAAGCTCGAAATGAAAGACAAATGACTTGTACGATTTAGACCCGAGTAATGTAACCTAAGTATACGTATGTAGGTTGGTCAATATATGTATCTTATATAAGTGTGGTTTCATAGTGCACGTTGTCTTATTGCTCGACTCTACGCGATTTAAAGTAAAAGTCAACTATATCATGCAAGTCAAACAAAGTCAACCGAAGTCAAACCGAAAGTCAAACTTGGTCAATGTGGTCAATTAAAGTCAACATCAGTAGGTTCATGTCAAATATTGGTCAATAAGTCAAACCTAAGTCAAACAATACGTTTTAGGTCATGAATAATCATTTCCACAATTTCAGTTTATCGTCATGCACAAAGTTTATGAACACGTAGCATACTTAGCATATTATCTCATAGTACAAAATTCAAGTAAATATGACAAACTCCAGATCATAATTAGACTTAAAATCGATTCCTAAAAGTCTGGCCAGGGGCTCATACGACAATTAAAAGTCAGGAATCAGAAGGGATACATTTGGGGTTTGCCAGGTCAGTTTCTGAGACGTTTAAAGCAATCGCATTTAATTAATAACTTTCAAAAACAAAAGTCAGAAATCCCAAAATAGAAACACTGTTGTGATCGTAACCACAAGCCAACAGTATTTAAACAGTATAAAAGTTTTAAATGCGAAGGTAAATAATGTTCTTTAAAATCAAATGCTGACTCCACGGCCAGACATGCAGCAAACGCAGCGGAAGCATACCTCTTAAGGACCTGAGAATAACAACACGCAAAAACAGGTCAATAAATAATGTTAGTGAATCTACAGGTTTAAAATAATGTAACAGTATCTGAAAAACAGTTATCAGAAAAATAGTTTAGTTTCCTTGACCACGAGATTCTATTGCTTGCATAAACCGAGCACCTGAATACTAGCATTAACCCGAGCATAGAAACTACTACACCCGACCTTACCTCGTAAAATGTTATACACTTGTTCAAATGTATTTAATGTTCAAAGTAAATGCACCACTACTTTTATAGTGGGTGAGCTTGTCAACCTAACAGATCCGTCCATCTAAATTGTGCTTACACCGATGGTATTAAAAGTATTCAAGCTAGAGGCTTTTTGAACAAATTCATTATGCATATGTGTAGTACTCATATCAATATAAAAGTAATTGAAAATGTAAATATAACAGCGTGTATTCTTGAAATGTCCCGTTCTTATTGATTAAAAACGTTCCATATTAATTGATTTCGTTGCGAGGTTTTGACCTCTATATGAGACGTTTTTCAAAGACTGCATTCATTTTAAAACAAACCATAACCTTTATTTCATAAATAAAGGTTTAAAAAGCTTTATGTAGATTATCAAATAATGATAATCTAAAATATCCTGTTTACACACGACCATTACATAATGGTTTACAATACAAATATGTTACATCGAAATCAGTTTCTTGAATGTAGTTTTTACACAATATCATACAAACATGGACTCCAAATCTTGTCCTTATTTTAGTATGCAACAGCGGAAGCTCTTAGTATTCACCTGAGAATAAACATGCTTTAAACGTCAACAAAAATGTTGGTGAGTTATAGGTTTAACCTATATATATCAAATCGTAACAATAGACCACAAGATTTCATATTTCAATACACATCCCATACATAGAGATAAAAATCATTCATATGGTGAACACCTGGTAACCGACATTAACAAGATGCATATATAAGAATATCCCCATCATTCCGGGACACCCTTCGGATATGATATAAATTTCAAAGTACTAAAGCATCCGGTACTTTGGATGGGGTTTGTTAGGCCCAATAGATCTATCTTTAGGATTCGCGTCAATTAGGGTGTCTGTTCCCTAATTCTTAGATTACCAGACTTAATAAAAAGGGGCATATTCGATTTCGATAATTCAACCATAGAATGTAGTTTCACGTACTTGTGTCTATTTTGTAAATCATTTATAAAACCTGCATGTATTCTCATCCCAAAAATATTAGATTTTAAAAGTGGGACTATAACTCACTTTCACAGATTTTTACTTCGTCGGGAAGTAAGACTTGGCCACTGGTTAATTCACGAACCTATAACAATATATACATATATATCAAAGTATGTTCAAAATATATTTACAACACTTTTAATATATTTTGATGTTTTAAGTTTATTAAGTCAGCTGTCCTCGTTAGTAACCTACAACTAGTTGTCCACAGTTAGATGTACAGAAATAAATCGTTAAATATTATCTTAAATCAATCCACGACCCAGTGTATACGTATCTCAGTATTGATCACAACTCAAACTATATATATTTTGGAATCAACCTCAACCCTGTATAGCTAACTCCAACATTCACATATAGAGTGTCTATGGTTGTTCCGAAATATATATAGATGTGTCGACATGATAGGTCAAAACATTGTATACGTGTCTATGGTATCTCAAGATTACATAATATACAATACAAGTTGATTAAGTTATGGTTAGAATAGATTTGTTACCAATTTTCACGTAGCTAAAATGAGAAAAATTATCCAATCTTGTTTTACCCATAACTTCTTCATTTTAAATCCGTTTTGAGTGAATCAAATTGCTATGGTTTCATATTGAACTCTATTTTATGAATCTAAACAGAAAAAGTATAGGTTTATAGTTGAAAAAATAAGTTACAAGTCGTTTTTGTAAAGGTAGTCATTTCAGTCGAAAGAACGACGTCTAGATGACCATTTTAGAAAACATACTTCCACTTTGAGTTTAACCATAATTTTTGAATATAGTTTCATGTTCATAATAAAAATCATTTTCTCAGAATATCAACTTTTAAATCAAAGTTTATCATAGTTTTTAATTAACTAACCCAAAACAGCCCGCGGTGTTACTACGACGGCGTAAATCCGGTTTTACGGTGTGTTTTTTTTTTTTGTTTCCAGGTTTTAAATCATTAAGTTAGCATATCATATAGATATAGAACATGTGTTTAGTTGATTTTAAAAGTCAAGTTAGAAGGATTAACTTTTATTTGCAAACAAGTTTAGAATTAACTAAACTATGTTCTAGTGATTACAAGTTTAAACCTTCGAATAAGATAGCTTTATATGTATGAATCGAATGATGTTATGAACATCATTACTACCTTAAGTTCCTTGGATAAACCTACTGGAAAAGAGAAAAATGGATCTAGCTTCAACGGATCCTTGGATGGCTCGAAGTTCTTGAAGCAGAATCATGACACGAAAACAAGTTCAAGTAAGATCATCACTTGAAATAAGATTGTTATAGTTATAGAAATTGAACCAAAGTTTGAATATGATTATTACCTTGTATTAGAATGATAACCTACTGTAAGAAACAAAGATTTCTTGAGGTTGGATGATCACCTTACAAGATTGGAAGTGAGCTAGCAAACTTTAAAGTATTCTTGATTTTATGTAACTAGAACTTGTAGAATTTATGAAGAACACTTAGAACTTGAAGATAGAACTTGAGAGAGATCAATTAGATGAAGAAAATTGAAGAATTAAAGTTTTTGTAGGTGTTTTTGGTCGTTGGTGTATGGATTAGATATAAAGGATATGTAATTTTGTTTTCATGTAAATAAGTCATGAATGATTACTCATAATTTTGTAATTTTATGAGATATTTCATGCTAGTTGCCAAATGATGGTTCCCACATGTGTTAGGTGACTCACATGGGCTGCTAAGAGCTGATCATTGGAGTGTATATACCAATAGTACATACATCTAAAAGCTGTGTATTGTATGAGTACCAATACGGGTGCATACGAGTAGAATTATTGATGAAACTGAACGAGGATGTAATTGTAAGCATTTTTGTTAAGTAGAAGTATTTTGATAAGTGTATTTAAGTCTTTCAAAAGTGTATAAATACATATTAAAACACTACATGTATATACATTTTAACTGAGTCGTTAAGTCATCGTTAGTCGTTACATGTAAGTGTTGTTTTGAAACCTTTAGGTTAACGATCTTGTTAAATGTTGTTAACCCAATGTTTATAATATCAAATGAGATTTTAAATTATTATATTATCATGATATTATCATGTATGAATATCTCTTAATATGATATATATACATTAAATGTCTTTACAACGATAATCGTTACATATATGTCTCGTTTAAAAATCATTAAGTTAGTAGTCTTGTTTTTACATATGTAGTTCATTGTTAATATACTTAATGATATGTTTACTTATCATAGTATCATGTTAACTATATATATATCCATATATATGTCATCATATAGTTTTTACAAGTTTTAACGTTCGTGAATCACCGGTCAACTTGGGTGGTCAATTGTCTATATGAAACATATTTCAATTAATCAAGTCTTAACAAGTTTGATTGCTTAACATGTTGGAAACATTTAATCATGTAAATATCAATCTCAATTAATATATATAAACATGGAAAAGTTCGGGTCACTACAGTACCTACCCGTTAAATAAATTTCGTCCCGAAATTTTAAGCTGTTGAAGGTGTTGACGAATCTTCTGGAAATAGATGCAGGTATTTCTTCTTCATCTAATCTTCACGCTCCCAGGTGAACTCGGGTCCTCTACGAGCATTCCATCGAACCTTAACAATTGGTATCTTGTTTTGCTTAAGTATTTTAACCTCACGATCCATTATTTCGACGGGTTCTTCGATGAATTGAAGTTTTTCGTTGATTTGGATTTCATCTAACGGAATAGTGAGATCTTCTTTAGCAAAACATTTCTTCAAATTCGAGACGTGGAAAGTGTTATGTACAGCCGCGAGTTGTTGAGGTAACTCAAGTCGGTAAGCTACTGGTCCGACAAGATCAATAATCTTGAATGGTCCAATATACCTTGGATTTAATTTCCCTCGTTTACCAAATCGAACAACGCCTTTCCAAGGTGCAAATTTAAGCATGACCATCTCTCCAATTTCAAATTCTATATCTTTTCTTTTAATGTCAGCGTAGCTCTTTTGTCGACTTTGGGCGGTTTTCAACCGTTGTTGAATTTGGATGATCTTCTCGGTAGTTTCTTGTATAATCTCCGGACCCGTAATCTGTATATCCCCCACTTCACTCTAACAAATCAGAGACCTGCACTTTCTACCATAAAGTGCTTCAAACGGCGCCATCTCAATGCTTGAATGGTAGCTGTTGTTGGAGGAAAATTCTGCTAACGGTAGATGTCGATCCCAACTGTTTCCGAAATCAATAACACATGCTCGTAGCATGTCTTCAAGCATTTGTATCGTCCTTTCGCTCTGCCCATCAGTTTGTGGATGATAGGCAGTACTCATGTCTAGACGAGTTCCTAATGCTTGCTATAATGTCTGCCAGAATCTTGAAATAAATCTGCCATCCCTATCAGAGATAATAGAGATTGGTATTCCATGTCTGGAGACGACTTCCTTCAAATCTGCCATCCCGTTCCAGGATGTATTGAGTATCTGGTTTTATGAGCTTCTCTAAGTACCATTTCTCTCATATCTCCAAATTTTGGTACCCAAATCCTTTCAGCCCTATACCGGGTTCCGTCTTTCCGAATATTACGATGCTTCTCCGATCCTTTGGGTATTTCATCCTTTAAATTTCCCTCTTTTAAAACTCCTTGTTGCGCCTCCTTTATTTGAGTAGTAAGGTTATTATGAATCATTATATTCATAGATTTTACTCGAATGGGTTCTCTGTCCTCCCTGCTCAAGGCATCGGCTACCACATTTGCCTTCCCCGG
Source organism: Rutidosis leptorrhynchoides (assembly GCF_046630445.1). Classification (NCBI taxonomy): domain Eukaryota; kingdom Viridiplantae; phylum Streptophyta; class Magnoliopsida; order Asterales; family Asteraceae; genus Rutidosis; species Rutidosis leptorrhynchoides. The sequence continues at coordinate 364,668,649 of NC_092340.1, read as the reverse complement.
GTGGTAACGAATCTCAAAGTCGTAATCATTCAATAATTCAATCCACCTACACTGCCTCATATTCAGTTGTTTCTGATTAAATATGTGTTGAAGACTTTTGTGGTCGGTATATATAATACTTTTGACCCCATATAAGTAGTGCCTCCAAGTCTTTAATGCAAAAACAACCGCGCCTAATTCCAAATCATGCGTCGTATAATTTTGTTCGTGAATCTTCAATTGTCTAGACGCATAAGCAATCACCTTCGTTCGTTGCATTAATACACAATCGAGACCTTGCTTTGATGCGTCACAATAAATCACAAAATCATCATTCCCTTCAGGCAATGACAATATAGGTGCCGTAGTTAGCTTTTTCTTCAATAACTGAAACGCTTTCTCTTGTTCATCATTCCATTCAAATTTCTTCCCTTTATGCGTTAATGCAGTTAAGGGTTTTGCTATTCTGGAAAAGTCTTGGATGAACCTTCTGTAGTAACCAGCTAGTCCTAAAAACTGGCGTATGTGTTTCGGAGTTTTCGGGGTTTCCCACTTTTCAACAGTTTCTATCTTTGCCGGATCCACCTTAATACCTTCTTTGTTCACTATGTGACCGAGGAATTGAACTTCTTCCAACCAAAATGCACACTTTGAAAACTTAGCGTACAATTCTTCCTTCCTCAATACTTCTAATACCTTTCTCAAATGTTCACCGTGTTCTTGGTCATTCTTTGAGTAAATAAGTATGTCATCAATGAAAACAATGACAAACTTGTCAAGGTATGGTCCACACACTCGGTTCATAAGGTCCATGAACATAGCTGGTTCATTAGTTAAACCAAATGGCATGACCATAAACTCGTAATGACCGTAACGTGTTCTGAAAGCAGTCTTTGGAATATCATCTTCTTTCACCCGCATTTGGTGATACCCGGAACGTAAGTCAATCTTTGAATAAACAGACGAGCCTTGTAGTTGATCAAATAAGTCGTCGATTCTCGGTAGTGGGTAGCGGTTCTTGATGGTAAGTTTGTTCAACTCTCGGTAGTCGATACACAACCTGAATGTACCATCTTTCTTCTTGACAAACAAAACAGGAGCTCCCCACGGTGATGTGCTTGGTCGAATGAAACCACGCTCTAAAAGTTCTTGTAATTGGCTTTGCAGTTCTTTCATCTCGCTGGGTGCGAGTCTGTAAGGAGCACGAGCTATTGGTGCAGCTCCTGGTACAAGATCTATTTGAAATTCAACGGATCGATGTGGGGGTAATCCCGGTAATTCTTTCGGAAATACATCGGGAAATTCTTTTGCAATGGGAACATCATTTATGCTCTTTTCTTCAGTTTGTACGTTCTCGATGTGTGCTATTAGTTTTTGTGCCTTCAAATTACTAATAAGATGTAGCTTCGTGTTGCCCTTTTCTCCGTACACCATTAAGGGTTTTCCTTTTTCTCGTATAATGCGAATTGCATTTTTGTAACAAACGATCTCTGCTTTCACTTCTTTCAACCAGTCCATACCGATTATCACATCAAAACTCCCTAACTCTACTGGTATCAAATCAATCTTAAATGTTTCGCTAACTAGTTTAATTTCTCGATTCCGACATATATTATCTACTGAAATTAATTTACCATTTGCTAATTCGAGTAAAAATTTACTATCCAAAGGCGTCAATGGACAACTTAATTTAGCACAAAAATCTCTACTCATATAGCTTCTATCTGCACCCGAATCAAATAAAACGTAAGCAGATTTATTGTCAATAAGAAACGTACCCGTAACAAGCTCCGGGTCTTCCTGTGCCTCTGCCGCATTAATATTGAAAACTCTTCCGCGGCCTTGTCCATTCGTGTTCTCCTGGTTCGGGCAATTTCTAATAATGTGGCCCGGTTTTCCACATTTATAACAAACTACATTGGCATAACTTGCTCTGACACTACTTGCTCCGCCATTACTCGTTCCGACACCATTTGTTCCTTTCGTTCTATTAACCCCTGGTCCATAGACCTCACACTTCGCTGCGCTATGACCATTTCTTTTACACTTGTTGCAAAATTTGGTGCAAAACCCCGAGTGATACTTTTCACACCTTTGGCATAGCTGCTTCTGATTGTTGTTATTGTTGCGGTTATTATTGTTGTTGGGATGATTGTTGTAGTTGCTGTTGTTGTTGTTGTTGTTGGGCCGTTTGTTGTAGTTGCGATTGATGTTGCGATTGTTGGGGTAATTGTTGCGATTGTTGTTGTATTGGTGATTCTTATCACCGTTTTCCTCCCACTTTCTTTTGACTTGCTTCACATTGGCCTCTTCAGCAGTCTGTTCTTTAATTCTTTCTTCAATCTGGTTCACTAGTTTGTGAGCCATTCTACATGCCTGTTGTATGGAGGCGGGCTCGTGTGAACTTATATCTTCTTGGATTCTTTCCGGTAATCCTTTCACAAACGTGTCGATCTTCTCTTCCTCATCTTCGAATGCTCCCGGACACAATAGGCACAATTCTGTGAACCGTCTTTCGTACGTGGTAATATCAAATCCTTGGGTTCGTAACCCTCTAAGTTCTGTCTTGAGCTTATTGACCTCGGTTCTGGGATGGTACTTCTCGTTCATCAAGTGCTTGAATGCTGACCACGGTAGTGCGTAAGCATCATCTTGTCCCACTTGCTCTAGATAGGTATTCCACCATGTTAACGCAGAACCTGTGAAGGTATGCGTAGCGTACTTTACTTTGTCCTCTTCAGTACACTTACTTATGGCAAACACCGATTCGACCTTCTCGGTCCACCGTTTCAATCCGATCGGTCCTTCGGTTCCATCAAATTCTAAAGGTTTGCAGGCAGTGAATTCTTTGTAGGTGCATCCTACACGATTTCCTGTACTGCTAGATCCAAGGTTATTGTTGGTATGTAGCGCAACCTGTACTGCGGCTATGTTTGAAGCTAGAAAAGTACGGAATTCCTCTTCATTCATATTCACGGTGTGTCGAGTAGTCGGTGCCATTTCCTTCAAAATAGTCAAATGGAACAAGTTAATCATACAGAATATTAAGAGTAGTTAATAGTATTTCGTAGCATAATATGAACTCATTTATAAAAGCTTTTTCTTCATATTAGCGTTTTATAAGTTTAAATTCGGGTTGTACCTACCCGTTAAGTTCATACTTAGTAGCTAATATACAATTCAACTACTACAATTCTATATGAAAAACTGATTATAATAATATTTCGCATTCAAACTTTTTCACAATATTTTACAAACTTACAATACCGCTTATTTTACATATAGCATGAAATATAGCACACAATAAATTTGATACAAGATGGTTGTGAAGATAATTCTAGCTAGTACACAAGTCGTTCAGCAAAGGCAATAAAGACACGTAATTCATACGTCCAGAAACAAGTCATGCATTCTGGTTTTACTAGGATTACTTCCCATCCTTGGTCTTGTGGAACATAACCATTATGGCCGTTGATAAGACAGCGTGTTGTAACGTCGTCAAAGGGACGAGGGTTACGTAATGTCCAACAGTCCCGTAACAATCTAAAAACCTCATTTCTTACCCCAATTACCGACTCCGTCACTTGTGGGAACATTTTGTTTAATAGTTGTAGCCCGATGTTCTTGTTCTCACTTTGGTGAGAAGCGAACATTACTAATCCGTAAGCATAACATGCTTCTTTATGTTGCATGTTAGCCGCTTTTTCTAAATCACGAAGTCCAATATTCGGATATTTTGAGTCAAAATAATTTCTTAACCCATTGCGTAAAATAGCATTTGGGTTCCCCGCAATATATGCGTCAAAGTAAACACATCGTAACTTATGGATTTCCCAATGTGATATCCCCCATCTTTCGAACGAAAGCCTTTTATAAACCAAGGCATTTTTGGAACGTTCTTCGAATGTCTTACAAACTGATCTCGCCTTAAATAGTTGTGCCGAAGAATTCTGACCGACTCTAGACAAGATTTCATCAATCATGTCTCCGGGTAGGTCTCTTAAAATATTGGGTTGTCTATCCATTTTTTGTTTTTATACTGTAAAATAGACAAGAGTTAGATTCATAAAAAAATACTTATTAATACAAGCAATTTTTACATATATCATAAAACATAAGCACACTATATAACATATATTACACCACACGAATACAACTATCTTATTCCGACTCGCTTGTTTCTTCTTCTTCAGTTTTGGTTCGTTTTGCCAAGTTTCTAGGGATATATGATGTTCCCCTAATACGAGCCGTCGTTTTCCACATTGGTTTAGAAAAACCTGGTGGTTTAGAGGTTCCTGGGTCATTGTTACAACTTAAGGACTTCGGGGGTTGACGATACATATAAAGTTCATCGGGGTTGGAATTAGATTTCTCTATTTTTATGCCCTTTCCCTTATTATTTTCTTTTGCATTTTTAAATTCAGTTGGGGTAATTTCTATAACATCATCGGAATTGTCGTCGGAATCCGATTCATCGGAGAATTGGTAATCCTCCCAATATTTTGCTTCCTTGGCGGAAACACCATTGACCATAATTAACCTTGGTCGGTTGGTTGAGGATTTTCTTTTACTTAACCGTTTTATTATTACTCCCACCGGTTCTGATTCTTCTTCCGGTTCCGATTCTTCTTCCGGTTCCGACTCTTCTTCCGGTTCCGACTCTTCTTCCGGTTCCTCTTCGGGAACTTGTGAATCAGTCCACGAATCATTCCAATTTACATTTGACTCTTCATTATTATTAGGTGAGTCAATGGGACTTGTTCTAGAGGTAGACATCTATCACATAATATTAAACGCGTTAAGAGATTAATATATCACATAATATTCACATGTTAAAAATATATAGTTTCCAACAAAATTTGTTAAGCAATCATTTTTCAAGTAAACACGGTCGAAGTCCAGACTTACTAATGCATCCTAACAAACTCGATAAGACACACTAATGCAAAATTCTGGTTCTCTAAGACCAACGCTCGGATACCAACTGAAATGTCCCGTTCTTATTGATTAAAAACGTTCCATATTAATTGATTTCGTTGCGAGGTTTTGACCTCTATATGAGACGTTTTTCAAAGACTGCATTCATTTTAAAACAAACCATAACCTTTATTTCATAAATAAAGGTTTAAAAAGCTTTATGTAGATTATCAAATAATGATAATCTAAAATATCCTGTTTACACACGACCATTACATAATGGTTTACAATACAAATATGTTACATCGAAATCAGTTTCTTGAATGCAGTTTTTACACAATATCATACAAACATGGACTCCAAATCTTGTCCTTATTTTAGTATGCAACAGCGGAAGCTCTTAGTATTCACCTGAGAATAAACATGCTTTAAACGTCAACAAAAATGTTGGTGAGTTATAGGTTTAACCTATATATATCAAATCGTAACAATAGACCACAAGATTTCATATTTCAATACACATCCCATACATAGAGATAAAAATCATTCATATGGTGAACACCTGGTAACCGACATTAACAAGATGCATATATAAGAATATCCCCATCATTCCGGGACACCCTTCGGATATGATATAAATTTCGAAGTACTAAAGCATCCGGTACTTTGGATGGGGTTTGTTAGGCCCAATAGATCTATCTTTAGGATTCGCGTCAATTAGGGTGTCTGTTCCCTAATTCTTAGATTACCAGACTTAATAAAAAGGGGCATATTCGATTTCGATAATTCAACCATAGAATGTAGTTTCACGTACTTGTGTCTATTTTGTAAATCATTTATAAAACCTGCATGTATTCTCATCCCAAAAATATTAGATTTTAAAAGTGGGACTATAACTCACTTTCACAGATTTTTACTTCGTCGGGAAGTAAGACTTGGCCACTGGTTGATTCACGAACCTATAACAATATATACATATATATCAAAGTATGTTCAAAATATATTTACAACACTTTTAATATATTTTGATGTTTTAAGTTTATTAAGTCAGCTGTCCTCGTTAGTAACCTACAACTAGTTGTCCACAGTTAGATGTACAGAAATAAATCGTTAAATATTATCTTGAATCAATCCACGACCCAGTGTATACGTATCTCAGTATTGATCACAACTCAAACTATATATATTTTGGAATCAACCTCAACCCTGTATAGCTAACTCCAACATTCACATATAGAGTGTCTATGGTTGTTCCGAAATATATATAGATGTGTCGACATGATAGGTCAAAACATTGTATACGTGTCTATGGTATCTCAAGATTACATAATATACAATACAAGTTGATTAAGTTATGGTTAGAATAGATTTGTTACCAATTTTCACGTAGCTAAAATGAGAAAAATTATCCAATCTTGTTTTACCCATAACTTCTTCATTTTAAATCCGTTTTGAGTGAATCAAATTGCTATGGTTTCATATTGAACTCTATTTTATGAATCTAAACAGAAAAAGTATAGGTTTATAGTTGGAAAAATAAGTTACAAGTCATTTTTGTAAAGGTAGTCATTTCAGTCGAAAGAACGACGTCTAGATGACCATTTTAGAAAACATACTTCCACTTTGAGTTTAACCATAATTTTTGGATATAGTTTCATGTTCATAATAAAAATCATTTTCTCAGAATATCAACTTTTAAATCAAAGTTTATCATAGTTTTTAATTAACTAACCCAAAACAGCCCGCGGTGTTACTACGACGGCGTAAATCCGGTTTTACGGTGTGTTTTTTTTTTTTGTTTCCAGGTTTTAAATCATTAAGTTAGCATATCATATAGATATAGAACATGTGTTTAGTTGATTTTAAAAGTCAAGTTAGAAGGATTAACTTTTGTTTGCGAACAAGTTTAGAATTAACTAAACTATGTTCTAGTGATTACAAGTTTAAACCTTCGAATAAGATAGCTTTATATGTATGAATCGAATGATGTTATGAACATCATTACTACCTTAAGTTCCTTGGATAAACCTACTGGAAAAGAGAAAAATGGATCTAGCTTCAACGGATCCTTGGATGGCTCGAAGTTCTTGAAGCAGAATCATGACACGAAAACAAGTTCAAGTAAGATCATCACTTGAAATAAGATTGTTATAGTTATAGAAATTGAACCAAAGTTTGAATATGATTATTACCTTGTATTAGAATGATAACCTACTGTAAGAAACAAAGATTTCTTGAGGTTGGATGATCACCTTACAAGATTGGAAGTGAGCTAGCAAACTTTAAAGTATTCTTGATTTTATGTAACTAGAACTTGTAGAATTTATGAAGAACACTTAGAACTTGAAGATAGAACTTGAGAGAGATCAATTAGATGAAGAAAATTGAAGAATTAAAGTGTTTGTAGGTGTTTTTGGTCGTTGGTGTATGGATTAGATATAAAGGATATGTAATTTTGTTTTCATGTAAATAAGTCATGAATGATTACTCATAATTTTGTAATTTTATGAGATATTTCATGCTAGTTGCCAAATGATGGTTCCCACATGTGTTAGGTGACTCACATGGGCTGCTAAGAGCTGATCATTGGAGTGTATATACCAATAGTACATACATCTAAAAGCTGTGTATTGTACGAGTACGAATACGGGTGCATACGAGTAGAATTGTTGATGAAACTGAACGAGGATGTAATTGTAAGCATTTTTGTTAAGTAGAAGTATTTTGATAAGTGTATTTAAGTCTTTCAAAAGTGTATAAATACATATTAAAACACTACATGTATATACATTTTAACTGAGTCGTTAAGTCATCGTTAGTCGTTACATGTAAGTGTTGTTTTGAAACCTTTAGGTTAACGATCTTGTTAAATGTTGTTAACCCAATGTTTATAATATCAAATGAGATTTTAAATTATTATATTATCATGATATTATCATGTATGAATATCTCTTAATATGATATATATACATTAAATGTCTTTACAACGATAATCGTTACATATATGTCTCGTTTAAAAATCATTAAGTTAGTAGTCTTGTTTTTACATATGTAGTTCATTGTTAATATACTTAATGATATGTTTACTTATCATAGTATCATGTTAACTATATATATATCCATATATATGTCATCATATATTTTTTACAAGTTTTAACGTTCGTGAATCACCGGTCAACTTGGGTGGTCAATTGTCTATATGAAACATATTTCAATTAATCAAGTCTTAACAAGTTTGATTGCTTAACATGTTGGAAACATTTAATCATGTAAATATCAATCTCAATTAATATATATAAACATGGAAAAGTTCGGGTCACTACAATTCTCATCCCTGAAAACATGTAAAAAGCGGGACTGTAGACTCACCTTTGAATAAGCTCGAAATGAAAGACAAATGACTTGTACGGTTTAGACCTGAGTAATGTAACCTAAGTATACGTATGTAGGTTAGTCAATATATGTATCTTATATAAGTGTGGTTTCATAGTGTACGTTGTCTTATTGCTCGACTCGACGCGATTTAAAGTAAAAGTCAACTATATCATGCAAGTCAAACAAAGTCAACCGAAGTCAAACCGAAAGTCAAACTTGGTCAATGTGGTCAATTAAAGTCAACATCAGTAGGTTCATGTCAAATATTGGTCAATAAGTCAAACCTAAGTCAAACAATACGTTTTAGGTCATGAATAATCATTTCCACAATTTCAGTTTATCGTCATGCACAAAGTTTATGAACACGTATCATACTTAGCATATTATCTCATAGTACAAAATTCAATTAAATATGACAAACTCCAGATCATAATTAGACTTAAAATCGATTCCAAAAAGTCTATCCAAGGGCTCAAACGACAATTAAAAGTCAGGAATCAGAAGGGATACATTTGGGGTTTGCCAGGTCAGTTTCTGACCGCGCACTGATTTCCTTTTGGCTATAACCGGAGTTAGGAACATGCAATTGATACAAGACCAGTGGCCATAGTTCAAAGACAAATCAAAGTAACACATATCAACAATCTAGAAACTTTTGTTTAGCCAATTTGTACAGTTTATTCGTGCAATTTGATCATTCAGTTTTCAGCTCAAACCAGAATTCACATAAAGTATGGCTCTATTGTGCCCAATGCATAAGGTTTCAGAGATTGACATAAACTAAAAATAGGTCACATATCATGTTAAGTTTCATTTTAAAGAAGCATACATGGTCAATCAATATATAAAATTCACAAAGTACAAAACCGTGTTCAATTTACAGATTCGATTCCCATTTCGTTAGTCACATTCGCATACGATTATCTGAAGATCTAGATACAATTAGCCTATGATATCTACATGAAAGATGAAGTACTTTTTGTCTACTTTTCAAATATGCAAAGCTTCAATCACATAAGTTAACACATTTTATCATACAAGGTTATTTTCATGCAAGTGCTGTATAAAACTACATTTACACTAATTCTAGCATATCTCTGGCTATACATAAGCAAACGACATGATATCCTAGTCTAACTTCAGTATTTTTAAATTATATTTCCCATGGTATAAGTCTCACATGCCAATTCGTTTTCTATCAATACCAGATTTCTGATCAAGCAACAAAAACACAACGATAATTCAAATCGACATAACTTAATCATACGGAAACGAAATCAAGCGAATCCAAAGTCTAAACTCAATAGTTTTTCGCAAGGAATCTGATTATAAGATAATAATTAACATTTGAAAAACTTAATTTTTCTTATCAAACAAATACAAATTCGTTTTTAAACCCTAGCGCATCAAACAATCAAAATAACGATTACAATTAACACGTACGCGTATAGACTTGAGCAATTGACAAGATAACTATGAAACTCACATGAAAATCAGATTTTTAAGAATTAGGGTTCATGCAATTATACCTTTGATCGCTAAATTAAATACACCAACGCGTAGAGGAGATCGGGAATTACAACTTTCGTGTTCAAGGTTTAATCTAAAAATCAAAAATTGATGGTATGGTGGTGATGATATGGTCGACGATGGGAGGGAGCAGGAGGGAAGAAAACTGCGTTTATTTTTATTAAAGCTAATTAGGTTTAACACAAACCTTAAATACTAGCCCTAATTATCCTAAATTGCACATAAGCCCTTCCACTAGCCAAAAATTAACAAAATAAGGGGGGAGGGGGTGGGGTTCGGCCAAATGGGGCCCACTATGGGTTCCCGGGCTCTCGTTTTGTAATCCCGTGTATTCGTGGTCCATTTTAAGTGTCGTTTAGTCGTGCCGAAGGCCCGGAACGCTAATCCGATCGTTAAACGCAACCAATCGCTTAATTTATTAAAAAACCAATAAATTAAATATTTTAAAAAGTTAATAATTAATTAAATTAATTATTAAAATAAACCCGAGCGTTTAGTTGCTCAAAAAGCTATTATCAAAATCGTATCGTTTTTATCGTATTTCATTATCCGAAATATTTATTTGAATTAATATCAACCCATATCAATTATTGAAACCCTCTAAAGGTCAAGTACGCATTTAATACACGTAACCACATAAAAGTTAAATAATCGCCGTTAAATAAACTAACGGAAGGTTAACGAAAGTAACGGAAAAATTAGGGTTGTTACACTGTGTGAATGGCACCAGTCAAGCCTAGGGAGACTGGGGACTCGAGTGAGGTCAACTGTGCTTAGGGGAGGTTGGGTCCATAGGCTACTGATTGTGGAGTATAGTGTGAATGATGTATCCCCTGCATCTGGATAACTATACTGTGAATTGAGTAGCAGGGATTATCGGTAGACTCATGCCTGATCAGCTGAGAGTTGTGTGCTCGTACAAGCCGCCAATTCTCGTATTGTCTTATTGTATGCTAGTTGGTAGTTAGTATGTGTTGTTGTTAGTAGATAGCTTGTTTGTGGCTTAAGCTATATCTGTTAGATAGATTCCATTCACTTAGCGTTATGCTAATCCCCTACATTTCCACCCTTGCAGGTTTAGGTACTGCTAGTTTGGACGGGTGTTAGTATTGAAGACATGTTTGACGTGTGAACTCTGATGTGGACTTTTGTAACATGTATTTTGTAATAAGTAACACCGTCGTGTAAACTTAAACTTAATTATGTGGATTTCTGTTGTGATGTGTTAAATGTTGAGATTTTAATATAAAAGTCTTCCGCTGTGTTTAAAAAAACGGCCGGTGTTAGAAGTTGGTATCAGAGCGTAGTTTGGCAGCAAGTACGTGCGCGTATTTTTTTCCCAAACCCTGAGGCAAGTCAAACATGTCTGTGGGAGTAGGGGCTACGTGAAAATAGGATATATGTGCGTGTTAGTGTGATTGAACTAACTGATATCCACTAAACTTTTGTGTGAGCTGTTTTGTAGCACATGTATGGCTGATAGAAACGCAACTGGCCCATCCAACCCCGAAACATTCAGAGCACCAGAAGAGGGTGTTGAGTCTGATGATGATCAGAATAGTTACATCCTTCAGTTAGAAAGCAAGCTGAAAGAGGCTGAAGACAAAATTAATGAGCTTGAGTTGGCGAGACATTCTGGAAATGATGATACACCACCTGGATTCCCAACCGCACAATCCCAAACGATACCTAATGTGCACCAGAACCAGTTTCAGAATCAAATACCTAACCAATATTATATGCCACCACAAAATACTTTTACGTACCAAAATCCTATGATGATGAACCCATACCAAATGTAAATGTTTCAACAACCCTACATGCAACCACCTAAAAGGTGTACTTATAAGAACTTCCGTGATTGCAAACCCTCCGAGTTCTCTGGAAGTACTGATCCGACTGTAACTCTCAATTGGTTGCGAGAAATTGAAAGGGTATTTGAAGCGTGCCAGTGTGAACCCGAGCTGAAAGTAACATATGCTAGTAGAATGTTGAAAGGTAGGGCTATGATTTGGTGGGATTCTTTGATTTCCAGTATACCGAAAGAGCAAGTGAGTATGATCACATGGGAGCAGTTTCATGGGAAGGTGTGTGAACAGTATTATAATCCATTTGATATGAACCGAATCAAGACTGGGTTTCTTGAAATGAAGATGACACCTTAAATGATAATCGATGAGGTAGTAGAGAAGTTTATGGATAAACTGAGGTTTGTACAACAATGGGTGCCAGACGAAGCGTCTCGTATTCAGCATTTTGTTAATATCATTCTGCCAGAGTATCGAACTTTTGTTAGAACAGCTACATCGTTGTCTCAAGCTGTTGTAATGGCTAAGATGGTAGAAAGTGATGTTCAGGCCGCCAGAAATAGAATGTTTGGTAATGTGAAACAACAAGGTGGGCAAGTATCTGGTCAATCAGGATCTAAATCCAAGAAGTCTAGTGGGTTTAAATCGAAGGGTAAAAGTGGTCAGAGTAGTACTGGATCTGGATCAGGTAAAGGAAATTGGTGTCACATGTGTCAATCTTCTCACATTGGTCAGTGTTCTGAGGTTACAAGAAGATGCTTAAAGTGTGGTGTTGTTGGGCATGAGTCTTCAGCATGCCCGTATTCGAATAGTGTGTGTTGGAGTTGTCACAAACCAGGGCATCGTGCAGTTAGTTGTCTGTCAAGAGTGGTAGTTCCGGGGCAGGGTCAGGGGCACGTTCGACATCAGCCGAAGGGTCAACTGCCTCGAGTGGGCAGAAGAGGAAGAACCCTCCAACAGCAGAGGATAGAGCTTTTCAGATATCGATTGAGAATGCTGTGGCAACCGACGAAGTGATCACCGGTATGTTTCTAATCAACTCAATACCTGCTCGCGTATTGTTTGATTGTGGTGCCAATAGGTGTTTTATGTCCCTAGATTTATGTGCTAAGTTAAATTTACCAGCAACTGTGTTACCCAAACCAGTTAGTGTAGAAGTAGCCGATGGTAAGACCACACCCATCACAACATATGTGTCTGGTGTTTGTATAGAGATCGAAGAGAAGTCTTTCCCGGTGACTTGTTTAGTGTTACCTATTCCTAGCTTTGATGTAGTATTATGAATGGATTGGCTGAGCTCGCTTAGGGCTAATATTAAGTGTGATAGGAAAATGATTACCTTTCGTTCGACCGATGGAACCCGTGTTGTGGCTCGAGGGGAGCGGGGCGGGTATAATTTTCCATCGATATCCATGATGAAAGCGAAAAAGTCGATGGCAAAGGGTTGTGAATCATTTCTTGCATATGTGATTGATGCGAAGAAAGAAAAGAAAACAGTGGCCGATATTCTGATAGTATCAGAATTTCCTGAAGTGTTCCCAGATGAGTTACCAGGTCTGCCGCCAGTAAGTGAAGTCGAATATAAGATTGAGTTGGTTCCTGGAACAACACCAGTTGCAAAAGCTCCATACCGATTAGCGCCGTCTGAAATCCGTGAAATGATGTCACAGATTCAAGAGTTATTAGATCGTGGGTTTATCCGATCGAGTTCTTCACCGTGGGGTGCTCCGATATTGTTTGTTAAAAAGAAAGATGGGTCAATGCGTATGTGTATTGATTATCGTGAATTGAACAAAAGAACAGTGAAGAATAAGTATCCGTTACCTCGAATAGATGATTTATTCGATCAGTTACAGGGTGTTTCATTCTTTTCTAAGATAGACTTACAATCCGGATATCATCAGGTTCGTGTTGCTGAATCAGATATACCGAAAACAGCGTTCAGAACAAGGTATGATCATTATGAATTTCTTGTCATGCCGTTTGGGTTGACGAATGCGCCATCAGTCTTCATGGATCTAATGAATAGAGTGAAAGGACCCGTTCATATACATTATAAACGATTCACAATAGTTGATTACATTGCGAGGTATTTGACCTCTATATGATACATTTTACAAACATTGCATTCGTTTTTAAATGACAATCTTTCTTTACATCAAAAATTGACAGGCATGCATCCATTTCATAATATCCACTATCCAACTATAAATTGATTTAATAATAATCTTTGATGAACTCAATGACTCGAATGCAACGTTCTTCGAAATATGCTATGAAAGACTCCAAGTAATATCTTTAAAATGAGCAAATGCACAGCAGAAGATTTCTTTAACACCTGAGAATAAACATGCTTTAAAGTGTCAACCAAAAGGTTGGTGAGTTCATTAGTTTATCATAATCATTTATTTCCATCATTTTAATAGACCACAAGAATTTCATTTCCAGTTCTCATAAATATACGTCCCATGCATAGAGACAAAAAAATAATCATTCTTATGGTGAACACCTGGTAACCGACATTAACTAGATACATATAAGAATATCCCCTATCATTCCGGGATCCTCCTTCGGACATGATATAATTTCGAAGTACTAAAGCATCCGGTACTTTGGATGGGGTTTGTTAGGCCCAATAGATCTATCTTTAGGATTCGCGTCAATTAGGGTGTCTGTTCCCTAATTCTTAGATTACCAGACTTTAATAAAAAGGGGCATATTCGATTTCGATAATTCAACCATAGAATGTAGTTTCAATTACTTGTGTCTATTTCGTCAAACATTTATAAAAGCGCATGTATTCTCAGTCCCAAAAATATAAAGGGTAAAAAGGTAAATGAAACTCACCATACTGTATTTCGTAGTAAAAATACATATAACGTCATTGAACAAGTGCAAGGTTGGCCTCGGATTCACGAACCTAAATTAATTATATATATTTATGTGTTGGTCAATATTTGTCTAACAAATTAGGTCAAGTCATAGTGTACCACAATCCTAATGCTCGAGACTAATATGCAAAAGTCAACAAAATTAAATTTGACTCAAAATAATTTCCAAAAATCTATACATGATTAATATATAGTTTAAATATCGTCGTTTTATATTTTTAAATATTTTTAAAAGATTTATTAGAGTAAATAATATAATTTATTTATTAATAAATAAAATTTTATATTATATTTATATAATAAAATATACTTTTATATATATTAAGTAATAAAATTTATAGGGTTCATTTAATATTATAAAGAAAATATGATAGGTATTATTAAAGTAAGTTATTACACGTAGTAAAATATGTTTGTATCAAATATTTATTTGATAAAATAATATCTATAATGATAGTAAGTAAAAGTTGTATTATTTTGTAATAATAATTATTATTATAAAAATATCAATATTTATAATTACTAAGATGACATTATGATAAAACGATAATTCTAATTATGATAACTTTAATATTTACGATAATTTTTAATATTATCTTTAAAATAATAATTCTATTTAAAATAATAATAATAATAATGATATTTTATAGTAACAATGACATTTTTATTAAAATGATAATTTTTGTTAAAATGATAGTTTTAATACTAACGATAATTTTAATAATAATAGTAATGATAAAAATAATAAGACCGATAATTTTATCTAAATCAATATCTTATGATATTTTAATTTCATCATGATACTCTTACCCATTATTTCCTAATCGTTTCGTTTAATAGCTTTTAATCGTCTTTTATATCGTGTTCGTAATAATGATAATAATAGTAATCAAAATAATTAGCTGTTACAAATATTTGTTTTAATTACACTAATATTAATAATGATAGTTACTATAACATTATTAACGATAATACTAATAATTATCTTAATGATAATATAGTAATAATAATAATAACAATAACAATAACCATTTTTAAATAATGATATATATATTAATAATGATAATAATAATAATAATACCAATAATAATAATAATTGGATAATAATAATAATACTAATTATAACTTTAACGATAATAACGATAGTAATAATAAAAAAAATAACAATTTTTAATGATAAATCCTTTTATTGATAAAGATAATAATAATAATAATAATAAGATAAAACTAGAACGACGATAATAACGACGATAATAATAATCATTTTTAATAATAATACAAAAGTTCGATGGACTATAACTTCACATCCGTTCATCGAAATCATTCGATATCTAAATGAAAAGTTCTTAATTTTTCTCTACCTTTCCAACGACATGCATATCTTATACCTTATCTCAGTCGCATATATAACTAATTCAGGATTCAACATAACCTAACTAAAGGCAATATCAAAAGTACAAACATGCATAATCCTATATACTCGAGCACTAGTCAGGGATACACTATTAGTATGTAAAAGTTAAATTATGAGTACTCACGTATCAATATTGAGATTCAATATTGCAGGAAAGGTACGCAGACACAAAGGAGATGATAAACACTATATTGACCTCACGAGCATACCCATGAACCATACCCAATCACCTCCATAGCTATAACCCATAATTTCCTTAATCCAATCCCACTCGAAAAACAATTTCGAAATCACTCGGACAGCACTCTGACGTAATATTTTATGTATACTAATAATATCTTGAAATAATACGGAGTAAATATATATATGTAAATCGATTGAGAGAGTTTAGAGAAAAATATTTTCAAGTTTCTATGAAATAATGAAACCTATTGAATTCTATTTATAATAGATTTTTGAATTATTAAAGTATGAATTAATAAAGTGAATTATTAAAGTATGAATTATTAAAGTGAATTATTAAAGTATGAATTATTAAAGTGAATTATTAAAGTATGAATTATTAAAGTGAATTATTAAAGTATGAATTATTAAAGTGAATTATTAAAGTATGAATTATTAAAGTGAATTATTAAAGTTAAAGTAAAGTAAAAATAAAGTAAAGGTAAAGTTTAAGTATAGTAAAAGTATAAAACTATGTACGTATAATACGCGTATAAATATATATAATATTAATTTAAATCGTTATATATATTTAATAAAATAAAATATAAATATCGTTATCTTTATCATACTGGTTAAGTAATGAGTTGTCAAAAGTGGTTCTAGATATTTATAAAAGTTATATACGTTTTAATAATAAAGTTCTTTTTAAACTGAAAACGTTTTTGTACGTTTGAAACTAAATCAAATAAATATAATAATTTTGTTTTCCAAAACCAAATATATTTTTAAGAATCATTTTGTTTAAAGGTTAAAATAATGGAAATCGTTATATCATAAAATGTTTTAGAAAAGTAGAATCATATATATTCATAATAGGTTTCAAGTTTTTAAATTACAGTTTGTTGGTGAAGCATGGGATAAAGTTCAAAGGTTAAATAAACGTATGAAATCATCTTAATGAAAAATGTCGAGTTACTTAACTTGTCGATATCCAACATCTAAGTTATTTACACTTCACATTCTTACTTATAAATCACTTTACCATTTTCCGAATGTTGTCAAAAAGAATAGATTTCTTAAATCACAGTGGACCTCATAACATAGACCCGTAATCATATCATAATGTATCTGATAAATCAATCATTTGATATTATCTTCTAATTCCATCGATAAACATATTGAAACAAATACGTTCATGTAAAGTATTATACGTTTAATACTTTATTAATATTCTCAAGTTATAATATATATATATATATACATATATATACATATTTATTTATATATAACGGTTTGTGAATCGTCGGAATTTGGTCGAGGTTATAATGAATGTATGAACACAATTTAAAATTCTTGAGATTTAACTTAACAAACTTTGCTTATCGTGTCGGAATAATATAAAGATAAAGTTTAAATTTGGTTGGAAATTTCCGGGTTGTCACAGTACCTACCCGTTAAAGAAATTTCGTCCCAAAATTTGAGTGAAAAGGTCGTGAATGATAATAAGTATGTTTTCATGATGCATACAGGCTGAAAATTAGAGTTTTATCATCAGCGAATAATTTGGATAAACAATCCATTTATATGAAGAGTACGAGTGAAGCTAACATAGAAGAGTAAAATGAGTAAGTGTAGATTCATCTTATCATTTGACGTAGATATGATTGATTTCCAGATTTCAAGGGATTTGAAGAAAATCTTTGTAATAAGATTTGATTCTCCGGTAACAAAAGGAATTAGGATCCGCTTTAAATGCGATCGTCCATTTTAATTGTTCTGTCGGAGATTTTCTTATAAATTCACCTCCTTCGTTTTCTTACAACTCACACCTTCTGTTGATGCATTTTATGCAAGTCCCTAGACATCTACCCACGTCCATTGCAGGTACAATAGTTTACAGGCCACCATGATCGTTCGTTATTATCCTATCCGTGTTTGTATGTGGTTACAGCAACTGCAGGAATGAGATTTGGATGTTTGACTATGTTAGACTTAGTCAGATGTCCGAGTGAAGCCTCACTCGTACGGCTGATAGGCTCATACGCACGGTTGATGCTGAGCTAAGTCACAATTACAACCTAAATGAGAAGACACGAGTGAGTGATCACCCGTACGGCTGATGAAGCTAACTTGTATGTGTGATGGATGAATCGTACGGGTGAGTCAACAGCAGGGGTATATAAGGTCTTATGTTCTTCATTTTAGGTTAAGCCTCTCATTTGTTACACACACTCAGATCTGGTGAGCTCCTCCGATTCTCTCTCAACCCAAATCACCCAGGTGGTGAATAATAGCTCTAGGTGTTGATCTAATCACACTTGATTTAGTTGTGGTATGACTAAATTAATCCCAAAAAGCTTAACCTATTCACTAGAGGGTTTGATTCACTTATTCTGTCATTGTGTGAGTTAAATCTGTTGATTTTTAAGTTCCTAGTCATGTTTCATCACCTTCTATTCTTTCCCCCTCAACTCATATTTTAAAGTATTCATCAATATGCTCCATCCAGTTCTGATTCTCGATATACTTATAACTTTCATATCGGTCATTCTTCTTTTTCATCTACCGCCGGAAGAATCTATTTACTTCTACTATACTCTTAGGTTTATAGTGTTTCTAGTTCTCCCGTGTCTTTATTTTGCTATATGCATCGATATATATGGTTTATAATTTTTGATTTGTCGTTGGGCTTTATATCTTCCCTTATATTTCAAAGTCTCTGTTTCTATCTTCTATAATCATTGTTATCCACATTTAATGCTCTCTTTTATTTGCTGCAATTTATACCCCAATTTCTATTTCGGAGTTTTGTCCTTTCGTTTCTTCTTCTTGCGATTAAGCACCACTTGTAATGGTCCAGAATTCACAGATATGAATTTCGGAATGAACATTGTTAATGTTCTAGGAAGGAAATTGTGATGGCACGATCTTGACTTGTCAAATTACTAAAATACCTTGGAAAAGGCCGAATCATCAAGAAATATTTTCTTGATATTTTAGAGGTTAAATAGAATACAAGAGTCGTATAACATGGCACATGATGATGTTATGATCCGTGAATCATTACATTCCATTTAGAAACTCAGCATGAATTACTGTAATATAATCACGTTGATCAAGTGTCATTATATTATACTAACTCATGCTTCAGTTTCCAACACTACTTCAAAAACATTCATATTTTAAACTCAAAGGTTTACAGAGTATAGGAACTAAACAGTTTCCTTTTTGATGTAATACAGATAGCGCAAAGAGATAAATGATTCCAGATAAGAATAGTTATGGAAATATCTTCAGAAATATGGAGGATATTTATAATGAAAGATACGATGATATCTTAGAATTTCTAATATCAGAGGATGATGAAGAATATTGTCTGTAAGGGTTTAGTGTCAGGAGCAAGGTATTCGTTAATGACTTCAGCAGACACTGAATCATTTGGATTCTTTGAAGGCAGGTTCAGTCTTGGTGATTTGTCCACAGCCTCCTTCATACTTTGCTCAATCCTTTTTCCAGTTCTAAAACTTCTCTATTTCTGAGCTTTGTTAATACACTAATCTTTATCATCAAACTTTTTACTACTAAGGTCATTTACAGTTTTTGTTGCTTCATCAGCATTTCGAGAACTAGTTCGCGGTTCAGAGTGTTTTTCAGAAACTTCACATTCGAAGTATGTAAGCCTTGGAAATAGTGGCGTCAACATGCTGTGAGATTTCAAAATACTGATTGCTAATTCCCAATGATTCGTATGGCAATTCTCATTACAAGAGGCAGATGAGTAAATGATGAGGTTTCGATAAATATAAAGATTCTTCGAAATGCCCAAGATCAGTGAAGTTGTTGGTAAGTTTATTGCTAATGTGGTGGAATATGAAAGGTTCTCCGGTAACAAAAGGGTAATCACATATATCAAAATTATGATAAGGCTACTCCGAATGAAAAAATCGAAGTTGTCTTGCTGGAGCTGTGATATAATTTGCTACTTTGCAAAGGAATTGCAAGGTTATTTTTTCTAATAAATGCCAAAAGATCTGACACAGATATGTGTTGAATTATGACTTTGGTTTTAAGAGCTTTTTAAGTACATAACTGTGAGTAATATGTGGTTGGATCATCATCTCGATTGCTCATTATTTGAAGTGTCTTCAGAGATTTTCGAAGGGTTTGAACACAGATTGTAATCGTTTGTATACATTTGATGTTCTAACATACTTTTGAAGTCAAAGTATAGCTTTGAAAGATGTAGGAATCTAAAAGTGATGGTACCGGTTATATCTCGAATTGAATTCTGAGATTTTAAAATCAGAATATGTAATTGGGTTTTAATGAGTATGGTTGTTTTGATTTCTATGAAAGAATGTATATTATTGTGAAAGTAGGAAGTATAATTTATATTTTTTCTTAATCTGATTCGAAGAATGTAACATATTAATTGTGAATATATATATATCTCTTGGGTATTACCTATCCGTTAAAAATTTTTCACAATTAATATTTTGTACATAAGAATTTTATTACAGTCTTTATGAAAATATATATGTATATATTCTCCTCAGATGTAACATAGATTTTAATGAGTTAATACTAAATTAAACTCATTCGATTTACGGTTAGAACTAGAATTGAATAATTCCTTGAAGGCTTTAGAGGTTACATAAGTATTTCTTCAATAATATTGAAATTATGAATCAATACTTCATTATTTGTTGAGATGTGATGTTGGTTTTCATTAAATTCTTGTGAACTTCGCAAAGTACGAATGATGTTATCTGAAAAGTTTCGGTTACATCAATGATGAAGTGTAAAATCAAATATATACTTGATTTATTAGGAATTGGAATTTGTTGAATTGAGACAGAGATTGTAGTTAACGATGGTTAAGTCGCGGGCGAGGGACGTACATTATTGCATATTTGTAATATGAATTAACCGATTAGTTAAGATTCACACACAATAGCTTAGCACGGAAAGATTTATTTTTTATTTCAAAATATATATATATATATATATATATATATATATATATATATATATATATATATATATATATATATATATATATATATAATATATATATAATTTCTTCAGAGGGAATGAGTTAATTCTTCATAACTTATTGATACAATATACACGTTATTGATTCGTAATGATGTCCACAGTAATTCTTGAACTGACGGAGTTTGTGATGTTATAGGTGTTGTTGATTCTGATGTTGACTGTACTGACGATGCTGGTGACATTGACGGTACTGTTGATGCTGTTGGTAAAACAAGTTTAACTTGTTAATCACACACCATTTTTGTCAGGGTTTCTACTCTTCCTTCTATCATTTTGGTTCGCTTAACTGATTTATGGTTAGGGCTAGATTAGATAATCTCTAAGACTTTAGAGATTATATAATCACCGCAGAATGTTTCTCCAATGAAGTTATGAATTAATACTTCGTCAGTTATTGTTGTTGGTACTCCTTGGTATCTATGGTGCGTATGACATTGATGCTTGTGGGACAGATTGTGAAGTTGAGGTTTACAACGCGGTTGTGGTTGGAGGTGGTAATGGTACTATTTGCGTTGATGATGGTGGTACTGGTTATGCTGCTGGTGCTGCTGCTGGTGTTTGTAATCTCTGCACCATATTATCCAAAGCCACTACCCGAGAGCGAAGTTCGTTGACTTCTTCTATTATTCCAGGATGATTGTCGGTCGGAACGAGCGGATAAATAAAATCTAGAATTTGATGTAGTATATAATCGTGACGAGATACCCTGGAAATGAGAGAGAAAATGGTGTCTTGAACAGGTTCGCCGGTAAGTTCTTCAGGTTCTTCGCCAAGAGGGCAATGTGGTGGATGGAAAGGATCGCCTTCTTCTTGTTTCCAATGATTGAGGAGGCTACGAACCCATCCCCAATTCATCCAGAATAGGTGATGACTGATTGGTTGATCCATTCCGGTCACACTGCTTTCGGAGCTTGAGTGAGATTCCATTTCAGAATCCGAGTGACTTGAACTGATGACAAATTCCATTTCGTACGATTGGATAAAGGATTTTCGATATAAAATGATTTTTCGGCTATCGGGTGGTATTCTATGTACATAGGATATCTATATATAGAGATCAAAAGATTTCAAAGATTACGGAGGAATTTGCGGGATATGTCAGGCAAAGTTTAAAGTAACAGATACGATAAGATATGATTTAGCAGATACGCTAAGATATGAATTTTGTCTATACACTACTCATGCAATTAATGTAGCAAGACGTGTCTAGACTAATAATGATAAGCAGGTAATTTTCTATGGATGATAAGCAGGTGATTTCCAACTAGAAATGATAAGCAAAACTTTTGACATGCAGACACGGTCGAAGTCCAGACTCACTAATGCATCCTAACGAATTATCAGTTAGACACACTAATGCAGACCTGGTTCGCTAAGACCACCGCTCTGATACCAACTGAAAGGACCCGTTCATATACATTATAAACGATTCACAATAGTTGATTACATTGCGAGGTATTTGACCTCTATATGATACATTTTACAAACATTGCATTCGTTTTTAAATGACAATCTTTCTTTACATCAAAAATTGACAGGCATGCATACCATTTCATAATATCCACTATCCAACTATAAATTGATTTAATAATAATCTTTGATGAACTCAATGACTCGAATGCAACGTTCTTCGAAATATGCTATGAAAGACTCCAAGTAATATCTTTAAAATGAGCAAATGCACAGCAGAAGATTTCTTTAACACCTGAGAATAAACATGCTTTAAAGTGTCAACCAAAAGGTTGGTGAGTTCATTAGTTTATCATAATCATTTATTTCCATCATTTTAATAGACCACAAGAATTTCATTTCCAGTTCTCATAAATATACGTCCCATGCATAGAGACAAAAAAATAATCATTCTTATGGTGAACACCTGGTAACCGACATTAACTAGATACATATAAGAATATCCCCTATCATTCCGGGATCCTCCTTCGGACATGATATAATTTCGAAGTACTAAAGCATCCGGTACTTTGGATGGGGTTTGTTAGGCCCAATAGATCTATCTTTAGGATTCGCGTCAATTAGGGTGTCTGTTCCCTAATTCTTAGATTACCAGACTTTAATAAAAAGGGGCATATTCGATTTCGATAATTCAACCATAGAATGTAGTTTCAATTACTTGTGTCTATTTCGTCAAACATTTATAAAAGCGCATGTATTCTCAGTCCCAAAAATATAAAGGATAAAAAGGTAAATGAAACTCACCATACTGTATTTCGTAGTAAAAATACATATAACGTCATTGAACAAGTGCAAGGTTGGCCTCGGATTCACGAACCTAAATTAATTATATATATTTATGTGTTGGTCAATATTTGTCTAACAAATTAGGTCAAGTCATAGTGTACCACAATCCTAATGCTCGAGACTAATATGCAAAAGTCAACAAAAGTAAATTTGACTCAAAATAATTTCCAAAAATCTATACATGATTAATATATAGTTTAAATATCGTCGTTTTATATTTTTAAATATTTTTAAAAGATTTATTAGAGTAAATAATATAATTTATTTATTAATAAATAAAATTTTATATTATATTTATATAATAAAATATACTTTTATATATATTAAGTAATAAAATTTATAGGGTTCATTTAATATTATAAAGAAAATATGATAGGTATTATTAAAGTAAGTTATTACACGTAGTAAAATATGTTTGTATCAAATATTTATTTGATAAAATAATATCTATAATGATAGTAAGTAAAAGTTGTATTATTTTGTAATAATAATTATTATTATAAAAATATAAATATTTATAATTACTAAGATGACATTATGATAAAACGATAATTCTAATTATGATAACTTTAATATTTACGATAATTTTTAATATTATCTTTAAAATAATAATTCTATTTAAAATAATAATAATAATAATAATGATATTTTATAGTAACAATGACATTTTTATTAAAATGATAATTTTTGTTAAAATGATAGTTTTAATACTAACGATAATTTTAATAATAATAGTAATGATAAAAATAATAAGACCGATAATTTTATCTAAATCAATATCTTATGATATTTTAATTTCATCATGATACTCTTACCCATTATTTCCTAATCGTTTCGTTTAATAGCTTTTAATCGTCTTTTATATCGTGTTCGTAATAATGATAATAATAGTAATCAAAATAATTAGGTGTTACAAATATTTGTTTTAATTACACTAATATTAATAATGATAGTTACTATAACATTATTAACGATAATACTAATAATTATCTTAATGATAATATAGTAATAATAATAATAACAATAACAATAACCATTTTTAAATAATGATATATATATTAATAATGATAATAATAATAATAATACCAATAATAATAATAATTGGATAATAATAATAATACTAATTATAACTTTAACGATAATAACGATAGTAATAATAAAAAAAATAACAATTTTTAATGATAAATCCTTTTATTGATAAAGATAATAATAATAATAATAATAATAATAATAAGATAAAACTAGAACGACGATAATAACGACGATAATAATAATTATTTTTAATAATAATACAAAAGTTCGATGGACTATAACTACACATCCGTTCATCGAAATCATTCGATATCTAAATGAAAAGTTCTTAATTGTTCTCTACCTTTCCAACGACATGCATATCTTATACCTTATCTCAGTCGCATATATAACTAATTCAGGATTCAACATAACCTAACTAAAGGCAATATCAAAAGTACAAATATGCATAATCCTATATACTCGAGCACTAGTGAGGGATACACTATTAGTATGTAAAAGTTAAATTATGAGTACTCACGTATCAATATTGAGATTCAATATTGCAGGAAAGGTACGTAGACGCAAAGGAGATGATAAACACTATATTGACCTCACGAGCATACCCATGAACCATACCCAATCACCTCCATAGCTATAACCCATAATTTCCTTAATCCAATCCCACTCGAAAAACAATTTCGAAATCACTCGGACAGCACTCTGACGTAATATTTTATGTATACTAATAATATCTTGAAATAATACAGAGTAAATATATATATGTAAATCGATTGAGAGAGTTTAGAGAAAAATATTTTCAAGTTTCTATGAAATAATGAAACCTATTGAATTCTATTTATAATAGATTTTTGAATTATTAAAGTATGAATTATTAAAGTGAATTATTAAAGTATGAATTATTAAAGTGAATTATTAAAGTATGAATTATTAAAGTGAATTATTAAAGTATGAATTATTAAAGTGAATTATTAAAGTATGAATTATTAAAGTGAATTATTAAAGTTAAAGTAAAGTAAAAATAAAGTAAAGGTAAAGTTTAAGTATAGTAAAAGTATAAAACTATGTACGTATAATACGCGTATAAATATATATAATATTAATTTAAATCGTTATATATATTTAATAAAATAAAATATAAATATCGTTATCTTTATCATACTGGTTAAGTAATGAGTTGTCAAAAGTGGTTCTAGATATTTATAAAAGTTATATACGTTTTAATAATAAAGTTCTTTTTAAACTGAAAACGTTTTTGTACGTTTGAAACTAAATCAAATAAATATAATAATTTTGTTTTCCAAAACCAAATATATTTTTAAGAATCATTTTGTTTAAAGGTTAAAATAATGGAAATCGTTATATCATAAAATGTTTTAGAAAAGTAGAATCATATATATTCATAATAGGTTTCAAGTTTTTAAATTACAGTTTGTTGGTGAAGCATGGGATAAAGTTCAAAGGTTAAATAAACGTATGAAATCATCTTAATGAAAAATGTCGAGTTACTTAACTTGTCGATATCCAACATCTAAGTTATTTACACTTCACGTTCTTACTTATAAATCACTTTACCATTTTCCGAATGTTGTCAAAAAGAATAGATTTCTTAAATCACAGTGGACCTCATAACATAGACCCGTAATCATATCATAATGTATCTGATAAATCAATCATTTGATATTATCTTCTAATTCCATCGATAAACATATTGAAACAAATACGTTCATGTAAAGTATTATACATTTAATACTTTATTAATATTCTCAAGTTATAATATATATATATACATATATATACATATTTATTTATATATAACGGTTTGTGAATCGTCGGAATTTGGTCGAGGTTATAATGAATGTATGAACACAATTTAAAATTCTTGAGATTTAACTTAACAAACTTTGCTTATCGTGTCGGAATAATATAAAGATAAAGTTTAAATTTGGTTGGAAATTTCCGGGTTGTCACATAGAGTATGTCATCCATTCTTAGATAAGTTTGTGATCGTGTTTATAGACGATATACTAGTGTATTCAAAGACAGAGAGTGAACATGCTGAACATCTGAGACAGGTTTTGAACTTGTTGAAACGCGAGCAACTATTTGCAAAATTTTCAAAATGTGAATTTTGGTTACGTGAAGTGCAGTTTTTGGGTCATGTGATTTGTGCCGAAGGTATAAATGTTGATCCGATAAAGATAGAAGCGGTAATGAATTGAAATTCTCCAAAGACTCTGACTGAGATTAAGAGTTTTCTGGGATTGACTGGTTATTATCGCAGGTTTAACAAAGATTTTTCTAAATTAGCAGCTCCATTGACTAAGTTGACTCGTAAAGATGTAGCCTTTTGATGGACTGATGAACAGAAAAAGGCTTTTCAGATTTTGAAACAGCTACTGTGTCAGGCACCAGTGTTAGCTTTACCAGAAGGTTCAGATGACTTCGTAGTATACTGTGATGCATCATTTGCTGGGTTGGTGTAACACCCCATCAGAATCCACTAACGGCGTATTAACTCTGGTCCCAATGCTTGGCTTGACTTCTACATAACAACAATGTTCTACAGCGGAAGCAACTAATACCTGAGATAAAACATGCAAAACGGATCAACATAAAGTTGAGTGAATCTACAGGTTTGAGTAAATAGTTCTCGTATGTTTCATAAAACAGTTTCCATAAATCGTTTGTCGAAAATCATTTCTCAAAATCGTTTATCTAAATAAACCACTAAGGTTTAATCTCAAATGTTTGCGTATAGCAAATGCTAAGTAATAAATTGTTTGTAAGATGTCAAGTTTCAACTGTGAGTGACATTAAAAAGTTCTTTTTGTTTCATCTGTTTGTAGACATTACCATGTCCAGTTTCAAGTTTGTAAACATCCTCTTTAAGTAACATTCATCGTAAGTTAGGCCACGATATTTCTTAAAAGCTTCGTAATAATATACACTTATCATGAGCACTTGATTATAAAGCTTTAACCTTTGTGTGAGCCGAGCACACATCTTTAGTTTACCATATACTGGCGATACACCGATCAAGTGTACGAGTAAGAACTATATAAGCACCTGTTTAACATTGTGGTGAGGTTTGTCAAACCTAATGGTACCGTCCCTATAAAGTCGAGCTTACAAAGTAACTAATATAATCAAGCTAAGGATTTTTGATCTGAACTCATATGTATATTCTTGGTAAGTTACTCGTGCCTAGTGCGTAAAATAGTTGTAAAAATAGTTTAAGAAATAATTTCAAAAGCAGCATGTATCTCATCCCAAAAATGTTAAAGAAAAAGGGACTGTAGGCTCACCTTAGCAAAAGCACTTGAATATCTTAGCAAACCGTACTGTAGTCGAACAATCTCGACCGAACAACGCAACCTAACCATATAAGTAATCTTAAGTATACACATATAGGTCAAACCATGTCAACCCATAGTGTACGCAAAGTCCTAGTGCTCAGACTGACTCAATAAGCAAGCAAAAGGCAACTAATCCAAGCAAGTCAACCAAAGTCAACCCTAAAGTCAACTCGGTCAAAGTGGTCAACTAAAGTCAAACATCTCAGTAGGTCATACAAACATGATCAATAAGTCAAACCTAGGTCAAGTCTCACTTTACAAGTCACAATTAAGCATATTGCACTTTTGCACCTTAAAGCATGCCTTAGAAATTCGTATGTCGTAGAAAGATCCAACTATAGCTCAAAGCACATAAATCATTAAATCGTGAACAACTCCAGATCATAACTACACTTAAAATATATTCCAAAAAGTCCAGCCAAAGCCTCATACGATAAATAAAAGTCCAATATTAGAAAGGGTCTATTCAAAGTTCATTACAGAAATTTCTGCCCGCGCGTCAGTTTTTAAACAATTTCCATAAAATATAGAAATAGATTTTGACAAACGGCCAATTGGTGTCATCTCAAAACATCACAAAGTTTTAATGATAAAATAATTAGAAACATTGCTTTAGCCAATTCATACAGTTTTGCAAATCTTTACAGACTCATCAATTTTTAATCATCAACCAGACACATCACGTAGACGAGCATATATCTCATGGTAAATCACTTTCTCGCAAGTTCGCATACAAATGAAACATGTCAAGAAACACTTAAACTAACATATTCAGAAGATCAAAGTCTAAATCAATTCCTAGTTCACTCTAGCAATTTTTATGTAACTTTGAAAAACGATTCAGTTCACTTTAAAAACCAAATCTTCGTTTTGACATAACGGGAGCATTACATAACCTTTTAACGCAAATC
The DNA here is from genome assembly GCF_046630445.1 of Rutidosis leptorrhynchoides. Taxonomy (NCBI): domain Eukaryota; kingdom Viridiplantae; phylum Streptophyta; class Magnoliopsida; order Asterales; family Asteraceae; genus Rutidosis; species Rutidosis leptorrhynchoides. The sequence continues at coordinate 364,639,954 of NC_092340.1, read as the reverse complement.
TTAAGTCTAAACTGCATAAATTTTCACAATGAATACATTAGTACACTTTATATAAGCTAAAACACAAAGCATACAACTCAGAAAATTCATATATCATGCAAACCCTAACGAAACTTCGATTAATCATATCTTGAGCATACGATAACGAAATCATGCAAAATCAAAGTCCAAACTCAATAGTTTTTTGATCTCTATCCATCTAGATAATCATCAAAGATCAGTTCATAAGTCAATTTTATCAGATCATTAAAATATGAATTCGTTTTTCATGCAAACAACGTCAATCGAGCAATTAAACGATAAACGATAACACAAGACACCATTAATTGAGCACTAGACTTGATTACACTATGTAATTGAACAAAAATCAGATCTAAAATAATTAGGGTTAGTTTTTATACCTTAAAACACAAATCAATTGGTAATAGCATGTAGAGGACGATCAAAGGAAGCACTTTCGTGTTGAAGGTTCAAGCAAACAAGCAATTTTTGTTGGTGATTGATGAGGATGAAGATGTCGACATGTATGGGGGTTTGGGAGCTGATCTTGGTCTTGGTTTAGGGTTAGGAGTGGAAGAGTTGTGATTAAAAGCCTTTTATACTTATTTCCTTAATTAGGTTAGGGCTTAAATCACTAGTTAATCACACATGGGCTAAAATTAATCACATAAATGGGTGGAGTGATGGGAATTTGGCCAATGGGGCAAAAATGGAATCCATAGGCTCACAAATGTTGCTATCCAAGTTTCATAAGTGTACTCATTAAGTGTCGTTAGCCGATACGCAAACCGGATCGATAAACGTTAATTTCTCGCGTTTTTAACCTATATAAATTCTAATAAATTGAAAGTATGTTTAAAACATAATAATTACATAAAATAATGATTAAAAGTGAAATACCATTCTTTTCATTATTTTCTTGTACGCGCGTGGTCCGTTTCAAGTGCCGTTAACCGTACCGGATCTCCGGAACGTTAACTAGTCGTTCAAACGAATTCACGGATTTAATTTACTAAATAAATAATAAATTAAATAAGTTTTTCATAAAGTCAATAATTATTAGAAATAATTATTTTATCGTTTTTCTGAGTTCCGTAAACTGAAAAGCTTTCTAGGCGATTACCTTAATCGTGTCGTTTTCTAGGTATTTCGCTATCCGAAACAAGTTCATCAATTAATATAACCATATTAATTCAAGTAATCCACTAGGATCAAGTATGCATTTAATTCTGTTAAACACATAAAGTTCTAAGTAATCACCGTTAAATATTTAACGGACAAGTAACGATAGTAACGGGAAAAAGTCGGGTTGTTACATTACCCACCTGTTATGAAAAATTTCGTCCCGAAATTTTAGTGCACGTTCGCCGTAGCCGTCTCCTCCGGAAACAGTTGCGGATACTTTAGCCTCATCTGATCTTCATGCACCCTCGTGAATTCTGGCCCTCTACGGCGCGTTCCTCCAATCTTTTACAATCGGTATGTTGCTCTGCTTCATACGTTTGACCTTACAGTTCGTAATTTCAATAGGTTCCTATACGAAATGAAGTCTACCATCAACTTGTATCTTTTCCAAAGGAATTACCAAACTTTCATCCGATAAGCATTTCTTTAAGTTAGAAACATGGAAAGTGTCATGAACTTCACTGAGTTCTTGTAGTAACTCTAGTATGTACGCTATCGGTCGATTTCCTTTGGTAATCTCAAACGATCCAATATACCTCGGACTTAGCTTGCCTCGCTTATCAAAACGCACTACACCCTTCCAAGGTGATATCTTGAGGGGTACCTTATCTCCAACCTGAAATTCTAAATCTCTTCTCTTGTATCTGCGCGATCTTCTCGGTTGTTTCGTGTATGATCTAAGGACCAGTCAATTGACTATCCCCTAACTCAGTCCAACATAATAGTGATCTGCACTTTCTGCCATACAGTGCTTCAAAAGGCACTGCCTTTATACTCGCGTGATAACTATTGTTATAGGAAAACTCTACTAACGGTAGATGTCTATCCCATCCAATTCCAAAATCAATCACACACACTCTTAACATGTCTTCTAGTGTCTGAATGGTTCTCTCACTTTGCCCATCAGTCTGCAGATGGTAGGTTATACTCATGTCTAAACGAGTTCACATGGCTTCTTGCAAAGCTTGCCAAAATCTAGATGTAAATCTACTATCTCTGTCGGAAATAATGGATAGCGGCACTCCATGTCGTGAAACTACTTCCTTTATGTAGATCTGCGCCAACCTCTCCATCTTATCCATTTCCTTAATCGGTAGAAAATGAGCAGACTTCGTAAGACGATCAATGATAACCCAAATCGTATCATAACCTCCTACCGTTTTAGGCAACTTAGTGATAAAATGCATAGTAATATTCTCCCACTTCCATAATGGAATCTCTGGCTGCGTCAACAATCCTGACAGTTTCTGATGCTCTGCCATAAATTTAGCACAAGTCAAACATTTACCAACATAGGTAGCGATATCAGCCTTCATATTAGGCCACCAATACAGTGCCTTAAGATGGTACATCTTGTCGGATCCAAGGTGAATAGAATACCTCATCTTGTGTGCCTCTTCTAGCACTAGTTCCCTTAATCCACCAAACTTCGGTACCCATATTCTGTTGATAAAATAATGGGTTCCATCGTCTCGAGTAACAAACTTCTTATCAATTCCTCAAAGTGATTCGGTAGCAACGTTCTCTTCTTTCAACACCTCTAGCTGTGTGTCACGTATCTGAGAAGTAAGGTTCCTTCGAATAGTCAAGTTTAATGCTCTAACTCGAATAGGCTTAACTCTCTCCTTCCTACTCAAAGCATCTGCCACTACATTAGCCTTACCAGGATGATAGCTAATGTCGCATTCGTAGTCGTTCAATAGTTTGATCCAATGTCTCTGTCTCATATTAAGCTGTCTTTGATTGAAAATATGCTGCAAACTCTCGTGATCCGTGAAAACAGTATACTTAGTACCATACAAGTAATGTCTCCACATCTTCAGCGCAAAGACCACAGCACCAAGTTCTAAATCGTGAGTCATGTAATTCAACTCATGTATCTTCAATTGTCGTGATCCATAGGCAATCACTTTCTTCCGTTGCATCAACACGCAACTAAAACCCTTTCGTGAAGCATCACAATAATTCACGAAGTCCTCGGTTCGTTCGGGCAAAGACAAAATCGGGGTAGTAGTTAATCTCTCTTTTAACAACTGAAATATGGACTCATGCAGCTAAGTCCATTCATACTTCTTACCCTTGTGAGTCATTGTTGTCAACGGCCGGGCAATATTAGAATTCCTCAATGAATCTTCTATAATAACCGGCAAGACCTAAGAATTTCCGAACATGCGTTGGCGACTTAGGAGTCTCCCATTTCTTGATCGTTTCTATCCTCGCAGCCAAAAGTCACACTTCGAAAGCTTCGCATATATCTGCTCCTTCTTGAGCATCTCTAATATTAAACGGAGATGTTGTTCATGTTCTTCCTCGTTCTTAGAATATACCAGAATATCATCAATAAACACAATAACAAACTTGTCCAATATGACTTACACACACGGTTCATGAAATCCATGAACACTGCCGGTGTGTTCGTCAATCCAAACGGCATTACGATAAATTCATGATGTTTGTAGCGTGTTCTAAACGCTGTCATTAGTATATCTGTCTCTTTTACTCTCATCTGATGGTAGCCTGACCTCAAATCGATCTTAGAGTAACATTCTGATCCTTGCAACTGATCTAACAGATCATTGATTATCGGTAGCGAGTGTCTATTCTTGATACAAGGTTTCATAGATCTATCCTTCTTCCTAATAAAGAGCACATGTGCTCTCCATGGTGAAAAGCTCGGTCGAATGAATCCTTTGTCTAAAAGCTCTTACAGTTGACTAGACAACTCTTGCAATTCTGGGGCATAAGTCTATATGGTGCACGTGCTACAAGCGTCGTTCCCGGCATTAAGTCAATCTGAAATTCTACGTCTCTATGCTATGGAAGAGATGGTAATTCTCTCGGAAGAACCTTAAGGAAAATTTCAAATGGTTGGGACATCTTCGGGTCTCTTAACTGCTGATTCAACTTTGCTCATGATAGTGCTCCAAATGAACATATATTTAGTATCAATATCCCTCCGATATGTAAAGATTTCAGTTGCAATTGTTCCATTTTCATGTAATATTCATTTATATTAAATAAGTGCGAAGACAAAAGGCGAAAACAACGAATTGAAGACGCAAAGGTCCAAAAAGCTCAAAAGTACAAGATACAATTAAAAAGGTTCAATTTATTGATAAGGAACGTCTAAAAATGACAAGAGTACAAGTTACAAAACGCAAAGTACAAAATATCTCAGCGTACGCAAGGACGTTCGAAAATCCGGAACCGGTACATGAACCAACTCTCAACGCTCGACGCAACGGAAAAAAAATTACGAGTCTACTATGTATATAAATATAATATAATATATAAATAATTATAAAAATTATTTATATATTATATATATTTAAATAAAAACCGTCGGCAGCCTTGGATCTTGAACTTGTGGGCTGGTTTTGGAACCTCCGCGACTTGCGGAGCTGGAAGGCCAAAATGGCCGCAACTCGCGGAGCAGTGAATTTCAGTTCTGGCTATAAAAGCTCTCGAGTTCTGCATGTAAAATATATAATAAAAATAATAATAATAATACTCCTTAGTATAATATAAATAAATATATATATGTATATATAGTATAGATTAGTGTTATATTAGATTAGTTTGGGTTATGTAAAGGTTATTTTTACGGGTTTTTAAAGTCGGAGCTCTGTCCGTGTAACACTACGCGATAAATAATCAATGTAAGCTATGTTCTCCTTTTTAAATTAATGTCTCGTACTTAAGTTATTATTATGCTTATTTGAGCCAAAGTAATCATGATGTTGGACTAAATATTAAAGACAGGGTAATTGGGTTTTGTACCATAATTGGGGTTTGGACAAAAGAACGACACTTGTGGAAATTAGACTATGGGCTATTAATGGTCTTTATATTAAATTAACGATACCTCGTTAATTTAATATAAAGGTTATGATTTGAAGTATCTATATATAACCACATACGCTTAATCGGACACGATGGGCGGGATATTTATAAGTACGAATTATTGTTCATTTGACCGGACACGGGGATGGATTAATAGTCAATGGACTCATTAAAACAGGGGTGGATTACATTCAAGGGTAATTGGTGTAATTGTTAACAAAGTATTAAAACCTTGGTTTACACACAGTCGATAACCTGGTGTATTCATTAAGCAAAGTATTAAGACCTTGTTACAGTTCGAATCCCCAGTTAGTTGGAATATTTGACTTCGGGTATAAGGTTAAATTTGCCGAGCAGTTTATAATTATGACCGATGAACTATTATGGACAAAAACCAGATAGGTTTCAAATACATCCAGGACAAAGGACAATTAGCCCAGGACAATAAATTAAAATCAAAACGTCAAACATCATGGTTACGGAAGTTTAAATAAGCATAATATATTTTATTTCATTTTTTCTCGTACTTTTATTTATTGTCATTTCAATTATTGTTATTTATTTTATATTGTTATTTAAATATCGTCATTTACTATACGCTTCGCTTAAAATATAAATCGACAAACCGGTCATTAAACGGTAAACCCCCTTTTATATATTATTATATATAATTATATATATTTTGTACAAATATAGTTGTTTAAAAATATAGTGTGCAATAAGCCCGCTCCCTGTGGAACGAACCGGACTTACTAAAAACTATACTACTCTACGATTAGGTACACTGCCTATAGTGTTGTAGCAAGGTTTAGGTATATCCCATTTGTAAATAAATAATTAAAACTTGTGTAATTTTTAATAGTATTTCTTGTAAAATTAATAGTATTTTATATACACCTCGCTCGACATCAAGTTTTTGGCGCCGCTGCCGGGGAATCGGCAAAACTCTATATTTTTAATTCATTTTTGTATAAATATATATTATTTTTAGAAAAACAATATAAAATCCTAAAAAAAAAAAAAAAAAAAAAAACATCGAATTTCAAACTGTACCAGAGTTGAATTCTGGAACCCCGCGACTCGCGGGGTTTGCAGCTTCGGGAACCGCGACTCGCGGAGCCATCTGACACGAACCTGGTCCAGCAATTAATACGATTTAGGTTTTAATTATTTATTATTATTATTATTAAACCTAATTAGGTTTTATATATAATATTATTTAGTTTAAGTTTTTAATTAATTTGTAATATTAAGTTTTAATTAGTTTTATTTATATATAAAAATTAATACTATTATAAAAAAATAATATTTTTATAAAAATTGAATTTTCTACAACTTTTTGTATATTTTTATATTTTGTCCCTTTTTATTTGTTTTTAGCGTAATATTTGTATGTTTTTCGCTCGTATTTAGTTTTAAGACATAGTTTTTGCCGTAGCTTATTTTTATTTCTAGATTTTTAGGCTTTGTCGTAAAATCCCTTAAGTGCCTTTTCTTTAGACTAAGATTTAGGTGCTTTAGAATTTTGCGACGCCGTTTTTTGTGCTACTTTCTTATTTTTATTTTTCGACGCCTATTTTTCTACCTTTTTATTTTTCGACGTTTTTTGACATGCAATCTATTTCTTTCTTATTTCTCGACGCTCTAGTTTTTAGGACTTAGAATTTTCTCTATTTCTTATCTAATATCTCAAATTGAAAGAAAAATTATTTAAGCGGTTAAATTAATGGACGTTGACATTTTTCTGCTTCGTAGTAATAGTTGGATTTGTTAGTGGCTGAGTTGTGGCTTTTCCGATTTAAAGGTGCCTGGCTCCCTGCTACATCTTTTGGCTATTCGAAACGTGGGCAAAAGCAGAAAAGTCTATTAATTGGACAACTTATATAAGTTTTTCTATTTTTATAACTAATAGGATAATTAGTGAACGCACCACATTGTAGCTAAAAATTTGTCCATCGCAATAAAATGGAAAATTTTGAAAACAGGGCCTTGGAAACTCTTTTTGAACTCCAAAATCAATTAAATCAATACCCTCAAACGAGTGTTGATAACAATTCATTCGGTCAATCTTGGATCGCGAACGACGAAACAATAACTGGTTGTGAAATCTGTGAAGATTATCACTCAACATGGGAATGTTACTATTACGTTCCTATGGAAAATTACGCACCCACGGAACCTGAATGGAACGATTACGAAGAACACAATTCAAATTGGGATTATTCCCAAGAATATATCCAAAGTCAACAACCAGAAGACGAGGAAAATTACGTGTCCGAAAATTCTTTAAACATTATAAAAATCAAACTCGAAGAACTCGATGCTCAAAATGAACAAATGAGAGAGTTTGTAAACCGGCAAGCTGAAACTCTATCAAATTACACACCTGTTGATCTGAGGAGACATGTTCAAAAAAATCCCATATCATCGAATTTTGATGAATTCGAGAGCTCCGAAATCACCAACTACCCCGATGATACTTTTTATTCAGTCTTACCAAATTCACAACATATCGACACATTAGCCTCTACAGACAAAATCATCGATCCATCAATGGATAAAGAAGAAGTAAGGGTGACAAATTGGTACTCTTGGGAAAACGATAACGTTGAAAATTTTACCCCCGAGACCAAAATGGTGAGACCAATAAGTACCGTTAATGAAGAAGAATCTACTCCAATCCCGAAATTCACCATTCCACAACCTTCCAACCCAATATTCTCAATAGACGAGTCATCTAGCGAAGATGAACTACGAGCTTTAATAGATAATGACACCTTGAATTTCACCCAATTGGGTAATAGAGGTGAAACCATTGATCCCAAGAATGAACGGAAGGAAATGTTAGGAATTATCCACCCTATAGAAATATGTATGTCAATGTATATCGATCCATTTGACCAAGAACCAGAAAAGAGACATATCCATTTACTAAAAGCTACACTTAAAAAAGAATTAAGTAGTGACAATCGGGCGAGTCTAAACTTTAAACCCATTGATATATTATACACCACCCGAGATGTAAATAACTGGCTCACTACTCTAATTCGTGGAACTTATTCTACCGACTTCACATGTCGTCAGCTAAGAGTGGGGAAGTTTAACCCCACTTAACGTTAAATTAGGGGTTCGGGTTATTGCATAACTCGTTAATAAAAATGCACGATTAGGGTAAAAGACGCATTTTCATATATTAGCAAACAGTTCAGAAAAGCAACCGTTTTTGAAGAAAAAACATGTGTGATAAAACAAGAAGGAATGAACAATGAGGCGCGCCATCTATCATTCGATGAGCTTTGTAATTACAAAATGGGTATTTTTTTATCACTTTTCTACACTAATCACCCTCATGAATTTATAATTATAGTCTGATTTCATGCAAATGAGGGCATTGCATGATCTCAAGTGTGGGGAAGGGTTATAAATTCTCTCGGGTTTATACTTGGCTTATTTGCCAAATTTTATGAAAATTTAAAAAATTTTAAACTAAATGAATTCAAAATCATGTTTATACATATTTATGAACGATAAAACTAGGTGTTAATGCCGAAATTATCGTTACCTCGGAAAGGACATAAATTGAGAAACAACCCAAAACGCTTGAATTCATTTAAAATGGAATATAAGAGAATAAAAAGGCAAAGAACATAATAAATAAAAGCCAAGTGTGGGGAGAATATACCAAGTTATTCAATAAAAAAAAAATTATCTATCACATGTTTCCGTAAAGTTATTGCAGGTGCTTTTGTTTTGGACTAAATTAACTGTTTTACCCGATGAAAGAAAAGAAAAGATGGATCTACACGATGAATCAATTCCATCATTAAAAGGAAGTAAAGTCTTCTGAAAAAGACACGCGCTTCTTGATTTAGGTCAAGAAGTTGTCGTCCAGACCAGCTGTAGGTTGACGAAAAATCTAGAAAAGTCATCACTAAAATCAGCAGGATATCCACGGACCTCAGCATCAAACAGGGTCGCCAAGTGGTCAGATTTATCCTAACCATGAGAAGGATTTATCTCGTACAATGGGGAGGCACCGTGCAAATTAGCTTGATAAGACTAATGAATCAGATCCCCAGAAAAGGATAATCTCCTTAAAGATTAAAAATCAGCTTTTAAGACTGATAATACTCAATCTTAGAGATTGACCTTAAAGATTGAGAATTCAAACTCATGGAATTCGATGATATCTAAACTCGAGCATGAACGAGAAAATATTTTGATCAAAAATACAAACCGATTTGTTTTCTGAAAAACCATTTTCAATGCGTTCATTACCATTGAACGTAAAATCCTAAGAAATTCACCTGGAATTCATTAGGTCACATGAACCAAATCGGGTGTCAACCGTAAGAACGGTGGTTGCATAGCATGGTCGGAGACAGGACCTTTTGCCAAGACCGAAAAACTATAGGGTGATCTTTACTATTGCTCCTACAAAGGATAGTATTGCATCCGACACATTAAAGACCATAATCAAAAGCATGTCACGGGACATTGCCTTAACAGTTGCTTGTTCATCGCTTTCCTTTACAAACGGACGGTAGTTTACCGAAAGGTAATATACGGGACAAGTAAACTGGACGTGTTGCTTTCCTAATACAAGGTTAGCAAGTGGGTGACACAAAACCATAAGTTTTGAGCTAAAATTTTCAAATCTGAAACCCACCAACCCACAAAAATATTTTGCAAACACCGGTGAAGGGTTATTCCGGAAAACCTGTCTAGGGTAAAATCTAGCATGAATTTTCAAAAGATCAAATGTTTTTATAAAGATCCAATTTCCTAACGGATCTAAATTTTCATAGTCATGTGGGACTGTAAACCACAAATGCTACTATCATTGTTTATACCGCCGTATCAAAATCACTGATGTACAAAGTGTGAAGAATAAAGAAGTGATTCTAGTGTGTTTTATTTCAAGAC